>NC_141001.1:88007734-89207734 GCF_052327205.1 Somniosus microcephalus
GGGAGAGAAGGAGGAGGCCAGCCTTTACCAAGATGGCGGCGATGGCGGGCTGCTGGTTTGGAATCGGGCCCAGCGGGACGGGCGGTGCCTAGCTCGGGCGTGGCTGGTGAGGAGAGGCCGAGGCTTCGAGGCCTGAGGCCCGCAGGCAGCTCATCCACCGTGGATGCAAACAACCCGCGAGCAGAGAGGCCGGGGTGACAGGAGAGAGGGGAGAAAGCGGAGAGAAGGAGGAGGGTGAGGGTGGGACTGGGGCCCGTGGTCGGACAGAGGCAGAGTTGCTCCATCACAAACAACAATGGCCGCCGCTTGCTTTTCAGTTTGAAGGATTAGGCCCCGCCCACACATGCCATGAAACGCCCCCTGTGACGCAGCGCGCTCCCCCCGTAGGATTGGCCAACCTTCACGTCACGCAATGCTAATGAGCGGATTTCCCCCGTATGATTGGCCAACCGCCAATGAGCGGAATTTTGAACGTTTTTTGTCTACTGTCCGAACAATTTTTGTCTGACCAAAATGTAAATATGCCTAGGACACCCTCCTAATCATAACCTTTCTTTTGATATAACATATGTGTAGGTACGCTCTATAACTTTTGAGTGATGCCCGGACAGACAGACAGACAGACAGACACCACTATCCTTTTATATATATTATAATAATAATAATAGATAGATAGATAATAATTGTTAATCAGTGTTTGTGTTATCTGATGGCCCAATTGAATAATTTCTTACTGAATACTTCCTTATGGATCCCTGTAAAAAAATTAACATCAGTTTGATACACTTCGGGCAAAGTTATGGTTGCAGAGTGGGAGCAGCTCAAGGAAATTCCCATCCCAGGATTCTCATTCCTGATCACTACCCAGTGACCCCCGCTGGAAGTGAGGGTGTGTGGTGTATTGATTTCTTTGTGGGTTCAATGACGAGACATTTATGAAAGAGAATGTCTTTTAATCTAAAGTCTGTTCAACTCTTTATACAGCATTTACAGGAGACATCATGCTAGTGATGCATCTAGAACAAAACTGAAACCAAACTGAACTGCCTTGCTTGTCTCTGTCACATGCCCTCTGCTGGTCAGGCACACGCAATCAATACATGCAAACATGCTGGTAAGGCATCATAATCAAACAGGCAAATACCATCTCTATTTGCTGATATCATTACATCTCCTTTTCTTAAAACAAAAGTATTTTACTTTTAACTAACAACATGTTTTCTTTGTATTAATCTGCATTTTAACTGTAACACTTAATGAACTTACATTATCATTATCATGATCAAGGTTTTTTAACCTTGCTTTGTGTGTTCACATGAAATATGTCAATACACTAGAACTTGAAGAAAGAATAAGATAACATTACTTCCTTCTATAACAATAGTCCTTAAATTTGCTCAATGAGTCTCTCAGGAGGCTTCACGTGTCTTGAGGATTTTCTGATTGATTGTCCTTGAATCTGAGTTGTTGCCTCAGATGATGTGTTCTCAGCTGTGTGATCAGGTTGTTCAACAGTATCAGTCTCTTGACCTGCTGTGGCTGGTCCCATGAGAAGATCTCGACGATTTCTTCTCAGAACAGCACCCTCATCTGTCTGAATGGTGTATGATCTTGGTTGAACTTCACTCAGGACAGTTCCCTTCTGAGTCCATGTGTTTGTTTTGTCTTTGAACCTTACTTAGTCACCAGTGTGGAGTTCAAGTAGGTTTTGTGTTCCTCTGTCATAGTAGTACTTTTGCTTTTCTTTCTGTTGTTCTTTGAGCTTCCTCACTTTCTCCCCCTCTTTTGCTTTCAGGAGGTTCTCCGGGATGGGTAGGTTTGACCTTAGCCGACGTCCCATCAGGAGTTGGGCTGGTGACTTACCACACTCGAGCGGCGTTGTGCGGTATACAAGCATGCTTTGGTAGAAGTCAGTTCCACTGTCTTTTGCCTTGTACATCAGTCTTTTCACTGTCTGGACCGATTTTTCCACTAGTCCATTGGTCTGTGGAAAGTGAGGACTTGACGTTGTATGGACAAAGTCCCACTCTTTGGCAAAGTGTCGGAAACTTGCATTGTAAAACTGGGGTCCGTTGTCTGTGAAGACCTCGCTTGCCACGCCATGTCTGGAGAATATGGCTTTCATACATGTTATCACAGCATCTGCAGTGGTGGTGTACAGTCTACAAACCTCTGGATACAGGGAGTAATAGTCTGTGACTACAAGATAGTCCTTCCCTTGACATACGAATAGGTCAGCGCCTACCTTCTGGTAAGGTCTGTCTGGTGCTGGGTGTGGCTTTAGTGGTTCTACCGGATTGCTTGCTCGATATTTCAGGCATATTGTGCAGTTTGACACCTCATTTGTCACATCTTGGTTGATTCGTGGCTAGTACATCACCTCTCGTGCTCTTTTCTTACACTTTTCGATTCCCAGATGTCCTCCATGGATCTTTTTTAACATCTCTTTTCTCAGACTCTTTGGGATAACTATTTTACTTCCTTTGTAGATGATGTCTTCGACCACTGATAGTTCCGCCCTGCAGTTCCAGTACTCTGCCATGTCAGGTGAGCAGTCTTGCTTCATGTTGGGCCATCCATCCAAGATGCTTTTCCTCAGTCGTCTCATTGTTTCATCTTTGTTTGTCTCATTCTTTATGAGCTCCATTTTTGCATCTGCTATGGGCAGTGCACTTGTGATCATGTCCACGTAGGCGTTCACTTTTTCATCCATTTTGGTGTTTGCGGGCTCACTTGGGTCTACAGCTCTGGACAACGTGTCTGCTGTATACATCAGCTTACCCGGTGTGTACGCAGCATTCAGTGTATAGCGTTGCAGCCTGATCATCATTCTTTGTATTCTAAGCGGACAGCTATTTAGTGGCTTTTGGAACAATGCAATCAAGGGCTTATGGTCAGTCTCTACACTGATTGCTTGTCCTGCCACAAACTGGTGAAATCTTTCACAGGCGTATGTGATGCTGAGCAGCTCCTTTTCTATTTGAGCATATCGCGTCTCCGCGTCTGTCATTGAGCGCGATGCATAGGCAATAGGTTGCCAGTAGTCATATTTTTGCAGAAGAACGGCACCGAGCCCACTCTGTGATGCATCTGATGATATCTTGATGGGTCTCGCTGGGTCATAAAACCTCAGAACTGGTTCCTCTGTGAGCAGTTTCTTTAGATCGCTCCATGACTTCTCATGCTCATGATTCCATTCCCATTCTATGTTCTTTTCAGTTAGTCTTCTCAGTGGCGCCATCTTTTCTGAGAGGTTGGATATGAATTTACCCATGTAGTTGATCATTCCATTAAACCTCTGCACGTCCTTTTTGCATTGTGGCTTTGGCATATTCTCGATGGCGGACACCTTTCTGGGATCTGGTCTGATGCCCTCACTGCTAAGGATATCTCCCACGAATGTCAGTTCTGTCACCCCGAGCTGGCATTTCTCTCTATTCAGCTTCAGGTTTGTTTTCCTTGTTGCTTCCAGCACTTTTTTCAGTCTCTCGTCATGCTCAGTTCTCGTGGTTCCCCATACTATGATGTCATCCATTGATGTATCAATTCCCTCCAGGTGCTCATAGATCATATGGATAGTTTTGTGATACACTTCAGGAGCTGAGGCAATGCCAAATGGTAACCTTAGGAATCTGTATCTGCCAAATGGACTGTTGAACGTGCACAGTCTTGAACTTGCTTCGTCCAATTTCATCTGCCAAAATCCTGATGATGCATCTAACTTGCTGAAATACTTTGCATTTGCAAACTGTGCCATGATTTCCTCACGTGTAGGAAGCTTGAAGTGCTCTCTCTTTATTGCTCTGTTTAGATCTCTTGGATCCAGGCAAATTCTGAGCTTTCCATTCTTTTTGTCCACAACGACGAGGGAACTCACCCACTCAGTTGGCTCATCTATCTTCCGAATCACGTTCAGGCTTTCCATCCTGTCCAACTCTGCCGTCAGTTGCTTTTGAAGAGCAAACGGAACTTTTCTGCATGGATGTATGACCGGTGTCATACTTTTATCTACTCTGATCGTGTGTTCTCCTGGAATGCAGCCTAGACCCTTAAATAGGTCGTTGTACTCTTTCATGAGTTCATCATAGACTGTCTCTCCTTCGCTTTCCACAACGAGGACTCTCTTTACCAGGTTCAGTCTCTCACAGGCTTTTAAACCTAGTATGGCTTGCACATCCTTTGGCACCACGATTAATGCTAACGTGTGCTCTCTGTCCTTGTGTGTCACTTTGACAATGCATCTTCCTTTCACTGGTATTTCAGTACCTGAGTATCCTGTCACTTTCACTTTGATTCCATGTATCTTTGGTCTGGGTCTAATTTTCTTAAAATCAGTCTCTGATATCACATTAACTTGTGCTCCAGTATCCAATTTAAATGGAATGCGTATGTCATTCACTTTTAGTGTCAACATCCAGTCTCTTTCTTGTTTTCAGACACAACATCTACATAGAACTCCTCTATGTCGCTTTCATCTACTGCATGGACCTTGCTTTGTTGCACTTGGTTCTTGCAGTAACGGGCATAATGGTTGTTTTTGTTGCAACTATTGCATTTTTTACCATATGCTGGACACTTTTTTGGTGGATGCTGTGTACCGCATCGACTACATGTCTTTCGATTGCCCCTTTCATTTTTGTTCGCTGGCCACGCCTCTTTTTTCACATTGGCGCTCTTCTTGTTAAACGGTTTGTGTCCGTTCTTACTCACTGCACCAACGTTGCAGCTACTATCACTGAACAGCTCCTTTGCCTGCAACTTCACAGTCTCTGTAGCCCTACACAGTGCTATGGCTTTTCCCAGGTCTAGATCTTGCTCTCTTAGCAGTCTTTCCCTTAGACCATTATCTGGAATACCACACGCCAGTCTGTCTTTTATCAGCGAGTCTGTCAGTCCCCCAAATTCACATGTTTTGCTTCTGTTTCTCAGTTCAGTCACATACTGATCAATATTCTCTCCCGTTTTCTGTACACATGTGAAAAATCTGTGCCTCTCAAACGTCACGTTACGTTTAGGTATGCAGTAGGCCTCAAACTGTTCCATTATTTTATCTAGCTTCATTTTGTCTCCATCAGCAGCGAATGTGAAGTTATTATACACCTCCAGCGCTTCATCACCCACGACATGTAAGAACAGTGACGCTTTCATTTTATCACCTTTCTCGTCAGCTCTGATTGCTGATAAATACAACCCCAAAATTTGTTTGAACCTCCTCCAATTTTCAGCCACATTACCTGTCAACTGAAGCGTCGCCGGTGGGTGTAAACCTTCCATTTTTTCACTTCGTTAGCTATTCTCCAATGGTAAGCAACGATGTTCTCTTTTGGCTTGCTAATTTGTGGAGAGCTGATTTAACTTCAGATTTTTTCTCTTCATCTCTTTCAATCACTTCTGACACCATGTATTGATTTCTTTGTGGGTTCAATGATGAGACATTTATGAAAGAGAATGTCTTTTAATCTAAAGTCTGTTCAACTCTTTATACAGCATTTACAGGAGACATCATGCTAGTGATGCATCTAGAACAAAACTGAAACCAAACTGAACTGCCTTGCTTGTCTCTGTCACATGCCCTCTGCTGGTCAGGCACAAGCAATCAATACATGCAAACATGCTGGTAAGGCATCATAATCAAACAGGCAAATACCATCTCTATTTGCTGATATCATTACATGTGGGTGTCAGGTGAGCAGGGGAGAGAAGAAAATTGGTAGAGAGAAAAGAACAAATATCTACTGCGGACTAGCTCTTGTAAACAAGTATTCAGTTAAAAGAATTAGTACAGTTGTGTAAGAAAAATGGTTTCAAATTTCTACTTGTGTAATACATCCAGTGGTCGTGCTTTTACATAAGTGGTCTGATTGGCTGAATGTGATGAATATAGCGTTACTTGTACTATGTAAAAACTTTATGGTTAAGTGTGAAGTCTGGTTTAAATGGAAATTTTTACACAAGTTGCACATTTGATTCTATTCACAGCCCTATTACGCATACTAGGTAGGGTCCGTTAATCCTACATTGGTTACTGAGGTTGGTAGTTTCTGGCTTTCCCCCAAAATACATAAAGAGCAGTTTAAGGAAATTAATGAATCGATTTATATTTTACGAATAGCTTCGTTGGTGATGGTACAACAGTGCACTGTGCTGTGGGATGTTTGTAGGTGCTCACCAGTGATTATTCAGATGATCAATTTGTGGTCTTTGGTACACAGAAAAAAGAGCACCTTTACAGGAAAAATGTTTGACAGTATGATTGAGTTCTAACTACCCCCCATTCTGAATGTTCAGTGTAACGTCGACTACCTTGGCTACAAGTGCGTTAGCTGCCGCTGCTGCAGTGCTAAATATTATTGCGATTGATGCAATTGGTAAATAGTGAGAGGTGAGATAGCCACTTCTATCCTATTCACCCCTGTTAATAAGCATCTTGTTTGTCTTGCCCTGACCTACTTATATCACAAGATTCCACTTTATAAAATCTCAAGTGACAGAGGTTTAGAACAGTAGGCTTGAAACACAAGTTTGTTTAGGCTAATGGAACAAGAGATATGGTCTCTCAATAGAGAACCACAGCATTCCGAGCAGAGCAGGGGGTCAACATTCTTTTTCCCTCTTCTTTCTGTGGAGCTGAACAAAAGTTTTTATTTTGACAGGTGAATTACTGTGGGAACGTGAATGTGTTCTGGGGTTTTTTCTCTGCTGTTTGTTTGCTGCTCAGTGTGTTTCGAATGCACAATGTTCCCCGAGGAAGCAGCTGTCAAACTAAATACAACAGGGTTTCAGACTTTGGGGTTTTCTTTCAGCCTGGCGTGGACTCCCCGGTGTGCTAGAAAAACGACCACACGACCCGCGCTTTCCTTGTAAATACTAAAAGACCGAGGTAATTTTGTTCTCTAACTGCTTTAACACTAGTTTATCCTTTCTGCATTTAGACTGAGGAATTCTTTTTTAAAAGAGTCACTGATGTCTATGTTTATGCTCAACTGCCTATGCCAGCATTGTTCAATATGTTTGAAGATGTGTGCACTGCTTTCAAATCAACACTTTAAAGATTTAGCATCCTTTTCATTTGGCTAATGGATCTTGGACTTCAGAAATATTTTGAAAAATGGAATCTGAAGTATGTTGCATTCCTTTTGAAATACCCAAACACTTTAATAAGTTAAAAAAAAATTGCAAGTGGTAATTACTAGTTTTGCTGGTTTAAAATATATGGGGCTAGAAAATCGGTGCAATTGCGCCTCTCGTTAGCACCCCCTGGGGCACTAATGGGGCGCAAACGACTTTTCGCCTGGGCGCGGCTAACAACTCCAACTAAATTCAGCGGGGTTTGGCGGCGGAGGTAACCAGTAGTGCCCCGCTCCACTGCGCAGGTGATGACGTGCGCAGTGCCCTGTTTGCACCCCGGCAGCACAATTGGCCCGCGTCCCCATAATCTGCGCTGGGCGATGACAGCGACCGATTCAGGGGGCGGGAATGGAGCGGCAGGAGGCTCGCGGGGCAATAAGTTAAGGGGAGGTGACCAGAAGAAGAAAAAAGAATCATCCGACTTACTTGTCACAGCCTGTTGCCTCTTTGAACGTGGAGTCCGTACCGCGATCTGGTAGCCTGGCACTCCTCTTGTGTGCCGAGCTGCTGGCACAGCACTCCGCTCCTCAGTGGTCCAGGTAGGACCCTGCAGAGTTGTGGGCTTGGGCCCTCCTTTAATAAGGGGAAGAGCCCTTCCATGCGTCAGCGCTACGTGGCCCCAGCGTAACGCTGCAAAACGCACCGCCCTGGTATTCGGGGTTAGCGCTCTGAGAAGGAAGTGGGGCGCTTAAATTAGCACTCCACTTCCCTCTTGGGGCGCTAAAACTGAATTTACCAATCGCCGGGTGCTAAATTTAGTGCCCAGGTGATGTTAACGACCCAAAATGGTTGCTAGCGAATTTTTCCCCCCTATAACTAAAATGTTGGATATCATCTGATTTATGGCATGATAGCTTTCAAGTTTACTCAAATGTATTTTGTTAAAGACAACATGGCAGGTCTAGCAGGTGAATTCTCTTTATGTAGGTGAATCTGGAAAAAAAGTATCAAAATATATTTTCTTCTGACACCTATCATTTTAAACATGCCCATGGCGTTTGCAATGAACTTTTCTTGTATGTAGTGAGTGTAGATGGTTCAAAGTTACACATAATAGACTATGACAGGAACAGCAGGTCTATTGCTAACTGTATAAGGAGAGAAATCGGGTACGAGAAATAATATGCAGAAATTGTATCCAGGCTTGCCAAGAAATAATCCATATTACATATGTGGGGAGTTGACTGTGGTTTAATCTAGCTTTGTGTGGAATGTCACACTTCAGACATGTGCACACAATACATAATTATATAATTCTTTCTCTGTAACCTCCTCCAGCTCTGTTTTTTTGTGCAGCTCCCACTTCCTTCACCTCAACATTGGCAGCTGTATCTTCAGCCATCTACCCCTCAAGCTCCAGAGTTCACTCCCTAAACCTCTCTGCCTCTCCACCTCTATTCTTGTTGAAGACACTCCTTAAAACCTACATCTTTGACCAAGCTGTGGGTCACCTGTCCTAGTATCTCCTTCTTTGGCTCAATGCCAATTTTTGTCTGATAACGCTCCTGTGAAGCACCTTGTTTTTACTATGTAAAATAAAAGGCGCTATATAAATGCAAGTTGTTGATGTAAAGGATAGAGAGCAGGAGAAACTTTATTACAAGGATAGTTATGAGGCTGTGGAATGCATTACCAGCATTAGTGATCAAAGCAGAGACCATGTCAACATTTAAGAATAGTTTGGAAAGGGAGTTAAAGGGACATGGGAAGAGGGCGGGCACATGGGATTAGAACTAGTACTTGTGTGGAGAATAACACAAACACAAGCTGGTTAGAACAGCCTGTTTCCATGGTGTATTTTCTATGTAATTATCTGTAATAAAATTGCATATAAACCATCTGATTTTATCTTGGTGCGATTTTAAGGTATGTTGATGAAGAGAAAGTTTTTATCAAGAGTTAGTAGATTTTAACTTTACTGATTACCAGCACTAAAATGTACCAGCACAGACAAGTAAGTGTAAGTTGTGTTACCGGAAATATCCAATATTACTTGTCTCAGACAGCTACAGGCCAACTTAAAACAAAGCAATGTAAACTTTTAAAATAAAGTTGGCATCAGATACATGTAAAGATATGATAAGATAATACTCGCCGATTTAAAAAAAAAAGTAATAATCATTTTCTGGTATGATTAATGAAAGAAAGTTGAATGGTACCAAGTGCCCTAAAATATTGCAAAATTGAGAACGTTAACTTGGCAGTGCAGTGAATCAGCCATCATTTTATTAATTCAAAAGCTCTCAGTAAAATAATCATCAAAGGTGACATTTATTTCATTTCTGAAAAACAGAAATCCATCAAGAAGTAGGCAATAGTTTTACATTTCTGATGTATTAAAGTTGTTTCCCCCCCCCCCCGCAGAACCAGTTACAGTTCCCGAATAAAACTATAACAACCTCACAGTAAACAATGTTGTTCTTGAATATGCATACTGGCAGTTTACTTCAGTCCTAGGTGTATGCTCTGTTTATGCACAGTGGATTCGTGCTGGTGCAATAGATTAGTACAGGCACAAAAGTTAATAGCAGTCTAACATCAGTTACTGTCAGCAACAAATTGGATTTTGGTGGCAAATTGTTTACACAGTTAATGGCCCCCTTGTTAATGGGGATGCCTGGTTAAAAGAATTATTTGTTCTGATAGTGAATCATTCCTGATACAGTATCCTGTGTTTGCTTAACACAAACATAACAGTGCAAAGTGCAAATTAACTTTTAAGATAAAGAATTCAAGTATCTCCATTTTTTAGTATTTACAATTGTGTTGAAAACAAACATATTAAGTGGTACTAATAACTAGTCTTATTAAGAATCTTGTATATACGTGAAGGTAGTATCACAGCATTGTGCAGCATTTTATCCCGTTTCCTTCCATCAATCAGATCACGAACTGGTAACCACTGCCTTTCAACCAATCAGAACTCAGTACCGTACACAAAGTACACACTGGAATACTAGAACCTTTTCTGTCGTGTCCTATCTGATTGGTTTACAATCAGTCACAAAAAACACTAAAATTTCAATCATTGGCAAACTTCCCCATCCCTACTTCCAATTGCTCATATGTGCCCCGCTCATGCACAACCAAACGTCTCAACCGTAGGTACACTCTCCTCCACTAACCACAAGCACCATAGCTGCACACACCACTGCACACCAATGTACTAAGAGCCGATGTTCTAAGACCCACATGTGCATTTGTAGCAATCCAAAGGAACTGATGCGCTTATGATTCCCTCCTTCCTCGTCTTCCATTGTTGGCTCCAGCAGCACATCGTTCTACTGCTCCCTGACTCTTGTGGTTCTGCAAACAGCTTATACGATTCTGCTGCCTGGATTTGGGCTTGGGTCTGTCTCCGTTCTGCACCCTGTTGCATGTCTTAACCATCCCATTCTGGACAAACATTGTCAAAAAGACAATGGTATTCAGATCCATGGGTTGACACTTGACAGGGCTTGCTAACCTGCCCCACACAATCAATGCAGATGAGAACCAAGACTACAAAAAGAGGAAAAGACAGATCTGAAATAGATCGCAAACTGCAAAAAAGAAAAATAGAACAAACTGAAACGGCAGGAGAACAGCTTTACTGAGGTTTTTCTCGGCTTTTTCCATTTACTTGATTAAAGGACAATAATTAGGCCTGCACTTCTGGGCTAACAATGAGAAAAAATGTGTGAAAGCCATATGCAGAAAGAGGGAAGTAGAAAAAATAGAGGGGGGCAGAAAAGAGTTAGAGAATATGAGAAGTAGAGAGAAAATTAAGGAAATAAAAGAGACTTTTCAAACTGAAATTGTCTAGCGATCAATCAGTAATGTTTAATTAAATTGTTTATTATATGATGGATAAGACATTCTTTTACATACTTATAACCTTTACTGTCACGAACACACACACTTCCTTCAAATTAGCAGCGAGTATTTCATATTACTACAGTAAAAATGTGAAATTGGTGATAACCAAGATATTTTTCAAGTACATGTACTTGTGCTTGTACAGTATGAAAGAGTATATCCTTTTTACATTTCTGCCGATAGTTTAAGAACATGTGCAGTCTTTATATCGGTGTGTTCTGCATAAAACAGCCTACACAGTCTACCTGTACAATGTAAAAGAACCTGCACAATCTGTGATTCTGCCTGTAAAGTGTAAATGAAAATTCACAGTCTGATCACTTTTCAGCACGCAGTATTATAGAGGACAGGCAGTCTGTGTGTCTGCCTGGAAAATATTGAGGAGCGTGTGCTGTCTTCACACTTGCAATTTGAATGGCTAAAACCCATGGTATACGGTTTTAATGACTTTGGGCTAAGAAATAAATTATGCAGTTAGTAGTTGTAAACTGTCTTTCATCCCAATCACCTTTTACCTTGGTTAAGTTCAACTGCATGATCTGCTGACATCTTGTTGCTTAATGAGTCCAGAATTGCTGGTTGATTAATCTTTAACTGCAAAAAAGAGATGTATTTTCTTTTGAAGTTCTTGTATCAAGATGAACAAATATCCTGTCTAATTTTAGAATGGCAACTGCAAAACTTTGGCATAGGAATGTATTGTTTTAAGTAAGGATTTCCAAACTAATTGCGGTTTCATTGGCTTCACCCTTCTAATTTTACAAAATGGAAGTCTTGAGAACAAAAAGAATGTTCAGTATTTCTTTGAACAAAATTGTGAATTTTGTTTGTTGCAATGCAGCACAGGCAGGAATAGCCTCAAGGAGATGTATTGTGCAGGGTACTGAGTTGGCAGGGACCATTGTTCATCTTTTACACTGAGATCGAGAGGGAAAAATGTTCACACGCCATTTTTCGGCATCCTGCTGGGCAGGTGAGGAAGGGTCTTTCCAGCTGGTTACAAAGCTTTGGCCATACAGATAAGTCTTCCTGAATGCATAGTACAGTCCAACTAAGCCATCACTGTATTACAGTGTCCCACACTGCATTTCTTGTAATGCGTCGCTGTAATCATGAGCAATAAGCACAAAGCAGACTTTTCAGTGTGCTGGAACTCCTCAATGTTGCAACCAGTTGATCCCCTTGTGCAGACATTCAATTGGAAATGTTACTTCACCAGAATGAATGGACGAAGAGACAAGTTCAAAGGTAACAAATGATTCTTTGTAACATGGGTCCGGACAGACAGCAAAGATTGATCAGGCTTTTTCTGGGGCCTGCCAGTTCTACAGCAAATGGCCAGAAAGAAGTCAATCTCTCTGTGGGGTGAAAGCCCTCAAAATAGCAGCATTTTAGCTGTCAGTTTCTGCTTTCTCAGCAGCAGATGAGGTGTCAGAAAGAAAGATGGAAACATATGCCTATAGAAAGGATGAAGCAATTGAACATAAAAAGAGGATGAACAGAGTTCAATTTTAGATGGAACAGTCATATATTTTGTTAACGTGAGTGAGCTGCATATGACCAAACTAATCCCCTACATTGCCCTTTACATATCATTGCTCTTTTGAAAAAATGATAGATTTTTAAAATTCTTTATTACTTTTCTAAATAAGCACTTAACAATATATAAACAACATGATAAGCTGGATAGGTGCATTCAATCACCAGAGCTACATTGAATAAAAATGTCTTGTCCCAACACAGGAGAAAAATTAATTGAAATTGTAAACAAAGGAGGGGGAAAAGGATCTAATGCACATACATGTTTAAGAGGGAATGCAGTCAGACGAACATACATGTTAGCAATGGAGGACAAATATATAGAGCAGACGTGAGGGGACGCTGAGGATAGCCACCTAGCCAGGAGAAACTAATGGTCAAGGGGCCTCATATTCTAGAAGCGTAGCAGCTCTGGGCTCCAAGTTCTAGCTTTTCAGCCCAGCCTACTGAACCCGAGGTCAACTATTGCAAGCATTAAGTACTAGAATTAATGCATAGCTGACCTATTTGAGAGTCAAGCTACTAACTTAATACTAAGAAAGGAAGAATTGCATTTATATAGTGCCTTTCACAACCTCAGGATGTGAAGGGAGCAAAGGATGCACAAAAGGCCAGAGACGGAAGACCAAAGGGTATGGAAGGGGATGGAAGACTGTATGAGGTTGCAGAGGTAGGTTGGACCGAGGCCATGTACGGATTCCATGAGAAGGACAAGGATGTTAAATTTAATGTATTGGGTGAAAGGGTACCAGTGCAGGTTGTCACGAGGATGGGAAGGATGAGCAAGCAGAATTTAGTGCAGGGTAGCATATGGGCAACTGAGTTTTGAAAAAGTAGGAATTTATCGAGGTTGGGAGGTTGACGAGGAGGATACTGCAGATGCCAGAACATGGACACGGGTGGCAGTAGCAGTGGGGTGAGGTCGGGATTGGAAGATCATGTTGCAGAGGTGGAAGTTAATGGTTTTAGCGATGGATATGATGTGGGGTTATAAGCTCTGCTTTGGGTGAAACAGGACACCAACGTTTGGCCAAGGAGGGGATGAAATCAGTGGGGGAGTGAGCCTTTGGCTCAGTGGTAGCATCCCCGCCTCTGAGTCAGAAGGTGGAGGGTTCGAAGCCCACTCCAGACAGTCGCGGCGAGTGGAGTCGGAGCTTCGGCTTTCAATTCTGGGTTGACAACCAGCGGGATACTCGTATCGTATCGGTTGTGGGAGCCAATAAAAATCCCTCCCGCCGTATGGGACTAACCACCCACGGCTATGGAAGGAGCGTTCACCTTGTGGCCTGTCAGATTGTTAGTCAGCCTACGAATTCTGACTGTTCTCCAAGGGAAGAGCGAGAAGATATGCATTGGTGATGAGTGTCATGGGAGCAGAGTTTATGGCAGGGCTGGAAATTATAGCATCAGACCTCCCAATATTAGAGGCAATTTTGATTCCACCAATGCTAGAGAGGCAGTCTGACAGCTAAGAGTTTTCGGAAGTCATTTGTGGTGGTAGATGTATAGTTTGGTTTTATCTGTGTAATTATGGAAGCTGATCCCTTGTCTACAGCTGAAGTGCAGCAAGAAGCTGTGAGGTGACTACTTTCCAGCATACACCTTCTCACTCTTCGCTCCTTCCTCTCCGACCTTCTCTTCCCATCTGAACTATTTCCCTGCCTTTTATCCTTCCAGGCTCGGAGTTAGTCCTGATTGACCTTAATTGCCTCTAAAGAATTCTTAAAGCTATACCATGTTGCTTTGGTCATTCTGAGATTTTGTATAATTCCTTAAAGCTGTACCCCTATATCGATGCAGAGCTCTCAAAAGCCTATAGCCTATGTACCTTCTCTCACTCCGTTATATAGTGTGGAGATGCCGGAGTTGGACTGGGGTGGGCAAATGTAAGAAGTCACACAACACCAGGTTATAGTCCAACAGCTTTATTTGAAATCACAAGCTTTCGGAGCGCTGCTCCTTCGTCAGGTGAAGAAGGAGCAGCGCTCCGAAAGCTTGTGATTTCAAATAAAGCTGTTGGACTATAACCTGGTGTGTGACTTCTTACATTCGTTATATAGGACAGTGGGAAAGTCATTAATAGGGTTTCGGCAGCAAAAGTGGAGTGATGGGAGCAGTATTGTAGAGTTGGAAGAAAGTTGTTTCGGTAGCAGAGTGCCGATGTGGGGAAGGAAGCTGAGCTTGGGGTCGTGCAGGATGTCCAGGTTCTAAACTTATTCACTCAGCTTGAGATAGCAATCAGGAAAGTTGACAGACTCGAGGTTAGGGACTCGGGTGTTCATGGAAGCCAAAGAGAATGGCCTGAGGTTTTCTGACATTCAGCTGGAGATAGTTTTAGTTCAACAAAGTGTCAATAGCGGATGGAAGATTTGGTAGTGTGGCAGCAACATTTGAGGCACTGGATGAAGCAGTGAGCTAGAGCTGGGTGTCATCAGCGTACATGTGGATACTGACTCCAGCGCTTCCAGATAAGGCAAATAGTGAAGTCGAGAGGGGCCCAAGAATGGATCCCTGAATATACTGGAGATGTGAGTAGCGCATGTGTGTGTGAAGAGAAGTCATAAGTCATTAGGTGCAATGTAGTGTCTGTTTTGAGACAGGTAAGAGTGGAATTAAGAGAGAGCAGTGTACCAAAATTGAACCACAGAGGAGAGACATTGGAGGAGAATGGAGTGGTCAACTATGTTGAAGGTGGCGGAGGATGAGGAGAGATAGAGAACCACAGTCCTATGTAGTTGTTGTACTGTTTTGCAGTTTTCCCTCTGTGTTCATGTGTGTGGGGGGAGGGGGTGGTTGGGGGTGTGTGTGTGTGGGGGAGGGGGGGTTTGGGTGTGTGTGTGGGGGGGGGGTGTTGCGTCGCGGTGGTGGGGTGCAGTTAAATTTGGTTTATGTTTCCTCTGCTGAGCTGGAACAGGACCACCGTGCCCCACCGTTATTCACATTTTTATATTGACTGTTTAAGTCATAAGCTAGCCTTTTTTCCTTCCCTCTCTCACCAGAGACAATTCTGCCTGTTTGATCCATATGGGAATGTAGTGCTTTGATGTAGTACAATGACTGGAATTTTTATTGCCAGGTTTTCTGACCACTGGTTGCGGTTCACTGAGAGGCCAGTGCCAGGGTACTTTTTTTAATAGCAGTTTATTTGGATTGCAATGTTCTTAGCAAATTTAATCAGAGCACATGTTGTGTGGCCTTGTTTTTATGTATTGTTCTGTAGAAATGCTCCTGTTACAGAATGCTTAAAAATGTGGCAGACGCATACCAAAACTCAGATGGACTTGACGAGTTTTGTAATATAACCTGCAAGGTTGTTCATTTCTCAGAGGAAGGTAAAAGGACTAACTCGAGAAGGTAAAATACATGAGTGAGAGGCTAGATGGAAAGACAAGGCATGGCTAATGAGACATGATAAAGCAATCTCTTAGCCTTCACTAGCTCCCATTCCCTTTAAAACCCCTCCCTTAGGGCACAGTTAAATGGGAAAAAAGTACATGTTTATGCATATGTGGTGGGGAGGAGGAAAGTAAACATTATTATTAAGTCTTCCTCCCCTGGCATCAATTATAGTGAAGTAGTTTCTTTAATAAGACCTCAAGTAGACTGTCTGGCCTTCTTATTTCCTCCCCTTTCAAAAATTCTTGGGGCGATTTTAACCCTACCCACCCAGTGGAAACCGGGTGGTGGGCAGTTAAAATCGCCCAGGTTGCCTCCTGCAGCCAGGAAGTCGCTGCTCTGAATTTTATCCTGCTCTGCTGAGCAGGCGACAAGGACACCCGCCCAAAGCCCGCGAGGACCTTCTTTACATATGCATATTAGATCCTGGTGATGTCACCTGGACTGGCTGGCGGAATTTAAGGAGTTAAAATAGCCCCAGTCTCATTTCTCGGGCAGATGGCAAGTTGCCAATTCACCTTGCTGCCCGTTTAGTTAAAACCCATGCTGAGTTAAAATTTGAGTCTGAAGTCAGTCAACCTCTCTGCGGAACCTCTAGAAAATTGCCAGTAACACTTTTAGTAATTATATTTTTTTGTTTTTGATTAGTATTTTAACGGCCTTTTAAGGAAAAAGAAGCAACAAAACCCAAGTATCCCAGAGGAAACTTTTCTCTAGAAAAGAGCAGACTGAGGGTTACCTCATAGATGTCTCTAAGTTTATGAACGTGTTTGATAGGGTAGACGTAGAGAAGATGTTTCAAATTGCGGGCAAGACCAGAACTAAGGGCCATAAATATAAGATAGTCATTGATAAATCCAATAGGGAATTCAGGAGAAACATTTTTACCCAGAGAGTGGTTAGAATGTGGAACTTACTACCACAAGGAGTAGTTGAGGCAAATAGTATAGATGCATTTAAGGGGAAGCTAAATAAGCACATGAGGGAGAAAGGAATAGAAGGATATGCTGATGGAGTTAGATGAAGTTGGGTGGGAGGAGGCTCCCGTGGAGCGTAAACACCGGCCTATTTCTGTGCTGTAAATACTTTGTAACTTAGTAAACTTGGACAGTGGTCTGACCTGAGAGGGATCATCTCTCAGGAGCCCAATGATGTTTTTTCATGGAAGTATATGCATCAACATTTCATTTGTAAATCTCAGTGAAATCACAAAACAGTTGCAGTAATGCGGAAAATAAGCGTAGTACCACTATTACATCTGTAGGAGAATTTCATATTTTGTAAGAGTCAGACATGCAGGGATTGGATGCTCCACCAATGTAATGTATATCACATGGTTTGTCACATGGTTTAGTATGAGCATGCTCAGTTTGCTCTGGCCAAGTAAACAAACACCTTGACTAGCAACTCATCCTGTCTCTGTCCTTCATTTGTTCTACCCACATATATTACACTTTTGGCGACGAGAATGGGATCCCAAAGCCATTTTTAGGGATCATGGAAGGACAGTGTTCGATCTTTGAGTGGAAAAGTTTACGGTGAATTTGTGACAGGGGATTGATGGTAGATGCTGAGAAGTTGTTTCCCCTGGCTGGAGTGTCTAGAACTAGGGGGCATAGTCTCAGGATAAGGGGTAGGCCATTTCAGACTGAGATGAGGAGGAATTTCTTCACTCAGAGGGTTGTGAATCTTTGGAATTCTCTGCCCCAGAGGGCTGTGAATGCTGAGTCTTTGAGTATATTCAAGGCTGAGATCGATAGATTTTTGGACTCTAGGGGAATCAAGGGATATGGAGATTGGACGGGAAAGTGGAGTTGAGGTCGATGATCAGCCATGATCTTATTGAATGGCGGAGCAGGCTCGATGGGCCGTATGGCCTACTCCTGCTCTTATTTCTTATGTTCTTATGCTGTACACATTTTCCTATACTGAAGTAAAACTTTGACATCTGGTCGAATTTCACAGTACACTGAAGGAAATCTTTGTTTTAAAGTTTTGTGCCTACCACTGCAGAGCAGTCATTTTGTGCTCGTGCTGACTCAACACCAACATCTTACAATACATAACGTACCAGATGGAGGGGAGTTTAAGGTGGTAAGTCTATCTTGGAATTGAGAAAGCACAAATGTAATGTTCTAGTTTCACACTCTCAGCTTATGATATCTCACCTGAATCTACAGATGGAATTGCTGCCTTGTAAGTCACTCACAGGCAACTGTTATTCCATATGTGACTCTAAGGTAAAATAGAAAACAAAATGTGTTACTAAACATTTCTAGTCACCACTTACAGTAAAGCTGCCCATTATTGTAATGAACTACAACAACAGGCCAACCCTCATGGGCAAAGACTGGTTGAGAAAGTTAAAACTAGACTGGAAAAACATCTTCAGTGTAGATGCTTCAAAGAAGTGACTCGATACAATGCTGTACAAGTATAAACGCATGTTCTCAGATAGTTATGAGGGCATCACTGGGTATGACGCACATATCCACATCAAGTCCAATGCAAAGCCTGTCTATTGTAAGGCAAGGCCGGTCCCGTATGCATTGAAAAGTTAGGTGGAGGAAGAGCTAGAGAAACTGAGAAGAGAATGGAGTGCTAGTAAAAACTGACAAAAGTGAATGGGCTACCCCGATTGTGGTAGTGCCCAAAGCAGACAAAACTGTACGCTTGTGCGGTGACTACAAAGTTACCATCAACCAAGCAGTTGACGATGAACAGTACTCATTATCTACATCGCAAGATTTGTATGCAGCACTCTCTGGGTCAAAGGTTTTCTCTAAGCTTGACCTGCCGCACGCTTACGCTCAGCTGAATGTTGACAAAGAGAGTCAACAGTATCTCACTATCAACGCACACAAGGGACTGTACTCATACACCAAGCTGCCGTATGGTGTAAAGTTCTCCTCCAAAATCTTCCTGGCTACGATGGATAAGATTTTGCAAGGAGTTCCAAATTGCTTATGCAATCAAGACGATGTGCTGATTGCAACAAGCAGCGAGGAAGAAAATCTAGAAGTGTTAGATTTAGTACTTCAAAGGTTGAATGCCCACAACGTCAAATTGAAAAGGAGCAAATGTACTTTTGTGCAGCCCGAGGTTGTGTACCTTGGTCTGAAAGTTGATGCAAATGGCTTGCAACCAGTGAAGGAAAAGGTTGATGCTGTCATCAATGCGCCAAAGCCACAGAATGTGTCTGAGTTAAGATCTTTCCTTGGAATGGTCCAGTACTACGCACGTTTCTTACCTGAGTTAGCGACCATGTTAGCTCCATTGCACAAGCTCCTCAAGAAGGATGTCCAGTGGAAGTGGACAAAAGCACAACAGGAAGCTTACGACGCTTGTAAGAGAAGTCTCTCTAGCGATGCTCTACTTGGATTTGTAGCATTTGCAGTTGATTTAAAAGAAAAAAAAGCCAGGAGTTTTTGTTATGTGGTACATGTAATGTTGGGAAAGGTGGAACCATAGTTTTGTTGTATTTGAGAGGGGAACATGTACATTTTTTTAAGGGGAAAGCAGTGTAATGTATTATCACATGGTTTGTCACATGGTTTAATATGAGCAGGCTCAGTTTGTTCTGGCCTAGTAAACAAGCACCTTGACTAGCAACTCATCGTGTCTCTGTCCTTCATTTGTTCTACCCACATATATAACAACCAGCACCCAGGAAACCAAGGAAAATAGAAATCACCTCTACCTGTTAGGTGGAATATGGTAAATTATAGAGAGGGGTCAGAGAAAAAGTAATAAAATATCAGAATTTCTTTTCTTAAAAATGCATAATATGTAATATAGGTAAAAATAGGCCCCTGCCTTTATAACTCAAAAAAAAATCCAAGTGATAGAAATGAATACTACGGATATCAATGTAATATTCTCCATTTCATAGTCATTCCAAAAAAGAATCTATTAATTGAGCAGTGCCAGTAGACTTTATAAACATTGTAAAGAGCCAATGTAAATAGCAGTAGGGCACGTAAAGTGTACACTGTTCTGTGGTATGACATGTTATTATGTGCCTTTGGTTATTGTATATGTGAATATTATTTTCAGCAAGTTTTTGTGGCAATACTCTCAAAATGCTGAAGCAAGGAGCAAGGAATAGCTATTGGGCCAGAAATTCGGGTCCTCACGGGTGAGTATGCGCTGGGTACTTACGCGTAGGCCCAACGAAAGTGCCGGTTTCGTGCATGCACTGCGCATGCACAGGAAACTGGAACTTCCGTTCCCTTAAAGGAAGGGGTTCACAGGTCGAACGCGTGCGCCGGAGAGGCAGCGCGTACGCCTGGAACTTCCATTTTTTTTGCAGGTTTCTTCGGGAGGGTAAGTCTCCAGCAGCTATGCTTTTAAAAAGCAGTCGCAAGGCCTGCTTTTAACAAGGTAAGTGGTGAATTAAGTAAAATTAAAACATTTTTTCCACAGGTTTATTATTTTTAAATACTTTAAAGAAAGGTAAGTTTATTTTTAGCCCCGTTAGAAACTAATTAATTTTTTCAAAAATTTAAATTATTGTTTAAAATAGTTATTTTATGTAATTCATAGTTGTTTTAAAAATGTGATGTTTTTTAAAAATTTAATTTGAAGTTTTAGTTATGTTTTGGGGCTGAACTCTATTCATGGATTTGACAGGTCTTCCTGTCAAATCTATGAATAGAGATTCCCTGCTACAATTGGCTCTCCATGTCCCACGTGATCCCAGGGGACGCTTCGAACTAACTGGGATACGCAAGCACTGCGCGCCGGCAGTTGGAGCAGGCCCAGGATCAGAATCCCACGCGGCCCCACAGCACAACGGCCGGCGCGCTAGGTAAGTGCAGGTCGGGGGCTTGCACCCGCGGGAAGCCTCCAACCTGAATTTCTGGGCCATTGACTGTCCACTGTACTGGCTTAAAACAGCTATTTATTACACCCTCCCCACTCTTTCTCTACCTTTCCACTTCTCCCAGGTTGTTTAATATTTGCAAACAAAGGCAGAGAACAACAAACAAACAGAGAATGATACAGCCTATCCCGGACCCCTGCGCAGTCACCTCCGTTATGGAGTGACTCCGACTTGGCCTTCTCAGAATCACCAAAGCAAGCCCAATGCCACTGTTTGCCGTGCTGCATTAATGGAGACTTTGCTGTACCAGTATCTCATTAGTAGTACAGAAATGTTCTGCGCAGGCAGGAGGAATAAAACATCTTACTATTTTTTCATCCTATTAAATTGTATTGGTGCCGCCCATCATACCAATCATTTTATAAGCCATTGAATGGGGCAAAAATGTCCTTTTCCTAAGTCTATATACTTACCCCTAAGTAAGAAGATTACATCCTTGAGACAGAGGGAAACTATGATTTTACTAACACTATATGATTTTAGCAGATGTGCCCTAAAATGTAACCTTTCCACTGCTGCCAGCCATCCAGAGGTTAATACAATCATAATAGAAACTGAATATAAATTACTCTATATGGGTACTAGTTTTTTCTTCAGTTTTCACTCCAAGTTTCTTCCATTATTCCTCATGTAGACAATTGTGGTGACTGATACTGGCATACAGTTCCACGAGCAACAGTTAGTTCTCCAGTACTTTGGCCAAATGAATATTCTTCATATATGAAACCAGACTATAATTACGGGCAGGCTACACAGTCAAGCCTGATCATGTCCTCACTCACAGTCCATGTGTACATGTACACAAGGCATACTCCCAGCAAACTGCAACCCTGCTAATTTCCATCAGCCAATCCTTCGACACTGAAGGCAATTGTGTGACCATCAGTATCACAGCTGAGCTTATTGATGGGCTAACTCAGCACAGACCAGAGATCAAGCCTGAGACCTTAGTACAGTTCTGACGAACGGTCCACCCCTGAAATGTTAACAGGTCTGTTCTCTCCATAGATGTGGCCTTGCCTGTTGAGCCTTTCCAGCGTTTTTGCTTTTGTTTCCCGATATCTGCAGTATATTGCTTTTTGTTCACTTTCCTGATTGGTATGGCTCAGTGCCGTAACACATTGTGCATTTACCTATGGAGCCCATCAGAATAATTATTAAAATTTATAAAAATTGATTTACTCATCAGCACGGAAAATTTGACTGGAATAGATGTGGCTCAGCAGTCAGCATTCAAATCCCAACCTCAACATTTAGATAGCATTCAGGACACTCTCAAAAAAGCTTGTTCCTTCCACAGTCTCAGTAGCAAATCCGTTGGCTTCATACATTATCCTCTGTGCACAATCCTGTGGCTACGGCAGTTAGCAACTCATTTTATTTGTAATGTTGAATTTCCCTGGGGCACGCTGGCTATTCAATTGAATGAAGCCATTTGATGCTCGTCGCCAGGGGCTGGCAGACTTTCATGGTGACATAAATTGCTTTTAGGTTGAACTTTGAATTCAGATTCCGGGAGCCTGGCATCCATGAGCCTTCTTCCGATGTTACGCTGCTAAATTCATTTTCCGTAGCCCAGTGGCAGATTTGTACACTTAGGTAAGAGCACACAAACACAGGAGCTGGATCGCAGCCACCAGGTTCCCAGATATTTGAATGTAATAACAACCTAAAATCAGCTAAACAAAAAGCAAATACACTGCAGATTCTGGACAGAAAAGGCTGGAAGTATTCAGCAGGACAGTCAGCAAGGAGAACAGACAAGGTAACCTTTTAGGTGTAAAAAAATAATAGATGGACACCATTTTAAAAAGAAAAGGGGGATGGAAAAACACAGACAAACGAGGAAGTAGAATGACCCATAAAGTGCTTAAATGGAAAACGGGAGATGATTAAATGGCTAAAGTGATATTAACATTAGACAATCCGAAATGTAATGAGAGAAAATGTGAAACGCTGAGCTGGTGGCGGTGGGGTTGATGCAGGTCTGAAATGGAAGCTGGTGAAGGCCAGCAGCCTAGGAGAAGAAAAAAACATAAGGTGTAGACTGCACCACCAGTGCGGTGTTGAGATGGAGGATTGAGGGTCCTTATCCCTCTGTCCCTGGTCAGAATCAGCTACAGTGGCTCAGCAGTGAAAATAATAGTTATATAAAAAAAGTAAAACAAGGCTTTGAGTGCGTTTGGTATTTTAAACTTGGTACAGAAATTCAGTGTAAAATGTTTAAATGAGCTTTTTTGTGGTAGCAGAGGTTTGGGGTGAGATCTGTTTACCCCAAGGCAGTTTTAGGTTTCCGCAGGCTATGGAGATGCAGCGGCTGAGAGGGCAACAGATTAAGAACTTGCAATGATTTAGCGCCTTTCACGTCCTCAGGACATTCCAAAGTTCTTTATAGCCAATGAATTAATTTGAAGCGTAGTCACTGTTCTTGTGTAGGCAAATGCAGCAGCTAATTTGTGCACAGCAAGGAGATATCTGAACAATAAAATAAATGGCAGGTGAACAACCTGTTTCCAGGTCTCCATATCTGCTGCTTCTGAGCTGAGCAGGTGCACAAGACTTTTGTTTGTATAGGGTGGGCCTGGGGGGGTTATGCACTTCTGTGTAATTATCTGTGGCCCGTTCACGGGCTCTGACATATGTATGCAGTCCACAGCTCCACAAGGTTAGACCACCTTGTAGTAGACGATCTTTCATGGCATTGCCCATTGAGTGTAGCTAGTTAAAGCTTACTGCAATCCATGGGAGCCTAAACAGTGCCTTGTCCGCTGGTGTAATCCAGCAGATTTACTGAAGCAATGTATCACACGACTGACATGAGGTAAAACTACTGCACACACTAACCGATCTCCTGTGATGTTGCTCATAGGTAGTCTGTGGTTTGGAGCACCGTTATGATGTTAGCTGTTACGATGGAGCTGTGTTTAACCTGTCAGAGCTTGTATGTTTAAAACCAGCTATTCTCCATGGGGAAGGGTTTTATATAGGCACATCCTTAGGTTATTTAGAGGGTTATTGTTGAAGGAAGTTTCTGTAGATTGGTTACTGCTTGTACAGTAGGTGAGATCATAGTCAAGGTCAAAATTAATTCTCACTTGGAGAAGCATGGGTTAATAAGGGACATTCAGCATGGATTTGTTAAAGGAAAGTTGTGTCTGACTAACCTGATTAAGTTCTTTGATGAAGTAACAGACAGGATTGATGAAAGTAGTGCAGTAGATGTATATATGGACATTCAAAAGATAAAGTACAACAGAACAGATTATTCGTAAAATAGGAGCACATGTACTAAAAAGACGGCGGTAACTTGGGTACGTATACAGATAGGAGGCAGACACATGGCAGGTGTAATTTAATGCCGATAAGTGTGAAGTGATGTACTTTGGGAGGAACAACATGGAGAGGCAGTATAATCTAAATGGTACTATCTTGAGGGGGTGCAAGAGCAGTGGGACCTGGAGGTTGCATATTAGCAAATCTTTGAAGGTGGCAGGACAAGTTGATAAGGTGGTTAAGAAAGCGTAAGGGATACTTGGCTTTGTAAATAGGGATATTGCATACAAAAACAAGGAAGTCATGCTAAACTTTTACAAATCACTGGTTAGGTCTCAGCTGGAGTATTGTGTGCAATTTTGGGCACCATGCTTCAGGAAGGATGTCAAGGCCTTGGAGAGGGTACAGAGGAGGTTTACCAGGATATTACCAGAGATGAGGGACTTCGGTTATGTGGAGAGATTGGAGATGCTGAAATAAAAACAGAAAATGCTGGAAATACTCAGCTGGTCAGGCAACATCTGTAGAGAGAGAAACAGTTACTGTTTCAGGTCGATGACCCTTCGGCAGAACTCTTTTGTTTTTGGAGAAGCTGGGATTGTTCTCCTTAGAGCAGAAAAGGTTAAGGGGAGACCTAATAGAGGTATTCAAAATTATGAGGGATTTTGATAGAGCAAGTAGGGAGAAACTGTTTCCTCTGGCAAGTGGGTCGGTAACCAGAGGTCATAGATTTAAAATAATTGATAAAAGAACTGGAGGGAAATGAGGAGAAATTTTTCACACAGAGGATTGTTAAGATCTGGAACGCACTACCTGAAAGGGTGGTGGAATCAGACTCCATAGGAACTTTTAAAAGGCAATTTGCAAGGTTATGGAGAAAAGGCTGGGCTGTGGGACTAAATTGGACAGCTCTTTCAAAGAGCGGACACAGGCACGACAGGTTGAATCCTTGCGTGCTGTAAGATTCTATGGGGTAGATTTTGCCGAACCTGTCGGGAAGAAGGCGGGACTTCCCCTTTCGGGTTTTTGACCCGCCTACTTCGACGTCCGGCCAATCCGCGCGATTTTCCCTTAATTGACCTTGTTGAGCCCGCCCAGCGGGCTCAGCAGGCCAATTAAGGGCCACCCGGCAACAGGTGATGTCACAGACTGAAATTTCATCTGTCAGGAGTCCTTGACAGATGAAATATCAGCGTTTGACAGCTGTTCGAAGCTGTCAAACACTGACAGTCTGAGTTCTGACATGAGTCATTCTGCACAGACTCAGTTAGAACTCATACCGACACTCAAAGCTGAAGGCTGTCACTTTTGACAGATCGCAGCCGTTCAGCTTTAAGTTCCGGCTGAGTGATGCGCTCCCGACGGCTACAGGAAGAAAGGCTGTTAAGGTAAGTACAGGTAAGTAAAAGTTCTTTACAGACTTTAGACACACCAAACACACTTACCTTTGCACTCATGCACCCATCACTCACCTGAGCGCCGACATCGCGACCCCTCCAACTCCTTCAACCCGACGGCCCGCCTGCTCTACCTGGCGTGGTTTGGAGCCGTCAGGAAACCCACATGAAACCCCTCAAAATATGGATTAGGCTAAAAACTACCTGTTAACTACCTGTTAACAGGCAGTTAATTGGCACTAATCCCTTCCCGCCTGGTTTCGGCGGGTGCCCGCCGCCCCTGAAACTTACGTGGGGTGGGGTTTTGGGCGGGATGGTGTCGGGACCCCCAAATTCGGGATTTTCCCTCCCCCCCACACGCCTGAAACCCCGCCTGATGGCTCCCCGAAAATCTAGCCCTATGATTCTATCCCTGGAGAGCGATCAGGTTATCAAAGCCAGAAAAACCTGCAGGAGATAACTTAATGATTTCTTTTTTTGAATATGCATTTGTTTCTTTGACGTGTGACAGATGTAGACTAGATGCAAGATTTTTTAAAAATCCCACATAATATCATAAACATATTCATACACATACACACAGCTGCCGTCCTTACACGCTTCACTAAAAAGACTGGCGTCATCCTTGGAAGACCTGCCAATACCAATGTCCACAGCATGTGCGATTGAGGACTGAACACAGAACATCCTTGTCTCAAATGCTTTAGTGTCATAAATTGAAACATGATCAAGAAAAATGATGGGTGAAGGAGGTTTTCCTTTCAATTAAGTAATAGTTAGCATCTTCACCAAGACCCTCAGTAACCACATAATTCAAAGTCTGTGTGAAATTCTGCCATGTGGAGTGACTCACTCAAACCCAAGTGTTTCAGATTTTTAATGATGTTTTTGAATAATTTATACTTCAGATCTGGCTGATGGCTTTTATCATTTATAAGGTTAAATATGGGATGTTTGCCAATCTTAGTGTTGTGAGTTAAGAAACAGGTAAAAAGACTTGCCAAGCAGTTATTACTGGTGAGTATGTTCCTTTAAAGTTGTTTACAAGTTCTGCAACTTAAAGGATTATGTTCAGCTTTAAGGAGTATGGGGTTAACTAAAAGGAATGGAGCTTGTAGTAGGGTGTATATTGCAGTGTTTAATATTGACATGTAGAGGTAGAAATTCATCTG
Organism: Somniosus microcephalus; assembly: GCF_052327205.1. Classification (NCBI taxonomy): domain Eukaryota; kingdom Metazoa; phylum Chordata; class Chondrichthyes; order Squaliformes; family Somniosidae; genus Somniosus; species Somniosus microcephalus. The sequence goes on from NC_141001.1 coordinate 88,034,383, forward strand.
GGCCCTCAGTTGGGTCTTGGTCCTCATTTTAATAATTTAGGCGAGCTGCTGGAGCCTGTCAAGCCTCCCCAGGCAGCTGTCCCATTTCAGCACATGAGTTTTGGGTCTCTTGCCTCACCGGCAACAGTATTCGGGTAACTGCTGAAGTGGTGGTCGGGGCGGGGGGAGGTGTGATCGGCCAGAGGTGGGCATCAGGGAGTGCTGTGGATACCCCTGCTCCTCCTGGCTCCACATGAATTTTAAAAAAATAGTAAACTCGCCTTTTTGGTTAAACTTACCTTTTCGGCAGCGACCAGTTCCTAACCTGTAAACACACCAGGAAATTCTCAGAGAGGAGGCCGCCTGCAAATTGTCCGAGGCCAATATGGCATTGAACATTGTCAGGCATCCTTGGGCCACAGGCCTGCAAAATTGGTAAGTTTTTCCCTGTTTTCTGCCCAAAAATTGGGTATAACAAAGACCAATTTCTACCCTGTAAACTCTTAAACAATTTTGATATTTCCACAGTTGATGTTGCCTGGTAAACAACTCCTTTCAATAAAATAACCTTCCTTTCTTCCCCTATTTCTACAGTAACATGACTAGAAAATGCCAAAAATTAATCCTAGTGAGACAACAAGGCAAAATGTCTCTAGCCCCTCTACTGAACTTTCTAGCATGCTTACTAACAAAACTGTCCCCCAAAAATATGGATGGGGACGTTATTTCCAAAATGGGGACTCTGAGGGGGAAATGATTCTATTTGGAAGGGTAGCATGGAAAAAATCAGCTCAAACTTTCACAATTTTCTTTTATTAAGATAAAAGTTTGCACAATTTCTTATATAACATATTACATATGCTTGCCAGATTTGCAGATTGTTAAAACAGGACACACCTGCAACCTGTTAATGGGCCATTTCAACACACAAAAACTGCAGGAGCAAGGGCATTCTTTGTGAGAGATGAACGTCACTAATAAATTATATTGAATCTGAACTATGTGATTGCTGATGACAGCAGCAGTTTTCAGTTCTCTCAGCATCTTTCTAAACTGGCCCTCTAATTAGTGCCGAAGTACTTTGGGACACTGGGAGAGGTATGTCAAAATCAGGAGCAGTTCCAATCAAACGCAATCACTTCCAATTTTTATTTTGAAACTCTTGCCTTTGGAGAAAGGCTGGAATTTTACACACAAAGATTCTTTATATAATAATGTTTTCAGTGACAGTAAATAAAAGTAGCCAAACATCAATATTTCTTGGCATATTTCACATTCTTCTGCACTTTTTTCTTTAATCTATCCTAGATTAAAGTCTTATCCAATTTACAATCCTTAAAACTGAGCATGTACCTTTAAACTATGACACTCGCAAATAACCTGAACAACCTACTTAGTCCTCCTAGAATTAGAAAGATTGTTACATAAAGTGTTTGTTTATATTTTTATCAGTTTATCATTGCTGGTCATCTTCCAAAATTCTATAGACTCTGGTAGCTAATGTTACCCCACTATTCAAAAAAGGTGGTAGAGAGGAAACGGGGAATTACAGACTGGTAAGCCTGACATCGGTAGTGGGGAAAATGCTAGAGTCCATTATAAAAGATATAATAGCAGAGCACTTGGAAAACAGTGACAGGATCAGACAAAGTCAACATGGATTTACAAAAGGTAAATTGTGCTTGACTAATCTACTGGAATTTTTTGAGGATGTAACTGGTAAAATAGATAAGGGAGAACCAGTGGATGTGGTGTATTTGGACTTTCAAAAGGCTTTCGATAAGGCCCTGCATAAGAGATTAGCGTGTAAAGTTAAGGCACATGGGATTGGGGGCAAGGTATTGACTTGGATAGAGAACTGGTTGGCAGACAGGAAGCAAAGAGTTGGAATAAACGGGTCTTTTTCCGAGTGGCAGGCAGTGACTAGTGGGGTACCGCAGGGATCGGTCCTTGGACCCCAGCTATTCACAATATACAGAAAACTTTGGTTTATCCGGAGGTTGTATGTCCGGAATACTCGATCTAACGGCAAAAATCAGGAGCTGTTTTCTATAAGTTTTTTTAGTTCTCGTTCTTTTTTTTCCCAGTCAGGCATTGCAAGGTCTGTAGCTATAGCAACAGCTTCAGCTAGAGATGCTTGCAGCTGCAGCCGACTCTTTAGAAGCTGTTGCTAAGCAACAGTGTTTGTTGTCAGATACAGAGATGAAGACCTCCGTATGCTTCAACATTAACTTTGTATGTCCGGCAGTTTTGATAGATCGGCAACACGCTGGTCCCGTCGGTGCCGGATATCACAAAGTTTCCTGTACATTAATGATCTGGATGAGGGAACTAGATGTAATATCTCCAAGTTTGCAGATGACACAAAGCAGGGTGGGCGTGTGTGCTGTGAGGAGGATGCCGAGAAACTCCAATATGATTTGGACAGGTTGGGTGATTGGGCAGAAGCATGGCAGATGCAATATAACGTGGATAAATGCGAGGTTATCCACTTTGGTGTCAAAAACAGGAAGGCAGATTATTATCTGAATGGCAATAGATTGGGAGAAGGAGAAGTGCAACGAGACCTGGGTGTCCTTGTGCACCAGTCGCTGAAGGTAAGCATGCAGGTGCAGCAGGCGGTTAAGAAGGCAAATGGTATGTTGGCCTTCGTAGCGAGAGGGTTTGAGTACAGGAACAAGGGTGTCTTGCTGCAGTTGTACAGGGCCTTGGTGAGACCACATCTTGAGTATTGTGTCCAATCTTGGTCAGCTTATCTGAGGAAGGATGTTCTTGCCATGGAAGGAGTGCAGCGACGATTCACCAGGCTGATACCTGGGATGGCAGGAATGACGTATGAGGAGAGATTGGGTCGATTGGGCTTATACTCGCTGGAGTTTAGAAGAATGAGAGGGGATCTCATTGAAACTTATAAAATTCTAACAGGACTAGACAGACTAGATGCAGGGAGGATGTTCCCGATGGTCGGGGAGTCCAGAACCAGGGGTCACAGTCTAAGGATAAGGGGTAAGCCATTTAGGACAGAGATGAGGAGGAATTTCTTCACCCAGAGTGGTGAACCTGTGGAATTCTCTACCAGAGAAGGCAGTAGAGGCCAATTCATTATATATATTCAAGAAGGAGTTAGATATATTTCTTAAGGCTAAAGGGATATGGGGAGAAAGCAGGGACAGGGTACTGAATTTGGATGATCAGCCATGATCTCATTGAATGGCGGAGCAGGCTCGAGGGGCCGAATGACCTACTCCTGCTCCTATCTTCTATGTTTCTGTGTTTTTCTATGAAGTAGGTAGAGGTACGTGTACAGGAAACCCAGTGGGATTTTCAAAGAGTGCTACTGGAACGCACATAGTAAAGGAAAAATTAGTTTTCACCAGAACGTCCTTTCCACCCATCTATCTGCTTCTTATTTGGTCTCTTGGGCTGGAATTTTGTTTGGGGAGGCGGGTTGGGGGTGGGGGTGAGGTGGGGTCCGAGGCGGGTCCCGCAGGCACTGCCAAATTTATCGGCAGGGCCTAATTTGAATGTCAGACCTCGGTTTCCCGCCCACAGCCAGCCAGCTTGAGAGGCTGGCTGGCTGTGGGCGGGTAGGCCTCAGTTGTGAGGGGTCGGACCGGGAAAGGGATCAGCAGGAAGGGGGGTGGGGGTTGGGATCAGTGGGAGGGGAGGGTCGGCAGTCAGGAGGGGGGTCGGCAGTCGGGAGGGGGTAGAGTGGATTGGGGGTTTGCAGGATTGGCAGGTGATCAGCAGGTGATGGGGAGATCGGGGATCGCGGGGGAGGTCGGCCAGGGATTGTGGGGGGGGAAGGGGGTGAGGTGGGGGCGGAGGATCGGCAGGGGGGTCCAGAGGATCAGGGCTGGCTACCGGAGGATCGTGGGCGGCCTCATCATCATCGTTGTGGGGTGGTGGGAGGCAGGGGGAAGGCCTGGGAATGCGATCGGAAGGCTGGTGGGGGGCGGTCTCCGATCATGGGGGGTGGGGTGGCAGGGACCCTGGATCCAGGAGGTAGGTATAAAACCACTTATGCAGCAGTCCCCACCTTGGTTTAACGAATTGTGTGAAACCCATCTGTTAGATCCGGGTATCTTAATGTTGTGTCCTTCAATAATCAGACAAAAGACTGCAGGGAGCGATCAACAGATGTTTACTGAATGAGGGTTCAAACTGCAACTGACTGTACAGAGCACCACTCAGGGTTTATATACAGGTGTGGTCACTGCCGGTACTACAGTATACAGGAGCTGTAAAAAGTAGTTCTCCCCTTAAAGGTACATACATTACAATTCCTCCCCTTTTAGATTAACAGTACCATAACACTCATTTAACAATTAAATATCAAACTAATTACAATTAACACTTTTAACATGCAACATTAGCTGAAAATAGTCTATTTATAAATTCAGTCTTTGGGGAGGCTTCCTGATCCTTTCTGGATAGCGCCTTTCCCGAGTGTCTTGCTCTTGGTGCGGAGGCAATTCTGGCCCCCTGTCGTCGGTTGGTTCATCAGCTTCCGATGCTACTGTTTCTGAGGTAGATGCGACCTGTACGTCGGGTTCCTCACCAGGTACGTATGGCCGAGACATGGGGTTGACTCGTTCCTGTGACTCTAGGATCTGGTCAGCATGGCGTCTCACAATGTTCTCCCCAGCATCCACTGTGTATATTAGTGGCCCCTGCCGTGTGCATATCGTTCCTGGTTGCCATTTCTCTGTTCGGTAGTTGCGGGCCAAGACTGGTTGCCCTACATTGAAGCTCCTTGTTGGCTTCTCATTGATGTGCTGGAATTGCTTATTCTCAACATCTCTTCGTACATTTGGTCTGAGCAAATCCAGACGAGATCTCAACCTTTGGTTAAAGAACATCATGGCCGGGGCCTGGTTGGTGACTGCATGTGTCGCATTTCTGTAGGCTAACAGGAAATTGTCCACCTTATGCTGCAGTGGAATGTCGTCATCACACATGGCCTTTACTGCTTTTTTAAAGGTTTGTACAAACCTCTCAGCCAATCCATTTGTGGCTGGATGATACGGGGCGGATGTGTAATGCCTTACCCCATTCCTTTTCATAAATCTTCGAAACTCTTCGGACACAAACTGTGGTCCGTTATCAGAGCAAATCTGCTCTGGCAAGCCATTCCTGGCAAAAATGGTCCGTAGGACTGCAATGGTTTTCTCCGTGGTGGTGGAGGACATTTTGATCACCTCAGGCCATTTCGAGTGCGCATCCACGGCTATTAAAAACATTGAGTCCATGAATGCACCAGCAAAATCAATATACACCCGTTGCCATGGAGATGAGGGCCACTCCCATGAGTGTAGAGGGGCATGTGGTGGTGCATTTTTGACCTTCTGGCATCCTGAGCAGCTCTTTGTCAGGTCCTCGATTTGCTGATCTATCCCCGGCCACCACACATAAGCCCGAGCAAGGCTTTTCATTTTCACCCCTCCCAGATGACCTTCGTGAAGCTCATTGAGCACTCTCTCCCTTAACTTGGGTGGAATTACCACTCGGGATCCACACATCGAGGTCCCCTGGCATACTGACAGCTGTTCTCTTCTGGATGAGAATGCTGGCAACAGTGAGTCGCCATGTGCTGGCCATCCCTTCACCGTCAAATCATATACCCGAGACAGCATCGGGTCATTTCGGGTCTCCTTCTCTATACCAGCGTTAGTTACTGGCAAGCATTCAATTATAGTCGAATGAAATATTTCGACAGGATCCACTGCTGGTGCTTCCTCCGCAGTAGGCAGTGGCAGGCGTGATAGCCCATCAGCGTTTCCATGCTGTTTCGTGCCCTTATACTCGATTTCATATTGGTGCGCCCCTAGAAAAAGGGACCATCTTTGTAGCCGTTGCGCAGTCATCACTGGAACGCCCTTCTTTGGATTAAAGATGGAGACAAGTGATTGGTGGTCAGTCAGCAAGGTGAACTTCTGCCCGTGCAGATAGTGATTGAACTTTTTCACTCCCCACACTTGGCTGAGGGCCTCCCTGTCAATCTGGGCGTAGTTACGCTCGGCTGAGGTTAGTGACCGAGACGCAAAGGCTACTGGCCTCTCCGAGCCGTCCGGGAATTTGTGCGACAGCACCGCTCCAATGCCATAGGGTGATGCATCACACGCCAACCGAATTGGTGGTGCTGGGTTGAAATGAGCCAACACCTCTTTTGATGTGATCATTGCTTTGCTCTTCTGGAAAGCTCGTTTACATTCGTCACTCCACTTCCATGGTACCCCCGTTTGCAGTAGGGTGTTCAGTGGGTGTAGTACGGTAGACAAATTCGGCAAGAACTTACGGTAGTAGTTCACCAGCCCGAGGAACGACCTCAGTTGTGACACATTTTCCGGTGCTGGAGCCTTGACTACTGCCTCAATCTTTTCAGGGGACTTATGTAACCCCTCTTTATCAATAACGTGGCCACAATACGAGATCTGCTTCTGGAAAAACTCGCATTTTTGGCGATTAGCTCGGAGCCCATATTCCTTCAATCTAGTGAGCACCTGCTCCAGGTTGGTGAGGTGATCACTGTCATTTTCGCCCGTGACCAGGATGTCGTCCAAATAACACTGGGTCCCTGGAATCCCTTGCAGGACTTGTTCCATTGCCCTTTGCCAAATAGCCGGAGCTGATGCTACCCCGAACACCAGCCGGTTGTATTGGTAGAGACCTTTATGAGTGTTGATCGTGAGGTACTGTTTCGAGGCTTCTTCTACCTCCATTTGCAGGTACGCCTGGGCCAGATCAATCTTAGTGAAGCGTTTCCCTCCAGATCGCGAGGCGAAAATATCTTCAATCCGCGGAAGCGGATATTGTACAGTGTGAAGGACTGGGTTCACTGTCACCTTAAAGTCCCCACAGATGCAAACCTTCTTTGGTTCCCCAGGTGTATTACTCAACGACCTCTTCATTACAGGAATGATGGGTGTAGCCCACTCGCTCCAGTCCACTCTGGACAGTACTCCTGAACGTTCCAAACCTTCCAGCTCTGCTTCGATGGCTGGGCGGATTGCATAAGGTACCGGTCTGGCCTTAAAAGCTTTGGGCTTGCATTTTCCTCTATTTTGATCGTCGCTGTTATGCCTTTTCGTGTTCTGAGTCCCTGCTGGAACACTTCTTGTGCGTCAGTTAGCATTTTTGACAGTTGACCAGGTGTGACGTCGTCATCCTTTTTGGCATCTACGCTTAGTGCTTGTATGGAATGCCAATCTAGCTGTATCTTCCGGATCCATTCACGTCCTAGTAGTGGTGGTCCTCCATCTGGCAATACATGTAGGTCCATTTTTGGTGTTTCCTTGCCGTTATATATCACGTTCACCCTTATTTTTCCTTTGGGGTAGACTTTTTGCCCCGTGTACATCTTCAAGACAATCTTTGTATCTCTCAAGGGCATATGTGAGAATAGCCGCTTGTAGTCCCTTCAGTTTATGACTGTTCGGGCTGATCCTGTGTCCAATTCCATTTTCACTTGGACTCCTGCTATCTTGAGCGTGACCCAGATAGTTTGGTGATCCTCCGTTTTGATCACATTATGTAGTTTCAGACAACCCAGCTCCTTGCTTCCGGAGTCTGTATCACTCTTCTGTTCCTCTGAACTACTCTCCGTCACCTTATGTACCTTCTTGTACTTCTCCTGTGGAGATTTCTTGCTGCTGGTTTTCTTTCCCGACCTGCAGACTCTTGCTATGTGTCCTACTTTTCCACACTGCCTGCACACTTTGTCCTTGAACCAGCAATCATTATGGTCGTGTGTTGTTCTGCCGCAGCGATAGCACTTCACTGTTCCGTATGACATTTCATTTGTGCCATATTCTTGTGGTCTCCGTTGTATCTCTGAAGCGCCCCGTGCGGCTGCTTCGTGTGATACTGCAATGCTGAAAGCCTTGTCCAGCGTAAGATCCTTTTCTGATAGAAGCCGTTTCTGGGTTCCTTCACTTGAAGCCCACACACAAACTTGTCCCTTAAAGTATCTGCTAGTCCCGTTCCAAACTGGCAGTGTTTCGATAGCTTGCGCAGTTCCGTTAAATACTCAGCATTACTTTCATCTTTATGCTGGTTCCTTTTGTGAAACTTAAATCTTTCTGCTATCAGCAGCGGTGTGGGGTTTAAGTGGTCCTGCAGGATTGACACTGTTTTCAAAATCCTTTTCTACTGGCTTCTCTGGGGTTACTAGGTTTCGTAGTAAGCCATACCTTTTTGCACCCATTGAATTCAACAATACCAGCGCTTTCTTGTCATCTGGCACTTCATTCGCCTTGCAGTACACTTCTATGTGTTCGACATATGTCATCCAATCTTCGACTTCATTGTCGAACGCTGTGATACTGCCACTCTTTGGCATTTTTGGGTGTGGTTAGACTGGCTTAAAATGGCGTCTCCCGCGCTTTCCTTTCTTCCCCGCTGCGGCTTAAAATGGCGTCTCCCGCGCTTTCCTTTCTTCCCTGCTGCGGCTTAAATTGGCGTCTCCCGCGCTGCTGCCAACGCCGGTCTCGGCGGTCCTCGTGGCAAATGGCGACGCCCTGTGGGTTTCGTGTGCTGCTCCTGCGCTGCTGCCAATGCCGCTCTCTGCGGTCCTCGTGGCAATGGCAGCGCTTCGCGTTTTCCTGCGCGCCTCTCTCCCCCGTTGACGCTGCTCGGCCCTTGAACACCGGCTGCGCTCTGTTCTCTCTCGCCTCTCTCCACTGTTGATGCTGCTCGGCCCTTGAACACCGGCTGCGCCCTGTGCGCTCTGCCCTCTCTCCCCCGTCGATGCTGCTCGGCCCTTTTCTGTGCCACTCGGTCGGCTCTAGCCGCCGCTGTCCGGGAAGGGTCTGCGCAGTACCTGTTGCCAGCCCGTTTCGCTGGACCACCGTGACTGGAAAGCCAAGCCTGGCTCTCAACAGCCTCCCCTGCGATGCCCGTGCTTCTGGACTCGACCTCCTTCCACTGTTCTCCAGGAGCGAATCCCTGGGAGGTGATGCAGAGTTGCAGGTAGGTTCGAATCTTTGTCGTCGCCAATGTTAGATCTGGGTATCTTAATGTTGTGTCCTTCAATAATCAGACAAAAGACTGCAGGGAACGATCAACAGGTGTTTACTGAATGAGGGTTCAAACTGCAACTGACTGTACAGATCACTACTCAGGGTTTTATATACAGGTGTGGTCACTGCCGGTATTACAGTATACAGGAGCCGTAAAAAGTAGTTCTCCCCTTAAAGGTACATACTTTACACCATCCACAGGCAGTTAAATTCAAAATGGAGGGGCAAATAGAGGCTTCCAGCCTCATTACAATATTTAAATTGTGGTAACACTCCCTGGGAGCGGGTTGGTCGCCCGGCCCAGCCCCACCCCCGTCCCGCCTCTGGGAAAACCAGAAGTGGTCGGGTTGGAGACTGGATCAGGTCGGGATTCACATTTTTAACAATTTAACTGCCCCCCACGCTCCAAACCCACCCGTTTTTTGATGGGAAAATTCCGGCCCAACTGGTGTCAAGTCAAAATACCAGCAAAAATCAAACAGTAAAGGCATTCTGTGCAAACACTCTAGAATGGCTGATCTCATTCTGTGCTGTAAAGTTCTCTAACAGTAAAACCTGAGGTGTAATTGGATTGATCATCATGCTGATAACTGATACCCATGGACCACTGCAGTACTGGGCCATAATTTGAACTCTGCTAATTGCCGGTTGAAAAATCTTGTTTCTTGCTCCTCCCTGCACCCCCCCCCCCCCCCCAACCCCCATTAACTGAATAATGAAACCTTTCTTTAAACATTCCTGTTGATTTGTGGCATTGATAAAATATACAAACATTTTAAAAAGTAAGAGGAATGCTTTTACATGAAAGGTGACTGCTGATGCCAAATATACTTTGTTTTGCATTTCTTGTACCTTCCAGACCGAGTTTCATGTGATCTCACTAGCTGAAGAGTTTTTTCAAAAGACAGTGCAAGTTTGTCCTGGAAGACTTTGTGTGATTGTGCCAAAAAGCCTATTAGAATTTTATGGCAGCTTGTTTGAGTTTGGATTTCAGCACTTGGTTCCCTGCCATAAGGTCACAGGGTTGAGTTGCAGTTCACTGCTTGTAACTCAGACTCTTTTCCCTCAGTTGATTGACTCGTCAGTTTCCTGCTGGGCTGTTGGATGGAATGGTGTGACAAATTTGGATTTTATGATACCCTGTGGAATCTTTTTCTCTTCACATTTTTTCTGTAAAGTGTATAATTTTTATTGTCCCAACGAGGAAAGCTTATTTTCCCCGGGATCGCCACCTAATCCATAGGTTCTGCTCCTTGGTTCAAATGGCTGGGAAACACATTTGAATGCTTAAGCAAGGACATATCCTCACAGGTAGTTTTCCTTTCATCCTACAGTGACACAACTGAGATTTTTTAAAATTCATTTATGGGATGTGGGCGTCACTGGCAAGGCCGGCATTTATTGCCCATCCCTCATTGCCCTTGAGAAGGTGGTGGTGAGCCGCCTTCTTGAACCGCTGCAGTCCGTGTGGTGACGCTCCCACAGTGCTATTAGGGAGGGAGTTCCAGGATTTTGACCCAGCGACGATGAAGGAACGGCAATATACTTCCATGTCAGGATGGTGTGTGGCTTGGAAGTGGTGGTGTTCCCATGCACCTGCTGTCCTTGTCCTTCTAGGTGGAAGAGGTCGCGGGTTTGGGAGGTGCTGTCGAAGAAGCCTTGGCGAGTTGCTGCCGTGCATCTTGTAGATGGTACACACTGCAACCACGGTACGCCAGTGGTGGAGGGAGTGAATGTTTAAAGTGGTGGATGGGGTGCCAATCAAGCGGGCTGCTTTGTCCTGGATGGTGTCGAGCTTCTTGAGTGTTGTTGGAGCTGCACTCATCCAGGCAAGTGGACGTCGCTGGCAAGGCCAGCAGTCTATCCCTCTCAGAAGATTCAGTAATGACAGTCAGGACAGAGGTCTTGTCTTCTAGTTGGAAGACTAACTCTCCAGCATTGTAGCTGCTGGGCCACCCTGTGGTGGATTTTAAGAGGAAATCCTTTTAGAATAGAATTGGATTGTAGTGGTAGGATGTCTCTCATAGCCTAGACCTAGCTGGGTCTGGATGTAAGCCCTACTGGAAAGAAGTAGTTGCTCAGGTTTCCTGTAATGTTTTAGGCATGTGGAATATTTCTGTATCACGTAATATGAATTGACACTTTTGCATCCCTCTGATATTTGATCCACATGGAACAAAATTGGAAACTGTTTAAGGAAAAGTGGTTCACGTTGATGGAGGAAAGAAATGGCATGTCCGTCTAATCCATTGTTCATTTCTTCATCCTTTGATATGTGAATAAGGCTGTCCTGGGGATGTCATCATATGTTATAATCTAGAAACCATAAGGCTGCAAAACATGGAGAAGAATTACATATACTTTAGAATGGAACAGAATGTCTACTGTTAACCCTAGTCAAAACGTTAGCAGCTGTGTTTCAAATTCAGTTGCTCTGATTTAGTTGAAATCAATATGCAATAAACCCTTTGTAAGATTAAAATGGGCCTTTGATATGATGACACCACTGTCAAATCATAAACATATTTGTAGGAATCATGTGCGCTAGAGATGGATATGATGTGGTGCACTGCACTGGGCACCATGTGACTTGATGACAACTGCATGTACCACTTTAATTTGGCTAATGTTAAAATATAAAGAGAGTAAAGTAAAAAAAAAAAAGTGGACCTGTTTTATAGGAGAAATACAGGTACCGCATATAATGCAAAACAAGAGAATGTTTTGGTAGTTCTTTGGCTGGTTCAGTTTTTACTCTAATTAATTCAAATGCTTCTACAATCCGTCTTTCGAATGAGACATTAAACCAAGACACCGTCTGCCCTCTCGAGTGGACGTTAAAGATCTCATGCACTATTTCGCAGAAGAGCAGGGAAGTTCTGCCTGGTGTCCTGACCAATATTTATCCTTCAGCTAACATCACAAAAAAAAAATCATCTGGTCATTATCACGTTGCCGTTTATGGGACCTTGCTGTGCGCAAATTGGTTGCTGCGTTTTCTACATTACAACAGTGACTACACTTCAAAAGCACTTCATTGTCTGTAAAGTGCTTTTGGACATCCTGAGGTTGTGAAAGGCGCTATATAAATGCATGTCTTCCTTTTTACTGTTGACCTGACTAGGCTTTTGACATTTCTCCCCTTTGAGATGTAGACTATCTAATTTTATCATCTTTTTGGTAGGTAAACATTAGACTTTAAGATGTGTTGGGATTCATCTGTATCTCTCACAGGATGCAGTTGTGATGAAGAAGGACATGAAAGTAACAGTAGGCATTTAGTGAGTTTTACATCAATGTAGTAGATGGGGAACTGGATAATCTGTAGTTTCTATGAGGGTTGGGACTCTAGCATTGTTGCGTGGGAGGTCTGACACAATCCTTTTGCATCTTGTTTATTTTAGTTCAACATTTAATCCTAGGATGCAGAAACAGCTCTGAAGGTCACTGTTGTTTTTTTGGCATTGAGGCAAGGAGAATTGAAAACAATGCTGATGCTATCAGGACCCTGCAGCTTTAGGCTTGTCGGACACTCTTACCATTGTATTTAATTGTTTGACACTGGAGACACCATAGAGTCCTCACAATAGGAGCATTGGGTCCTGAAGAAGAGCAGGGGGATTCTCTATTGGGTTATTTCCATATTTACCCCTGCTTAGACATCTTTTGGCACCTGAACTGTTGAAGTAACAAAAATGTTTAGAATCCAAGAGGAGATAAATATAATTTAATTAGGCAATTTCCAGAAATATTACAAAGATTGGCTCACAAGTACAATTTTAGTGATATAAGAGAATCTGATTGAAGTGGAATATTTGATTGCAGTTGAACCTAACTTAAATTTATCCATAACTCTGTTTATCATAATTTCTGGTGGGATCAGGGTCTCTATAATCTATTGATACTTTGAATCCCTTCTGAAGAATTCTGTGACTGGATTATGTATGTTCCCGGCTGGATCTGAATCCACATGTTTGGAGTTGAACTTTTCCAGCAGAACTTCATGTGAGGCCTACAGTTTTGATGAATGATGTAACATTTGTTTGTATGAGTGATTTATTATAGCAATGTGTTTGTTTCTTACTCAGAATCGCCGTTTAAAATATTGGTCATTATAGATTTCCATGCAAATTTTGAACAATTATTCCCATGTGGTTGGATTTAGTTAAAAAAAAACATTCTATATGGGGTGACTCAACATCAGCTTTGCCACATCAGTAGGTGGATGACCTCATACTTCCCCACATTCAACTCTACATGCCAATATTTTGCCAACTCACTTAATCTGTCTATGTCTCTTCTGTAGCTTCCTGTTCCCAATTACACAATCTACTGTGACTCCTAACTTAGTGTCAATGCAAACTTGGATATGCAACTCTCTGTTCTATACAACAGAAATGTTACTGTTGAAATCAAGATGGTGGTGACTGAAATTGAATGACATCTTTCTTGATTGTACTAGCACGTAAAATATAATACCCATTTACAGCACAGTATAGATGCAAATTTATTACCAACTTAAGCTGATTTGATACAAAATGCCAGCTGTAAATTATGTAAATTTACTACATTAGAACAGTGATTATAATTCAAAAGTACTTCATTGGCTATAAAGCGCTTTGGGACCAACGTTCTCGTTAAACTGCGCAGCCGCGCAGCGGTCTGGAGGTCCCGCACAGGCCGCTCACAGGCTTTTCAATACAAGAAACCGCGCACGCGTGAAAATATGAATGAGTCGTGCAGCCAGTTAAAGGGACCGCGCACCCAAAAACAATTAGCAGGAACATTGTTTGGGATGTCCTGAGGTTGTGAAAGGCACTATATAAATGCAAGTCTTTTTTTAAAAAGTGACGTACTCTGATTTCAGTTCAGAGTAAAAGCACCCAAATCCCGATGTCAGTTTGAAATTCTGCCCAATTTGAATTGGGCAACTGCTAACCATCTGCTGCTTACAGTTCTGGTTGTTCTGTGCAACACAGACAACCTTAGTATGTATTGCCTTTGTGCTTGACTAATAGTAGTGGAAATATGAGATAAGGTACAGTGCAAAAAAAAAATCAAATCATTGTGATCCACACTGAATACACTCCCTGATTACAAGGTAATGCAACAATTGGACATGTATCTCAAACCTTCAGCAAAGAGGTAAAACTGCATAAATCTCCTGTATCTTGACTCAGATCCGAGTCTCTGATTCACATTTTTAAATGGTGTAGTTCATGTTTTAAAGAGGATTTCAATTACTGTCATGAAATCTACAAAGAGTGGAAGTGTTATTGAAAATCTATAATGATCTGAAGCTGCTTTATCCAGCGAATTCAGAATAGAATTAAGTCAAAATTTGGAAGTGAGTTCAAAAGCTCGATCATGCCCGCCACATGAAACATCTGGGTGGTCTCAACCTCTGTATAATACAGTCAAGTTCTTCAAGATCTTCCTGGTATGCTCTGCAGAGCAACATAAGTTGGGTAAAATTACAGTTTAAAATGAAGCAGCACTTTGTCTTTAGATAATGGTACACAGAACTTCAAAGAATGTGGTGTTTATGCCTGAAGAATTTCCTTTCCAAACTCTCCTGGAGAGGCATGGACTAGGAGGTCTGAAAACTGCAGAAAACACTGCAAAAGCACCATAACAATTTCTGGCATGGCAGCCATCGAACTGGCTGCACTGTAGTTTCCAAAGGAAAATTATTCAAATTAATTTGTATTTCATTTATTTCTGGGTTTAAAGCACAGGCAGTCTTGGTCCTGCTGGTGCCCAGTTTGTGACAACTAATTGTCTAGGAAACATAACAATTAGTATATGACAACTAAAACAATCGTTTGTTAAAGCCTTACCTTTAGAAATTATTCACTTCAACTGTTCTGTTTCCAAAACAATTAAACCTGTGAAAGCCCTTTTATTTTTCTTGTACTTATAATTAATTTTTTGACACACATCTAAATGTACTGCTTCTTTCTAAAAAGCGCCGTGCTTCTCTGCGGCCCTTCCTCAAGTTGTATTTGGAGTGAGGCAACTTGGACATACCACATTCATGGAAATGATGAAAGCTTCTCCTCCAGTAAAACGCAAGCACAAAGTCTGGTGATAAAACTATGCCTTGCACCAATCTCGATCAAACCCTCTCCTCCACCCTGGTCACTCCCCCTGGTATGACCCTCATCGTCACTCCCTCAGGTCCAAGAGGCACAGAGTTCAGTGTAGCTGGCGCGCAACTGGTTTAGCTATCCATCACCAAATCTAGTTGGACCACATCAAGCACTATCTGGCCTCACTCTCCTCTGCCAAAACTGCTCACTACTTCAGGATCATCCTGAAGAGCAAAGATAACGTCCAGCTTCTTCTCTCCACTACCAACCGTCCCCTTAAAACCATCTCCTCTAACCCATGCACCCTCACCTCCAATAGTAAGAGCAAAGAGCTTATAGACTTCTTTGTCACTATGATTGAGGCCATCTATTCACCTGCCTGCCACCTGCTCCTCTTCCTCCACCACCCCCCCCCGCCCCCGCGCCACCCCCACAACTGCATTTTCTTGTCCACCAAGCCAAATCTCCCCCAAGGATCCCCCCTACCTGAGCTCAGAACTCCCATCTTCCTCTAGTTTCTCTTCTATCTCCCCTCATGCCCTCTCTGAGCTCAGCTTGCTCATGAGACCCTTCTCACTTGACTACGTTCACATTAAACTGCTGACCACACAACTCTCCTTCCTGGCACATGCTAGCTGACATTGTAAATGGTTCCCTGTCCTTAGAAACCCACCATTGACCTCACTGGCCTTGGAAATTACTGCACAGTCTTCAATCTCCCTTTCCTCTCATAAGTCCTTGAGCATGTTGTCGCTTCCCAAATTCATATCCATCTCACTCGCAACTCTGTTTGAATCTCTTCAATCAGGTTTCCGTCCCTGCTGCAGCACTGAAACAGCCCTACTCAAAGTCATCAATTACATCCTCTGTGACTGTGACCCTGGTACATTATTCCTCCTCGTCCTTCTTGACCACTTTGCAGCTTTTGGCATGGTTAACTACACCAACCTCCTCCAACATCTCTCCTCCATTGTCCAGCACAGTGGGCTGCCCTCAATGGTAGGTTTTGCAATTTTCCACATTATAGATAAATTGCTCATTAAAATGAATTCACACCAATAGGATCAGGTTTTAGGCTGATTATAATGTGGGTACACTTTTTTGAGTATTTCAGCTTTTTAGCCAAAGGGAAATGTGTTTATTAGTATATTCAAAACTGTGTTCATCCTGATTTTTTGTTGATATTCCCCCTCTACTGTCCCCTGTGCTATGTGGCTGGAGAGACGGGGAAATTATATATGCCGCTTTTCCTTTGTGTAGGATGGGAACACATGACTTTTGCTTCAGGGCAAAAGGTGTTTCAACCCATGGGAAAATTGTGGCCTCTGTGTCCTTTACTCCCCACTGCTTGATCCAATTGATCTGATCGTGTATTTTGTTTTCCTCTTTTCAATGCTTCTCTCTCTCAGTGCTTGCTCGTGAAGCCATGCAGTGTTTCAGTTCGTATTCGCCTACTGCACATGTTGTGGAGCCGTTAAAGAAAGGGAATGCCAATACAGCACAGCTCATAAAAGGAATTACAGTCTAATCAACCAAAATGGGGAGTGAAAAAAAGGAATAGCAAAGTAGAAATGAACAAAGAAAAAACAGCAAACTAGAAAGGCAGACAGACAGTAAGAGTGAGAAACAAAAGAATATATTTTAAAAAGAAACACAGTCATAGAAAAAGGATGCGAGGGGGTTTGGGGGAAAATTAAATCCTGATTAATCTTGACAAAGCAAGAGGTGATGTGCTGTAGCATTTTGGATTGTCTGTAACACAGGCCACCTGGAATATTCTTGTTTTGTTTTCCATGCAAACAGAAACTGCTATTGATTTATCACGTGTGTAGCAAGAGTTTGCTCACTGACAGCTCTTTGGAGCATTCTGAGCCATCAAAAACCTGCTGTGGGCAGCTGGCTGATGTACAGGGAAACTGTAGGGGGCAGAGAGGAAAGAGTTCCTCATTCACACATATATTCTGGAGCATTTGTTATATTGTTTAATTTTACTAAAGCAGCTTCAAACAATGGGGCACCACAATTGGTCTCAGGAGGAGGTGGAGGGGCAAAATCGGCCAAGGTTCCCACTCCTGGTCACTATCCAGTGTCTCCTCCTGGAGAGTGTGCATGAATGGACTAATGGCGAGGATAGGATTGGGCTTGCCGATGATACCCACTAAAGTTGAATAACCTGTGGACATTCTAAGGCACCATGGTCAAATAGCCTTCTGACACTCAATGTGTAGGCTCATGCACATATATTTGGGTGAGATACTGGAGGAGTGCTCCAACATGGGCCATTGTCTTTAGAGGGGAGGAAGGAGAAATTTGGGAATTATTTTATAGTTCATCATAATATAAAAAATATTATTTAGTGTTTAAACAATTGGTTATTAATTTTTTTAAGTATGGAAGCTGTAACTTTTTCTTGTCTGAGTTTACGAATAGGGTGAATGAGATTGTCGGGGAAAGTGGTTCTGGGGTTGTTGCACACCTTGAGTGCACTTGTGGAGTGGAGCCAATGTTGCCGGATTTAAATGTGCTCCCTTCACAGCCAAAGACTTGTGAATGGAGGAGAGACTTCAAATCCAGAGCAGAAGCCCTTAATGGGGCTGCTTGTTTAAAATTAAAGGGATGATGCCATTTAGAGGTAAGTTGCTGCATATAGGGAGATAAAAAATGTCAGAACCTTTTCGACAGTTCAAAAATAGTCATGGAAATCTTCAGCATTTGCAAAGGCTTTATGGGGAGGAGAGAACTCGTGGGTGAGGTCGAAAGCTGGGCAATGCAAAGAGGAGGTACGTAAATGGAATCTGTGGGTATATGGCACAACAGTGATGTTGGGGACTAACCCCCTGTTTGATAGATGGACATTCTTCTGACTGAGGTTGGTGTGAGGAAGCTTGCCCTATTTGGCACTGCAGGGTATCCTCCCCAGAGATTGGCAATGCACCATGCCTGGCAGGAGGTGATGGCCAGACTGTACCAGCAGTACCTGGAAACAGATGCAGGAGAGGATGGCAGACTTTAAGAAATCTCACAATGTGAGACTAACCAGCAGTGCCATGTAGGTGGCACACACCACATCTATTGTTTGCTAATGCCCAGCTTTCATACAACCCTACATCTGTTTCATTGGATCTCATGCATCCCCATACCTCAGCAAGGCATACAGTTAAGATGGAAAGTACAGTTTAAAGACTTGCCATGTTCTCATCTTCCAAGGGCTTCAGGTTAGACAAATGGCAGCAATTTTGGAAAATGCACAGAAGTGGCGACTTTGGCCATTTGTGACATAGTCTTCAGTGGAAAAGGAGGTAAAAGTGCTGGCTGTGCTGACCAATGCATCAGCCACCCTTTTTGATCCACATGTGGCTAGCACAGTACCTGATACGTGGGACTAAGCCACAAGCATAGCAGTTGACAGAAAGGATGATCTTGCCAACCACTGGTAGTGTTGTCCCTGTGTTGCAAGTTTTCACCCAAAGTTAATATATTTAAGAAATTTCAGAATTATGGAATGCCCAACAAAAATAAGACATTCAAAATGACTATTTAGGAGCACCTGTGCCAATAGAGCTTAGATTGTTTTCATTCCAAATGGGCAGATGCAGAAAAAAGAGCAAACCTGGCACAAACCCTGCGGAATTATAGTAGGTGTTCATATAAATATTTCTGCCTTAAATCTGGAGCCTTAATGAGGCCTATGCAGGAAATGGGTGCAAGCACGTCAGCTCATTAAAAATAAAAGAACGTGGAATCGCAGGCCAGAAAAACTGGTGCAGGATACGCTCTCCCAATTCAGCGCTTTCCCTTCACCTGCTGTCCCAGCACAGAGGAGCATGGAATTAGCCCTAATGTCTCATCTTGGTTGTGTATTACTTGAAGTTATTGCTCAGTAAGTTCTGAAGTGCAGCAAACAATAACCAGCTAATTGGCTGGCCAAGGGGCACTGATTTATGACCGAATACTGTGTTCTGAGAACATCTTGTAACCGTTGCGGCCAGTATATTCCAAGAATCTATTTATAATTCAAACCCTCAGTTTAATTAGCTTCTCTGCCTCCTGCAGAGTTCCTACAGAGAATGCTATCATAGGGATTATATATAATTTGAGTTATATAACATCTCAAAGGATGTAATAAAGGGGAGTGGAGTAATTTGGATAAGAACTACCACCATGCCCTAGCTGCCTGATTTAAGGGTTTTAGGGTAAAATTCTCCAGTGCTGGGCTGGCTCCTTTAAAGTAGTTGTACTGGTTTGTTACTTTCAGGGTCTTTCAGGGCTTACAGTTGATGGAAGTGTCTGCCTGTTGTAGTTCAACTGAATGCAATATTCTGACATTACAACAGCATTGCAGACAGGTTTTGAATTTGCCTCCCATTCTTCAATTCGAGTGAATCGATCATGTTAGAATAGGTGTGGCTCCTTTTGAAATGGTTTTCTCATCTTGTTGACTCTCGCTGGGATGCAGTAGTGTTTCCATTGGCTGCGACCTTGAGGGGTGAAATTGGTCTTTGGCGGCAACACCAAGTGGGCGACAGCGAATCGGCAAGCCTCTCTTACACCCCGCGTGACTTCCTTTTCACAGAAGTCAATGGAAAATTAAATCGGGCGAGTCGTATAACGGGCTGCCCGTTTTTGCACTGCCATTGAGAAACAATTTCGCTCGCCCTTGTGTCTTTTTTTCCCCCTCCTCCTGCGGGTAATTGTTTTGAATTGAAGCAGCTGTTTCTGTCCAAATCGATTTCAAGTGATTTCATTGAAATAGTTACATGGACAATATGCAAAGCATTGCTGCTAATTTTACCGTTTCAGACTGTGTGTGCCCTATTTACCTGAAGGCGACTCAAAGTTTTTGTCTTGCTGGCAAGTTTGAACGTAGGTGACACGAAAAATAAATAAGTGGACATACATTCGAGAATTGTATACGAGACCTCGCTGGTGTGTGGACTGGACCAAATAATCAACAAGCAATGCATTTTCCGTTTATACGAATACATATGAGGAGAAACAACAATAAATTATTTTTTCAAAGCAAAACATCAGCGAAAAGTAATAAAAAGGATGATGGCAATGCAGCAAATCATTTTCAGACTGGTTGCTGGAGTAATTGTTAGACTGAGCAAATTTTGTTATGTTGAGAAATGGAATAGAAATATCATAGCTCATCAGAACTGTTACCCTGTGTAGCCCCGTGGCTGCACAATGTCGCCTGTGATATGAATTTGTTATTCTAATCTCTTTACATGTCATTGATATTTTCCAACATATTTTGCATCAGATTCTCAGAATTAGTAATCGAAGTGCTACTGTGGCATGCAGACCAAGAAATCCCAGGTTTAATCACTGGTCTGCTGACTGAGCAAAACTCAATCAGGTTGGTGGTGCAGGCACTCAATTGGTTACAGTGTTTCTGAGCTAGGAAAGGGGAAAATAAATCAAGCTGGTTTTTCACTCCAAATATGTCTCGATTGAGGACAATCTATTGACGTTCTCAGCAACATCTCCAAAAGTGCACAGAAATACATGTTGGCACATCTGTAATCTTCCCTTGTGCAGCTGTGATTTCTGACGTTTGATCGATGCATGTGGGTGTAGTTGACTTTCAGACCCATGTTCCACCCATATGTATAGTCAGGTTGAGTAATCAACATAAACTGTGCAAAGGAGTAAATCTACCCCTGTGCCAAATTCTTTCCAGACACATGTGAACGTTAATGACTCAAATCTTTATTGAAAATGAGTGAAATGCCTATTTTTCATTATAATTAATGGTATACCAACAAAATTGAGGACACAGCTTTGAAATGTGCAATTTCTGATAATGTAATTTTGTTAGAAGTAAAAATTGTAGCTGTCTATTGATCACAGTGCTTTACAAGCCGCTAAGCTGCCATTTAAATGGTATAACTGTATACAGAGGTTTGTTAATTCAACTGCAAATATTTTGGTATTCGTTCCTGGGATGTGGGCGTCGCTGGCAAGGCCAGCATTTATTGCCCATCCTAATTGCCCTTGAGAAGGTGGTGGTGAGCCGCCTTCTTGAACCGCTGCAGTCCCTGTGGTGAAGATACTCCCACAGTGCTGTTAGGTAGGGAGTTCCAGGATCTTGACCCAGCGACGATGAAGGAACGGTGATATATTTCCAAGTCAGGATGGTGTGTAACTTGGAGGGGAACTTGGAGGTGATGGTGTTTCCATGCACCTGCTGCCCTTGTCCTTCTAGGTGGTGGGGGTCTTGGGTTTGGGAGGTGCTGTCAAAGAAGCCTTGGCGAGTTGCTGCAGACCTGCAGCCACGGTACGCTGGTGGTGGAGGGAGTGAATATTTAAGGTGGTGGATGGGGTGCCGATCAAGCAGGCTACTTTGTCCTGGATGGTGTCGAGGAGCTTCTTGAGTG
Source organism: Somniosus microcephalus (assembly GCF_052327205.1). Taxonomy (NCBI): domain Eukaryota; kingdom Metazoa; phylum Chordata; class Chondrichthyes; order Squaliformes; family Somniosidae; genus Somniosus; species Somniosus microcephalus. The sequence goes on from NC_141001.1 coordinate 88,055,857, forward strand.
TTGTTGGAGCTGCACTCATCCAGGCAAGTGGAGAGTATTCCATCACACTCCTTACCTGTGCCTTGTAGATGGTGGAAAGGCACAGGTAAAGAGTGTGAGACACTCGCTGTATAATACCTAGCCTCTGACCTGCTCTTGTGGTCACAGTATTTATGTGGCTGGTCCAGTTAAGTTTCTGGTCAATGGTGACCCCCTAGGATGTTGATGGTGGGGGATTTGGTGATGGTAATGCCGTTGAATGTCAAGGGGTGGTGGTTAGACTCTCTCTTGTTAGAGATAGTCATTGCCTGGCATGTGTGGCGTGAATGTTACTTGCCACTTATCAGCCCAAGCCTGAATGCTGTGCAGGTCTTGCTGTATGGGGACATAGACTGCTTCATTATCTGAGGAGTTACGAATAGAACTGAACACTGTGCAGTCATCAGCGAACATCCCCACTTCTGAACTTATGATGGAGGGAAGGTCATTGATGAAGCAGCTGAAGATGGTTGGGCCTAGGACACTGCCCTAAGGAACACCTGCAGCGATGTCCTGGGGCTGCGATGACTGACCGCCAACAACCACAACCATCGTCCTTTGTGCTAGGTATGACTACAGCCAGTGGAGCGTTTTCCCCTGATTCCCATTGACTTCAATTTTACTTGGACTCCTTGATGCCACACTCGGTCAAATGATGCCATGATGTCAAGCTTGATGTCAAAATGTGCAGCTTTTGAGCAAAATGGACCAATGTCAACTGAGAAACCCCAATTTACCAAAAAGAACCTGTATGTGCACATCTGTAGTGTGACTTGCTGCTCAAGATTGGTTTGAAAATTAGTATGCCGTTGTTACATTTATGGTATTTCAGAGCAAGCAAAACCCATGATACGAGAAGGAGGACATTGCAGCTAAAAATCATTGATTCTCTACCAGTTTTTAATTGTCCTCTCCCGGATCTGGCTAGCCTATTTTGCATCTATATGGTCTCTTTTATCCAAATTTTGGCCTAGGCAGCCCTTGTTCTTTGTATTACTAAAATCTCTGCCTGTGTTTATATCATCATTCAGGGAAATGCTCTTTAATGTCTGTGTGATTGGGCTCATCACCACCTCCATTTTCCCCATCACCTCTTTGCACGTGGCTTTAATTATTCAATTATTCTTAAATCCAAAGAGAAAATTACACCAAATGTAATGCACAATGAATAAAAAGAAAAAATAAGATGAAACAATGGCATGAATTTTTAGTTGAAGATAAATAAAATAAACTATCATGGAATATAGAAGATTCCTTTAAATTTTAGATATAAATGTATCCATTTTAAAATTATTACTTTGTGATAAACTAACAAAACATACTTGTAATAATTTACTTGAATAAAGTTTTAAAAAAAAAATCAGTTTCAGATCTATTTTTAAAAACAATTATCTTAATCATGGGCTTAAATATTTTTCTCAATGCCTCATGCAGTGTTCCTATAGCAATCATGAATATGAACTAATAATTGGTTCAATTGGTGCTGTGTTTCCATTTCTTTTCCCAGCTAACCAACAAGGAATAATTAATTTTTGAATCTAATTTAAACACATATTCATATCATCAATCACATTCCATTCATACAGGAGAGTGACAATTTATCTTTTTAATGTGATGTAGGGATTACACATTTTTTAAGAATGTTTTAAAATATACATTTGCTCCTGAGGTGCTTATATACAAGGCACATTTTCATCTCTGGAAAGTTTGGAGCTGAAAATCCTAAGGTGGGTGGGGAGTAGGGTGCAGTTCCAGCGGATCGTCCCCAGGAGAAGGGGAAGATAAGTTGGGCAGAACCTGGGTCCGCTGAGATTCCGCTCCTTTGGAAGACTCCTTTCTTAGTAACACCCGCTCAGCAAAGGGTTTGGTGGTTGTGCAGGTGAGTCTTCAGTCCTGCTCTCCTGACGTCCAGCAGAAATAGAGAAGATTGATTTTCTTATTATGCTGGCATTAGTTTCCTTGCAGGGAACTGAAATTCTTCATCATTTTAATTTTTGGCTAATTAAGGGTTTCATTAGAATGGCAGAATTTACAGCCGGAATTTTGCCGGTCCTCAGAGTGCGGGCTTGGAGGCGGGACCGCTGTCAAGATAGTAAAGATTGACAGTGGGCAGGAAACCCGCCTCCAATCAATCTTCCCAAGGGTCGGGTCCCCGATTTGCGCATGGACCCAACACCTAGCGGCGGAAAGAGGATTATAGCTACTTGCCTGGCTGGTAACAGGTTCTTGATACTTGTTAACAGGCTGTTTTTCAATTTTGCCACTTCTGCCTCGGGTTTCCCGATGTCCGGACACAACGCCAGGGAAGTGTGGCGTGTTGTGAATCTGCTGTAATGTTTCTGCATTGATGACAGCTGCAGAAGTGTTGTGAAGGATCCAATGGTGCACTGGTGAGTTTCAGAGGTAAGAAAATGTTGGGAAAATCATTTTTAATGCTTTTACACTTTTCTGTAGGTAACAAGTTTTGAATTGGCTGTCCAGTGCCACCTCATTGGGAGAACCTCTCTCACTATTGACAGATCACTTCTGTAATCTCACCTGCAGGTGCCATCTGTTCTAGCCTAAGGAGGAAGTCACTGGAGAGCCTGGGTGCAAGAGCTCACCTTTGTACAGTGATTGTCAGTGTTTGCAGCACCTCAATGCTGTCAAACACTGAGAAATCAGTTGGCAAAAATAATTGTGCGTGATCCCTTTAAGAAAACCGGCAGATGATGCGTCATCAAATGACGTCATCTGACCGGCTTCCTCTTAATTGTCCGGCAAGCCCGCAGGGCGGGCTTAACAAGGTTAATCAGTGTAAAATCACGTCCATGGGCCAGATGCAGTTGGGGGTGGGACTGGAACCCAGAAACCAGCTGACCCGCACCCAACCCGCCTCCATTTGCAAAATCGCGGCCTATGTCTCTTCTCCGTGACAGGTACCTCGGCTGTGCCTCTACTTTGGCTCTCAGTCCAACAACGCCTCGATTTTAAAATTCTCACCCTTGTTTTCAAATCCCTCCATGGCCTCGCCCCTCCCTATCTCTGTAACGTCCTCCAGCCCTACAACCCTCTGAGATCTCTGCACTCCTCCAATTCTTTGCCTCTTGCGCATCCCCAATTTTAATCGCTCCACCATTGGCGGCTGTGCCTTCAGTTTCCTGGGCCCTAGGCTCTGGAATTCCCTCCCTAAACCTCTCGGCCTCGCTACCTCTCCCTCCTTCTTTAAGACGCTCCTTAAAACCTACCTCTTTAACCAAGCTTTCCTGTCCTAATATCTCCTTATGTGGCTCGGTGTCAAATCTTGTTTGATAACGCCCCAGAGAAGCGCCTTGAGACATTTTTACTATGTTAAGGGCGCTACATAGATGCAAGTTGTTGTTGTTGTTGATTTGGAACTGGGTCAGTGTCATTCCTAATTGGCAGCCGGGCTCGGCCAGTCATATTTCTGTTGGCAGAGCAGGGACCCCGGAACTTTGGGCCATAAAGCTTGTATTTATTTTCTCTTTTTGCGGTGAATAACAGACGCTGAAATTGAATGGGAAAGATATTTGATAGAGAAAATGATATAGGGGTATGAGAGATGAAACACTCTATGGCTTCTTTTTAACTTTGGGACTGCAATAGTCCCTTCTGTTGCTGTACGTTCATATGTTTGTACAAGAAGAAATAGTTCAGTCATTGTCCCAAGCAGTTTTAAAGTCTGAACATTACATGGCATTTTGGCAAAGACAGGAATGCCTGTCCTCAAGTGAATACAGTGGAGACCTAGGTCTCTAGCTCTCTTCAAGTTTCATGTACTGGAGATTATGCCTACACAAGAAGTAAGGTTTTGGGCAAATGGGTTGTTGTGTGCATTGTGACAGTGTAACCTTGATGGAAGTTTGAATGCGTTTTTACTTTTTTAATGATGTATATTGAGAGATGAATGCTTCCTGAAGCTTGTCATGTGAAATCAAATTAATTTCCACAGTTGTAACCAAACTCCCCACGGGACAGATTTAAACAGTTAATCTTCTTCAGTAGTGGTTCCACAGTTTAAAAAAAAATGAAAATTAGAATTCTTTGCACAGACCTGTGGCCTGTACACATATTTATGATGCTAACTGGGCACCTGCCTGTAATGATCTAGTGCTATAATTAGTAGACAGACAGATGGGCACCTGGGAATAATGATGTACTGTTAATAGATGCTGGGTTTAAAGTGAGTCTCCGTATATAATGAAGCATTCAAACTGATTTTAACTAGAGTTAAGGCACGGGATTTTAGGTTATGTGTTTATTGTTGAGAAGTAAAGAAACACCAAGCAGTGAGGAACTTACTGAGTGTGCTGTGAATAAATGACCTCATCACACTGCACCATCTGATCTTATTTTCAGATGCCGAAGTGATTGAGGCAGTCAGTGTTTCAAATGTAACTTATCCTGTTAAAGACTGCAGAGGGAGTGAAAAATAAGTCACATATTTAATGTTTAAAAAAGGTGCTAATAAACTAACAAAGTAATGAGAAACAATGTTAAGTTATTCCTAGGTTTTGGGATAGTTCAGTAGATAACCGCATCTTCAGAGACCCCAGGGGTTCGATTTTGAATTTTGGGCGGCGCAAAGGCAGCCGCAATTTTGAAGCTCTGGCCTCATCCGAATTGGACTGGCGAGCTGCGATGGTGCCAAACGGATGTCTTAATGCAGCTCGGGAGATTAAGGCTGGCCACTATCGGACTGAAAACACATACCTGGAACATTCATATCTACTACACTGCAGCACACATATCCCATAGTGGCCAACGTAATTGTAACATGATTTTCAGAGCAGCCTGTTTCTGGAACTGAGTTAATCCAAAATCTTTTTGAATCCTTTCAAGAAAGCGATTTCAAAAGTGCACCGCCCTCTCTTTCCCCCTGCACACACTTCTCCTGATTGGAGAAAACGCAATTGATGTAAAATCTGCAAATATTTCTATCTGTCCTTCACAGTTTGAAAGAAATGTCGAATCAAAGGAATTAAAATGAGATGGGCCTTCATGCTAAACACAGAATTGATTTTTAGACTTCTTGGTGATCAGTAAAAACACATGATCTGACATGAAATCCATGTAATATTTATGGTGTTTTTCTGTCAATATCTAAAACTGTAATATAATATTAGCCTAGCACCTAATTCATGTCTTTTGTTCTTACTTTGTACTTTGCTGTGTCCCAGGGTGCTGTCAGCCTTCTCGGACAGTAGGTGTGATGTTGTTTTTCCTCACAATTAATTGTATCTTCGTATCTATGTCTCACTGGACAAAGGATGCTAAAAGCCTTTGCTTCCTGAAGGGGAATCTTATTACAGAAGATTTTGATGGCAGCGATATGTTGAGAAAGTAATTACATGTGTTTAAACAGTTGTCATCATCTTGTCTATTGAATTCTTTAACAGAATTAGCGTGGTCAAAAGCTCAATTTACACAGAGATTATTATTAATTAAATGTGAGCAGACGCAGCGATTTGGGAGAAACAGTGCTTGCAGAAACCTGAGGTACACTTCTGCTTCATGGGCTTGCACATACTTAAGTACAGTGATTGGTTCATTGGAGCCATCTGGCAGTGAGGCTGAAATTCATCCTGGTAAATAATTTTAGCAGAAAAGTCACAAAAGGTACAAAACAGGATTTTTCAGTAAATTATTGACAGGAGGAATTTAACGCTACTTTCCTTCACCATGTGCTTTGAAGTTAATAAATTGCAATTTATTTAGCATTTGGAAAGCTTATTTCTGTAACATGAAACTTGTTGACTTCAAGGCACTTGGCCAATCATTGCCGAGTTGCCATTTGGAGAATTATCCATCTCATTCTAACTTGTGCATAACAGAGGAACTGCCTGGGGTTTGAAAGAGGAAAATCAGGGTTACTGCTCCTGATCACTATCCAATGAATTTTGCTGGAGAACTTGTGTGTGTATAAATGGATATTAGTTGAAGGCAGGATTAAACTGGCTATGATCCTCTACATAGTCAAAAAGCTTGCTGACACATAATGCTTAGGCTTAACATGAAGAATGACCACTTTTGTGAGGTAATGGAAGGTGCTTGGTGTCTGTGGAACAATACCCCAGTGCAGTTGATGCCTTTGGGAGAAGAATGAAGAGGGGAAGAGATTTGGCTAAGAAAGACTACAATTGGACTTGTAGTTGAAAGAATCCTTTAGTGTAATATTTTAGCGAGCAGCTTACCACAACAAAGCACTTTTTGCTGTCACTCGCAGACAGCGTGATGTGGGTGCTTTTCAATAACAAGATCACTTCTATTTGTTTCCATATGCATTTATTTACTGAAAACAGGTAAACTGGATGCCAACATTTTTCAATTAAGCAATCCAGACAGAGGAGGCATCTCATTTATATTGTTGTCTTGACAATCTAGGTGATGAGTAACCATATTTATTTTAAGTAGTTATTTTCTTTTAAAGAACTCTAATTGTCCTTGGTCTTGGTATTTTATGAAGTGGAGCTTTAAAGTTCCACTGGGATGAACATGTGGAACCTCAGTTTAGAGTCTCATTCAAAGAATGTTAACTCAATGTTCACAGGATCTTATAAATTTATATTATAACAAACCAACAACCCAAACCTCTTCCAATTCGAAAGTGTTGACTTCAGCCTATTTTATTGCGCTACAGAGTATAGAAGTAGTTTTATTTTGTGATGATCTTGGATATGCCGTATCTCCCAAACAATAATTCAACATCAGTGATGTACTGATATTTATACCTGTAGTCATTCAATTAAGCTACATGTCCATAATGGCTGTATACACTTAATTCTAAACTAACTTTTTTTTAAATTCTCACCTAAATTGTACCAATTTGACAACCTTTTCTTCCTTGATACTTTAATCTTGACTTTTTTCTAATACCTCACCAAATCTTATTTTTATCGCTGATTTATTTTCACTACTATCCTTGTCCATTTGCTTTTGCAATCCTATTTAAAGGCCTAAATGCAGCTTTCAAAATGAGCCTGATAAGAAATAGGCTACACTGCATTACAAACGCTTCTAGTATTAGCACTCAAATAATTTAACTTAAGCCTAATAGATATGGAGTTATTTTCCACAAGATGCCTTCAGTTTTCATTTTATTGTAAATGCTTGTAAGTTTCTTCTCTTGAACTGAATTGAAGATCATTAAATGGAAACATGGCTTCCAACTAGAAGCTTATTAACTATTTTCTCATCATATTGCCAACTGTTGAAGTAAACACCCATTTCTTCAAAGGAAATCCATTTGATCATGTTACCAGCACAGCACCAATTTCACAAGCACTTCGCAAAGATCCTCATTCACAACTAGACTTTGATTCTTGCTGCCACCTAATCCTCTTTCTTGCCCACTGAATGGAGACTGGTTAAATGTGCCCCTAGGTTTCAGCCTGGTGAGCCAAAGCTCAGGATAGTTCTGAAGATGCATGGCTAACGATGATTTGTGGACTGGTAATGGAACCCCCAGCAGGGAGGTGAAACGAGAAAAGAAGTATATAATTTCTTTTGTCGTCGCTGACAGCATTCATAAGGAAACATGAAGAAAAAAGACAAAAAGACCATCAATTTTAAAAGCTTGACATGTTTAAAAGGGTCTGCCAAACCTCCTGCTATCCCTGAGCCTTTTGTCCAGGTTCCAGTAAAGAATGCACTGTTAGAATGAAACATTCTCGGCATAGCTCATAACCAGTGATGATATAGTATTGATGATTTATTTGAAGGAAAAGCAAAAGATTATTAATTTGTTACTTTTCCTAATATATTTGTTTTTAATTTATTTGTTAAGAAATGGGTAGGGGTATTTCATTGACAGTGCAGTATGTCCATCTGTCCGAACACTTACTAAAACACTTCAATAACTTTCAAACCAGATTTCACAAGTGCTCTCTGATTATCAAATGCAGGATTCTTTTTGAAAATCAACTACTTTGCACCATTCGTATTGCCATGACATATTACAATAAAAAAGAGTAAAAGGCAAGGGCACTCTTTTTTTTGCTGAACAGCATTTGTTCCAACCTCTCTCATGATGAATTCAGGTAAAGAAGACCCTTCAGTCCATTTGATCTCAACCCCTTACATTTAGTTGTTTCCTAATTGAGCCCAGTGACCCAGCCTGAACCACACTTGCTGGCAGCCTGCTTCAGCTGTTGATGTCCTTCTGACATCTATCCTAAATTTTCCCTTCACAACCTGAACCTTTGCTCTTTCATCTTTTTGCCCTTGCATTTCTGAAAGTATTATTTTAGATTAATTTATCTTCTTAATTATCTTGTATAACTCTATCAGATCTCCATGAGGCATTTCTTTTTAAGTCTGAAGAGCCCTAGCTTATCTCGTAGCCCTTCGCTCTGAGACAAGGTATCAACCCCGTTGCTCTTATTTGTATTGCCCCAAGGTCCTTACATTGAGGTAACCAGAACTGCCTACAGTAGTTCAGGTAGGATCTGACCAAGGTACTGTGTAGCTTCAGCATGACCTCTGGAGATTTGAATTCATATCATTGGCAGCGTAATCCAATATCTTATTTGCTCTGTTTTCAGAAATTAACATATTAATAATCTTTTGCTTTCACTTCAAATAAATCACCAGCACTAGATTGCTACCGGTTATGAGTAATGCAGAGAATGCTTCATTCTAACAGTGTGTCCTCTACTGGAACATAGAACAAAAGGTTAAAGGACAGCAAGAGATTTGGCAAACTCTTTTAAACATGTCAGGCATTGAAAATTGATGGTCATTTTCTCTCTTCTTTTCATGTTTCCTAATGAATGCAGCCAGCAACAACAAAAGAAATTATATACTTTTTCAATCCCACCTTCCCTTTGAGACCGGGCATAATGCCTTTTTCATTGGGAATTCCCCATTATCTTTGCTTCTTGGAAGAGGAGCAACAGAGGAATGCCTAATTGGTGAAGACTGGACTGGAGCGATATTGCACCCACCCATTGGTACCCCCACACCAGAGTATACAGGCCAAGGCACTGCTACCTACTATTTCTGACCAAGGAGCAATGCTACGGAAGCTTCGCTTTCCAAAGGAAGCCATCACAGAGCTACGTCACATGCAGCAAGTAGACTTCCAGCTCACCTCCACCACGGGCAGTACTCTGCCAGTGGCTATTACGGTCACAACTGCCCTTCACTTCAATGGCAGGGATCATTCCAGCCTGACACTTGGAGCATCAGTAACATCAGGCAAACATAAATGCCTTAAGCAAGTCTCCAGGTTGCATTGTTCCCTAGAGCTAGCAATTTCATCAGCTTCCTGTGGACAACTGGCAGCAATGTGACAGACCACAGCAACGTTACAGAGTTGGTAGGATTCACTAAGGTCCAGAGAAACATTGATTGCAACCACGTGTTCATACCCTTTGATCAGTGCCTATAACTATGCCAACAGGAAAGGACTCCACTCTTGTCGATGTGTAGCATGTTTACAACCAGCAACACATCACAATGGAAGTGACAGTTCACTTCCCTTGCTGCTGGCACAATGCCTTTATTTTAAGAAATTTCCACCTTGCTAGCAAGTGCCTGCATGGCTCCTGGGAGATCCATGCTATCCTGTACAGTCATGGCAAATGGCACCTGTGCTTTTTTTCCAGAACACCAACTAAGTACTGATCCATTCATTGTGTAAACTGGTGGCATGTTGAAGGTGCGCTTCAGGTTCCCAGAATGGTCTAGCGGTGTGCTAATGCCGTCAAGCTCGTCTTTGGGCTCATGGTGGAGTGCTATTTGCTGCACAACTCTGCATTACAAAAAGGCTTTCCCAGAGGAAGAACACCCTCACAGTGAGCATAGAGATCAGGATGAGGTGCAACAGCAGTAGCCTGAACTAAATGTCGAGGATGACCCATTTTTGGCTGCAAGACACATTCATGCCCAACTAATTTGGGGACCTTCTTCATTACATTTGGCCACAACAGTCCTGTGCACATCTTCCCCTTTCTCACCAGTAATAAGCCATCATCTACAGACCCTTTTGTGTGCATTAGTTTAGACTGCTCCCATTCATGACACCTGATGAAAACAACTTCCCATCCTTGCCAAGAATAATCTCTGCACACAAACTCTAGTGCAACTATAATTTTCATAAACATTCCTAAAAGTATGTGTGTCTAGTGCTTCTTAGCACTGTGCTTCTCTTTGATGCCTGTATGTGATATGTGCATTGTTAAACCCACTCAAATCCTTTTCCTAGGTGCTGAGTGCCAAGTGTGCATGAGGTCAGGAAATCTTTCAGTTCTGCTGCAGATCAATTCTGGCGGGTACCTTCCCTTTTGAACGGCTGTGAACCTTTTAAGTCCAGCAAAATACCTCAGCTCGCACTCAGGTTTTAGATCTTTGAAAGGCCAAAGTCTTTTAACTGGTGTATGGCTTGGTGGCACAGCATGTTGACATGCTAAGTATCTATGTCCCTGATCTCAACTCGGCAATAGAATATAAGAACATAAGACGTAGGAGTAGGAGTAGGTCATTTGGCCCCTCGAGCCTGCTCCGCCATTCAATAAGATCATGGCTGATCTGATCTTGGCCTTAACTCCACTTCCCTGCCCGCTCCCCATAACCTTGGACTCCCTTACCATTCAAAAATCTGTCTATCTCCACTTAAATATATTCAATGACCCAGCCTCCACAGCTCTCTGGGGAAGAGGCACATGACGGAGACGAGAGACTTCCTCAGAAGTAGGAAGAGAAATTAGAGGCACTGGCACCCAGGAGCACTCTTGTCTACTTAGTAGAAATTGATTGCATTGGCAAAGCTCAAGCAACAAACCACTTGCCCTCCCAGCCGCAAAGAGGTGTGTGAGGGGAGATAATAATGAATATGTTCTGTATTATTTTTCACTTAAATCTATCAGATTCTGATTATTTTCCATCAAAAGTTATCTATATTTATGTTCTTACTCTTTGAATCTGTGCAAGACAGTGACCCAAATACAGAGGGATCACTTAAGAAAGGGCAGCTGTTTCTTTAAGTGCAGTGTACACTTCATCAGGTGGTGGACTATCTTTAGAAGATTTTAAAAAAGATACAGCGCAAACTAACAATTCTTCTTTTACTTTCTTGCTACCTGGTTTTTCCCTATTCATAAATAGTAGTTTAAGTTCTGTTTTTTTTACGATGTTCAGTCTGTGAGTATACGTTATCTTTTGTGTCCATGTTTTTTTAATTTTTTCACAACTGTACCTGCTCCCCTGTTGTAGTGCAGTTCAACCACTGATTGCAGCCTTCCAGAATCTTACCCTGGCGGTTATTCTTTTTCAGTGAGTTTAGATGGCAATTGTGGGCAGGCTGTTTGACTGTGTCTGCCATCAGAGTCAAGCCTGACCCAGTGTTTACACCCATGTTCTCTCCAGCATAGGTATCGGATAGCTGTTAAGAGTGGTTTATTTTACCTGCTCCTTTCCTAATTATTTAAATTTTTTCCTAATATCGTCTTTCTTTTTCAGGCCAATTGGAATGCCCCAATTGCTGCACCAGCCGTTAACTCGGTAACTCAGCACAGACTAATGATTAAACAGGAGACCTTTCCATTTTATGGCTTAGTGCCGTTACACACAAAGCCATTGGGGAGCTCCTTAATATCTTTGTAAACACTCCTGGTAGATGAATGGTTGCTTACTCAATAGCTGCCAGTTCTTTGTTACTGGAATATCGTTGACAGTCTAAAATTATATTTGCCTTTGCCATCTCTTCTAACCTAAAGCTGAAATACATCAACCGCAAATCGAATGCAACATATTAGTCTGTAAAGGCCAGGGAACAGCAAAGAAAAGGTACAGTAGCCTAGAGAAGTTGATATTTTTTGTAACAGATGATTATTCCTGTAATATTCAATTGAAATTGCTGTGATGCAGCGAACTCCCCTAAGTATTCCTGTTTGGTTCATTGTGTTGCAGTGGTAGCTGGGAGCTACAGAAAATCTCTTGATATATTGTAGACTTTTATTAGACTTTAACCACCACACTGCAGGCTTCAGTGTTCAGTTCTTTAGAGGACTTTAACCTATAAAGTTCTGTAACCCTTTCACTGGGCAGTCTTGGTTATGCCAACATTCTTTGAAAGCTCCAAATTGTGGTTGTTTTGAAGTTGTCTGTGAAGGATGCCTTTAATTCCAGTTTCAGAAATTCTTGTATGCATTTAACTCAGAAAATGCGTAAAGGCTGCATGTAATGTATATACCTTTATAAGGGGGGAACTACTTTTTACAGCTCATGTATACTGCAGTACCGGCAGTGACCACACCTGTATATAGCACTGAGTAGTAATCTGTACAGACCAGTTCCACTGTGAGCCACGGCGAGGCGCCGCCATTGCCACGAGGACCGCCGAGAGCGGTGTTGGCAGCAGCGCAGGAGAAGCGCGCGAAACCTACAGGGCGCCGCCATTGCCACGAGAACCGCCAGGAGCGGCGTTGGCAGCAGCGGGGGAGGAAGGAAAGCGCGGGAGATGCCATTTTAAGCCATTGGGAGACGCCATTTTAAACCTCACCCAAAATGCCGAAGAGTGGCAGTATCACCGCGTTTGACAATGAAGTCGAAGATTGGACTACATATGTCGAACGAATAGAGGTGTACTGCAAGGCAAATGAGGTGTCAGATGACAAGAAAGCATCGGTATTGTTAAATTTAATGGGTGCAAAGACATATGGGTTATTACGAAATCTAGTAACCCCAACGAAGCCAATGAAAAAGAGTTCTGAAGACATAGTAACGATACTACAGGAACATTTAAACCCCACACCGCTGCTGATAGCAGAAAGATTCAAGTTTCACAAACGGAACCAGCATAAGGATGAAAGCAATGCTGATTATTTAACAGAACTGTGCAAACTATTGAAACACTGCCAGTTTGGAGCGGGACTGGCAGATACCTTAAGGGACAAGTTTGTGTGTGGGCTTCAAAGTGAAGGAACCCAGAAACAGCTTTTATCTGAAAAGGACCGTACGCTGGAAAAGGCTTTCAGCATTGCGGTATCATATGAAGCAGCAGCACGGTGCGCTGCAGAGATACAACAGAGACCGCAAGAATATGGCACAAACGAAATGTCATATGGAACAGAGAAATGCTATCGCTGCGGCAGAACAACATATGACCAGGATGACTGCTGGTTCAAAGACAAAGTGTGCAGACAGTGTGGAAAAGTAGGATACATAGCACGAGTCTGCAGTCGGGAAGGAAAACCAGCAATAAGAAACCTACCAAAGGAAAGTACAAGAAGGTACATAAGATGACGGAGAATAGTTCAGACGAACAAAAGAGTGATAACGACTCCGAAAGCAGGGAACTGAGTTGTCTGAAACTACATCATGTGATACAACGGAGGATCACCGAACCATTTAGGTCACTCTCAAGATAGCAGGAGTCCAGGTAAAGATGGAATTGGACACAGGATCAGCCCTAACAGTCATAAACCGATGGGACTACGAGCGGCTATTCTCACACATACCCTTGAGAGACACAAAAATTATTTTGAAGACGTACACGGGGCAAAAAGTTTACCCCAAAGGAAAAATAAGGGTGACCGTTATATATAACGGTAAGGAAACACCAAAACTAGACCTGTATGTATTGCAAGATGGAGGACCACCATTACTGGGACGTGAATGGATCCGGAAAATACAACTGGATTGGCATTCCATACAGGCACTGACTGTGGCTGACAAAAAGGATGACGACGTCACACCTGGGCGACTGTCAAAGATCCTAACTGACACGAAAGAAGTGTTTCAGCAAGGACTCAGAACACTAAAAGGCATGACAGTGACGATTAAAATTGAAGAAAACGCAAGCCCAAAATTTTTTAAGGCCAGACCGGACCTTATGCGATCCGCCCAGCCGTCGAAGCAAAGCTGGAGAGTCTGGAACGTTCAGGTGTACTGTCCAAGGTAGACTGGAGCGAGTGGGCTACACCCATCATCCCTATGATGAAAAAGTCATTGAGCAGCACGCCTGGGGAACCAAGGAAGGTTCGCATCTGTGGGGACTTTAAGGTAACAGTGAACCCGGTCCTTCACACCATACAATATCCACTTCCGCGGATTGAAGATATTTTCGCCTCGCTATCTGGAGGGAAACGCTTCACTAAGATTGATCTGGCCCAGGCGTATCTGCAAATGGAGGTAGAAGAAGCATCAAAAAAATACCTCACAATCAACACCCATAAAGGTCTCTACCAATACAACCGGCTGGTATTCGGGGTAGCATCAGCTCCGGCTATTTGGCAGAGGGCAATGGAACAAGTCCTGCAAGGGATCCCAGGGACCCAGTGTTATTTGGACGACATCCTGGTCACGGGCGAAAATGACAGTGATCACCTTGCCAACCTGGAGCAGGTGCTCACTAGATTGCAGGAATATGGGCTCCGAGCTAACCGCCCCAAATGCGAGATTTTTAGAAAACAGACCTCGTATCGTGGCCACGTTATCGATAAAGAGGGGTTACATAAGTCCCCAGAGAAGATTGAGGCAGTAGTCAAGGCTCCAGCACCGGAAAATGTGTCGCAACTGAGGTCGTTCCTCGGGCTGGTAAACTACTACCATAAGTTCTTGCCAAATTTGTCTACAATACTACACCCACTGAACACCCTACTGCAAACTGGGGTGCCATGGAAGTGGAGTGACGAATGTAGATGAGCTTTCCAGAAGAGCAAAACACTAATCACATCGAAAGAGGTATTGGCCCATTACAACCCAGCATTACCAATTCGGTTGGCATGTGATGCGTCACCCTACGGCATTGGAGCGGTGCTGTCGCACAAATTCTCAGACGGCTCAGAGAGGCCAATAGCCTTTGCGTCACGATCACTAACCTCAGCCGAGCGTAACTACGGCCAGATTGACAGGGAGGCCCTCAGCCTAGTGTGGGGAGTGAAAAAGTTCAATCACTATCTGCACGGGCAGAAATTCACCTTGCTGACTGATCACCAGCCTCTTGTCTCCATTTTTAATCCAAAGAAGGGCGTTCCGGTGATGACTGCGCAACGACTACAAAGATGGTCACTTTTTCTAGGGTCGCACCACTATGAGATTGAATATAAGTGCACGAAACAGCATGGAAATGCTGATGGGCTATCACGCCTGCCACTTCCTACTGCGGAGGAAGCACCAGCAGTGGATCCTGTCGAAATATTCCATTCGACTATAGTTGAATACCTACCGGTAACTAACGCTTGTATCGAAAAGGAAACCCTAAATGACCCGACACTGTCTCGGGTATATGATTTGACGGTGAAGGGATGGCCAGCACATGGCGACTCACTGTTGCCAGCATTCTCGACAAGGAGAGAACAGCTGTCAGTGTGCCGGGGGACCTTGATGTGTGGATCCCGAGTGGTAATTCCACCCAAGTTAAGGGATAGAGTGCTCAATGAGCTTCATGAGGGTCATCTGGGAGGGGTAAAAATGAAAAGCCTAGCCAGGGCTTATGTGTGGTGGCCGGGAATCGATAAACAAATCAAGGACCTGACCAAGAGCTGCTCAGGATGCCAGAAAGTCCAAAATGCACCACCACAGGCCCCTCTACACCCATGGGAGTGGCCCTCATCTCCATGGCAACGGGTGCATATTGATTTTGCTGGTCCATTCATGGACTCAATGTTTTTAATAGCCATGGATGCGCACTTGAAATGGCCTGAGGTCAGCAAAATGTCCTCCACCACCACAGAGAAAACTATTGCAGTCCTACGGACCATTTTTGCCAGGAATGGCTTGCCAGAACAGATTTGCTCCGACAACGGACCACAGTTTGTGTCCGAAGATTTCCGGAGGTTCTTGAAAAAGAATGGGGTAAGGCATTACATATCCGCCCCGTATCATCCAGCCACAAATGGATTGGCTGAGAGGTTCGTACAAACCTTTCAGAAGGCAATAAAGGCTATGTACAATGACAACATTCCGCTGCAGCACAAGGTGGACAATTTCCTGTTCGCCTACCGGAATGCGACACATGCAGTCACCAACCAGGCCCCAGCCATGATGTTCTTTAACCGAAGGTTAAGATCTCGCCTGGATTTGCTCAGACCAAACGTACGAAGAGATGTTGGCCTAGAAATTGAGTTTGCGCTGTGCCAGGGCTTTAGCGCCGGAAGTTAGCGCCGGCGCTAAGTCCCTTTGCGCGCGCCAAAAATTCAGTAGCGCCGCGCCCAAACGGCTGCCGGCGCTACTGAAGGGTTTTAGCGCCTGAAAACTGGCGCAACGCGCCGCATTGCGGCGCTATTCCGGCGCTGCGGCGCCCGCTGCGGTGCGGCAGGCTCGGGAAGTGCAGGCCTCCTCCTTCCGTTAAGGAGGAGCTGCCTGCACCCGGCCGCGGCCCGCGCAAATCTCTTCAAAAATGAGCCCGGCACCTCGGACAAGTGCCGGGCTTGCATCTGTTCCGGGGGGGGGGGAGAAGTCCGGGGAGGGAGCTGCGGGCAGGCGGCCGGCGGGAAAGCGGCCGGCCGCCGCGGGGCCTTTAATGCGCCGGCGCAAACACATGTTGGACTCTGTTGCCAGAGTCTTAGTTGCGGCTGCCACGGGCGAGGCGGCCGCAACTGAATTTCGGCGCTGGGGCCCGTCGGCATGGCAACCGGGACGCTGCGCACACCGATGACGTCATCGGTGCCGGCACAGCGCTACCGGTGCAACGCCGCTTTAGGGCCCCAGGGAATTTTTGAACTGGCCATAACTCTGGCGCTAGTCCCTCTAGCGCCTCAAAAGCGGCGCTAAGGCTAGTGAATTTCTAGGCCGTTGAGAGTAAGCAATTCCAGCACATCCATGAGAAGCCAACAAGGAGCTTCAATGTAGCTTCAGTCTTGGCCCGCGACTACCGAACAGAAAAATGGCAGCCAGGAACGATATGCACACAGCAGGGCCCACTAATGTACACAGTGGACGTTGGGGAGAGCATCGTGAGACGCCATGCTGACCAGATCCTAGAGTCACAGGAACAAGTCAACCCCGTGCCTCGCCCATACGTACCTGGTGATGAACCCAACGTACAGGTCGCATCTACCCCAGAAACAGTAGCATCGGAAGCTGATGAACCAACCGACGACAGGGGGCCAGAATCGCCTCCGCACCAAGAGCAAGACACTCGGGAAAGGCGCTATCCAGAAAGGATCAGGAAGCCTCCCCAAAGACTGAATATATAAATAGACTATTTTCAGCTAATGTTGCATGTTAAAAGTGTTAATTGTAATTAGTTTGATATTTAATTGTTAAATGAGTGTTATGGTACTGTTAATCTAAAAGGGGAGGAATTGTAATGTATATACCTTTAAGGGGGGAACTACTTTTTACAGCTCATGTATACTGCAGTATCGGCAGTGACCACACCTGTATATAGCACTGAGTAGTAATCTGTACAGGCCAGTTCCACTGTGAGCCACATTGAGTAAACACCTGTTGTACCGTTTCTCCTGCAGTCTGTGTCTTATTATACACAGACACAACACTGCACATTCCACTAAATACTTCCTTACTCTTATACTCCAAGCCCTTTGCAATAAAGGCTAACATACCATTTGCCTTCCTAATTAATTGCTGTACCTGCATAATAACATTCTGAGATTCATGTCCTGTACAAGAACCCCCAGATCCCTCTGCATACCAACATTTACTGGTCTCTCACCTTTTAAGAAAATATTCTGCTTTTCCATTCTCCCTATCAAAGTGGATAATTTCACACCTTCCCACATTATACTCCATCTGCCACCTTCTTGCCCAGTCACTTAACCTGTCTAAATCCTTTTGCAGTCTCTTTGCATCATCCTTGGCTGATTTTTAATACCCTTTCAATCCTCAGATTTACTATTTTTAGCAACATTATAAACCTCTTTTTTAATCTAATACTATCCTTAACTTCTCTGGTTAGCCATGGTTGTACCACTTTTCCAGTGGAGTTTTTATTTCTCAATGGAATGTATATTCGCTGAGAATTATAAATTGGGGCAGTAATTCCTCCCCAAACGCGTGAGTACGGAAGGGTACTCACGCGTCTGGCTGGAGGAAATGCCGGTTTTCAGCATGCACAGCGCATGCGCTGAAAACCGGCATTTCCTCTCCTCTAACCCAAGAGGTGAAGAGGCTAGCGCGTGCGCTGTAGGGGGCAGCGCGTGCGTCTTGGATTTCCTCTGTTTTGGGGGATTTGCGCATGTGTAAAGGCCTCAGGTCTTTACGCTTGTAAAAAGCACACGTAAGTATTTATTTTTACAGGTAAGTGGTGTTTTAGTGCAATTTAGAATTTTTTTCCCCACAGATTTATTATTTTAAAGAATCTACAATAAGGTAAGTTTAGTTTTAGACCCTTTTTATTAAAAATTTATTTTTTTCAACTAATAAAATTATTGTTTAAATTATTTTTTTAAACTTATTTATACTTAATTTAATGATTGGGATGTTTTTTTAAATTTTATTTAAAGTTTAAGTAGTGTTTTGGGGTGCAGTACTTCTCATGAGTTTGACAGTTCTTACTCTCAAACTTATGAATGAAGTTTCCCCTCCCCTGATTGGCTGAACAGTGCTCACCTGATCCCAGCCGGCACATCGCACTAACTACGCCGCTGGGTCAGGTTAGCACAGCGCGCCAACATCAGAACCGGGCCACTGACAGGAAATCCACTGCGGGCCAGGTTTCAGATGTCGGCGCGCCGGGTAAGTGCACATCGGGGGCTTGCACGCGCGGCAAGCCCCCGACACCAAGTTCTGGGCCATTATTTCTTTAAATGTTTGCCATTGCCTATCTACTGTCATATCTTTTAATCTAATTTCCAAATCTACCTCAGCCAGCTCACCCCTCGTACCTCCGTAATTGGCTCTGTTTAAATTTAAGACGCTAGTTTTGGACTTAACCCCATCACTCCCTAACACGGGAGCGTTGACGGCGATTGTAGCGCATTTACCTGTGTCCTGGATGAGATCAACCTCAGCACAGACTGGGGATGAAACACTGGACCCTTCCCAATCTGTATGGGTCAGGTACTCAGTAGACGTGTCGTGCCGTCGGCGAGCATAGCCTGGCTTTTAGACAGAATGTGATGGTGGAGCATTGTCCTGGTTTATGTGGAGGATGAACTTGTTGGGCCGAATGGCCTGTTTCCTTGTACTTTTGATGATGGAGCACCGACCGGCATTTTACTGTAATAGACCGTGAACCTGTGAACTAATGTGTACAGTCTGAAGTCCATTTAGTTCATTCATTATTGTTCAGCAAAGCAATTTATAATATAGGTGAGAAATAAAAATATTGGCATTGATCTGCAAATACTGTACTGAGATAGGTGAGTGAGAAGGGCTATTCTCATCTGGAGTGGTCTGTCGCAACTTGCTTGAAAGAGGATTCCTGAGACAGCTGCCATGTAAACCATTTGGGATGTTCAGTCACAAAATTTATAATTTTTCCACCAATATGGCTGTAAACAACAAATAAGAAAGCAAGTAAGCTATTAATTGAATGGTGATTCCCCCTAGCAGCAATGTGTGTGGGTTGATTTAAGAGCTGGAGCTGCCAGTATATGGATTTCTGCTATATGAGACTGATTGGCCAACAATCATTAAACAATAAATAAAATGGTGATTGCAGCCTAACCCTGTTTAAATCCTTTGTTTTGGTGTTTAGTATTATGTAACAGTTTTGGTTTCATTTTATTCACGGCAAAATTGTTCCCTGATGCCATGCAGTCTAAGTTCCAAAGCAGATATCACAGGAAATGGACACCCTCTCATTACTAATGACTAGCTCGGAAATCTTATCCTTGTTTTGAGTAAACGTTGGCATGATATTCTTTCCAAAATGATGCTGTGGAACTGATTATCCTGAAGTTGAAGAATTTGTGACAAATGAATAACTTCTCAAGTACATAATGTCCTTTTTAATCTTCATGTGGTCTAAATTAAGAGTAAAATAGGAATAAGATTTCAATTTTCAGTTGATAAAGTTTAATGAAGAACTGCTTTCTGCCTCATAAATTCCCTTAATGCATTATTTACTGTAAAGAAACTATCCTTATCTGAGGAAGGATATTCTTGCCACGGAAGGAGTTCAGCGAAGATTCACCAGGCTGATACCTGGGATGGCAGGAATGACGTATGAGGAGAGATTGGGTCGATTGGGCTTGTACTCGCTGGAGTTTAGAAGAATGAGAGGGGATCTCATTGAAAATTATAAAATTCTGGCAGGGCTGGACAGACTAGATGCAGGGAGGATGTTCCCGATGGTCGGGGAATCGAGAACCAGGGGTCACAGTCTAAGGATAAGGGGTAGGCCTTTTAGGACAGAAATGAGGAGGAATTTCTTCACCCAGAGAGTGGTGAACCTGTGGAATTCTCTACTACAGAAGGCAGTAGAGGCCAATTCATTAAATATATTCAAGAAGGAGTTGGATATATTTCTTAAGGCTAAAGGGATCAAGGGGTATGGGGAGAAAGCAGGGACCGGGTACTGAACTTGGATGATCAGCCATGATCTCATTGAATGGCGGAGCAGGCTGGAGGGGCCGAATGGCCTACTCCTGCTCCTATCTTCTATGTTTCTATTCATTTTGTAGTTGTTCTGTGTGCAATTTTATTTTAATAACAGTGGCTATACTTCAAAGGTAATGAATTTGCTGCAACTCGGTTTAGACTGTCCTGAGGATTTGATATGGCGCTATATAAATGCAAGTACATTCTTTGAGGCATGAATATTTTAAAAAATGACAGAATTTTTCTGTTCTCCTCTCCTGAAGGTACCACCACAATGACAACAACTTGCATTTATCGAGTGCCTTTAATGTACTAAAACCTCCCAAGGTGCTTCACAGAAGCGTTATCTAACAACATTTGACACCAAGCCACATAAGGAGATATTTGGACAAATGGGCAAGTTTTAAGGAGTGTCTTAAAGGAGGAGAAACTGGTGGAGAGGTTTAGAGAGCGAATTCCAGAGTTTAGGGCCTAGGCAGCTGAAGGCATGGCCGCCAAGGGTGGAGCGATTAAAATCAGGGATGTACAAGAGGCCAGAATTGGAGAAGCGCAGAGATCTCGAGGATTGCAGGGCTGTAAGAGGTTACAGAGATAGGGAAGGGCGAGGCCATGGAGGGATTTGAAAACAAGGATGAGAATTTTCAAATCGAGGCATTGCCGGACTGGGAGCCATCTTAGGTAAGCAAGCACAGGTGTGATGGATGGATGGGACATTGGTGTGAGTTAGGATACGGGCAGCAGAGTTTTGGATGAGATCAAAATTGTGGAGAGTGGAAAATGGTAGGCCGACCAGGAGAGCATTGGAATAGTCAGGTCTTGAAGTAACAAAAGGATGGATGAGGGTTTCAGCAGCAGATGAGCTGAGGCAAGGGCAGAGATGGAGGCAAGACTGAATAGCAGCAGATCTGACCATGGAGTGGTGGTGGGGCCTCATAACTGAGCCAGATCTTTCTTTCACTTGACAGCCACACAGGAGTGGAAACCCTGGCTGATTTGTTTTCCCTCCTCTCTAACACGGGGACATTGAGGCCAATTCTAGTTCCCCAACTACTGTCCCAGCTTAGCTAAACCGACTCATATCTTCATGGCCTGTACTTTGTGGCTCAGTACTACATGGAGCATAGGAATTATTAACTGATTTATAATTGAGGAGCTTCATGGCATGCCATGTTTACCCATCTTTGAATGAAATTGCCCAGGTGTTTCATATTGTGGATAGACACTGGAAGGGATCGAGACATCCTAAACTAATTTCTCATGGGACCTTTACAATCAAGTCGATCTCTGTAAACTGCATTATACACAGGTATAACACAGGCATCACAGGTGAAAGGGCACTCTCCTAACCCTAGGCTCTAACGGCCTGTTTTCAGTGGGAGGTTCCTTTTTTTCCTGAAGTGAAGTCTGTGGTGTATGTAACCTGTTCCACCTTAAGAGAACTACCTTAAGAGATGTACTACTTTCTCTTGGCTGTTGTATATTGTAATACCGGTGGTGACCACATATAAACGTTGAGTAGGGATTTGCTGGGCAGTTCAGCCCTGACGTCCAAATAGTAAAGACCTGTTAAAGTTATTCTTGTGGTCTGTGTCCAGTGATTTATAATAAGCATAACTGGGACACACAGACTTAGCAGTGGCGACGAGTCCGATCTTACCCTGCGGCAGTTTTACATCCAAGGCAGCTTCGTCCTCAGAACGGGCGTCGAGAAGAGGCATCCGCCCTCATCATCCTGCTGAGCACCATCGCACGGGAGGCATCAAGAACCCGGGTTAAAAAGAAAAATTCTGACCACGAAGCCCTCCATCAGCGACAGGCAGTGATCATCCCTTCTACCACGGTGGTGGGTAAGCCGATCAGCGACACGAGCAGAAAGTCGGCCGCGTTGACTGTGGAGTGGGGGAGGGAAAACGGTGGAAAAAGGGCGGAGAACTCGACCACGGCCGGTGAAAAGGGCCGGGCTGCAATCGAGGCCGAGAGGCGCAGCGACTGGGGCAGCTTAAGGCACGAGAGCCGCGGAGAACTCAAACGCAGCCGGTGTAAAGGACCGGGCTGCATGCGGGGCTGAGAGGCGCAACAGCAGGGGAAGCGTGAATGCCCACGGGAACCGCGGGGGAGTAAAAGCAGCGTCGGGGAATTGAGAACCGCTGGGGAGGCGAGAACGGCAGCAGCACGGCAATCGCCATTGCAGCCAGCGGGGGAAGAAGGCAAATGCGGGAATCTGCCATTGTAGTTGGCGGGGGAAGAAGACGAGCGCAGGAAAGACCGCCAAGCACGGGAAGCCGCCATTTTAGTAGGCG
Organism: Somniosus microcephalus; assembly: GCF_052327205.1. Classification (NCBI taxonomy): domain Eukaryota; kingdom Metazoa; phylum Chordata; class Chondrichthyes; order Squaliformes; family Somniosidae; genus Somniosus; species Somniosus microcephalus. Next base: position 88,078,626 of record NC_141001.1, read on the forward strand.
GGGGAAGAAGACAAGCGCGGGAAGCCGCCATTTTGAGAAAAAGAAAAATTTAAAAACTTGCAAGGATGCCTAAACATGGGAACATTAATACCTTTGATAGCGATATCGAAGATTGGACCACGTATGTAGAACGCATGGAAGTTTATTGTAAAGCAAATAAGGCACCAGATGATGAGAAAGCACTAACCTTATTAAGCTCAATGGGTGCGAAGACATACGGGCTATTGAAGCACCTTCTGTCACCAGATAAACCGGCGGATCAGACTTTCGCGAATATTGTTACTGTCCTGAAAAATCATTTAAACCCCACGCCGCTGATGATAGCAGAACGATTTAAATTTTACAGAAGAATGCAGCTGAAAGACGAAAGCAACGCTGAATTTTTAATTGAACTGCGTAAGCTATCTAAGTACTGTCAGTTTGGAACAGGACTAGCAGATGCGCTGAGAGATAAATTTGTGTGTGGATTGTTAAAAGAAGGAACACAAAAGCGACTGCTTGAGGAGAATGATCTTACGCTTGATAAAGCTGTCACTATTGCAGCATCGCACGAAGCTGCAGCAAGAGGCACTGCGGAAATGCAGCTATGGTCAGCGGAACTCAGCACCAATCAAATGGTCTTGGGTACAGTAAAATGTTATCGTTGTGGAAAGACAACGCACGATCAGAACCAGTGCTGGTTCAAAAATCAGGAATGCAGAAAATGTGGCAGGCTTGGTCACATAGCTAAAGTATGCCGGTCAGGAAAGAAGACCAGCAACAAAAAGTCACCGCAGGAAAAGTACAGAAAGGTACACAAGGTGACAGAGAACAGTTCGAACGAACAGAAGTCAAATTCAGACTCCAGCAGTAATGAACTGGGTAGTCTAAGAGTACACAATGTTGGTAATGAAGCAGACCTCCAAACAATCTGGGTCACACTTCAGATAGCAGGAGTCCAAGTGAAGATGGAATTGGACACTGGATCGGCATTGACGGCCATGAATAAGCAAGATTACAAAAGGTTATTCCCACATATTCCCCTACGGGATACGGAGATTGTATTGAAAACATACACGGGGCAAAGAGTATACCCCATCGGGAAGATAGAGGTAAAGGTGGTCCACAAGGGCAAAGAAAGCCGAGGAATGGACTTATATGTGCTACCTGAGGGAGGTCCACCACTACTGGGACGGGAGTGGATTAGGAAAATAAATATGGACTGGCATTCCTTAAAAGCACTAACGGTAGATTCCGGTAAAAAAGATGTCAAACCTAAACGATTGTCCAGAATATTGGACGATGCTAAAGAGGTGTTCCAACAGGGACTGGGAACACTGAGAGGAATTACGGCAAACATCAAGGTTGAAGAACATGCAAACCCGAAATTTTTCAAAGCCAGACCGGTACCTTATGCGATACGACCTGCTGTGGAAGCTGAGCTGGAAGGGCTAGAACGTTCAGGAGTACTGTCTAAGGTAGACTGGAGTGAGTGGGCCACGCCCATTGTCCCCGTCATGAAGCGTTCATCGAGCAACAAGCCGGGGGAACCGGGGAAGGTTCGCATCTGTGGAGATTTCAAGATCATTGTTAATCCGGTGCTTCACACGGTGCAGTATCCGCTTCCGCGGATTGAGGGTATCTTCGCTTCGTTGTCTGGCGGTAAACACTTCACCAAGATAGACCTGGCGCAGGCGTACTTATAGATGGAAGTTGAGGAAGAGTCACGCCAGTATCTCACGATCAACACGCATAGAGGCTTGTACCGGTATAATAGACTGGTTTTTGGAGTGGCATCGGCTCCAGCAATTTGGCAGAGGGCCATGGAGCTGGTATTACAGGGAATTCCAGGCACACAATGTTACCTGGACGATATTCTGATTACAGGAGATGATGACGAGGAACGCCTTGCAAATTTGGAACTGGTGCTCACCAGATTGAAAGAATATGGACTTCGAGTTAATCGCCAGAAATGTGAGTTCTTTCAGAAGCGGATCTCGTACTGTGGTCATGTCATTGACCAGGAGGGGCTTCATAAGTCTCCTGACAAGATTGAAGCTGTTGTGAAGGCTCCCGCTCCGGATAATGTATCCCAGTTGAGGTCGTTCCTAGGGTTGATTAACTATTACCATAAGTTTCTGCCAAATTTATCCACGGTGCTGCACCCGCTGAACGTTCTTTTGCAGAAGGGAGTACCATGGAAGTGGAGCGAGGACTGTAAGAGGGCCTTTCGCAAAAGCAAGGCATTGATCACCTCAGAGGAAGTGTTGGCTCACTTCAACCCAACGCTGCCTATTCGTTTGGCTTGTGATGCTTCTCCATATGGTATTGGGGCAGTACTCTCACACAAGTTGCCAAATGGCCTGGAGAGGCCAGTTGCGTTCGCATCCAGATCATTGACCTCCGCTGAGCGCAACTATGCTCAGATAGATAGGGAGGCTCTCAGCCTTGTGTGGGGAGTAAAGAAGTTTAATCATTACCTGCAGGGCCAAAAGTTTACGCTTCTGACAGACCACCAGCCGTTGGTATCCATTTTTAACCCTAAGAAGGGTGTTTCGGTGATGACAGCACAGAGACTCCAGAGATGGTCCCTTTTCCTAGGGGCACATCAATATCAGATTGAATTCAAAGATACAAAGCAGCATGGTAATGCTGATGGGCTGTCGCGCCTGCCACTACCTACAGAGGAGGAGGCACCGACGGTTGACCCTGTTGAGTTATTTCACTCGACCATCATCGAATGTTTACCAGTCACCAATGCAAGTATTGAAAGAGAAACCAGGAACGACCCGACACTGTCCCGGGTCTACGAAGTGACAGTGAAGGGATGGCCAGCACATGGTGATCCACTGTTACCGGCATTCTCAGCAAGACGAGAACAGCTGTCCGTCTGTCAAGGAACATTGATGTATGGAACAAGGGTGATTATTCCTCCTAAGTTAAGCGAGAGAGTTCTAAAGGAACTGCATGAAGGTCATCTGGGGGGAGTCAAGATGAAAAGCCTTGCTAGGGCTTATGGCCTAGAAATTGAGTTGACGCCGCGCCAGGGCTTTAGCGCCGGAAATTTAGCGCCGGCGCTAATTCCCTTGCGCGCGCCAAAAATTCAGTAGCGCCGCACCCAGACGGCTGCCGGCGCTACTGGCGGGCGTGAGTGCCTCCCAATGGGCGCTGAGTGCTGCATTGCGGCGCTAATCCGGCGCTGCGGCACCCGATGCGGTGCGGCAGGCTGGGGAAGTGCAGGCCTCCTCCTCCCGTTAAGGAGGCGCTGCCTTCACCCGATCGCTGGCCATTTGATTTTTTCAAAAATGAGCCCGGCACCTCGGACAAGTGCCGGGCTTGCAGGCCAGATGCATCTGTTCCGCGGGGGGGGGGGGTGGAGGAGTCCGGGGAGGGAGGTGCGGGCAGGCGGCCGGCGGGAAAGCGGCCGGCCGCCGCGCGACCTTAATGCGCCGGCGCTAACTTGTGTAAGACTCGGTTGCCAGAGTCTTAGTTGCGGCTGCCACGGGCGAGGCGGCCGCAACTGAATTTCGGCGTTCGGGCGCGTTGCCACGGCAACCGGGACGCTGCGCACACCGATGACGTCATCGGTGCTGGCGCAGCGCAACCGGCTAACGCCGATGGCAGCGCCGAAGTGAATTTCAGAAACGGCTATCATTGCGGCGCTAGGCCCTCTAGCGCCGCAAAATGGGCGCTAACCCTACTGAATTTTCAGCCCTATGTGTGGTGGCCGGGTATCAACCAACAGATAGAGGATCTGACGAAAAGCTGCTCAGGGTGCCAAAAAGTGCAAAATGCACCTCAGATTGCACCGCTGCATCCATGGGAATGGCCTTCAACCCCATGGCAACGTGTACATATTGACTTTGCTGGTCCATTCATGGACTCCATGTTTTTAATTGCGGTGGACGCACATTCTAAATGGCCAGAAGTGATTAAGATGACTACCACTACCTCGGAAAAGACGATCGCGGTGCTAAGAACGATATTTGCAAGAAATGGATTGCCAGAGCAAATATGTTCAGACAACGGACCGCAGTTCGTGTCAGAAGAATTCCAGAAATTCATGAAGAAGAATGGGGTGAAACATTATACCTCTGCCCCATATCATCCGGCTACAAACGGGTTGGCCGAGAGATTTGTACAAACGTTCAAAAAAGCAATAAAGGCCATGAGCGAAGATCAGATTCCACTACAACACAAGGTGGACAAATTCCTACTGGCATATCGAAACGCCACTCATGCAGTGACAAACCAAAGTCCTGCCATGATGTTCTATAACAGGAGGTTGCGATCCAGGTTGGACTTGTTAAAACCAAATGTGCGGAGGGAAGTTGAAAACAAACAGTTCCAGCATATAAATAACAAGACCACTCGGAGTTTCGAAATAGGACAACCAGTGTTAGCCCGGGACTATAAAAACGAGAAATGGCAATCTGGAACAATTCGGGCCAGACAAGGACCCCTGATGTACACGGTAGATATTGGTGAAAATGTAATATGGCGTCATGCTGACCAACTGGTAGAATCGAGAACAAGGGTCGAACCCATGGTTACGGCAGAGACAACCGTGGAAGAAGTTAGTGAACCTGAAGCATCTACCTCAGAAGTGAATGTACCTGAGGATGATGTCCAATCCATAAGAGATCAACTAGATGAGTCACCCCAGCAACGAGAATCAGAGACCCCTGAAAGGCGTTATCCAACTCGAATCAGGAGGCCTCCTCAGAGACTGAATCTTTGAACTGTTTTGCATGAAGTTGTATATATATATATCTATATGTTATTATGTTATGTTAAATGGGGATATAACTGTTAAGCTAAAAAGGGAGGATTGTGGTGTATGTAACCTGTTCCACCTTAAGAGAACTACCTTAAGAGATGTACTACTTTCTCTTGGCTGCTGTATACTGTAATACCGGTGGTGACCACACCGGTATATAAACGTTGTGTAGGGAATTGCTGGGCAGTTCAGCCCTGACCTCCGAATAGTAAAGACCTGTTAAAGTTATTCTTGTGGTCTGTGTCCAGTGATTTATAATAAGCATAACTGGGACACACAGACTTAACAAAGTCATTCTATTCCCTAGTTTATTTGTTCCTTGAGCCAAATAGGATCAGCTTAACTGGCTCGTTCTCATTCTGTGCTATGGTATGTTGATCAGCGTAGGAGAGTGACAGGGTTTTGTGTCAACCAGGTTTGAATTAGCTTCCTTCAATGCTTAATACTATTCTAAATGGGAGGTTTTCTCATAAGCATCAAAAAACTCTTATTAATTTACAAATAGTAAATGAGGCCAATGAGGTCAGATTTTCTGGTAAAGTTGACAGTGCAGCTTTTACATCTGGCAGTCAGTTTTCCTGATAGTGGAAAATTACTTAAAAGCAAATTTTAATTTTAGTTGTTTCAAAATGTAGCTAACTGTACTGATCAATTGAAAGGAGTTAAACACCACAAAATCTCAATTACTCAGTAATAATATGCACCATCAGATCTCCCTTTTACATGTTGCTTACTTCTCTATAAACTTTGAATAGAATAAATCTGAAGTGACATTGTAGTTATGTTTATGGCTGGAGAATATATATATATATACGATTTCAAAGAAAATAGTTGAACAACTATGTCTGAAGAGTGTAATTGGAGACTATACTGTATCACAAGGTGCACTTTGCCCAGTCTTCAAACCTGTTCATGGCCATCTATGCCATTGTATAGCACAATAAGATCCTTATCTTGACTGGTTGCTGACTGGATTAAACTTGACACATTATATTGCCCTTGCTGTAAAAAGATGACTTACTCCCTCTCATTAAATTGGCTAAGAAGACCGATGTTTGGATAACCTCAACTCCTACTCAAGTTATCTGCTGCTACTGTATTGTACTTGGCGGTAACATACACCATCAGATCTCTTTTTACCTGTTGCTTACTGCTTTAGAAAGAACACACAGTTTTTATAATACAATTTCTTTCATTTTACTTGGGGAGCAACAATCAAATTCTTCTCACAGTGGAACATAAGCAGAAAATGCTGGAACTACTCAGCAGATCAGGCAGCATCTGCGGAGAGAAGGAACGAGTCACAGTTTAATTATGGATCTTTCATCAGAACTGAGAGATTACACATGAACAGAATAAGGGGAAGAGGACTGCACTGAAGTATGTAGAGAGAAAGGGACAGGACTGTGCTGACTAACTAGCTGGTTTCAATTGACATGGCAATGGGGGCACTCCAGTTGTCCTCAATGCCCTCCATCCCCTGTTTGTTCCTCAGTCCATTTAATTGTGAATTTTTTCTTAGCAGTTTTTTTAAAATTTCTCTGGTCAGTGTGGAGAGACAACACTAACTTATACTGCCCTGCTTTCTATAGTCACAGCAATTATTGGTGACATTAGAAAAGGGCTAATGGGACATTTGGCTATTTTCTAATATTAGAAACTTAAAGGACCTAGGCTCTTTCCAAGTTTAAAAGGTTTGCTTTGCACTGGTTGCCATTATGTTACCCAGCTTGTGTCACGGAGACCCGGAAACTGCTTCACAGCAAAGCTAGATGTATAGTGTAACTGATCTATATTTATGTCAGCTAGGCTGTCATATTGTTTACCTGCTTAATAACAGCATGGTGCTGACATTGCATGGGAACTGTGAGACTGCTGTAACATAATTTATATCTAATTCCAGAGCTGTCAACATTGGGGAAATGTTAGCAGTGAGATTTAGGATGAAGAAGAGTGAGACAGATTGCAAACCTGTTTAAACATATTGGGGAGGAGGGGATTTCCTCTGAATATTAGGTTTACAATTTGACTGGAGCACAGAGCAAATCTTCCTCCATTTGGGTGTTTATTTTTTAAGAGTTTTCTTTTACTCAGTCACGGGACATGGGCGTCGCTGGCAATGCCAGCATTTATTGACCATCCCTAATTGCCCTTGAAAAGGTGATCTTGAGCCGCTGCCTTGAAACAATGGAGTGGCTGGGCCATTTCCAAGGGCAATTAAGAGTCAATCACATTACTATGGGTCTGGAGTCACATATAGGCCAGACTGGGTAAGGACGGCAGTTTTCCTTCTCCAAAGGACATATCATTGGCTTTATTTATAGACGAATAGTGTACAAAAGGGAGAAAGAGATAAGATAGAGTAATTACACGCCAGTCAGCCTGACCTCGGTGGCAAATTATTGGAAAAAATTCTGAGGGGCAGTATTAATCATTTAGAAAGGCATGGATTAATAAAAGACAGTCAGCATTGATTTGTTAAGGGAAGGTTGTGTCTGACTAACTTGATTGAATTTTTTGAGGAGGTAACAAGGAGGGTCAATGAGAGTAGCGTATTTGATGTAGTCTACATGGATTTTAGCAAGGCTTCTGACAAGGTCCCACATGGCAGACTGGTCAGAAAAGTAAAAGCCCACGGATTCCAAGGTAAAGTAGTAAGTTGGATGCAAAATTGGCTCAGTGGCAGGAATGGTTGGACGGGTGTTTTTGTGACTGGAAGGCTGTTTCCAGTGGGGTTCCGCAGGGCTCAGTACAAGGTCCTTTGCTTTTTTGTGGTATATATCAATGATTTAGACTTCAATGTAGGGGGCGTGATTAAGAAGTTTGCAGATGATACAAAAATTGGCCGTGTGGTTGATAGTGAAGAAGGAAACTGTAGACTGCAGGAAGGTATCAATGGACTGGTCAGGTGGGCAGAAAATGGCAAATGGAATTCAATCCGGAGAAGTGTGAGGCAATACACTGGGGGAGGGCTAACGAGGTAAGGAAATACACTATAAATGATAGGATACTGAGAGGTGTAGAGGAACAGAGGGACCTTAGAGTGCAGGTCCACGGATTCCTAAAGGTAGCAGGACAGGTAGATAAGGTTGTTAAGGCACATTGGATGCTTTCCTTTATTAGTTGAGGTATAGAATATAAGAGTAGGAAGGTTATGCTTGAACTGTATAAAACACTAGTTAGGCCACAGCTAGAGTATTGCATACAGTTCTGGTCACCACAATACAGGAAAGATGTGATTGCACTAGAGAGGGTACAGAGGAGATTTACGAGAATGCGGTCAGGACTGGGGAATTTTAATTATAAGGAAAGATTGGATAGGTTGTGTTGTTTTCTTTGGAACAGAGGAGGCTGAGGGGAGACTTAATTAAGATGTATAAAATTATGAGGGGCCTAGATAGAGTGGATAGGAAGGACCTATTTCCCTTAGCAGAGAGGTCAATAACCAGGGAGCATAGATTTAAAATAATGGGTAGAAGGATTAGAGGGGAGTTGAGGAGAACTTTTTTCACCCAGAGGGTGGTGGGGGTCTGGAACTCACTGCCTGAAAGGGCGGTAGAGGCAGGAACCCTCATCACATTTAAAAAGTACTTGGATATGCCGTAACCTACAAGGCTATGGAACAAGAGCTGGAAAGCGGGATTAGGCTGGATAGCTCTTTTTCGGCCGGCACAGACACGATGGAACGAATGGTCTCCTTCTGTGCTGTAAATTTCTATGATTCTAGTGAACCAGATGGATTTGAAGAATGACAAACATCAAAATAGGTCATGTTTTCAAATAAAATGAGTAACACTTGATAGATGTGCTAATTCAGTGCAACAAGTGATTTGAGTAAGTGAACTGTACAGATAAGAAACATTCACAATAATTAAACAGAGAAAATTGGGAGTTGTATAATGATACAAATTGTTTTTAAATGAAGGGAAATTTCTGTCCTGTAATGAAATAAGCAAGCTGATGAAATGCAAAGTCCTATAGTCAGATGGTGTAATAAATTTTAACTAACTTCAGCTTCAGCATCTTGTTCATAAATACTCATTACTATCTTGTGTACAGCAGCATTGGTAAGAGCTGTGTAAACTGAACTGTAAAGAATTCATCCCGACAACGCTTAATTTGTGAACACAGTGCGGCTGACAGCAGGAACGGACTGCGTTTAGCTTTCTTCTCCATTTGACAAGTTAAAATGATCTAGCGCAACATAGTATTAAGTTAAGTCTGTGATATTTGTCTTTCAGTTTTATTGCTAAGTAATTGGATAGAACTGAGATGCAATGGGAGGAACACATGTACTATGTGACTGGAAGAAAAATAAATCTTTTGTCATTTCTTTAAAAGCTGTGACAGCCCATAGTGAAACCATAATTACAGTAGTTTGTATTAGATTGTCTTTGAGATTAAAGACTGTGTCCATTTAATTTCCTGTTGGAAACATTTCCTAAACAGTAGCAGAACCAAAATAATGAATAGCTTTAGAGAAATCTGGAGCACATTTGCTTTATAAGATACTCCTTTCTTTTTCAATGAAGATTCTATGCTATAAATGTGAAAGCTATCAGCAATGTTGTTCGAGATTGCTTGAAATGTCAACTTTCTGTCATAACTTTCAGGAGATATCAGAGTTAGGCTCAGGAAAATGGCTTACTGTATATGGTCCTGCTACTTTGAAGCCTTTTTGTCATTCTTCAGTGGTTTCAGAAGTCGGGACAGGGTGAGGCTGTCGGCCGAGTATAGACTTTAAATGATTATATTTCAGACTAAGGGTCAGATCCTGCAATTCATTCTAAATAGAGTGAAATGGGCACATTCTCGTTACAATCCAGATTTGATAAATTGTTCCCAATTTTCTGAAGAGCTAATGGGTACTGGTGTAGCCATTCTTGTTACATACACACATTTTTTTATTTGTTCGAAACTACTTCACTTGTATCCTGATATCAGCTAATTTGAGATGACATGTTAATCTATGCAGACTGCTATCCGCTGCCAGTTGTTGTGTAGTGGGATTTTGCCATATCCAGTAGGTTTAAACAGACGTATTATTTTCATGTTGTCAGGCCTGTGTAACAATTGACAGCCGCACTACTGGTAGCAGAATTTAATTGTTGTTAAAGTATTTGTTTGTTGCTATTATGGGTAAAAAAAAAATCTTTCAAAGAGGCAGTTTTCTTTTTGGTCAGCGGAAGCATTTGAAACTTTCCAACTTTCAGAGCAGCGCCTACAACTTAGTTCAAAAAGCCAGAATACATTGGGGGTGGCATCCGCCTGGCATACAGGAGTTAGGTAGCAATATGTCTGGTTTAATCCCAGCCCATTTTTTACCTCTTCTGGGCCGACACATGGATTGTAATAAAACCATAATGTTAGTATTCAAATTATTCTAATGAGCGTGCAAGGGAGCCTGTCTATTTGAACCTTCCTGTAAAGAAGCTTATTGTGTGAATATAAAGCTGGATTTTGCAGGTGGGTACGTTTTAAAGTTTGCTTGCTGTTGGTTGCTATTTCTGACTGATTCTTGTACACATTTGAAAATGGAAAGTTTTATTTTAACTGGCAGCTGATTCTTACATAGAAATTACAACATGGAAACAGGCTGTTCAAGAGCAACCAGTCCGTATTGGTATTTATCCTCCACACAAGCAGTAGTTCAGGGGAATCCAGGGATATGGGGATCAGGCAGGAAAGTGGAGTTGAGGTCGCAGATCAGCCATGATCTTATTGAATGGCAGAGCAGGCTCGAAGGCTAACTCCTGCTCCTATTTCTTCTGTTCTTACTCCCATATGCCGAAGGACCTGATAATGAATTTATCTCTAAGCAGTAACCGCTTCTGGTACTTTGCTGCAGTTTTATCTTTTGACGGTCTTCCATAGGATTCACAAGTGTTGTTTTGATGTCTGTGCAGGTGTGACAGGATCAGGAAGTACTGAATGCTCGTGCGGCAGAAATCATTTCACATGCGCAGTGAGTGCATTTGGTGAATGTACCTGCATCCCAGCTCAGTGGCAGTGTGATGGGGACAATGACTGTGGAGACCATAGTGATGAAGACGGCTGCAGTAAGTAACCAATCACCTATTGAAAACTAATCAATATGCTCCATCCAGATCTCATGTGAGTTAAATCATAGTATTGGGCCAAGTTGCTGCAGTGGGTTTGATAAAGTTAAGGTAGCAGTTGATTTTGCTCTTTCTCTCTTTCACTCTCTCTGATGCTTTAATTATATTATTATTTTAACAATACATTCTTTTGTTAGCTATTATCTTGTGAATTTTGATTACAATATGTACAAAATGACCAGGAATGCTCTAGTGCAGTGGTTCCCAACCTTTTCTTTTATGCGGACCACTACATCATCATCAAAAGCTTTTGCGGACCAGGAAATATGATACATACGAGGTACACGTGATTATATTATTATTACATTATCATAATTTTTTTTCACGGACCATCCGCAGTATCCTCGCGGACCACAAGTTGGGAACCGCTGCTCTAGTGCTTTAGAATCTAAATTAGTAATTGGATTGCAATAGACTGGAATCCATGATCGTAAGTGGCCTTAACAACATACAGAAAATGGAAAGCTTTGTCCCTCTTTGTGATAGTGACCATAACATGATTTAAGTTTTATATGAGTTGAGATTCAACACTGCGGAGGACCAACACCCAGGTATACAATTTTAAAAAGGCCGATTACAAGGGTATAAGGGGGAACTATAACAGATTGATGCCTCTGTCGAGAATTATTGAATACCTTGAAAGGCATGCAAGACAAGTACGAACCTAAGATTAGCAAGTGTAGCATCAAAAACCATGACCCTAAATGGATCAGCAAGATAATCAAAGTGAAATGGCAGACCAATTAAATGCATACTTTGGTTCTGTCTTCACAAAAGAGGACACAAATAACCTCCCAGAGATGTCAGGGAACATGGGGTCTAATGAGAGGGAGGAACTGAATGAAATCAGTATTTGTAGGGAAATGGTGTTAGGGAAATTGATGGAATTGAAGGCTGATAAATCCCCAGGGCCTGATAATCTATATCCCAGGGTACTTAAGGAAGTGGCCCTAGAAATAGTAGATGCATTGCTGGTCATCTTCCAAAATTCTATAGACTCTGGAACAGTTCCCATGGATTGGAGGGTAGCTAATGTAACCCCACTATTCAAAAAAGGTGGTAGAGAGAAAACAGGGAATTATACGGGTAAGCCTGACATCGGTAGTGGGGAAAATGCTAGAGTCCATTATAAAAGATGTAATAGCAGAGCACTTGGAAAACAGTGACAGGATCGGACAAAGTCAACATGGATTTACAAAAGGTAAATCGTGCTTGACTAATCGACTGGAATTTTTTGAGGATGTAACTGGTAGAATAGATAAGGGAGAACCAGTGGATGTGGTGTATTTGGACTTTCAGAAGGCTTGCGATAAGGCCCCGCATAAGAGATTAGCTTGTAAAGTTAAAGCAAATGGGATTGGGGGTAAGGTACTGACTTGGATAGAGAACTGGTTGGCAGACAGGAAGCAAAGAGTTGGAATAAACGGGTCTTTTTCCGAGTGGCAGGCAGTGACTGGTGGGATACCGCAGGGATCGGTGCTAGGACCCCAGCTATTCACAATATATATTAATGATCTAGACGAGGGAACTAGATGTAATATCTCCAAGTTTGCAGACGACACAAATCTGGGTGGGCGTGTGAGCTGTGAGGAGGATGCCGAGAAACTCTAGTGTGATTTGGATAGGTTGGGTGATTGGGCAGATGCATGGCAGATGCAGTCTAATGTGGATAACTGTGAGGTTACCCACTTTGGTTGCAAAAACAGGAAGGCAGATTATTATCTGAATGGCAATAGATTGGGAGAAGGGGAAGTGCAACGAGACCTGGATGTCCTTGTGCACCAGTCGCTGAAGGTAAGCATGCAGGTGCAGCAGGTGGTTAAGAAGGCAAATGGTACGTTGGCCTTCATAGCGAGAGGATTCAAGTACAGGAGCAAGGATGTCTTGCTGCAGTTGTACAGGACCTTGGTGAGACCACACCTTGAGTATTGTGTGCAGTTTTGGTTGCCTTATCTGAGGAAGGATGTTCTTGCCATGGAGAGAGTGCAGCGAAGATTCACCAGACTGATACCTGGGATGGCAGGAATGACGTATGAGGAGAGATTGGTTCGATTGGACTTATATTCGCTGGAGTTTAGAAGAATGAGAGGATTTCAAGGAACTAATCATTGAATATGTTAACTATTCCATGCTCATGCTAACTTTCATCCCCATGAGCATCCTTTAAGGTTCTCAACTCCTCCTAATTGTCTTCTTGCTATGACAGAATTTCTTGCTGTTGTGTTAAGCATCTGCAGCTATCTAGGTTCTTCTTAGCCCTTTGATAATCTTTTTGATATGCTTCGGAGGTTTAGTATTCTTCCCAGTGGTGCCTGTCACTCTTTTCTGCAGAATTTGTGAAGTGCATTTCACTTTCTTATTTAATTATTAATAGAAATATAGAAACATAGAAGATAGGAGCAGGAGTAGGCCATTTGGCCCCTCGAGCCTGCTGAACTGTCAAAAGCTGCAGCCTTCTGCTTTCTGCTCAGGAGACATCTCTAACTGAGCCTGAGTGGAAGGATTCAACTTGGAGGACAGATTGTCAGTGTTTAACAGCTTCACAGAGCCGTCAAACGCTGACATTTTACCTGTCAAAAGCTCTTGACAGATGAAACGTCACTCGCTGACGTCACCTGTAACCGGCTTTCCCTGAATTGGTCTGCTAAGCCCGCTGGGCGGGCTGAACAAGGGAAAATAGCGTGGGTTGGCCACAAGTCGATGGAGGCGGGACTAAAACCCGACAATTGGGAGTCCCGCCTCCAAAAGCTCCCCATTGAGAAAATCCAGCCCAGGGATTCAACATAGGCTTAAAGGCCTCAAAGCAATCAAATCCCCAGGGAAGGATGTTATCTATTCCAGGATACAGTACTAAGAAAGGCCAGGGATGAAATTTATGGTGCTAACAATCATCTACATTCGGTTCTGGTCACTTGAGGCACGAGGGAGGCACTCGAGCCGCCCTTGCTGTTTGGAGAAGAGCCACATATTGATCCCGGGCGCCAAGAGGACTGATGTAGCAGGAAAGACCAGGGAAGCATAAGGTTTATGCCTTGAAAAAAGGTGCCTGAGTGGTGACCTTGTTGAGGTAAATAAGATAGTTAACAGTAGAGAAAAGGTAGATCTAGAAAACGATTTCAAATTCATCTGTGAGAATAGGACAAAGGTACATAGGTCCAAATTAATCAAAGGTAAATTTAGGACTGATGTCAGGAAATTCACAGCAAGACTGATCAACACAAGGGATGGACTTCATGTAGAGTAGTAGAAGTAAAACCCATGGAATCATTTAAGAAACAGTTGGTGCCATGATGGGGGATCTGTGGTGTCTTTCTGGATGGCCTTCCTCACCCATATTTATCTTGTGTTCATGAGGGAGTCATTGAATTTTGGAGAGGTCTCGAAAGATTGTAAGCAAGCTAACATATATGCCATATATATACTCAAAAAGAAAGTACTTCTAATCCAGCAACTATAGGCCAGTCGCTCTTGGATCAAGAACTGGTAAAATACTGGAACCTATTATAGAATGCTCGAGTTTTGCAGGCTATTAGTAGCCCATTGAATCCCATACCACCCCCTGAATTAACTATCCATGTATTCCCTTCCCCTGGCCTTTCTCTACACCTTTCTAAAAGTTTCTTTTTCTAATATTTATCCACTTCCTTTTTAAAGGCTCCTTTGGAATCCGCTTTCAAACTATTTCTGATATGGCATTCCATATCCTAATAACTCAACTGCATAAAAACATTTCTCCTAACCTCTCCCTTTGTTGTTTTAGTGATGATAAATTTATGGCCTCTAGTTACAGACTCATTATTGTGATCAAACTTAAGGTTCACCTTATGATAATCTGTTAATTAATAGCAGGGGAGATCCTGACTGACCAGCCACCATGACTTTTTGTGGAAACAACATCCCAAGTGGGCAGTGGAAAGTCATGTGGTGTGATGAATGCTACTTGGATGCAACAAAATGGAAATACTCATTCCCTACTGAACACTTGACAGCATAGTTTCCTCAAAAAGATTGAACAACTTAGTCAGTGAGTCGTTTCACCTTTGGAAAATGGCTTTGAATCCAGCTCAGACTGATGGGATAAAATTTGCTTTCTCTGCTGGCTGTAAGGTTCGAGAAAGAAAGGGAGAAAATTGATGCAAGAAGCTGCAACTGTGATTTTGTATGCCTTCTAACTAACTTGTTTCACTGGCTGTGTGAGACACAGGGATCTTCTGATGGTCATTATCCTGCTCTGTTGACTATGATTCTGGAAGTTGTAGAGCTGATAATACTGGACAGATGGTGTGCAGAGCTTTGTAACTAATATTTGGTAAATATTTAGGCTTATTTAAGCTGGAGGATGTCAATGCTGGGAAATGGGACATTCTTCCATTTCATGCACAATTTTTTTTATTATTTGAGGGGATGTGGGCGTCGCTGGCAAGGCCAGTATTTATTGCCCATCCCTAATTGCCCTCGAGAAGCTGGTGGTGAGCCGCCTTCTTGAACCGCTGCAGTCCGTGTGGTGAAGATACTCCCACAGTGCTGATAGGTCGGAAGTCCAGGATTTTGACCCAGCGACAATAAAGGAATAATATTATTGTATTTTGCTTTTAATTCATGACAACATTTTTAAGTAATTCATGCATGAACATTAAAAAAAATGCAATTACCAATAATTAATTTTCTGTGGAACTTCTGTGTAGCTTTTTCCCAAACATATAAAACACTAATGAGAGCTGGTGTATTTCACCCTACTGCTTTGCAGTGCCTTATAGTGAAAACCCATTAGGAAATTTTTAATAATGTAGAAGCCATCTTTAGAGTCAAGGAAGTTTTAACATGGTAATAAATAATGAAATATACAAGCTGACCTACTTCCAAGTTACGCCTATAAATGTTGACAGTTAGTCATTTCAGGCCTTCCCAAGGAATTAAATTAAAATGAAGTTGATAATTTTATGGTCTTTAGTGGTTCTATCAAGAGGCTTATGAATTATCCATGATCTGTATTTTGTGAACAGTGTGGGGAAGGTGGTATCATTTAATTAAAACAGGGCTGTGCATCTTAAAAGGGAGCTGCATTTTTTTCAATGCTGGGCCTTGGAAAGTCTTTTTTTACACAATTTTGAGGAGATGATTGCAGCCAGGGCCTTAGGTATTCAGATGATGGTATGAAGGTGCTGGGGAAGGAGGTTGGAAGCAGGAATGAGGACCTCTTGCCCAGAGATGGTCACAGGGTATCCAGGCAGTATACACAGAAGCAGTGGAAATTGGTGGCAAAGAAATATAAATGCCAGAAGCATTGCTTCCATTACCTAGAAGGAAAGCAGGAAGAAATGTAATGACCTGACCAGAGCGGCTAAGGGATGAATCCCGTTCCTATCTCTCTTACTCTCTGCGGAGCCCTGCACCACTCTACGGTAGCCCCAGCACTACCAGGGCTTTTTTCCCCAGTTGTATGCTGTTATTTGAGTTGTCAGCTTTTTTGGGGGCTGTCAGCTTTTTTGAAGTTTGGACAGCTTTTCTGAGTTCTGTAGTTTTTGGCACGTATGCTGATAAGCCATTAGTTTGCTGACAGATGCCCATTGTATTCACAATCTGGGTATTTCCAATATATTTGTATGTCTGAGGCTAAAGAAAACATTAAAACTCAAAAATATAAGTGAAGAAAGAAAATGGTTATGAGACAAGACAGTCATGTTGTGGCAGAAGATGGGACGGTGAAAGGTCTGAAGTAGTGTTCAACTCCTTCATTCTACCTGCAGCAAAAGTGCAAATACACAGAACAACTCTGTTAGCAATGCATCGTTTACATTTAAGTGGTTGGGGTCCTGCCGGCTGTTAGTAATTTAGGAACTTAGACCATTTAGCTCCTTGAGCCTGTTCCGCCATTCAATTAGATCAGAGCTGATCTATACCTCAACTCCATTTACCCGCCTTTGACCAATGTCTGTTGCTACCCCTACCAAATAAAAACCTGTCGATTTCAGTCTTAAAAATTTCAATTGACCCAGCATCCACAGCCACATTTACACGACCCTTTGTGTAAAAAAAGTGCTTCCTGATTTCACTCCTGAATGGCCTAGCTCGAATTTTAAGATTGCACCCCTTTGTTCAGGATTGCCCCACCATTTGGATGATGCACTGGAGGGCCCTTGCACCTGTAGAACCATCCCTCATCAAGAGACAGTAACCAGAAGAGGATGGGGAAGTTGGAAAGAAAAATTCCTGCCCTTATTTACAAATCCCTTTACAGCCTCACTATACCATACCGCTGCAATCACCTCCCACCCTACGTCCTAATTCACACCCTCCTCTCTTTCAACACTGGCACGTTATGGCCCTTCCCTCCCTCTGCTTCTCTACCAGTGGCAAACCCTACAGCCAACATGGCTCTGGACTCTGCAATTCTCTTCTTACCTTGCAACAATCCTCGTCACCTTCAAAAGTCTCCTCAAAGCCCAGGCCTTTAACCGAGGACTTGGCCAGCTTCGCTATCTCTCCTAGTCGGTGTCCCTTTGCACCCTATGTTTTTAAAGTGCCTTGGAATGTTTGCTACATTAAAGGTACTGTACAAGTGCACATTCTTGCTGGTAAAAAACAGCAATAGAATGTATACTTGAAAGTTTGGTGTAATGATGATACATATAGACACATGTGCATGTGCATAAGTACGTTACATAAAAGCCATGGCTTTAAGTGTTGTGGGAGTGGCAGACTAGACAGACTAGATGCAGGAAGGATGTTCCCGATGGCGGGGAGTCCAGAACCAGGGGTCACAGTCTAAGGATAAGGGATAAGGCATTTAGGACAGAGATGAGGAGGAATTTCTTCACCCAGAGAGTGGTGAACCTGTGGAATTCTCTACCACAGAAGGCAGTTGAGGCCAATTCATTAAATATATTCAAGAAGGAGTTAGATATATTTCTTAAGGCTAAGGGGATCAAGGAATATGGGGAGAAAGCAGGGATAGGGTACTGAATTTAGATGATCAGCCATGATCTCATTGAATGGCGGAGCAGGCTCGAGGGGCCGAATGGCCTACTCCTGCTCCTATCTTCTATGTTTCTATTTTAAATTGATTTCTAAAAGAGAGCATTTCACTTTTTATTATTCTCCAGTTTGATATATAACTTTAAAATGTGCAGTCACTTAAGCTCTCTCCCCGTAAAATATATACAAAGAGCCCAGCTGTGTTAACGTTGTTTGAGTACTATTGCTTAGTTGCTTTTTATTTATGACTTGAAACCTATTTGGATAAAATAATGACATTACCAGGACAAGGAAATGAAACTGGGGGTGGCAAATCATCAAACCATAAAGTTGCATCAGCTCAGCAGTAATCAAAAAGAAGAACCTTAGCGTAGTTTCTTTTCATCCTCCCTAGCCTGGCGATGCTGAGGCCATATGAGATTGGCTAACTCAGCACAGGAAAGGTACTTCCTACTGTGAATGGCTCAGTGCCACTCCACACAGCACACTTACTGACAGAGGCATTGGATACCCTTTAAAAACTGATTTATAACACAGAATCTTATGTTTTTAAACAAAACATTGAAATTCCTTTTTAATGGTTTCATTATGTTTAAAACTCTATACTGAAAAAGTGACACTTTGGCTTAACAGTCTATTATACGTGTGTGTTGCTGTCTACAGGGTGTCAGCCTTGGCTCAGTGGGTAGCACTCTCAGCTCTGAGTGAGAAGGTCGTGGGTTCAAGTCCCACTCCAGAGCTTTGAGCACATCATCGAGCCTGACACTCCAGTGCTGTACTGAGGGAGTGCCGTATCATTGGAGGGGCCTTCTTTCGGGTGAGGCGTTAAACCGAGGCCCCATCTGTTCCCTCAGGTGGATGTAAAAGATTCCATGCCACTATTCAAAGAAGAGCAGGGGAGTTCTCCTGGTGTCCTGGCCAATATTTATCATTCAGCCAGCATCACGAAAACAGATTATCTGGTCATTATCACATTACCGTTTGTGGGAGCTTACTGTGTGCAAATTGACTGCCACATTTCCCTACATTACAACAAAGACTACACTTCAATAATGCTCATTGGCTGTAAACAGCTTTGGGATATTGTGAGATCATGAAATGTGCTACATAGATGCAAGTTCTTTCTTTACATGGTTTTGGGGAGGTTAAGCAGACCTACGCTGAGACACTACGGACCCAGGTCTGTGACTCGCTCTGAAGATGCCATTTGATTTCCATCGCTTTTATTGTACCAAGTGTTGCTGCCCACAACTGATCTGGAAAAGTTCCCTGGAGAAGTGAAATCAATCTTCTTCGAAGTCCCTCAGGCAGCAAGCTGCACTATAATTCTCCATGTAAGCCTCTGAAATAGATATGGTGTGTGTCCAACCACAAAAGCGATGTGCCTTTTATTTGTAGCATGTAATAAGCCCACAGTGAACACTCATCAGTATGTTTTGACCCTCTGGCCAGCATATTTCTTCCACTGCTCTAGCACAAGCAACGTGTTTTCTCAGAGCTTTGATGAGGATGCTTCAAACTTCAAACTCTGACACAAACTTTGCTCACAAACTAATACATTAGAATTGCTTTTACATTAGAATTCTGGTTGCTTTGAACAATAAACTTCGAGCTTTTGGTAATTCCTTCAGCTATCACATGACAGGTGTTAGCTTGGCTCAGTTCATGGCGTCTTCCCTCTGACTAATACAGCTGTGTGTGTTAAAGCAAGACTCGGGCACAAAGGCCAGCAAATTCCTCAGAGCTGCTCCTTCTCCGCATAAGTAACTTCTCCAGAAGTGAAGCGAAAACACCGTTTATGATCGTAAATGGTGTTTATGCACAAACGAATTTTCACTGCACTTCTGGCGACATTACGGTGGTGGAGCAGCGGCAGCTTTGAGGAGTTTCCTAGTGATAATGTAGGATGACACTCCAGTGTAGTACTATTGGTCAAAGGTGGCATCTTTTGGTTAAACCAGAGCACCATCTGCCTATTCAGGTAGATGTAAGGGATACCATTGGCACTATTCAAAGAAGAGGGACTTCCTCTGGTGTCCTGACCATCATTTCAACCAATCTGCACGATTTTGCATTCATACTGGAGTTCAGTTTGACCAGTCCTGCCCAGCAGAAGTACACTTCTATCCATCAGAGATCAGCATTGGCATCTGGCACGAATAAGCACATAACTATGATCATGTAGCTCTCCTCACTCAACACATTGGTTAGAAGGCAGTGTTGAAGATCTAGTGGAGGGGAAATAAAAATAAATAGTAATGCTAATAGGCCAGACTGAACAAGTGATCAAACATTGTTTGATTGTAATTCTTTTTGTTTTGCTAATTAGTAGCCACATGCCACAAAGTCACCAAGCCCATTTTCATTTAATAACCACTTACGGTTTCTTCTGAACACAATTTTTTTCAAAGAATCTTTTCCGAGACAGGCGTAGTAGGCAAATGTTTACATGTTCAAGCCTTTGAGGTCAATGCAATTACAGACAATTAGAGGGGTCCTTCTGTTCCTGTCTCAAGTTCTTTGCAGAATATCATTAAGTGAGCATTGAACAACGCGTTTGAGCAAGTCCTCAGGGAAGGGAACGGCCCTGCTCTGAAACTGCATTTGTTCAGCAGCTCTCAAGCACTTTGTTAAAAATTAGTACGTTCAGAGGGGGAGTCTGGGGCCTCTTTTTAAAAAAAAATAAAGTCAAACAGTTACACAGAATTATTATGAGCTTCAAGATTCCTTTCGTGTTTTCTGTCCATTTTTGATTGTTTTGCCTGAATGATGATAACTGATTACATCATTGGATATCTAGATTACCCAGGTCATTGCGATGGATTTTGTTTAAGTTTTGTGTGATCACACCTTCAACAGTGGTGAATGGGAACCACATCATGTACTAATTTGGCTTCTATTTGCTGCTATATAAGGTATATAAATGCAGTATGAAGCTCCCTGCAAACAAAGAGGACTGTGAGTTTATAACAGTGTGGATTGATTTAGCAGCTGCAGATTAGTAAATAAAAATCTCTTTACATTCTGGTGATCCCTTTAAACACTTCCCGAGACAATGAAAGCTGTGACGTGACATCTCAGTATTTGTGTGGTGCATCATGTGACTCCTCTTCACATGTATAACTGCAGCTGTTGAAACACTACAGAAAGCTACTTACACAGGATTTGGCAGGATAGGAGAATGTGGACTGTGTGTGATTGATCTTGTTTTCAATAGGATCAGAAACCATGTTAACGAGAGTGTCGTGGTCTCGAACGTGTTGCTGTGTATTCCATTAATATTATGAAGTTCACATAATAAAGGGAAACCAGAGTAAATTTTGGAGCATAAATTGGTGGAAGGGGGAGGGCTACAAGACCGATAAAGAATTTAGAAAAACAGTAACTGCAGTTTGTAATCAGTTGAAGGTGTTGCACAAAGCTCTAGATAGGTCAAACTCGGAGCTCAAACTAATGGGACGTAAATATCACCACATACAGCAAGAGGACAGCAGCATGATTTTTGCTCCTACTTTGGCTGCTCTCACACTTTTAGAAGAGGAGCAGGGTGATAGTGACATTTGGACACACAGGTGAAGATTTGCAGAAGACTGTGGAGGAGAAATTCCCGTTGCCGATATTAGTGAACAAATATGTTTAATATTTCATGGCATTCCTCTCTGGTTTAAAAGAGACATCAACCCATTTGAAATAAATTTGTTAACAACTTGCATTCAGATAGCACCTTTTTACATAGAAAAGGGTCCTGTCTCCATTAAAATAGTCCATGAAATGTTATACAACATTTTAGCTGTTTGTTAATATCAGCAACGGTATTATCACACCTGAAACTTAAAGAGGACCTACAAGGATGTTGAGGTTATTTAGAAAGGCAATTATTAACGTGAGTCCAGTGGTAGCAGATGACTTTGGATCTTTGGCTACTGGAACTGCTCTGCTGTGGCTGTAAAGGTCACAACTGTCCAGAATTTGTTTTCCACCAGCTCATTCCAGCTGCCTGGTGGTATTAGCAAGAGTACGATATCCAACTGCATTTAAGAAGTGATTAATGCACTGTTTTAGAGGGTCGTAGTCCATCCATTAATATACCAAAAATAAAATGTTGGCATATTTGTATACCTAAATAAATTTTGAATAGCTTGGGTATAAAATGGAGGCCACTCCTTTACTAAGTATAAACTGGAGACCGGTCATCTGTGAGAAAAAGGTAGGGCCATTGTTCACAAATTGGCAAATAAAGGGTTGATGGGAGAGGCAGTGTGATACATCTGTTAAAATATGCAACATTCTACTATATAATTTCCAATTGTTATGGGATATGGAGATCGGGCGGGAAAGTGAAGTTGAGGTCGATGATCAGCCATGATCTTATTGAATGGTGGAGCAGGCTCGAGGGGCCGTATGGCCTACTCCTGCTCTTATTTCTTATGTTATGTTCAGTTGGTCTGGTGGAAATACGAAAGCACACTATTACAGGACATTGTTCTATTGCCTACAAGTGTGAGGACTAATTTTTTGTTTGCTTGACTTCTTCAAAGAATTTGCTTTATGTCAAAGGAGATCAGAAGGATAGATGTTTAATTTAATACTGGTGTAAATGTGATTGATATCTCATCCCTAATGTTTGATCTCAAAACTGCACACTGTTTGCCAGGAAACAAGAAGAAGCTCACCTGATTCATCTATGCTAAACCTGTATCAAACTTTGGTTAGAGCACACTTGGAGTACTGTGTACAGTTCTGGTCGCCATATTATGAAAAGGAGAAAGAGGCACTAGAGTGGGTGCAGAGAAGATTTATAAGGATGATACCAAAAATGCGAGGGTGTACATATCAGGAAAGGATGAAAAGGCTGGGTCTCTTTTCTGTTGAAAAAAGAAGGCTGAGGGGTGACCTAATAGAGGTCTTTAAAATTATGAAAGGTTTTGATAGAGTAGACACAGAGAGAATGTTTCCACTTGTGGGGAAGAGCAAAACTAGAGGCCATCAATATAAGATAGTCACCAAGAAATCCAATCGGGAATTCAGAAAAAACTTCGTTACCTAGAGAGTGGTGAGAATGTGGAACTCGCTACCACAGAAAGTCGTTGAAGTGAATAGTATAGATGCATTTAAGGGGAGCTGGACAAGCAATTGTAATGAAGGATATTAGCTCTGATGATGTGGAATCTGTATGGGTAGAATTGAGAAATACTAAGGGGAAAAAAACATTAATGGGAGTGGTGTGTAGACCTCCAAACAGTAAGGCGGAGGTTGGGGATGGCATTAAAAAGGAAATTAAAGAAGCGTGCAATAAGGGCACAGCAGTCATCATGGGTGACTTTAATCTACATATAGATTGGGCCAACCAAATTAGTAACAATACTGTGGAGGAGGAATTCCTGGAGTGTTTACGGGATGGTTTCCTGGACCAATATGTCGAGGAACCAACCAGAGATCAGGCCATCTTAGACTGGGTATTATGTAACGAGAAAGGATTAATTAGCAATCTTGTTGTACGAGGCCCCTTGGGTCGGAGCGATCATAATATGATCGAATTCTTCATTAAGATGGAGAATGAAGTAGTTGACTCAGAGACTAGGGTCCTCAATTTAAATAAAGGAAACTACGGTGGTCTGAGGAGCAAGTTGGGTAGGATTGATTGGGGAAGGGCACTCAAAGGGTTGACGGTGAATAGGCAATGGCAAACATTCAAAGACCGAATGGATGAGCTACAGAATTTGTTCATCCCAGTTTGGCATAAAAATAAAACAAAAAAGGTGACTCAACCGTGACTAACAAGGGAAATTAGGGATAGCATAAGATCCAAGGAGAGGACATATAAATTGACCAGAAAAAGCAATAATCCTGAGGATTGGGAACAGTTTAGGATTCAACAAAGGAGGACAAAGGGATTAATTAAGAAAGGGAAAATAGAATAGGAGAGTAAGCTTGTAGGGAACATAAAAACTGACTGTAAAAGCTTTTATAGATATGTGAAGAGAAAAAAGATTGGTGAAGTCAAGCGTAGGTCCCTTGCAGTCAGAATCAGGGGAATTTATAATGGGGAACAAAGAAATGGCAGACCAACTAAATACATATTTTGGTTCTGTCTTCACAAAGGAGGACACAAATAACCTCCCAGAGATGCCGGGAACATAGGGTCTGATGAAAGGGTGGAACTGAAAGAAATCAGTATTTGTAGGGAAATGGTGTTAGGAAAATTGATGGGACTGAAGGCCGATAAATCCCCAGGGCCTGATAATCTACATCCCAGGGTAATTAAGGAAGTGGCCCTAGAAATAGTAGATGCATTGCTGGTCATCTTTCAGAACTCGATAGATTCTGGAACAGTACCCATGGATTGGAGGGTAGCTAATGTTACCCCACTATTCAAAAAAGGTGGTAGAGAAAAAGCGGGGAATTATAGACCAGTAAGCCTGACATCGGTAGTGGGCAAAATGCTAGAGTCCATTATAAAAGATGTAATAGCAGAGCACTTGGAAAGCAGTGACAGGATCGGACAAAGTCAACATGGATTTACAAAAGGTAAATCATGCTTGACTAATCTACTGGAATTTTTTGAGGATAAATGTAAGAAGTCACACAACACCAGGTTATAGTCCCAACAGTTTTATTTGAAATCACAAGCTTTCGGAGCGCTGCTCCTTCATCAGGTGAAGTGGAGAGATGCATAAGGACACAGCTTATATAGTCAGAGAATAATGCCAGATGATTACAGGTAATCTTTCTAACTGCCATTTATCACACCTTGGCAGAGAGATAGTCACAGCATGGTACATCGGCAAGACCATGCAGACACTGCGACAATGGATGAACGGACACCGCGCAAC
The DNA here is from genome assembly GCF_052327205.1 of Somniosus microcephalus. Lineage (NCBI taxonomy): Eukaryota > Metazoa > Chordata > Chondrichthyes > Squaliformes > Somniosidae > Somniosus > Somniosus microcephalus. The sequence continues at coordinate 88,103,312 of NC_141001.1, forward strand.
AATCGCCAGGCAGGAGTGTTCCCTCCCAGTCGGGGAACACTTCAGCAGTCAAGGACATTCAGCCTCCGATCTTCGGGTAAGCATTCTCGAAGGCAGCCTTCGAGACACACGACAATGCAAAATCGTAGAGCAGAAACTGATAGACAAGTTCTGCATTCATGAGGACGGCCTCAACCGGGATCTTGGGTTCATGTCACGCTACATGTAACCCCACCTGACGTAGGGTCACCCAGACTCGAGTCATCATTGGCTTGTTCTCTCTACACAGATGCGGCTGGACCTGCTGTGATTTCCAGCAAAAAAAAATGTCTTTTTGTCTGTTTTTTGTTTTTCATACAGACCCCAGCATCTGCAACATTTGACCCCACTTCATTGTTCTTTGATGTAATGTTTTCCTGACTAACCTGTTTGGACACCATTCACACCTTTGATTGCTGTGACTATCTCTGCCGAGGTGTGATAAATGGCTGTTAGAAAGATTACCTGTAATCATCTGGCATTATTCTCTGACTATATAAGCTGTGTCCTTATGCATCTCTCCACTTCACCTGACGAAGGAGCAGCGCTCCGAAAGCTTGTGATTTCAAATAAAACTGTTGGACTATAACCTGGTGTTGTGTGACTTCTTACATTTGTCCACCCCAGTCCAACACTGGCATCTCCACACCATGGCTTTTTTGAGGATGTAACTGGTAAAATAGATAAGGGAGAGCCAGTGGATGTGGTGTATTTGGACTTTCAGAAGGCTTTCGATAAGGTCCCACATAAGTGATTAGCGTGCAAAATTAAGGCACATGGGATTGGGGGCAAGGTATTGACTTGGATAGAGAACTGGTTGGCGGACAGAAAGCAAAGAGTTGGAATAAACGGGTTATTTTCCGAGTGGCAGGCAGTGATTAGTGGGGTACCACAAGGATCGGTCCTAGGACCCCAGCTGTTCACAATATATATTAATGATCTGGACGAGGGAATTGGATGTAATATCTCCAAATTTGCAGACGACACAAAGCTGGGTGGGAGGGTATGCTGTGAGGAGGATGTCATGAAGCTCCAGTACGATTTGGACAGGTTGGGTGATTGGGCAGAAACAAGGCAAATGCACTATAATGTGGATAAATGTGAGGTTATCCACTTTGGTGGCAAAAACAGGAAGGCAGATTATTACCTGAATGCACTTCCCCTTCTCCCAATCTATTGCCAAAGAGACCTGGGTGTTCTTGTGCACCAGTCGCTGAAGGTAAGCATGCAGGTGCAGCAGGTGGTTAAGAAGGCAAATGGTATGTTGGCCTTCGTAGCAAGAGGGTTTGAGTACAGGAACAAGGATGTCTTCCTACAGTTGTACAGGGCCTTGGTGAGACCGCACCTTGAGTATTGTGTGCAGTTTTGGTCGCCTTACCTGAGGAAGGACGTTCTTGCCATGGAAGGAGTGCAGCGAAGATTCACCAGGCTGATACCTGGGATGGCAGGAATGACGTATGAGGAGAGATTGTGTCGATTGGGCTTATACTCACTGGAGTTTAGAAGATTGAGAGGGGATCTCATCGAAACCTATAAAATTCTGTCAGGCCTGGACAGACTAGATGCAGGAAGGATGTTTCTGATGGCTGGGGAGTCCAGAACCAGGGGTCATAGTCTAAGGATAAGGGGTAAGCCATTTAGGACTGAAATGAGGAGGAATTTCTTCACCCAGAGAGTGGTGAACCTGTGGAATTCTCTGCCACAGAGGGCGGTGGAGGCCAGTTCATTAAGTATATTCAAGAAAGAGTTGGAGATATTTCTTAAGGCTAAAGGGATCAAGGGATATGGGGAGAAGGCAGGGACAGGGTACTGAATTTGGATGATCAGCCATGATCTCATTGAATGGCAGAGCAGGCTCGAAGGGCCGAATGGCCTACTCCTGCTCCTATCTTCTATGTTTCTATATGAGGGAGAAGGGAATACAGAGTTAGGCTGATAGATTTAGATGAGGAAAGACGGGAGGAGGCTCGGGTGAAGCCTAAACGCTGGCATGGACTGGTTGGGCCGAATGGCCTGTTTCTGTGGCGTATATCCTGTGTAATCCTATGTAATCAAAAGAAGATGTTTGATTCCAAGAATGTGTTTCAAAAAGAATCTGACCATTGCTCTTTGTAAAGGATCGAAGCAGAGAAGGTGGATAAGAGCGTATTAGATAAACTGAACCATGAGGTGATAATGGCATTGATTAGAGTCTTTGTGATAGTGGGTGCAAGGCAGACAGAGATGGGTGATATTGCGAAGGTGAAAGAAGATGGTACTGGTGTCAGAATGGATGTGGAAAAGGAAACTCTGTTCAGGATTACACAACAAACCAAGATTCTGCACCACGAGACTTAGTCGGAGGCGGCAGTCAGGGAAGTTGGTGAAGTTACTTCAGTGAGTGCTTCAGTTTTCAATACGTTTTAATATAACCAAACATAACTGCAAATTGAAATTATTTTTTAATTTTTAATTTATGCAATGCTGGCAAATGAGTTAAACTAATGGTACAACTTTTTTGAAAACCAATCTGGCCTTCATTCATCAAACAATATCCCAAGCAACGTCCCCATATGCTGCAATGCTCCTGCACGGCCTGCATCCCCAAGTGCGTGGTCCATTGACATTTTTGTGCATGTGCGGTATCTGCAATGGAAAAGCTGGTGAGCGACCTGCGCGGGACCTTGCAGATGACTGCGTGGCCGCGGAGCTTAGCGAGAACATTGAACTCAAGGTAAGCCTTGGTTCAGTGGTAGCACTCTCACCTCTGAGTCTGAAGTCATGGGTCCAGGCCCATTTCCAGAGACTTGTGGAGCATTATAACAGTGACTACACCTGAAAGTATTTCATTGGCTGCAAAGCGCTTTTGAACATCCTGAAGTCATGAAAGGCGCTAAATAAAATCAAGTACTTTCTTTCCTTCCTTCCTTCCTCCCTCCCTCCCTCCCTCCCTCACTTCCGTCCTTCCCTTTCTCCTTTTTTCAAACTGCAGCCAAACCAATGGGCTGGATTTTACCAGCCCCGAGGAGGCGGGTATGGAGTCGGGACTGCCGGGAAAGTGGCAGAATTTGGGGGCGGGTGGCAAACCCGCCCCCAACCCGCCTCCGTGCCCCCTTACCAGGAGGCAGGAAGCCGTCCCGCCACTGGTCCCGTCTTCTTGAAGAAGGAAAGGATTACAGCCTGTTAACTGCCTGTTAACAGGTAGTTAACAGGCAGAAAATAGGATTATTTCCGACCTGGGGGAACCCCGCTGGGGTGTAGGAGACGAGTTGGAGGTGTGCGGGGGTTGCAGGGGTCTGAAAGTGCGATGTAGAGGTGAGTGATGGGTGCAAGTGTGGAGTGGTAAGTTTGTGAGGTGAGCGTAAAGTGTTAGAAAATGTTAACTTACCTTTGTTTCTACCTACAGCCTTCAGCCTCTGTGGAGCCAGAGTCCCCGACTTCTCCATTGTAGAGATCACAGATTGGCTGTTGCATCCTCCGATACAACAGCCAGCTGATTTCTGCAAAGTAGAAAGGTTTGATGAGTCCTGAACACAAGGGCTCATTAAACTACACAGAATGTCAGTGTTTGACAGCTTCACAGAGCTGTCAAACAATAACATTTCTTCTTTCAAAAATTCTTGACAGATGACACGTCATACGTGCTCTGTCACTGACTTCCCCCTAATTTACCTGCTGAGCCCGCCGGTCGGGCTTAACAAGATCAATCAGGGGAAAATCCTGCTGGTTGGCCAGAAGCTGATGGAGGTGGAACTGAAACCCGGCAAGCAGCAGTCCCGCCTCCAACACGTCTCCATTCATAAAATCCAGCCCAATGTGTTTAATTAACAAATGAGATGAAGCAAAAATGGCGCAACTTGTTTAAAAACCAATCTGGCCTTCATACTTCACGCGCTATCCCTTTCTTCAAACTACAACCAAACCAATGTGTTTAATTAGCAATGATGTCACTTCCTTTTTTTATTCTCCCTTTCACAATGAACATAGATCAGGCTAGAGCATGGAAAAGAATTATCAATGAATTTTAAAGAGCTGAGACCTCTTTGTACAGATGGCTCTTGTACAAACTAAAAGGAGTGTGGAACAAAGGGACTGGCAGAAGCAAGGATGTTCTGTCTTCCTCATTGTTCAATCCCTTCTTAAACTGACTTCTTTTTCAGTATGTACTGACTGCACAAAAGAAAGCCGATCGTTAACGAGTGTGTCTCAAATAGACTTCCTCTCTTTTGTCAGAAAGCAGAGGACGTGTGTCATTGCTTTCTGAATGTTGCAGAATGCTAATTCAACTTTCTCATTTTAATCCCCTTGTGCTGCTGGAACTGAGGGGATTTATGTTATAGCTCTATCAGGTTGTTTGTCTGACATCCAGTCAGCCACTGAGCAACTTGTCACCTCGATAACTTAAAAAGACTTTATGAAAATTGTTACATTTCAGTCAACGGACTCAGGTTCTTTTTGCAGTAGCTATATCAAGAACTGTCTGTGCACCATGTTCATGTATCTATAAGCAATGACTTGTCATCTTTATGACTTCATACTGTTTATATAACTAATTTTAATGAGGAGATTGTATGATCCATTTTTGCTCTCAATATTATAATGTCAATCACATTTGTATATCTGCACATGCTCCTGTCATCGATATTTAATCAATCGCCATTGTCCAATCCCCCTCGCTGCATGGCCTAACACCACTCCTATCCTGAACAATGTTCCAATTCCACTTCCAAATTGGGCCTTTCAAGCTGGATGCCCTGTGTTGACACCAAATTTGTTTCAAAACAGTTGCTATAGTTTTTTTCAATTAATCACATGTGTTTTCAAAATACTCACTTCTGTGGATTTTTTTCTGAAAGTAGTCCAAACTTTATTAAAGTAACAGATCTCCCTCTCCTTCATCTACTGTAATGCTCAGCACGCAGCTTTGTTTATCAGGATCACTAAGTGTGCTGTAAGAATCCTATCAACTTGTAGGTGATTTTACTGACGAAAAAAGCAGCCAGCTATTGATTACACTATGGAATGTAGTTTCTTCAGCATTTATTTAGTCTTAACATGGCTCATCCATGAGGTCACACCTGGCAGGTATGTCATCATCAGTGAGGAGAAGTGAATGGGAAGGTCAAAGATAGGCAATGGAGAGTGTTTCATGTGAGGTCTCAGGCACTGACCTACCAAGGAAGCAGATGTGTTGGTGATTTGATGATTGGGCAGCCATTCGTCATCGATGTAATCTTATTAGTAATTCTAAATGGCATTTGATAAGGTGCCACATAATAGGCTTGCCAGCAGTGTTGAAGCCCATGGAATAAAAGGGACAGTGGCTGCATGGATATGAAAGGAAAGTAGTGATGAACGGTTGTTTATTGGACTGGAGGAAGGTACACAGTGGTGTTCCCCAGGGGTCGGTACTAGGACCACTGCTTTTCTTGATATATATTAATGACTTGGACTTGGATGTACAGGGCATAATTTCAAAATTTGCAGATGACACAAAACTTGGAAGTATAGGAGGATAGTGATAGACTTCAAGAGGACATAGACAGGCGGACACGTGGCAGCTGAAATTTAACGCAGAAAAGTGTGAAGTGATACATTTTGGTAGGAAGAACGAGGAGAGGCAATTCTAAATGGGGGTGCATGAACAGAGACCTGGGGGTATATGTGCACAAATCATTGAAGTTGCAGAAAAGATTTATAAGAATGGTTCCAGGGATAAGGGACTTCAGTTGCATGGATAGATTGGAGAAGCTGGGGTTGTTCTCCTTAGAGCAGAGAAGGTTGAGAGGAGATCTGATAGAGGTGTTCAAAATCATGAGGGGTTTAGACAGAGTAGATAGAGAGAAACTGTTCCCATTGGCGGAAGGGTCGAGTACCAGAGGACACAGATTTAAGGTGATTGGCTGAAGAACCAAAGGTGACATGGGGAAAAACATTATTACACAGCGACTGGTTAGGATCTGGTCTGCACTGCCTGAGAGGGTGGTGGAGGCAGATTCAATCATGGCTTTCAAAAGGGAATTGGATAAGCACTTGAAGGAAATAAATTTGCAGGGCTACGGGGAAAGGGCGGTGGAGTGAAACTAGCTGAAGTGCTCTTGCAGAGAGCCAGCACAGGCTCGACAGGCTGAATGGCCTCCTTCTGTGCTGTAACCATTCTATGATTCAATAACGGATGGTAAAGCAGAGGGTCCATAAATTGGCATCTTATTTTGAGGTCTCCCTGAGAATCAAATTTGGTTAAACACGTCAGTTTGTATGTTCCTTGTACATTTATTTAGGGCACCAATAACAAGCACCAGTGGGAGGGAACCTTTTTGCCCAGGTGTAGAGCTATCTGGAATATTTGCTGGTTTAGGTGGTGACTTCACAGCTGAACACCGAGGTCCTGAAGTGGCCGAAGGGACCAAGAAGAGAGGGTTATGCTCTGCAGGTAAACCTCTGTATCTGACACCACAATTGAACCTTACCGTATTTTTCTGAGAGCTGTGATAATGCACTATAAACAACTTACTTTCTTCTTTCCTGTCTTCTCTTTCTCGCTGTCTTGTTTTTTGCAGGACTCTCTCATGCACAATATTCCCTGTCATTTTGTTTGGGGCCATGCGGGCCGTTCAAAATACTGCGCATGCACACCATTTCTCATTGAAAAGCTGGCTGTGCAGGGCCCCTGCAGCGCCGTGTGGCCATGCAGCTTACAGGGAGCATTGCTCATGCACTCTCCAAAATGAATGGAGGCTTCCGCCTCTTTTCATTTGATTTAACCTAAAGTAACCAATATTGATCACAGTTTTAGTCTGGTAATGAACATTTTAGTGTGCACCAATATGATGTAATATTTGTGTGGCTTTATAACCCAGTAAAAGTATTGCTCAATGAAACACTTACTTCCTGTTAGGAAATACTATTACAGCCCTAGTCTAAACTAGAGGTGAGATAATACTACAGGTAGACTACCCTTTATCCGGACTTCCGAAAACCGAAACCCTCTAAAAACCTTCGGTTTTTTCGTTCAGCGTAAGTCGTGCGTACGACTTACGCTGAACGAAAAAACCTTCGGTTTTTAGAGGGTTCCGGTTTCGGAAGTTCGGATAAAGGGTAAGTCGTGCGCACGACCCCCCGCGGACCCCCGCCGACCCCCCCGCCGGCCCCGACCCCCGCCGACCCCGACCGACTTACGCTGAGCGTCAGCGTAAGTCGTGCGCATGACCCCCCGCCGACCCCGCCGGCCCCGACAACCGCCGACCCCGCCGGCCCCCCCCCCCCCCCGCCGACCCCCCCGTGGACCCTGCCGGCCCCAACAACCGCCGACCCCCCCCCCCCCGCAGACCCCGCCGGCCCCGACAACCGCCGACCCCCCCGCGGACCCCGCCGGCCCCGACAACCGCCGACCCCCCCGCGGACCCCCGCCGGCCCCGACCCCCCCCCCGCGGACCCCCGCCGACCCACCTTCCGAAATCCGAAATTCTCCGAAAACCGAAACTCGGCTGGTCCCGAGGTTTTCGGAAAAAGGATAGCCTACCTGTAGAACAAAAGCCACACGACAAAGCCCAGCAGCCATAATAGTGAGAGGGAGAGAAAGATTTGGGCAAAAACAGAAAATACAGATTTAAATGATGAACTCAATAATAGAAAAAGTGCTATGCCAGCTAATTGTGAGCCTCCTGCTTCTCTGTACCTATCCCTCTGATATTCTGTCTCTCTAGGATACTCGATCTGCTTAGGGAAAAGGCGTCTCTCTCTTTCTGTTTGGGAGATGGTTATTTTGTCTCTATTTCTCTCAGCTTTGTCTTTCTCTCTGGTAATACTTGGTCAGGTCTGTTCCCCCCAAAAAAAGAAAACGCTAATCAGTCCATCAGTTATAAAGACTTGGCAGTCAATCAGCCAGTCTCTGAAGAAACTTGGCACTTAGTCCGGCATAAAAAAGTCGGCGGCCAGACACAACTTATCTCGCTACACAAGCAACATGAAAAGGTTGTATTCATGCACACAACGGCAGCTAGTAGATGCTTGCATACATCTCACTAATTCTGCCCTTCTACATAAAAAGCTGGAATAAATGTAGAAACAAAAATAACACTAGATAACTTTTAAAATATGTACACAAATCACCTCAAAATTTAAGCGCATCATCTTAATCATACTCTCTATGAAATCTTTGTTTTATTTTTACACAGTTGTGTCAACAGGAACTGTCCTACATGCACTCATTCATGTGTCCTTTCGAAATTCATCAATAATCGGTTCCAATTAGTTGGTGTTAGTCAACATTCCCAGTACAACATTTAATCCTCACTTAAGAGACTCTGAACAAATTGTATGTTGTTTATATTTGGTGTCTCATCACTTTATCTTTATCCGTGGCTATTGATTTTGATCCAGCGACAATGAAGGATCGGCGATATAATTCCAAGTCAGGATGGTGTGTGACTTGGAGGGGAACTTGGAGGTGGTGGTGTTCCCATGCGCCTGCTGCCCTTGTCCTTCTAGGTGGCAGAGGTCGCGGGTTTGGGAGGTGTTGCCGAAGAAGCCTTGGCGAGTTGCTGCAGTGCATCTTGTAGATGGTACACACTGCAGCCATGGTCCGCCGGTGGTGGAGGGAGTGAATGTTTAAGGTGGTGGATGGGGTGCCAATCAGGCGGGCTGCTTTGTCCTGGATGGTGTCGAGCTTCTTGAGTGTTGATTGTAAAGTCTGTAGGTATTATGGCGAATTAATACACAGACTACAAGAGTAACTTTAACAGGACTTTACTATTCGAAGGTCAGGGCGAATCTGCCCAATAAATCCTGACACAGCACTTATATACCGGTGTGGTCACCGTCGGTATTACAGTATACAGCAGCCAAGATAAAGTAGTGCCACACCTAAAATAGTTCTCTTAAAGGTGGACGGTTACATACAATAGTTCTCTTAAAGGTAGAACAGTTACATACACTACAATCCTCCCTTTTTAGCTTACAACATACTTATTCCCCATTAACATAACATCATAACATTTATACAACTTATGCAAAACAGTTCACAGATTCAGTCTCTCTGGAGGCTTCCTGACTCTGTCCGGATAACGCCTCGGTGGTGTAGTAGTTTTCGGCGGGGTAGTAGGTTCTTCTGGCAAGGTCGATTCAGCTTGAAGGACAGTGTCAGGTTCATCTGATTCCAGTATTACCAGATCGGAGGTAGGTGCTCTGGGTATCTCTGCTTCAACATTAGCCGTGTAAGGTTGTGGAGTAGGTTGGTCCTTTGTGGATGACCCTATGATCTGGTCAACATGGCGCCTTATTATGCTGTCACCAATGTCCACGGTATACATCAGCGGCCCTAGCCTTTTCCCAATAGTTCCAGGCTGCCATTTCTCGGTACGGTAGTCCCGGGCCAAAACTTGTTGACCTATCTGAAAGGATCTAGTTGGCCTTTCATTCATGCCCTGAAATTGCCGGTTCTCTACGTCCCTTCTGACGTTTGGCTTAATCAAATCCAGCCGGCATCTTAGTCTTCTATTGAAAAACATCATGGCGGGAGTTTGGTTTGTGACCGCATGTGTTGCATTCCTGTACGCCAACAAGAAGTTATCTACCTTATGTTGTAGGTTGATGTCTTCATTACCCATGGCCTTTATGGCCTTCTTGAAGGTCTGGACAAACCTTTCAGCTAATCCATTGGTGGCGGGATGGTATGGGGCTGACGTGTAGTGCTTGACCCCATTCCTTTTTAAGAACTTCCTGAATTCTTCGGACACAAATTGCGGTCCATTATCAGAACAGATCTGTTCCGGCAGCCCATTCCTGGCAAATATGGTCCTTAATACTGTGATGGTTTTTTCCGTGGTGGTGGAGGACATCTTTATTACCTCCGGCCACTTGGAGTGTGCATCCACCGCGATTAGAAACATTGAGTCCATAAATGGACCAGCAAAGTCGACATGTACCCTTTGCCCAGGAGATGAGGGCCACTCCCATGGATGCAGAGGAGCTTGTGGTGGCGCGTTTTGGACCTTCTGGCATCCTAGACAGCTCTTGGTTATTTCTTCGATGTCTCCATCAATACCTGGCCACCGCACAAACGCTCTTGCTAGGTTCTTCATTTTCACTCCACCCAGATGCCCCTCGTGAAGCTCCTTTAGCACCTTCTGCTGAAGTTTGGGTGGAATCACCACTCTAGATCCACACATCAAGGTTCCTCGGCACACTGACAGCTGTTCTTTTCTTTGCGAAAATGCGGGCAGCGTTGGTTCGCCATGTGCTGGCCATCCCTCCACTGTTAAATCGTAGACTCGTGAGAGAGTCGGGTCATTTCTTGTTTCATTTTCGATCATCGAATTTGTTACTGGTAGACATTCCACTATGGATGAGTGGAACATCTCTACAGGGTCCACTGTAGCCGCCTCTTCTACTACTGGCAACGGTAGGCGCGATAACCCATCAGCATTTCCATGCTGTTTGGACCTTTTGTATTCGATGTCATATTGGTGTGCCCCAAGTAACACGGACCACCTCTGTAGCCTTTGCGCTGTCATAGTGGAAACGGCCTTGTTAGGGTTGAATATGGACACCAACGGCTGGTGGTCTGTCAGTAATGTGAACTTCTTGCCCTGCAGGTAATGATTGAATTTCTTTACTCCCCACACAAGGCTGAGGGCCTCCCTATCTATCTGAGCATAATTTCGCTCAGCGGAGGTCAATGATCGGGACGCAAATGCGACTGGCCTTTCCGAGCCATTTGGTAACTTGTGTGAAAGTACTGCTCCAATTCCATAAGGGGAAGCATCACAAGCTAGACGAAGAGGTAACGTTGGGTTGAAATGAGCCAACACTTCCTCAGAGGTAATCAACGCCTTGCTTCTGCGAAAGGCCTTCTTACAGTCCTCGCTCCACTTCCATGGTACTTCTTTCCGCAACAGAGCATTCAGCGGATGCAGCACCGTGGATAGATTTGGCAGAAACTTGTGGTAATAATTAATCAACCCCAGAAACGATCTCAACTGTGATACATTTTCCGGAGCGGGGCCTTCACGACAGCTTCTATCTTGTCAGGTGACTTGTGGAGCCCCTCTTGGTCAATGACATGACCGCAGTACGAGATCTGTTTCTGGAAGAACTCGCATTTCTGGCGATTAACTCGAAGGCCATATTCCTTCAACCTGGTGAGCACCAGTTTCAAATTTGTGAGGTGTTCCTCCTCGTCTTCTCCCGTAATCAGGATATCGTCCAAGTAACACTGCGTGCTTGGAATACCCTGTAAGACCTGCTCCATGGCCCTCTGCCAAATTGCTGGAGCCGAAGCTACTCCAAAAACCAGTCTATTATAACGATACAAGCCTCTGTGCGTGTTGATTGTGAGATACTGGCGCAACTCTTCCTCGACTTCCATTTGTAAGTATGCTTGTGCCAGGTCTATCTTGGTGAAGTGTTTCCCGCCAGACAATGAAGCAAAGATATCCTCAATCCGCGGGAGCGGGTATTGTACCGTGTGAAGCACCGGATTAACTGTGATCTTGAAGTCTCCGCAGATGCGGACCTTTCCCGGTCCCCCTGGCTTGTTACTTGATGAAGACTTTATGACGGGCACAATGGGCGTGGCCCACTCACTCCAGTCCACCTTAGACAGTACCCCTGAACGTTCAAGCTCTTCCAATTCTGCCTCCACAGCAGGTCGTATCGCGTAAGGTACCGATCTGGCTTTGAAAAATTTTGGGCTTGCATGTTCTGCAATCTTGATTTTTGCTTTAATTCCTCTCAGTGTTCCCAGTCCTTGCTGGAATACCTCTTTAGCTTCGTCCAATATTCTGGACAACCGTTCAGGTTTGACATCTTCCTTTCCGGAATCTACCGTCATTGTGTTTAGTGAATGCCAGTCTATCTTTATTTTCCTGATCCACTCCCGTCCCAGAAGTGGTGGACCTCCCTTGGGCAGCACATACATGTCCATCCCTTGGTGATCTTTGTCCTTGTATCTCACCTTGACTTCTATCTTTCCGATGGGGTATACTCTGTGCCCCGTGTATGTCTGCAATACTATCTCCGTATCCCGTAGGGGAATATGTTTGAATAACTTTTTGTAATCTTGCTTATTCATGACCGTCAACGCCGATCCGGTGTCCACTTCCATCTTCACTTGGACTTTTGCAATCTGTAGTGTGACCCAGATAGTTTGTCGGTGAGCTTCTTTACTCACATTGTGAATCCTCAGACTACCCAGTTCCTTGCTGTTGGAGTCTGAGTCCGAATTCTGTTCATCTGGGCTCTTCCCAGTCACCTTATGTACCTTTCTGTACTTCTGCGGTGACTTATTATTGCTGGTCTTCTTTCCTGACCGGCATACCTTAGCTATGTGACCAAGCTTGCCACATTTTCTACATTCCTGGTTTTTAAACCAGCATTGGTTCTGGTCGTGTGTTGTCTTCCCACAACGATAACATTTCGTTGTACCCGAAGTCATTTGATCCACACTGAGTACCGCTGTCTTCCGCTGCATTTCCGCCGTGCCTCTCGCTGCGGCTTCGTGCGATGCTGCAATAAGGACAGCCTTATCAAGTGTAAGATCGTTCTCTTCGAGCAGTCGTTTTTGTGTTCCTTCCTTCGACATCCCGCACACGAACTTGTCTCTCAGTGCCTCTGTCAGATTTACCCCAAACTGACAGTATTTTGCTAGCCTACGCAGTTCAACCAGGTACTCCGCGTTGCTTTCCTCTTTTCGTTGCGTTCTCACGTAAAATTTTGATCGTTCCGCTAACATCAGCGGTGCGGGGTTAAAATGATCCTTCAGGACAGCAACAATATTAGCGAAAGACTGATCCGCCGGTTTAGCTGGTGATAGAAGATGCTTCAATAACCCATATGTCTTCGCACCCATTGAGTTTAGTAAGGTTAGAGCTTTGTCATAATTTGCTATCTTATTGACCTTACAATATATCTCGATGCGTTCTACATACGTGGCCCAATCTTCCACATCGGAATCGAAACCGTTGATGTTACTACGCTTAGGCATCTTCACACTCTTCCTGAGAACAACAACGAAATATTTCTTTAACTTTTTTTTTTTCAAAATGGCGGTTTCCCGCGCTTGTCTTCTTTCCCCGCCCACTGGCGGCTTCCCGCGTTTCTTCCCCTGGCGGGAGGGGTAAGCTTTTCCCTCGGGCGACGACCGCTGGCTTTCGGGGTTCGCAGCCTGCGCGTCGGCTTCAGTGCGTTCCTTGTTCCCTTTTCTCGGCAGGGCAACCGGCGCTGGGTACAACCCGTTGACGGCGAACAGTTTCAGCCGCTGGGCTGGATCTCGCTCAGTCTCCCTCGCTCGGGCTCTGTCTCTCCCGCTCGCTCGGGCTCTGTCTCTCCCTCAGCGGCTTCCAATCGCGCCTCCCAGCCCTCTCGCAGTCCGGTGCTTTCCTCCCCGGCTGCGGCTGAGTTCTCCGCGATTTATTTATTTTTATATCTTCCCGCGCCTTACGATCCCGGTCGCAGCGCCTCGTGGCCTCGGTAGCTGCCCGGCCTTTTTCGCCGGTCGCGGTCTAGCTGTCTCACGACGCCGTTGCGTCTCCCAGCCCGCTTGTACCGCGGCTTCCATGCTCCACGCTGCCCCAGTCTCAGCGCCTCTGGGCCCGACTTCTGTCCGGCTCCTTTCCCCCGACTGTGGTCGAGTTCACCGCCCTTATCCTCCGTTTATTTTTTTTATTTTCCCTTTACTCACAGTCACCGTGGCCGACTTGCTTCTCGTGCTGATCGGCTCACTCACCACCGTGGCAGAAGGGACAATCAGTGCCTGTTGCTGATGGAAGGCTTCGTGTCTGAATTCTTCCTTCTTCCTTGCTCTGCAGACTCGAGTTTTCTCTCAGCGGAACGACGAGGGCGGGTGCCTCTTCTCGACGCTCGTTAACTGCTTCGGAAGTATTGTTGCCGCAGGGTAAGATCGAACTCGTCGCCACTGTAAAGTCTGTAGGTATTATGGCGAATTAATACACAGACTACAAGAGTAACTTTAACAGGACTTTACTATTCGAAGGTCAGGGCGAATCTGCCCAATAAATCCTGACACAGCACTTATATACCGGTGTGGTCACCGTCGGTATTACAGTATACAGCAGCCAAGATAAAGTAGTGCCACACCTAAAATAGTTCTCTTAAAGGTGGACGGTTACATACAATAGTTCTCTTAAAGGTAGAACAGTTACATACACTACATTGATGATGTCATTTGTTATTGTTAAAGATGCTTTTAAATTGCCTTTTGTTTAGTTTGGATCACTTGAAGCTGGCTTCAGGTGTCAGCTCCCTCTGTTTGCACTGCTAAATCCAACTACTTTACCCAGCAACAGGATTGTAGACCCATTTCCCCCCTCTAAGTTTACAATTCTGTCAGCAGAATAAGTGAGCTGATTTAGAATTGTAAATAGGACACGGACACCGTGTAAAAGGACTGTAGAAGATTGAGGATTGATAGAAAGGGATTGAAAGTCACAAAGATAAATACAGCTGATCATATTCTGCAGCTCTGCTGCTGTTTGGTTCCATGGTATGCCATCTGTGGGATTCAGCTGATTTGGGTTATCTGCTGTAAAGTTAAATTAATAGCCTGAAGATTTTGATTAATTGCCTTTGGGGGTGATGGGGAAAATTTCAGAGCTTTACCTCAGGTTACTTGCCTCCCCCAGTAGATTAAGTAAATTTGAAAGAGGCCGTACAATACAAATTATAAAATGACGATTGGAATGAGTGGGCTTGGTGGGTGAATACTTGGTATTTTATTACTTGAGGAACTCACTGAGCATACAACACTGCTGTCAAGACGTTGTTGGCACGTCAGTACAAAACAAATCCTTAATTATTTAGTTACAGGTGTAACAATGGTTGGCACCAGCCAACTTCTTGACTCTGCTAGCTAATAACACTCACGGTACCCCCTTTTGACAACATGCCATTGGTGGCAGAGCTCCTTAAAGCTGCACAAGCATTTACTTTTCAAGTTGGAAATTAAATCAATTCTAGGTAAATGTGTACTTGACCAATGACTAAATGACAGTGGCCTAAATTCATTCCAATCCATTTTTATTGTATAGCATTCAGGTCGGCAATCAACAACATCTGATATTTCTCTACTGTGCTCATTATGTACAAAGAGATATCTCAGAGCGCTGCAGAGGTGTGGAATATGAGTGGATACTGAGCAGGTGCGGTGGGCAGGAAGGAGAAAGAACACGAAGGGGCAAAAGCACAGCAACAGCAAGCATTTACATAGTGCCTTTAACGTAGAAAATGTCCCACGGCACTTCACAGAAGTGTAATCATGAAAAAATGGATGCTGAGCCAAAGAAGGAGATATTTGGAGGGGTGACTAAAAGCTTGGTTAAAGAAGTGGGTTTTAAGGGGGGAATTAAAGCCGAAGAGGCAGAGAAGCTTAGGTAGGGAATTCCAGAGCAGAGTTGGTAGATGGCTGAAGGCAGGGGCGCCAATGGTGAGGTGAAGGGAGTGGAGTTACTGAGGAGTGCAGAGTTGTTAGAATGCAGAGTTCTTGGAGGGTTGTAGGGCTGGAGGAGGTTACAGAGATGGGGAGGAGTAAGGTCATGAAATGATTTAAACAAAAGGATGAGAATTTTACATTTGGGGCGTTGGGGGACCGGATGCCAATGTAGGTCAGCGAGCACGGAGGTGATGGGTAAGCGGGACCTTGCTCCAGGATAGGATACAGGCATCAGGGTTTTGAATGAGCTGAAGTTTACAGAACTGGAAGTTGGGAAGCCAGCTAGGATGGGCGATGTTACAGAGGTGGAAGTAGGCCTCACCTAGAATTTTGTGTGCACGTGCGAGTGGGGAATCAATGTTGCTATCGGCTACAGCTTGACTGCTCCCAGATCATGTGACCTTCATCCAGCAGCAAATTTCTCCAGTTGCAGCCAGTTCTCCAACTCCCCACCCCCCCCACTTCTCCTCTCTCCAGCTACTGATGTCACCTCACAAAATTGAGTGTATGGGTGGAGGTTGTTACTGCGTCTCAAACAAGGTTGGGATAACAGCCACACAGTAAGTGACCCTGCTGTTTCCATATATTAAACAGAGATTCACAGACTGTCCTTTCTAACTCTAACATCACCTCACTACCAGAATATAGTAAAATAACCTGCAATAAGGAATGGAATTTTGTAATACAGCACACCATATCAGAGTTCCATGAGGGAGCTTCTGATGTAAATGTTAGTTGTAATATTATGCACCACCCAACTGAAAGAATTTGAAAAAGTTACCACCAATCTGTAAGGGTCACTGTACTTTAGGCAAACCGGAGCAGTATAACTTTGTAGAACAGTCTGGTGACAGTCCAGTTAGTTTCTTTTCTTTTTTGTAGTCATATCCTGGATGTAAAGGTTTAAAAGAAAACAACTGTTGGAACAATGCAGTTAGAAAACAATAATTTCCAGCTTCTGCGGTTGGTGGTGGAATTCCGCAGGAAGGGCCCGTTGCCATGGTAACATGCTGACTTAGTCAGGCGTGTGTAGCTGTGCTTCACCTGTTGAAAAGGTCACCAGCTGCCAATGAGGAGGAGATACACTGCAAAGACTAATCATGTAAATAAGACCGAAAAGACTAAATGATGTGAAATGTATCATTGGGGGGGGGGGGGATAGGCAGCAGAGATTGTCAAATACACAGGAGAGAGTGATGTAAAATATACAATCAGGGTGGTGATAACATATATACCAGCTATCAGTGTTTAATTGGTGCTCCAGGCAAGGGGTGAATGGTAATGATCTTGAAAAGCCAGTAGCTACTGACCTGCTTTGGAGCTGCATTTTCTCCACCTGGTGAATAGGATTCTGTTTGAGGCATGCAGAGTTCCAGAGAGCGCTTGGAGTTTGTACCCAGAAGCAGGGAATCCTAGTGAGCTGGATTTCAGCAATTCTTTGAGGTTGTTACAGTATGCATATCAAGTTCTTTGGAGGCCAGCAGAGTAATCAGACTGAAAAAGTCTGCGATTTTCTCTGAGGAGGAATGCGTAGAGCGGATTATAACTTTATCTGATATTGCAGACCATCACGAGGCTGTGAGAAAGTCACATATTGCTTTCATTGATTTTAGTAAGGCTGTTGGTCTCATTTGTCTAGAAGAAACTGGAAACCTGAGAGTATGTAGCTGAATCTTGGCTTTAATTTGTGGTATGTACTCCAGCTCTATGATCCATGTAAGGATAGATGAGAGACAAATTGAACCTACGTCTCCTCAAAGAGGAACCAGGCACGGTTTTCCACTGTCAACCATCCCATTCAATGTTTTCATCAGTATTGCGTTAGACAACATTGTAAGGCATGGTCTAAGATTGCCTGTCCTGCACATTTCTGACAGAATGCCATTGATTCTTTTTCACAGGCGTTATTATGTCGTTGGGGATCTGGTATGGTCTACTCTGTTCCAAGTGTGAGATCCACGAGCACTTACTATTTGCAATATTACTTCATTAAACTATGATACCTGCATATATAGAATTACATAGAATGTACAGCACAGAAACAGACCATTCAGTCCAACTGGTCCATGCCGGTGTTTATGCTCCACCCAAGCCTCTTCCCACCCCTCTTCGTCTAACCCTAGCAGCATAACCTCCTATTCCTTTTTCCCGCATGTGTTTATCTAGCTTCCCCTTAAAGGTATCCATGTTATTCGCCTTAATTACTCCTTGTGGTCGTGAGTTCCACATTCTAACCACTCTCTGGCTAAAGAAGTTTCTCCTGAATTCCCTATGGGATTTATTAGTGATTATCTTATATTTATGGCCCCTAGTTTTGGACTCCCCCCACAAGTGGAAACATCTCTACATCTACCTTATCAAACCTTTTCATATTCTTAAAGATCTCTACCAGGTCACTCCTCAGCCTCCTCTTTTCTAGAGAAAAGAGTCCCAGCCTGTTCAATCTTTCATGATAGGTATAACCTCTCAGTCTGGCATGATTCTAGTAAATCTTTTTTGTACTTTCACTGGTACCTCTATATCCTTTTTATAATAGGGAGACCAGAACTGTGCATATACATTAGGCTTTGTGTTATAGTCACTATATCTTCTGATGGTACAAAAATCAAGAGCCAATTGTAACTTTGCAACAACTGCTTGGGGGAAAGATTTGGTTGCTTTCCACCTCCCGTTAGCACCCTAAGAGGGCGCTAACAGGGCACAAAGCAACTAGCGCCCAGGCGCGGCGCCACCAGCACCTCCAGCGAAATTCAGCGGGAGATTAGCGGCGGCGGTAACCGTTAGCGCCCCGCGGTGCTGAGCCGCCGGCGATGACGTAATCGCCGTGCGGAATACCCCGGCCGCGATCTTCAGTAGCGCCCCCTGACTTACCGCCGGACGCTATGTCCGATGGGGTCAGGGGGGCCTACCTGCGGCCGGGGCGGCGCTAATTAAAGGTGAGGTGCCGGGCGGCCATTTTTGTTGCTGGCCGCCTGCCAGCACCTGCCCCCGTTGCCGTCCCCGGCCTTCTGAGAAGCGCCCCCCCCCCCCCCCCGCCCCGCGGAGTGCCGGCTGCGCTCCCTGACCCCGACACTTCTCTTGACTCAGCTGGGCCCCGGGTCGCGCTGCGCAAGGCCTCTCCCCTTTAAGAATGGGAGGAAGGCCTGCAGTACCACGGCATGTAGCACCGCAATATTGACTCGCAGCACCCCAAGAGGGACACAGGGCGCTTCCAGTAGCTCCTCTCCTCCCTTTTGAGGCACTACCTGGGAAAATCAGCCGCGGGGGTGCTAATTTTTTCAGGGCGCTAAAAGTAGTGCCCCGGCGAAGTTAGCGCCCCAAAGGGGGCGCGACTCAATTATTTCCCCCTTTTATTTTAACATTTAAAATATTTCTAACCTTTCCAGAAAAAATTAATTTTGGCTTCAAAGGTAGACTTTAAAATGTTGGAAAACGCACCAAAAAGGTATTTTTTTTAAAAATCTAAATTTCCTGGGGTTGTGGGTGCACAATGCTTTCACACCACTCTTCATGGAAATAGCTAATTTTTTAAGGGGTTACATCCTCATTCAAAAAATTCTAAATACTTTTCTGCTTATCTGCTGCTGAAACCCTCGTCCATGCCTTTGTTACCTCCAGACTCAACTATTCCAATGTTGTCCTGACCGACCTCCAATCTTCCACCCTCCATAAACTTAAGCTCATTCCAAACTCTGCTGTCCGTATCCTAACCCGCGCCAAGTCCCGCTCACCCGTTACCTCTGTGCTCGCTGACCTACACTGGCTCCTGGTCCACCAATGTCTTGTTATTAAAATTCTCACCCTTGTATTTAAATCCCTCCATGGCCTCGCCTCTCACTATTTCTGTGACGTGCTCCAGCCCTATCACCCTCCAAGAAAACTACCTTCCTCCAACTCTGGCCTCTTGTGTATCCCCACTTCCTTCACCTCAGCATTGCTTTCAGCCATTTAGGTCCTAAGCTCTGGAATTCCCTCCCTAAAACGTCTCCGCCCCTTCACCTCGCTCTCCTCCTACAGAAAACCTTCCTTAAAACCTCCCTCTATAACCAAACTTTAGTCATCCATCCTAATACCTCCTTCTGTGGCTCGGTCAATTTTTGTCTCTTTAAGCTCCTATGAAGCACCTATGTTAAAGGCGCTATATAAATGCAAATTCTTGTTATTTTGGGTTTTCTCCTGCACTACAAGTGATGGATATATTTGGCATACCTGTAGCTTAAGTTAAGACAAGTTGATGCCCCAGTACACAGTCAGTATAATTCTTCTTCCTTCTTCTTTTTAGGCAGTCCCTCGGAACCGAGGATGACTTGCTTCCACATTAAAAATGAGTTCTCAGGTGACTGATGAGTCCAATGCGGGACCTACAGTCTCTGTCAACGGTAGTTGAAGGGGCGGATGGGTGGGGTACTTGGGCTGACGTGCACTCCTTGCGCTGCTTGTGCTTAGCTTCCGCTTGCTCCTGGCGAAGAGACCCGAGGTGTTCGGCGCCTTCCCGGATGCTTCTCCTCCACTTTGTGCAGTCTTGGGCCAGGGAATACCAGGTGTCAGTGGGGATGTTGCACTTTTTCAAGGAGGCTTTGAGGGTGTCCTTGAAGCGTTTCCACTGCCCACCTGGGGCTCTCTTGCCGTGCCGGAGCTCCGAGTAGAGCGCTTTTTTGGGAGTCTCGTATCGGGCATGCGGACGATGTGACCTGTCCATCGGAGCTGATCGAACGTGGTCAAAGCTTCGATGCTGGGGATGTTGGCCTGAGTGAGAACACTGACGTTGGTGCGCCTATCCTGCCAATGGATTTGCAGGATCTTGCGGAGGCAGCGTTGGTGGTACCTCTCCAGTGCTTTGAGGTGCCTGCTGTACATGGTCCATGTCTCTGAGGCATACAGCAGGGTGGGTATCGCTGCTGCTCTGTAGACTATGAGCTTGGTGCTGGGTTTGAGGTACTGGTCTTCAAACACTCTCTTCCTCAGGCGACCAAAGGCTGCACTGGCACACTGAAGGCGGTGTTGGACTTCATCATTAACACCTGCCCTTGTTGACAGTAGGCTCCCGAGGTAGGAAAGTGGTCCACGTTGTCCAAGGCCTTGTCGTGGATTTTGATAATCGGGGGTCGGTACTGTGTGGCAGGGGCAGGTTGGTAGAGGACCTTTGTCTTACGGATGTTTAGTGTAAGGCCTATGCTCTTGTACGCTTCGGTGAATGTGTTGATGCTGGTTTGGAGTTCGACCTTCGACTGAGCGCAGACGCAAGCGTCGTCTGCATACTGTAATTCGACGACAGAGGATGGGACGACCTTGGATCTGGACTGGAGGCGACGGAGGTTGAACAGTTTCCTGTTTGTTCTGTAAATTAGTGGGGAGCTTACTGAGGGTGAGATGGAGCATTGCAGCAAGGAAGATCGAGAGGAGCGTTGGTGCGATGACACAGCCTTGCTTGACCCTGTTCCGTATGTGAATTGGGTCTGTGGTGGAACCGTTGGTCAGGATCACGGCTTGCATGTCGTCGTGAAGCAGGCGGAGGGTGGTGACAAACTTTTGAGGGCAGCCGAATTTGAGGAGGACACTCCATAATCCCTCACAGTTGACAGTGTTGAAGGCCTTTGTGAGATCAAAGAAGGCCATGTACAGTGGTTGGTGCTGTTCCCTGCATTTCTCTTGTAATTGACGTGCGGTGAAGATCATATCCATTGTGCCAGTGGGCGGAATCCGCATTGTGACTCTGAGAGGAGCTCTTCGGCCACTGGGAGAAGGCAATTGAGGAGGATTCTTACGATGACTTTCCCTGTGGCAGATAGCACGGAAACTCCTATGTAATTACTGCAATCGGACTTGTCACCTTTCTTGAAGATGGTCACAATTATGGCGTCTCTGAGATCCCCTGGCATGCTCTCCTCCTTCCAGATAAGAGAAATGAGTTAATGAATTCGTGCCAGTAGTGCTTCTCCGCCATGATTTAGTGCCTTGGCAGGGATTCCATCTGCTCCTGAGGCCTTGTTGTTCTTCAGTTGTCGGATGGCCTTTTCAACCTCATGCCGGGCTGGGGTTTAATTACTTGTTTACACGTATCACGGGCAAGGCCTTTGGGTTTCAATTTTCATGAAAGAAATCGACCAAATTGCAAAATGCGACCCTCAAAACACTTGACAAGAATTCTTGGAATCCAGTGTAATAAAAAAAGAATATAACTTAATTAATAAGTGCAGTACCATGGTCTTGATCATAGGTCTACATTCAGGGCTGTTTTTGAGTTCTTGGTTGTTTTTTAAGTTGCCAACATTTTCAGAGATGCACCAGGTTTCTGAAGCTGTTTGCCAGCTTTTATGAGTTTTCCAGTTAGGAATGTATGGGCTGAGATGCGAAGATTTGCAGATCACTTTGTTTTTATCTATGTTGGATCAAGATCATGATCCAAGAAAAACATGTCTTGACAAACTATATGTATGTTTATCACGATTAATGTGACATTTGGAACAAGACAAGCACACATACAACAGATACCTGAAAACCCAAGAGTGATTCCCATTAAATTCTCTTGCACGTTTCCCAGGTGCAGCTGAAATCATTATGTGCGTTGATGCACAAAATCAGAGTTACCTAAGCTAAGAAACAGAACAGTTTTGGAGCAAGCAAGATTATTTTATCATTAGCTCACAATCTAGTTTTCGGTTCTCTTGACTGAAATATTTGTGCCGTGATCTGAAACAGAATGGGCTGGATTTTCATTGAGGAGTCGGGTAGGAGGCGGGACTACAACTTTCGGGGTTGTAAACATAGAAACATAGAAACATAGAAGATAGGAGCAGGAGTAGGCCATTCGGCCCTTCGAGCCTGCTCCGCCATTCAACGAGATCATGGCTGATCATCCAAACCCTAGCAACCGGTCCCTACACCGACAGCCATCCCACCCAAGCCCTATCCCCGTAACCCCACGTATTTAATCCCCCCTAACACTAAGGGTCAATTTTTATCATGGCCAATCAACCTAACCCGCACATCCATCGAGTTCGAGCCAACCCACGCGGTTTTGACTTATTGACCTTGTTGAGCCCGCCCAGCGGGCTCAGCAGGCCAATTAAGGGCCACCCGGCAACAGGTGACGTCACAGATTGATATTTCATCTGTCAAGACCTTTTGACAGATGAAATATCGGCGTTTCACAGCTGTTTGAAGCTGTCAAACACTGACAATCTGTACTCTTAAGTTAATTCCTTCCTGTTAGGATGATTCAGAGATCTCCCTGGAACAGAAAGCTGAATGCTGCAATTTTTGACAGCTCGCAGCCATTCTGCTTTCTGTGCCGGTGAGATGAGGGACTCCTGAGATCTGAAGGAAGGAAGGCTGTAAGATTAATTAAAGGTATGTAAAACTTATTTAAACACTTTACACACACCAAACACACTTACCTCTGCACTCATGCACCCATCACTCACCTGAACACCGGACATCTCGACCCCTCCAAGCCCTTCATCCCGACGGTCCGCCTCCTCTAACTTGGCGTGGTTTGGAGCCTACGGGAATCCCACACTTCAACATTAAAAATTAGGGATTAGGCTAAAAACTGCCTGTTACCTACCTATTAACAGGTAGTTAATTGGCACTAATCCCCTTCCCGCCTCGGGGAGGCGGGTCCCAGTGCGGGTCAGGTACCCGCTTCCTTTGAAACTGGCATGGGGGCGGGATGGGTTCGTGCCCCCCGATTTTGAGATTTTAACCCCCCACACGCCTCCAATCCTGCCTCCACGGCCCAATGAAAATCCTGCCCAATATGTCAGGCCTGGTCCATTTTTGCTCCAGACAAATGACAGTTAAGTTATGATTGAGCACACATTTTTTATACAATTAGATAGATAAGTGACAAGCGCCAATCTATTGGGATATTTCTGAGCTTATCTGAATCTATTCTGATTAGACATCTTGCTCAATCAGTAGTGGCAAGTCAGTTCCCTGTATAAGCTTCCGTATGGTGAGGAGATCCTAATTGGAGTCAGAAATGAAAAATCTGGTCTGCTTACGTTGGGCTAGAAATTCATCTCGGGCAGTGGTGCAAAACGGGCGGTATCGGATCGGCCGCCTGTTATACGCAGCGCCTGATGTTTAGTTCCATTGTCGTCATCCTATAAGGCATTGTCTTGCAGTCAATGGAACTGAATATCAGGCGCTGCGTAAAACGGGCGGCCAATCCGATACCGCCCGCTATGCACCACCGCCCGAGACCAATTTCTTGGATCAGGATTTCCAGGTAATCTGAGCGAATGAGAAGCCTACTTTGAAATGAGAGGCTTGTGCTTGATTGAGATCTGCACATCAGCCAGATTCTGACATAGTGCATTCGTGCTTGTCCTAGCATATTTTGTCTTTACCATCATGGAGAGATAGGCAAGTGAATATTTAATTCCTTGTTTTGATGAATACGACTGGACTAACCTGCCGTGAGTGAGCTTGTCTGATCTATTTGATGTCTATCAGTATTGGTCAGAGGCCAGACTTTGTTGGGTTTGATCCAATCATGCGGTGCTCTGCTAATCTTTGATGAAATGTACTATCATCCCAAAAGGCATTTTCTTATCCCTTTTTAAACCCTTTTGATTACAGCAGCTGCAATTTTTTTTCACCAGAAAGTAGCAAAGTAAGATGATGGCTTAATTTATGGAATATTTACTAAAGAAGTGTTTTCTGGTTTCTTGCATTTTCCAAATCTGTTTTCCAAGACTGCTTTGTCTTTCTAAATACTGTACGGGCTTACATATTTTTATCTTTCAAGTAACACCAGCAAAAGTTATTCTCTGTAAATCTGTATTGTTGAATATTTAAAAGAATTTTTAAAAATGTGGAGAAGCAGAAAATATCTTAGACGTTGATATTTTAAGATTTTTTTTAAAAACTGCTGCTTCTCTGGTTTACGGCCATAATCTTTCACTGAGTTCCTGATCTCAGGGTTTCAAGACAACTGGAGGACATCTAAGGACAAGGGGGAGATAAAATTGGAGCATCACCTGAACTGCACTCGTACACTTAACAGCATGTCAGTCGTGGTGAAGCTTTGGCAGACAATTGGGTAACAAGCCACGCCCGGGAGTTGTGCGGGTTTTTGAAGAAACACCAAGAAGTGGGAGAAAATACTGTAAAAACATACAAGTGGCCTTGTTCTATTTTTGATTTTGATTAAGAAATGTTCCTATAGTCCTCAGAGCTTATTCCATTTAAAAAAAAAAGAACCATAAAAAGTTGAGCACAAATATTTGGAAGCTTTTGCATTTTAAAAAACCACAAAGCACTGAAATGTTTAAAGATTCCGGACTAGAAATTCGTCTCGGGCGGTGGCACAAAACGGGTGGTATCGGATCTGCCGCCCGTTATACGCAGCGGCTGGTACTCGGTTCCATTGACTGCAATCAACGGAATATCAGGTGTTGCGTATAACGGGCGGACAATCCGTTACCGCCTGTTTTTCACCACTGTCCAAGACGAATTTATAGGCCATAAAGCCCAAAATTCCTGCGGCCCCACTCTGGCGACAGGAGTACAGCATAGCAGGTGTTGGCCTGCCGGATCACCGACCCAGTCCATATTCCAGGATCAAGATAATTTGCATAAGGGAGCGGGACACTGGTGCCATTTGTGTTGTTTCTGAGGCAGTAGACAAGAATTTCTGAATCCCTTGTCGCAATATTCCAGCTGAAAAAAACAAAAATTCATTGCAGCAAAGTTGGCACAATTTTAAAATATTCATTCATGGGATGTGGGCGTCGCTGGCAAGGCCAGCATTTATTGCCCATCCCTAATTGCTCTTGAGAAGGTGGTGGTGAGCCGCCTTCTTGAACCGCTGCAGTCAGTGTGGTGAAGGTATTCCTACAGTGCTGTTAGGGAGGGAGTTCCAGGATTTTGACCCAGTGACGATGAAGGATCAGCGATATACTTCCAAGTCAGGATGGTATGGGACTTGGAGGGGAACTTGGAGGTGGTGGTGTTCCCATGCGCCTGCTACACTTGTCCTTCTAGGTGGAAGAGGTCGCGTGTTTGGGAGATGCTGCCGAAGAAGCCTTGGCGAGTTGCTGCAGTGCATCTTGTAGATGGTACATGCTGCAGCCACTGTACGCCGGTGATGGAGGGAGTGAATGTTTAAGATGGTGGATGGGGTGCCAATTGTAAAGTCTGTGTGTTCTAGTTGTAATTAATAACACACAGACTACAAGATTAAAGTTCAACAGGTCTTTACTGGTTGGAGGTCAGGACTATACTAAATACAATCTTACTACACAGTGCTTATATACCGGTGGTCAGCACCGGTATTACGTATACAGCAGCCAGAGAAAGTAGTACATCTCTTAAGGTGGAACAGGCTTAAGTTCTCTTAAGGTGGAACAGGTTACATACACCACAATCCTCCCTTTTTAGCTTAATAGTCATATCCCCATTTAACATAACATCATAACATATATACATATATAACTTCAGGTATAAACAGTTCAAAGGTTCAGTCTCTCAGGAGGCCTTCTGATTCGGTCTGGATAACGCCTTTCAGTGGTCTCTGATTCTTGTTGCTGAGGTGACTCTTCTTGTTGGTTTCCTATGTATTGGACGTCATCATCAGGTACAGTCCCTGCCGAGGTAGATGCTTCAGGTTCATTAACATCTTCCACAGTTGTCTCTGTCGCAACCATGGGTTCGACCCTTGCTCTTGATTCTACCAGTTGATCCGCATGACGCCTTATCACATTGTTACCAATATCTACTGTGTACATCAGAGGTCCTTGTCTGGCTCGAATTGTTCCGGATTGCCATTTTTCATTTCCATAGCCCCTTGCCAACACTGGTTGTCCTACTTCGAAACTTCGAGTGGACTTGTTATTAATATGCCGGAACTGTTTGTTTTCCACTTCCCTCCGCACATTTGGTTTTAACAAGTCCAACCTGGACCGCAACCTCCTGTTATAAAACATCATGGCAGGACTTTGGTTAGTCACTGCACGAGCGGCGTTTCGATACGCCATTAGGAAATTGTCCACCTTGTGCTGTAGCGGAATCTGGTCATCGTTCATGGCCTTTATTGCCTTTTTGAATGTTTGGACAAATCTCTCGGCCAACCCGTTTGTCGCCGGATGATATGGGGCAGAGGTATAATGTTTCACCCCATTCTTCTTTAAGAATTTTTGGAATTCTTCCGACACGAACTGTGGTCCGTTGTCCGAACAGATCTGTTCTGGCAATCCGTTCCTTGCGAATATTGTTCTTAACACCGCAATTGTCTTTTCTGAAGTAGTGGTATTCATCTTGATCACTTCTGGCCATTTGGAATGTGCGTCCACCGCAATTAGGAACATGGAGTCCATGAATGGACCAGCAAAGTCAATATGTACGCGTTGCCATGGGGCTGAAGGCCATTCCCATGGGTGTAGTGGTGCGATCGGAGGTGCATTTTGCACTTTTTGGCACCCAGCGCAGCTTTTCGTCAACTCCTCTATCTGTTGGTCAATACCCGGCCACCATACATAAGCCCTAGCAAGACTTTTCATCTTAACTCCCCCCAGATGACCTTCATGCAGTTCTTTTAGAACTCTTTCCCTTAACTTGGGAGGAATAATCACTCTTGTCCCGTACATCAAAGTACCATGGCAGACGGACAGCTGGTCTCGCCTTGCCGAGAATGCCGGTAACAGAGGATCACCACGTGTTGGCCATCCTTTCACTGTCACCTCGTAGACTCTGGACAGTGTCGGGTCGTTCCTGGTTTCTCTTTCAATACCTGCATTGGTGACTGGTAAACACTCGATGATGGTCGAATGAAATAACTCAACAGGGTCAACTTTCGTCGTTTCTTCTTCTTCAGGTAGTGGCAGGCGCAACAGCCCATCAGCATTGCCATGCTGCTTCGTACCTTTGAATTCTATTTGATATTGATGTGCCCCTAGGAAAAGGGACCATCTCAGGAGACGCTGTGCTGTCATCACTGAAACACCCTTCTTAGGGTTAAAAATGGATACCAACGGCTGATGGTCTGTCAGAAGTGTGAATTTTTGGCCCTGCAGGTAATGATTAAACTTCTTCACTCCCCATACAAGGCTGAGAGCCTCCCTATCGATCTGCGCATAGTTGCGCTCAGCGGAGGTCAATGATCTGGATGCAAACGCGACTGGCCTTTCCGTGCCATTTGGCAACTTGTGTGAGAGTACTGCCCCAATACCATATGGAGAAGCATCACAAGCCAACCGAATAGGCAGTGTCGGGTTGAAGTGAGCCAACACTTCCTCTGAGGTGATCAATTCTTTGCTTTTGCGAAATGCCTTCTTACAGTTTTCGCTCCATTCCCATGGCACCCCCTTCTGTAAAAGAGCGTTTAGCGGGTGCAGTACCGTGGATAGATTTGGTAGAAATTTATGGTAATAGTTAATCAATCCTAGAAACGACCTCAACTGAGAGACATTATCCGGAGCGGGAGCCTTTACAACTGCCTCTATCTTGTCAGGAGACTTATGAAGCCCCTCCCGGTCAATGACATGACCACAGTACGAGATCCGCTTCTGGAAGAACTCACATTTCTGCCGATTAACTCTAAGTCCATACTCTTTCAGCCTGTTGAGCACCAGTTCCAAGTTTGCGAGGTGTTCTTCATCACCATCACCTGTAATCAGAATATCATCCAGGTAACATTGTGTGCCTGGAATTCCCTGTAATACCTGCTCCATGGCCCTCTGCCAAATTGCTGGAGCCGACGCCACTCCAAAAACCAGCCTATTGTACCGGTACAAACCTCGATGCGTGTTGATCGTGAGGTATTGGCGTGACTCTTCTTCAACCTCCATCTGCAAGTACGCCTGCGTCAGGTCTATCTTGGTGAAGTGTTTCCCACCAGACAACGAAGCAAAAATATCCTCAATCCGCGGAAGCGGATACTGCACCGTGTGAAGCACCGGATTAACGGTGATTTTGAAATCGCCACGGATGCGAACCTTCCCTGGTTCTCCTGGCTTGTTGCTCGAAGGACGTTTCATAACGGGAACAATGGGCGTAGCCCACTCACTCCAATCTACCTTAGACAGTACCCCTGAACGTTCTAGCGCTTCCAGTTCCGCTTCTACATTAGGTCGTATTGCATAGGGTACCGGTCTGGCTTTAAAAAATTTTGGGTGTGCATGTTCATCAATCTTGATGTTTGCCGTAATTCCTCTCAGTGTTCCCAGTCCCTGCTGGAACACCTCTTTAGCATCATCCAATATTCTGGACAATCGTTTAGGTTTGACATCTGTTTCCCCGGAATCTACCGTTAGTGCCTTCAAGGAGTGCCAGTCCATATTCATTTTCCTAATCCACTCCCGTCCCAGTAGTGGTGGACCTCCTTCAGGTAGCACATATAAGCCCATTACTTGGCTTTCTTCGCCCTTGTGGACCACCTTTACCTCTATCTTTCCGATGGGGTACACTCTTTGCCCCGTGTATGTTTTCAATATAATCTCCGTATCCCGTAGGGGAATATGTTGGAATAACCTTTTGTAATCTTTCTTATTCATGACCGTCAATGCCGATCCAGTGTCCAATTCCATCTTTACTTGGACTCCTGCTATCTGAAGGGTGACCCAAATTGTCTGGAGATCTGCATCCTTACCAACGTTGTGTACTCTTAAGCTACCTAGTTCATTACTGCTAGCGTCTGAATCTGACTTCTGTTCGGTCGAACTGTTCTTTGTCACCTTGTGTACCTTTATGTATTTTCCTTGCGGTGACTTTTTGTTGCTGGTCTTCTTTCCTGACCGGCATACTTTAGCTATGTGGCCAAGCCTGCCACACGTTCTGCATTCTTGGTTTTTAAACCAACACTGGTTCTGATCGTGCGTTGTCTTTCCGCAACGATAACATTTTACAGTACTCAAACCCAATTTATTTGTACTGAGTTCCGGTGACCGTAGCTGCATTACTGCCGTGCCTCTCGCTGCGGCTTCGTGTGCTGCTGCCATAGTGACCGCTTTCTCAAGCGTCAGCTCATTCTCCTCGAGCAATCGCTTTTGTGTATCTTCTTTTAATAAACCACACACAAACTTATCTCGTAGCGCCTCTGTCAGTCTCGTTCCAAATTGACAGTACTTTGCTAGCTTACGCAATTCCATTAAATATTCAGCATTGCTTTCATCCTTCAACTGCCTTCTGCTGTAAAATTTGAATCGTTCCGCTAGCATCAGCGGCGTGGGGTTTAGGTGATTTTTCAGGACAGTAACAATCTCCTCGAACGTCTTATCCGCCGGTTCATCTGGTGATAAAAGGTGTTTCAATTGCCCGTATGTCTTCGCACCCATTAAGTTTAATAATGTTAGTGCTTTCTCTTCATCTGGGATTTTATTTGCTTTACAATAATTTTGTATGCGTTCTACATACATAGCCCAATCTTCGATGTCGCTATCAAAGGTATTAATGTTCCCATGTTTAGGCATCATTGCAATTTAATTTATTTTAATTTTTATCCAAGATGGCGGCTTCCGCGCTCTTGTCTTCGTCCTCCGCCTACAAAATGGCGGTTTTCCCGCGCTTGGCGGTCTTCACCCGTCCCCCGACGCTGTCTCCGCTTCACCACAGCTCTCGCGCCTTCAGTTGCCCCCAGACGCTGCGCCTTTTTAGCCCGAATGCGGCCCGGCCCTTCTCACCAGCCGTGATCGATGTCCCCGCGCTGCGCCTTTCGGCTCGAATGCGGCCCGGCCCTTATCTCCGGTCGCGATCGAGCTCACCGCCCTTATTCCTCCGTCTTCCCTCCCCGTCTGTACAGCCAACGCGGCCGACTTTCTGGTCGCGTCGCTGCCCGGCTTACCCACTACCGAGGTAGAAAGAAGATAGCTGACAGCCGCTGATGAAGGCTTCGAGTTCAGGATGTCTTCTGCACTCTGGTTTCTCGATGTCTGCCGCGCGACGTGTCTTCCAGCAGGGTGATGAGGGTGGAAGCCTCTCTTCGACGTCCGTTCTGTGGACGAAGCCGCCGTGGATATAACTGCCGCAGGGTAAGAATCTGACTCGTTGCCACTGTAAAGTCTGTGTGTTCTAGTTGTAATTAATAACACACAGACTACAAGATTAAAGTTCAACAGGTCTTTACTGGTTGGAGGTCAGGACTATACTAAATACAATCTTACTACACAGTGCTTATATACCGGTGGTCATCACCGGTATTACGTATACAGCAGCCAGAGAAAGTAGTACATCTCTTAAGGTGGAACAGGCTTAAGTTCTCTTAAGGTGGAACAGGTTACATACACCACACCAATCAAGCGGGCTGCTTTGTCCTGGATGGTGTCGAGCTTCTTGAGTGTTGTTGAAGCTGCACTCATCCAGGCAAGTGGAGAGTATTCCATCACACTCCTTACTTGTGCCTTGTAGATCCCAGTGCCAGTCAGTTACTCTGTGATTGACTGTTATTGGAAAACTGGCATTTGCAGCAGCTTTGTGCCCAATTCCACCCAGATCTGTTCCTGATATGCAGGTGTACTTTATGTTGGGGAGAAAGGAGGCGGAGCTGGCAGGATTTCTGGTGGATGATGTCATCCTGCCAGTCCCGCCTGTTCCAGTGATGTCCACGGGGGGAGGGGGGAGGGGGTGGGCGGTGGCTGGGAGCGGTCCAGTTGGTGGGGGCGGGGGCTCCTCCATTTTCTGGTGTAATCTGGTAAAGTACAAAGAAAGGGCCTGGGACCTGGTGGAACCGGGTTCTGCCCCAAATCCAGCTCATTTGCCTAGATTTCAATACCACCCCACTTCTGCCCGCCACCCCCCCCATTCTCCTCCCCCCCCTACCCACCCACCCCACCTTCGCCCTCCATCCCTGGTACCTTGGAGCCATGTTGTCAACTTTGTTCATCATTTTGTTCAGCATATGTTAAAGGAGCTGTCTGGACTCATTGTAGATGAGAGATTTGCTAAGATTAATGAGAATTGTGCAGCTGTACTCTTATCAGTCTGCCTGGCTGCCATTTTGCAGGCAGGTGGGCTGAGCAGACAGCAGTTACATGTTCTCTCCTGTCTGAAGCCCAACACTGTATACTACTGGATCAGACATGACAGACTCACTATTGACTTGGAGGGAGGTGAAACTGGCTGCCTTGGACAATCGATTCACTCATCATTTGTTTCAAATAACAACAAACTGAATTGTAGTTTAATAAGCTGTACCCTTAAGTGATTTTTTAAAATTCTTATGCTTTTTTTCACCAATTTTCTCCCTCAATCTTGAAAGCATTAGGTGCTTTTATGTTGCATTGGTGCTGGTGGGCTACAGAAGCTTGGGTCTTGGAGCCAGCTGTGAGTCAAATGTAAAACTATCAGCTTCACTAAGACGGGAAGCCTGGAAGACCAGCTCAAAGCAGACCTTCCCAGCAGCTGGCCTTACTGAGTCCCAGCAGTTCTACCTTTAGTTTTGCAGCTGGCTGTGCAAGAACCCAGTGGCACTAGTGTGAGTTTTGTGTAGTGTAAAAATGCCTATTGATTCCTTGCTGAAAGATGGATCTTGGCAACTTCTGGTAACTCACCCCAGTGGCCATTATATATGAGCATGCTATTGTCAACTAGTTTTTGAACTGCAAGAGGCATCGCAGCTGAGTCTGATTCTGTCCTAACCCAATTTCCACATATATCCTATTTCCAGCAGTGGTTACAGGATAGTGAAAAGGAACAGCAACGTTTGCCTTTTTTAGTTCTCCCTAATAATAACTTAAAAGACATATTAGGGCTGATTTTTCTGGGTTTAGTGCCTAAATAGTGCACAAAAAACAGTGCTTATGTACAGGAAAATTGGGTACAAATACTTTTCTCCGGTCCTGTGCCTGAATAGGACTGCCTCCTAATTTCCAGTATGTCCTTTCAGCTGTTTGCACCTGACTGTACTTGAAGAGGGTTCAGATGAGATGCAAATGAACATCACTTGCTTCTGCACAAAGATTTCCTGTAAAGTGCTGGATGCAGTTGAGAGGCAGATTGCTCCCAGAAAAACTTGGCACTGCTGCCTTTTAGTTGCTATCTATCTTAAGGAACAGGCAAGTGTTGTCAAAGAGATCTTTCATTTGGCTTTTAAATAGAAAAATGGTGTTGCTGCTTCAGTACTTGTTGCTGAATACTGTTGGTCCTTTACACAAACTCCTCCACAGGAGATGGATTCTTTAACACGGAAGACCACCAACTTGCAAATCACAGTTTTTGGCAGTCATAAATTAAATTCCAAATGTAACCACAATTCAGCCGAAGCTAGCACTAAAAAGTTCCTGCCCCATTAAATGTCATGTCTTTTTTTAATCTCTCATAGGGTTTCCATTTAACCTACCTCATTCACATTATCGAAGTCTTTAAATCCCAGGCAGCACCGGACTCGCTCTCACTCTCGCCACTGCACCCAATAGAGTGCCTCCAGCAGTCTGCCCTCTTCATTGTAATGAGGACCTACTGGAACACTGTGTGCTGTCTAAACCCCCGCACCACCCCCCCGCCCCCCCGCGCCTCCCCAATGCTATGATCTTCTACTGCGTTGCACCCAATTGTTCCTGGACAGCGCCTGTCCCGGGAAATCACCCCTATTATCTAATGCGATTTCAATACAAGAGACAGATTTCTCAGCAATCATGACTGAGCCCCCCATGATTACTGTTGAATCCAGGCACAAATTTTTATGAAGTCACATTTTTGATTCTGTCAACAAACCATTGGTCATGGTTTTTTTTATGCAGCTCGCTAAAATATTCAGAGCAAAACATTTCCAATACTATTATTCTGCCTGCTTGGTAAATGTGCTGCATGAGGATTTGAGTGAAAACAAATTTGTCGTCAAAAAATGTGATTTGGCCGGACATGATATGAAATGACATGCAGTATGTCTACACCACTCAAAAGTGGTTTCTCTTTTATTGATGGAAAACCATTGGCCTTGATTCTTACAGGAGACAGGGGAGGGAGCCTGGTAGCGGCCGACAAACCCGGCAAAGTCGGGGCCTCATTTGAATAAATATTTGCAGAGTCCCACCCGACACGCGGCCAGATTGGCTGTTGAGTGGGAGTGGGAATCTGGCAGTAGGAGGCAAAAAGCAACAGGCTTAACGTGTAAAACTGCTAAAGGTATTACCATTTTCAGTTGCTGCCTTGGATCTCCTCTGACATTGTTTGCTTTCAGTGGCTGGAGGGGATTCCCTCGCAATGCAGTGGGAGGGCAGGCCAGGGTTTCTTTCAACGAAGATCGGGGAAATGCTAGGGTTTCGGAATCGCTGACGATCGGGGAGGGGAGATGCTGGGACTGGGGAGGCCCAAGGACTCTTTACTCCTCCTGGCCCACAAGGAGTTCAAAGACTGGCAAAGTTTTAAAACTTACCTGGGCCTCTTCTCACCAGTCGACTCCTCTTGCCATGTTGCTGGTGCCGCGCAACAGACAGCTCAAGACTCCCCCTTTGTGGATGTTAATATTACGCCATGGTGCCGATGACTTTACTGGGTTGCAACTTTTGAATCGTAAGTAAGCCCCAGCCTATTTTTAGCGAGAGCCTCGTCCAGAGCCTGAATCGTTACCGTTAATATTGCGGCAGTCGGGAACACAGCGGCTTGGTGGCTGTTGTGTCGGTACCTTTTTACCTAGACACAATTAGAACTCAGAACTCAGAGATTCAATATGAAGTGCTTTATTCGAAGGGGAAGGGAAGTTCTGGAGAGTTCCGAACAAAGAGAGCTAAACTTAACCAAGAGAACACCCAACCATTTATCTGCTGTGACAGCGCCACCACAGGTGGGAGGAGAACACACAATACATAACATATTCCTCCCCTCTTAAATGGAAGGTCCACATTATTCCTCAACAAGTAAGTTACTTTCAATGCACTCAATGAACCTAGGGTAGAGGTAGACTGCCTCAAACCCTGACTTTACCCTGGGGTTTATTCTGCCCCAGTCTTGTGGATAAGTCGCTAAGCCTACAGATCCAAGCGTCTTGGAGGCCGCCGCTCTCTGACAGGATACCGGCAGTCATCGCTGCCTTCCACAGCAGTAGGCATTGACACAGGCCTAGATGGAGAAGGTGCCTGTGTCAGTCGAAAGTCAGGAGTTTGCACAGGTGGAACAGTCTCTTTGACTTCCTGTGTTGGAGACGAGCACTGTGGCAAAGGATACTGGTTTGCGGTATCATCCGGAAACAGTTCAGGCCAACCAGCCATTGGAGCCTCTGTGGCTGTCTCTGCTCCTAGCAACAGTTGATCTGTGTGTCTTCCCCAGACGACGTCCTCAGCAGTCTCAACCGTGTAAGACACAGGGCCCGTCTGCGCGATCACCGTAGCAGGAACCCATTTCGGTCCAGTGTTGTAGTTTCGAGCTAGGACATGCTCTCCCGGATGAAACCGTCTCTCCTTGGCTCTTTTCTCTCTCTTTTCAACTTGAGCTTGTTGTTGACGATGGTCAACCTGCTATGCCCTTGGAGGTTTGAGTAAGTCAAAACTTGTCCGCAACTGCCTCTTCATCATGAGCGAAGCGGGGGAAGTTTTGGTTGTGGCATGCGGCTCGTTCCTGTAGGACAACAGGAAGCTGTTCAGACGTTGGTGGATTGAGCCCTGACCTTGCGATGCCTTCAAGGCGTGCTTCAAAGTTTGCACGAACCTTTCTGCCTGGCCGTTAGTAGAGGGATGATCGGGCGCAGACCTGATGTGTTGGACACCATTCACATGCAGGAAGGTTGCAAACTCCTGTGATACAAATTGTGGACCGTTGTCACTTACGAGTTGTTCCGGTGAGCCATAACGGCTGAACATCTCACCAAGTTTCTCAATTGTTTTCTCTGCCGTGGTAGACCTCATCACAGCGACCTCCGGCCACTTGCTACGAGCGTCCACAACCACCATAAACATCTTCTCTTCGAAAGGACCGGCGAAGTCCACATGTACTCGCTGCCACACTTCTGCAGGCCAATCCCAGGGGTGTAGGGTTGCCAGCTGTGGAACATTCCAGACCCTTTGACATGGGGAACATGTTTTAAGAACATAAGAACATAAGAAATAGGAGCAGGAGTAGGCCAATCGGCCCCTCGAGCCTGCTCCACCATTCAATAAGATCATGGCTGATCTGATCCTAACCTCAAATCTTCTATCACTCTGCATCCACCCGAACCCATGTGATCTCCCGGGAGAGGCGAAAAACCAGATAAAGACCCAATGGCCAATTTGGGAGAAAAAAATCTGGGAAATTCCTCTCCGACCCATCTAGGCGATCGAAATTCTTCCAGGAGATCACTCTGTCCCTATATTTTCTACAGTACTTACCTTCTGTAAAGGCGATCTCCACCCCAGCCAGGAACAGGAATAAAACCATCTCCTGAAATCTAACAGAGTTAGAACACAGTAGGAGCAGAACAAGGCTACACGGCCCCTGGGCCCGCTCCACTACCCACAGGGCCATGACCATTCCGAACCCAGACTCATGTCCAATTTCCTGCCCGCTCCCCGTAACCCTTTATTCCCTTTACTTCTAGGAAACTATCTATTTCTGTTTTAAATTTATTTAATGATGTAGCTTCCACAGCTTTCTGGGGCAGCAAATTCCACAAACCTACCACCCTCTGAGTGAAGAAGTTTCTCCTCATCTCAGTTTTGAATGAGCAGCCCCTTATTTTAAGATTATGCCCCCTAGTTCTAGTTTCACCCATCATTGGGAACATCCTCACCGCATCCACCCGATCAAGCCCCTTCACAATCTTATATGTTTCAATAAGATCGCCTCTCATTCTTCTGAACTCCAATGAGTAGAGTCCCAATCTACTCAACCTCTCCTCATATGACCACCCCCTCATCCCCGGGATTAACCGAGTGAACCTTCTTTGTACTGACTCGAGAGCAAGTATGTCTTTTCTTAAGTATGGACACCAAAACTGTATGCAGTATTCCAGGTGCGGCCTCACCAATACCTTGTACAACTGCAGCAATACCTCCCTGTTTTTATATTCCAACCCCCTAGCAATAAAAGCCAACATTCCATTGGCCTTCTTAATCACTTGCTGCACCTGCATACTAACTTTTTGAGTTTCGTGCACCAGGACCCCCAGATCCCTTTGTACTACAGTACTTTCCAGTTTCTTGCCATTAAGATAATAACTTGCTCTATGATTTTTCCTGCCAAAGTGCATAACCTCACACTTTCCAGTATTGTATTCCATCTGCCAAATCTCTGCCCACTTACTTAGCCTGTCTATGTCCCTTTGCAGGTTTTTTATGTCCTCCTCACTCACTACTTTCCCTCCCATCTTTGTATCATCTGCAAACTTTGCTATGTTACACTCGGTCCCCTCCTCCAAATCGTTAATATAGATTGTAAAGAGTTGGGGACCCAGCACTGACCCCTGCGGAACACCACTAGTTACTGGTTGCCAATCTGAGAACGAACCATTTATCCCAACTCTCTGCTTTCTGTTAGAGAGCCAATCCTCCACCCACGCCAGAATATTACCCCCAATCCCGTGATTTTTTATCTTGAGCAATAATCTTTTGTGTGGCACCTTGTCAAATGCCTTTTGGAAGTCTAAATACACTACGTCCACTGGTTCCCCTTTATCCACCCTGTATGTTACTTCCTCAAAAAATTCAAGCAAATTTGTTAAACATGACTTCCCCTTCATGAAACCATGCTGAGTTTGCCCTATTAAATTATGTTTATCCAAATGTCCCGTTACTGTCTCCTTAATAATGGACTCTAACATTTTACCAACCACAGATGTTAGGCTAACAGGTCTATAGTTTCCAGCCTTCTGCCTACTACCCTTTTTAAATAAGGGTGTTACATTAGCAGTTTTCCAATCTGCCGGGACGTTTGCTGAGTCCAGTGAGTTTTGGAAAATTATTACCAATGCATCCACAATCCCTACCGCTACTTCCCTCAAGACCCTGGGATGCAAGCCATCAGGTCCAGGGGATTTATCTGCCTTGAGTCCCATTATTTTACCAAGTACCACTTCCTTAGTGATTTTAATCGTATTTAGTTCCTCCCCCCCTAGAGCCCCCTGTTTGTCCAGTGTTGGGAGATTCTTAGTGTCCTCTACTGTAAAGACTGATACAAAATAATTGTTCAGTGTTTTTGCCATCTCCATGTTTCCCACCATTAATTTCCCGGTCTCATCCTCTAAGGGACCAACATTTACTTTAGCCACCCTTTTTCTTTTTATATAACTATAGAAACTTTTACTGTCTGTTTTTATATTTTTTGCTAATTTACTTTCATAATCTATCTTCCCTTTCTTAATCAATCTTTTTGTTATTTTTTGCTGTCTTTTAAAGACTTCCCAATCTTCCATCCTCCCACTAGATTTGGCTACCTTATATGCCCTTGTTTTTAGTCGGATACTATCCTTAATTACTTTACTTAGCCACGGATGGCTATCTTTTCTTTTACACCCTTTTTTCCTCAGTGGAATATATTTTTTTTGGAAGTTGTAAAATAACTCCTTAAATGTACACCACTGGTCATGTACCGTCTTACCCTTTAATCTATTTTCCCAGTCCACTCTAATTAATTCCGCTCTCATACCTTCATAGTCTCCTTTATTCAAGCTCAGCACGCTTGTTTGAGATCCAACCTTCTCACCCTCTAATTGAATATGGAACTCAACCATGTTATGGTCACTCATTCCAAGGGGATCCTTTACTAGGACATTTTTAATTAATCCTGTCTCATTACACAGGACCAAATCTAAGGTTGCTTGCCCCCTGGTCGGTTCAGTTACATACTGCTCAAGAAACCCATCCCTAATACACTCAATGAACTCTTCCTCAAGGCTGCTCTGCCCAATTTGATTTGTCCAGTTAATATGATAATTAAAATCCCCCATAATTATAGCTGTTCCCTTATTACAAGCCTCAAATATTTCCTGATTAATACTCCGTCCAACAGAGTTGCAACTGTTCGGAGGCCTATAGACTACACCCACTAGTGTTTTTTTCCCCTTATTATTCCTTACCTCCACCCAATATTCCCATCGAGACCTGGCCACCAGAAGTAGCTTCTTGCCATTTCCTTCATCCGAACCATCCCACTGTGGCTTGCATGAAGTTGTTGCAGTATAGGTTCCCTCAGAGGTGGCGGAATGATGACACGGCATCCCCAAAGAAGACAACCTGCCTGGACGGAGAGCTCATTTCTTTTTGAAACGTAAGGTTTCAAACTAGGAGAATCTCCTATAGCTATCCCTCGAATGACATCGTCCATTACCTCAGACAGGACTGGATCGTTGCGGGTGTACCTTCGCACCTGAACTGCAGTGACAGGTGCTCCCTCCACTTGTCTAAAGTAGAAGATGTCTATCTGACGAGGCTCTGGGGGAGTAACAGGCAAGGGTAGCCTCGAGAGACCGTCTGCGTTGCCGTGCAAGTCTGATTTGCGATATTTGATGTCGTATGTGTGTCCTGACAACAGTAAAGCCCACCTTTGCATCCTGCTTGCAGCGAGAGACGAATTGCGGCGTGGGGCCCGAAGATTGAAGTCAATGGACAGTGGTCCGTCAGGAGTGTGAACCTTCTCCCAAACAGGTACTGATGAAATTTTCGAATTCCAAAAACGATTCCCAAGGCCTCGCGCTCGATCTGTGCATAGTTACTCTCGGCCTTGTTCAAGGTGCGTGATGCGAAGGCGATAGGTTTCTCTTCACCCGAAGGCATGATGTGGGATATGACTGCTCCCACACCATATGGTAATGCATCACATGCTAGCTGCACGGGTAGCTTTGGGTCGAAGTGTGTCAGGACCTCCGATTTCAGCAATGCTTTCTTTGCTTGGGCGAAAGCTTCGTTGCACAGTTCAGTCCATTTCCATGTTTTGCCTTGACATAGCAACTGATGTAACGGCTTCAGCAATGTTGCTAAGTCTGGAATAAACTTCCCATAGTAGTTAAGTAGCCCCAGAAATGAACGTAACTGGCTCACATTCTGGGGTGCTGGGGCCTCCACGATCGCCTTGACCTTTGACGGCGCCTTATGCAGGCCAGTAGCGTCAATCACATGCCCCAGGTACTCAACTGAAGACTGAAAGAATTCACATTTGTCTTTACGAACTCTGAGTCCATACTCTTTCAGTCGTTGTAGTGTCGCATCTAAGTTCAGAAGATGACCCTCCTCATTTGTCCCAGTGACAAGGATGTCGTCCAGGTAGCACTGGACTCCTGGCAGTCCACTCAAAATCTGATCCATTGCCCTTTGGAATAGAGCAGGGGCCGACGTAATTCCAAACGGAAGGCCGCAGTACCTGTATAGCCCCTTGTGTGTCACAATTGTCAGCCGCTCCTTTGATTTGTCATCGACATGCATTTGTAGATAAGCCTGGCATAAGTCTATTTTGCTGAACTTTTGCCCTCCGCCCAGGCCCGTAAAAAGATCATCAATGAGGGGAAGAGGGTACTGTTCCGCAGACAGCACCGGGTTAATAGTCACTTTAAAATCCCCGCAGATTCGAACAGATCCATCCTTTTTCAGGACAGGAACAATGGGTGTGGCCCATTTGCTCACGCTCACAGGCTCCAGGACTCCATTCTCGACTAAGGCCTCCAAGTTAGCCTCAACTTTTGGCCTAATTGCATAGGGTACAGGTCGGGCTTTGTGAAACTTCAGCTTGCTGTCAGGTTTAATGTCCAGTCTCGCGCTGAATTTTTTCATGCTCCCAAGTTCCCCATTGAAGAGTTCTGCATGTTTGTTTAACACTGCAGTCAGACCTGACTCCCCTTTTGACATCATGCGGACTGCAGGCCAGTCCAGTGTGATTTTCTCCAGCCACGCACATCCCAGTAGCGATGGGTAATTTTCCTTTACCACATATAGTGGCAGTTTTGCAGTCTTTCCATTCAATTTAACTGTCACCTCAATGGCGCCTCTCATGGCCACAGGTTCGCCGGTATACATCTTTAGCACAATGTTTGTTGGCTGAAGGGTAAGATGCTTTCGCATTTTGTTGTAGACAGTGTCTGACACAAGGGACACAGCCGCGCCTGTGTCCACCTCCATCCGCACTGATTGTCCCTCCACCAGTGGTGACACCCAGTAGCCATTTGAACCACCTGCAACCGTCAGTATGTGCACCTCTTCCTCCTCAGAGGTGTCGCTCCCCTCTGTTTTGCTTGTTCCATCATACTGCACTGAATGAACACTCTTTTTCCTCTCTTGTCCAAATACAGACATTTTGCTTCCATGCTTCCCAGCTCTGTCTGTTCTTTTTTTTACCTCTACAGGCGCGTTCAATGTGACCCTTTTTGCCACAATTTCGGCATTCCAGCTCCGTACACCAGCAGTCATTAGCGTGATGGCCTGTTTTCCCACAACGGTAACATGTGCCATTCCGCGCACCTTTAGGCTCAGACGACACCTTGTGAACTCTCCCTGTTGAACTCAACTGGTGAGCCTCCTTTTCCGCCATCTCCATGGAGACACTAACTTCAATGGCCTTTTCAAGAGTAAGGTTGTCCTCAGTAAGAAGGCGTTTCTGTGTGGCTGCACTTAGCAGACCACACACAAGTCTGCCTCTAATGGTGTCATTCAGCACCTCCTTGAACTGGCAGTGTTCCGACAACCTTTTTAAAGCAGCAATAAACATCGTCACTGATTCCCCCTCCTCTTGATTCCGTTTGTGAAATCTAAATCGCTCAGCAATAACCAGAGGTTTTGGTGAAAAATGTGCTCCAAGAATTTCCACCAGTTGCTTATGTTTTAGTTCCTGGCTTATCTGGCTGCACAAGGCTGCGAAGTAAATTGAATGTCTTCGGCCCCATTACACTCAAAAAGGTAGGCATGACCTTTTCGTTTGCCACCGCATACGCCAAGACAAAATAGTCAAAACGTTCCGTATAAGCGCTCCATTGCTCCACATTTTCATCAAAATCACCGATGTTTCCTAATATAGTAGCCATTTCACGTTTCAAATTTAAATTTCTGTTTACTCACTGCACCCGTAACATACGCAGATTCATCCGCTCCTCGTCGCCACTTTGTTGTGTCGGTACCTTTTTACCTAGACACAAT
This sequence comes from Somniosus microcephalus, assembly GCF_052327205.1. Taxonomy (NCBI): domain Eukaryota; kingdom Metazoa; phylum Chordata; class Chondrichthyes; order Squaliformes; family Somniosidae; genus Somniosus; species Somniosus microcephalus. Next base: position 88,144,724 of record NC_141001.1, read on the forward strand.
TAGAACTCAGAACTCAGAGATTCAACATGAAGTGCTTTATTCGAAGGGGAAGGGAAGTTCTGGAGAGTTCCGAACAAAGAGAGCTAAACTTAACCAAGAGAACACAACCATTTATCTGCTGTGACAGCACCACAACAGGTGGGAGGAGAACACACAATACATAACAGTGGCAGGATCTCAATTTTTAGGATTTTAAGCCAAATAATAATACAATATCGGTTAGCTTTTGAATTATTTAATATATATTTTGGTAATGTCTCACACATTTGCTTTAACCAGGATACTTGTAATGTTGCCCATTGTGTAAATTTCAGATTAGCAAAACCCCTTCTTCGTAGGCGAGCAATTTCATGTTTTTATAGATCAATAAAAAAATTTTTATTCGTTTATGGGATCTGGGTGTCGCTGGCAAGGCCAGCATTCATTGCCCATCCCTAGTTGCCCTTGAGATGGTGGTGGTGAACCGCCTTCTTGAACCGCTGCAGTCCATGTGGTGATGGTACTCCCACAGTGCTGTTAGGGAGGGAGTTCCAGGATCTTGACCCAGCGACGATGAAGGATCAGCGATATACTTCTAAGTCAGGATGGTGTGTGACTTGGAGGGGAACTTGGAGGTGCTGGTGTTCCCATGAGCCTGCTGCCCTTGCCCTTCTAGGTGGAAGAGGTTGCGAGTTTGGGAGGTGCTGCCGAAGAAGCCTTGGCGAGTTGCTGCAGTGCATCTTGTAGATGGTACACACTGCAGCCACGGTACGCTGATGGTGGAGGAAGTGAATGTTTAAGGTGGTGGATGGGGTGCCAATCAAGCGGGCTGCTTTGTCCTGGATGGTGTCGAGCTTCTTGAGTGTTGTTGGAGCTGCACTCATCCAGGCAAGTGGAGAGTATTCCATCACATTCCTTACTTGTTGATGTAAGAAAAAGGAGACTTACCATCAAGTAACTTTAAAGTAAGCTTTAAGTAACTTATAAACACACTATATACACAAGAGAGGTCTTTACCATGCCTCTGGTAGAAGCCTCTTACAATACTGAACAGACCAGTATTTATACCAGTCCAACAGGAAGTGACATATGACAGGAAGTGAGCTATGTACACAGTTCATAGTTCATAGTTCACAGGAAGTGATGAGACAACTTCCCGGAAGTTATCATTTTTATCACATTCTTCCCTCCTGCAGGATTAGGAGGCTGTGGTCTACCTTTTGGTCCGCAGCCGCCGAACAAGGAAGAGTCGCACCCGTTTGGATTCCCGTCGTAGAGGGTCGCTGGTCCGCTTACATGCGGTTGGCCATTGGTCAGAGTCTGTGTGGCCTGGATTGCCCTGTGAAGGGTCGGGGAGATCATGGCTTCGAGTACGAGCCCCAATAGGTTCAAAGTCGGACTGCCTCTGTTCAGAGGGAGGTGCAGAGCTGGTCTGTGGCGGATCAGTACTTTCATGCGCGGCACTGGGAGGGTCGCAACCTTGAGCACGGGGTTCTACCGGCACCAAGCTAGTTGGTGTCCGATCAGGATCTTGGCGAGGGGTACCCGATAGGTCCTAAGAGTTTCCTGGTGAAATGCCATCACCCGATGTCCCACTAGGTCCTGGTGGGCAGGGAGCCAGATCCCGTAATGATACGGTAGATTCTCGGCCGTCGGAATATCGTATGTTTGCATAGGTGGGGTTGGCATCGGTTAGTTTGACCTCGTCTACAAGAGGGTCATTTTTAGACGTCCGAACGTATCTTCGGAGTAATACAGGTCCAGGAGTAGTTAGCCATGACGGGAGTGATGTCCCATGAGATGAGCGACGCTGGAATCCAAAGAACCGCTCATGAGGTGTAGTATTTGTGGCTGTAGAAAGCAGGGACCGTATAGAGTGCAATGCATCCGGAAGCACTGTTTCCCATTGCTGGTCTGGTAGGCCCCGAGATCTTAAAGCGAGACGTACGGAATTCCAGATGATACCGTTATACCTCTCTACCTGCCCATTTCTGATGGGATGGTATGGTGTTGTTTTGCTTGTAGCAATTCCCCGTTCTGAGAGGTAGTCCTTGAGTTCCCTTGACATAAAGGATGGACCCCGATCTGAGTGAATATAAGCCGGCATGCCACAGAGAGAAAATACCTGCTCAAGGCAGCAGATTACTGTGGACGCCAGCATATTGGAGCAGGGGAAGGCAAACGGAAAACGTGAATATTCGTCGATCATGGTGAGCAAATATGTGTTCCGAGTTGAAGAGGGCACTGGGCCCTTAAAATCGATGCTAAGTCGTTGCATCGGTTGGGTTGCATGTATGAGTATACCATCTGAGGGGCGGAAGAACTGAGGTTTTAATTCCGCACAAAGCCGGCATTCTGAGCATATTTTCTTTACATCGCCAGTAGAAAAAGGGAGATTCCGTGATCGTACGAAATGTAGCATGCGCGTAACGCCAGGATGATACAAACCATTGTGGACATCCATGAGAGTGGAGGATGACATAGTGGAGCAGAATGCCCGTGTGAGGGTGTCCGGGGCCACATTCTCCTTGCCAGGCCGATAGAGAATGGTATAACCAAAAGAGGCCAGTTCCATCCTCCAAAGTTGTATTTTATTATTCTTAATTTTGGTTCGTTTTCGATTATCGAGCATGAAGGCGACTGATCGTTGGTCCGTGATCAATGTAAAGTGCTGGCGAGCTAGAAAATGGTTCCACTTCCGTACTGCCTCTATGATGGCTGTGGCTTCTTTCTCAACCGGAGGATAATGTAGCTCGGCACCTTGTAAGGTCCTGGACATAAATGCTACAGGACGACCTTCCTGATTCAGAGTAGCCGAGATCGCCACCTCCGAGGCATCACATTCAACCACGAAAGGGAGATTCTCATCAATGGAGTGAAGAGCCGCTTTCTCCAACTGTTTTTTGAGAAGGTTAAAGGCTGCAACAGCCGCTGTTCCCAGTGGAAATGATCTAGCATACAGCAAGGGTTGGATTTTGTCCGAAAAATGAGGAATCCATTTAGCGTAGTATGCAAACAGACCGAGAGCCCGACGTAAAGAAGCCGGATTCTTAGGTGACGGGACCTCTTGGAGCGGGCGAAGTCTTTCTGGGTCTGGCTGAATGATACCATTGCCTACGCAGTAGCCAAGGATGTTGATGGTCGGTTGCGACTCAACAGATTTGGATTCATTCAGGGTCAAATTACGGCGATGGAGGGCATCCCGAAATTTTTGGAGGTTGGTGTCGTGTTCCTGTTGATCGTGACCTGCAATGGTAATGTTATCAAGATAGGGAAAAGTGTCCCTTAGGTTTTCCTGCTTAACCAGGCCATCCATTGCCCGTTGAAAGACAGCCACTCCATTAGTAACCCCGAATGGGAGGCGACGAAATTGGTACAGCCGTCCATTAGCCTCAAAGGCTGTGTACTGCTTATCTGAGACCTTCAAGGGTAACTGATGATAGGCACTTTTTAAATCGTAAGTTGAGAACACTTTGTATTCGGCCAGTTTATTAACCATATCATCAATGCGTGGCAATGGGTAGGTGTCCAAGTCGGTATATTGATTGATGGTTTGCGAATAATCGATGCATAGTCGCTGTTTGTGAGGTTTTAGAGGGTTCTTGACAATGACAACTTGAGCCCGCCAGGGCGACGAACATGGTTCAATGATATCCTCTGCTAGAAGTCGAGCGATTTCAGCCGCAATAAAAGATTGGTCTTCCTGATTAAAGCGCCGCGATTTCGTTATTATCGGTTGGCATTGAGGCGGAATACTGGCAAATAATGAGGGTTCATCAAGTGAAGCTGCTGATAATGCACAAAATGGTAATTTAGATGGTATATTAGAAATAGTAAGTCCGGGTTTGGATCCAGCAAACTCAATGGTGAGTTTCTTATGCTGTTTTTGGAAGTCCAGCCCTAAGAGGAGATCACTACATAAGTCTTTGAGCACCGAAAGTCGGGTGGAGGGATACATACGACCACGAAGTGTCATATCAACAACACAAAAGCCGGAGATTCTGGTATTAAGTGATGACTAGGCCATCGCAATTGCCTGGTCCGATGGGAAGACATGTAGTTTCAATTTCGCAACAATCTGTTCCTTAATGAAACTATCAGTACTTCCTGAGTCAATTAAGGCATCTAAGGTATGCCCTTTAATTGAAATTTTTGTGGCTGCATGAGACAGGTTCTGTGGGCAAGCAGCTGTAATTGGTGTCGTTGCACAGAGAGTGGCTAAAACTCTCGGTGTGCTTCTTCGGGAGAGAGCTCGAGAGGAAGCTTGATAGGTCCTCGCTGGAGCATCTTGATAGGCCCTAATTGGGGCAGTTCAGTAGGCCTTAGCTGGATTGGCCCTCGTAGAGGCCCTTGATAGGCAAACTTTAGCAAAGTGTCCTTTTTTCCCGCAATAACTGCAGATTGCATTGCGAGCAGGGCAGGTTTTCCTAGGGTGAAAAGCATCTCCACAAAAGAAGCATTCCTTCCTAGATTGCCAAGAGGCTGCTAAAGTGGGGTCGTCCTCCTCTTCTTCATCAGAATTATCAGAATTAGATTATCCCATGATAGGGTTCACCTGAGACAGCTTGAATTGTCTGGTTGCAGCTACAGCAGCAGATCGAGATCTGGTCAGCTGATAGAGGTCTGCATTTCTCTTTGCCAAATCCAGTGAACAAGCTAGGTCAAAAGCTTTTTGTAGCTCAAGTGTTTTACTTTCTAGTAGACGCTGGCGTATAAATGGAGAGGCAATCCCGCAGATGAAAGCATCACGAATCATTTCTTGGCGGTACAGCTCAGCTGAGGCTGCCTGAAAGTTACAATCTACGCTGAGCCTGCGAAGTTCTTGCAGGAATTCGTCAATTGATTCCCCTGGCCCTTGTCGGGCTGTGGCCAGTAGATGTCTAGCATAGACCTCATTTGGGGTCTTCGCATACAGTTTCTTAAGTGCCCGAATCACCTCTTCGTAATTATCCCATTCATCAACATATTCGAACACTTTTGGGGTCACATAATTGACAAGTATCTTCAATTTAGCAGGAGCATCCGCTTTACATTCATCCAGAAAATTCTCAAAAGTACGATACCAATGCTTCCATACCCTGCCAGCTGCTGGTGTATTCGGGTCCAAGTCCAGACGAATAGGTCTAAGGATTTTCTCCATGATGGGTGGTTCCCTGGATCCTTAACTTCCAAGTTTGTCTGAAGGTCTAGTATTTGTCAGTGTAAATACTAAGTTACTTAAATTGATGTAAGAAAAAGGAGACTTACCATCAAGTAACTTTAAAGTAAGCTTTAAGTAACTTATAAACACACTATATACACAAGAGAGGTCTTTACCATGCCTCTGGTAGAAGCCTCTTACAATACTGAACAGACCAGTATTTATACCAGTCCAACAGGAAGTGACATATGACAGGAAGTGAGGTATGTACACAGTTCATAGTTCATAGTTCACAGGAAGTGATGACATAACTTCCCGGAAGTTATCATTTTTATCACACTTGTGCCTTGTAGATGGTGGAAAGGCTTTGGGGAGTCAGGAGGTGAGACACTTGCCACAGAATACCTAGCCTCTGACCTGCTCCTGTTGCCACTGTATTTATGTGGCTGGTCCAGTTAAGTTTCTGGTTAATGGTGACCCCCCAGGATGTTGATAGTGGGGGATTTGGTGATGGTAATGCCATTGAATGTCAAGGGGAGGTGGTTAGACTCTCACTTGTTGGAAATAGTCATTGCCTGGCACTTCTGTGGCGCGAATGTTACCTGCCACTTAGCAGCCCAAGCCTGAACGTCGTCCAGGTCTTGTTGCATGCGGGCATGGACTGCTTCATTATCTGAGGAGTTGTGAATGGAACTGAACACTGTGCAGTCATCAGTGAACATCCCCATTTCTGAACTTATGTTGGAGGGAAGGTCATTGATGAAGCAGCTGAAGATGGTTGGGCCTAGGACACTGCCCTGAGGAACTCCTGCAGCGATGTCCTGGGGCTGTGATGATTGACCTTCAACCACCACAACCATCTTCCTTTGTGCTAGGTATGACTCCAGCCAGTGAAGTGTTTTCCCCCTGATTCCCATTGACTTCAGTTTTACTAGGGCTCCTCGATGCCACACTCAGTCAAATGCTGCCTTGATGTCAAGGGCAGTCACTCTTACCTCACCTCTGGAATTCAGCTCCTTTGTCCATGTTTGGACCAAGGCTGTAATGAGATCGGGAGCCGAGTGGTCTTGGCAGAATCCAAACTGGGCATCAGTGAGCAGGTTATTGGTGAGTAAGTGCCGCTTGATAGCACTGTAGATACACCTTCCATCACTTTGCTGATGATTGAGAGTCGACTGATGGGGCGCTAATTGGCCGGGTTGGATTTGTCCTGCTTTTTGTGGACAGGACATACCTGGGCAGTTTTTCACATTGTCGGATAGATGCCAGTGTTGTAGCTGTACTGGAACAGCTTGGCTAGAGGCGCAGCTAGTTCTGGAGCACAAGTCTTCAGCACGATAGCCGGGATATTGTCGGGGCCCATAGCCTTTGCTGTATCCAGTGCGCTCAGCCATTTCTTGATATCACGTGGAGTGAATCGAATCGGCTGAAGACTGACTTCTGTGATGGTGGGGAGTAGGCCGATATGGATCATCCGCTCGGCACTTCTGGCTGAAGTTGGTTGCAAACGCTTCAGCCTTGTCTTTTGCACTCACGTGCTGGGCTCCACCATCATTGAGGATGGGGATATTCTTGGAGCCTCCTCCTCCCGTTAGTTGTTTAATTGTCCACCACCATTCACAACTGGATGTGGCAGGACTGCAGAGCTTTGATCTGATCCGTTGATTGTGGGATCGCTTAGTTCTGTCTATAGCATGCTGCTTCCGCTTTTTAGCATGCATGTAGTCTTGTGTTGCAGCTTCCCCAGGTTGGCACCTCATTTTTAGGTAAGCCTGGTGCTGCTCCTGGCATGCTCTTCTACACTCCTTGTTGAACCAGGGTTGGTCCCCTGGCTCGGAGGAATTGGCAGAGTGAGGGATATGCTGAGCCATGAGGTTACAGATTGTAGTGGAATACAATTCTGCTGCTGCTGATGGCCCACAGTGCCTCATCAATGCCCAGTTCTGAGCTGCTAGATCTGTTCTGAATCTATCCCATTTAGCACGGTGGTAGTGCCACACAACATGATGGAGGGTGTTCTCAGTGTGAAGACGGGACTTCGTCTCCACAATGACTGTGCGATGGTCACTGCTGCCAATGCTGTCATGGACAGATGCATCTGCGACAGGTAGATTGGTGAGGACGAGCAGAAAGAATTGTACAATTTTGAATTCACAACTTCCTTTTCTTTCCAATGCCTCTACCTGATTTTTTTTCTGTGAGGGTTAGAAAAACGCGCTGTAAGAATTTTGGACCCTTTCCGATCGACAGTGTGACCTTCAAAGAAATGCTGGGGCTAGGATATTTATTAACTCAAAGGCTCTTTTGTTCTGTGCGCTCAATAGATTGGCAAAGCAACCTTGCACTGTGATTTATTGGTAGCAACAATTTTTTTGTTTTTATCTCTCAGAAGTAAGAATTAAATTTATGAGACTGTTGCCCTCACACAGTGGGTTTCTATGAAAATCAATCAGTTACTCAGGCATTGCGCTAAGCTCCCAATTTTCTAAGCTGCGAGTTGCAATAGCATAACAGTAACGGAGGATCTAAGAGCTTCAGTCCCTCTGGTAGAAGAATCTGTCAGTCCATTGTCAGAATCAGAGTACACCTACAATGATTTTTTTGCAATTTATGTTGAATTGCACTTAAATTACAGTGGCCCAGAAATTCGGGTTGGGGGCTTCCCGCGGGTGTAAGCCCCCGACCTGCACTTACCTTGTGCGCCGGCCGTTGAGCTGTGGGCCCACGAGGGATTCGGATCCTGGGCCTCCTCCAACTGCCGGCGTGCAGTGCTTGTGTATCCCAGGGGTGCAGTTTGTTCAATGCGTCCCCTGGGATCACATGGGCCATGGGGAGCCAATCGGAGCAGGGAATGCTTCATTCATAAGTTTGACAGGAAGGGCTGTCAAACTTATAAATACTATAAGCCCCAAAACATCACTAAATCTTCAAATAAATTTTTTAAAGACATCACATTTTTTAAATAAACTATAAATTACATGAAATAACTTTTAAACAATAATTTAAATTTTTGAAAAATAATAATTTTATTTTCTAACGGGGCTAAAAATAAACTTACCTTTCTTTAAAGTATTTAAAAATAATAAACCTGTGTGTAGTGTATGTACCCGTCTATCTTTAAGGGAACTATTGAATGTAACCGTTCACCTTTAAGGGAACTACTTTAGGTGTGGCACTATTTGTTTGGCTTCTGTATACTGTAATACCGATAGTGACCACACCAGTATATAAGTGTTGTGCCAGGAGTTATTGGGCAGATTCGCCCGGACCTTCGAATAGTAAAGACCTGTTTTGTTTGTTACTTCTGAAGTCTGTGTATTTATTAACTGCACAACCCACAGACTTTACAGTGGCGACGAGTCCGATCGTACCCTGCGGCAAGATTACCAAAGCAAGAAGAGCATCGAAGAGAGGCAACCGCCCTCGTCGTGCTGCTGGAAGAAAACACGAGGCTGCAGCAGGAGAAAGGTGGAAGACTTTAGCAACAAAAGCTTCCGTCTGCAACAGGCACTGACTACCCTTCTACCACGGTGCGGAGTGAGCCGATCAGCAGGGAACAAGGCGGCCGAAGAGACTGTGAGTAGGGGAAGGTATAAGGGCAGAGCACTCGACCTCGGTCGAGGGGGAGCTGTGCCAGCCAAAAGTCGGGTCCAACGGCGTCGGGTGACAGCCGGACCGCGATCGGCGGGAAAAATCCGGGCAGCGACCGCAGCCACGAAGCGCTGAGCCTGCGAGTAGGCGCGGGAAGAGAAATCCAGCCGCAGCCGGGGAGGGAAACACCGGTCTGCGAGAGGGCTGGGGAGGCGAACGGGAACCGTGCGGGTGAGAGCCGGGTGCGGAGAGAGAGACTGCGAGGAGCCAGTCCAGTGGCTGAGCTGTTCTCCACCAACGGGGTACTCAGAGCCGGCAAAACCGAACGTGCGGGAGTGGGTGAGAGACACAGCCGAAAACGGGGTGAGAGACTGCGCGAGAGCCAGTCCAGCGGCTGAACTGTTCTCCACCAACGGGGTACCCAGGGCCGGTAGCACCGAACGTGCGGGTGAGAGAGCGACAGAGCCGGGTACGGAGAGAGAGACTGCGCGAGAGCCAGTCCAGCGGCTGAACTGTCCTCCGTTAACGGGGTGTACCCAGCGCCGGTTGGGCCGTGCGGGCGGGAGGAACAGACATAGCCGAGTAAGGGGAGCTGTGCGGAAGCCAGCCAGCGGCTGAACCTGTCCGCTGTGGGGGAAGCGTACCCCTTCCACCGGGAAGAAACGCGGGAAGCCGCCATTAGGCGGAGAAGACGCCAGAAGCGGGAAAGCGCCATTGAAGTGGGCGGGGCGAGAAAGGAAGAGCGGGAAACCGCCATTTTCGCGGGAAAACTGCCATCTTGATTGACATACTGCCATTGAAGTGGGTGGGGAGAGAAGGAAAGAGCGGGAAACCGCCGATTTCGCGGGAAAACCGCCATCTTAGAAACAAACAAATAAATAAGAATACTTAAAGAAATACTGGTGCTGCTCCCAAGGGAAGAAAAATGCCTAAGCGAGGGAATATTAACGACTTTAATTCGGAAATAGAAGACTGGGCCACGTACGTGGAACGCATAGAGATCTATTGCGAAGCCAACAAAATAGAGGAAGACGACAAGGCGATAACATAGCTAAACTCGATGGGGGCAAAAACATACGGGCTCTTGAAGCATCTAATAGCACCAAATAAACCAGTGGATCAGACCTTCGAAGAGATTGTGGCTGTGCTGAAGGACCATTTGAACCCCACACCGCTGATGCTGGCTGAACGATTCAAATTCTACGCAAGAACGCAGAAGAAAGACGAAAGCAATGCGGAATACTTGGTCGAACTGCGTAGGCTAGCGAAATACTGCCAGTTCAGAGGGAATCTGACAGAAGCGCTGCGGGACAAGTTTGTATGCGGATTGTCCAAAGAAGGGACGCAGAAGCGACTACTGGAAGAGAACGACCTCACACTGGACAGGGCTGTCCTTATAGCTGCATCGCACGAAGCCGCAGCGAAAGGAACGGCGGAAACGCAACTAAAGGCGGCGGCACTTGGGGTGGACCAAATTACTTCAAGCACAACAAAATGCTACCGTTGTGGGAAGACCACGCATGACCAGAATCAATGCTGGTTTAAGAACCAAGAGTGTAGGAAATGTGGCAAACTGGGTCACATCGCGAAGGTATGCCGGTCCAGGAAAAAGACCAATAATCAAAGGAAGCCACCACAAGAAAAGTACAACAAGGTACACAAGGTGGCTGAGAAGAGTTCAGACGAACAGAATTCAGACTCAGACCCAAACAACCAGGAGCTGGGTAGGCTGAGAATCCACAATGTGGGTAAAGAAACGGATCTACAGGCCATCTGGGTCATACTAAAAATAGCTGGAGTCCAAGTAAGAATGGAGCTGGACACTGGATCAGCTCTATCAGTCATCAACTGAAGGGACTACCACCGGCTATTCTCTCACATAGAGTGGCAATCTGTGTGTGGAGCCGGAAGATGTAGGAGGGGTTCTAAATGAATTTTTTGCATCTGTTTTCACTATGGAGAAGGACGATGTAGACATAGAAATAGGGCGGGGGGACTGTGATATGCTCGAACATATTAACATCGAGAGGGAGGAGGTATTGGCGGTTTTAGCTGGCCTAAAAATGGATAAATCCCCAGGCCCGGATGAAATGTATCCCAGGCTGCTGTGTGAGGCAAAGGAGGAGATTGCGGGGGCTCTAACACATATATTCAGGACCTCTCTGGCCACAGGGGATGTGCCAGAGGACTGGAGAACCGCTAATGTAGTACCATTATTCAAGAAGGGTAGTAGGGAAAAACCGGGGAACTACAGGCCAGTGAGCCTAACATCAGTGGTAGGAAAATTATTGGAAAAAATCCTGAGGGACAAAATTTGTCTCCACTTGGAGAGGCAAGGATTAATCAGGGATAGTCAACATGGCTTTGTCAAGGGAAGATCATGTCTGACTAATTTGATTGAATTTTTTGAGGGGGTGACTAGGTGTGTGGATGAGGGTAACGCAGTGGATGTGGTATACATGGATTTCAGTAAGGCCTTCGATAAAGTCCCGCCCAGGAGACTGGTCAAGAAGGTAAGAGCCCATGGAATCCAGGGTGCCTTGGCACATTGGATACAAAACTGGCTTAGTGGCAGAAGGCAGAGGGTGATGGTCGAAGGTTGTTTTTGTGACTGGAAGCCTGTGGCCAGTGGGGTACCACAGGGATCGGTGCTGGGTCCCTTGCTGTTTGTGGTCTACATTAATGACTTGGATATGAATGTAAAGGGTATGATCAGTAAGTTCGCGGATGATACAAAAATTGGTAGGGTGGTAAATAGCGAGGAGGGTAGCCTCAGTCTGCAGGATGATATAGATGGGTTGGTCAGATGGGCGGAACAGTGGCAAATGGAATTTAACCCGGAAAAGTGCGAGGTGATGCACTTTGGGGGGACTAACAAGGCAAAGGAATACACAATGAATGGAAAGACCCTAGGCAAGACGGAGGGTCAGAGGGATCTGGGTGTGCAAGTACACAGATCCCTGAAGGCGGCGGAACAGGTGGATAAGGTGGTAAAAAAGGCATATGGGATACTTGCCTTCATTAGCCGAGGCATTGAATATAAGAGCAAGGAGGTTATGATGGAGCTGTATAAAACACTGGTTAGGCCACAGCTGGAATATTGTGTGCAGTTCTGGTCGCCACACTACAGGAAGGATGTGATCGCATTAGAGAGGGTGCAGAGGAGGTTCACCAGGATGTTACCAGGGCTGGAGCGCTTCAGCTATGAAGAGAGACTGGGCAGGTTGGGTTTGTTTTCCTTGGAGCTGAGGAGGCTGAGGGGGGACATGATTGAGGTGTACAAAATTATGAGGGGCATAGATAGGATGGATGCTGAGGAGCTTTTTCCCTTAGTAGAGGGGTCAATAACTAGGGGGCATAGATTCAAGGTAAAGGGCGGGAGGTTTAGAGGGGATTTGAGAAAGAACTTTTTCACCCAGAGGGTGGTTGGAGTCTGGAACTCACTGCCTGAAAGGGTTGTGGAGGCAGAAACCCTCACAACATTTAAGAAGCATTTGGATGTGCACTTGAAATGCCATAGCATACAAGGCTACGGGCCAAATGCTGGAATATGGGATTAGATTAGACAGGGCTTGATGGCCGGCGCGGACACGATGGGCCGAAGGGCCTCTATCCGTGCTGTATTACTCTATGACTCTATACCTTTAAGAAATACCAAGTTTGTATTACAGACATACACGGGGCATAACGTATACCCCGTGGGGAAAATAAGAGTCAAGGTGAGAGATAGGGGTAAAGAACACCCAAGAATGAACTTGTACGTATTACCTGAGGGAGGACCACCACTTCTAGGACGGGAGTGGATTAAGAAAATAGACATGGAATGGCATTACCTAAAAGCCATAATGAGGGAGGACTCGGTGCAAGCTATTAGCTCAGATTCTGAAATGGATGATGATAAGACCAAGTCGAATATGGAAGACGAGGCTAAAAGGGACTTGCCGACGATGGGAAAGAAAACGAAGACATGCAGAAGGACTTATGGTACCAAGAAGAATAAAGCTGCAGAGCAGAACTCCAGGTTGACAGAGAATTCTGAGCCTGTTCAAGCAAAGGATTCATCCATGACGGAAGAACACCGAGCTCGGATGCAAACTTATGTCAAAGTACGACAACAATTAGAGCAGTTGAGTGACCGTCTCGTACAAGAGATGAAAAATATGGAAAGGTTCTGGGTCACCGAATGGGAGAACCTGGAAAGACTACAGAGACAGCTAGCTCAAGCAGAGAGCGACCATAGAGCCATCGTGGTCAAATACCAATCACATTCCCCTGATGCTGTTCAGGAACTAGAATATTTACAGAATGAACCAAAGGAAGAGGAATCTTCAGGGAGCCAGGATTTTATTCCAGTTCTTCTCTACGACTCCTTACAAGCAGAGTGTGAGATGTTGAAAGAACAGTATGAACAGGCCCAGGCTACAATTCTGGAGGGGGTTCACTCGGCAGCCTCCGAAAAGCTAGTTTCAGTAGAAGCATATGAACAACTAAAGGTTGAACATGAGCAAGAAGTCCAAAGGCTGCAGGAAATTCTTGATAAGCTCAAGGCCAAGACAGACTCACCGGTAGGAGATCCATCCATAGATGAGAAATTAGAGGTCTGAGTGGACAACGTTCCTGGGAGGACTGGAGGTAGATAAACAATGGCAAACATTTAAAGATAGAATGACAAAATTGCAAAAATTGTTTATACCAATCTGGCATAAAAGGAAATCTAAAAAGGTGACTCAACCGTGGATAACAGGAGAAATTAGAGACAGCATAAAATCCAAAGATAGGGCGTATAAAATAGCCAAAAAAAGCGCCAGAGCGGAAGATTGGGAACAGTTTAAGATAGAGCAAAGGAGGGCAAAGGGCATAATCAAGAGGGGCAAAATAGCTTACGAAAACAAGCTGGCGGAAAATATAAAAACTAACTCCAAAAGCTTTTATAAGTATATCAAAAGGAAAAGACTGGTGAAAACCAAAGTTGGTCCATTGCAGTCAGATACGGGGGAATATATAATGGGAAATAAGGAAATGGCAGATCAACTAAATGCATACTTTGGGTCAGTCTTTACGAAGGAAGACACAAAAAACCTCCCTGGGATATCGGGAAAAATAGGGACATTGGCAAAGGAGGAACTGACGCAAATCAATATCTCTAAGGATATGGTGTTAAGGAAGCTAAAGGGATTGAAGGTGGACAAATCCCCAGGGCCTGATAACATGCATCCTAGGGTACTGAAGGAGGTGGCCCTAGAGATAGCGGATGCACTAAGGATGATTTTTCAGAATTCATTAGACTCGGGAACAGTACCGATGGATTGGAGGGTAGCTAACGTTACCCCACTATTCAAAAAGGGGGGTAGGGAAAAAGCAGGTAATTACAGACCTGTAAGCCTTACATCAGTTGTGGGCAAAATGCTGGAGTCCATCATTAAGGATGAAATAGCGGAGCACTTAGCAAATGGGGACAGGATAGGACAGAGTCAACATGGATTTACAAAGGGTAAATCGTGCTTGACTAATCTATTGGAATTTTTTGAGGGAGTAACTGGTAGAATAGATGGGGGAGAGCCAGTAGATGTGGTGTACCTGGACTTCCAAAAGGCCTTCGATAAGGTCCCACATAAAAGATTAGCATGGAAAATTGAGGCTCATGGGATAAAGGGGAAAGTTTTGGCGTGGATAGGGAACTGGCTGTCAGATAGAAAACAGAGAGTTGGAATAAACGGCTCATTTTCTGAATGGCAGGCAGTAACAAGTGGGGTACCACAGGGATCTGTCCTGGGCCCCCAGCTGTTCACAATTTACATTAATGACCTGGATCAGGGAGTCGGATGCAGCATTTCCAAATTTGCAGACGACACTAAACTAGGAGGGGGGGTGGGCTCAGAGGAAGAGACCAGGAAGCTCCAGAGCGATTTGGACAGACTGGGCGATTGGGCGGATAAATGGCAGATGCACTATAATGTGGACAAGTGCGAAGTTATCCACCTTGGGTGCAGGAACGGGAGGGCAAATTATTATTTAAATGGCAATAGATTGGGAGAGGGGGAAGTACAGAGAGACCTGGGTGTTCTTGTACACCAGTCACTGAAGGCGAGCATGCAGGTGCAACAGGCGGTCAAGAAGGCAAACGGTATGCTGGCCTTCATAGCAAAAGGGTTAGAATACAGGAACAGGGATACCTTGCTGCAGCTGTACAGGGCACTGGTGAGACCACACCTCGAGTACTGTGTACAGTTTTGGTCGCCTCATCTGAGGAAGGATGTTCTTGCCATGGAGGGGGTGCAGCGGCGATTCACCAGGCTGATACCAGGAATGGCGGGAATGACCTATGAGGAGAGACTATGTAGTTTAGGGATGTACACACTGGAGTTTAGAAGATTGAGAGGGGACCTCATAGAAGTGTATAAAATTCTGACAGGTCTAGACAGACTGGATGCAGAAGGAATGTTTCCCTTGGCGGGTGAGAACAGAACTAGAGGACATAATTTAAGGATAAGGGCTAAACCATTTAGGACAGAGATGAGGGGGAATTTCTTCACTCAGAGAGTGGTGAACCTGTGGAACTCATTGCCACAGAGGGCAGTGTACGCCAGCTCATTAAATATATTTAAGAGGGAATTAGATATATTTCTACGGGCAAAAGGGGTTAAGGGTTACGGAGAGAAGGCGGGGACGGGATACTGAATTAAAGGATCAGCCATGATCTCATCGAATGGCGGAGCAGGCACGAAGGGCCGAATGGCCTACTCCTGCTCCTATCTTCTATGTATCTATGTATCTATGTAAAATCATGGCAGAGCATGAAAGACAGGATGTCCAAGAACTTATAAAAACATTGAAGGACACCCAAGACAAATATGAGGCGGCAATGACTGAGGTTCAACAACTTGAAGAACAGATTCAACTGGGAATCCTTTCAGTGGAAGAACAGGACACTGTAAGAATGGTCCCTGAACATGAACTAGAGAGCATCAGGGCGCAACTTTTCCGAGCGCTGAAAGCCAAAGTTCAAGAGGAACGTAAGGTGGAAGTATTGGAGAAGGAGGTGGAGGAAATGGAGAAGACTCTGATCCACCGTGTTCCCAGGGAAGAGTTAACGGTCAGCCAACTCCTTCATATGCTGAAGGACAAGACTCTGCAAGGGGAACAATCTGAACACGAGCTTCAATCTTCAGGGGGAACGAGTTCGGAGCTCTCAAAAGTCACGGAGATAGCTGAGGTGGCAACACAAATTTTACAAGGATGCCAAAAGTACGTTGAATCACGTCAAGGTGAACAGAAGAATGTGGAAACCGTCACTTCAGTAGAAGGGTTAAATAGCCTGATAACGCAATTACCGATGGAAAGGAAGGTATTGAACTCACAAATGAGGTCCGTCGTGAAGGAATGGCAGATAACCCAGGAAGAGCGGGATGAATATGAATGCATGAAGAAGGCTTTTCAAGAAAGATGTTTAGGGAAGGAACCACCGTCAGCTAACGTCCAGACGGGTGAGGAGGAAGAAGAAGTCTCTCTCGCTGGCCTAACTCAGGACAAACCCGAATATTACCATGACTTGTTGAGTGACACTGAATATTACGAGGATGTGGTCTGCCCAGCTTGTGATGAAAACTCCCAAAGTGCTGAAATCCGGAGGAAGCACTTAAGGTCTAAGGAACATAGAGAGTTGGTGGCGCTACAGCTGGCAGCCGAGAAAGGAGCCCCGAGAGTTTCAAAAAGGCAGAAAAGAAAAAGAAGAAGCAGAAGATAATAACTGTCTAAAATATTAGCACTTCTACCATTCCAGGCGGGACATTACGAAAGGAGCTGAATTAGTTAAAAAACTGGAAAATGTCAAGACAGCCAGTTGGTTGTAAAAGTCCGCACTGCTGGTTCAACAGGACGAAGGTTCAAGCTGTTACGTCAAGAAAAAGGCTATGGAGGAGTCACGCTAGCCAGGTAATCCGGCTACACCAAAGAAATGTTGTTCGGAACGAGTCAAGATCAGAGACTGAATCTATGAACTGTTTCCGCAGAGACTGAACCTGTGAACTGTTTCCACCGAGATTATATTTGTAAATTGTTTTATATGACATTGACTCCACCGAGATTATATCTGTAATTTGTTTTATAGGAAGTTGAAGATATGTATGTTTAACGGGGACTCTAAGTAATAAGCTAAAAAGGGAGGATTGTAGTGTATGTACCCGTCTATCTTTAAGGGAACTATTGAATGTAACCGTTCACCTTTAAGGGAACTACTTTAGGTGTGGCACTATTTGTTTGGCTTCTGTATACTGTAATACCGATAGTGACCACACCAGTATATAAGTGTTGTGCCAGGAGTTATTGGGCAGATTCGCCCGGACCTTCGAATAGTAAAGACCTGTTTTGTTTGTTACTTCTGAAGTCTGTGTATTTATTAACTGCACAACCCACAGACTTTACACTGTGGAAAAAATGTTTTAATTTTAATTAATTCACTACTTACCTTGTGAAAAGCAGGCCTTGCGACTGCTTTTTATATGTGTAACTTCTGGAGACTTACCTTCCCGGGAAAACCTGCAAAAAAAACATAAGTTTGATGTGCACGTGCAGCCTCTCCTGCGCACGCGTTCGACCTCTGAACCCCTTCTTTCAGGGGAACGGAAGTGCCGGTTTCCCGCGCATGCGCAGTGCATGCAGGAAACCGGCACTTCCATTGGGCTGACGGGTGCGTACCCCGTGCGTACTCACCCGTGGAGACCCGAATTTCTGGGCCAATATCCCATTTGGCTCGGCAGTACTTCAAAACTATCACAAGATAAATCTACTCCGTATCCTTGCCGCGCACTTCAGATTGTGTTTTTTTTAAGTAGTTGATCTCAGGGGTGCTTAAGGCTTAAGCTGGAATGAAGAGCGAGTGTAGCTGGGCCTGGAGGGAGACTTGGCACTGTTGGTGTGAGTGGAGAATTAACAGAGGGGAATGAGGAGCTATCATGGTGGTCAAAAGCAGGTTTAAAATTATTTTCCAAAAGTCTAATTGCTCCATGATGTTAAATGATTGGCATGAAACTAAAGTTGAAATGTGTTCAGTCTGTGCTGTCATGTGGTTAGCATGGACCAATTGACAATGTTATGGGCACAGTACACTATTGAAGACACAGAGACACAGACACAAAATTGTTTGTAAAAATTTGTTTCTTAAAATATTCCACACGGACCTTGATTTTTCCTTTTTTTTATAAGATATAATGTACACAATTTGGTTTAACAGATTTTCTATCAGTGATTTGAAGGTTCGTTTCTCATAAGTGTTAAATAGTCACAGACTGGTGTATTTCTTGAAGGTGCCTTTGTTTCTCAGGACCATCTGACATGTAAACTTGTCAGCTCCTATTACTGTGTAGAATCTACATAAGAGGAGTGATCCATGTTTGGGGTTGGAGGGGGGCTGGTGGTGACGGACTCATTTTTTTGCCTTTCTCAAGCGATCAAGAGACTGGCTGTACTGTCTCACTTTTTGGGTGGGGGGGCGGGTGGGGAACCAGAGGAAAGGTAACAAAAGGGTATTATGTGTGGAAGATTGATGGAAAATTCAGGTGACTGCACAAAGTGCTCTATGCCAAATGCTGTGAAATGTTTTTAGAGTTGCTCATCTATCATAGGCAACTAGATAGTGTGTATTAAGATTTGGATTTGTTTGAGGGACTTGAACAATGGATAAGCTTTTTTTCTCTCCCTACCTATGTGGTTCCACCTACACTCTTCTCATCCCTGGCCACCTAGAACAGCCATTGGGTCACTTAAATATGTAAATGAAGGGCCTAACGACTCACAGAAATTCGATTGCGGTGAGCCGAGCAGGCAACCTTCCTGTGGAGCCGGGGAAGCAGGACTACTCCCCCTACTTTACAGTCGGCACAATTGCCACCCCCCCCCCCCCGCCCCCCCCTCCTGTTACCCGCTGCACTCCTTTCCCCTTCTCGGGACTTGCCTTTGGGCCACGAGGCAAGTGGCCTAACACTTGTGCTCCTCAAATGCATGGGCTGCCTTTGGAGGTGCCGGCAGCTTAATTTCAAGCTGGCTTTGGGCCTCTTGGGGTGCACATTACCTGCGCAGCACCGAATCTAGCCCGAAAATGGGCCCGGATGAATTTCTACCTCCCTGAGGTCCAGTTTTTAGATCCCGAAGAAATTCCCTGGCTTGCTTTTTAGCATCAAAGTTGTCCTGTGTGTTTCTGAAAAGCCTTTCATGACAAAATGCATCTTGGCTCAGTTTTCAGCACAGTACATGGCACGCTGTAATGAAGAAAATTGTAAATATACAGTAATCTGTCTCAGAAAACATTTCATGTAAACAAAGTTTGTGCAAATATTTATGGAAGAACTAATGAAGATAAGTTGGAGTTTTATACAATTAGATTGGTTTATACATGTGCAGTGATGTGGGGCTCTACCGATACTTGGTCAGAACGCTGAGTGTCCATTCCAAACCTGGGTATGGTGCTCCTCTGCATCTCTTCGAGGACATGTTTTTGTTTTGTTTTAGTAGGAAGCTGAGTTTGCATCTGAAAACTTCCCAAATTGTCCAGATTGTGGATTGCAATTCATGTTTGACTGTGCAAGTGGGAAATGTATATTGATGGAGTGGATGAGAATCTTATGCTTGAACGATCCATTTAGTCAAATGTAGCGATCCGTACGTACGTGGCATGTCAATTCAGATTTTGTATAATAAACTTTGAAGCAATTTTCTCAGTGTGAAATGCTAATCCCTGTGTCGTGCTGTGCGGTATTGATACTCATTTCACAATAAATTTGTTTTTGCTCTAGAGTCTGGCCTAGGGGCCCATTATGCTTTATAGACGTTTTCTTTAAATGTTAGTGGCCTACAGTTGTGCCTGACTGAAAATGAATAGCTATATCTGCTTAGCACTCACTGGATAAAGGTCTTTTTCTTTCAAAGATACAAAAGAATTTTTGTCTCAATTCACTTCTTCCTTCAGTAATGGTTGCTAGTAATAAGAATATGTTGTGTCCCCATTGTTGAAGTACAGAACCTGTGTACATGTGACTGAGAAACTCACTATTAAAGGAAACTTATTGTGAAAGTAAAGTGAAGACAGTTTAAACCAGCAACTTGCTGGAGGCTTCTAATCTTCAGCTAGAATGAAGCTTCTCAGTTACTATGGTCAACTTTGCTGTCAAGTATGCTATATCTACAGATGCTTGTATTGAAGATATGGCTTGTCACCAAACTTGCAGGTCTACCTAGAGAGAGGCCCCTTACATTACATTTAGTTTTACACTGACAACACTTGCCCCAAATTCCTATAGGATGTCAATTCCAGGTTCCTGCAGTGGCCTTAAAGTTTAGATGTATTTTGTACTGAAACTTTCAACGGTAAGTTGTTTTTTTGACATCTATATATTTTTATTGAGAAGTCACGTCACCATATTGCACACATGTCAAATTGGTGCAATAAAAAAAAAATGCAAATTCTGGAAATCTGAAATAAAAGCAGAAACTGCAAGAAGCTCAGAGCTGATCAGTCAGTATCTATGAAGATAAAAGCCATGTGTTGATGTTCTGGTTGTACCCTTCATCAGAACAGTCCGCTTGGTGTATTTTCCATCCTGATGTAAGTACATTTCTGGCAATGGCCTTATTACGTGTAAAATGTTGCTGAGTTCCAGTTTTGCTCTATCTGTAATTCTGATATTGTCAGTAATGTTTTCCATCAGCCTTTTGCTTGCAAAGCTTGTCTATCTAACCCATTGTAGTATAATAGGAACTCACTGTGACTTAAATGAATCTTAAGTGGAGAATGATGGCACACCAGAAGATGCTTGTTGAGGATCTTACAAATCTGTTGTCTGCAATGTCCCCCGTAAGCTGCACTGCTTCCTGGGCCGCCTGCCGCCCCCAGTGCACGGCCCATTCAAATGTTTGCGCGTGCGAGGTATCTACAATAGAAAAGCTGGTGAGCGGCCTGCCTGGTACCTTGCCGATTACTGCGCGGCCCCGCAGCTTAGCAGGAACATTGCTCGCCTGCTGTGAGATGTACATCTGGCCCTTTCTGATCTTCATTATTGAAAAGCTAGGAACAGTGGCGGTCCAAAGAGATTTAGGGGTCCATGTACGCAGATCACTAAAATGCAGTAGTCAGGCACAAAAAAATAATCGGAAAGGCTAATGGAATGTTAGCCTTTATAATTAGAGGGCTAGAATATAAAGGGGAGGAAGTTTTGCTACAGCTATACAAAGCCCTGGTTAGACCACAACTGGAATACTATGTACAGTTCTGGGCACCACACCATGGAAAGGATGTATTGGCCTTGGAAGGAGTAGATTCCCCAGAATGTTACCAGAGCTCCAAAGGTTAAACTCTGAGGAAAGATTACATTTGAAAATGGGTGCTGGAGCTTTTATAATAGTTGTAACACTATATAAATTTGTATTGTAGTGGCTATTTACAGTATGAATAAAAATGATTTCACTCAATTGCTTCTTTTTATGATAAAGGCACAGTGACACCCGTTTTGGTTCTGTGAGATAAACTAAAAATGACCCCAGGAGGGAAAAAGTAAGCCAGAGTTCCTGCTCCTGATCACTATCCAATGACTCCTGCTGGAAAGGGCATGTGTGTGGATGTCAGTTGAATGCAATATTAGGCTTGGATGAATAGGCCCTGACACTCACTGCCTAGGCACACACATGAAGAATGGCCATTTGAGTGAGTGTCAGAGGGCTGTTGACATCTATAGAATTGCACCCTGGCATAAGTCACTGCCTTCTCAAGAACAGAGAAAAGCAAAGGAGTGAAAATTGAAAACTATGCACGCAGTGAAGAAGTTCATCGTACTGAAGAGATGGGATCTGCTACTGCACAAGCTTACCCTGAACTTAGAGCATTGTTTGGAAGGATATATTTCCAGCTGTCTCTGGACCTTTGCCTGTTTGAAAATGCCTTATAAAAGGGATTAGGCCCTCTAACTCAGACAGAAATACAGTTAACAATCTTGAATTTTATTTCAAATTATAACACACACTTATTTTTTTTATTCGTAGAAGACGATGAAAATATAATTGTTCTATCATTCTGCGCGTTTCCCAGTTCTTTTTAAAACTGTA
Organism: Somniosus microcephalus; assembly: GCF_052327205.1. Lineage (NCBI taxonomy): Eukaryota > Metazoa > Chordata > Chondrichthyes > Squaliformes > Somniosidae > Somniosus > Somniosus microcephalus. The sequence continues at coordinate 88,166,523 of NC_141001.1, forward strand.
GGAGTCATCGTTACAAATATGCACAATATCATCTTTAGCGATGTTGCACAATGGGAAGTGTATGTATAAAACTGCAGGTAGAGGTGAATATTGAAAGGGAGCATTTTAAAAATCCTTATGCCCACTGTTGTTACCTGGCAGTTGGTTTGGGCTAAAATGGTCTGTAGGGGAACAATACTATCAATTGTAGAATATTACAATGCTAACTGATACTCCAAGGTCAGCTTTTTGTCAATCAGCTGCTGTCTTCATCTTGTAGGTCTGAATGGCTATTTGTACTGCTCATTATGGAAGGCCTCTACGCATTGAATTTAAGGGTGGCTTTATTAGTTTTTGTGAGCTGTGATGGTAGTTTCAAAGTTTGTTCACATTTCCAAAAATATCAGGTTAAACCTCCCCCACCGCCTCCCCCCCAGCCTCTGCTGACATAGCTGATCTCAGCTTGCACAGCATAAGGACCATTACAAGTGGTGTCAGCACTGCTAAGCCAGGGAGAAGAAAATAAGCCAGGGTACTCCCACAATTGATATTTAGGGACAGCAGCTGCCAAGTATGTGTGCGTGTGTGTGTGTGTGCGTCTGTCTGTCTATGCATGTCAGGTGAGAATGGGATCAAACCTGCCTGCGATACTTCTTCAGTAGAATAGCCTGCTCACATTTGCTATGTAAGCTCACAAATGCAAACAGCTATTTGTACAGGGTACTGGAAGGTTATTGGCTGTATCCAAGCACAAATCTGTGCCTTCAGCCCAAGGGAGGAGAAAGTTGGAGGAGTAACATTTTTTTAAAGAATTCTACTTGGCAGAGTATAAAATGCAGATTGTTTAAAATTAATCTCTAGGGTGCCTCTAGCTTACAGTATTTATTGTTTCATTCAAAACCAGGTGAAGTATCTTCTCCTTCACATAGTCCATTCACAAAATGATGCCCTCCATTGTTGCCGCTGGTTGTGTTCTGTAGTTATGATGTTAACCCTTCCACAGAACGTAGGTCATAAACAAAAAATGTTTATTATTTTTAGGAGCCATACTTCAGCATTCTAGATTGTGGAGAGTCTTTTAGGAGTCAGGGACTGAGGCACTCACTACAGAGTATCCAGCCTTTACCCTGCTCGAGTGGCCATATTGTTGATTTGATTGGTCCCGTTAAGCTTCTGGTCAATGGTGAAGGAAACAACTCATATTTATATTGGATCTTTCACATTCTCAGGATATCTCAAAGCACTTCTCTGCCAATGAACTATTTTTTAAAAGCGAAATCACTGTTCTGTAAGTAAATGTAGCAGCCAATAGTAGAATCCACAAACAGCAAATGAGATTAATTACCAGTGAATTTGTTTTAGTGGTGTTGTTTGAAGTGTGAATCTTGATCAGGACACTGGGATAACTTCCTGCTTAGAGAATGTTACCGATAATAAGTGCAAAGACTGGTAGGCGCACTCAACAAGAATTCACCTTACTAGGGCTGTTATTGGCGGTGAGCCAAACCATTGCACGAATAACTTCCACCACATATCCTTATGATGAGCTACACAATGAGAGCGCACACCCACTGACGGCAGGGAAGGATATCCGAGCTGAATAATGAGCCACCCACCCAGTGTCAAGCTGAAAATAGATTTGCTGCCTTCAGATCTACAGTAAGATTCTCTTATTGAGTTGAGTTGGCTTGATCATGAATACAGTTTGAAATTCTGCCACAGAATAGTGGACCCTGAGCTGATGAGAGTTCTGCTGAGGCTTTATAAAAATGGACTGGGCAGATTTCCCCAGACACAGCCCCTTTGACATGGGGGGGGGCGGTCGGAGGGAGCAGATGCTGGAAGAATCGCCCATGGTTTCCCCATTGGAAAAGGGTTCCATTGAAAGAATGGGGTGGACAACCTCTATGCCATTTTCTCCCTCCCTCATTGAAAAATGGCTGCAATGAAAAACTGAGGCAGAATCCCAGCAGAACTGGGTTTCACTACAAATTCCGGCCTCTGATGGTTGAATTGGGTCAGATTTTCAACTCCAGTGTGTATTTTATAGGATTCAGAGAGAGTCTCAAAGAAGATTTATTAAATGTTACTTTTCCTGGGGTATTGAAGTTATGTTATGCGATTTTAACATATGAACACGTAGCACATTTGTGTGACATTTTTCTTTACTATCTTATTTAAGGCATTAACTGTATAAACGAAATAAAACTGTTTAATGTTGCTGCTGAAGAAATTTCAAATGAGTGTGTTAAGCATTCGTATGCAATTATTGCACAGTGTGAAGGTTGCTTTTTCTTTAACACTTCGCTCTGAATGAATGTTTTGAAATAAACTGTTGTCTTTTCCCTGCCCCTGAGTGCCGGGCAGCTCTTCTGGCATTCACCGAGTTTTCTCACTGTATGAATCACCCAGTTGCCTTTATCTAACATGATGGTCATTGAAACGGCTATCTGCAGTGCCACATTTCACCCCTTGACAAACTGCGGCAGTTTTGTTCATGGTTAATGCTCACAATGTTGCTGAGTTTCTGCTCTTGCTGTATGCCTTTTGAAATGTATTGCTTGGGCTCTTATGGATGATTAAATGGGTAAATTAAACTTCTTTACCAAGAGAGTGGTTAGAATGTGGAACTTGCTACCACATGGAGTAGTTAAGGCAATTAGCAAAGATGCATTTAAGGGTAAGCTAGATAAGTACATGAAGGAGACAGGAATAGAAGGATATGTTGATGGGGTTAGATGATGTAGGGTGGGAGGAGGCTCGTGTGGAGCATAGACACTGACATCGCCCAGTTGGGCCGAATGGCCTGTTTCCACGCTCTAAATTCTCTGTAGAATGCAAGGGGAGGTATGGTAGTCATCAATAAATACTAGGGTTCTCTGTTTAGTACCTTGTCTATGCCGAGTTAAATGATCTCAGTCAGGGTGGAAAATGGGTGCTGCCATTGGCCTCAACACACTTAGATATGAGAGAGAGAGACATCAATCAGCTATGGCTCCTACTTCTGATTGCAGTGATTTTTTTTTTACTGGCTAGTGTGAGTGTGTGGACGTTGGGTAAGGACAGCAGCAGTCTCGTCAGTAATGACTCTCCACACAGCCAAATAATCTTCCACTATCTAGATGCACACATGAAAAACACCCACTTTGACAAGGGATTGAAGGATGATAGCAGGGACTGGATTCTGGCATGGAAAAAAATAGGAAAGAAATCCTTGGTATGCTGTTCCGATTGCAAGAGCCTGTCACGTCACTACCGATGCCCTAGGTTTTCTTAACCGTTTCTCTCTTTGCTTGCCCTGCTTCTCTCGACCAAATTCACATGACAATAACAAAATTGGCAGAAATCTGTGAACCCCAGTGGTGATATAAAGCGATAAAGACATAGCACACACAGTAGCCCACCTGCTTAAGACTATTCAGTGAGGTAGTAGTAACTATGCAGAGACTGCATTTTAAAATGTTTCTTTGAATGGGGCGCTGGATGTGCCAGTTTTAAGCAGTGCCTTGTTCCATAAGGACAATCCGGTGATTCATATATTGAAGGCACTGTCTCCTGCTGTGGATGGAAACAAAAGTTGGGTCAGGAATGGGTGAATCTATATGCAAATAACTCGAATCCCCCAAAATCACTGCGATTCACGTTGAAACAAAAAATTAGCAGCAGTAATGTGAGCCCTGCTCATTTATTTTCTGATCAAAATCGTGAAAAGGACAAAAGTGTGTTATCAAGATCAAAATGACTAAAGCGGAAAACAAGAATAAATGAGGAAGTAACGATTATTGCTCCCAAGCTTGCATTTTAAAAGTCAATAGATTGTAGGATGAAGGAAAGAGTGTTGGCAGGCAAGGAGTTCCAAAATGTTGAGGTCCAGGGAAAGAATAAGTTAGAGCACATACTTTCAAATTGGAACCCTCCTGACCTTGGGGTTACCAGGAAGACAATCTGAAGGTCATCAGATGAAAGCATTTGTTATTTCTGTAGCTGTATATACTACTACAGGTAGACTATCCTTTATCCGCACTTCTGAAAACCGAAAACCTCTGAAAACCGAAAGTTTTTTTGTGGAGTGTAAGTCGTGCGCACGACATAACCCGAGTGGCGCCAAACATGACCCGACGCGGCTGATGCTTTTCTGACCTGATTTGCGGGCCAGCTTAGTGTAGGAGTCAGCCGATATCCGGCTTTCCCACAACTGGCGGCGGCAGTCGAGCCCCAGACCCCCGCTAAGTCAAGGAATTCAGATACGGAGCAGGGGGAGCTGTAAACAGACTGTGAGCGGCAGCACAGAGAAGCAGGAAGGGGAATGAAACACAGAGCAGGGGGAGCTGTAAACAGACTGTGAGCGGCAGCACAGAGAAGCAGGAAGGGGAATGAAACACAGAGCAGGGGGAGCTGTAAACAGACTGTGAGCGGCAGCACAGAGAAGCAGGAAGGGGAATGAGACACGCAACAGTCGCAAGAGGTAGCCTGAACTTTTAAAATTTATATTAAATACAAATACTAATTACCAAATTAATTTAATGTTCAGAGTTTCCCAGTCTGAAATAATACCTTCTGAAATCCGAAAATTTCCGAAAACCGAAACACAGCTGGTCCCAAGGTTTTCGGATAAGGGATAGTCAACCTGTAAAAGAGATTTTGTGCTATGATCATACCATTTTCCTTTAGAATAGGGAGGCCCTTGGAATAGATCAATATTGGCAGGAGAATTTGGGGGAGGGGTGGTGTCAGTATTTACAGGGGGTTCCCCACAGAAAAAGATTTAAGAACAACTGAACTAGAGTAGGCGGACAGTGTGATGAGGCCTGATTTCAACACAATGAGGATGTAAGAGCAGAAGAAGAGAATGAAGATTGCAACACAGGAAGAAATAGAGAGGAAAGTTCAGAAAACCACTGGCCAAAATATCGATAAAATATAGAGACAAGAAAGATTGCGATGGGAGGAAAGAGGTTGGAGGATTGAAGTGACAGATGACAAGCTTCCATATACACCAGTGCTCGTGAATGTGATGTAAGCTAAACTTAAATTGAATCAATGCAATAGTTTCAAAACAAAATTTGACATTCAAGTTGCCTGCAACCCATTGCACCATGTTGTATGCTAGAAGCCTACTAAATAATAGCATTTATCTGGAACAAGATATTTGGCATATAAAATTAATCATTGTCCGTACAGCATTATTCATTAATGAATATTTAGAAGAATAAAGTGGGGACATTATTGTGAAATCTATATTCCCAGATTTTGAAAACATCATTGAAATTCTCCTGTCATTGTGCTATTGTGTTTGCCTTTGGTGTAGAATCAATGTAAAATTAAATTAGATCCAGCAGGATTTCTTCAGTCTAATCACTTTTCCATGAAATCCTTGGTGATTTGTGATGGTGCTTGTGGAAAGGGAGCTGCCTGCTGTTGCAGCGAGACCGCTAAAGACTCACACTGGGTCTCCCATGAAGAAAGGCATTAGCTGAAAGTGGTTTGGGTCTTTTGAGAACAGTATGTTACTGTGCGATTGCAGGATGGGAAGAATCTCAGTAGGTAAAATCCGATTCTGGTCAAGTACAAAATTGAGCTTTATTTTGAGGCTTGGATAAGCTGTATTTCTGTTAGCAAAGCATGCTCTAGCAAACCCAGACACAGATCGTTGTAATCCTGTTGCGTTGTTATATACCAGGGAAACCACAATTGGAAACGTCCGATTCAAATAGTCATTCACAACTGATAGAATTCAATTTGAATATTTGTGAAAAATGTGTTGCATCCATTCCCGTGCCCCCGCCTAGGCATTCAATAACACTAGATGTGTATTTTGGAGATGTAAATCTCGGGCTAAGGCTCCTGATATTCAATAAATGTGGCACTTTCTGCAGAATATGTTTGTCAACTGCAGAATTTGGTGTAGCCTTGAATATTTCCCAGAAATTCTAGTGCTTTATATATAAACTAATTTTTTGACCTTTGTTCAGAACCAACCCCTCTGGTAAGGTAATTTAGATTTTAGGTTTTCTGCATAAACTACAAAGTCACTGTTAATAAAAGTTCTCTTAAAGTGTCATGTAGAAATATTACCAAGGCACTGCTTAAGTGTAGCGTGTTCTCTTCAACTCTTACTTTTGTCCTAATACATTGCCGTATAACAATACATGTAATCAGCTTTCTCTGTTTAACGCTGGTTATTTGAATAATACATATGAATATTTAGGTGGTGAGAGTACTATGCAATTTCCATTTGCTGACCTGTTGATCAATATGGAGCCAGTAGCTGTGCTGACTTTTAAACAGGCGTAGACAATTTCAACTACAGTTAGCCTCTTAAGTAATGTCAGCACAGAACATTTTGCGGTAAATGTGTTCAAGTCGCAAATTCTCTGTTGTTTGATATTTTCAGGATTTGTATTGAGCTTGTCATTGAGTGTCGGCTGTGGCTCATTGGGTAGCACCCTTGCCTCTGAGTCAGAAGGTTGTGGGTTCAAGTCCCACTCGAGGGACTTGAGCACATAAAGCTAGGCTGACACTCCATTGCAGTGCTGAGGGAGTGCTGTGCTGTCGGAGGTGCCGTCTTTCGGATGAGATGTTAAACCGAGGCCCCGTCTGCTCTCTCAGGTGGACGTAAAAGATCCCATGGCACTATTTCGAAGAAGAGCAGTGGAGTTATCCCTGGAGTCCTGGCCAATATTTATCCCTCAACCAACATAACAAAAACAGATTATCTGGTCCTTATCACATTGCTGTTTGTGGCTGCCGCATTTCCCACATTACAACAGTGACTCCACTTCAAAAGTACTTAATTGACTGTAAAGCGCTTTGAGACGTCCGGTGGTTGTGAAAGGCGCTATATAAATGCAAGTCTTTCTGTCTTTCTTGCTATGATTTAGGCCCTTGTCTTTGACAATCAATATTCCATTCAGTCCACTTGTTTTACTTTAAAAAAAACCAAATATATCAAAGTAATCAGCCCTGCTACCTGGCTGTGATAATCTATGGTAATGAATATAATGTACATGAATTATGACATTTGATTAAGGCCTGTGAAGCCAAGTGCTGCGTATCAGGTTTCTTGCTGGTTTCATAAATCTCCTCCATGTGCTTTTCAGTATTCTTGCCGGGTGGAAACCTATGAGGAATCCACACCAGTACCACAGCATGAGGGGGCAGGTGCAGTACTGTGCTGTGGAATTCCATATTGTATTGGCATTTTCTTGGCCTCAGTTACTGCCAGCAAATTGAATCTAACAAGCAAAGCTTCTCATCAGAAGACTGGAGTACATTATTCTGCCAATTTAGATAAAAGACTTATTTCAGGAGAAAAGCAACAGAACTCAAAACAACTTATTGGCTCACTTGTTTATCCTTTTGCATTGGCTTGGTCACATGATTACGTCTTAGTTTGTTCTGAAAAGTTCAGTCAATTCTCAACCATTCAACAATGTGGGAATATCACACAGATAAGGATGCCTTGACTTAACAATATGCAATTATGCAAAATTCAACCAGTCAGAAAATCGTCGGGAGTGTGCACCCAAATTTCTGCTCCCCACCCAGAGCATGAAGTCGGAAAGTTAACCCTTTGCGCTATTCATTAATCTTCACTGATCTTCAAATTACTACTTTATGAAGAATTAAAATTAGAGGAACTTCATGTTAGTACTTTTCCTGTTGGTGCGTAAATAATATTATGTGGAAATATTGTTGCATTACTCTTTTATGACACTGTAACACGTAAGGCTAGATTTCATCAGTGGTGGATTTAGCTTCAGCATAGCACCCAAACTGCACTTCTACTGGTCAGTGCTCCTCCCAGAACCAGCCCATTTTTTTCAGCGTATCTTCATTACATATTCATGGTGGAGTCCTGGTGCTATTAGCACCCTCTATAAGCAGTCCACCTCTGGCGGCGGTGGGGGAGTGAGAGGAAAATCTAGTGCTGATGCAGCAGCTGATAGGGTCAAGGCAGCCATTTTGTTTATTTAACAATTTATCTTACTGCAGTGTCTGAGTCTGGCGCATCTTCAGGGCACCCAAACACAAATTTTTAAAGGATCTTCAGTTAAGCTGTTACTGCTATAATCCCACAAAGGAGGACCCAGCTTTCTGACCCCAGAAAGGGCTTGATGCAAGCCCATGGAAGGAGGTGGCCTTGACAGTGTTGTACGCTGTCATCTCCAGCAACTCAAAGCTGGAAGAAGTTCACTGACCTCTCCAGATCAGCCAAGGTAACAGAAGGCAGTAATATCTTGCAACAGTGCTCCATTATAAGCATGTTTACCAGTTGTAGCCACCTTGCATTCACTGCACCAAACACAATCTGTATCTGTAAACCACAATACCCTTCACATCCCCTTCCTTCCCCTGTGTTCCTCTATTCACAACTGAACACATCGTGAAGCATTGGAAGACTCAGACGTTAGCTATTTCCTTGCCAGCATTTGTTTACCCCGCTTTAAAGAATGCATTCTGAAACCTGGGTTGCATTTCATATGGTGGCATGCCATCTCCACTTTTTTTTAAGGGAAAACGGCTCACAACCGAAGGCAGAGAAGTAACACTTGAATCTCCGCCTGCAAAACATCAGTCAGAAAGTCCCACTACTGTAGGAGAAGTAGGAGGTTAAGATTAAACAGTACACAATAGTAGAAACCAAAAGGAGGCATAAACAGGTGTCGTTTTGGTGAGATGTTTTTGTCATTGAATTAATTTTGGCAAGGCCTACATGAGAGAGTAGCAAAATGATCTCCATGTGTGAGCCTTGGTAGTTGTGAGGGACAGTTACATGTCAGCAGGTGACTGAGTTGACTTTGTTGCCAAAGGGGGATTGTGATGGCAGGACTCATTTGGCAGTGGGCTCAGAGTTAGTCAGCTGGTGGTCTTCCTTATGAGCAGTGCCCACACTATCTTACAGCTGGCAAAACTCAGTTACTGCATGATGAGGCAGGCGCAGCCTTCTGAAGCATTGCCGAGGGGGGTCACAGTGAAGTAGTCTTGTCCACATCTACAGGTGGAGAGGTGTGGGTACAAGTGGGGCGGGGCCCAGAGATCACCTACAGGGCTGGATTTTCATTCAGGTGCGGGTTGGTGTCGTGTAATCCGCATTTCGTGTTATCCACACGAATCTAAATGGATGTGGGAGATTGATGCAATTTTAACTTAATTGTCCAATTGATTTCCAACGTGTGGGAACCCTTGGCAAATGAGTTTTTCCTGATTGAGAGTCGCCTCCGATGACGTCATCATTGCTGCTGCATTTAAGGTCTACAGCAAGCCTTGCTTCTTCTGCAGACTGCCAAGCTTTCTGACTGTGGAGTGAGAGGGACCTGGAGGCACCATGAGCAGCGGGAGACCCAGATCAGCTCCTCGTTTTGACGAGGTGACCTTGCAGGCTTTAGTAGATGGGACTGCAGCCAACAGGGAGGTGCTCTTCCCTTCTACAGGGAGGAAGAGGCCTCCCAAGCAGACCAAGGCAGTGTGGATACAGGTGGCTGAGGAGGGCAACTCCTTGGGAGTCACCCGCAGAACCTGGATACAGTGCCGCAAGAGATTTCATGACCTTCTCCGCACTGGAAAAGTGAGTATGATTTTCCCATCACCCTCAATCTGATTCCCATTGCCTTTCCTCACCAGCATTCAGCTTCAGCAATCTCTTCCTCCGCATCCCACTTGACACTGACATCCATGCACCCTTACCCATTCCCTTTCTCTCTATGGTCACATTCACATAACTATTCGACTATGCAGCCCTCACACTCCCTATCACTCTGATGCTTTGCAAACAACTGACAACACACAGGGAGGGCCCTTGGTCTTGCCACCTCACTCCATCTTTATCTCCTTCTAAGTATCGATGCTATGGAATCTCTACACTCACTCCTTCATTCTCACTTTGTTGCAGCATTGCGCAGATGTCACTCACTAGCTCTCGCGAAAGTCGGAGCCGCCTTTGACACTGCTGCTCAGACATGTTGAGGTAGCTGACCCTGTGTCTGTAGACCCTGTTTGGAGGGTATCTCCTGCTCTGACGGGCTTCCAAGCGCTGGCCCCTTTTGGCCTGTGCAGCTTCAGGTGGGTGAGCAGCAGCCTGGCGCTCCTGTTGCTGCTGCTGCTGATGGTGCTGCTGCTGTTCCTGGTTCTGCTGGTGCTGCGGCTGGTGCTCGAGCTCATCTAATGCCCAGAAGGGAAGGAAATAAATGGCTCCCATGCTTCTGGTATGTGCCTCAGTTGAGGAAGCGCTCAGTGAGGGTGGCGAGAGGGGTTTCCCAGGAGGTCACACTGGAGATGGGTGTCAGGCTCCAAACTTCCACAGCTATGGTTAAGCCTTCTAAAAATTCCCCCAGACCTGAGACAACAAAGTCCTGCCACCTGCAAATGATGGCTGATCAAATCTCCTCTTTAATGGTTGACCTGCAGCAGATAGTCAGCAAGCCAATAGTGCTCCCGCCAGGTTTCACCATCGTGTTTCCCACCAGGCGTGTTTCACGTGGGAGAAGGGTTAAATTCGCAAGGGCCTTTCAAAATAGGATTATAGAGGCTATTCAGTGCTTGTTAAGGGCCTTAACGACCTATCCCGCCTGTTGGGGGCGGGATGGAGTCGGGATCATTAGACACGACTGAGTTAAAGTTGCTCGGAGTCGGGAACCAGGCGGGGGGGGTCCCGACCGGCAGTTTCCGCAATTTTAACCCCCCGCATGCCTCCAATCACGCCTCCACGGCCCAATGAAAATCCTGGTCATAGTGTCTGTTCAGCCTGGCATCTCATCAGTGATCCTCCTTGTTGCTTCGTACTGTGGATGCAGCATTTTGTTGATTGGTAAGTTATTAATCATCTTGGTGTGCACTTTGTTTTTTCCTTACCCAGTAGTTTATCTTCAGGAGAAGTGCCTTATGCAATTCCAGCAAGGCACATGCTATTAAGGCATATAATGCGAAAAACCCAGCAGCAAAAATAATAGTACAGCAATTTTGAAAATGCACCACTTCACATTGAAAAATGAGCCTGGAACTCAGTACTGTATTTATGCCTTGAGAAAACATATTGGAAATTCCCGAACACACAGCCCACAATATTCCAATTGGTATTTTAAATGACAAGAAAACTATGGGTACTGCAGGCCCAAATTTCTAGCATGTGCTTTCATGGGTGAAACTCCCGCCCGAAGAGCAAAGTCAGAAAATTGCCCCTTACAGCAGTGTGTGTCAGGGATTTGGACGCATGTTTCCTACAATCTTCTGTCCATTAAAATGAAGAGATGGAAAATCGTGGGGAGTACGCCAGACTTCCTGATATCTGCTCCCGTGGGCGAGGCTTTGCGCCGGGGCATGATGTCATAAAATTACCCTTTTTTTTTTATAGCTGTGTCCCGTGCACAAGTATTTATTACAAAGACAAAGTGTATGAGTGTACATTATAAGTGAAAATGATGTTAATGTATGAACTGGACTAGCAAGAGTCTGGCACAGTTAGCACACACAGCCATGCAAGTTCAGAAAGTTGGGGCTCAGTCCTGTCGGTCTACCTATAGTTCCATCTCTATTTAGCTACTGTAATATTTAGCAGACCATTACATTTTCTTGCTGCGTTTAGCTGGCTCCGTTACAAATCCTTTGCAAAAAATTTAGCATTATTAATTTTTGATCTTTTTTAGATACTAGTTTGTGGAAAATAACAAGTTATGATAAACTAACAGGATGCAACAAAATTAGAGAGAGAGAATACAACCGTTTCAAAATTGGGCTCTTAGCCTTCCACTGTGTTGCTGTTTCATCCAAAAATTATGCAGACATTTGGTAAAAATTCATAAGACCTATAGGACAATTAATTGGTTCAGAAGTATTGAAAGATCTACCCATGCCGTCCATTGTACCCACCAGGCTAATAATATTGACCTTCTGTACTGCAAAGTGTCCCCAAATGAATGAGTAATTCTTTCAATGCGAAGAGGGTTCAGTCTAGGCAGTGCCATTAAACTTTAGTCCTTATGTCCTGAATAATTTCCAGCACAGGGGTCATGACTGCACACTTCCTCATCATTTCCTCTGTTATGTCTCTATAGTGTGCACCTTTGACACTGTAGCAGCAAGTTTATATCCCCTTTAAAAGAGCTGTATTGTTGGAAGAATATTGGAAGACACAAACTCAATTTATGGGTCTCCATCAGGGATTCCGCTGCCTTCATCATAGTAATATTTCTGAAGAATTAAAAAAAACTGATCTGCCTCATAGCCCTATATATGACTGGGAATTCCATGAGTACTGTATCCGATTGGATCAATTAGGGGTTTCTGTTTTGATAGATTTTCTTACAAGCTTATACATTTTTTTTAAGTGGAAAGGCTGGCTGTCACCTCCTGCCTGGCATGATGTACTGTACTGCCATGTTTTGGGGCGGGTACCCCCACAAACTCACCTTGCCCCCACTTTGTGCAGCAACACATTCACTTGCCAGCCTTGAAACTGGGGATCAGGGGCAGTGCTGCTCTGCAACTTGCCCGCAGACTACGTCTCGTTCAATATCGCGTTTGCTTCTCCTTGTTTTTTGTCTGCCACTTCTTTCTGAAAAATATTTTAAAACTTTTTCTAAAGGCTGGAAGAATGTTTGTCCCTGTTGGACCATGGTTTCATTAGACCATGGATAGAATTCTGTTACATTTGCAGCAACATTAGATAGTGTTCACATCATATCATATAGGGCACACTGCAAACTTAAGTGGCATGCAAAAAATAGAGAAATGCAAACTTGTTTGTGAGATATTTCCAATGACCATAGAACATCACTGACTTCATCTACACTCCTTACAGATAGTCAGAAACTGAGCAACAGTAGTAAGAGTAGATCTCTGATGCGGGTTATATTAGCATAACAAAGAACAATATACAAATGAGTTTGGCACCAGTACTTGCCTTTTTAATTGCCGTGAAGGCTTATAGCAGAGATGTTCTTTATTATATTTCTCATCAACAGAGGGCTACTTTAACCTTCCCAGAACAGCTTGTGGTTTATGCTGTGTAATATCGCACAAAAATAATTGCTTCAAAAACACTTTGCTTAATCTAATGCTTACGGTGATTCCTCTATTTCTAGTTACGGCAACTTTATTCCTGACTATACTATCCTTGGAATGTTTTGTAGAAAATTGACTCAAATGTACCTCTTGTCCATTAATGTTTTACATCACTTCAGTGTTTGAAGATTACACTTGAACAGATATCCACAGTTCCTAGCACTGTGCAAGAGCAAAGGTTAGCAGTAAATTAATAGGAAGTGTATTTCTCATTCTACACGGTGGCTGGCTGAAACATTGATGTTATTTGTATTAAGTACTATACTAGTCCTTGAACCAGCCTTTTCTTTTACAGTTCAGTTCTTATGACATACTGTATTATTTTTCTTCAGAATGTGACTGAAAATTTCATGCTTCATTAAAAAAATGTTGGAAATGTTATTTCTTACCTGTACTTATGTGCATGAAACTCTACTTTTCTTGGCAAATGGCAGGTGGTTAGGGTTTTGACATATTATAGTCCATCTGAGGCTTCGCCACCCCTTGTGACTGAGAGACAGCTTCTTCACCCCCGCCACCACCATTCTCAAAGTAGGGTTAAAATTGCCCCGTATTTTGCAGAGACAGCAGAAGAAAGTGAAAAAGTTATACTGAGAAAGAGTGGGGGGAAAAAAGCAAGTCAGATGGAGACAGACAGAAAGAATTAGTAAGTAGGAGTCTAGCGGAGAGACAACGGAGAGAGTATTGTTATTGAAGCATCCAATTCTACCAGAAATAACAAAATGTTTGAAATGGCAGCGTCCCATTTTCTTTCTTATTGTGTCACAATCTTGTGATATTTTTGTGACATTAGTAACACCTGCGTACATTGCTTTTAATGTGTAATTCTGGGAATCATTCAAAAATGAGCATTATACTTGTCTTTCATTGCATGTTTGTCCTCCCACCACTAGTGGAAAATGTCATGAGCCGCCCAGCTCCACCCACAATTTTGTTTTTTGGAACCTACCCCATTTCCCGAGTCAGATAAGTTAACTCTAAATTTTGAATTTAATATATTTGCTTCTCCCACCTCTTGCTTTTTTTCTTCTCCACCCCCCCCCCCCCCCTTCTCTCTTTCTGCATCTCTTACCCTGCTTTGGCAAAAAAGTTTATGTGCAGCTGGACTCATTCAGCCGCCAATTGTGCCTCTCTCTATTTGTTTCCTGCTGCTAATGCTGCACTGGTCCTGCCAGTCTAGCCATGTTATTGGGCCCACTCCTTTTTCTGCCCTGCTAGCTATGGCCTTTTCAAAAATAAAATATGTGCTTTTCTCCTCAGTCTTTTGTGCTGCTGAGATCGATTCTGCAATCTACTCTTCCCTCTTCATGCTTCCCAATACCTCCTTTCCCTCATTTTTCATTCCACTAATCATCTTTCCTGGCTCCTGATGCCATTTCTGTTTTGATGGCCAGCCGAGCCTCACTCTTGCTTCGGCCCATCAACCCTTTCAAAAAAGTAAAGGCGCCCACTCTTTAAATCTAACATTTAAATTATTTTCCGGTAGGTTTTATGTTTCACAGATTCTCTACTTCTAAATTATAATTGAAACTTATGTGGAAAGAATTAAAAGTTTAAATAATCTCCCACTGCTAAATAGGAATAACGTAGAGGGGATAGAACAGACAGGGGTTTAAGGGTGGTATCGGGCTAAGTGAAGGAGGGAAAGCTGAGAGGGTGAGGGAGTAGGGGCTAACGGGGAGCGATTGGGAGGAGGAGGAAATGGGTAATGAAGAGAAAATTATATCACTGTCTCTGGGAGGACATCTTACAAAAACGTCTTTCCAGGTCCTTTCACTGAAGATGTGCTGTGCCTGCTGCCCACTTACATATATATACCCACCTTCCTTACAACACCATAAACTCTAAATCACTCTGAGCAATTCATATTTAAAAGGAACAAAACAATGAAATATAGAGTACTTTGTTCCTTTGTTTCCCAATTTAAGCCAAAAGAAAATAAAGTGAATAAGTTTTCTTATTGTTCAGTAATAGAAACAGAAAAGTGTAAAGATTTTACTGCTCTTTGATGTAAAGTTTCATTTGGCTGGTGAAATATTGAGTTTGGTTAGAATTATAGTAACTCTTTTTCTTCGAACTTCTTTTCAGCTTATGTAGTACAAAATAAGTAAAAGTTAATAGCATTCATAATTTGTCCATATACAGTCTTCTGATTTTTTAAAAATCTCATTACGCACTAAGAGGCTTTGCCACAATCCTTTTAAATAGTGCCCAAATACTTCATCAAATCTAATTAATCCCATTACACTAAACTAACTCCTACTGTGAACGGAATGAGGATTTAAAACACTTCCCTGGAAGCTGATGACAGTATTTGACTCTGCAAACCATATCTGTAGTAAGCAAGCTTCAGTTACTTATGTTTCAAAAATAAATGTCTTCGTATTGAAAGACCTCCTACCTTTAAAGCAGTATTTCTACTTTGAACTGGCTAATATCAGATACTGTAAAATCAAGTCTATGAATTAAACCTTCATGCAGATATTACTTTGTCTGAGTATTGGGATTGAATTGTACAACAATCTATGTAAAGTATTTACCAAATTCTCATTTGTAAAAGCATGACACGTAATTCAGATTTTATTTGGGGAAAGTGATGCCACATTAATGATGTAAATCTGATAATTGCACAACATCACTATCAGACTTACTTGAAGCCACACTACAGCAACGTAACCCTGTGGTTTTCTGATCACAGCTGTTAAATTCCCAAATAAAAATGAATGAAGTGTCTATATGACAGGTTGTTTACCGTCGACAGGCACCAGTTTCATAAGTGAGAAGGATTCACTGATTGGTACAAAACATACAATTTTTTTGTGACGCTCTTGTGTATGCTCTTCAAGGTCAGGAATGTCACAGCCAGGGACAGAAACATTTTTCCACCTTTGGCGCTCATCGAGCACTGTTAGCACTGTTCTCCTTGGAACAGAGAAGGTTAAGAGGTGACTTGGAGGTTTTCAAGATGATGGGAGATTTTGATAGAGTAGATAGAGAAAAACGATTTCCTCTGAGGACTGGGTCAATAACCAGAGGTTAGGTTGTAGCTTTAAAATCATTGGCAAAAGATCTAGTGGGGAAATGAGGAGAAATTTCTTCACGCAGTGAGTTGTCGGGATCTGGAACGCTCGACCTGAAAAGGTGGTGGAAGCTGATTCCATAAATAATTTTAAAAGGGAGTTGGACAGGTACTTGAGGATGAGAAACTTACAGGGTTACGGACAAAAAGCGGGGATGTGGGACCAAGTCCGACTGCTCTTACAAAGTGCCAGTACAGGCACTATGGGCAGAATGGCCTCTTTCTGTGCTATAAGATTCTATGATACTTGCAGAGTATCTGTGACTGAGATGATGAGGAGGCAATCTCCCAGTCCTCTGCAAGGAGGCATGTGAAAGCACCCTGAGGATGACTCTTGCTCTAGATTTTCCATTTCTGCATAGGAGGTCACCTCAAACCAGCCTCGACATTGTATCTCCCACTGGTATAGCTCAGGTTGGAACAACTCCTTGGGGTTTAAACCACAATGCTACACATTGATGCTCTGTGCCATTGTGCTGCCTCTATCCTTATCACCTATCTTAGTGATATTGCCAATGTAATGCCAATTTGTGCTGAATTGAGCTCAGTTTTATGATGTGGACTGTGACTAAGCTCATTTTACAGAAGGAGGACATTTGCATCTATCTGTCCCTCAGACATTCTTCACAGTTACAAGATTCAACGTGTGCACCTCCATTGTCTATGAACCAGTCAGTATAAGCAATGTTCTTGCACAATGTACTGTTTGGACATTATTATTATTTGTGTATTATAGTTGGTGCACACGACTGAGAAATCATTGGAAAGAGTTGTGTTTCCAAGGGCTGTAGTAACACAATCTTGGACATAAAGCATATCGAACCTTTACTTGAGCTCATTTTATGAGTTATACAACCTCTATATGCCATTAAAACGATGCCAACAAAACGTTTGCAATTTGAATGAATTAAATAAAGTTTTACTTTGGATTAGATGCAATGTGCCTGCAAGGGGTTGTTTATGATCAGTTTACACAAGAATTTGATCCATTGGCCTATTCATGGCTCCAACATCTAGGTGGTGACAGGATGACAAAAATGAACAGCGCATTTGTATCAAATCCAAGTCTAAAGCATGGTTCCATTTTCAGCTTATTTTGCGTTTTCTGTTTGGACAGTTATAGTTCCATTTAAACATGCATCCTGCAATGTTTGTCTCACTGATAAACATTTAGATTTATTTGACATGTTATAGACAAACCCATGAGAAAAACATAACATATTTTGCAAATTATCAACAGTTATTTAACTGTTTAATTCAGAGCCCCGCCCCAGTCTACAGTAGTGCAGTGTTTATAGTTTTCCTGTGGTTTTGCCAAAGGTGCTTTTTACAGAGAATCTGTAAAGTCTGATCTGTATATTTTTCCACCCGTTGTGTGCCCCTATGTGAAGTGGCTGTCTGACAGTTGGTCGACCAGTCTGGAGGTGGACGAGCTGGTGTGCATATTGTAGGGCAGTGGAAATAGCAGTTTTTGTCATTTAAAAAAAAATGTATACAGCTCTATATTATTTACTCCACCTCCTAAATGGTAGTTGTGAGAATGTGTGCAATGCATTTGTCAGGTCTGAGAATTCCCTCCAATTAGAAGATTTCTGTTTATTCTCCTACTAAAGCAGTGTAACTTGATTAACTTATAAGAAGTACTATAGATGAAAAGCAAACATTTTATAAACACTAGCCATGGCCCCAATAAACAGTGGGGGTAGTTTAACATGGTGCTGTTACTGTGTAAACATTGCTGCATGTTGGAAACATTGGAAAATAAGAATCTAAATGGGGTAGAAGAGCAAAGGGATCTCGGAGTACAAATACACAAATCACTAAAATAGTGACGCAGGTTAATAAGGCCATAAAAAAAGCAAACCAAGCATTAGGGTTTATTTCAAGAGGGATAGAATTGAAAAGTAGAGAAGTTATGCTAAACTTGTATCGAACCTTGGTTAGACCACACTTGGAGTACTGTGTACAATTCTGGTCGCCATATTATAAAAAGGATATAGAGACACTGGAGAGGGTACAGAAAAGATTTACAAGGATGATACCAGAAATGCGAGGTTATCCCTATTAGGAAAGGATGAACAGGCTGGATCTCTTTTCTCTTGAAAAAAGAAGGCTGAGGGGTGACCTAATAGAGGACTTTAAAATCATGCATGGTTTTGATAGAGTAGATACAGAGAGAGTGTTTCCACTTGTGGGGAAGAGCAGAACTAGAGGCCATCAATATAAGATAGTTACCAAGAAATCAAATTGGGAATTCAGAAAGAACTTCTTTACCCAAAGAGTGGTGAGAATGTGGAACTCGCTACCACAGGGAGTGGTTGAAGCGAGTTAGAGGAGGAAAGACGGGAGGAGGCTCGAGTGGAGCATAAACGCTGGCATGGACTGGTTGGGGCAAATGGCCTGTTTCTGTGCTGTATATCCTATAGTAATCCTAGGTAATGATAAGTCACGTGCTCACTGTTGTTAAAATAAGTGCTAGGTTCAGAAGTACAACGTTGAATAAATACCATTGACACTTGGTTCTCACATGTGATGTGTGTGTATATTGTGTGATATATAATATATATAATACAAGAAAAGATATATATTAGTAATTAGAATGTGACATAGAAAAAAGTCAGAAAATATAATGACAGTTGTCTAACAATTGCCAATGAGTACACTGCACTAGAGGTTGATGGATTTACTTACACTGTATCTAATTCCTCAGACCTGGCTGTGAGAGATTGTACGTGTTATATCCATTATTAATACCTCAGTACTTTCTTGTTCTAACACTTATTGCTAATGCCTCAGTGGTCACTGTTGGAGAGCACTGCTGAGTGGGGGGGTGGGGGGTTTGTCGGATAGAAATGAAAGTAGAATCCGGTCTTGTGAGAGTTCCCAGATCACTATTACAAAGAGCAATGACAAGCATGAGTGTCCTTACCACATTATCCCTCCAAAAACGCAACTTTTGACCAGCTATCTAGCGCTCCAAGCTCAGTGAGGCATGTCATCTTGTTAAGTTGATGTGATTAAACCTGCTTCCAATCATATAAAGAAACTTAGTGAAACGTTTGTGTGCTTATCACTGGTTCTAGCACACCTGCATCCTGTTTGCCATAAGGCAAATCCTCGGAGAATGGATGATGATGTGATAAAAGGGAAGTCTTTGAGAATATTCGCATTATCTATGAGACTTGTTACTTTTTCATATTTTAATTAGGTGTGTTTGATAAACATGTTAAGTTCCTTACATTATCAGTTCCAATGCAAAAAGTGCTTTCAGTACTCATTATCTAGAAACTTTTACCATACAAGAACTTTAACACAACAGGAGCTGCAAGCTGAAGTCTGTGGGCCAAGTAGGCGTCACTTGTAATAAAGGATTGTTTTATTCTCTTCTTTACCAGTGTAATCAGTGAGAAAAGGTCACAGTGTGGAAGCCACAAAGCCATCAAGCCGATAAAGTCCTATTGATGTTAGTTGCCACAGGCCCCAAATGGGTTTGAAGATTTTCAGATCTGTATCTGTCACAGTTCAGGGAGGAAACTGACTTTTTTTGAAATGTCTTCTTTATCTGCCATGGGCTATTCATGATTAAGTGTGCAGATGGAAGCTAAGTAATTCCCCTTTGGGCCCGATACTCCTGTTACTATGGAAATTGTGTAGTGATCTATTTAAACCTGGATTCCTTCATCGTGCAACCCAATTCCCTGAATGAAGCATTTGAATTAACTCAATGAGGTATTCATTAACCCCGAGAGTTACTTCCTGTGCCCAGATCAAATGTTCACTGCCTTTGCTGTTTAACTGGGTGAATGAAGTTTCATGGTATAATGTATAAGTAATTTCATTTAAGGTGCTGGAAGGATATAATGTTTTGGCAAGTTAAACAAGGATATGGGAACAAATAAAAAGCCATTATAACTTATGAAAATAGTTGACAACGTAAACTTTTATTTTGATCGGAGATGCTTTATTTTAACAGCTAAATTGATGGCTCTGTTTATGAATAATGAAACTGTTTATTCAAAACAAATTCTAATTGCCCAGGGTCGCAGAGTTAAATCTATTTTTAAGTATGATGTCTTAACTTTTTAAATTATTTAATGCTTGAAATATTTGAAAGTAATTTACATTTTCTATTTCATGGTATACCACTCATTCATCCAACTATGTGCACAAATCACTTTGATTAACGTTGCATTTATGAAATTGAGAAATAGATCTTTTAAAAGGAGATATTGGGGTAGAGTTTCCATTAGGTTGCACTGACTTTACTGCTCGAAATCGACCAAACAAGTGTAAAAGATCGAGGAATTTCGAGCGCAAGTTACGCCCAGCACAAATCGAGTTTCCGTGATCTTTTGCACTGGTTTATGAAACATCACTCTGGAAGCTGGCTCCAAAACTAGCCACCCCCCCCCGAATCGAACAGGAAACACAGACAGCATGCAGGTATAGCAAGCAATTAGGAAGACAAATGGCATGTTGCCTTTATTGCAAAAGAGTTGGCGTACAAGAGGAAGGAAGTCTTGCTAAAATTGTACAGGGCTTTGGTGAGTACTGTGCACAGTTTTGGTCTCCTTATCTGAGGAAGGATATACTTGCCTTGGAGGCGGTGCAACGAAGGTTCCTTAGATTGATTCCTGGGATGAGAGGGTTGTCCTATAAGGAGACATTGAGTAGATTTGGCCTATACTCGCTGGAGTTTAGAAGATTGAGAGGTAATCTCATTGAAACATTTAAGATTCTCAGGGGGATTGACAGGGTAGATGCTGAGAGGTTGTTTCCCCTGGCTGGAGAGTCTAGAACTAGGGGGCATAGTCTCAGGATAAGGGTTTGGCCATTTAAGACTGGGATGAGGAGGATTTCTTCACTCAGAGGGTTGTGAATCTTTGGAATGCACTACCCAAAGGGCAGTGGATGTTGAATCATTGAGTATATTCAAGGCTGAGACAGATACATTTTTGGACTCTAGGAGAATCAAGGGGTATGGGGATCAGGCGGGAAAGTGGAGTTGAGGTTGAAGATCAGCCATGATCTTATTGATTTGCAGAGCAGGCTCAAAGGGCCGTATGCCTGCTCCTGCTCCTAATTCTTATGTTCTTATGATTATGCAAATGAGTTTGAGCAGAAACTTGAACCACTTCGGAAAACAGCTGCGCCCAGATTGCCGATTGCACGCAAAGCGGAAAGTCTACCCCATTACATCTAATAAGGCTGCATGGATATGCCATGTATAACAGTGTGTCTTAGCTGCTAGTTTTATTTTGCAATTTATGACCGCACAGAGAGGCATTTATGTTCACATTGAGAACGCTACCATGAGCTTCCTTCTCACTGTCTGGGAAAAAACTAGCAGTTCTAGGAAGCGTGAACAAGTTGAAGAAAAGCACTCTTAAAATTAAAGCTAAGTGCCACCTGGAACTACTATTACATTCTTATGTCATTCTAGAAGGTAAAGATAAGGTGCAATGATTGAAAGCATGAGTTCTTAGTATTTCTCTGCTTATTGAGCATGTATCTTGATATCTGGAGTTGGTGCTTCTGATTGGTATCTATTGTATAAATTACTAGCTGGAGTACCCGGCGTTGCCGAGGGAAATGAAGAAACCTCTGCCATGTTTATAAAACTGTTTATGAAACTGTTGGGATTGAAGAACTCTTCCTAAGCACCCAGGAGGTGGTTCTTTAACTTCGTTTTTTGTTAATGCTGCGTCCAAGTCTGTTACGTTTTTTTGAGGGCATGCTGTTATGAAAAAAGAACAAATAATTTTTATATATATATAAATGAGTTTGTCTGTCTGTCTGTCTGTGTGGGAAGGAGAGAGAGAGAGGGAAAGAGAGCGGGGGAAGGAGAGAGAGAGAGAGGGGGAAGGAGAGCGAGAGAGAGAGGGGAAGGAGAGCGAGAGAGAGGGGAAGGAGAGAGAGAGAGGGGGAAGGAGAGAGAGAGAGAGAGGGGGAAGGAGAGAGAGAGAGGGGGGAAGCAGAGAGAGAGAGGGGGAACCTTAGATCTGGTCCGGTGTAACGAGACAGGATTAATTAAAAATGTCCTAGTAAAGGATCCCCTTGGAATGAGTGACCATAACATGGTTGAATTCCATACTCAATTAGAGGGTGAGGAGGTTGTATCTCAAACAAGCGTGCTAAGCTTGAATAAAGGAGACTATGAAGGTATGAGAGCGGAATTGAGTAAAGTGGATTGGGAAAATAGATTAAAGGGTAAGACGATACATGATCAGTGGTGTACATTTAAGGAGTTATTTTACAACTTCCAAAAAAAGTATATTCCACTGAGAGAAAAAGGGTGTAAAAGAAAAGACAGCCATCCGTGGCTAAGTAAAGAAATTAAGGATAGTATTCGACTAAAAACAAGGGCATATAAGGTAGCCAAATCTAGTGGGAGGATAGAGGATTGGGAAAACTTTAAAAGACAGCAAAAAATAACAAAAAGATTGATTAAGAAAGGGAAGATAGATTATGAAAGTAAATTAGCAAAAAATATAAAAATAGATAGTAAGAGTTTTTATAGTTATATAAAAAGAAAAAGGGTGGCTAAAGTAAATGTTGGTCCCTTAGAGGATGAGACCGGGAAATTAATGGTGGGAAATATGGAGATGGCAAAAACACTGAATGAATATTTTGTATCAGTCTTTACAGTAGAGGACACCAAGAATATCCCAACACTGGACAAGCAGGGGGCTATAGGGGGGGAGGAGATAAACACGATCAAAATCACTAAGGAAGTGGTACTCGGTAAAATAATGGGACTCAAGGCGGATAAATCACCTGGACCTGATGGCTTACATCCTAGGGTCTTGAGGGAAGTGGCGGTAGGGATTGTGGATGCATTGGTAATAATCTTCCAAAACTCCCTGGACTCAGCAAAGGTCCCGGCAGACTGGAAAACTGCTAATGTAACACCCTTATTTAAAAAGGGCAGTAGACAGAAGGCTGGAAACTATAGACCGGTTAGCCTAACATCTGTGGTAGGTAAAATTTTGGAGTCCATTATTAAGGAGACAGTAACAGGACATTTGGATAATCATAATTTAATAAGACAAAGTCAGCATGGTTTTATGAAGGGGAAGTCATGTTTGACAAATTTGCTGGAGTTCGTTGAGGAAGTAACATATAGGGTGGATAAAGGTGAACCAGTGGACGTAGTGTATTTAGACTTCCAAAAGGCATTTGACAAGGTGCCACACAAAAGATTATTGCTTAAGATAAAAAATCACAGGATTGGGGGTAATATTCTGGCATGGATAGAGGATTGGCTATCTAACAGAAGGCAGAGAGTTGGGATAAATGGTTCATTCTCAGACTGGCAATCAGTAACCAGTGGTGTCTGCAGGGGTCAGTGCTGGGTCCCCAACTCTTTACAATCTATATTAACGATTTGGAGGAGGGGACCGAGTGTAACATATCAAAGTTTGCAGATGATACTAAGATGGGAGGGAAAGTAGTGAGTGAGGAGGACATAAAAAACCTGCAAGGGGACATAGACAGGCTAAGTAAGTGGGCAGGGATTTGGCAGATGGAATACAATACTGGAAAGTGTGAGGTTATGCACTTTGGCAGGAAAAATCGTAGAGCAAGTTATTATCTTAATGGCAAGAAACTGGAAAGTACTGAAGTACAAAGGGATCTGGGGGTCCTGGTGCAGGAAACTCAAAAGGTTAGTATGCAGGTGCAGCAAGTGATTAAGAAGGCCAATGGAATGTTGGCTTTCATTGCTAGGGGGATAGAATATAAAAATAGGGAGGTATTGCTTCAGTTGTACAAGGTATTGGTGAGACCGCACCTGGAATACTGCATACAGTTTTGGTGTCCATACTTAAGAAAGGACATACTTGCTCTCGAGTCAGTACAAAGAAGGTTCACTCGGTTAATCCCGGGGATGAGGGGATGGACATATGAGGAGAGGTTGAGTAGATTGGGACTCTACTCATTGGAGTTCAGAAGAATGAGAGGCGATCTTATTGAAACATATAAGATTGTGAAGGGGTTGGATCGGGTGGATGCAGGGAGGATGTTCCAGATGATGGGTGAAACTAGAACTAGGGGGCATAGTCTTAGAATAAGGGGCTGCTCTTTCAAAACTGAGATGAGGAGGAACTACTTCACTCAGAGGGTGGTAGGTCCATGGAATATGCTGCCCCAAAAAGCTGTCGAAGCTACATCATTACATAAATTTAAAACAGAAATAGACAGTTTCCTAGAAGAAAAGGGAATTAAGGGTTACGGGGAGCGGGCAGGAATTTGGACATGAGTCTAGGTTCGGATCGGCCATGGCCCTGTGGGTAGCGGAGCGGGCCCAGGGGCCGTGTAGCCTGATCCTGCTCCTGTTTCGTGTGTCTAATTCTGTTACATTCAGGAGATAGTCCTGTCATAGTGGATTGGCGGTTAGGATCAGATCAGCCATGATCTTATTGAATGGCGGAGCAGGCTCGAGGGGCCAATTGGCCTACTCCTGCTCCTATTTCTTATGTTCTTATGTAGGGGGAAGGAGACAGCGAGGGGGGGAAGGAGAGAGAGAGAGAGAGAGGGGGAAGGAGAGAGAGAGAGAGGGGGAAGGAGAGAGAGAGAGAGAGAGGGGGAAGGAGAGAGAGAGAGAGAGGGGGAAGGAGAGAGAGAGAGGGGGGAGGAGAGAGAGAGAGAGGGGGAAGGAGAGAGAGAGAGGGGGAAGGAGAGAGAGAGAGGGGGGGAAGGAGAGAGAGAGGAGGAAGGAGAGAGAGAGAGGGGGAAGGAGAGAGAGAGAGGGGGAAGGAGAGAGAGAGAGAGAGAGGGGGGGAAGGAGAGAGAGAGGGGGGAAGGAGAGAGAGAGAGGGGGAAGGAGAGAGAGAGAGGGAAGGAGAGAGAGAGGGGGAAGGAGAGAGAGGGGGAAGGAGAGAGAGGGGGAAGGAGAGAGAGGGGGAAGGAGAGAGAGAGGGGGAAGGAGAGAGAGAGGGGGAAGGAGAGAGAGAGGGGGAAGGAGAGAGAGAGAGAGAGGGAAGGAGAGAGAGAGAGAGTGAAGGAGAGAGAGAGAGAGGGGGAAGGAGAGAGAGAGAGAGGGGGAAGGAGAGAGAGAGAGAGGGGGAAGGAGAGAGAGAGGGGGAAGGAGAGAGAGAGAGGGGGAAGGAGAGAGAGAGGGGGGAAGGAGAGAGAGAGAGAGGGGGAGAGAGAGAGAGGGGGGGAAGGAGAGAGGGAAGGAGAGAGAGAGAGAGAGAAGGAGAGAGAGAGAGAGAGGGGGAAGGAGAGAGAGAGAGGGGGAAGGAGAGAGAGATAGGGGGAGAGAGATAGGGGGAGAGAGAGAGAGAGGGGGAAGGAGAGAGAGAGGGGGGAAGGAGAGAGAGAGAGAGAGAGAGAGAAGGGGAGAGAGAGAGGGGGGAAGGAGAGAGAGAGAGAGGGGGAAGGAGAGAGAGAGAGAGGGGGAAGGAGAGAGAGAGAGAGGGGGAAGGAGAGAGAGAGAGAGAAAGAAGGAGAGAGAGAGAGAGGGGGGGAAGGAGAGAGGGAAAGAGAGAGAGAGGGAAGGAGAGAGAGAGAGAAAGAAGGAGAGAGAGAGAGAGGGAAGGAGAGAGAGAGGGGGAAGGAGAGAGAGAGAGGGGGAAGGAGAGAGAGAGAGGGGGGAAGGAGAAAGAGAGGGGGGGAAGGAGAGAGAGAGAGGGGGAAGGAGAGAGAGAGAGGGAGAAGGAAAGAGAGAGGGGGAAGGAGGGAGAGAGAGAGGGAAGGCGAGAGAGAGAGGGAAGGAGAGAGAGAGAGAGGGGGGAAGGAGAGAGAGAGAGGGGGAAGGAGAGAGAGGGGGAAGAAGAGAGAGAAAGAGAGAGGGAAGGAGAGAGTTAGGGAAGGAGATGGAGAAGAGAAGAAGACACCCTGGGGAAGGGGCTGGACTCAGCCCGGCCGCGGTGACCCGGAGCCCCCGTGCGCGGCCTAGCGCCTCAGGCCCGGCCCGACTCACCTCAGCTGAGCTCCCGCTCAGTGTATCTGTTTTCCCGGTCCCGCACTCACGGCAGGAGAGAGAGAGAGAGATGGAAGGAGAGAGAGAGGGAAGAGGAGAGAGGGAAGGAGATAGAGAAGAGAGGAAGACACCCCGGGAAAGGGGCTGGAATCAGAGCCCGGCCGCGGTGACCCGCAGCCCCCGTGCGCGGCGCTGTGCCTCAGGCCCGGCCCGAGTCACCCCAGCTCAGCTGACGCTCCGGCCCGCCACTGCCGCTCGCCCGCTCGCTGTCTCTCGGGCCGCGCGGTTCTCTCTGTGTAAATAAATAGGAGAGAGAGAGAGAGGGGGGGGGGAAGGAGAGAGAGCGGGGGATGCGCGGGTGTATGTGTCTCTGTGTGTGTATGCTCGCTGTCTCTCGGGCTCTCGGGCCACGTGGTTGTCTCTGTCGATGTCTGTGTATCTGTTTTCCCGCTCCCGCACTCGCGGCAGGATTAGGCCCCACCCACACACGCCATGAAACACCCCCTGTGACGCACCGCGCTTCCCCCATAGGATTGGTCAACCATCACGTCACTCAGCGCTAATGAGCGGATTTTGTCTGTTTTTTGAACGTTTTTTGTATACCGTCTGAGTAATTTCTCTCTGACCAAAAAGTAAATATGCCTATGACACTCCCCTAATCATAAGCTTTCTTTTGATATAACATATGTGTAGGTACGCTCTATAACTTTTGAGTTAAGCGTGGACATACAGACAGACGGACAGATTCATTTATATATATATAAAATAACGTTACATTTTTCTGTAGTTTTGCAAGAGGTGCTTTTTATAGAGAATCTGTAAAGTTTGGTCTGCGTAGGCAGCACTTTTGAAAGTTGGTTCTGTCTTACCATTTCTTTCCTCCTTTCCAGTGCTGCCTACCTGTTCCCCTCTGGAATTCCATTGTGACAATGGCAAGTGCATCCGGCGCTCCTGGGTCTGTGATGGTGACAACGACTGTGGGGATGATTCTGATGAGCAGGATTGCCGTAAGTGTGCGAGTATTGTGGCTGTGTCTGGCTATTCCTTAACTAACATTCTGAACTTACTAACGTGTGTTCTTTGATATTACATCACATCCGTTTGTTTCTTCTCAAACTCTGGTAGCTGGTGATGTCTTCATGCCGCTATCAAGGACAAATTGGCATGGTTCATCTTCCCTGTATCAGGTTGGCTCAGTTGGTAGCACTCTTGCTGTAAGTCAAGTGACTGTGGGTTGAAGGCTCTACCCAGGACATGAGCATATAATCAGAGCTGAAGTGCAATATGGAGGGAGCACTGCATTGCTCGAGGCTCGTTTGCACGTTCTGATAATTAATGGGTTCAAATGGATGATAAATATCATGTGGTACTATTTGAAAAACAGTAAGGATTTCTTGGGGATTGGCCATTATTTCAACCAACATCACCAAAATTAGATTAACTGATCACTCAATTCATTGCTGTTTGTGGAATCTTACTGTGTGCAAAATGGTTATCATGTTTGCCTATATAACAAGTCACTAAACTTACAAAATAATTAATTGAGTATGAATTGTTTTGAGGTGTTTCCCATAGTTGTGTATGAGGGGAAAGCCACTGCGGACCAGAAGGTGACGGAGATAGGGAAGACAAATACAAGAGGCCAATGCAGGGTCATGCGCCGGGGATGCTCGAATGATATCCAGACTTAAAGAACTTAGAAATTAGAATGAGCATGAATAAAGATAGGCAATCGTATCTGGAGGTTGACCGATGTAGGTAACCACTGATCCAAAGTTTGGCACAGTTATTAGCACTGTCACCTTTGGATCAGTATGTTGTGGGTTCAAACCCTACCCCAAAACTTGAGCATTTAATGCCGGCTCACTGAGGAAGTGCTACATATTCAGTGGCTCCAACCTTTGGGTGAGACATTAAACTACAGTAATGATGGTTCAGATCGCCATTAAAGATCCCATGGCACTATTCAAAGAAGAGCAGAGAGTTTCCCCCAGTATCCTGGTCAACATACCTTGCTCCAATTAAATAACCAATAAATTACAGATTAAATGATTTTGCTTGATTAACCTAGCATTCCTAACCTGAATTGATCTAGCAACCTGCCTCAAATGTAACACAAATGGAAGTAATGAACATGGCTGAGTAGGAGAAAATTAAAAGAAAACTTTAGAATACTGCAGCTGAGAGCAGATTGAAAACTGACCATAGTTATTCACACATACAGATAACCATGCATACAGTCAGCTCTTAAAGTTTCCCCACAAACTTTCGGTAGACAAGGTACTTTACACTCAGGTAAGTTGTGCATATAATTATGAAACTGCTGCCTAAAATACGCAGTGCAAGATATTGGCCCATATTTTGCAGTCAGCGGCGAAGTGATGGCGCTTGCCGTTGACTTCGAAGAAAGCTGGCCACAAAGATCTAGCGATCTCTGTGGCATCAATTTCACCTCTTCCAATGTTAATTTGAATCTGACGCCAAATCTAGGGGATTTCCAGTGTCCAGCAACAGTGAATTATCACAGACAGCAAACCAGGAAGTAAAAGGCACTGATTTTCCTTCACATTTTAATCATTTTACAGAGAGCGAAATAAAGATTGGGACATACACATGGGATTAAGGTAGAAGCTGAAATATCATAAACAAACTTTTAAAAATTTTAAAATAAAGAACCATGGAATTTTTATCATAATGGAAAAATTTGACATTCCACAAATATAAAATTAGATTTTTCAGGGCCAGAACAGTTGTTCAGCAGTCAAAACCCAGTTACACCTCTTTCAACAAGGCTTAACTTTTTCCAGGGTGGGTGGGGGGTGGGGTTAACAGCGATATTCCAGCATAATAGAGGAAGTTTTCGTCGGTGATTTGAAATGATTGCGGGCTCTAGGGAGTTCAACAGCGCACCCTGTGGAGAAGCGTGGAATCGCTGACAGCAGCCTCTGGATTTCCCCCTTTTATCTGCGCATGTGCGGACTCCAGAAGTTGCTGTTGGTTTCAGAGGAGTAATGGCGGTTAACATTGACAGTATCGCCGTCATTACTACCACAAACATTTGGGCCATTCACTCATTCAATACACATTTATTTTCTCCTTGCAGCACACGACTACCAAGATGGGTAACAACACTAAGTAACATGATCACACCTATGCAGGCCTTCCCTGCCCTCTCCCCACGCCTAGCTAATCGCCAAAAATCAAGATCAAGCATGTTTTCTTAATACCTTGACCTGCATTGTTCCCAGCACAAGCATGGTCATGTCAAGCAACCTGAATGTATCAATGCACTCCTCCCAGAAGTACCTTGCAATCAAAACGTACAATGATTTCATAAAATATGTATGTGAATATACTTTTTAAGAGTTTTAATGAAAAAGTCCATCTTCCACAGAAGTCACAGAATGTAGGTGGGTAGAGTGAGTCAGTCAGACAAATTTCAGCTTCTTTGAGCATGCATCATGGAGATCATCAATTGGATGATGGTCAATAGAAACACAGTACATCACCGTAAACTTTACAGTATTTTTAAAATGGCATGGTTCTTCAAGCAAAAAAAAAATCTAATGAAGCATTAAAGCAGGTCTAAAGGAAAGAACTGCTCATGTGGAACCTGGTGAACCCATGCTGTTTTCTGCACTAGTGCTGAGCTTCTGCTAGCTCTTAGTCATCATTTTTTGCCCCCTTTTTCTCCTTCTGCTGAGCGATGGCTTATTGCTGCTGATCTTCCAGAAACGAACATCTGCTTCTTTCAATGGCTACATTGTTTAATGAGCAGCAGATGACTACCATTCTGTAACTCTCTCCGGAGCATATTATAGAGCATCCTTCATGGTCCAGAGTTGTCGTTTGATCATACTGTTGTAGGAAAAATGATTCCTCGGAAACTAGACTTTGAGTAAGAGAGACAACTTTATTAAATGACAGAGCTCTGGGAGAAGCGTCTGCAACCACACGGTCTGCGAGAGCACCTTCTCCCCGATTGTAGTACGTGCCGAGCTTGTATACAATTCCAAGAAGTTGGTTTTAGATCATTTACATTCATCCAATCAATTCGTTTATTAACACATATCGTTATTTTCCTCCAGTCAGGAGTTTACACACTTGTGTTGCCAATTCTGCCTCGTCAGGTCTTCGTTCCGTCTTGTTCCGTCCGCGTCACCGGCGGAATGTGATTAGTTCGATAATAGGATACAAGTGATTAGTTCGATAATAGGATACCAGTGAACCTTGTTAGTCCTCAGTGATTCAATTAGTCCCAGTCAGGACACGAGATGAACTTTGTTCCAGCCATGCGTAAGCGTGGCATGTCTCACTGTGCAGTGATTCAATTAGTCCCGGTCAGCGAATTTGTTGTTTGTGTCTTTTCCAGCAAAATCTTGTCCAGCAATCTTGTCCAGCAAAATTTTGTCCAGCAATCTTGTCCAGCAAAATTTTATTCTAACAGTCCCTCCTCTTGGTCCTGGTGCACGATTCATTTGCTCCCAGGTGACCATCCTCGGTCCCCCTTTCGTCGGTGCTTACAGCCACTGGCTTATGTCCGGGGTTCAGTTGCTCCTTCGACAGTGTCGTATTGGTGTTCTTCGTCCCTTGGTAGCAGGTTGGTGTGTTCCTCCTCGATAGAGGCGATCAGCATCACGGTTTTCATGGCAGTTTGGCAACACAACTTTATAAGGCTCAGCGCACAACACATCAACATACAAATTACAACTATTATTATTATTATCCCTTGCATCATCCACGCTCCCCACCCGGTCTTCCCTCGCAACCAATCAAGCCATCCCCCTGTGCTTGTGGGTTGATGGAGCTTCTTTATTTCTTCTTGGATATGATTTGCTAGGTTCGTGATATTCTCGGAGCTATCTGGGACATATGTACAGCAGTCTGTCCCGATCAGGGCACAGGTGCCTCCTTGCGCCGCCAACGGATAATCTAGGGCTCTCCTATTCTGTAAGGCGGTGGTCCGGATCGCCACCATTTCGGCACTCATTTCTCTCAGGGACTCAGCCGTATCGTTGGCTATTTGTTCGAGCACTGCTGCCATGTTTATGGATTCCCTTGCTATTTTTCCTGTTCCGTACCAGGGGAATGCTATAGCCCAGAATCTTTCGGTTTCCGTAATAGCTCTCTTAACACGCTTGGCTGGTTGCCATAACGACTGGTACCCGTAGTGGTGGGTTAGGGAGGATAAATGATGGATGTATGGTACTACGCATCCTATATAGCATGACCCAGTCCAGGTTCGTGGAAGCCATGGATACGCCTTATATCCGCAAATGAAATAGGTATTATTATAGGCCTCAAATTTGTTCCAAAGTTGGTGCATGATCACAGGTATTCCCCTCCAGGGTAGATTGCTAGTCTGGTTTAGCACTTCGGATAAATTAAACGTTCCCACGTAGGGCCATTCTAGGGCACCTGGTCGTTTAGTACTGGTTTTGGTTAAAATGTAATTATACTTGCACTTACTCCATCCGACCACTAACCCTGTCTCGTCATAGTTTACCAAGCAGACTTCCCCCTCTGCATTGTTTAGTTTTCCCCCTGTGCTGACTAATAGCTCTTCTGGATACCTTCGATTATCGTACTGGGGATGAAACCATCCTTTAAAGTTCGTGGGGTTATACCCTGCCTGTTTCCACTCATGTTCCAGCTGACCTGGATTCAAGCTATTTTGAGTTTGTATGGTATCCTCCTTATTCCAGGTGGTATTAGAGTATAATAACCACCCTACCATTTCCTCTACCTTAAAGGGGATAGGTCTTAATGGGATTCCTCCCCCCGTATGGGTGGGCACATGGGCGCACACCCAGCAGGAGCTTTGGCCCATTTTTTTCGCATAGACATATGACATATACAGAAAGGTATTTACATGCAATCCTCTCTCTTTACGTAAATGGGGTACCGCGCTTCCCGTGACAATATAAAATAACGCCATTACCCATGATACTCTAAACATGATTAATATATCACTACAGTCCAGTCTTTACAGGAATTTTATGACAAAGGGTATGCAGATCACCTGCAAAACAGATTCAGAAAGTAGCCAGTCAGTCGTCTTTATATACTTTCAATTGTGTCCAATGCTTCCATACTCCTTTACCCCTTATGTCTAGACAGGCACAGGTATCCCCACTGATTATGATTTCATATGGCCCACTCCATTTTGGGGCGAACCCTGGTTTGCTGGGCAGAGTTTTCACCATGACTTTACGACCCGCTGAGGGAACATAAGCCGTCATTGTGAGCTCTTGTGCCCGATCCTTGTCCTCCTGATTATCGCGGACATTCTTTCGCATCTCCTTTAATTGAGTGCTAAGTTCCAGAACGTATCGTTTTAGTCTATCTTTTAAAGGGCCTACATCGGCCCCACCTGTTATGATGCCTTCTGGCAATTGCATCGCCCTTCCTGTCATCAATTCATAAAGGGTCAAGCCTGTCGTTCAGTTTTCAGTGGCTCGCAGCTTCATTAGGATAATGGGCAATACTTCAGTCCAGGTTTTCCCTGACGTCTGCATTGCCTTTGCCAATGCATTTTTAAGGGTTCGGTTCATTCGTTCCACCATGCCCGAACTTTGAGGGTGGTATGGGATGTGGAATTTTTGTTTAATTCCCATTAATTGGCAAACCGTTTTTATGACACTCCCGGTAAAGTGGGTACCTTGATCAGAGTCCATTTGAATTGGTATTCCCCACCTGGGGATTACTTCTTCAGCTAAGACTCTGGCAACCATCAAAGCGGTGCAATTTCGCGTAGGGAAAGCCTCTACCCAGCGGGTGAATTGGTCTATGAACACGAGGCAGTAGGTTTTGCCGTGTGACGGTGGAAGGGGACCTGTGAAGTCCATCTGTATATGCTCCCAGGGCCCTCGCGGCCTTGGTTGATGTCCCATTTTGACTTTTATGGGTCGCCCGGGGTTATACTGCGCACAGGTGATACATCGATGGCAGTATCTCGCGATATCTCTTCCCATCCCCTTCCACCACCATTCTTTGCTGAGGCTTCCCATCATCGCTTCTCTCCCTGAGTGTACAAGCCCAAAGTGGAGTTCTAATAGCGTATTTTGAATGCACTTGGGGGCCATTACCCTGTTGTCCTTTCGCCAGACATTATCGCTTCCCCGCTTTGCGCCTTGTTCTTCCCACGTACCTTTTTCGACGTCGGGGGTGTCCTCATGGAGTTCGTCAATACTTATCTCGTCCTCGGAGCTGCTCACAGCGGCTATTGGTACTTCTTCGATCCTTCCTTGCTCTAGCGCCCTTTGTGCTGCTTGGTCCGCAGCCTGGTTCCCCTGGTGATTTAACCAGTCCGGGCTAGTCCGGTCCGGTTCCCTCTGATGTGCCTTAATCTTAATTACTGCTACCTGTTGGGGTTTGTCGCTAGCTTCTAGGAGGGCTTCTATCCTCAGCTGGTGTTTTATGGGATTGCCTCCCGTAGTAATGAATCCCCTCCTACCCCATGCAGTCATATAATCGTGGACCACCCCAAAGGCATACCTACTATCTGTGTAAATGTTCACGATTTTATTCTCTGACAACTCTAGTGCCCTGTTGAGAGCCACTAGCTCTGCCACTTGGGCCGATAGGCCTCCGTCAATCCGTCCTGACTCTACGGTTTTTAATTTGCCATTAACCACCGCCCACCCCGTTCGGGGCAGCCCATCTATATACTTGCATGAACCACCTACGTACAACGTCTCTTCCGCTGTCGCTAAAGGGGTGTCTTTTATCCTATCTTCTTCCAGGTTCATATCTACGTCCCCACAGTTGTGGGGCTCCCCAGTTCCCAGTATTCCTTCTGCCGGGTTCGCCCCTGTGTCTCTAACAATGGTTACTGCTTTACTCGGAGGGAGGAGGACAGCCTCCCACTTGGCACGTCTCATGTTCGAGACGGATCTTAATTTCCCGGTATTCAGCATCTCTACCAGAGTGTGTTTAGTGTGCAATATAATGTTTCCTGTCATTACTATCGGCTCACTAACCTTTACTGCCCAAGCCGCACAATCCAATGCAGCTATGCACCGGGAGAGCCCTGTGACTACCGGTCCCTCCGCTGTGGAATAGTAGGCGACGGGCCTTCTTTTATCCCCATGATCCTGCGTAACTACTGCTGTGTAAAACCCTTCTTCATTGTTGCAATGTATGTGGAAGTCCTTACTCATACCTGGCAGTCCTAGCCCTGGGGCTGATACTAGCTCAGACTTTAGTTGAGTATAAGCTTCCTCTTGTTCCGGTCCCCAATCTATCGGTTCCAACGCGGGTTTACCCCCTTTCACTAATCTTTGTATAGGTTCTGCTAATTTAGCGAACCCCGGGATAAAATTTCGACTGTAATTAAAGAGCCCCAGTACCTTCCTGACTCCACGTACTGTTACGGGTCTCGGCATGCCCTGGACAGCGTGTTTCCTGTCCTGTGGCATTTCTTTAAGTCCTTGGGAGATTAGATGTCCCAGGTACAGGACCTGAGTTTTTCCTATCTGTGCTTTTTTAGGGCTTACCTTGAGGCCAGCCGTCTCTAGGGCCCTTAGTACTAAATATAGGGTTGCCAGATGGTCTGCCTTCGTTTCCGAGGCTATTAGTATGTCGTCGACGTACTGCAAAATAGTGCTTCCTTTAGGTACTTCTATCTGTTTTAGGATATCACTCATGACGCGGTGAAAAATAGCTGGGCTATTATGGAATCCCTGTGGCAATCGGGTCCACGTATATTGTTTATCCCCTACTGTGAATGCAAATTTCTCTTGTGATTCTGGATCTAATGGGAGTGCCCAGAATCCGTTAGCTATGTCTAAAACGGTGAATATCTTCTGTTCAGAGGATAGCCCATTCAAAATTGTTGAGGGACTGGCAACGATGGGGTGTAATTTAGGAGTGACCTTGTTGAGGGCCGTATAGTCTATAGTCAACCGATAGCTCCCATCAGGTTTCTCTACTGGCCATGTGGGGGAATTAGTAGTGCTCGTGGTTTCCCTCAGGATACCCCTTTCTACTAGCCCCTTCACTATGTCCACGACTGCCTTCCTGGCCTCCGCCTTTATTGGGTACTGGCGGTGTGGCTTGTGTTCTGGTCCGGGAATCTTAATAGGGTCGATACTAGCTTTTCCTGTATCTAACTTTGTTTCAGCCCATACCCCAATCACGGAATCACAAATGGCTCCGTATCCTCCCGTATCTTCGTGCCAGTCCCTGGTAGTTACGGTGGCCACCCCAAGGGTGCCAGTGTTATTTGCCAGTTGTCTAATCTTTTCCTTACGGCCATCCGCCTTTGGCCATGTTAACTTTCCTTTGCCACAATCAATTATTGCTTTGTACTCCCTCATTATATCATTACCTAATATTGTACCTTCATTATTTTTACACACATAGAATTTCATGGGGAGGTATATATTATCGATTTCCACCAGCTGCGTGGTGCT
The DNA here is from genome assembly GCF_052327205.1 of Somniosus microcephalus. Classification (NCBI taxonomy): domain Eukaryota; kingdom Metazoa; phylum Chordata; class Chondrichthyes; order Squaliformes; family Somniosidae; genus Somniosus; species Somniosus microcephalus. The sequence continues at coordinate 88,201,981 of NC_141001.1, forward strand.
CAAGTGAGCTGGCACTTTAGTGCCATTGAGTCCTCGCAGGAGTATTGACTTACTAGTCGTGGGGAGGGGGAGGTTAGTGACGGAAACTGATGCGCCTGTGTCCACCAGCATTTCACATTGTCGGCCCCCTACTAGTGCAGACACACAAATTCTCCCCTCCCTTTTACCTTTTATGGGGGCCACAGGACATCAACTACTACGCTTATATTCCTGCCATTCCTTATATTCTTCGGCGGTTAGGGTGTTTTGCCCCTCACTAGGCCTGCCGTGTTTTCCGTAACAGGCGGCCTCTAGGTGCCCCCGTTTTCCGCAATACCTGTAATTGCACTGTTTGTCAACTTATTACGTTTACTTGTTAAATGAGTCCTGCTAGTTGGTGTACTAATAACACTCCTGCCTTCTTGGTTTTATCCTTTGTCAGTTTAGTCAACCAGCTTCTCTGGAGTTCTAAAGTCTGTGACACATCCCAACCGTCTTTCTGCATCTTCTTAATTAACGACTGTCGGTTTGTCATATAAGAATATGTGAGGGAGCCCGAAGGTCCCCTCTTAACTTCCTCACCTGACATCGCCGCTGCTTCACCGGTCGTTCCTTCGTGTCTGGAGATCTGTTCCTTAGAGAGCCCCCCTATTCTTTCCTTCCGAGAATACCCGAGCTTCTTGTCGCACTCTATGCCAGCGTTCTCAGAGGTCCGGGTTTGTCTTTCTCTCAAAACTGCCCGGACGTGTAATGCTTGCTTGTTGGACGGGGTTTCTACCCCTCCCCGGTGTCTGTTTACCTGATCAGGGTCCTACAACACCGACACTAATAATCTCCTAGTTCACTTAGCAACATGATATAATGCAGAAAAATGTTAACCATACTCGACTAGTATCACGACTTTAGAACACCTTGGAGTCTCGGCACCTACTTCATGGTCCTGGCCTTCGCATGGGGCATTTGCCCTCTTAACAACCGGCATGAGGCTAGGTGTCTGAGACAAGTGTCCTCCTGGTCTGAGGTTTTTCTTAGTTACTATTACACAAATACAAATACACACATACAAATCAAGTAATGTCTCTTACCCACTCAGTCTGTGTCCCAGATTCGTTTTGGTGCCGCTTCGTCGTTCAGTCGCCTTGTCGAGTGTCTCTGATTTATGGGTGGTCAAAAATCTGACTACTCACCCTGGTCACTGACTCGAATGACTGTTCAGCTCCGTGGCACCCTGCTCACAGCGCCAATTTGTTGTAGGAAAAATGATTCCTCAGAAACTAGACTTTGAGTAAGAGAGACAACTTTATTAAATGACAGAGCTCTGGGAGAAGCGTCTGCAACCACGCGGTCTGCGAGAGCACCTTCTCCCCGATTGTAGTACGTGCCGAGCTTATATACAATTCCAAGAAGTTGGTTTTAGATCATTTACATTCATCCAATCAATTTGTTTATTAGCGCATATCGTTATTTTCCTCCAGTCAGGAGTTTACACACTTGTGTTGCCAATTCTGCCTCTTCAGGTCTTCGTTCCGTCTTGTTCCGTCCGCGTCACCGGCGGAATGTGATTAGTTCGATAATAGGATACAAGTGATTAGTTCGATAATAGGATACCAGTGAACCTTGTTAGTCCTCAGTGATTCAATTAGTCCCAGTCAGGACACGAGATGAACTTTGTTCCAGCCATGCGTAAGCGTGGCATGTCTCACTGTGCAGTGATTCAATTAGTCCCGGTCAGCGAATTTTTTGTTTGTGTCTTTTCCAGCAAAATCTTGTCCAGCAAAATTTTGTCCAGCAATCTTGTCCAGCAAAATTTTATTCTAACAATACCAAATGTCTGCTCCATTGATATTGCTTATCAAATATGCTCTATGCTGGTGTTTGCTTAGCGATGTCATAAGCTATATTCCATGTGGGCGACACATAGCTCTGAAGATCCAACTTGTGGTAAGCTTTGTGGACACTCTGGAAGCCAGGCATTCAAGTATTTCAGCGCCATCTAGGACAGAGTAGACTACTGGACTAAATATCCAAATACTGAATATCAGTACTGAATACTGGTGAAGGCGATGGTTCCTCTGGGAAGTACAGCCCGAGCCAAGTCCACGGCACCACAGGTGGCTCAGCTGTACTGGGAGGAAGATCGGGAAGGCAATAGTGCTAGGGGATTCGATAGTTTGGGGAACAGGCGGGAGCTTTCTGCGGTGGCAGACGTGATTCCAGGATGGTATGTTGCCTCCCTGGTGCCAGGGTCAAGGATGTCACTGAGCGGCTACAGAACATTCTGAGAGGGGAGGGTGAACAGCCAGAGGTCGTGGTCCATATCGGTACCAACGACATAGGTAGAAAAAGGGATGATTTAGGGAGCTAGGAAAGAGATTAAAAAGCAGGACCTCAAAGGTAGTAATCTCTGGATTACTCCCTGTGCCACGAGCTAGTGAGTATATAGAAATAGGAGGATAGAGCAGATGAATGTGTGGCTGGAGAGATGGTGCAGGAGGGAGGGCTTCAGATTCCTCGGACATTGGGACCAGTTTTGGGGGAGGTGGGACCTGAACAGGCACTTCAACAGTGTTGGAACTTATGGGAGGGTTTGCTAGTGCTGTTGGGGAGGGTTTAAACTAATTTGGCAGGGGGGTGGGAACCAGGATGCAGCATTAGAAAGGAGAAACAAAGTGCACAAAGGATGGGCAGAGACAGATAGCACTAGAGTAAGAAATAGTGAGGTATTAGGTGGGGTCAGACTAAGAGAGAATACAAAAGGTCTGAGTCAGGTAATGTGATGAAATAACTCTGTGTTCTGGCATTTGTATTGTTGTTGTTGTACATGCTAATGTCTGGAATGTTGAACCAGTGTAACAACTTATGCTCCTCCCTAGCCCCGCCCCTCTTCTGGAATGTTCTACCAAGGGCTGGGTCGGTGATGAACTGTGTTAACTTGATGCCATGTTCTTACTTAATAAGCACGGTGGCATAGTGGTTAGCACTGTTGCCTCACAGCGCCAGAGACCCGGGTTCAAATCCGGCCTCGGGCGACTGTCTGTGTGGAGTTTGCACATTCTCCCCGTGTTTGCGTGGGTTTTCTCCGGGTGCTCCGGTTTCCTCCCACAGTCCAAAGATGTGCGGGTTAGGTTGATTGGCTATGATAAATTGACCCTTTGTGTTAGGGGGTTAAATACGTGGGGTTACAGGGATAGGGTGGGATATGTGTTGGTGTAGGGGTTACGGGGATCGGGTGGGATATGTGTCGGTGCAGGCTCGATGGGCCGAAATGGCCTCTATCTGCACTGTGGGGTTTCTGTGATTCTGTGAAAAGCCTTTAGTTTTAAGCTAACTTCATGGATTCAGGCAGTCATTTGGCACATCAATTTTATTAAGTAACAGCTTTTGGAAGATGGATCGATTTTTGAAACCAGAGCGTCTGGATATCGATCCCCATTTGGCAGACGCGTCGAAGAAGTTTACGCATTGGCTTCGATGTTTTGAACACTTCATCGCATCGCTCGATTCGACGGTTAACAAGTTGGGTCTTCTAACCAACTTGGTAAGTCATCAAACTTACTCGATAATTGAAGATATTACTACATATGAAGAGGCCCTCGCAGCCCTTAAGGCCCAGTACCTTAAGTCGGTTAACGAAGTATATGCTAGGTATCTCTTGTCTACTCGCAAGCAATTACCCGAGGAATCTCTGGACGATTTCCTGCAGGACCTTAAGACTTTGGCTAAGGATTGCAACTACAAGACTGTCTCTGCCATAGTGTATCAGGAAGAAGCCATCCGCGATTCTTTCATATCTGGCCTCCGATCTAATTATATTAGACAGAGACTCCTCGAGAACGACTCGTTAACTTTAAAAACGGTCGTTGCTACTGCTCGATCGTTAGATGTAGCCCAGAAGAATTTAGAAGTGTATGCATCAGCCCGTGCGTCTCTCTCAGCCTCGTGTGTTCCGAGTATGGAGGCATTCATAACACCAATGGAGCCTCCACTTAATCCTATTGTTGCGGCTGTACCCCATGGGTCTAAGTGTTATTTTTGTGGCCAATCTAAACACCCCAGGCAAAGATGCCCAGCCAGAGAGGCTACCTGTTTCAAATGTAAGAAACAGGGACATTTTAGTAAAGTGTGTAAGGGAAATCCTGTACCCAATGTCTTCTCTGCTCCCGCCTATCGTTTTACTCTAGCCTCGGCTACGTTTGACCAAACCATACCGTGTTCCTTGTCGAAATCTATGATGGACATCAAGATTAATGGTCGTCCTACTGGGTGTTTGATAGACTGTGGCAGTACTGAAAGTTTTATACACCCCAACCTTGTTAACTCCTGTTCATTGAAGGTGTATCCTACTCGAAGTGAAATTGTGATGGCGTCCAAGTCCCTTACTTCGGAGGTAACTGGATATTGTAAAGTCACATTGACCGTTAAGGATACGGAGTATAAGGACTTTAAACTCCTCATATTACCTCAGTTGTGTGTGAGCTTAATATTAGGCTTGGACTTCCAGTGTCAGCATGAGAGCGTTACCCTTAAGTATGGTGGATCTCAGCCTCCACTCACAGTCTGCGGCCTTTCTACTTTAAAAGTAAGTCCGCCTTCTTTGTTCGCGAACCTTGCTCCTAATTGTAGACCTATAGCGACTAAGAGTCGACGGTATAGTTCAGAAGATAAAACATTTATAAAAGAGGAAGTGGAAAGGCTTCAACGGGAGGGAATCATCGAACACAGTAATAGCCCGTGGCGTGCCCAGGTGGTGGTGGTTAAAACTAATGAAAAGAAAAGACTTGTGGTCGATTATAGCCAGACTATAAACTTGTATACCCAATTAGACGCCTATCCTTTGCCTCGTATTTCTGAGATGGTGAACCAGATAACTCAGTACCGCGTGTTCTCCACCATTGATTTAAAGTCTGCCTACCATCAACTCCCCATTAAAATAGAAGACCGACCTTATATGGCCTTCGAAGCTAATGGGCGCCTGTACCAATTCCTTAGGGTGCCCCTTGGAGTGACGAATGGGGTATCCATCTTCCAACAGGAGATGGATCGTATGGTGGATGAATACGCGTTGGAAGCAACATTCCCGTACCTGGACAATGTTACTATCTGTGGGCGCGACCAACGGGAGCATGATCAAAATCTCACGAAGTTCCAAGAGACTGCAAAGAGGTTAAACCTGACCTACAATGAAAACAAGTGTGCCTTCAATACTACATGTTTGTGTATTCTTGGTTGCGTTGTGGAGAATGGGGTAATCGGGCCAGATCCTGAAAGATTATGCCCACTTAAGGAATTACCTTTACCTCACACTGTAAAAGCTTTAAGAAGGTGTCTGGGATTCTTCTTGTACTATGCCCAGTGGGTGGCTAACTACTCAGATAAAGTCCGACCTCTTATTAAGTCGACGTCTTTTCCGCTATCGGCAGAAGCTCAGGAGGCTTTCCTTGATATCAAATGGGACATTGAGAAGGCAGTGGTATGTGCCATGGATGAGAAGATCCCTTTTCAAGTGGAAAGTGATGCATCAGATTTTGCGTTGGCAGCAACTCTTAACCAAGCTGGTAGACCAGTAGCTTTCTTCTCTCGTACATTGCAAGGACCAGAAGTTCGACATTCTTCAGTGGAAAAGGAGGCACAGGCGATTATCGAAGCAGTCAGGTATTGGAGACATTATCTCGCTGGCCAACGTTTTACGCTCATTACTGACCAGCGATCCGTGGCCTTTATGTTCAACACTAAGCAGAGAGGCAAGATCAAAAATGATAAGATTTTAAGATGGCGAATAGAACTGTCAACATATGACTATGATATTCAGTACAGGCCTGGAGTATTTAATGAGCCATCGGATGCTTTGTCACGAGGAGTATGTGCTAGTCTAGGTACAGATAAGCTTCAAAGTCTCCACGATGCACTCTGCCACCCTGGGGTTACCAGAATGAACCACTTCATTAAGTCCCACAATCTACCCTACTCTATTGAGGAGGTCCGGACAATGACCAGAACCTGTCGCGTTTGTGCTGAATGCAAACCCCGCTTCTATAAGCCGTCCGAGCCAGCTCATCTTATTAAAGCAACTCGACCATTTGAGTGTTTGAGTCTCGATTTTAAAGGTCCCCTTCCATCGAGTGACCATAATGTCTATTTTCTTAATATTATAGACGAGTACTCTCAGTTCCCTTTTGTTATCCCCTGTCCGGATGTGACTAGTGCTGTTGTAATTAAATGCCTCTGCCAACTGTTTTCCTTGTTTGGCATGCCTAACTATATACATAGTGATAGGAGTTCTTCCTTTATGAGCGAAGAATTGCGACAGTTTTTGCTATCGAAGGGGATTGCAACGAGTAGAACTACCAGCTACAACCTTCGTGGTAATGGGCAGGTCAAGAAAGAAAATGCGACAGTGTGGAAGGCTATCGTACTGTCTCTGAAGTCGCGAAGCCTGCCGACCTCTCGCTGGCAGGATGTCCTGCCAGACGTGCTGCATTCCATAAGGTCTCTTTTGTGTACAGCGACGAATGCCACCCCTCATGAAAGGATGTTTAGTTTTCCAAGAAAAGCTACTAATGGAGTAATGTTACCCACATGGTTGACGACCACGGGCCCTGTGTTGTTGCACAGACATGTGAGAGGCCACAAGACTGATCCACTGGTGGAGGAAGTACAACTCCTCCATGCTAATCACCAGTATGCGTATATTCAATATCCGGATGGGCGAGAGGATACGGTCTCTATTAAAGATCTTGCATCTGCTGGAGCTCGAAAAGAGTTCGACTCTGAGAGTAGAGTTTTCAATCGTGGTATTGGACCTTCAGAGACACAAATCCTCAGTGTGGAAAATACTGATGATTCTGGGAATTCGAATGAACCGGAGTTAGTACTCCGGGAGGAGCCTCAGCAAGAGTTACGTCGTTCCCAGAGGATTATCAGACCTCCTGACAGACTGAATCTATAGCAGGGGGTGAATGTGATGAAATAACTCTGTGTTCTGGCATTTGTATTGTTGTTGTTGTTGTTGTACATGCTAATGTCTGGAATGTTGAACCAGTGTAACAACTTATGCTCCTCCCTAGCCCCGCCCCTCTTCTGGAATGTTCTACCAAGGGCTGGGTCGGTGATGAACTGTGTTAACTTGATGCCATGTTCTTACTTAATAAAAGCCTTTAGTTTTAAGCTATCTTCATGGATTCAGGCAGTCATTTGGCACATCAGGTTTACAGTGCATATGTGTAAACGCACGAAGTGTGGTATAAGGTTGGTGAGCTGCAGGCGCAAATAGCCACATGGGAATATGATGTCGTGGCAATAATGGAGACCTAGCTCAGAAAAGGACAAGATTGGATTTTAAATATTCCTGGATATAAGGTGTTCAGGAAAGATAGGGAAGGAAAGAAAGAGGTGGGGTGGCAGTATTGATTAAGGAGAATATTACAGTGCTGGAGAGAGAGGATGTCCTGGAGGTGTCAAGGACAGAATCTATTTGGTTAAAGTTGAGAAACAATAGAGGTGCCATTATGCTACTAGGTGTATTCTATAGGCCACCAACTAGTGGGAAAGATATAGAGGAGCAAATTTGCAGGGAAATTACGGAGAGGTGCAAGAACAATAGAGTAGTGATAATGGGGGACTTCAACTAACCTAATATAGACTGGGATAATAATAGAGTAAAGAGCAGGGAGGGGAAGAATTTCTGAAGTGTGTTCAGGAGAACTTTCTTGATCAGTACATTTCCGGCCCAACGAGGAAGGAGGCATTGCTGGATCTGGTTCTGGGGAATGAGGTGGGTCAAGTGTCAGTCGGGGAACATTTAGGGAACTGTGATCATTGTATCATAAGGTTTAGATTAGCTATGGGAAAGGACAGGGAGCAATCTAGAGTAAAAATGCTTAATTGGAGGAAGGCAAATTTCAGTGGGTTGAAAACGAATCTGGCCCAAGTAAATTGGAATTAAAGATTGGCGGGCAAAACTGTAATCGAACAATGGGCTGCCTTTAAAGAGATGGTTCGGGTACAGTCGAGGTACATTCCCACAAGGGGGAAAGGTAGGGCAACTAAAGCCAGAGTTCCCTGGATGACGAAAGAGATAGAGAGTAAAATGAACCAGAAAATGAGCACCTATGACAGATGTCAGGTTGAGAATACAAGTGATAATCAGGCTGAATATAGAAAGTTCAGAGGGGAAGTGAAAAAGAAAATAAGAGGGGCAAAAAGAGATTATGAGAATAGATTGGCAGCTAACATAAAAGGGAATTCAAAAATCTTCTATCGGCATATATAAATAATAAACAGGTAGTAAAAGAAGGGGTGGGGCCGACTAGGGACCAAAAAGGAGACCTACGCATGGAGGCAGAAGGCATTGCTGAGGTACTAAATGAGTACTTTGCATCTGTCTTCACCAAGGAAGAAGATGCTGTCAAAGTCATAGTGAAAGAGGAGGTAGTGGAGGTACTGGATGAGATAAAAATTGATAGAGGAGGTACTAGAAAGGCTGTCTGTACTTAAAAGTTGATAAGTCACCAGGATCAGATGGGATGCATCCTTGGATGCTGAGGGAGGTTAAGGAGGAAATCGCGAGGTACTGGCCATAATCTTCTAATCCTCCTTAGCTATGGGGGTGGTGCCAGAGGACTGGAGAATTGCAAATGTTCCACCCTTGTTCAAAAAAGGATGTAAGGGTAAACCCAGCAACTACAGGTCAGTCAGTTTAACCTCGGTGTTGGGAAAGCTTTTAGAAACAATAATCAGGGACAAAATTAACAGTCACTTGGACAAGTGTGGATTAATTAAGGAAAGCCAGCACAGATTTGTTAAAGGCAAATCGTGTTTAACTAACTTGATCGAGTTTTTTGATGAGGTAACAGAGAGGGTTGATGAGGGCAAGGCGGTTGATGTGATGTCATTGAATATGGATTTCCATAAGGCGTTTGATAAAGTACCACATAATAGGCTTGCCAGCAAAGTTGAAGCCCATGGAATAAAAGGGACAGTGACAGCAAGGATATGAAATTGGCTAAGTGACAGGAAACAGAGTAGTGGTGAATGGTTGTTTTTCAGACTGGAGGAAAGTATACAGTGGTGTTCCCCAGGGGTCGGTACTAGGACCACTGCTTTTCTAGATATATATTAATGACTTGGACTTGGGAGTACAGGGTACAATTTCAAAATTTGCAGATGACACAAAACTTGGAAGTATAGTGAACAGTGAGGAGGATAGTGATAAACTTCAAGAAGACATAGACAGGCTGGTGAAATGGGCTGACACGTGGCAGATGAAATTTAACGCAGAAAAGTGCAAAGTGATACATTTTGGTAGGAAGAACGAGGAGAGACACTATAAACTAAAGGGTACAATTCTAAAGGGAGTGCATGAACAGAGACCTGGGGGTATATGTGCACAAATCATTGAAGGTGGCAGGGCAGGTTGAGAAAGTGGTTAAAAAAGCACACGGGACACTGGGCTTCATAAATAGAGGCATAGGGCGGGATTTTGTCAATGGGGACGTGATGGAGGCAGGACTCCCACTTTTTGGGTTGTAGTCCCGCCTCCATCGATCTGTGGCCAACCCACGCGATTTTCCCTTGATTGACCTTGTTGAGCCCGCCCAGCGGGCTCAGCAGGCCAATTAAGGGACACCCGGTTACAGGTGACATCAGGGATTGACATTTGTCTGTGAAGCTGTCAAACACTGACAGTCTGACTTCTAACTTGAGTCCTTCTCCACAGACTCAGTTAGAAATCTCTCCAGAACAGAAAGCTGAATGCTGCAACTTTTGACAGCTCGCGGCCATTCTGCTTTCTGTGCCGGTGAGATGAGGGACTCCTGAGACCTGAAGGAAGGAAGCCTGCATTAGTAAGTAAAGGTAAGTAAAACTTATTTAAACACTTTACACACACCAAACACACTTACCTCTGCACTCATGCACCCATCACTCACCTGAACACCGGACATCTCGAACCCTCCAAGCTCTTCAGCCCGACGGTCCGCCTCGCTAACTTGGCGTGGTTTGGAGCCGTCGGGCAGCCCACACTTCAGGGCTAAAATTAGGGATTAGGCCAAAAACTGCCAGTTAACTACCTGTTAACAGGCAGTTAATTGGCACTAATCCCCTTCCCGCCTCGGGGAGGCGGCTCCCAGCACAGGTACCCGCCTCCTGGGAAACGGGCATGGAGGCGGGTTGGGGGGCGAGAAGGGTTCGTGCCCCTCGATTCTGCAATTTTCCCCCCACTCCCGCCTCCAAACCCGCCTCGAACCAAACCACCCTCCATGGGGTTTGGAAAATCCAGCCCATTGAGTACAAAAGCAAGCTAGTCATGATGAAACTTTATAAAACACTGGTTTGGCCTCAACTGGAGCATTGTGTCCAATTCTGGACACCGCACTTTAGGAAGGTGCAAAGGCCTTAGAGAGGGTGCAGAAAGATTTACGAGAATGCTACCAGGGATAAGGGACTTCAATTACATGTAAAGACTAGAGAAGCTGGGGTTGTTCTCCTTAGAGCAGAGAAGGTTGAGAGGAGATTTGATAGAGAAGGAAAAACTTTGCAGGGTTACGGGGAAAGGGCGGGGGAGTGAGACTAGTTGATGTGCTCTTGCAGAGAGCCGGCACAGGCTCGATGGGGCGAATGGCCTCCTTCTGTGCTGTAACCATTCTATGATTCTATTATTCTATCCACCCCCCGACCAATGATGCACAGTGGCTGCAGTATGTACTATTTATAGGATGCACTGCTGCAACTCACCAAGCTTCCTTCAACAGCACTTCCCACCCCTGCCATCTCTACCACTGAGAATGACAAGGACAGTTACATCATGGCAACATCATCACCTCCAAGTTCCTCTTCAAGTCACATAGTTCTGTGGGGCTTTCAGCTGTTTATGCCGTATCTCTGAGGGCTCCACTGATCTCTTGTTGAAGTTACACGGGGGAGGAGACCAACAGAACCCTGTGCAATTTCAGGGCCGTGTTGCTGTTCCTTTATCATTACTGGGTCAAAGGCCATCATGGAAGCACCATCACTGCAAGGACTGTATGGCCCAAGAGAAAGTCTACCATTTGCTTTTCAGGGCAATTAGTGATGGACAATAAGTGTGGCCTTGCTGGTGTTGCCCATATCCTGTGAACAAGAAAATAAATATAGAAATTCATAATTATTTCTCAGTGGTTGCAGATGAAATGGATGTTCATCAAATTACATTCTTTTCTGTTAATGGCAGCATGGGATATTGCACAGTTACTAACCCCATGGTTAGTATGTGTCAATGGTGCCTGTTTCCTGGTAATGTCACAGCCTTTCCTGTTGCTGCAGCACACTGTTACTGATTTGTATGCATTCAACAGCATGTCAAAACAGAAATCTGTAACCTGGTTAAAGGAGCATTGAACTACAAACTCATTGATCCTTGGCAACCCTCCTGATGTCAGGAGCCTGTGGCAAAAAAGTTGAGTGCTCCTTTTATTTGTACCACTACGAGCAGCATGGTAGTGATGTTGCTCCTTGGTAGCAGGTCTGGTGAAGAGATGGTTTAATTCATCTAGGACTTTCATGGTGATGTGTAGCCTGTTCACACATTGCTCTTGGTGAAATCAAGGTAGCTCTGTCACTGGCAGTAGACACACTACCTGAAGTAGTAGTGCATCCTTTTGGTGACCCTGCTACAACCTTCCCTGGTCATCCTCTGCTGGCCGTTCTCCTGCTCCTCATCAACATGTCCAGGAAAGTGATGAACCCATGTTGCTCTGTGGATTGAAACAGCTGGTGTTTCTTGTTCTGTTCCATGTTGGACCGCTGGTGACCCTCTCTAATGCCATAACTCCATCTTTATACTGTGGGCCGTTACAAGATATGGATTAGAAAGCAAATGTGTCCAAACTTGCATGTTCATTTTTAGTTGGTGCTTAACAAGGATTAACAGGCTAAAATAACTTTGGAACTGTGTGTTAGCATGCAGTAAACTAGGTTGATCTGGGGAGAAATTTTGGAAGTGGGAGCAAAAATGTTAGGATGCTCTTTTCATCCAGATGGACCAAATTACTACGCCACACCTGGAGCATGCATTGCCTCGAGTACGCAAAGTCATTTTATGCCAGTATTTATTGCCCATCCCCTAGCTGTCCTGAGGGCATGAGGAGTCAACCAGATAGCGTGAGACTGGAGTCACAAATAAGGATGCTATGTTCCCTTCCCTGAGGGGCATTAGTGAACTAGTTGGGTTTTACAACAATCCAACAGCTTTTGTAGTAATTGTCTGCTGCTAGCTCACAATTTACCAGAATTATTCAATTCAGTTTCACAACTTACCTCTGGGTTGCTAGTCAGTATCATAACCACTGGGCTACCATACCCCTCCATTTTGTATTGATGTGTTGCCTCTTTTATATTTTTCATAACACAAAACAATCTAATGTAGTCTCCTGGTCAATTTATCATTAAAAAAAATGTTTTCAGTTTAGGATACAGGCCAGGGCTCCAAATGACATTGTGGTGACTTGGAACTTGATTTAATCTGATGAATGGACTTGTGTTTAATTTTTGTGTGTCTTTGCCAGCTGATTGCCATTCATTATTGTACTGTTTAATATTCTCCAAACTTTGTCAAATAATGGAAAATATGACCAGAAATCATCTGAAATATATTACAGCCAAATTCCTCTTTGTTTCCTGTTTAGGATTTCAATAATTAATACAATGAATTTGCATCTCATCATGCCATTGATCTATAGATCTAGGAAAAAGGGCAATGCAACTTTCATAGAATCATAAAATGATACAGCACAGAAGGAGGCCATTCGGCTAATTCTCCCTGGGCCAACTCTTTGAAAGAGCTATCCAATTAGTCCCACTTCCCTGCTCTTTCCCCATAGCTCAGCAAATTTTTTTTTCAAATATTTATCCAATTCTCTTTTGAAAGTTATGATTGAATCCGCTTCTACCACCCTTTCAGGCAGTGCATTCCAGATCATCATAACTCGTGTGTTTTTTTTTCCTCATGTCGTCTCTGGTTCTTTTGCCAATTACCTTAAATCTGTACCCGCTGGTTACCGACTATTCTGCTACTGGAAACAGTTGCTCCTTATTTACTCTTAAACCCTTCAAGATTTTGAACACCTATATCAAATCTCCTCATAATCTTCACTGCTCTAACGAGAACAACCCCAATTTATCTAGCCTCTCCACGTAACTGAAGTCTTTCATCCCTGGTACCATTCTAGTAAATCTCCTCTGCACACTCTCTAAGGCCTTGACATCCTTTGTAAAGTGTGGTGCCCAGAAATGGCCACAATACTCCAGCTGCAGCCTAAGCAATGTTTTATAAAGGTTTAGCATAACTTCCTTGCCTTTGTACTGTTTGCCTCTATTTATAAAACCAAGGCTCCCATATGTCTTTTTAACCGCCTCCTGCCACCTTCAACGACTTGTGTACGTATACCCCCAGGTCTCTCTGTTCTTGCACCCACTTTAAAATTGTACCATTTAGTTTATTATTGCCAAAATATAAATATATCTTACAAAAGAAAATATAAGTAATTTTGCAATCTTGCTTAATGAGTTCTATAAACAGTATGCTTTGTTTTTTAGTTGTCCTGGATTTCATGAGCTATAAATCAAACTGTTTTCTTGTTCCCTGTGATGTGCTGAGTATGAGAAAAATGTAATTTGGCTGTTTAAAAAATTGGTGTCCTGAAATTTTGCTCATGATTAATTAATTGTTAATTGTGGTTAATGGCTTTGGATTATCCTGGAGACAGTGGTTCACGGTACACACATTGCACAGTTGGATTACCTGATTTTTTGTTTGTACTAATTAAACTGCTCATTAGCTGCTTGAGAGGTGTGAGAAGAGCAGCATTAGTGCTGTGACAAGGGTGGCTACTTATCTGTCAATAATGCTAATAGCTTTGCACAAAACCGGTAGAAGAGAAATTGGCAGCACCTGCCATTTGATGAGGGGGACATTCAATCAAAGACAGTGCAATTAATTCTTGCAAGAGAAAAAGAGTAAAAATTCTGCAATGTGCCAGAACTCCATCCTCTAAAGAGCAGATCTACAGCAACAGAATGAATTGTTTCATTTTCCCCACATCAACCATCATATGGCCTGCTGCAACAACATTACCAGTTTTGTGCTGAATTTTGGACAGTGTTATGCTGTGAACCTGTGCTAATTAAGGGGAAACAGCACAGATTCACTAGAATGATACTGGAGCTTAAATGATTAAATTATGAGGACCGCTTGCATAAATTTGGTTTGTATTCCCTTACGTTTAGAAGTTTGAGGGGTGATGTAATTGAGGTGGTTATTATGATTAAAAGAATTGATAGGCTAGTTACAGAGAAACTATTCCTCTGGTGGGACATCCAGAACAAGTGGATATAATCTTAAAATTAGAATTCAAATTGAAATTTTCATGGCTGAGATTGCTAGGTTTTTGTAAGGTAAGGGTATCAAGGGATACGGGAAAAAGGTGGGTAAATGGAGCTGAGGTACAGATCAGCCATAGTCCAATAGAGTGGCCGATCAAGCTCGAGGGGCTGAATGGCCTACTGCTGTTCGTATAAAACTGGGTTAAGATGTCCCAAATTCATTTCACTTAAGACTTTATAGCTACCTAAAGGAGATGTCAGCATATCGGTCTGGCTGGGTGAGAGCCCTAGAGTTGAAAGGATAGTGTACTAACCCATTGTCCCACCCAGTCTGTACATAAGCTTTATTTTAAACAATATTCTTTTAAAAATAGTCTACTTAAAATCATCTAGCAGAGTGGTCATGCAGCATGCTAATGTCCCAACACACTATGCCATAAAGTAGTGGTTCACATTCTCAATTCCTCATGTGGTAAATGACCAACTGTGTTAACCTTGGAGAGTATGGGTGGAGTCCAAATGCTACCTACAGAGCAGAGAGTATCAAAGTGCAAATCCTTTGTACGTCCTCGTGGTTAAGAGCATTATTGGCAGTTCCTTGGGAGCAGGTTGTCTGCCAACCCCATCAGGCACAGAACGCCTTGTGGCTCAGGGAAGCTTAGAGTAAAATAAAAAGTTAAAATAAATTGAAAATCGAGAGATTTGTTTTTAACTGAGCATATGGCTAAAATGCAATTCATCCCTCGTTGTGTAAGTGTAGATATGGTCAAAACCAAATGGATATGTCTCGCCCTCCCTTTGGCCAACCACACAGCATGGAATTGTGTTTGGTTTGTTTGCCCACCTTCACAGCTACAAGAGATTAAAGAAGAATGGGAAATATATATTTAAAATGAGAATCAATACAACTGAAGAGACAGATTTGTACTATTTGTTAATAAATGTTTGGAAGAGATAAGAAGTTCAGGTTAGTAAATTATTTATTTACTAAGCACACAAAGTCTTATTCATACATTTCTACTTTTGGCCACAGGCCAATCTGATTTCAGTTAGTTATTATCATGGTATTTATTGTGCCTAGATCAACGTGTATATGTTACCAGGTTTCACAGGATAGTGAAATTTCAGATTTTGGATGAAGTGCAAGTATCTTTTTACTCCAACCCCAATAGCTTCTTGGTTTAATTTGAAAATGTGCACTTTCCTACGAAAAACAAAAATAACCAGGTTCAGTTTTCTGTACCTTTTTTATCTTGTGATGTCCTCCATCCCCTTTTCTCTCGCCATTATTGTTCTTTCTTTCTGGCAGCTGAAAACACAGTGCACTTGTACATAGTTTAGATGTAGGTTTCTGGTCTGTAAAAACCAGGTTGTGGCTTGGTGTAAGTTGTCATTTTGTGATCTGGTCAAGACCTTTTCACGAATGTGATTGGTACATCTAAATGTCAGGCTTCTGTGTATAGAATATTGGCTAGAATGGAGGCAGAGACCTGAATATTGGGTCTGTGCCCCTTTTCTCTCTGCTCTGCATGGTATTCCCCAGGTGCAGAACAGAGGGAAATCTGACTGTGATAATGGAAATTTGAAGGAATAGTAAGACAATTTCATTCTCCACCAATATGGATACAGAACTGTATTTTGTATCAACACTACTACCTCCAAAAAATCCCAACAGCTGCCTGAAAGGGTCCTTTTCTATATTTGCAAATAGTTTCTATTTATTCACAAGATTGAGCATTTAAAAAGGTAGATTTCACTATGATTCGATACAGCTCTCATGCACGAATATATAGAAAATGTAGAAGTTTTATTTGCTGTACTTTTTCTGCTAAAAATATGAAGCCTAATTAGAGAAATGTGTTGAATTGTAATCCTCCCCTAATTTACAGTATTCTCTGAATAAATAAATCTGTCCTTTTCTTTATATAAGAAAAATGTACTGCAGACCTCAAAGGGTTAATTCAATGTACTGTATATTTATATCTTTGTCTGCATAATGCAGTTATGTTTGTGATAATTGAGATCTGTATGTAAATTACTGTGTATTCTAACTATAGCGTGACTATAACATGACATAACTGAGGAATGTTACTTTATGAATAATTCTATCCTATTGACGATGCACTGTAAAGTAGGCAATTCATGGGCGTTGGTGCAAATTTTATTTTTACATTAAGCTATAATTCCAATTGTATGTCCTGTTTATAATTGACATGTTTTCTGTTTTGGGTGGGAATAATTATGAGCCCATTTTATCCAGAATTATCTCCAAAGGATTTAGTAATATAGGGTCTAATTTCATGTAATGTCATTTTAAATTGGTTGACTGTGTGACTGTGAATAGTTAGTGTTTACAATTACCTTTGCTGGATGGGTGCATGTATCTAAGCTTTTCCAGCACAGGATAGTGAAGACATAAATCAGTGCCAAATCATGTCACAGAAACTTGACTTATTTTCACCGTGGAGAGAGAATTTACTCGGGTGCTGACTACACACAATTTAAAAGATGTTGTACTTGATGTTATTGTTGACACCCTTTAAATTGCTGAAACATGTTTTCTGAGATGGTAGTTTTGAGATTTTACTTTTATTTTTTCCAATTTCTCCTCAAGAGCACCAGGATTGCACTTTTCAGAATGCAGCCCACATGATGCAGTTATTATTACACATATAATTGAACTTTGTTCACAGAGATGTTATAACTCGGTTGAAACAAAGAAATGCCCTTATTTTGCAACCCACACTGAACCAGAATTATTGCACATTCTGAAGACATTATAGATATCCATTGGTTCAGTCTGATGAAACTTTATTAAACCATTTTTATGCAAAACCCTTTACTTTGGAGGCAATCCTCACTGATTCAACTCTTGGCATATGAAAAGCGCTATTGTAGCACTCAAGTTGCAAAATACGGTCACAGTTTAGGCCTTTTGAAGTGAGGCTCGCAACATTTGGTTTGAAAGTGTAACCTGTTTTATTAGTTGGTGTGTTTAAATGCACTGATAGTCTCTGGGCTAGATTTTACAAACCTTGGCGGGTCCGTTGCTGGCGATGTCAGTGGCGGGTCCGGGCCCCGCTGCTGGCTCCAGCCTGCTGTGTAGAATGAATTTCCCCTGATTGGGCTTGTTAAGCCCGCCCAGCGTGTTTCCAGGCCAATTAGAGGAAGCGGGTCTGGTGACATTTGATGACCCGTCATCAGCTGGTTTCCTTAAAGGGATCATGGCCAACTTTAATTTGACATTTGTGCTGTCAGTGTTCTACAGCACTGACTAACACTGCACAAAGGCACAGGGCTGCTCCCAGGTTCACCCATGACTCCCTCCATTTGCTTATGGAGGGAGTCACAGCAAACAGGGAGATCCTCTTCCCTTCCCATGGGTGGAGAAGACCTCCCTAGGAGATCAACACAGCCTGGTTGCACATTGCAGAGGAGGGCACAAGCAGGGATGTGGTCAGGAGGACCTGGGTGCAGTGCCGCATACCTTTCAATGATCTCAGTAGATCAGGAAACGTTAGTACAAAGCCACACTCGACCTCACCCTGCTGTGCCTCTCATCACATCCCCATCCCCTACCCTACTCCTGCAGATCCTTACACCAACTTACCTTGCACCTCCACCCATCCCTCTCTATCTACATTATCACTTCCCCAGCTCATGAGCCACCTCTCACACTCACCCTCGTCCTAATTCAATCATACCAACTAACAACACACAAGGGTAGGCACTTGGGTGTTTTATTCAATGTTCATGTAAAGTTTCTGTTAATGTGGTGTCAAACATTGAAACCTTTATTTTCAACACTGCATTCTTGGATAGATTTGTGTGCACCTTTGTAAGTGGCTTAGTGAGTTGCAGTGAATGGTGAGACATAAAGGTACCCCCACAATGGTGATGAGTGTGAAAGGAATGGCTTGAGCATTGTAGGGATGCTTTATGGTGTTGGTGTGGGATGGTGCCAACCTGGTACGTCATGTGGCAGCCAGGGTGTATAGCGTCAAGTGAAGTAAATCTGGCCATGGTTAGGCCATCACTGGCCTCCCAGCCAGCAATGTGGTTGGGTGCTGATGCCCTGTGACCTGTGCAGCATCAGGTGATTGAGGAGAAGGTTGGTGTTTTTGTTGGTGCTGCTGGTGTTGGGGCTGATCGTGGTGGGATTCTGAGGACCAAGGTGAGAGAGTTTCAATTCCATTCATGCTGATTGAATAGATGGCAGGTGAAGTAGAGCTGATAGAAGCGATCTGTCAATGGTGGGAGAGGTAATGAGGTCAGACTGGATGGAGACGTGTAAAGACTTGCAGCATTCTGAATCTGTAGTGGAATTGCAGTTTAGAGAAGCTAGTGGTTAAGGGAACAAGCCACTAATGATTTTAATTGCCTCCTCCGCTATTGCGTGGCGGGTCTGCTCAGCGCTCACAGACTCGACATTTGGTAAAGGCGCATGGCGGCGGGTTCACAGCGGGGTCCTGACCCCACTGGGGAAAAAGAGCACTTTCCCACCCGACCTGCCACCGATCACGCCCACTGACCCCCTGCAAAATCCAGCCCAAATTTATCTTTGTGATCATAAATTTCACTCCCCTGATGCTGATAGTTCTGAGTCACTCAAGAATAGGAATTCCACTCTCTGACCACAGGGCAAATCCATCACTGACACTCCCTCATTATCTCCCTTCTGAACTCTGCTACCTAGCAACTAGCAAACAATGGTAAGCAATACCTTGATGGATTAAGTTTTCCTGACCAAGTGAGCATTAGATTATGAATGGTTGTAAGTTTCTGTGCAAATGTTCCAGTTCCAGCTGGGAGCTTTGACTTGATATTTGAAGCTGTCAACTCATCAGCTGATTCAATGGTGAGTGACCCCCTGCCTCAGTTTCACAGACGAGTTCTAGGCACAGCGGGAAACCGGTGGGCGACCTATCAGATTCAAAAAGCTGGTGGAAAAAACATTGTTAAGTGGCTGTAAACAAGCCACTAATGATTTTAATTGCCTCCTCCGCTATTGCGTGGCGGGTCTGCTCAGCGCTCACAGACTCGACATTTGGTAAAGGCGCATGGCGGCGGGTTCACAGCGGGGTCCTGACCCCACTGGGGAAAAAGAGCACTTTCCCACCCGACCTGCCACCGATCACGCCCACTGACCCCCTGCAAAATCCAGCCCAAATTTATCTTTGTGATCATAAATTTCACTCCCCTGATGCTGATAGTTCTGAGTCACTCAAGAATAGGAATTCCACTCTCTGACCACAGGGCAAATCCATCACTGACACTCCCTCATTATCTCCCTTCTGAACTCTGCTACCTAGCAACTAGCAAACAATGGTAAGCAATACCTTGATGGATTAAGTTTTCCTGACCAAGTGAGCATTAGATTATGAATGGTTGTAAGTTTCTGTGCAAATGTTCCAGTTCCAGATGCAGAACCAGAGTGAACCCTATCCTATTACAGTGGTGCATCAGTGTTGTGAATATTCTTGTTTTAAATATAAGCTACTGTGATTCCAAATGGCGTGAATGTCGTTCCCTTCAAAGAAATAAAAAATATTGTAAGCAATATAACACTATGACAAGTAAACCTCAAGAGAAAATAACTCCAGACAAGGGCGTATTGATCTGGCATGTACATCAATGATGCTTATAGAACAATGATGATTTGGCAAAAAAATGGAGAGACAGCATAAGCAGCAGAAAAGAACAGATCAATATCTGGCACATGTCTTTTATTACTGCATCACCAGGGAGAGTAATGTAAACTGCTTTATTTATTAGGCTGATCTTGTGGGTCACTATAGGACAGGGTTTTGATGGAGTTAAGATGTTTATTTATTGAGTGATGACCGTCAAAGGTGGTAGAAATTCAAAATCGTTTCGCTCAGTTTTCATGGCACCGATTGGGCGTTCAACATACTAGTTTCGGAGTGGCATATCCCCCGGCAGAAGTGCACACAAAATGCGATGGCTGCCATGTTCGTTGAGGCCCTCTTTTGGGGTTCCTCTGAAATGTTAATATTCAAATAGGGGTCCTGCAGTAATATTAGGGCCCTTTTGGGAAATTGCTGCCAGGGAGAGTTTGATTCGATCATTCTTCAGCCCGCCCAGCAACACATGGCGGGAATGGTCAGGAAGCAGACTGCAGCAACAGTATTTAAAGGGATCATAGAATCATAGAATGGTTATAGCACGGAAGAAGGCCATTTGGCCCGTGCCAGCTCTCTGCAAGAGCACTTCCAACTAGTCCCATTCCCCCGCCCTTTCCCTGTAGCCCTGCAAAAAAATTTCCTTCAGATACTTATCCAACACCCTTTTGAAAGCTGTGATTGAGTCTGCCTCCACCACCCTTTCAGGCAGTGCATTCCAGATCCTAACCACTAGCTGAGTAAAAAAGTTTTTAGTCATGTCGCCTTTGGTTCTTCAGCCAGTCACCTTAAATCTGTGTCCTCTGGTTCTCGACCTTTCTGCCAATAGGAACAGTTTCTCTCTATCTACTCTGCCAAGACCCCTCATGATTTAGAACACCTCTATCAAATCTCCTCTCAATCTTCTCTGCTCTAAGGAGAACAACCCCAGTTTCTCCAGTCTATCCACGTAACTGAAGTCCCTCATGCCTGGAATCATTCTTGTAAATCTTTTCCGCACCCTCTCTAAGGCATTCACATCCTTCCTAAACTGCGGTGCCCAGAATTGGACATAATACTCCAGTTGAGGCCGAACCAGTGTTTTATACAGGTTCATCATAATTTCCAATCTTTTGTACTCTATACCTCTATTCATGAAGCCCAGGATCCCGTAAGCTTTTTTAACTGCTTTCTCAACCTGTCCTGCCACCTTTAACATGCACATATACCCCTAGGTCTCTCTGTTCATGCACCCCCTTTAGAATTGTACCCTTTAGTTCATATTTCCTCTCTTCATTCTTTCTACCAAAATGTATCACTTTGCACTTTTCTGCATTAAATTTCAGCTGCCACATGTTCCACCCATTCCACCAGCCTGGCTATGTCCTCTTGAAGTCTATCACTAGCCTCCTCACTGTTCACTATACTCCCAAGTTTTGTATCACCTGCAAATGTTGAAACTGTGCCCTGCACACCAAATCCAAGTCATTAATATATATCAAGAAAAACAGTGGTCCTAGAACCGACCCCTGGGGAACATCACTGTGTACCTTCCACCAGTCTGAAAAACAACCATTCACCACTACTCTCTGTTTCCTGTCACTTAGCCAATTTCGTATCCATGCTGCCACTGTCCTTTTTATTCCATGGGCTTCAACTTTGCTGGCAAGCCTGTTATGTGTTCTTGCATCTCTCTGTAATTTCTCTGCAAATTTGCTCCTCCATATTTTTCCCACTAGATGATGGCCTATAGAATACACCTAGTCGTGTAATGGCACCTCTATTATTTCTTAACTCTAACCAAATACATTCTGTCCATGACCCCCTCTCT
The DNA here is from genome assembly GCF_052327205.1 of Somniosus microcephalus. NCBI lineage: Eukaryota > Metazoa > Chordata > Chondrichthyes > Squaliformes > Somniosidae > Somniosus > Somniosus microcephalus. The sequence goes on from NC_141001.1 coordinate 88,223,767, forward strand.
CTCCAGCACTGTAACAGTCTCCTTAACCAATACTGCCATACCGCCTCTTATCTTTCCTTCCCTCGCTTTCCTGAACACCTTAGATCCAGGAATATTTAATACCTGGGCCCTCACCTCCATTAAGGCAAGTCTCTGGATAGTGGTTGCTGGGGATTTTTGGAGCCACTGATTGACTCTTTAGGATGAATTTGAGTAGTTTTGATACAAGAGAGCAGTTGGAGAACTAACTTTGGCCTGCAGCTGCACTGTTTTACTTCATTGGCTGCAGTACTACTGGGAAAAATGGGGTTCTTGCTGGGATTGCCATTGAAGGCACCACACCAAGGGGAACAGCAGCAGCAGCAAGCACAGCAGCATAGACCTGCAGACTGTCCAAGAAGACGATGATGGAGGTAGGAGCACAGGAGGCCTGACAGGAGCAGAATGTCATACCTGAACAAGACAGAGGAGCAGCATATGAGGAGGCTTTGCTTCAGTAGACAGGTAGTCACTAACCTATGTCATCTGTTGTAGCAGGAATTAGAGCCAAACATCAGGGGACACGCAGCACTGCCTGTGGATGTTAAGGTATTGGTATCCTTCAAACTTCTGCGCCACAAGCTCATTCAAGGCTGCAATAGGTGACATCAGCACCATCAGTTTGCTATTCATAGGGCCATCAGGCACAAGTGACATGCCATCTTTGCAAGGAGACAGCAATACATCACCTTCCCCATAAAGGCTGGCGATCAGGAGGAGCAAGCTCTCGGATTTTGGCCGCATTGCTGGATTTCCTCAGGCACAGGGCATAATTGACTGCAGACACGTTGCCCTGTGTTCTCCCATTTGAGAACCAGCCATGTTTTATTAGAGGAAGGGGTTCCATGCCCTGAATGTGCTGCAGGTGTGTGACCACAGGCAGTAGATAATGCAGCTCTGTGTCTGATTTCCTGACAGAAGCCGTGATGCATTCATACTGCACCAGTCCTCAATCCCTTTCTGACTTCTACCCAGAAAGCAGGTGTCAGGCTTGGTCTTTGGAGACAGGAGGTATCCCCTCTACAAGTGGCTCATGACTCCTGTCGGCAACCTGGCCACAGACGTGGAGTGCTGATACAATGCGAGCCACACAAGAACAAGAGTTCTGATTGAGCAAAAGCATAGGCATCCTCAAACAAAGGTTCCAATGTTTGCACCTCTCTGAAAATGGGACCAAATGAGTTTCTACCCCAAAGTCTTTTATAAAGAGCTGTATGAGCAATAGTTTATGTTAGATAGTTTACCTCACATATAATCATTAATTCTGGTATGTACAAAGGTAGTGATCACTCTGCTTTTTTTTACACAAACTTGCCAATTTCACATATTCAGAATCAAACACTGAGACAGTGCAGGTCTCAATGGATTTTGATCGATACACAAGTGGAATTGTTAGTAAATGTAAAATTAGACAATTTACAGAAAAATAAATTAACCGTTTGAGGTGTCTCACAGTAATGAGGAAAACCATAAATAATGTGTGGTCTACTGTATCAAAGGTACTGGAGCATCACAGAGTGTTATGGTAAGCGCATCTACACAATGGCGTCCAGAGGGAGATCGAATCCCCAGCTGCACTCTATAGTGTAAATAAGCCCAGTTCTCTTCTCCCAGTGGCATTGTGAAATTGTCAGGATAAGGGAACCTGTTTTAGCAATGCAAATACAGACAGCTGGGCCTGTGCAATTGATGTCCATGGGCTTTGTATCAAAGTAGAACTCAGCACACCTCGGGAGAGAACGACTTCCCAATCCGAAAGTAAATGCAGGACAGCATAGCTATTGCTCTTCTGAAAATGAATCCAATTCAGGAGTGAAGGTAAAAGCACCCAGTGAGCATCACAGTGCTATACAACATATCATAATATACATACTTAAGGTTGAAGAAAATACATTTCTTACATTTATTTTTATTATATAGTATTAGATCTCCCATGGCTGTTGCATACGGGGAGTCAAAACCAAGTGTAGTCTGAAGGTGAAGTGGGGTTAGAGGCCAAGGGATCATTGGAGCAGGGCATATAGATGGAATTCAATCCCCATTCTGTCATCCATTCTGCCCTAATTTTTATAAATTCCTTTGTCCATATTTACAGTGGAAACTGCCTTGATAAACTGTCACACTATACTTGCACCCTCCCACAAGTGTTGACATTCCAATGGGCGGAGGGTATAATTAAAGCATGATACGTTTACATTGGCAGTTTCCCTTATATATTTGGACATGTAATTTGTAATAGAAAAGGCTGACGGGGTGTGAACAGATGTAATTTATTTAATAGATTACTAGTCAAGCTCCCAAGGCGTTGCACATGGGACGTCAAGACCCAAGTGCAGTCTTCAGGTGAATTATCATAGAATCATAAAAGAATTACGACAAAGAAGGAGGCCACTCAGCCCATCGTGCTTGTGCCGGTCGGAAAAGAGCTACCCAGCCTAATCCCACCTTCCAGCACCAGGTCCATAGGTTACGGCTCTTCAAGTGCACATACAAGTACTTTTTAAATCCGATGAGAGTTCTTGCCTCTGCCACCCTTTCGGGTAGAGTTCCAGACCCCCACCACTCTCTGGGTGAATTTTTTTTTCCTCATCTCCCCTCTCATCCTTCTACCAACTACTTTAAATCTATGCCCCCTGGTTCTTGACCCCTCTGCTAAGGGAAATAGGTCCTTCCTATCCACTCTATCTAGGCCCCTCATGATTTTATACACCTCAATTAAATCTCCCCTCAGCCTCCTCTGTTCCAAGGAAAACAACCCCAGCCTATCCAATCTTTACTCATAGCTAAAGTTTTCCAGTCCAAAGATGTGCGGGTTAGGATGATTGGCTATGATAAAAATTGACCCTTAGTGTTAGGGGGGATTAAATACGTGGGGTTATGGGGATAGGGTGGGATATGTGTTGGTGTAGGGGTTACGGGGATCGGGTGGGATATGTGTCGGTGCAGGCTCAATGGGCCGAAATGGCCTCTATCTGCACTGTGGGGTTTCTGTGATTCTGTGATATCCTCATAAATCTCTTCTGCACCTTCTCCAGCACAATCGCATCCTTCCTGTAATGTGGTGACCAGAACTGTACGCAGTACTCAAGCTGTGGCCTAACTAGTGTTTTATACAGTTCTAGCATAACTTACCTGCTCTTATATTCTATGCCTCGGCTAATAAAGGAAAGCATTCCCAATGCCTTTTTAACTACTTTATCGACCTGTTCTGCTACCTTTGGACATACACTCCAAGATCCCTCTGTTCCTCCATACCTTTCAGTATCCTCCTATTAATTGTGTATTCCTTTGCCTTGTTGCCCCTCCCCAAATGCATTACCTCACACTTTTCCGGATTGAATTCCATTTGCCACTTTTCTGCCCAACTGACCAGTTCATTGATATCTTTCTGCAGTCTAAAGCTTTCTTCCTCACTGTCAACCACACGGCCAATTTTTGTATCATCTGCAAATTTCTTTATCATGCCCCCTACATTTAAGTCTAAATCATTAATATATACTACAAAAAGTAAGGGACTGAATCCTGTGGAACCCCACTGGAAACAGACTTCCAGTTGCAAAAACTCCCCTCAACCATTACCCTTTGCTTCCTGCCACTGAGCCAATTTTGGATCCAATATTGAAGGGATAATTACTAGTCCTAGCCCGTATTCCCCAGACGTTCGCCTTCAACTAAAGTTAGAGATAGCCGAATCCTATAAGATGCTTAATTGGGTCTAAAGGTCCAGACTATCTCTCCCTAAAGGAAAGAAACAACTTGAAGATGTTACCGTCCTCCAGATAGCACTTTTAGACTGTAACCTTCTGGATATTATGAGGGTCCGGAATACTCCCCCAGAATTCTGCAACTCCTCACCAAAGAGTGTACAGAGATTGAGTTTGCGAGTTTGATACAGAAGTACTCTGTGAGACAATTCTAAAAATATATAGATTTATTAAAGAACTGACATGTATTTAACAGCTGGTGATTTCAGTCGCAACATTAACAGTTCTAAAAACAAAGATCTTGCAATTCTTATTCTCAGAGATCCTTATTCTCAAATCTTAACTTAGTTACATTTTTACATTTCTTACTTATTTCTAATCCAGGATATCCACCAAAATCAAATCAAAGTACCTTTTTGATCCCCGAGACTCAAAGAGTTAAAAACTTACAGAGCCTGCCTCTGAAGAGTGAGAATCGCTTTGGCCCTTGCAGCAACTTCTGACTTTCTATTTGAAAGTTCTATTTTTTATACCCTTTTTTCAGTGGTGTATCCTTTGAAATTTTTGCTGATGTAAGCTAATTATCTCTAGTCATTTCTCTGTTGACTTCTTTTCTATTCTTACTGTCAATTCAGCTGTTAACTTGCAGAATTCTGTCTGCTGTCTAGGTGTTCAAAACGTATCATAAACGGTTATAACTGATGTATCTATTTGATGCCATTTTTAGGAAGGGCTTCTATTCAATTCTTAAATAACCTTAGTTGGTTGGAAGCAGACTTCGCGTCTCCTTTGTGTTCCAAGTTCAATACAAAAACCATGTGATTGCTTGGTGCATCTATTGATTTCATATCTACAAAGTCTTCTGTTTGTATATTTTACAACATGTAAATTGAAAACACTTCAACTAGGGTTCTATGCATTTCTTAGCTACTTCAATTGGTTGTATTAAGAATTATGTCTCCTGTCTTTTATTTGGTGTAATATTTATGAAGGCATATGGTTCTTTAATGTTCTGTGTTTCTGTTCGAAGTGTTAGTTTATAACGCTTTAAACTGGGTAATGGTATTGTGTTTCTCCCAATCTGCAGACTTTCTGGAAGCAACCCTTTGCTTCTTCAATAGGGCCATTGTTTTAGTATCAACAACCAATTACCATTTCAAAAGCTTGTATGGTGTTTGCAGCTTTGTGTCAACACTTCATCTTATCTCAGAAGCCTGTATTCTGTTTACAGCCTGTGTCATTGAGGCTTTTAGATTTTTTAACCCAGTTTTCATGTTTTAATAAAGTCAAAATTCTGTTCATAGGATGGTGTATCTTTTGGAATATGGCTATTTCCTTTACAATATTGCCACTCTCCCTTGGATCCTGTGGACTTTTACTTTTTTGATCAGCCTGCCATGTGGGACCTTGTCAAAAGCCTTGCTAAAATCCATGTAGACCACATCAAACGCACTGCCCTCATCGACCCTCCTTGTTACCTCCTCAAAGAATTCAATCAAGTTAGTCAGACACGACATTCCCTTAATAAAACCATGCTGACTGTCCTTGATTAACCTGTGTCTTTCTAAATGAAGGTTTATACTGTCCCTCAGATTTGATTCCAGGGTAGGATTAGAGTCAGAGGAATAATTGGATCAGGGCATGCAGATGTAATTCAGGCCCCTTTTTAATTCATATATTCTATCCTTCATTTTATATATTTCTATTAAAAATTCCTATGCCCACATTTATAATGGACACTACTTTGTAAGCTTGTTGTGCAGTAATTGCACCCTCCCACCAGCATTGACATTGCGGCAGCCCCACTAGTGGGAGGGTGCAATTACAGTTTGGCATCTATATAGACACTTTCCATTGTTCATATGGCCATGGGAATTTATAATGGCAAAATTTGCTAATTGCACAAAGATGCAAGATCTTTAATATTACTAGTGGACCACCCATGGTGTTGCTCACGGGGTGTCAGAGGATTTGCTGTTTTAGAGCAATTGGGTTGCTTGTACCATGTGGGGGATAACATCAGGGCCACTGATTTACAATGACTGAAGAAGTCAAATTCCATTTATGTTCAAATCTATTCTGCGATTTTTTTTTTTTACTGGTGCTTTGGGGATTGAATTTTACTACTCTGTCCATTATTCAGTGAAAATTGTAAATGAGTGAATTTTATTTTTTATACTTATAATTCCATTACCTATATATATTTAATTTTTATCCGATAGCATATTTAAAGCTGAGAATACCCTGCAAGGCCATTTGCAAGATACATCAATTGGTATTTAGCAGTACTGGGGAGTGGAAATGGGTTTAGCTATACTTGGGGGCAGTCCTGCTCTTTGGTAGCTCTGAGAGATGGTACTGGGCTTTGGTAGCACTGAGAGATGGTACTGGGCTTTGGTAGCACTGAGAGATGGTACTGGGCTTTGGTAGCACTGAGAGATGGTACTGGGCTTTGGTAGCACTGAGAGATGGTACTGGGCTTTGGTAGCACTGAGAGATGGTACTGGGCTTTGGTAGCACTGAGAGATGGTACTGGACTTTGGTAGCACTGAGAGATGGTACTGGGCTTTGGTAGCACTGAGAGATGGTACTGGGTTTTGGTAGCACTGAGAGATGGTCCTGAGGTTTGACACAAATTGGGTGGAAGTTCTAGCGTTTGACAGGGCTGCTGAAGTTTTCCCGGGGGTGGTGGGGAGGAGTCCTTTGATCTGGCATCACTATGGAAGGGGAACCTGAGGTTTGGTAGAACTGTGGAAGGTGGGGCTGAGGTTTGGCACAACTGGGGGTTGAATGTGAAGTTTGACTCACGGTGCGTTCCTGGTGTCTGTCAGCAATGAGGGCAGGGGCAGAGCATGAGCGTGGCATCACAGGTTGGGAGGGTATCTTGTGGTACCACTGGTTTGTGACTTTCTAAGGGATCTGTAAATATCAAATGTAGTGTTTTGTATTGGTTTCTGGATGTGTATCTGTGTCAGTGTGTCTCTCTCTCTGTCTTGGTTTCTCACAGCTATAAGAAAGCATAAACATCAATAAAATACAGGTGTCAACTGGAGCTTTCAAAATTCAACTCAATTGGTTTTTATTTGAAAAACAAATTAACTGAGGAAAAATACTTTCTCGCTCTTTCTCTCGGTGTCAGTGTGTGACAGCTGTTAACAATTAGAATGTTTACATCCTTGCTCCTTTATAGAAAATGAGCAAAAAGCTACAAGTATATAATTAGTAAACTGTAATTTTTCTCTCTCACACACATACACAGCCTCTCTGCTTTTTTAAAAAAAAACTCAAATATAAATTTTACCTGAATAAAGATTTTGAAATTTCACCTCTAGCTGTTCTTCAAATGATTTTGAAAAGGTTTTGAGCAGAAACTGCTCGAAGCTGAAGAAAATTATTCCGTTAGTACAGTTGATTGAAAGGTAGTTTGATGCACCCTAGGAATTTAGGTATACTGCACGTGCTCAGACTGCACAATCCAAATTCAACTCCAGAGTCACAGATCTGGGCAGAAATATCAGTTCAAACCTACCCTTTTCAGAGGTTGAGGCCTTCAAGAAAAAATAACTGACAGAGTAATTAAAAGACAATTCAGTGGATAAATTTAAACCTGTCATCATGTAATAATGTTATTGCTTAACTTTTATTTTGCACTTCAGAAATTTCAATCATTGAGAATAAAAATCATTTGAGTGATTTGTGGGAATCTGGTTGCCAGGATGGATAATCAGAATAATCAGTTTTTAAAGGTAAAACCCATTATAAATTTGGATGCAAGAAATTTACAATGGGGGAAAAGTTGACATAAAAAGAGTGATAAAAGTGTAACAACAGGATGTCAAGTTGTGTAGACAGGAAGTGTACACGGATGCAAGATTTGTAATAAGATACATATAGATTTGATGATCCAGCACAGCAAGAGAAGAATGACAAAATATCAGAAAAGGCTGAAATGTCAAATGTTTGAAAGAAATAACCTCAAATGAAATGGTTAATTCTGTGTCACTGCAAACGCAATGATCACCAGTCACAATCAGCCAATTAATTCTGCTTTTGATTTGCATTTCAGCACCTCGCGAGTGTGAAGAAGACGAGTTTCACTGCCAGAATGGTTATTGTATCCGGAGTCTGTGGCATTGTGATGGCGACAATGACTGTGGAGACAATAGTGATGAACAGTGTGGTGAGTGCGACTCTAGAGTAAGAAATGTAACTTGTGGCCAACCAATTTTTAAGAAGATGCATAATGACAAGTTTCCCATGCAGGAGGCATCAATTTAAATCACAAAGCAGTTCTTTGTAGAGCCTTTGTCTATTTTAAATAGGTAATTGCAACTTTATGGGCCGAATATTCCGATCCCTACGGGTGTGTACGCGCTGTGTACAGGACTGAGATGAGAAGAAATTTCTTTACACAGAGGGTGGTGAATCTTTGGAATTCTCTACCCCAGGGGGCTGTGGAGGCTCAGTCATTGGGTATATTCAAGACAGAAGTTGATAGATTTCTGACTAGTAAAGGCATCAAGGGATATGGCGATAGGACCGGTGATACGCCTGGTAAAAACATAGGCGTAAGGCTGGCTTTTACCAGGATAAGAGTTGAAAAAAGTTTAAAACATTTTTTTCACTCATTTATCATTTTAAAATACTTTAAAAAGAAAAGGTAAGTTTATTTTTAGCCCCGTAAAATACTTTAATTATTTTTTCAAAAAATTAAATTTTTGTTTAAAATAGTTAATTTATTGTAATTTCAACTAATTTTAAAAATGTGATTTAAAAAAAAAAAAATTATTGAATGTTTTAAAGTGTTTTGGGGGTGATCTCCATTCATATATTTGACAGGTCTATCTGCCAAGTGTATGAAGGGAGATTCCCTTCTTTGATTGGCTCCCCATGGCCCACCTGATCCCAGGGACGCTTGCGAACCACCTGTGCCTCTGGGGTATGTGGGCCCTGCACACCGGCAGTTTGGAGAGGCCTAGCATCGGAACTATACGCACCTCGGGAGCCCTCCGGCAAGTGCGTAGATTTTTCCCAGATCGGCGGCCTCCGCACGCCTCCGATCGGAAAATACGGCCCACTGTTCCAGTCTTTGTGTCCAATTTTGTGTAGACCACAAATTTTTTCAACAAGTGTTGGTCAGCATTGCTTTACCCAAGGAGATGCATTTTTTTGCTGTCTTTTGTTTTCCTATTGCAGACATGAGAAAATGTTCTGACAAAGAGTTTCGCTGCAATGATGGCAGCTGCATTGCAGAGCACTGGTATTGTGATGGAGACACAGATTGCAAAGATGGTTCTGATGAAGAAGGCTGTCGTAAGTATTAATTTGGGATGAGTGATTGCCAGTAACTGTAGTGCATATTTTTAACACTGCTATATCAGTGTATTGGTTGGTTAGTGTTAGTTACATTATAATGCTGCTCAATTACCAGCTGTAGACTTAAAAGAAATGGCAAAAAGTCATACCACCAAAGCATGTACTAAGGTGCTTTCAAAGGCCCAGTGTTTCAACTGAAGATAAAAACGGCTGTTGAATCGTTATTTCTTTCCTTCATATTCCATGTGGGATTGCCCTTAATTTTCTTAAATGTTTTTACGTAAGTAAACAGTACGTGGTCAAGAAGTTTGACAGTGGCACATTCTCTCCCAACTGAAAATAAAGTTGGTTTTGTGTAACTCCTCAATACCCGTTTTTAGGAATTGAGAATCCAAGAAATCAGATGTGGGTAGTAAAGCAGTCAGGATTTTTTTATTGTAAAGACTTCCTGTACTAGGCATAACCAATAAAAGTGTGGAAGAAACAGTCATAACACAATGCACTTTCTAGAAAGAGATCATGCAGCAGGAAATTCATTTTCACACTTCACATTGTATCTAATAAAAAAGAATGCATGGTCATTGTACAATGTCTGGCACTGGCAATTCAGATACAGACACTCAACATGAAAAGTAATTCTCTTTTCCGGTCATTCACTGTTTTAGTTCATGTTAAGTTTCCCCTTCAAGATAGCAAGTAGAAACATACTCGGTTAATTCATTGTGTTCACTGCTACCTTCCTCTGTTAAAGACAAACTTTAACTTACATTACATCAAGAATAATACAATAGTCCTCTTTTGGGAAAATGACATTTGGACAAAAAAAGAAGAGAATCAAAAAATGCAGACCTTCTTCTGCACATAGAGGAGAAACAAACTGTATCAGATGCTTGCAACTGTCTATAAGTGTTTCAGGCTAATGAGGACTTCAAAGGAGTAGAAAACTAAGCCCATCGGCTCTTCAGCTTTCAGCTAAATGAAGCACTTCTTTGATCTTAAGAGATAAAGGCACTCTTCTACAGATAATGAGCAGTCATGCAACTATTGAGAATGGTGCCCTCATTGGATTGATTTGAAACCAGTGTATGTATTTATAATATACAGCAGAAAATCTGATTTATCTTGACTGAATCTGTAACTATGAAACCAACTCTGGAGAAAGCTTATTGTAGATAGCATGCACAATTAAACTAGTTTCAGTTAAATTAGATGAGAATCCAAACCGTTCCTTGTACTTGCAGCACAAATTACAGTTTCAGGCAGTTAATAGATGATAGCCATTATGATTGTGTAGATTTTACACAATCTGCCATATATCCAATGGACCCAATCCTGAGGATCTCAATGAAGCTGTTTTTCACTTTGCTTAACACATTTGATGACCTGTCTTCTTGGCCACATAGGACACAGTACTTAATCTTAATAGGAGTGGCTGAATAAAAGAAACATTTTTGGCATTGCAGGGTTGTTTTTATTTCACGTTTCCTACATTACAACAGGGCCTACACTTCAAAAGTATTTCATTGGCTGTAAATTATTAGGGGGCTTAGATTGAATTCTAAACTATTATATAATAAGCAAATTCACCCATAGCCATAGGAACATTGGACAGCAGGGACGCACATGCACGCGTAGCCTATGTGCCCAACATTACTAAGAGCGTAAATGAGAAAAATATGTGGTATGATTTACTTCCCTCATTACATGGTTTTGGAATTCCCTCCCTAAACCTCTCCATTTCTCCACCTCTCCTCTTTTAAAACCCTCCTTAAAACTTACCTCTTTGACGAAGCATTTAGTCATCTGTGGTGCCATTTGGGTGCCCGCCTGCCTCATGCCAGTGGAAATCTGGCCGGCCATGGTGGATATGCCCAGCCTCCCCTCCTTCCACCAATCCTAGTAATGCTGCTATTGGTCCTATTCTTCTTCAGGCAACTTGCGAAGCTTGGATCCCACTGGAGAGACCCATATATGGCTTGGTGGAGGCCTTCTGGATGTACTGGCTACCACTACTATATCACGGACCTCATTTACCCTCAGGTTCAAAGACTCTAACTTAGGGAGCCCCACTCCTGGCCCCACTCCCTGGCCCAGTAAGGAGTGGACTGAAGTTCTGCTTCTTGACTCCCAGAAATAGCAAAGACCCAACATAACCAGGTTGCGGTTGTTTCCTTGGGGGTTCTACCGGTCTCCTGCGGGATACCGGTAGAACCCCTGTGGAATTTTGGGACCATAGAGTCCAACCATGAGCTAACTCTCTTGAGCACAGCCGGTAGCTCACCATTCCGGTGGAGCAGTTACTGCAGAAGCAATATATTTAAGAGGAACAGTTACCAACAGACAAAATATCCCATGGGGAAACAACTGTTTCTGTGTAGGCCATGGTTTCTGTTGGTCCTAGAAAAAGGTCAAATGAGGACTGGCTTCTGCTAGTTCTATAAAAGGGGCAAACATCGGGTCACTCAGTTAGTGTGACATCAGGGAACCCTACCTTGCATATATTCCTGAGCTTGTGGAGCGAGATTATCCTTTTGATCAACAAGAATTAGGGCAAATTGAAGATCATTAGTGTCAGAATCTGCACCTGTTCACCACTGAATCTGATACAATCTGGGACAAGATCTTGCCAAACTTCGCATTGGCACACCGACAACAGTGCTTGGTGATAGAACAGGGACTTAATTAACAGCCAGTGAAGTAAGTTGGCAAAGTGTTCTTTGTTTCAGTTTGGCACAGTTGTCCTTGTTGCTTAATTTTATGCAGAGAGAGGAGAAAATGCAGACGCAGTCATATAATTACCTGATACAATGAAGTTCAGCAGGTTTGTAACTGGTGGAAGAGGAATAAATGCCAACAGTAAGCGATAGGCGTAGTTTGGTATACAGTTATTGATGTTCAGTGACGCATCATGACTTGGGTGTGGGACACTAACCCGACCCAAACTATGCTTGGGGCTGTCATTCATTTTTAAGCACTACAGCAATTTTGAATGAGGATGCTTGCTGTTAATAGTGTTGTTGAATTAGTTGGATCTGGTTCCCTCGGAACCACATTTAATTTGCTGGTTTTGTTTAGATTATGTTGCTAGACATAAAAAGCTGTTACCAGTAAAAGTGACCATGAAGCTGTTCGATTGTCATAAAAACCCAACTGGTTCACGTCTGGCCTACAATCCCACACCAAATGTCAAGTTGCATCCACCATACAGGTTTAAGGAGACAGGCCTGTGTTTCAATCCAGGTTGCTGCCCTATATAGGTGTCAGGCTTGGCTCAGTGGTAGCACTCTCACCTCCTGGGTTCAAGTCCCATTCCAGAGACTTGAGCACATAATCTGAGATTCTGTCTGCTCTCCCAGGTGGACATAAATCATCCCTTGGCACTATTCGAAATGCACAGGTGTTCTCCCAGTGTCCTGACCAATATTTATCCCTCAACCAGTATCGCAAAGAAAACAGATTATCTGCTCATAATCTCATTGCTGTTTCTGGGACCTAGCTGGGCGTAAATTGGCTGCCGTGTTTCCCTACATTACAACAGTGACTACACTTCAAAAGTATTTAATTGGCTGTAAAGCGCTTTGGGACGTCCTGAGTCATGAAAGGTGCTATATAAATGCAAGTTCTTTCTTCTATTATTGCCGATGCAGCTGCTCTGATTCACTGGTTTCTTCGGTTATTATTGACCCATTCACATCTCCAGGAAGAAGCACTTGCAGTCAATTACCGACCAGACGTGATCTGGATGAAGCGACATCCACTGGGAAGGGTGAGCGTCGGCTGCAGTATAAAAGCAGCTTTTACAAAGCTCAGCTACAAAAAGCAAAAACAAACCCTGGTTAGCTCTCTGCACCATTGCTCACGTTTTAATGATTAACGAGAACTAATGATCCCATCAGCTATTTTTGATCATTAAGAATTACACAGGCAGTGGCAGGTCAATGAACAGCTCCTTGTGTGCATTTGAGTGTCATAAGAGCAGGCAGAGAAAATTAGCTCCCACTTGCTTTACTACAGCCATACATTAATGGAACACACTAATATATCTTGAATTCTTTGACTAGTCCACACCAGAAAGAAAGAAAGACCTGGATTTATATAGCGCCTTTCACGACCACCGGACAACTCAAAGTGCTTTACAGCCAATGAAGTACTTTTGGAGTGTAGTCACTGTTGTAATGTAGGAAACGCAGCAGCTAATTTGCACACAGCAAGCCCCCACAAACAGCAATGTGATAATGATCAGATAAACCGTTTTTGTTACATAGATTGAGGGATAAATATTGGCCAGGATACTAGACTAAAGGATGCAGTATCCACTCTTTGCAACAGTGATGTAATTGTCCCTCTTCCATTATTCTCTTCTCCCTTTTATTTTTATTTTTTTGCTTTCCCTATATTATTTTCTATTTTTTTACTTTTTTACATTTTTTTCCTCTTGATTTCCTCTATCTTCATGGTCCACCTAGCTACAGGTCTGAGTGCCACTCACTTGGTTTTCCTTTCCTTTTTCTTGAGAGAGTAAGAGAAAGCAAGAGAATACATGTGGGGGGGTGTGGAGGGAGTGGACTTTCTGAATGTTCGCAGATGAAATCCCTCTATTAAAACTGCAAGCTCTGTAGTTTCAATGGAGGGTCTTCGCTACCATTTTGAATGCTGGGATAGTTTTCAACCCCGCCCGCCGCCACCCCCACCCCCACCCTCCAAAGTATTATCTTGCTTTCTGTCACTCAACAGCCAGAGAAAGCAAAAGAAATGGTGAAACTGTGAATGAATGACATGGTGTAGAGTATCATCCTCAATGGTGAGAGACTGTGCTCTTACACTTGAAACTCCAGCCAAACATAGGAGAGCTGGTTGGACTGATTAATGTCTTCCGCAGTAATATGGCCCTTGAAAGTGCAGCTTGCTGCAGCACTGGGTTATTTTGCTTGACCCGACGTACAGACAGCATATTTGGGACAACTTTTGGCCTCTGCTTTGGGTAGGATAAAGTAAAGAAACACAGTGCCTTTAAGAAGAACTAATTGCTGGAACCGGTTCAGCTTCTGTGCACAGCTTTCACCGATAGCTAAACAAATGTCAGTAGAGTAGTTGACACCAGACAAACGATAAGTTCAAAGCCATCATATCAAAGGGGAAAACACCAAATATTCTCTTTTATAGCATGCAGGTGGTATGCGTAAGGACTGAGATCTTGGAAATGTGCAGGCCGATAACTGTTTTCATTAGAACCGCATTTTATGCATTCCTTTTGATACAAAGCAGCTGTCAATTGAGTCTGTGTTTGAAAATGGTTCATGGAAAACATTTTTTTTTAAACTTCAAAGAATTCAAGTTACACTGGTTCTCACTTTCAGACATCTGTCAAACCTGCTTACAGGCGGTATCCACTAGGACAAGCAGCAGGAACTCCTGACTGTGACACTGTATGCAATGTTCAGTTCAGACCTTAACTAGAATGACTTGTTCTGAAATGAATCGATTCATTTCTGTGTTGGAAATGTGAGGATTTGGTGCGGTGCTGATTACACTATTTCCTTTGTGGGCCAACAAGATTAAAGCTACTGTTTGAGAATTTGTCGGGCTATCCACATGCCATTGGTAAATTTTATCTGTTGAGGTTTTATTGGTGTCTAATTTAATACAATCCTGGGGCCGGGGTGGGTTATTTGTGAGTAACTTGACATACTTCATTAAATATTTGGCATCCATCGCCAGCTGTCAGTAAATCCTGTAATTGTAGGCTCGGACAGAAACCAACACCCAGAAATTATTCAAACAATGACAGCATATTTCTGAAGACTCTGACAGTTGTTAACCATGGTGAAATTAAGTCTGTAAAAAGTGTGTGGGAAAAATATTACTACCACTTACAAGAAGTTATTGGCCAGTTTGAAACTAGTGAACAAACTAAAGTAATGAACAAATACAATAAAAACCATGATCTTATTTATGATTTTTTTTTCAGTATTTGCCCTATCTAACTCTGGAATTACTTGAAGTCTGGCACATAGACAACAATCATAAAATCTAATAGCTACTGTCTGTCACAAACTCGACAGTGACTTAATTGACTTGTTCCCATGATCAGGTTGCTATGTAAATACAGTCAGCCATTTTCAATTGACTAATTCTATATTATTATTTAATCAGCCTGTTTTTATAATTTTAGAGCGGAATATTAAGTAAAACACTCACCACAATCAGTAGATTAATAATTAAAGCACCAGAATTCTTTGGTGGTCAATGTGGAAACTAATGGTTTCTTCTAGATAGGTAACTTGGCATAACAAAAACCCATTGAGAAGTACATTTTTGGAAAAAATTTTGGCACTAAAGGAACAGGTTCTTTAGTGCATATATATAGTTTTAAAAAAGGTGCAATATCCTGGTGTATGTACTTTAGAAATGCATAAATATTAAGGTGGTGTGGAAGGTGGAAATATCACACTAGTGCAATAATGGGTCTTCTGAGACTGGCATTAAGGCGTATTAGTGAAGTAGTGAGTTTTTTTCTCAGTTTCTAACCTCTACTATGGTAACTGTAAGAAAAAGAGTTTCATTTCCCACCACTAGTTTGCCTATCTTGACAAATATAAAACCTCAGCAAAACGAAACATCTCTAGCTTGAGCGATTGAGTGCTCTGTTACTGTGAAGGCTCTTTAATGTAGAGATGGCTCCACGTTGGATGCACATTAAGGATTGTTTTGCGCTGCAGTCAGTATTAAAAGGCTTGATTACACTTTGTGCCCTGTTACATAGCCATTAACTTAATTTACAATGCATTTCCTCAGTCTTGTGTTAGGGTGTCCAATTTGACAGGAAGTTAGGAGTGTTCAGCCCTACAGTGCCGCAAAGCCACCAAGCTGATGAGTCCAAACATTTCCTGGAAACCTGTCTGGCTCTGAGGCAGCTGTATCTGTTTTGAGTTAAAAGTGTTGAGGAGAATGTCAGTGTGTTGAAATGTCACTGAAATTACCATCTCATGGAGTGAAAGGTGTTAATGTAGGAAAACAGTGACTGTACAATGTAAGGAACACCAGTTTTCAATTCTCACCACAGCAATTTAATATCAAAAGAAAATAATCAATGTCTCCTCTACCTGTGCCAAGGAGAAGAACTGGTTAATAGCTGGTATGGTTAAAATGATGTCATCACTGTTATCATGCGCCAATTCTTGCCTGGGCAGAATTCTAATTGTGTTTATTTTTGTCAAATCCTCCATTAAGAACTTAAGCCCAAAATAGTACTGGTTAACCCTTCGACAACCATAGCCAATATAAGCTTTGTTTCCACATAGTGATCCATCTAGAAGCCTGACTGAGCACTGTCCACTTTAGTCAAGGGATGGAAAATCAAACCAAATGGAGAGACTGGTTGCTGCAACTGTAATAAATTTCTCGAATGATCTGAATAAAGGGACTAGGTAGTTAGACAGACAGATGCAGTAATTTCCCAGATAACATTGTACCCAATTAAGACTGCCTTTAATCTTTAAAAAATTTTTTTAGCTGCTGATGTTCCTGTTACCAACTGCAGTGTGGAGGAGTTTCAATGTGCTTATGGCCGCTGTATTCTTGACATATACCACTGTGATGGTGATGATGATTGTGGAGACTGGTCCGATGAATCAGACTGTGGTTAGTGACTCTTATATTATTATTTCTAAATTAAAATCAGTAGGAAATGCAACTGTATTTTGTCACGGCCTGATGGCCTCCAACTTCAGGATATGTGTAGCTCCTTGTTTGCACTAATTGTTGGACAGTTTACACAATGTCCTACATGGAGAGGTTGGTGGGATGGTGGTGAAGAGTGAAGTGTTACTTTAGGTTGGACCCCACCTGGTAAGTGTAGGTTGTGAGATATTTGTATACTAATTCGGGTGTATAAAATGAAAAGTAACTTTTTTATGGCTGTCCGTTTGGTGCACTTGCTATATTGGTTCCGAAATGGAAACCGCATGCTCGCATAACCCTTCTAAAACTCGCTACATCATGCTGAAAGTTTAAAATTTCACTTGCTTAGGTGAATTGACTGTTTGACACATCATTGTCCATTCAGTTCCCCTTTGTGGCACTTCATTCCCACATTTTGTCCACAAATAACACATTACGCAAATACTGCAAGTTGCTTTCTCACATTTTCAAGGTTAAAGGTCGGATAAATGTGCTGCGAGCTGTAATTTCAGGCAGAAATTAATCATGGCTTTGTGAAGTATCTGGACACTGACTATTAAGCTTTAATGTTTCAAGTTGTAAATAAAACTACACTCCCCTGCCCCCACAAAGCATTATTGCACAATTAAAATTATTTTTACTTGGTGAAATCAATGTGTAGATGTTCTAAACCACTTCAAAAGACTTTGTTACAACAATTAATTCTTTCTTTTCCAAACTGAAATTCCTGTCAAAACTATTTAATGCCATCCTCAAAGATCAAAGAAGAAGTTTAGACTGTTTTGATTGCCATCAGCTAAGCATTGGATACCAGACTCAACTGACATTCATGACCAGGCTTCCTCTGGAGGCCAAATTTGTCTGGCTGGCTGTGTTGTTTGGGGAAGGGAAGCAAATGGGCAGGGATGGAGAGAGCCCCATCTGCACTGCCGGATTGTGACTGCTGGTGGGTCGATGAGGGGACCATTTTGACAGCGACTGGGGAGATGTTCTGGGTTTCGATTGTCTTGCACTGTTGATCAAGGAGAATGTCAGAAATACAGGAGTGAAGGGACATAACTTCGGGGGACAAAAGGAGAGGAACTTACAGCATTAAAAAGAAAGAAGGCTCGAGTGTTACGTGTGCTCAGCATGTTTTAAAAGTGGATTCACACCGTTTCAGGGAGGGACAATCTGAGTTGGATTGTTACAACATGAATTACAGGGATGATTATCCAGTGCCGTGCTCACTCAATGGGAGTGTAGTGCATGTTGGAGAATCGGGGTTACGGTGTTGTAGCTCTATCTCTGTCCTGCGCTACCTTTAAATGTAGCTTCTCGATCACAGAATAAGCTCTTTTACCAAGTTAATAAATCATGATTGCCAGTGATTTTCAAACATTGAAAATATCCCTTTAAGCAAAGTGGCTGTGGGTCACAGACTCCTATTTTTCATCCAGGTGAAGGTGAAGATGTGCTGGATGAGAACACATTCAGATTGTGGAATTAGTTGGAATTGAGCAACAAAATCTGTTGAATAACTATGGAACCTGCAGTATGCAACAAGATTAGATTAGTTATCCTGTGTGCCCTGGACACACTTTGAGAGGTAGAATGAGACTGGAAGACTCCATTTGATTATTAATTTGAACATTAAATGGATTGAAATCTCAGTTTTTACAGGAGCAACCTATTTGTGGTGACATGGTCAACATCCATAAAAATAACAGCTGTTAGTTAAATGATACAGTTTGCATTTGACAAATTAGTTGAAGACGTAAGAAGTGAAGGCTTATCCGCTTGGCTTGAATTATATTTTACTAAAGGCAGTCATTTACTTTTTACCGTAATGTAGGTTGTAACAGACTGTAAGATTCAGTAGCTGTTTAAAATTGAAGTGTTGAGCTGAGTGGTTCTGTTCGAGCGATTCCAGTGAGAGGCTGTGATTAGTAACATAATCCTGCAGTGGTGTCTGTTAAGCTGTGCTTATTACAATAACAAGAAGGATCCAAGTAATTTGAAACACTTGTCCAGACGTTTTGAGATAATTATGAAATAATAAAACCTGACTTTAATTGGTGGACTGCGTGTGGTCTACAAACTGAGGTGGGTTTTTTACCCCCAGTGTGAAATGCATTGTTAAAGCAGGTACCAGATTTCATTATATGTTCCCATCTAGTATATCCAACATACACACCTCGCAACCTTTGCAAACCGTAAACTTCTGTCACCTGTAGTGGTACTGTACTATCCATTCCTTTAGAATACACTGTAATAGAGTTAGTACAAAGCATTTCACACTCTTCACCCTCATGTTTTCTATAAGATGCGGATTCAAATGTCAGAACATGCAGGTATTTTCTTCATTGTTGCTTTTTAGACCACCTGTGCACCTGTTGCATCAGACATTTCCACATCACGTCACGCACGAATTAAACCTCACACGTTCGGCCATATCTCACACATCTGTCACATTGCACACCAGCCATACTGCACAGCACACACCTTTCAACTTGCGCCATGTTGATGCTCATTGTCAGCATCTCCTCAACTGTGCAGTTGTCATCCTATGGAACCATCCACATTGCCTATTACTGTCTATTGAATCAATCCATCCATCTATTACACACACTGCACAGTAACCCTCCTGATGAAGCACACTGCTATTTTTAAAAGTAAAACTGTTCCTTCCTGTCATATGAGGAAAGCACATATTTTGTTCCCAGTAGAATTCCCTCTGCGTGTCACATGTTGCACATCCACACCACAAATAATAGGCCTTAATGAAATTTGACACCAGTAACTGAACACTTCTCGGCAGAAACTTAACATATGAGCACAAACAAGAAAGCTCTGATGCCTTTTTTTTACCGTTTAAAGAAAGAACACAACAGGGTATATAGTACAAGAAACAGAAGAATATTGGGTTTATGTTATGAGTGGTGACACAATCTTAAGAGTTTTGATTTTTTAAATCTGCCTAATCTTTGTTCTCAAGACACACAACTTGATCTGATCCCCTTAATTGCGTTTCAGCCTTTCAGTCCATTCCCACTATATGCTCTATCTAAATAGAAGCATATTCCAAAGTGATTTCATTCAGTTTTATTCTCCAGCTGGAGATCATTTTGAAGATTAGTGATGGAAAACAGTTATTTCTCAGATACTAAAAATATTTCTGTGCTCAAAGGCTAAATTGTGACTATAATTAAACAGGGGTAATAAATTCATAAAAGTGGAATGTGACGAGGAGAAAAATAGGCAATGTGGTGGAACCACACTTCACTACGCAAAAGATACCCGCCCCAAATGTCTTGACAAACACTGCAGGCCATCATTACAGTATTTGGGTAATCAACAATCCTGCCCTCTGTAATTTTCAAAATGGACAAATATCAAAAGAATTCAGATGGTGACAAATCATATTTGTATATGCTCCAAAAAGGTCACATCAAAGACAGTCTCTAAAGGATATTTTTTCTAAAGAGTCCAGGTATCTTTCTGTGGTCCTCAGGAATCCATTGTACTGGCCAGGGGAAAAGACTCGCCATTTTCAGTAACGTCTATGCTCGGTTTATGTTGTGCCTTCAGACACAGGCATTCTTCTTTGTTGGATGTAATACTGAACAGAAACATCCAGAAATAGATTTGGAGACTGATGAAGTGCTATGGGTACTTTGAGTAAACAATTTGAGTGCTGTAATGAAAAAAGTCTTTCCAACAATGACAATTAGCCTCTGTATATCGCCTTTAATGCAATAAAATGTATCACGCTCTTCACACTGGAGAGCACGGACTGAGTGGGTTCAGAAGAATTTAAGAAAAATGACATATGCACAGTCATAAAGTAAGGTTTTGAGGAGCTTATTAAAGATGGAGAAAGAACTAGCAAGACGGGGAAGTTTATGAAAAGTGTTCCAGAGAGTACAACCAAGATTGGTATCGAGTGAAGAGACTGGAGAGAGGAAAATGCACAGGAGGCCGGATTTAGAGGACTGTAGGACATCGGCTAGGGCATAGGGCTGGAGGAAATTGCAGAGATAAAGTAGAGCAGTACAATGGAAGGATTTTTAAATGAGTACAAGGATTTTGAATTTGGTGTGGTAAAAGACAGTAGTGGAGGTTGGTGATGATAGGGGTGCTTAATGAGTAAAGCTTCGTGCGAGACAGGAGATGGATGACAGGGATTTGGACAAGTTGGAATTTGTGTAGCGTGGCGTTTGAGAGTCTGACAAAGTTGGCGAAGTTGAATCTTCGAGGTAACAAAAGCATGGATAGGGATTTCAGTGGCAGTGTGGTAAGAGGGAAGGATGAGAGCAATGTTGTGGAGACCGGAGAAGGTGGTGTTAGTGATGGATAGGGGATTAGAGGCTTTGTTCAGGACTGAACAGGAGACAGAGATTGCAAATCTACTGTGCAGCCTTTGCAAGTAGCTTGGGAGGGGGACAGTCAGGGGAAAGGGTACAATGGTTTTGGATGGAACTGAATAGGATGGATTTGGTTTTCCCAATATTCAATTGGAAAAACTTCTGCCTGATTCACAGCTAGATTTCAGATAGGCAGTCGGACAGAACAGAGGTGATCATGGAATTTGACGGTGGTGATAGAGATTAAACTGGGTTTTGTCCACTTACATACGAAAGCTGACCCTATACCTGTAGATAATGTCTCCAAAGGGCAGTGCATAAATGAGGATAAGGATGGAACCTTGGAGCACTACAGAGGTGACCATGCAGGAGTGGGAGGAGAAGCCATTTCTGGAGATGTCCCACAGTAGCCAGTGGAAATGGAACCAAGTGCAGGCAACCACCCAGAGGTAGAATGTGGAGGAAGATGTTTATTATGTTGAACATCATGGAAGGACAAGGAGAATGGGGAGGGATAACGCACCGTGTTTCCAATCATACAGGCTGTCTTGGTGACTTTGACCAGGGTGGCCTTGTGCTGTGGCCATTTAAATGACTTGACATAGAACAATAAGACACATTCTTGCTCTATTTAAAAGGCAGGTTCACGTGCACCTTAAAAGATGTCATGGCACTATTTTGAAGAGCAGGAAGTTGGCCAACCAACACAACCAAAAACAGATTAACTGTGGGATTTTGCTGTGTGCAAAATGGCTGCTACATTTCACTTACATACTAAAATAACACTTAAAAGTAATTCGCTGTGAAAGTGCTTTGACACATTTCTGAGGTGTGATAAGGTGCTATAGAAAATCAAGACTTTCTTTGTAAATATACATTAGGAGAAAAGCCCAGGACCTTAGGCTGAGGGAAGGAGAAAAATTGGAAGGGTGAGACTCACTGGCGCATTCTTATTAGCTGAGTTAACTAATCTCAGCCAGGGTGGTAGTAGATATGATACAAATTGGGAGGGACGTATTTGCCAAAGTGCCTGATTACTGGTGCTGGAAGTGTGTTTATGTGGAAATAGAGTGAGTACAGGATTATGCTAGGCTGTAATGGTCCCTGTGGTAGAAGAGCCTACTGACATTCACTGGAACGTCTGAAGTGAATGACAGTTATTAGAGTAAGATACCAGAGAGTGGCCACTGCTCATATAATCGTACACCTGCAAAGTGTTAATACTTTGAGGAGAGGGACAGAGTGAAGAAAGGTGGCAAAGAAATAGTCAGCGTTATGTAGCTTCATGCAGATGATGAATAAACTTGGGGTGGTTGTCAGATATTATCTATTATTATCATGCAGAGATCCTAAATATGGCAGCTTTATTTCTCAATGAGCCTTGAGGTCCCAGGATGCTTATAAAATTCGAGAAGCTCACACATGTTCAGTGGGAACACGCTGTTTCAGAATCTTTAGAACTTCAAACATGGATAATTAGAAATTGTTCATATGCCAGGGTAGAAAGAATTTTTAATACCAGCCTTTGTTTGGTCACAACCTTCAGTGTGTTAAAGCAGTTGAATCCGTGGAGTAAATTGAAATGTGAGAGTATCAGTTTCTATGATTTGAACCAATTCAACTTTTACGTAGCTTACCATGAGCCTCTAGTGGCAGAGGCTCAGAAATGCAACAACACCTGCCGGGAAGATATTTCATAAATTATAATTGACGTTCTTCGACCAGTACACAAACAAGTGCCTGAAATTACAAATGGGAAACAGGAGACTTACTTAGATTTTACACTTGTAAGGTTATCGGATTTTAATCCCCCTAAAAGGTTTCATTAAATTATTTTTTAAAAATATTATTGTTGTTGGAAGGGCTTAAAAAAAAAAATCCGTTACAGCCCTGTTGATTAGGAATTTGTCATTTTAAAATGGGAGTTTCAACCTTTGCACATGTACTAATTTAGTTTTCTTGGGGTCATTCTCCACAGCATCCCATCATCCGTGTCGGTCGGGTGAGTTTCTCTGTAACAGTGGGCTCTGCATCAATGCTGGCTGGAGGTGCGATGGTGATTTTGACTGCGATGATCAGTCCGACGAGAGAAATTGCAGTGAGTGTTTTTAAATCACCTTCTTCTTCCAAAAAACACGTTCTGAACAAATATCTGGGAAACAATGAGTGACCAATAACATAATAGTTTCTATCACTGACCAATCAGAGGAAAGGACTAAATATGCTGCATTTTGCTCTTGCGCAGCTGCCTCACAGTGCACTACAGACCAGTTCCGTTGCAAGTCTGGCCGCTGTATCCGGTTGTCGTGGCGATGTGATAGAGAGGATGATTGCTCTGATAACAGTGATGAAGAAGACTGTGAAAAAACAGGTGACAATGGGAATTACTGAATGACGTTGGTGTAACTTGAATTTGAGACCAGAAGTAGCAGTAACAGCAGAAAGTCAGTGATTATCATAGAACAATGGGCCAATTTAGGTGCCTGGGCACAGTGGATAAGACTTTGAGGCCTAGAAATTGTGTTGGGGCGCCAAAGTGGCGCAAAAGTCGCCTGAGCGCAGGATTTAGCGCAGCGTTCGAGGCTTTAACGATCGTCAGATATTCAGTTTCATTGCTCCTCGAGGGACACGGGGCGAGGCTCGAGGCGCTCCGTGTCCCTCTTAGGGCGCTGAAACTGAATATCGCAGAGCAACGTGCCGCAGCGCCACACGCTGCGGCATGGCACGCTGCGGTACTGCAGGCCTTCCTCCCACTGTTAAGGGGGAGGTGCCTGCAACAGCGCGATCCCCGCTCGCGAGTGCCGGCAAATGAGCCCGGCACCAAGGAGAAGTGCCAGGCTCTCGGGAAACAGCCGGCAATGCCGCGGGGGGGGTGGTTAGGAGGTCGGGGACGGAGGTGCTGGCAGGAGGCCGCCGAAAAGGCGGCCGCCCCGCACCTCCACCTTAACTTGCGCCGCTGCCGGCACAGTAAGGCCCCGTGAACCGGGCGTGGGTAGCGAGCGGCGCAACTGCGGCGTTCGCTACCAAATATCGCGAACGGGACACGAATGGGGCGCTGCGCACACCAATGACGTCATCGGTGGCGGCACAGCGCAAATGCCTAACACCACCGTTAGCGCCCCTACTGAATATCGCAGGAGACGCAGCCAGTGGCACTACAGCCACTGACTGCCTCTTTAGGCGCTAACAGGTGGCGCTACTCACCCAATTTCTCCCCCTGAGAGTCTAGCATTCTACCACACATTACCAGATCATTCAGTGAAACATCATATGAGCAGAATGTGAATTTCTGATTTGCGCAGCCAGTCAGCTCACAAGGCTCCCTGCCCGTACCACGGACTAATCCAATTGTTCCATCATTCTTGTATGTGATGTGCACACACACACACATACCAGCTCATCATACTAAGTCATCGCCTTCCATAGTCAGGACAGGGGGATAATAAATGGTGCAAAGATCAGACTGCTGTGATTAGTACAAGTAAGATCTATGGCAGGTGGCATTAGATTGTTGTGAGGCTGGTTATTTTAATGCTTGAAGTGAACATGCGGGGGATAGTATTGTCATTTTATGCTTCCAACGGCAGTGCAAATTTGGGCAAGTGATGTGCGTGATTTACCAACCATTTTAAATTAAAGTTCAGAAAATGATGTGCTGGATATCCTGATTTTCTGACCTGCACCGGCACTGGGTAAAACTCCACTTCGAAGTGTAAAACCAGAAAGTTACCCCAGAGATGTTAACTCTCCTACTTTTGTCACAGAGATCCCACACTGTGCTCCAGATCAGTTCACGTGCGGCAATGGACGTTGCATTGGTCAACGCAAAGTCTGCAATGGCGCCAACGATTGCGATGATGGCAGCGACGAAAGCCCGCACCAGAACTGTCGTAAGTTTGAACTTAATAATAAAAAGATCAGTGCATGGCATAACAATGTATTTTTTGAAATCTCTTAAATGACTTTCTGTACAGGAGCGCAGTTTTATCTTTTGCAAAGTCCCTTTATCTATTTGCTCAGGGTGGAACTCAGTTAGCAGCTAAAAGGAGCTGAAAAACAGATTTGTTTTACTAAGATAAATATTTGGTTAGTGTTTCTTTTCCATAGATTGTTCCTGCTTTCAGTTTGTCCCCACACGCAATGACCTGAACCGGAGTACAATAGCAAAATACTGCGGATGCTGGAAATCTGAAATAACAACAGAAAATGCTGGAAAAATTCAGCAGGCCAGGCAGCATCCATGGAGAGAGAAACAGAGTCAACATGTCAGGTCAAAACCCTTCGTCAGGACTGAAAAAACACAGGAAATGAAACAGATTAAAAGGCCAGTTTGGGGGCTGGGAAATGGGGATGAAAGAACAAAAGAGAAGTGAAGAGACATTAAGGGGTATTCAAAACGAGACGAGATGGTGATAGGACTAGTAAAGAGACAAAAGACGGCTCTAGATTAATTGTGAAATTTCAAAATCTAGAGCCGTCTTTTGTCTCTCCACTAGTCCTATCACCATCTCGTCTCGTTTTGAAAACCTCTTAATGTCTCTTCACTTCTCTTTTGTTCTCTCATCCCCATTTCCCAGCCCCCAAACTGGCCTTTTAATCTGTTTCATTCCCTGTGTTTTCTCTCAGTCCTGACGAAGGGTTTCGACCTGAAACGTTAACTCTGTTTCTCTCTCCACGGATGTTACCTGGCCTGCTGAGTTTTTCCAGCATTTTCTGTTGACCTGAACAGGAGGATGGACAAGAGACCTATCCCCTGCCATTTTTGAGCAAGCTGCCAGGAGATTTGTGACCAGGCAGGCTAAGGCTGAGATTTCTCCTCCCCCCCCCACCACCCCCCCCCCCCCCCCCTTGCGATGCACAGTGCTCCCATTCACTATTCTCCCGATGGGCTCCGCTGAGAATGGAAATTCATGGCACGGGGAATTGCCGAGGCAAAACTAGATCCTGCTAGCCTGCGGCTTAGCATGTCGGCACGATGTGTCACGGCGCATGGTGCCACGTAAATAAGGTATATCTAAAAGATTTTCAGGCTAAAGAAACACCCACTGCAGTTAAGGCACACAAGAACTAACCTTGTGACTTAAAATCAGGTGAACGATCGGAAGAGGAAAGCTGCAATGTGAACAATGGTGGATGTGCACACAAGTGTCAGCAGGTTCGAGGCATTGTACAATGCACGTGTCACACAGGCTATCGATTAATGGAGAGTGGAAAATTGTGCCAAGGTAGGGCCCTAACATTAGAACTTTTACTTATTAGTATAAAAGTACGTCAAGGCTGCTGAATTCCCTCAGCAGCTAATCGCAATTAAGTGATCAAATAGTGGGTATATCTACAACTTGAGTTATGACCTCTTCATGTCCTGCTTCACTTTCAGTGCAACCTCTTGTCTTCATGTGTCATAAGGCATAAATTCAGGACTCTTTCAGCAGTCAGCTTTTCGAGGGATGTGTCGGCTTTAGTGAAGCTGCTGGTTAGTTTTTATTGGGTTGCTAGATTGTTTGTTCTGGAGATGCCAATGGTTATTCTATTTTTTTTCAGTAGGCCTTGGTAAGTGGTGCAGTACGATCAGGCTGAGTTCAATACACTGCTTTGTCTGCTGGCTGTAAGGATCCTACATGAAATGAAAAGTGTGCAATCTCAATCTCAGTGCTAGTTGTATTGGGCCCACCGCAAACTGCTTGAACTTGGCACTAATGCAAAAGCAAAATACTGCGGACACTGGAAATCTGAAATAAACAGAACCATTGTTTTCTCTCACTGCTGGTTGTTCTGATGAAAGGTCATCAACTTGAAACGTTAACTCTGTTTCTCTCACCACAGATGCTGAGTATTTCCAGCATTTTCTGTTTTTATTTCTAATTTGGCACTATTCGGCACTCGGAGAAACCACAATGAAGGCTGGTTTGAATAATGGAAAAAAAATCAATGTGGTGCAGATGGGTGCTCTTTTGGGATTGTGGCTAGAGGCCATTTTGGGGCAGAGTAGAGGGAGCTTGGCTCCAGCTGGAGCATGGCATATCTGAGCTAGGAGTGCTTGTTGAATGGCCGAAATGGCAATGTGCATGATTTTCCCATTAACATTTCTTGACCTGAACGCATTTTTTTTCCTGTGCTGATTACTGTACTGCACTGCATCCCATTGAGCCTTGTTATTACCAATTGGTGGCGGCTGATTAGAATAGATCTTATCAGAGCTTCAGCTGCTTTAAGCTCCTTTGAGTTTATTTGAACAGGGTTCAGCCAGTCGTTTTGTTTCCCCCTGAGGTCAACAATCTATTCATTGTTTTGATTTAACAAACTCAATTCCCAATCATAAGTATTAGTATTTGTATTTATTTCTGCACCCTTTGTTGGAAGGTTCTGACACAATAGATGCTTGGGCCGGTTTTCAAACTTTCTCTATATGTTTTGGTATGTTATCCTTCCATCCCACCCACAATACTGGCCTCTTGAATGTTTTGAAAAGTGAAAGGGAGCTCTGCTGGAAGAAATGCATCTGTATTTTTCCCACTGACCAGTCTTTATATTGGTAATCATGTGTAATGTCAAATAAACCATGTACATAAGATGTTGTTCCCTCAGTGTCTTCAGAGCAGCCATTCACTAGGTGAACGTTGCCTATATGGCTGAGCTGATTCATGGCCAGGAGGAGTACAGGGGAAGGGAAGCATTCTACCTCATAAGCATTAACTTACTCTCTATGCAAGTGTCACAGTGGTACGATGACTGTTGTGCTGATTTCTGCAGACATTGATGAGTGCGCTGAGGATGGATACTGCAGTCAAGGCTGTACCAACTTAGAAGGAGGATTCCAGTGCTGGTGTGTTCAGGGCTATGAACTGCGACCTGATAAGCGAGGCTGCAAAGCACTGGGTGAGTGTTATTTTTAACCATTCTAAATTATTTCTTAGGAATGGCTTCAAAAGTTGTATTATTTAACCATAGAAAAACAGATTTTTTTATACTCCTCGTTCTCCTCCAATTCCTGCTTGGTGTCTGTTTTGGTGCTCCCCACCCATGTGGAGTATTTTTTGTGGAACGGTTTGCTATGGTAAAGGTGTTATTTAAGTGCAAGTTGTTATTATTCCCCTCTACCTAGGTGCAAAGATGGATTGATTCAAACTACTGTGTTCACATCCATGTTTGTGAAACATTACAATATCGAGATAGTGACACTCGTAACCTAGTATTGCAATGCACTGTGCCGTAGTGTGGCAGGATTTATTACAGTACATAGAATTATATAGAATCTACAGCACAGAAAACAGGCCAGTTGACCCAACTGGTCTATGCTGGTGTTAATACGCCACACGAGCCTCCTCCCACTCTAATGACCTCTTCCTACCCTGCCCCTCCCCTCTGATTGCATTCTCCCTCATGTATGCATCAAGCCTCTCCTTAAATATATCAATATTATCTGTTACAACCACTCCACCTGGCAGTGAGTTGCACATTCTCATCTCTCTGTATGAAGAAATTCCTCCTAAATTCTTTATTTGATTTGTTAGTTGTTAATGTCAGGAGCACTTGAAACCCCGTTGTCTGAAACATTTTCTTTAACTTGTATGTTTACATGTGTTATTATCTTAAGGGCCAGAACCAGTGCTGCTGTTTGCAAATCGGATTGATATCCGGCAGGTACTGCCCCGTCGATCAGAATACACGCTCCTGCTCAACAATCTGGAGAATGCCATTGCCCTGGACTTCCACCACAGCAAGGAGCTGGTGTTCTGGTCAGATGTGACCTTAGACCGCATTATGAAAGCGAACCTGAATGGAAGTAATGTGGAGGAAGTAGTGTCAACGGGTCTTGAGAGTCCAGGTACAGATAACATAATGTAAAAAAAAATCAGATCAGTTTAACTCAAACATTTGAAACTATCAATGGTTAAAGTATCAGACTGTTTAGAAAGACTGTTTTGTGTGGTAATATTAAACAATACATCAGAAATGAGTCATCATGTTTAGATGTGCTCCCACAATCAAATTTTCACCTGTGTGAGCATGACTATTCATATTTTGCACACTATGCACAGATTGAAAATGCCCACATTTACAAGCTACATCTAATCTTTCCTACATGTGGCCATAGGCATTGGTGATGATGTGGCCAGGGCACGATAGCATGCCAGAGGGGGTGAGACAGCTGGATTGTTTACCCATTGTTGACCTTTGTTTCATGGGTGTGAGCAGCCTGTGCACACAGCAATGATCTTGGATCACCAGACCTTTATTTATCTGTATATAATGGCAGTCCTTTTACAGAAAATCAAAGGTAAACAGCAGCAAACTGCTCCTCCCTTGAGGCAGATTTGGCCATTGTTCTTGACGCCCTTTAGCCACTAGAACAGAGGTTCCCAAGCTTTAATTTGCTAAGCCCCCTCTTTGGAGATTCATGGTTTAAAAAACAGTGGGGGTGAAGTTAGCTTTCGCCAGTAGTGCGATAATGAATTGGTAGCCCGTTTTACACCGTGCCCAATGTTCTTTTCCATTGAAGTCAAACGGATGCCTAAGCGTCCAATATGGCGGGTGGGGTGCAAGCACAAAGTTGGCGCTGGAAGTGCGCCACCTGCCATGTTGGTAAAGACTCCAGTATCGGTGTCCTAGGCCTGCGCCTGAAACTAATGTTCGTACGTTTATATATACAGATAGGAGGCTAACACCTGTTTGAGTCCCCCTTCTTGAAATTGGGCTGCCTTGAATGCAGCTGCGTTCAAGTTAACTATGTCTATGTGCCGCCTAACCAGTGTTCCTTAAAGGGGCTGCTGGACATGGCTCTCAAAAAGGTAAGTTTTTCAAAACAATACTTGGCTGAATCTACTCCTTGCTGGCCCCCTCCCTCACTGTCAGTCGCTCCCCCTCTCCCGATTGCCTTCCCCTGTCCCCGTCCCGCCCGAGTCCCAGGACGTACCTAAGGACCGCTGCCCAATTTCATCCTCGTGTAACTGGCGGCCTACTTCTGAACGCCCGATTGGTATCTGCAGTTCGCCACCTATATGCTAATGAGGCACAAGGTCCAAGGCCCAATTTTGGGGGCACCTCGGGCCTCCAGCTTCTGGTCCACGCCCCAGCTCACTGCCTACTTCAGGCCTGAAAACGGGCCGAAATCAATTTCCACCCCATTGTCTTGCCGCATGTAGTTATTCCATCACAAAAATGTTTTTTGGCAAAGCCCTGTACTTTCTTGTGCATGGGAAGAAAAGTTGAGTTCATTGAATCTGTCAGATACGTTGGCCAAATAGCCCAGTAAAACCTGGAAGTGCTGGTTAAGGAAATGGTGGTGAAGCGGTGATTTAGAGTCAATCAAAAACATGCAGCACTCCTCCCTGAGTTTGTAGATTCTTGACAAAACTCTACCACGGGATAGCCATCGAACCTCTTCAATTACCTTCATCTGTTATTTTAGATGAAAGAGCTTCTTTTGAAAAAATCTCATGGTTCATCTTTGAGGGCAGGATGTTTGATCTCCAAATGGCATTTTAGTTTGTTTGGTTTCATGCTGTCTTGGGCATGAACTTCAGCACAAACACATTGCGGTCGATAATTTTTGTCAGAACCAGTAAATGTGAATCCCAAGTCCAAGTAGGGAGTATTTCCTATTTTTCTTTTACCTGGCTCCACTTCATCCTTTCCACAGGATCAATGTCCTCAACTTTTAGCGAAAACCAAATGTCCCACTTGTGTCGGTTATATAGCCTGAGGGAGCTCGGAGTGTTCGGAATACTGCCAAACGACAAATCCGTGCAGATCTTAATTCAGGCAAAGATCACCTGGCCTGGTAGCAAACTATAATATTGTGAAAAGACACTGCTTACCTGGTGGGCGCCTGCTGCTGCCACCGATGTAGCCTCCCCCACCTTGCGGCTTTACTATGGTAGACTGGCAAACAAACGACTGAATTTCTTTGCATTTTAAAGAAACTGAGCAATAGGGCAAGCTTAGCACAGGATGTTTGTAATTCCCCAAAGTGGAAATTGGGCCAATCAGATCCTTTTCTGGTGGACAGCGACTGATTACCATGCACCAGAAGCATCTCTGATTCCAACTTCCGCTGCTAGTAATCAGCCGAAATTCCACGGCTATGCTGGGATCGCCCTATGCGAGGTTGCATCACTATACACTTTTTCTTTGAATTTAAACTGATATTTTTTCAGTTTAATCTCAAAGCTCTCTGGCTATGCGAGGTTGCATCTCCTTCCTGGTTAGCCTGTCCCCCTTCTGCCTCCACTCCCCCACCCCGGATATTCTGGGGGGGGTGCACTACCCAGTTTTGGAACCTTTGCACTAGAATAAAGGACAAGATGTGTGGTGAATTTCTCTCTTGTTCTCCTCACTGAACGGATACTTGTAGTGGCTGCAAGAGCTGCTGAACTGCATACACCAACCATTTACACAACATTTACAATGCTACTAATACTCTGCCTTATGTTTAACAGAAAGATGAATTTTCTCCAGACATGCATCAAACACCAATGCATCTGATTTTGCCCCTCATTTTGCTTCTGCATATACAGAAACAAGTATTGGGGGGAAAATTGAGTCGCGCCCCCTTTGAGGCACTAGCTTCGTCGGGGCGCTACTTTTAATGCCCCGAAAAAATTAGCGCCCCCGCAGCTGAAATTGAATGGTAGCGCCCAAGAGGGAAGCGGGGTGCTACTAGGAGTGCCCCGCCTCCCTCTTGGGGTGCTGCGAGGGAATAGCGCGTCTTATGGCGCTAACGGGAGGCGAAAGCAACCGAATTTTTCCCCCATTGTCTACTAGTGCATAAATTGAGTTTTTAAAAATGCCGTGGATTTTTTTTCCCTCAGGACTCTAGGGCATTTGGTGTGGTACAAACTTGTTTCAAATCAGTTGAAATCATTGGCCTACACAGGCCAGGAGGAAGGGCGTTGCTTTCTTAAAGCATGTAGTCATTTTCTAATTTCTAAAAATGCCTGAAAACTTTGAGCTTTATTTTCATTTGGTTGATATTTCTGACTAACCCAGTAAATACATTCGTAGACAATTTAGAACTGTATATCGTTTCCGATCTATATCTATCCAGTATTTTTGGAGATTGAAATGTTTATTTTCAGTAGAGTCTGGTAAGGAAACGACAGAAAGCTAATTATAAAATGGTTGAAACTGCACAGAGGAAGGAAGGTTACACATTCCGTCAATTATTTTCTTCTGGTTTTTATAGGACTGTGAGTTCTCTTAGATGTCAGTCAGGGGAGTGCTTCTGCTCTATCTCCTGCATCTGTTTGTTGTGACTTGAGGTTTAGGTGCTGCTTTGTGATTCTTGAGCTACAGAGATAGGAAGATGTTAACAACAGCTGTATAATGTCTCCAAAAAAATTCATCTTTGTCAGGTGGGCTGGCCATTGATTGGATCCACAACAAGTTGTACTGGACGGACTCCGGGACATCGCGCATCGAGGTCTCAAATCTTGATGGAACACAGAGAAAAGTACTTTTGTGGCAGAACCTAGAGAAACCTCGAGCCATAGCATTACATCCAATAGAGGGGTAAGACAGGTCACAGACATTGATCCTGCGGGAATCTATTTCAATCACCTATAACATTAATACCAAGTGCCATCTGTTTCAGATCAGGAGTAATATATTTCAGGAAAAATTATGATGTTGCTCTTAAGCATCACTGCAATTAGCAACAGATTCAAACCTCAAACTCCGCTATAATTTGTAGCGGTTTTAATGACTCGTACATTTTTTTAACATGCCACAATCCCAAAGGTCATTTTGACATGGTACACCCTGTCACCGGGGGACGACCAATGACTTTACTTCATGCACAGCAAATTAAAGTCACTCTTTGATGTTATATTAGTTGCGGTGTCCCAAAGTCCCAGCCAAATCCACAAATGTATTTTATTGAGGGACATTTCTTATCCTCACATACCAAATGTATTTGGATTGGAATGGATTCTTAACTGGTCTCTTTTTTTGATTGTTTTTAATTTGTTCTCCCAACTTTGCAGTTTCTGATTTTTGCTGTCCTGCTGTTGCTGTTTTATTGACTATGTAACGCGGGGCTTTCTATTTTTAAATAGCTCCTGCAGTGGCTGACGTTGTGGTTTGTTTCTCTGGTATTGGCTTTGTCTTCTCTGCCTGTCCCACTTTGTGGTCATTATTCTGAGGCCCTGTTTCTAATTAATTCCAGTTCAGTTATTGATTAAATGCCCCACTGGATCAGATCTAACAGTTCACCTATCTTTAAGGATGTCACACTTTCATGGGCTGGGCAGTGGATGTCACCAATGCAGTTCTTCATAAATGCAGTTCTCCACTTTCTGTAATTTTCCATTCTGGACTAAACAATCTATCTAGGTGTTGGCATTATGCTGTCAGATACTAGTGCATGAACACCTAGCTGTTCATCTGAAATAGCTCTCTCTGCTATCTTAGTTCATTATTATTTAAAATAAATGTGTTAACACATCTGCTGTAACACCTCTGCTAAAATAACAGAGAACAAATTCAGATGAATCTGTCAAGCATTAGTAAGCTATTATCCCACAGTGTAATCTCAGAGCCGGGACAATAGTCTACATTTATAAGTATTTATATAAGTCCAAGAAGGCGGTTGAGGCCAAGTTTTTAAATATATTCAAGAAGGAGTTAGATATATTTCTTAGAGCTAAAGGTATCAAGGGATATGGGGAGAAGGCAGGTACGGGGTACTGAGTTTGGATGATCAGCCATGATCTCATCGAATGGCGGAGCAGGCTCGAGGGGCCGAATGGCCTACTCCTGCTCCTATCTTCTATGTTTCTATGACACATCGTCAGTTGTACAAGAGCACAACAGGAATGATTTTGTTTATTGCTGCTAAAATATGTTTATGGCTAGACAATAGGAATTTTGTTTTGTTTTTTCTCAAAAATTAAATGAACTGAATTCCAAAGACACTTTGATTTGTTATATATGTTCCATACCTGCTTTCCTTTTTGTAACATTAGTTGTGGCTGGTCCCTTTGGAATGAATGGAGACATGCATGACAGCAAAGAATGTCACGTTTTCTGGAGTGTGTTGTGCCTACTCTTTTTGTAATTACAGCTAGACATTATATTTTATGATATTAATTGAATTCTCCAAAGGAGGATCCATTAATCATTCCCATTGTTTTTAGTTTGGGAATTGCGAGTCTTTTTAAGACACAATTTTTTTTAAACAAATACTGTAATGATTTCTTATCTATTTAATTAATTTTTCCAAGCCAAGTTTTGCAGTACAATTACAAGTTGTGTACTATTATATTCAGCACTATCCCTTCCACATTATAGCTGAAAACTGGAATAGATCACTTCCAGAATGTTATGCTTGTAAATTGCGATGTGTTGTGCAAACGTATTGAAACTAAACTGAGAAGATCCTCTTTTTCATACAAATGTAATAACAACCCTGTGCTGAAGAAGTTCAGAAACAGTAACTTCCAATGATTTAAAATTCAGTATTGTAAATTCCGTTAAAATTTTAGAATGACTGTCAATGACTTCCTGTCAAATGATGCTGTCAGCAATTAAATATCATTTCAAGCTGTCGTTATAAACTTTTATTTCAATGCTTTTTAATGTTGTTCTGCTCCCCAAACCCCACCTCCGCCCCCATTCCAAAATTGAAACCTTTGATTGAATGGTAAAATACTTGTAGAAACTGTTAATGGAGTTATCCTTTTTGGAGATGATAAGCCCTGATTTTAACCTAATGTCCAATTTGCAGCTCCATTGAAGTCAATGGCTGTGTATAATCAGACAGGGTGTAAATCGGGCGTCTAACCCAAACATGCCCCATTCTCGCTGGTGTGTTAGGTTAAAATCGGGACTTAACTAATTGTTTCAAAAATGATCACCCACTATTAATTAGTCACCTCAATTACTTCAGTTTTCATTTAGTTTTTTTTAGATTTAGGTTTAATTATCCCAGAATTATGTTGGTTTTACTCCTGAGTAAAAATTGTTTTCATTTAGCCTCAAATTGTCCATTCTTCATTGTATTCTATTGGCATATCTGATGCATTTTACAGAACCATCTATTGGACGGACTGGGGTAACACCCCCCGGATAGAATATGCAGCCATGGATGGTTCTAATCGCAAAATCATCGCAGATACCCATCTCTTCTGGCCCAATGGGCTCACCATTGATTATGCAGGACAAAAGATGTACTGGGTAGATGCCAAGCATCACGTGATCGAACGTGCCGATCTTGATGGTCAGAACAGAAAAGCAGTGATCAGCCAAGGTATGAAATTTATCAGTTTGCTATTGGAATAGTGATTTATTACATAGCATGAAGGCAAGTTGATTTGGCAGAGGTTGAGATTTGTTATATTCTAACATACTGTGGGATATGTATTCTATTGTGTATAAAGTTAAAAGAAAATTCTTTTACTAAGCTATGATTAAGTACTGATGATAGTCTAAGAATAAATTCTTTAATTTTATACTTAGAAGGGAATATTGCTGTATATTTTGCACTGTGATGCAGAATTGCTATTGTCCCACCATATTGAAGAGTGCACTGATAGTTACGTAACTGTGAAAATACATGTTGACTTGAAACATCAGCTCGGTTTTCAGACACGTCGAATACCAGCAGATTAGTAAAGAGTACGGTTGAAAATTGCACAAGTGCAAAGTCTGGCACTTGCTTTTTTGGAAATGCTTGTCACATAGAATATATCAGAAAAAAGTGAACAGTGAAAATAGGAAATGCTGCTGCAGGCACTTTCATTTTGTGCGCGTGGATGATGAGGGGGAAGAGGAAGCAGCAAAAGAAGGAAGCCCATCTCAAGACCTTGCAGCAAGAAATACTGCTCGGCTGATCGGCTCATTGCTCAGTGATTCTGGTGACCCCTGCTCATTCCCCTGCCCTTCTGCTTAGCAGGCCGTGATACTTCCTTCACCACTCCCTTACTATTAGTTTTTGGGCCAGATGAATGGCAGTCTTTCCCAATCCTATAATTTCCTATGCTCCTATGTACATCTGGAGTATTTTAGAAGGTTATTGTCCCTACTACAGGGGTTTTATTAGCCATGCTGTTAAGCCTTAGAGTGGGGTATTCCTTTAAGGAGTTCATGAGCCATATATGCTCTTCGTGGCTGTTTCTATAGCCATATATGTACATGAAAAATTCTTCTATAGACTTGAGAGTAGTGAGATTTACTTACTTCAACTCGTCTCTTTCTTTTACACTAAAGCTCACCTTCAACCTGCCCCTTTGACAACAACACTGAACTGTTCTCTACTTTCCTTGCCTGTGGTTCTTTTTGTATTTATGAGGTTGTTATCTCTCCGTTGACATGTGTCCTGTAAACAAGTCACTGGTGTTTGAGCTCTGTTTTACCATGCCTATAATCTGGGTTTCTTTGGAGATTAATTTTAAGTTATTTGCAGGTGGTTTGCTGTTGAAAGCTGCAACTGTGACTATAGGTTGTGAAATATAACACAACAGCTGGGTGAGGTGAAAGATGGAATTTTGATGGAATGTATTTTTTTTCCCTGCTCTCATCGATGAGCAAGTTATTCTATGTGTGACACTCACTTGGATCTGGTACTTACATAAGCAGACTTATTTTTTTATTCAACTTTTTTACCATTAAGCTGCTTTTCCGACACTTCTCCCAGATTTGCTTTATTGGATTAACTAGTCAGAACCACTAAAATAGGATAGTTAGTTTATTATTTAAGAGTACTGAGTTAACCCTTTGTGTACTGAACTGCTTTCGTCGCTTTTAAAATCTGAACGGTTTCCACAATTTATGATCTGCAAAGGATATTTCTAATGCTGATTGGTATCCAGCAGAATCAGAGGATTATGTTGCAGTACAAAAAATCCTTTGAATTGTAGCATTGATTGATGAAGACTTGGCAATCCATTTGGAAATCGATTTTTGTTGCTGTGTCCGGTTTGCTGAATCAAAGTGACGGTCATCGGAAAATAACTGCAGTAGAATTGTTCCCATGAGAGGAACATTATTTCCAAAATAAATCAGTCGGTTATTGAGGTGCCTGCTACAGCTATTTTGATTGATTCTAATCGCAGAAATTACAGCTCAGAAAGGGACCATTTGGCCGATTGCGCCAGTACCACTGCTATCTCTTCTACTGAAGCTATCTACAGTACTCTAATCCCCTTTCCCTGCCCTTTCCTCATATCCTTTTACATTCTTCTCTTTCAAATATTTAACCAATTGTTCATAAATGGTGTCATGGACTCAGTAGCCACTTTGGTAAAATGATCCAAGTTCTAAAACCTTTTGTGTGATAAAAGTCCTTCTAACTTCCCCCTTCATTCTTCCAGTAATAATCCTGAGTCTGTGTCCTCTTGTTACCAATTTGACAACCACTATTTACTCTCTCAAAACCTTTCAGAATTTTTAACCATTAGATCTTCTTAACCTTCTCTGCTCATGGGGATGGGGGGGTCGGAGGGGGGGGGCCTAATTTTCAAGCCCGCCTTCATAGCTATAACCTCTCATTCCTGATATAATTCTCGAGAATCTTCACTGTACCCTTTCCATGGCTCAAATATTTTTTGTCCGATAATGCAGTGTCCAGAACTAAATGCAGTACAGGTAGACTACGCTTTATCCGAACTTCCGAAAACCGAAACCCTCTAAAAACCGAAGGTTTTTTCGTTCAGCGTAAGTCGTGCGCACGACATGACCAGAGTGGCGCACGACTTACGCTGAGCAGGGCAGAGGGTCACTGAGTTCCCTCCTGGGTAGGAGATTGCAGGCCGAGCCAACCCAACAATACAGCGGCCCGTCCGATAGCTGCAGCGGCCTGTCCGATATTCTTTTCTCCCCCCCCCCGACCCCCTGCCGACCCCCACCCTTTCGGATAAGGGATAGTGTATCCTTTATCCGCACTTCCGAAAACCGAAATCCTCTGAAAACCGAAAGTGTTTTCGTTCAGCGTAAGTCGTGCGCACGACCCCGACCCCCCCGCCGACGCCGACCCCCACCCCCCCCGCCGACCCCGACCCCCCGCCGACCCCCACCCCCGACAAATTTCCCAGTCTT
Organism: Somniosus microcephalus; assembly: GCF_052327205.1. Lineage (NCBI taxonomy): Eukaryota > Metazoa > Chordata > Chondrichthyes > Squaliformes > Somniosidae > Somniosus > Somniosus microcephalus. The sequence goes on from NC_141001.1 coordinate 88,261,865, forward strand.
ATAAAATACCTTCCGAAATCCGAAATTTTCCGAAAACCGAAACACGGCTGGTCCCGAGGTTTTCGGATAAAGGATAGTCTACCTGTATTGCAAATTTGGCTTAATCAGTGTCTACAAATTAAAAATTACCTCTTACTTTTTTATTTAGTTTGTCTGTATATAAAACACTGAATCCCATTGCCCATTTTTTATAGCCTTTTCTACCTACCCTCTCACCTTTAAAGCTCAATGTATCTGCACCCTCAGGTATCTCTATTGCTCCACTCTGTTCTTTCAATTTTTCTCAAAATGTACGACTGCACATTTCTTTACATCGAACTGCGTCTGTCACCTGTGCGATCTCCTGCAGCTTCCTGCATTCTTCCTCACCGTTTATCATGTCCTCTAATTTGGTATCATCAGCAGACTGCATTAGTCATCTTCTGTGATTGTCCAAATCATTAATATAAATAGAAAATAAGAGATCCCAGCACAGATCCTTGGGACACACCACTAACCGTTAATCATTGTGAGAAAACATTTTAGATAAAGTGTATATGAGTGTCAGATTATTGTGAGCAACATGGCTCAGGAGTTAGCAGTAAATATCGACGATTGGTTAAAATCAAATAGTCATGTATTAAAGGCCACTAAGCTTCGTAGAACATCAATCAACATGATTGTTGGTAAGTGCATTTGGCCATAGGAAGAACACAGAAAAATATAGACTGGGAAAAGCTATTTGGCTCAATGACTTGCTTTTTCTACACTCTGCCTATTGATATCACAACACTAATTTCTAAGGGTCCTGAAATTCCTTGGGAGGGTCTACTGGGTCACTTGCAGTTTCTGGACCAGAACCTTGATCTGCTCCTTACCAGGCAAATAGCAGCCAATAGCCAGGGAGTTCCCACTCTTCAGGCCCAGCCTTTGTGTGGAGGATAATGTGCCAATTCGAGGTAAGGCATACCGGCCTCCACAAAGGCAGATGTGTGCCCCACCAGTGGGGTCCAGGCCAGGTAAGGAGCTTGACCCATGAAGATTAGAATATAAAAAATAATTGGACAAAATGACCCCCTTTCAACATGACCGGGGTCAGGGGAGCCCTCCTACCTCCACAAGGGTGCTGGAGATGCACCTAAAGTGATGCTTGCACCTGCCTATCCCACGTTAATGTGGTGCCCTCCCACTGACCCTGCAAATCCAAGTGGGGTCAGCGCTGGAGGGTAACATTGAGCATAATCCCCGTGTGACTTGTGGAATTTCTGACCCAGTTAAGAACGTCATTTTTATGATGCATCTGTCCTTATTACTGTTACCTTCAACTGCTGTTATGCTACCTAATGCATAAAAACCTATTTGCGTACATCTATACCCAAGGTGCTTCTGAACATTCGGCACTTCTACTGTGTTAATTCACTTCACTTCTTCAGAGTAACTCCTTCAGGCCAGTTGAATAAGCTCATCAATTCTGGCTGGTAATAAAAGTATTTATAAAATAAATAGAAATTGAGATAAACAAGAAATATTGATATTGTCCTTAGTTCTTGTAAACCATTTGGCCTAGAAATTCAGTTGTTAGCGCCAGCCGCTAGCACCTCAGGAGGAGGAGAAGTGGAGCGCTAAGCGGCTAGCGCCCGGGCGCTGCGCGAGCTGCGCCTCTCGCGAACTTCACTCAAGATTTAGCGGCGGCGCAAAACTGTAGCGCCCGCTCAGCTGCGCGTGCAGATCGTGACGTCATTTCATGGTGCAACGCCCTTGGTGCGCTCCGAACCGGAACTTCAGTGGCACTGCCCTTCTTTGCGCCTGGCGCCCCCAGCGACTGGTAAAGGGGAACGGTTCCCAGTCGCTGCGGGGCGCGGGGGGTGCTATTTAAAGGGGACTCCTCCTGCATTATAAGTGGCAGCCATTTTGTGCCAATCCTTCTGTGTGAGAGACGGATATTTGGAGAGAGACAAAGGCAGAGAGCTTTCTGCTTTGACTCAGCGCTTGCACAGATACTTCTGGCTTCAGGCCAGAGCTTTGCACTTGGATTTAACTTTCAGTGCCATAGCCTTGAGTCGCCACATATAATGGGGGCTGCAATGGATTCAAAGGGCTCAGAGACGCTGTGAGAGAGTGCCAGTCATGGCCAGACGGATAAGGGCCAACAGGCGTCGGCACAGGAGGCCTTACCCACCCAGAGTATACCGCCAGCAGTTCTCATGTCTGAGGAGCAGTGTGTTCGGAGGCTGCAATTCAGAAGGGAGGTGGTCACTGAGCTCTGCCACCTGCTTCGCAGAGATCTGCAGCCACAGCTGAGGAGCAGGACGTCTCTGTCGGTGGCAGTGAAGGTGACTGTGGCTCTCAACTTCTATGTCACCGGCTCCTTCCAATCCACTACTGGGGACATTGCTAACATCTCCCAGTTTGCGGTACATTGCTGCATCCGCCAGGTGACCAATGCCCTTTTCAGAAGGAGACGTCAGTACATTTCCTTCCCCATGACCCTGGACAAGCAGCAAGAGCGTGCAATGGAATTTGCAAGAATAGCGGGCTTCCCCATGGTCCGGGGCGTAGAACTGATGAACCAGCAATGGTCAGGCCTTGCTTCAGGGCTGCAGTGTGCAGGGCATGGCAGCCAAACAAGTCGACCCTCCCCCTTTAAGAGCTGACCGGTGCCAGCGTGTCTGCCTTCATTCAGAAACTCGCCGCACCTGCGCTGCGCCCGCCCTCAGTGTTAGCGCCTCGGCTCACCGGCTTAGCGCCTTATGATAGTCGTGCATCGCCTGCTTTAGCGCAGCAGCAACCTCTTGGGGCGATGCAACTCAATTTCGGCGAAGGTGGCGCTAAGTTGCGCCGGGCGCTAAATTTAGTGAACGCCCGGCTGTAGCGCCCCAAACGTGGCAATACTGAATTTCTAGGCCTTTGACTTTTAGAGGAATATATCGGGATAGAGCTCCAAAGTGGCATTATCCTCAACCATTTATCTGAAACCTTACCATTTATTTTTCTATTGATGAAAATTGAAGGCACCATAAGTGACTGTTCCCCAGTCAGATCTCCCATTTTCTCGACATTTCCACAACTAATGGCGGCAACGTGATAGTTCGTCACTTAGAGTTGCCTCTAAGTGCCCGCCTGCTTAATCAAAGTGGTAAGCGACAGAGGATACCGTGAGCGGAGACTATGGAACCTTTCCGCACCTAGCTTCGGAAACAGTGAGAGGCTGCCAGCCTCGTTTGAGGGGCCAGGTAGTACGTAGCGAGTTTAAAAAAAAAATCTTTTATACATAATCATTTTTCTAAAAGTTCAGGACGGGGCGTATTTTTCAAATGTCTAATTGAGATTGTAATAACCGCACCTTTAGGTGATCTGTTGGCTACTGAGGGTGCAATAGAAACAAGGCCATATTGCACTTGCAATATTGAAAGAATTAAACGTTTTACTGCAGTGATTCCCATTACAGTTGCAGCATTTGAGATATGACAAATGCTGTGTAACTTACATATGTATTTATGCAGTGCACTATACAAATGTCAAATGACTATGAAATATTACAATTTTGCGACTTATCAATTACTGGTCAACAAATTTATAGTCTTTTTATTATTACCTCTTCCATCTAATCAGAATCCTAACAATATGTGCCATTTTTGACATTATTCAATTCAAATGCGGTAACGGTCTAAAACTGTGACATTTACATTCTGTGTTAAGGAAGGTTATCACAAGATACCTTTTAAGGAAACCTGCAGTGTAGGAACTGGGGTTCCTAGCCGAAGAATTGAGATCGACTCAGAAAATCAAAAACAATAAAATTTTATGAACAAACGAAGCTGTACAGGAAACTGTAGGATACAATGCAAATAGGTCTGGTCTGCTTGAAAGCCTCTCTGGAAACTGCTAGCAGGTTCCGAGCTCAACTGCTAGCAGGTTCCGAGCTCAACTGCTAGAAGGTTCCAAGCTCTACTGCTAGAAGGTTCCGAGCTATGACGTCATCACGTTCTTCCCGCCGTTGAGAGATCACGTGACGGACGGCATGACGTCATCACGCGGAGTACAGGAAAGAAGCCCTAGTACAGTTAACAGATACATTAAAGGTGCAGCCCCCAGCTGTACTACATTGCTGTAAAAGGAATTATATACAATTGTCCGTAATCCTCTGGTGGTTCCGCCACATGCGCCCCCCCCCCCCCCAGAATTGCTTTTAACAGAGAAGGTAAGACGAGAAGGGGGTCTGACGAGTCTGTCCGACCGACTGCGATACCCCGGCAGCTGGAACGGAGCGCTAAAAGACGAACTGGCCGTTGGCTGTGGTTGGAATGACGCCGCAGGCGGAGAAGAGGCCGACTGTGGTTGACCCGGTGAGGCGGGCACTGGCGACTCGGCGGATGACTGTGGCTGTACTGGACCGGCAGTCGACGGTGGACGACCACGACGAGGCAGCTGAGCGGTGACGACTGGTTCGCTCAGATCCAGATGCGTCGGTTTCAACCGGTCGATGGAGATGTGGTCAGGCTTACCGCCGACGTCGACTGTGAAGGACTTGTCACCTGACGAGATGACGCGGAATGGACCTGTGTAAGGCGGTTTGAGCGGGTTTTTGCGAGCATCCTGTTGAATGAACACGTATTCTGCGCTCTTAAGATCCACCGGGACATGGGAGCGCTGCAGGTCATGATGCGACGTAGGCACTGGGATGAAATTCCTAGCCGCTTCCTGGTGGCTGACGAGCTGATGAGCTGGGGACCAGGGTTCCGTGTGAGGAGGAAGAAAATCGCCAGGCACTCTGAGTGGTTGGCTGTAAACCAGCTCTGCTGAAGAAGAATGCAGGTCATCCTTAGGCGCCATGCGAAGACCTAGCAGCACCCAAGGGAGCCTGTCCACCCAACTAGGCCCACGGAGACTAGCACGCAGTGCGGCTTTAAGGGACCTGTGGAATCTTTCACACAGACCGTTCGCCTGTGGATGGTAGGCGGTGGTACGATGAAGCTTGGTGTCCAAACCTTGAGCTACGGCGTTCCAAAGCTCAGAGGTAAATTGAGGCCCCCCGGTCGGAGGAGATGTCAGCCGGTACCCCGAACCGAGCTACCCACGACGAGATGAAGGCTCTGGAGACGTCTGCCGCTGTGGTGGCAACCAAAGGAATTGCCTCTGGCCACCTGGTGGTGCGGTCTACCATGGTGAGGAGGTGAGTGTACCCGCGAGAGGAAGGGAGAGGACCAACCAAGTCCACGTGCACATGGTCGAATCGACGCTCCGGAACCGGAAAAGTGGCGACTGGGGCCTTAACATGGCGTTGTATCTTGGACTTCTGGCAACTCACGCAGGTATTGGTCCAGTCACGGACGTCGAGATGCATGCCCTTCCAGACAAATTTTTTTGCCATGAGTCATTGTGACGCTCTCATGCCAGGGTGCGACAACCCGTGGATAGTGTTGAAAATTCTCCTGCGCCATTGGACTGGAACGATTGGATGTGGGACGCCCATCGAGATGTCACACAGGAGTGTGGTCCCTGCGGCCTGGAAACTGACATCAGCCACTTGTAAGCTGGAAGGTGCGGTCCGGTATGCCTGCACTTCAGGGTCTGCCTTCTGTACTTTTGCCAAACCAACATAGTCGACTCCCAGGTGTACTGCGTGGAGCTGGGCGCAGGAGAGACAATCCACCACCAGGTTGTCTTTGTCCAAGACATGTTGTATGTCGGTTGTAAATTCAGATATGTACGTAAGATGACATTGTTGCCGTGCCGACCATGGTTCCTCTGTCTTGGCCATCGCAAAAGTAAGTGGCTTGTGGTCTACAAAAGCCGTGAATGGGCGTCCTTCCAGTAGGAAGCGAAAATGGCGGATGGCCAGAAACAATGCCAACAACTCCCTATCAAAAGTACTATACTTGCGTTCGTTCTTCCGCAATTGACGGCTGAAGAAAGCCAGTGGTTGCCATGTGCCGTCGACCCACTGCTCCTGTACTGCCCCGATGGCATAATCAGATGCATCGGTGGTAAGGGCAATGGTTGTGCCCAGAAGGGGATGTGCCAACATGGTCGCAGCAGCCAAAGCGTTCTTAGTGTCGAGGAAAGCCTGGTCCATCTGGGGTGTCCAATCGATCGGGTCTTTGCCCGATTTACCTCTGAGGGCCTCGTACAAAGGTTGCATCAACAATGCCGCCTTGGGGATGAACCAATGATAAAAATTGACCATTCCCAGAAATTCCTGGAGGGCCCTGACGGTCTGAGGAAGAGGGAACAAGGTGACTGCTTCCACCTTCGTGGCCAGTGGAACGGCGCCTTCTGAGGTGATTCTGTGTCCCAGGAAATCAATGCTGTGCAACCCAAACTTGCACTTGGCTGGGTTGATAATAAGGCCATGTTGGCTGAGACGAGAAAAAAGGGTACGCAAGTGTGTAATGTGTTCTTTCGTGCTGTTACTGGCAATAAGGATGTCGTCTAGGTAGACGAAGATGAACGGCAGATCGCGCAACACGGAATCCATGAGACTTTGGAAGGCTTGTGCTGCATTCTTCAGCCTAAACGGCATACGAAGGAACTCAAAGAGCCCGAAAGGTGTGATGACGGCAGTTTTGGGGACGTCTTGAGGATGCACGGGCACTTGATAGCTTCGGACGAGGTCTACTTTGGAAAAGATGGAATTCCCTGCCAGATGGGCCGAAAAATCCTGAATGTGAGGATTTGGGTACCGATCCGGTGTGGTAGCCTCATTCAGGCGTCTGTAGTCGCCGCATGGTCGCCATCCGCCACCCGGCTTAGGAACAACGTGTAATGGCGAGGACCAAGGACTATTCGAACGCCGAATAATACCCAGGCGTTCCATTGTATGGAACTCCGCCTTGGCGGCTGCCAGTTTACCGGGTTCCAGCCTTCGAGCTCTCGCATAAACGGGGGATCCTGTCATGGTAATGTGGTGTGCCACACCATGCCTCGCGACTGAAGAAGAAAATGTGGGCCTGGTGAGCTCAGGGAACTCACTGAGAAGACGAGAGAACTCATTTGGAGATGGGACTGCACAGGCAACTGACCAAGACAGTGGTGCTTCGGTGGCAGGGGACCGAGTGAAAAGTGGAGGCATTGATTAGCCGGCAGTGTCGGACGTTGACGAGAAACCCGTTTGCGCAGAAGAAATCTGCCCCCAGGATGGCCTGTGAGACTTTCGCCGTGATGAACTCCCAAACAAAACGTTGGCCGCCAGAACTCAACTGGACCCTACGCTTTCCGAACGTGCGAATGGCCGCACCATTGGCTGCCTCGAGGGGGGGACCTTGACCGCCGGATTGACGATCTAGCTTCGACACTGGTAGGATACTGCATTGGGAGCCAGTATCACAGAGAAAACGTCGCCCTGACAGGGAGTCTGTAATGTATAGGAGTTTCCCTGCGGACCCGACGGCCATCGCAACTCCGGCGCGTCCCTTAGGCCTTATTGATCTTCTTCGAAACCGCTGGTTTGAGGTAGGTTTTTTTTTGGGTGAGAAACTGCAGGGCGGACGGCAATTTCTGGCCTTCGCGCCGAAACGAGCGTGGTATGCACACCAGCCTGCAGGAGGAGTCGTCGGAATAGCTCTTGTGGGGGATGGGTGCCTCGTGGCTGCACAAGATTGTTGTGAGACGGTGAATATTTTATCCGCTTCCGCGGCGAGTTCAGCACAATCCGTGATCGCGGAATTGGCCAAGGCCGTCTGTACTGGCTCTGGTAGTTGACAGAGAAACAGCTCGTGGAACAGAAAACATTGCGATTCCGAGCCCAAAAGCGTGAGCATTTGGCTCATGCGCTCTGAGGGTTTTGAGTCCCCGAGGCCGGGCATGGAGATAAGTCTGCAAGCGCGCTCCGACTTGGACAGACCGAAAATCTGCAGTAAACGTGCTTTTAAAGCTTCGTACTTGCCATCGTTCGGTGGACTCTCGAGGAGGCTGACGACCCGCAAGGCCGTGGCTCTGTCGAGGGCGGAGACCACGTAATAATAACGGGTCGAATCCGCTGCTACTCCCCGGATTGCAAATTGGGCTTCCGCCTGGAAAAACCACGCGGCCGGTTGTTGCTCCCAAAATTGCAGCAGTTTGAGGGTGACGCCGTTCGTGTCCATGATGTAACTTCAACGAAAATTGTTCGAAGAAATCGGGGTCACCAATGTAGGAACTGGGGTTCCTAGCCGAAGAATTGAGATCGACTCAGAAAATCAAAAACAATAAAATTTAATGAACAAACGAAGCTGTACAGGAAACTGTAGGATACAATGCAAATAGGTCTGGTCTGCTTGAAAGCCTCTCTGGAAACTGCTAGAAGGTTCCGAGCTCAACTGCTAGCAGGTTCCGAGCTCAACTGCTAGCAGGTTCCGAGCTCAACTGCTAGAAGGTTCCGAGCTCTACTGCTAGAAGGTTCCGAGCTCTGACGTCATGACGTCATCACGTTCTTCCCGCCGTTGAGAGATCACGTGACGGACGGCATGACGTCATCACGCGGAGTACAGGAAAGAAGCCCTAGTACAGTTAACAGATACATTAAAGGTGCAGCCCCCAGCTGTACTACATTGCTGTAAAAGGAATTATATACAATTGTCCGTAATCCTCTGGTGGTTCCACCACATGCAGTTTATTTAGTTAATCCACCAAACCAATTACAATTAAAGGAGGATGAAGTAGCTGTGTCGGTCCATTCATTGAATGAAAAGAACCGATCCTTTACATGCGCTATTAGCGGTAATATTTTTATGTACTTATTTTGTTGTGTGATATTCTGGTATTAGTGGCTGAGTAACTGGGTATCTGAACAGATTGCTTGTCTGGTGGTCTGATGTCTGGATGGGGAGGGGTTGGGGTTATGTATCCAATGTACTTTTCCCGCTGCTGGTCGAGAAGGCTGCATGACTGAGGGGTAGGTTTCCTATGCAATTGCAGAAAAAGCAGTACTTTGAAGGCACCCTATTCTGAAGTGATTTAAGGAGGCTAATTTTATAGTCAAATTTAGACCAACCAAATTTCAGGGTGCCTGTGTCCAAAATTAGAAAAAATCTAAGGTGAGAGACAATCACTGGGATAGATCGCTCTTGCCTTGAAATTGAGCTCTTTGAATGTTAGCATATGAAATTCATCTCTCTATTTTAAGGGAAGGCTCACCCATTTGAAATAAATGCATTTATGTCTCAATTTTTTTTTCATTCTTGGGATGTGGGCGTCGCTGTCAAGGCCAGCATTTATTGCCCATCCCTAATTGCCCCGAGAAGCTGGTGGTGGGCTATCGAGCAGTTTGATACCAACTGAGTGGCTTGCTACGCCACTTCTGAGGGTGGTTTAGAGTCAACCATCTTGTTGTGGGAGTCACATATAGGCCAGACTGGGTAAGGACTGCAGGCTCCCTTCCCTAAGTGACATTAGCAAACCAGCTAGGGTTTTAATAAAAATCCAACAGCTTCCTGGTCACTTTTACTGATATTAGCTTCTCATTTCCAGATTGTGAAATAGCAGGAATAGGGATTTTGCACAAATGCATTAAAGGTTTGGATGCTGATATTTAGAAGCACTGATTCAAGGCACTAGTCTCATTTGTATAACGAATTATTTGGTCTGTGCCAATAATGTTTATATGATATATAGCAGGTACTACTTAGTTAAGTGCAACGTTATTTATTCAGAGAGTGGTGAGAACGTGGAATTCACTTCCACATGGAGTGGTTGAGGTGAGTAGCGTAGATGTATTTAAGTGGAGGCTAGATAGGTACCTGAGGGAGAAAGGAATAAGATATGTTGATTGGGTGAGATGAAGTAAGAATGGAGGAGGCTCATGTGGAACATAAACACCAGCATAGACCTATTGGGCCGAATGGCCTGTTTATGTGCTGTAAAATTCTATGTAATCCACCACTGTATGGTTTCTTTTACTGCTTGGCTCCTCAGTGCTGCAAGCATCTATCTCATACTTTTTGATGAGCTGCAACTTCTGGGTTTTACAGTGTTCCCAGACTCGGAGAAAACCATGTTTTTTCCAGTTATATCATGCCTCACTACCCAGACACCTAGGGCTGGATTTTTCCAATCTCGGCGGGTCCGGGGTGGGTGATGTTGGTGGCGTATGGGGACCTCGCATCTGTCTCGATCCCAGCCTCCAACAAGATATTCTGATGAAGGGCCTTGTTAAGCCCACCCTGCGAGGTTCCCGGCCAATTAATAGGAAGTGAGTCCGATGACGTCATTTGATGATGCATCATCAGCCGGTTTCTTTAAAGGGACCATGCGCAAATTGATTTTGACAGTTGTCAGTGTTCTGCAGCATTGAAGTGCTGCAAACACTGACAAGCACTGCACAAAGGTGCATGGCTGCACCCAGGCTCTCCCATTACTCACTCCATCTGCTTATGGAGGGAGTCACAGCACGCAGGGAGGTTCTCTTCCCTTCCAGTGGGTGGAAGACACCTCCCCGGGACACCAACGCAGCCTGGTTGCACATTGCACAGGAGGACACAAGCAGGGATGTTGTAAGGAGGACCAGGCTGCAGTGGTGCAAACCTTTCAATGATCTCAGTCGATCATGAAATGTTACTGCCAAGCCACACTAAACCTCATCCTGCTGTGCCTCTCATCACATTCCCATCACTTGCCTTCCCTACTCTACTCCTGCACATCCTTACTCACACCAACTTACCTTGCACCTCCACCCATCCCTCTCTATCTACATTATCACTTCCCCATCTCAGTAGCCACCCCTCACACTCACCCTCATAAAGCATACCAACTAACAACACACAAAGGTAGGCACTTGGATGGTTTAGCCAATGTTCATGTGAAGTTTCTGTTAATGTAGTGTCAAACATTGAAATCTTTATTTTCAACACTTTACGTTCTTGGACAGATTTGTGTGCACCTTTGGAAGTGTCTTAGTGAGTTACAGTGAATGGTGAGACATAACGGTACCCCCCTGGAATGGTGGTGAGTGTGAAAGGAATGGCTTGGGCATTGTAGGGATGCTTTATGGTGTTGGTGTGGGGTGGTGCCAACCTGGTGCATCATGTGGCAGCCAGGGTGTACAGTGTTAATTGAAGCTAATCTGGACATGGTGAATCCATCGCTGGTGTCCCGGGCAGCAATGTGCACGGGTGATGATGCCCTGTGTGCAGTGCAGCATCAGGTGATTGCGGAGAAGGTTGGTGTGGATGTTGGTGCTGCTGGTGTTGGGGCTGATCGTTTTGGGATTCTGAGGACCAAGGTGAGATTTTTTTCAAGGGTACCGATGCTGATGGAATAGATGGCAGGTGAGATTGAGATGACAGAAGTAATTTGTCACTGTTGAGAGAGGTTGTTCCAAGGAGGTGACATTGGATAGACAGATTACTCCAAACACTTCAAAAGTGCATAAAACCCAAAAGTGGGTTCTAAATACTGAAGGCTGCAGCTTCTGAGATTGGAAAGTGACCAGCTGTAAAATGGCTGGTTTTAAACCTCTTTTGCAGCTGTCACCTATTGAAAGAAATGGAGAGTTGTTCAGAACCCGACACACTTACCTGGCGCGATCCCCGAGCGATGGGAACCTCGGGGAAAACTTGGCAAAGTGTTTTGGAACTGGGAAAATGGTGATTTTAATTACTTTAAACACCCTCCTAACAAGCACAATTGAATGGCGTGCCACTTAGTGCCGTGTCTGCAAAGCGCAGGCAGAACCGGCACTTGGGAAACTGACAAGGAGGCGGGTTCAGAACGGGATACTGGTCCGCTGTCAATCTTTTTGATTTTGACAGCGGACCTGCCTCCAAACCCGCCCTCTGAGCGCCGGCAAAATTCAGCCCCTAGTGTGCAGTGCAGCGTCAAGTGTTGCAGTTTAATTGAATAATTATAAATTTTAAGGATTACTGGTTATGCTTAAGTAGGTCACTTTTCATTAACTCTCAATTCCCAATGCAATCTAACAATGTTCTCCTGAGTGATCCTGATACAGGTCTCATGCCCCTTCCGTATTAACATTTGTATTATTCAATCATTAGCTACCCACTAATAGTCCTTCCCCAGTATCTACAGATTATTCTATCCATCAACATTTTAGCACTGCAATAAAATGCTAGGGCAAGCTGATTATAAAATCTAAATGATTCAGAAGACAAATGAGACCGTATTCTGTGGTTTTAGGCATTTTGAACATTCTGCTGTATTGCATTTTCTAGATTGAATCTGTTCCAGTCCATTCAGCTGAAGTCAGATCTTGTTAATCCAACATTTCTAAAACAACTACCATGATGGCCCAGAACTTGGTGTCGGGGGCTTGCCGCGCGTGCAAGCCCCCGATCTGCACTCGCCCTGCGCGCTGACATCTGAAGCCCGGGCCTGCGTGCATTTCCTGTCACAGGCCCGGTTCAGATGTCAGCGCGCAGTGCTTACCTGATCCAGCGGTGTAGTTAGTGCGATGTGCCGGCTGGGATCAGGTGAGCACTGTACAACCAATCAGGGGAGGGGAAGGTTCATTCATGAGTTTGAGAGTAAGAACTGTCAAACTCATGAAAACTACGGGGGCCCAAAACACTATTTAAACTTTAAATAAAAATTTAAAAAAACATCCCAATCATTAAATTAAGTATAAATAAGTTTTAAAAAATAATTTAAACAATTTTTTTTTGTTGAAAAAAATAAATTTTTAATAAAAAGGGTCTAAAACTAAACTTACCTTATTGTAGATTCTTTAAAATAATAAAACTGTGGGGAAAAAAAAATTCTAAATTACACTAAAACACCACTTACCTGTAAAAATAAATACTTACGTGTGCTTTTTACAAGCGTAAAGACCAGAGGCCTTTAGACATGCGCAAATCCCCCAAAACAGAGGAAATCCAAGATGCACGTGCTGCCCCCTACAGCGCACGCGCTAGCCTCTTCACCTCTTGGGTTAGAGGAGAGGAAATGCCGGTTTTCAGCGCATGCGCTGTGCATGCTGAAAACCGGCATTTCCTCCGGCCAGACGCGTGAGTACGTACCCCTTCCGTACTCACGCGTTTGGGGAGGAATTACTGCCCCGATATCTAAAGTGAAGCTACCCTGAATTGAAGATAAGCTCATGTGGGATCTGAAGCAAACCATATTTGCTCATTTCTGGTGAATTCACAGATCTAAATTTTGGATCCTTCACATTTAAAAAAGAAAATGTGTCCGATTTTTGTATATCGATGGAGCTCTTTAGTACATTTGGTAGGCTGCTAGTATGAGGCTGCAATAGAATGAGAATTAAGAATTTGATGCTTTTATGCAGAATTATTTTTTAAACGGGTTTAGTATTGTTTCCAAACAATTTTAGGGGATATGTATCGGCCCATCCAGTTGCCCTGGAATTGTAATAGTGTTTGTTCATAATCATAATCAACTTTATTGTCATTGTTAGTGCACAAGTGCAGTACAACGAAATGTAGGCTTGCGGCTCCCGAGAGTGTACATTTAGATTAAGACATTTAAACATTCAACATACATTTGGCTTGTAATACATTAACATAAACATAACCATAATAAAGTGCATTGGCAGATGTGCAGGTTTTAGAGTTTATTTGTGGAGTTCAGTAGGATGACAGCCCTGGGAAAGAAGCTGTTCCTAAATCTGGTCGTACGGGTGCGAATGCATCTGTAGCGTCTCCCAGATGGCAGGAGGGCGAACAGACTGTGGCTGGGGTGGGTAGGGTCTTTGATGATGGACCGTGACGTCCGTAAACAGCGTTTCTGGTATATGTGCTCTATGGTCGGTAGCCGGGTGCCGGTAATGCGGTGGACAGTTTTGACGACCCGCTGCAGGGCTTTCTGGTCATAGTAGCTACAGCTGCCATACCATACTGTGATACAGTTCGTCAGGATGCTCTCTATTGTGCAGCGGTAAAAGTTAGAGAGGATCAGGGGTGACAGGTTACATCCCTTCAGCCTCCTTAGGAAATATAGGCGCTGCTGGGCCTTCACCAGAGAGGAGGTATTGAGGGACCAGGAGAGGTCTTCCGTGATGTGGACTCCGAGGAACTTAAAGCTGTCCACCCTTTCCACCACAGCCCCATTGATGTGGATGGGGGTGTGACTTCTGCCTTTAGACTTCCTGAAGTCCACAATGATTTCTTTGGTTTTCTTGATGTTAAGGGCCAAGTTGTTATCGGCGCACCACTTCACGAGATGCTGGACCTCCTCCCTGTAGGCTGACTCATCGTTGTTGGTGATCTGGCCTACTACCGTGGTATCATCCGCAAACTTGATGATGGTGTTGGAACCATGAACAGCCACACAGTCGTGGGTGAAGAGGGAGTAGAGGAGGGGGCTCAGCACACATCCTTGTGGGGACCCCGTGTTCAGGGTCAGGTGGGGGGAGGTGTGGTTACCTAATTTGACAGACTGGGGTCTGTTTGTTAGGAAGTCCAGGGTCCAGTTGCAGAGGGAAGTGTTCAGGCCAAGAGTGTGGAGTTTGGTGGCTAGCTTGTTGGGGACGATAGTGTTGAATACTGAGCTGTAGTCTATGAACAGCATTCTGATGTAGGTCTCTTTACCATCTAAGTGATTCAGTGCAGAGTGTAGAGCAGTTGTGATTGCATCCTCCGTTGATCTGTTTGCACGATAGGCAAACTGGTGTTGGTCAAGAGAGGCGGGAACACTGGCTTTGATGTGAGCCAGGACCAGTCTCTCGAAACACTTCATTATGATGGGTGTGAGTGCGACAGGTCGATAGTCGTTCAGGCACGTCACAGCTGTTTGTTTTGGCACAGGAATAATGGTAGCGGTCTTGAAGCATGTAGGGACTACTGCCTGGGCCAATGACAGATTGAAGATGGTGGTGAAGACATCAGCCAGCTGATCAGCACATTCCTTGAGTACCCGTCCAGGGATGCTATCTGGTCCAGCAGCCTTTCGTGTGTTCACTCCGCGTAGAACACCCCTTACGTCGGAGGTCGACAGAGTGAGCACCTGGTCTTCCGGGGGTGGCAAGGCTTTGGTAGCCGGCTCCCTGTTGTCCCTGTCGAAGCGAGCGTAGAAGTTGTTAAGCTCCTCCGGAAGGGAGGCATCGCTAACCGGGGGGCTGGTGTTTTTGCTCTTGTAGTCAGTGATGGACTGGATGCCTTGCCACATGCGCCGGGGGTCTGAGTTGTTGTGGAAATGATCCCCTATCCGCAGTGTCTGTTTCCTTTTGGCAGTCCTGATACCCTTTTTTAGGTTGGTCCTAGCTACACCCCACCACACGCTAATGTCAAACTAGCACTGAAGGACCTCTACAGGGCCATCAGCGAACAACAAACTGCGCACCCAGACGGAGCTTTTATCGTCGCGGGGGACTTCAATCACATAAACCTAAAAACTGTACTACCGAAATTCCACCAGAATGTTTCCTGCCCCACAAGAGGGGAGAACACACTGGATCAAGTCTACACGAGCATTGTAGACGCTTATAAGGCCATTCCCTGCCCCCACCTTGGGAAGTCTGACCACCTCTCCCTGTTTCTAGCCCCGGCATACAAACCACTCATCAAAAGAGTGAGAACATCAGTGAGATCAGTGAAAGTATGGCCAGAGGGGGCAGTCTCGGAGCTTCAGGATTGCTTCGAACGCACTGATTGGGGCATGTTTGCCCATAATGACATCGAGGAATACGCATCCACAGTGCTATCCTCAGTTTTCCTTATGGATAATGGTGATATATCCAGTGTTCCCTAGCAGTTTAAGAAGACTGTCTCTCAGGAGTACATATACTGGAATTTCATGTGATCGAAACTTGAATCCAAAGTCTACATCAGTCTAAAGGCTCATCTTCAATTGCTTTTAGCCTAAAGAATAACAACCAGGTTAATCCAGACACCCACAATCTGTTCCTCTCGGAGCATGGGGATTTTTATTTCAGAGTTCTGAGAGCATTTGAGCCTGTTAACAGTATGTAAGGACTTTTAAAATGTAACATAATAGAAATTGATCCCAATCATTACCACCAGCTTAACTGCAGACTTGCGGATAGGTTTACAATACTTAATTCTAAAAATTGATGTCGATTCTGAGGCTCTTTGTGCTAATGGGTTAACGGTACCTTGCTGCATTTGTATGCTGCTCTTTGTATTGCTTACTTGGATGTTTTCCAGAACATGTTTGATGTGGAAACATGCAAAGTAGTCAATGAAGCGAAGGACCATGACTGCACTCATTTATCTTACTTCCTTTGTTTGAGAAAATACACACCTGCACCAGTTGTTATCTGCCATCTATTTGAAAAAAATAAATATTTAATGAATGCCACAGTCCAAAACCAGCATGGAAAAGCTACAGAGACAATAGCCACCTCAATACAACCTCCTATCAAAGAATATATTTTTGAAATAAATACTGGCAGTTATATTTTCTCAATGCGTCCATAAGAAAGCATAGTTTTCATTCAAACCTACATTCTGTCAAGTAACCTGTAAGACAGGCAGAAGTAAGATTGATTACTTGGGTAAACACAATGATTTACTCTGGGTTCATGGCTAGTGTTTCACTTCTGTTGTGGTTGACCTTTGAACTAACATGAGAAATGACAGCAGCTGCATATGGGTAGTCATTTCAGTTACGTACGCAGAGCTATATTTTGCTTGTGAATCCTTTTTATTTTTCTAAATTCAAATGTATTAACATATGGGATGGGTGCACAGATGTACAATGATGTTGCATAATGAAGTTATAGGATCTACAGTGCGAACGTGTGATTTCCCCACATAGCGAGTTTCAGTCTCTGTTGGGCTGGCAGACAAAGAGACAGAAAAGGCATCAAGGCAACTGAGAGCACTCTTGTCCTCTTCTTGCCAGCCAATTACAGAGAGCTTTTGCAGACACTGAGGAACAAGTTGCTTACTCACTAGCCTAGTGCTCTATTTGTAGCGCAGAATTACTTTCAAAAGTGAGTTTATTTTTTTTGAGATATATATTTCCCTGTTGTTTAAATCATCCCACTTGTACTTCATGGCGCTTGCCAGCTGATTAGCCGAAGCTCTCCCATTCCCCTCTTGCCTGCTCCCATGTGGCAATTTGCTCACACTTACCAGCATGGTGCTTTAACCATTAATGTGAGAAGTTCTGTGTGGGGCAACGCTAAATAACTGTTTTAAAAGGTCATGCACAAGCATAGCATATTTGTGAACAGTACTTTACATGTGTAATTTCCTCCCCAAATTTCTGATTTGCTGATAAATGCTAGCAAAACTGCCACACTACAGATACTGGGGAGGTGTGGTGTGTGTCAGTCTGTCATGTTGGCAGTGACCCATGTGTTTTTATCCATTACTGCTATTATTTAGTGGCAGTAAAACAAAGTCCATGTTTGGGCCCTCTGGTATATTTTAATAAAATGAAGTCTTCATTCTGCTGCCACTATACATTGGATACCAGTCAGGGACTGGTGCGCGACACAGATGGTGGGAAGATGTGCAAACCCAGAGGAAGGAGGAAAAAAATGTTTCAATGGTGGGAAAGTGAGATGGAAATAATAAACGCTCTGATTCTACTTCACTTGTGAGACAGACCAGTGAATGGCTCATCATGTTATCAAGTGCAGTAGCATTTGGTCAAATTGCTGCAGTGTTGAACTGTGCAGAACAAGACATTAGAAAATTACAATTGGGCAACAAAATTGTTGATGCATGTTTTAATAGAAGACACAGATTTGTCAGTGTATACGTGTGTTTAGATGCTAGTTTGAGAAATTGTGTGTTTTAAGTTTGTGATACCAGGACCTGTCTTAAATAGTTGAACAATGGGGGTCTTTGACTCAAAAAACAGAACAGTATAACAATAGAGACCCTTGACTCACGAAAATATTATTCAGTGTGGCCTGCAGCACAGACCATATAACCCTGCCACTGTGGCTGTGTAATAACATATCTACATTTGGAGTAGGTTCAGTAGTCCTTTGAATGGTTGGCAAAAGCCATTGAACTAAGTGATTAGTAATATATTTTTGTTTTTTCATTTTATTTTTAATTTTCAGAACATGGTTGCCGTTTCAAAGGTTATATAATCATTGGATAACATTTCATACCTTGCATCATATAAATGATTAGAGTGAATCACCATTGCAAGGGCCTGGCCAGCAATTTTAACATAAAATTTTAATTTTTCAGGCCTCCCTCATCCTTTTGCCATCACAGTGTTTGAAGACAGCCTGTACTGGACAGACTGGCACACCAAAAGCATCAATAGTGCCAACAAGTTTACTGGGAAAAACCAGGAGATTATCCGCAATAAGCTCCATTTCCCAATGGATATTCACACACTTCATCCACAGAGACAACCAGCAGGTAAGAACGTGAGGCATGAATTTGGACAATTCTAATATGCTTTAATCCTTATTCCTGCAATTTAAAGAAGCATACATATCTTTCTTTAAAAAATAATTCATGGAGCTAATTCCTTTTTTTTAGAAAAAAAGCAAAAAACTCCTCAATTAGATTTAATTAAGAAAAGTTACATATTTTTCTTCAAATTGCAGGGACTGTTTCTATTAAATACTATCCTGCAGCAGGTAGCAATACATATTTTCCTGTCATTCAATGTGCATCTTTATTAAGTCGGTTGGATTCAATGATAACTTCTTGTTGTTAGGGCACCTTTCACGTCCTCAGGATGTCCCAAGTCGCTTTACAGCTACTGAAGTACTTTTGAAGTGCAGTCACTGTTGCAATGTAAGGAACCACGGCAGGCAGTTTGCCCTCAGCAAGATCCCAATGAGCAAGCAAACTTTTTTAGTGATGTTGATTATGTGGCATTACAAAGGAATTGGAATATAAGAGTAAAGAAGTCTTACTGCAATTATATAGAGCCTTGGTGAGACCACACCTGGAGTACTGTGTACAGGTTTGGTCTCCTTACCTAAGGAAGGATGTCCTTGCCTTAGAGGGAGTGCAATGAAGGTTCACCAGACTGGTTCCTGGGATGGGGGGGATTGTCCTATGAGGAGAGATTGAGTAAACTAGGCCTATATTCCCCAGAGTTTAGGAGAATGAGAGGTAATCTCATTGCAACGTATAAAATTCATAAGAGGCTTGACAGGGTGGACCCTGGCTGGGGAGTCCAGAACTGGGGCTCACAGTCTCAGAATAAGGGGTCAGCCGTTTTGGACTGACTTGAGAAATTTCTTCATTCAAAGGGTTGTGAATCTTTGGAATTCCCAACCCCAGGAGGCTATGGATGCTCAGTCGTTGAGTATATTCAAGAGCGAGACCGCTAGATTTTTGGCTACTAAGGGATATGGGGATGGGGTGGGAAAGTGGAGTTGAGGTAGACAATCAGCCATGATCTTATTGAATGGCAGAGCAGGCTCGAAGGGTCAAATGTCCGATTCCTGCTTCTATTTCTCATATTCTTATGATTGAGGGATACATATTGGCCAGGACACTGGGAGAACGTCCCTGCTTTTCTTCCCCAGAGCAGACTGAAAGACACCACC
Organism: Somniosus microcephalus; assembly: GCF_052327205.1. NCBI lineage: Eukaryota > Metazoa > Chordata > Chondrichthyes > Squaliformes > Somniosidae > Somniosus > Somniosus microcephalus. The sequence continues at coordinate 88,281,237 of NC_141001.1, forward strand.
AACAGTGCAGCACTCACTCAATACTGTACTGAATCAGTGTCAACCTGGATTATGTGCTCAGATCTCTGGAATGGGGCTAGAACCCACAACCTATTGACTTCAAGGCAAGAGTGTTACCACTGAGCCAAGACACACATCTGTTGAAGCCATCTTTTCAACATCTTGAGTCCTGGGCAGCGACACTTCTATTAAACTAGCACAGTATTTAAGTTTGGGTCAAAGAACGTTGGAAAATTCTAACTGGCAAAGCCCCAAAGCATGGCACTTGGCTTTGTTTTTAGTGGTTTGATCCAGTCATCCCTTTGATCTCATGACTTCTGCAGCAGATTAAAGGAAATTGGGATCCCACTGCCAGTGGTGCTCTAACTCAGTGACTATTTTAATTGAGACCAGGATGGAAAGCAATTACTGTATATTCATTAGGACTAACTTCATTACTGCTCGAGCAATGATCAAAATCAATAAACTGTCTTGTACAAATTCTGTCGAGAATGACAAACAACTTCCGCTTAGTGTATTTAAAATGTTCACATCTATGTGTCATTCTTTGAATAAATAAACATGAAACCCGTGGTTCAGTAAAAAAAACATTTTATAACAAACAGTAAATTGAAAATGTACTTCACAGCAATTACAGATTACCGTCTTATTGAAAGCTTTGTGTTCCATCATCCTTCAGCTCTCCCAACCTCCCTTAACAATCCCCATCTTCACCCACAATTATATGTCAGCTGCAATCATTCCCAATTGTCTATTTGAATGATTTGCTACAAGCACTGGGCCTAGAAACCCGATGTAAAACGGGTGCAACGAGGGCCAATTTTGGAGACCTACATCCTGCATCCCGAGGATGCCTGAAAGATGTCCGACCCGATATCGGGTCAGGCCATTTCTTAGGCGTCCGGGACACAGCATAAATCAGGCGTTCGGCTCCTTGCCTATGCTAATGAGGGGCCTAATGGCTGTTTTAGGACCCCTCTGGGAAATTGGGCTGCCCTGAGCGAAGCAGGCATTGGGCCTCCTCCGTTCATGTTCCACTGGTATGGATTCGGCCTAGCAAGCAGCTGCAACCAAAAAGTAAGTAAAAAAATATGTATATATTTTTACTTTCGAGGAGGAGCAGGAGTGCATTTCTCGGTTCCATAACACTCCCGAGGGCCACTCCCAGCCTCAATTGGCACCCCTCCTGCTCTCTTCCGGCACTTAACCTGAGGCCACTGCCACCTTCGAACCCGGTCCAAAACTTCGCGTCAGTGAACTTCTGCCCCCAAGACTCCAAGCACTGTTGGTGGTCATTTCAAGTCCTGTCCACAAGAGGAATGGACAACTCGAGCCCCTTCCAGGTCAGGCACTTTTCACCGTGCTGGGTAAAGGATTCTTTTCTACCTTCTTAAAAACCACACTGAAAGTGCTGGACTTCTACCCTGCGAGAAGAATAATTCCACTCCTGTTTTTCCTTTAAATTACTTCTTGTGTTTGTAAACATATAAGACGGGGATCACATGGGTCTTATCACACAAAACATTTGTGATCTCTCTATTAGGGGTAAATTGCCCAATGCCTACTAACAGCGGCCTCCCTTTGCCTTGCCTTTTGCCAGCCATTGTACCCCTGTAAGCACAGGCACTAACTAACTAGGAGGAGGGGGAGGAATTTAAAAAATAAGAATCTGGTGTCAATGTTTGTCTTAATGCAACATGGGGTAAATTTTATGATTTAGCTCTCCTGGCCCAGAGCTTTATGTGATGAGAATCCATATTTTTTTTTTAATTCATTGATGGGATGTGGACGTCGCTGGCTAGGCCTGCATTTAGTGCCCATCCCTAATTGCCCTTGAGAAGATGGTGGTGAGCCGCCTTCTTGAACCGCTGCAGTCCATATGGTGTAGGTACACCCACAATGCTGTTAGGAAGGGAGTTCCAGGATTTTGGCCCAGCGACAGTAAAGGAACGGCGATACAGGTCCAAGGCAGGATGGTGTGTGGCTTGGAGGGGAACTTGTAGGTGGTGATGTTCCCATGCGTCTGCTGCCCTTGTCCTTCTAAGTGGTAGAGGTCGCGGGTTTGGAAGGAGCTTTGGCGAGTTGCTGTAGTGCATCTTGTAGATGGTACACACTGCAGCCACAGTGCGCCGGTGGTGGAGGGAGTGAATGTTGAAGGTGGTGGATGGAGTGCCAATCAAGCGGGCTGCTTTATCCTGAATGGTGTTGAGCTTCTTGAGTGTTGTTGGAGCTGCACTCATCCAGGCAAGTGGAGAGTATTCCATCACACTCCTGACTTGTGCCTTGTAGATGGTGGAAAGGCTTTGGGGAGTCAGGAGGTGAGACACTCGCCGCAGAATTCCCAGCCTCTGGCCTGCTCTTGTAGCCACAGTATTTATATGGCTGGTCCAGTTCAGTTTCTGATCAATGGTAACCCCCAGGATGTTGATAGTGGGGGATTCAGCGATAGTAATGCCATTGAATGTCAAGGGGAGATGGTTAGAGTCTCGCTTGTTGGAGATGGTCATTGCCTGGCACTTGTTTGGTGCGAATGTTACTTGCCACTTGTCAGCCCAAGTCTGAATGTTGTCCAGGTCTTGCTGCATATGGACACGGACTGCGTCAGTATCTGACGAGTCTCGAATGGGGCTGAACAGTGTGCAATCATCAGCGAACATCCCCACTTCTGACCTTATGATGGAGGGAAGGTCATTGATGAAACAGCTAAAGATGGTTGGGCCTAGGACACTGCCTTGAGGAACTCCTGCAGTGATGTCATGTGATTGAGATGAATGACCTCCAATAACCACAGCCAACTTCCTTTGTGCTAGGTATGATTCCAACCAATGGAGAGTTTTCCCCTTGATTCCCATTGACTTCAGTTTTGCTAGGGCTCCTTGATGCCACACTCGATCAAATGCTGCCTTGATGTCAAGGGCAGTCACTCTCACAGAATCACAGAATCTACAGTGCAGATAGAGGCCATTTCGGCCCATCGAGCCTGCGCCGACACATATCCCACCCTATCCCTGTAACCACATGTATTTAATCCCCTAACACTAAGGGTCAATTTATCATAGCCAAATCAACCTAACCTGCACATCTTTGGACTCACCTCTTGAGTTCAGCTCTTTTGTCCATGTTTGGACCAAGGCTGTAACGAGGTCAGGAGCTGAGTGGCCCTGGCAGAACCCAAACTGGGCATCAGTTAGCAGGTTATTGCTGAGTAAGTGCCGCTTGATAGCACTGTCGATGACACCTTCCATCACTTTGCTGATGATTGAGAGTAGACTGATGGGACGGTAATTGGCCGGGTCGGATTTGTCCTGCTTTTTGTAGACAGGACATACTTGGGCAATTTTCCACATTGCTGGGTAGATGCCAGTGTTGTAGCTGTACTGGAACAGCTTGGCTAGGGGCGCAGCTAGTTCGGGAGCACAAGTCTTCAGTACTATTGCCGGAATGTTGTCAGGGCCCATAGCCTTTGCAGTATCCAGTGTCTTCAGCCATTTCTTGACATCACGTGGAGTGAATTGAATGGGCTGAAGACTGGCATCTGTGATGCTGGGGACCTCAGGAGGAGGCCGAGATGGATCATCCACTCGGCACTTCTGGCTGAAGATAGTTGCAAATGCTTCAGCCTTGTCTTTTGCACTCACGTGCTGGGCTCCACCATCATTGAGGATGAGGATATTTTTGGAGCCTCCTCCTCCTGTTAACTGTTTAATTGTCCACCACCACTCACGACTGGATGTGGCAGGACTGCAGAGCTTTGATTTGATCCGATGGTTGTGAGATCGCTTAGCTCTGTCTATCGCATGTTGCTTCCGTTGTTTGGCATGCAAGTAGTCCTGTGCTGTAGCCTCACCAGGTTGACACCTCATTTTTTGGTATGCCTGGTGCTGTTCCCGGCATGCTCTCCTGCACTCTTTGTTAAACCAGGGTTGATCTCCCGGCTTGATGGTAATGGTAGAGTGAGGGATATGCCGGGCCATGAGGTTACAGATTGTGGTTGAACACAATTCTGCTGCTGCTGATGGCCCACAGCGCCTCATGGATGCCCAGTTTTGAGTTGCCAGATCTGTTCGAAATCTGTCCCATTTAGCACGGTGGAATTCAAGCGAGGGGGCCTGTATACTTGATTCTTGGCTTGCAAAATTTTTGGCCATTAAAACTAATGCAGGACTGCAGGCTGTGATTACCCACATCTAACCATCGTGGAGTGTATTATGCAAACCATCTTGCTATTTTAATCAAGGAAATATGTCCATGATTCAGCTGCAGTTTGTAAACTTTTCCATTGTTTATTTGAGTGATAATGAGAGAATGGCTGCGACTTTTATCTTGGGTTTGAGCACATCCAGGTCTACTATGAGTGAGGTAAAGGCTAACCTCCACAGCATTAATTCACAAAATAGTCAAAGAGGAATGATTCTAAATATGGTCTGTTAAATGTGTTTATCCTGGTGATTCAATTCTGTTTCTCCTTGTGCAGAAATTACATTTTGCCAGAGTTGTGCTCTATATTGCCCAGTAGAGCTCATCACAATATCTTAACAACTAATGCCACCTGCTGGATTTAATGAAACAATCTCACCCAAACAAACACACTGGCCGCGATTATGTTAACATCGGCGGGTCCGTGGTGGGCGATGTCGCTGGCGGGTCCCGACCCCACTGTTGTCTCCATCCCGGGCTCTGAAATGATTTTCCCCTGATTGGGCTTGTTAAGCCCTGCCCAGCGTGTTTCCCGGCCAATTAGAGGAAGCGGGTCTGGTGACGTCATTTGATAACACGTCATCAGCCGGTTTCCTTAAAGGGACCATGGCCAACTTTATTTTGACATTTGTACTGTCAGTGTTCTACAGCATTGAGGTGCTGCAAACACTGGCAAGCGGTGCACGGCTGCACCAAGGCTCCCACATTACTCCCTCCATCTGCTTATGGAGGGAGTCACAGCATGCAGGGAGGTCCTCTTCCCTTCCCATGGGCGGAAGAGACCTCCCCAGGAGATCAACACAGCCTGGTTGCACATTGCAGAGGAGGGCACAAGCAGGAATGTGGTCAGGAGAACCTGGGTGCAGTGCCGCAAACGTTTCAATAATCTCAGTAGATCACGAAACATTATTACAAAGCCACACTCAGCCTCATCCTGCTGTGCCTCTCATCACATCCCCATCACTCTGCCTTCCCTACCCTACTCCTGCACATCCTTACTCACACCAACTTACCTTGCACCTCCACCCATCCCTCTCTCTCTATCTATATTATCACATCCCCATCTCACTAGCCACACCTCACACTCGCCCTCATCCTAGTGCAATCATACCAACTAACAACACACAAGGGTAGCCACTTGGGTGTTTTAAGCAATGTTCATGTAAAGTTTCTGTTAATGTGGTGTCAAACATTGAAACCTTTATTTTCAACACTTTGCATTCTTGGACAGATTTGTGAGCACCTTTGGAAGTTCCTTAGTGAGTTGCAGTGAATGGTGAGACATAACGGTACCCCCCTGGAATGGTGATGCTTTATAGTGTTGGTGTGGGGTGGTGCCAACCTGGTGCATCATGTGGCGGCCAGGGTGTACAGCGTCAAGTGAAGTAAATGTGGCCATGGTGAGGCCATCCCTGGCCTCCTGGGCAGCCAAGTGGTTGGGTGCTGATGCTCTCTGTCCTGTGCAGCATCAGTTGATTGTGGAGAAGGTTGGTGTTGTTGCTGGTGCTGCTGGTGTGCCTGGTGCTGCTGGTGTTGGGGCTGATCGTGGTGGGATTCTGAGGACCAAGGTGAGAGAGTTTCAAGGGCACCCATGCTGATGGAATAGATGGCAGGTGAAGTAGAGATGACAGAAGCGATCTGTCAATGGTGAGAGAGGTAATGAGGTTAGACTGGATGGAGACTTGTGTAAAGACTTGCAGCATGGTGAATCTGTTGTGGAAATGAAGTGAGGAAGAGCTTGTGGCTGAGGGAAGATACCTCTGTAAGGTGGGAGCTTTTACTTTACACTTGAAGTTGTCAACTCAACAGCTGATTCAATGGCCACTGAACTCTCGTCTCAGCTTGACAGACATGGTCCACGACCAGCGTGGACCCCGTGGGCGAGCTGTCAAATGCAGAAGATGAGCTGAAATTAATTTTTAAGTGGCTCTAAACAAGCCACTAATCACCTGAATTGGATCCCCCGCTGTGAACCCGCCGCTGCGTGTTGGGTCTGCTCAGCGCTGACAGACCCGACATTGGGAAAGGCACGTGGCAGTGGGTTCACAGCAGGGTCCCAACCCATGGGCGATGTCAGCGACAGCCTCGTGGGTCCTGAGCCGGGCTGCACACTGCTGGCGGGGCGCTAATTAAAGGGGTGGTCTGGCTGCACCCAGCGCCGACTTTTTTAACTTTGGCCGACCTCCAGTTCAGCCCCTCTTGGCGGCCCTTGGTGTGGTCCATGGCCGCCATCGCTCCGTCCAGCACCGTGTCTCAGTGCTGGGCTGCAGCCATGGCACCACACCGCCCTGGTGGGCTAGTGGAGGCTGTCAAACAGTCTGCAGAGTGCACAGCGGCCCTCCTCTTTAACGGAAGGGGTGGGGCGCTGAAGCGCATCAGCGCTACGCGGAGCGGCCACGTAGCGCTCCAACGCTACTGTGATTTGCACCCCATGCACCGCCCCGAGAGGAAATGGAGTGCCCGAGATAGTGCGTCGCTTCCTCACCGGGGCGGTAAACCCAATTTAGCCGCCGGGGCGGTACTCCCACCCCAGGCGCTAAATGTGAGGCGCTAAATGTGAGGCGCTAATTCAGTTACTGCCCCCAAACGGGGTGTAACCAAATTTCACCCCCAGTGTCTTTTTCAAAAACTGATGGCTGGGTGGTTCTTCCTCAGAATACAAGGCATCACTGATTTTGTGATTGCACAGTTGTCCTTTTAGAATATGTTGCAGCTACCAACATCCTTCTGTCTGTTAGGACCAACATGGCAGTGTGTGTCCCACAAATTCAGCATTCTATGGCTGGAAAGGAAGTGCACCTGCCCATAAGTGTTAAGGGGTTAAATTAAGTGCTAACATTCTAGGGACTGCTATATGATGATACCATTCAATTCCCTTCCTAACCTGAAAGCCATGTACTCCGCCTTACTGCCATGCCCCTCTGCTCGTCTCTTTGTGCTCCAGGCCCCAAGCGTGTAGTCGAAGAGGTCATTGTAATTCCAGTCTGAAGGCTGGGGGGATGGAGAAAACATGCAACTTTCATACACCACAAAAGTGAAAGGCTCTACAGGAGCGGAAGTGGTTTCCTGGTTGTGCTTGACAGATTTTGATTGGCATCGGAGGATTGTGACTGACACAGCGTGATGCTGTTGTGTGTTCACCCTCCTCCTCTCTACTGTGTCATGTTTTGTGCCTTCACCTGTGTTTCTAAAAGGTGAAAAAATAGGGAGTTATGGGACAAAGAGTGCTGTGCTCATGCTGGCATTGCGTGCCATTTGTTGCACTTCCTGCATACACTTCAGTGTTAATAATAGATATTATATTTTTCGTGGACACGTATGTCTGGAGGTTTCCGGTAGCCTTATTTTAACAGCTCCTATTTCAAGATTAGTCCTGTGCCAGTGAAGGTCAGTACATGACCTTAATTGGCAAAGAGCAGCACCCCTTTATGGGTATTGCATCCTCAACCAATGCCAGCTGGTAAGCCTGGTGACAAATAAACAGTATTTTGCTCATAATACTCCTGCACAAGTATTGAACATACAATACATGTTGCCTCCATTACAATCATTATGTGAAGTGTATTCCAAAGTGTGTTGAGGTACCAATACAATATTTCTGATACTAACAAAGCCCCTTCAAACAACCCTCCATAGTTAGTGACAATTTTGCAAGTTGAAATGAAGTGCCCATTAAAATATGCAGTGAGTTGAGAAAATGTTTTGCGGCAAGTTGTATAACTTGTGCAATTTATAGTCAGTTTAATAGTTCACATTAACACATGTATTGTGAACTACATGTACTGAGAAATATGTTCTTAACACAGATGAAATAGCACAAGGAATCAGCACAGGAAAAAGATTGTAATGACTATGTAAATAAAGGTATATTAGCCATATACAGCACAGGATACCGGGAAAACCGCAAATCATTTGCTATTGTGACTTCTTAAATCTCCAGATTTTCTTCTGACGGTCCTTGAGGGTACAGAGGAAGTTTGGGGACAGTGTTACCCCAGCAGGCAGCTTGCTGCCCCTCATGCTTGTGGCAAGCCTTCGTGGGTGATGAAGTCTGAGGGGGGGGGTGCGGTGGGGAGGCACTGAATAACTGAATCCATCAGTACGGAGCTTGAACCATCCATAAATTGTGCTTTCCTCTGTCTTCAGGCAGCCCTAGCAGCAAGACCTCTCCTCAGAGCATCTCCGACTGCATTGGCTGCCGCCTTAGCTCATTTGTGCCAATCAAATGATGTCAAACAGCCAGGAAGTGCTAGGCTGCCTCGTGGCTCTGTTTTCACACTAACAATAGAGGCAGCATGTGGTAATTGATGGCTCGGTGAGGAGAGTAGTCCACAGGTTACTACTGCCTGCAAACAATATCTTTTTTAAGCATTAATACTATTAATGCTGCTAATACTACAAGCGGAAAAATGACCCATTAGTTGGATTGGGAACAACCAGGAGATGTGATAAAATAGAAAATTAGTGGAATAGGACAATAGTGTGGAATAGTGAGATTAGGGAAATGTGATCAAATAGGTAATCAATAGGTCAGGATGTACCATGAGGAGATATGATGGATAATTGTACCACAATCATTATTACCATTGTGGGAGCATCATCACCTCAACGACTGCAGCAGTTCAAGGAAAAGACTACTTTCTCAGGACAACTAAGGATAGACAATAAATGTAGCCTTAACCGTCGGTCAAATCCTGAGAACAAATACATTGTTAAAATTCTCAGTACTGTAATGATATACTGTGGCCATATTCAGTTTTCAGGGGTTAAAAGATGATCTTGAAAAAATCTTATTAAAGGGCCAATACTGATCAACTGGGAACTTTGTAATATTCATGTGTCCAACTAAAGCAACATTTTTGAGGCAAGTGCATGGAACTTAGATTAAAAAAAAAATTCGATATGACCACACCCATATCCAGCAATAAATGGTTAAAGAGGGTGAATTACCACAGTTGTACTAATCAAACACAATTCATTTTCATTCATTCGGTTGTGAGTCATTTTGGCCTTGTTTAAAAAAAAACCACAATCTGCGCAGAAATACCGCAATAATTAATTTTGCTTAAGTGGAACTTTATTAGCAGTGATTGACATAAAATCACTTTGAAAAGTACATAAGGAGGTGAGATTTATTTGGCTTAAAGGGTGGTAAATGGTGCTGAAGCGTGATCAGGTTTTCTCTTTCAATTTCTGTGCAGCTGTGGCCCTCCCAAAACATGAGATTATTATAATCGTGCCTATTAAGATTATCAAAATATCCTTCACTTGCTTGCTGAGACACAAAGATTTTCTTGTCAGAGCGCCAAGATGGACTCTGATGAACCACATATAGTCTCATTGCTGTATTATTGGGGGCAGCTGTGTCCCCTGGTGTCCAGTGAATGCAGCATTTTACCTGAATGGGGTGAGCGTCCTATAGACGGGATCAATGATGCATGGGTTCAAAGGTATTAAGCTTTCACTTCTCATTGCTCCTGATGACATTCTGTGCATCTGCCCATGTATCACAATGGCCAAATATACCATTGGTCCCAGGTCCAGGACCTGCCAGGGGTGCGAACACTACTGGAGGTTTGTGCTGCTTTTTTTCTTTTGCTGACGGTATCTTATCCAGTAACAGAAAATAAGACCATTAGTTTTTATGCATGTTGGTGCAGGACCAGTATCCTCAAAAGTATGTTTTGACCCTGGCTGTGGCGCCACAACCCAGTATGTCTGACAGTTTTATTTTCTCTCTTTGCATGTTTTGGCCATCTGCTCGTGACAATACTGAAAGCTGGGCAGCACTATCCGAAACAGCCACAGCACCCAGACCAACCCCTGTGTGGAGTTGCATGGTTTCACAGTCACAGTACTAAGTGCTAATCGTTGCAAGTTAATAATGGCTATAGATTGGATTTTTTTAAAGCAACATTGTCATATTTTATAGACTTTTTTTTACAGTTTTTGCAGTAGGCTTGTAGTGGTGATATCCCTGCAGTTTTCAATCGGATTGGTTTGAGCTGAGAATATCTAGTTCTATTTTAGATATAGTTAGGAATGGAAAATTGCAGTTGCACTGTCGTAGGTGCAAGGGGTGGATAGTGCCACCTACTGGCCAAGAATTTCCCACACCGGCGATATTGGCGACGAATGCTATAAGTTAGACAGTTGTACTCCCCGAATCTCCAGCGCCGAATTTACTGGAAAACTGATTTTGAATATGGTGAGGAAAGTGGCGAATCCAAAATGGTACATCCAATGGCCAATAAAGGGATTTAGTTTTAAGTCGTATGAGACTGATTTGCTTTCAAATTTATTTTTCATCGATTTTCAAATGCTCTAGCCCAAAAACGAAGACCAGAAGATAACCGATAACGGCCATCTTCATTTTACTCCAAATGGACTCTTTTTTTAAAATCACGAATGACAGTATATCAAAGCAGAACCAGAATCTATGGGTTTACATTCGAAGTTGAACAAAGATACCGTGGCTTGTAATTTTCATGAAACTGCTTCACTTTTTATAATTATAGGGAACAAAATAAAAATGGGAAAGTTGAGGCTTTCTTGAGCTGCATTTCATCTGTTTGGTTTTATTTTCATTGAGTAATTGTACGTTTCATTTGAGCTTTAAGGTCTATTGAAATCTATTTTTAAATAGCAAACTTATACAGTGCAGTCTTGCTGTAAATGAAGTTCTCCGAAGCAAGATTTAGTTTGAACTCTAAAAGGACTGATAAATGTACACCAGTTGGTGAAACTGACTCTCGGGTGTTTTATGGCCGTTTATTTATTACCCGGAACAACACAATCTCATTGCTTGAGCTGCTGGCATTTTGCTGATCTTTGCTCTGCCTTTGGCTCAGAGTCAGGAGCAGTGTTGGCGATGAGTGATTCGTTGTCAGCAGGCAGGGTGAGAGCACTTCGGCCGTGGCAGCCCACGAAACTGCGGCACATGAAGATGGTTCTGCAGCCACTTTCATTTCCCAATCAGATCAGCAGGTTCCAAACGCGTCGGTTTCGGTCTCGATGACCGAGGTGGGTGTCTGTCTGTGTGTGTGTGCGTGCGTGTGTGCGCGCGCGCGCCTTTCCTTATCAGCGGACCTGCAAGCGGCAAGAAAGCTAATGTAAATCAAGGAAATTCACCATTGCCGCTGTTTTGAATTGGGGGGTGGGGGGCTAGTGCAGAGCTATGATAATTAATGTTTAACTGTTTGGGTGAGGGTCTTGGCAGAGTGGCGCAGATGACCCAGGAAATTTTGGCGTGGCATAAAAACTAGCATAAATCACTTGCGCCATAATTTCCTGCAACTTCTGCACTAGAATAATGGTGTATGTGGTAGATGCACCAGTACTATGGTGCAATTTTTCAGGAAATTCAAGAAATTACTGCCTCCAAGCTCGTCTTAATTGAAGGTTGCTTAATTTTAATTATTGGATAATTTAACTTTTTCAGCACTAAATTTCCCACTTTGCTCTATTATATGGATTGTTTAATTTGAATTACAGGATAATTCAAAATTTTTAGTGCAAATAAAAACCTTGTGTTACCAGGAATAGGCTGTATTGTCTTTGATAAGCTGCTGATTGAAAGCAACAAGTGGCCATAGCTGCTCTGACCCCTTCCCATTGTAGATATTGACTCAGTTTGGAAACACCTGTTGTATGCTGGTGATACTTATGTTGTGTGTTGTGCTTTCTGCTATTTGAGCAGGGAGAAATCGCTGTGGGGCCAACAACGGAGGATGCAGCCACCTCTGCCTTCCCAGTGGCACCAACTACACCTGTGCTTGTCCAACCGGCTTCAAAAAAGTAGACCCATACAGCTGCGCTGGAAGTAAGTAAAAGCTGGCAGCACTGTTTGCTGCAGATGACACTTGTGAAGCAATCCAATAGATTTGAAGAAAAACAATAAAGAGTCCTGTTCATTTTTCAGTCTGTAGAAGAGGGCTATGAACCATTCACACATGACAAGAGATATAGGGGGAAAAATTCAGTTGTTTGCGCCTCCCGTTAGCGCCTTAAGAGGGAGCTAATGGGACGCAAAGCAACTAGCACCCAGGCGCGGCGATGTTTGCGCCGCTCGCGAAATTAACTAGACATTTTGCGGCGGCGCTAAACACTACCACCACGATCTCCTGCACCAGCAGATTGTGACGTCAGTCGAGTGCACAACGCCCCATTAGTGCCCTGGACCGGATATTGAGTGGCGCCCCCTGCCTTACCGCCTGCCGCTAGCAACGACAGGTTGAGGGGAGCGTTTTGCAGTCAGAAAGGGACTGGGGGAGCGCTACTTAAAGGCGACCGCTTCCTGCCTTTTTTTGTCGGTGACATTTTTGCACCACGCAGTCAGAGAGAGAAAGAGAGACTTCTGGAGAGATTCAATGCTGTGTGAAGGAGTTTTGAATACTGAGCAGCACTTTGCAGGTTTATTTTGATTTGCCCTTCCTTGCTTCGCCAGCGCTCTGAGGTAGCGCCTAGCTACTCGGCCTTTGCGCCTTAAGACAGGTGTGAAACACCTGATTTAGCGCTCCAATCACCTCCAGGGACGATAAAAGCCAAGTTTGCTGTCAGAGGCGATAATTAGCGCCAGGCGCTAAACTTTGCGCACGGCCGATAATGGCACCCCAAATGGGGCGATACTGAATTTTTTCCCCAAAAAATATAGAAGTTGAGATGTAAGGTTGAATCTGTGTAAGATCATAGTTGAAGTACTTTATGCAGTTTTGGACTCCACACTATATGAAGGATGTTGAGGCAACAGAGAGGGTGCAGTGCAGTGCAGAGTCACTAGGATGGTGTCTGGTATGTGGAAATACAAATACAAAGAAAGACTCTCAAAATTGGGGCTGTTTCCATTAGAACAGAGGCTATGGTGGGATTTGATAGAGGTATTTAAAATAGGACAGGGTAGATAGAAACAGTTTGCTTCTAATGGTTGAGGGGTCTAGAACAAGGCAACATAGATTATAACATTAAATGTATGAGATTTAGAGAGCAAAATAAACTAATTTTACAGAGTTGTGAGGTTACTGATGGTACTACTAGAGTTTTGACCGAAGCACAGGCAACCAACATTTATGAATAGGTTAGATAGGTGGTTGAAGGAAAGGGGAATGAAGGTATATGGGAACTGAGCAGGCACATGAGATTAGAATCACTGCCCATGTGAGGATAAACACCAACATGGACTAGTTAGGCTGAATGGCCTGATTCCATGTTGTAATTCTATGTAACCCTCCAGAAGTCCTATTCCAGACATCACGCTTGGTTACAGACCAAACCAATCTCCAAATGCGGAATGCTTTTGAATAAACTGCAGCTTGAAACCGACACGCACATTCCAATTTGCACAATATCCTGGTCAAATAACAATGAAACTCGGATTACCCTGAGCCTCTGTTTACTGAACAATTAGACTTTGCCTTAAAAGGACACAGATCCACCTCAGCAGAATAATACATTGGGCCGTATTTTCCGATCGGAGGCTTCCCGCGCGCGGAGGCCTCTGATCTAGAAAAAATCTACGAACTTACCTGAGGGCTCCCGAGGTGCGTATAGTTCCGCTCCTGGGCCTCTCCAACTCGAAATGTGCAGGGCCCACGTATCCCAGAGGGGCAGGCAGTTCGCAAGCGTCCCTGGGATCACGTGGGCCATGGGGAGCCAATAGGAAAAGGGAATCTCCCTTCATACACTTGACAGATAGACCTGTCAAATACATGAATGGAAATCACCCCAAAAACACAGTAAAACATTAAATAAATTTTTTAAAAATCATCACATTTTTAAAATGAGTTGAAATTACAATAAATTAATTATTTTAAACAAAAATGTTATTTTTTGAAAAAAGAATTAAAGTTTTTACGGGGCTAAAAATAAACTTACCATTTTATAAAATGATAAATGAGTGAAAATGTATTTAATTTTTTAAACTTTTTTTTCAACTCTTATCCTGGTAAAAGCCGGCCGTATGCCTGCTTTTACCAGGCGTAAGAATTCTAAGAGTTTTCTGCAGGCGGAGGTTCTCCAGAAAGAGGAACTATCCGCCCGCAGAGGCCCTTCTCCAGGGCAGGCGTCCGATCTGTCACGAGCATTCGTGACAGATCGGAAATACCGGTTTTCAGCGCATGTGCTTCACATGCCTGAAACCGGCATTTCCGATGTCCCTACGGGTGGGTACACAGCGCGTACCCACCTGTAGGGATCGGAAAATACGACCCATTATGTGTTACATTGCATAACATTCATGTCTTTATAAAATTGCATAACCTTCATGTCTTTATAAAATAACATATCATTCAATTTACCTTGAACAACACCACAGCAAATCCAAAGCCTCACATCTAGTGTCTTGTCTGTCATGCATGAGGTGTTACACACTGAATCTCCAACACTTTATTATGGATGTAAAACAACAAAAAAACAGTTATTGACCTGGAGCTGGAAATTTACCAGAAATTACATCTGTCCTCTGATTGACCTCATTACTTTATAAAAGATTAGTTGGAGTTGTGATTCTTTTAAAGCCACAGTATTTATGTTCCTGTGGCCTATCTGCCGATTTAATTAATTTAAAATCAACCAACTAGATACACAGCAAATCTACGGAAACAGCTGCTACAAATACCCCCTAAAGTAAACAGCAATGGTTTTATCTGCTCTATGTAAGATCTGAAAACTACATTTAAAAAGTCATAGGTTAATTTAAAGGAGAAAAAAAATCACCCATGAAATGCGGTGTATTTTATTGAGACCCTGTTCTACAATAATAATTTTCTTTACTTCGCTGCTTCTATGCAGTGCAGTTGACACTCTGGCGATGAACTGTTGGCTATGAGACTTAATGTAGATGTTCTCCTAAAACAATTAAAAAAATAACCTGATTACTTACCGCCTCCTCTTTTGGTAGCCATCATCCAGGATGTTTTTTTAGGGTGCCGTTATACTACAGATAAGGTTCGAGGCTGAAATCTGTAGAGTGTGGTGCTAAGTCAGCAGCCCCAAGTTATACTGCTGACTGCACCTTGCACACTGCTTAACAATAGAAGGAATTCTGCACATGTGCTAGAACACTGCTCCCCTAGTGGCTACCTTTTTAATGTTAGGAGAGGCAGCAGGAATGTACATTTCTCCGATCATGAAAATGATTGAAAAATATGTTTAAGAAGTTCTCGGGCGGTACAGTGGACTGTCTGGATATGTTTCAGTTACAGAGGTACAGTTTCAATTGTGGGTTCACACCTAAATGGAGTTGCTGGGGCACGCGATGCGAAACTATCAACTGAAGGCAGTTTCACAACTCCCCATTTTAGTGGGCTCGAGGGTCAGATCACCATCTTAGTTATACCACCTGGCACATCTTCGAGTTACACTGTCACTTCTGCATTGAGGTGTATCTGAAACCATTTTATATTGATGTGAAAGTGACAATGTAACTGCACCATTAGTTTGTGTTATTTCTGGGTGTTCATGGCAATTGAAAAGCAGAACTGTATTAATAAAATAAATCTCAAATAATTTTTGGAATGTGATATTTTGGTAATATATATATTTAAACAAAACTTGACTGAATACTTAGCCAAGTTATGAATTTGAGACAGTATCTATACATAAACGTGTATATATTTGATGCGGTTTATGATAGTATTAATGGCATGGTTTGCACAAGCAGGCTAATTTAAATCAAAACGAGCTGATGCTGAATCATTGTTGTGAGCTGATTTTTTTTTAATGTGTTTTCAGTATAAATGTTATTATGCTGAATTATTTTACATTTAATCTGAGCTACAATGTCTTGAATTATTCAAAGTAACATTATTCCCACCATCATCATTTTAACCTGTTCTTCTGAGCAGGCGGCAACGGCATCCACCTTAAAAAAAAAAAAAGGTTGTTTTTAATTAGCAGGGTCTTTATTTAAATATGCAGGTCGTTGACTCTGATCTGAGCAGGGAAGCTGCTGCTGTTTTCCTGCCAGGTAGTCAAGTGAGAAGAGAAGTAACTTTGTCAAGATCAGTTTTTTACTTTCCATTGTGGGGCCAAGATGAGCAGGAGTGTTCCTCTGGGCCCCACAAGAAAAGTTTAGGCCTCCCTAGCTGGAGACCACCTCTCGCGCACCACAAGAGCCCCCCTTCCCTCCCCCCCCCCCAGAAACTTGGTCCCCGCACTTAACTGAGTGCCTGTGGACAACCCGAATTCCCGTAGGACTACAGTTGCTTCCCTGCGCCCCATTCTGGGGGGGAATTTGGCCGGCAGCATGTTAATGGGGCCCAGAAGTTAAAATTGCCACGGAAGTGCAAACGGGAGGGAATCTAATTGAAGCAGCCGTTTTCCGCTAGCAGTTCGAATTCCCCCTCTAATAGTAATTCATCATTACATCAGACATTTTCAGCTTTTTTTCACACTTTAATTTGAATCAACAGGGTGCAATCTTTATACAGTTTAATAAAGTTACAATATTTTCTGTGACATTACAAGATGTTAAATAATTCTTTTCTCAGGTCATCACACATTATAATAAAGCCTACCTAAGCTCGCACTAATTAAATATTCTGGTTAATTCCATACTAGTTTAAAGCACCTTTTGTTGGACGTGCACAGCTTCTGATCAGCGATTCACTCGCCTAGAAGCACAAAGTACTGTTTTAACAGCCGATTGTGCCACACACACACAATATTCCGTAACATTGTTTAGCAAAATAACTGCACTTGATGGAGTCTCCCGTCAAATCAGCGATTGAGTCTCGGTTGTTGTGGGTGCGCTAATGAGAGAAGAGCCCAATCCCAGACACACACATACGGCCACACATACTGCATTGAAAGCCAGATGAGGCGGATAGATGATTGGCCTTGCATGCCAGGCGCTTGGCAGACAGACCTCGCAAATTTGCTGCCTCAAATCCGCTCAAGCCAACTCGACAAATGTGCTGCCATCGTGGTCTGTCGGTGGCTGGTCTTCCCAGGTGTTGGGGTTAATGTTGCAAAATTTCAAGGTGGCCTTTAGTGTGTTTTTATAGCATTTCATCGGCCCGCCTCTGATGCGCTATCCGGGCAGCAGCTCTTCGTAACTGCACTTTGCACCTAGCTGTCTCACCTGACTATTGGACACATATTTATAGTGAGACCCTGCTGTGGAGGCAGCTACATTCTATGCAATGACTCCCCTGTCATATGAATTTTAGAATGGGGATGTTTGACACGAATGAGAATTTGGTGGAATGAAAATAGAATTTACAACTTTCTGCCTGCCATTTCTCCAATCATGCATATGGATGAGGTGCTTTGTTATCCAGTGAATGGACCGTGTGTTACTGAATGTACAGTAACCAGCTCGTGATATATTCAACAACATGGTCTACTCACTGGCACTTTACACTTGTAGAATTCTAATTTTGAGTAGGAACATATTTAAATGGCCAGTGAGAGGAATGTGTTGTTGATCGTAATACCAGCTGGCTATTGTGCATTTAAGAAGATGCACTCTACTCACTAGCCCTTTAAAACTGTAATTTTTCTATCATTATGAGATACAATATAATTTATTTAATACACTGCAAAATAAAGATCAAATAAGAAGAGAAAAGATTAGTTAAATGCACAGTCCGGTTTAGTGTACATTTTTACTGGGACAAACTGTGCATTAAAGAGAGCTTCACTGTAAATCACTCATTGCTAGCATGTTGAATAAAACTGCCAATTGTGCAATAAACTCAGAAAATAATGCAATACGTTCCAGAACAGAGAAGAAGGCAGCTACATTCATATGAATAATCAGATTATGGTAACATTTGTTATTTCATCTTTGGCTGTGGATGCTGGTCCAAAAGTTGGGGGTATGACTTTTTTCTTGAAGGCTCTTAAAGTTCACAAGTAGAATGGCTTCTGGCAGAATCAGTGCATTTGGCATTGGAAGTGTGGAAAATGGAAACCTTGCATTGCTGCAATGAATCCACCAACGAAGGTTTAGTTGAGGTGCATTGGTGGGGGAGGTCTACATTGCATCTGACTCAACCAGAGGTGCTGGATGCTGCCATGCAGTGTGAAATGGAAGTAGTATATTCATTGTTTGTCATTATATTATTGTTTGTAAAATGTTACATTTAGAAGAAGTTGTATATGATTTTTTGAACTTAGAAGTGACAAGAGACCTTTCGGCCTTATCAGGTCTTGACAAGTTCCTGCTTTTTGCTCGAAGGACGGACATCCGTCGCATCAGCTTTGACACTGAGGACAAGTCTGATGATGTCATTCCACTGGCTGATGTGCGCAGTGCTGTTGCACTTGACTGGGACGCCAAAGGGGAATACATCTATTGGACAGATGTCACCACAGACTCTATCAACAGGGCGAAGTGGGATGGAACAAAGCAGGAGGTAAGTTCATGTATCTGCATAGGTTAGGAGGCTGAAGCCTGGTATGTTCACAGTGGTGTACAGGAAGAAGAAAAGGCAAAGCAAGTACATTTTATGAAGGAAGACATTTTGCAATCAATCAATCTATACTATGCCAAACACATTCATCCTATGAGGGGCAGCTTTATCCTGATAAACTGTAGTTACCTCTAATGCTCGGAAAACAAAGGCTGATAAAAAGTTAGCTTATGGGAAGGAAATGTACCATTTAATTTTAGCTATTATCCAATTAGATTAGGATTATGTCGAACCCTCAGTTGATATATTTTCTTTGACATCATGAATTCTATACAGTTCACTGCTATTGTGGGAACCATATATAAATGTGTTACAATAAAATGAGTTATAGATAGAATATTTTTATGTAATTTCAATAACAGTGGGGAAGTCATAAAGACTGCGTAATATATCAGAGGTCATAGTCTAGTGATTTGGTAAGTAAGGGATTCAGTTTATATGCATTTTTTTAATCTTAGAAGCTTCATAAAGCAATATGTTGCAGTATTATCGTTCTCCGTCTGATAGTGTTTTCAATCAATTTTCTTTCAGGCTGTCGTGGACACCAGTCTGGAAAGCCCTGCAGGGCTAGCTGTTGACTGGGTGACAAACAAGCTTTATTGGACAGATGCAGGTAATCCAACCAAAAAAGATTACATTCAGCATATCTGTCACTGCCTATCAAATGTAGCAGCACTGGATTTAAAATATTTTGATTTTTGAGGGATTTTCTTGAGGCTTTTATAGTGTTTATGATCAGCAAGAGATGTACAAAAGTGAAACTATCTTCTGGTGCTGGAGTGCATGGGCGCCTATCCCCAAAGCATGGTTGTGGGTGGAATCTTGCTGAATTAGATATTGTGGTTTTAAACCCACAACCTACACCACATAGGTCCCTGGTGATTTGGTGATTAAGATTCAGTGCTTTCACTGCTGCGGCCCAGGTTCAATTCTCGGTTGGGGATTTATTTGGCTCGAGTGGAGCGTAAACTGGTTGGGCCGATGGCCTGTTTCTGTGCTGTATATTCACGTGGCTCAATGAATCAGAGTTCCAACACTATACTACGCAGCATATTCATTAAATTAAATGTATCGTGTTTTACAAACTAAAAATTTATTTGTAATCCTTCATCTCATTCTTGTTTTTAGGTACTGATAGAATCGAGGCCTCAAATTTAGATGGCAGCATGCGCACAGTCCTTATCTGGGAGAACCTGGACAGACCCAGAGACATTGTGGTGGATCCTATCGGAGGGTTTGTTCACTTGACATTAATAAGCAGTTTGGCAGTTCAGCTATTGTTATTCCTTAGTATTACATATCCAAAAGCTTTTAGTTTTGTTATTTGTAATGTAATAAGAATTTTATGCTCCATTTATCTAATGATTCATTTAAATGCAAGGCAGAATATTTGATTTTGCTGTCAAGTTTTAGCTTGTCGCAGTTTCCTGTGTAATTGGAGTTTTCAGGCATATCTGACCCCAACCTAACCTGGGTCTGAGTGATTAAACTTCTGCAGTGTCATTTTCTTTTTAATCTCTGCATAAAATGCCTCATTTAATAACTCAGTTAAATGCAGAGACTGAAGCTGATCTGTAGTTATCGGGTTTGAACATTTATCATGCCATAATCCAAACCAAAAGAATTCTTTATCTTACTTTCTTTACTTGAAGGTACATGTACTGGACAGACTGGGGAGCCAACCCAAAAATTGAACGTGCAGGGCTGGATGCCTCTGAGCGGATAGTAATCATCTCCTCCAATCTCACTTGGCCCAATGGCTTAGCAGTGGACTATGAGACAGAGAGACTGTATTGGGCTGATGCAGGCATGAAGACAATTGAGTACGCCAACCTCAATGGGACTGACAGGAGGGTACGAGAACATAATCATTAATGGTTTCATTCTGAAAACAGAAGGAAAAATAATTTAAACTATATTGATACTAATTATCTTCATTGTTGTATTAAATTCACTCGGGATTGAAATATTAAATATTACTTTTGTCCATCTATGGCTGGTGTTTATATTAACCTTGTATTATTATTTGGGATAGTTGTGCTGAATATTAATTGAATGGAGTTACTTATTCAGGAGGATACATATACAAAACACATCTTCTTGTTCTTGAAAGCAAAGAATAATCAGTTGCCTTCTAGTTACAATAGATGGATAACTCATAGACTTTTTTGAAATTGTATCAGCATAAATATAATTAAGCTGTCTCATGTGACTGACCTTGTACTTTTCAACTTACATTGCAAATCCATGAGACACACGCTTAAAGCAACAGTTAATCCAGACTGATCGAAACTTTCTTTCCTCCCTCCATGCCCCCCCCCCCCCCCCCAAACAATTCTTGTAATTCTCTTCTAGGTCCTGATTGGCAGTCATTTGCCTCACCCTTTCGGCTTGACTCTACATGAAGATAAGATTTATTGGACTGACTGGCAATCAAAGAGTATTCAGAGTGCAGATAAAAACAGTGGCCTGGGACGTGTGATGCTGCGAGAGAACCTGGAAAACCTAATGGATATTCACATGTTCCATCGTCATCGAACACCAGGTAATTGACAAAGTGTCAGAAGCCCCGAAAGAGTGTGCAAACTCTCAGATCAGCTTTAATGTAAACTACGATTTATTTTTAAGGGGACTAAATTAACCTTTTATCTATTACCTTACAGTAATTATTATAAAAGATTTATGTTTCATTTATTTATTTACAGTGGCTACCATGTGTAAAATAAACAATGGTGGCTGCAGTCATCTCTGCCTTCTTGCTCCACTGCCTAAGGCCTACAGCTGTGCATGTCCCACAGGCATAAACCTCCTTGCAGACGGCAAAACCTGTGCCCCCGGTAAGATGTAACTCCCCTTTTGGTATGTGGCAAATAACAAATCTATTTCAGACTTTCTTTTAAACAAGGATAACTCAAATACTTTTTGAAAAATGGTAGCTAAAGAGTGCCTGGAATTAAAGTAACCTGCTCCTCATTGGCTGTCTCTTCCCAGCAATATGCTGACATTCAAAATTTCCGTATTTAAAATTCTGAATTGTAAGCTGGACTGTATTTGGACTTTAATGGGTATTTATAGCTATATTAAGTTGCTATTATTAACCAGCAAAGTGACTTGAGTTGCTAGGTGTGAGCGCAGTGCTCTTTGTTTTGTTTCTGAGCAGTAAACGGGCTTTAGGAAACTGGCATGTGCATGCAGAACTAACACTTCAGAAAGCTAAGAGGCAGCCTGCTCCTGAAAGGATAGCATCATGTCTTCACTGACATAGTTTGGTGACTGAAAAGATGGTTTAATAGTTTAGGAATTGCTTTTTCATCTGACTGCATGATATTTTTTTATCATGTTTCTGCATTATTTCAGGTATGACTAGCTTCCTCATATTTGCACGAAGAACAGATATCCGAATGGTGTCACTAGATATTCCTTACTTTGCCGATGTGGTGGTGCCTGTCAATGGATCAATGAAAAATACAATTGCAATTGGAGTTGATCCTAAAGAAGGTGAATGTTAATTTATGACAAAGCTTTGTATTGACCTGTTTTGAGACATAAATGCATGAACCTCACTGAGTCATTTAGTTGTACATCCACAATAAGCTACCAACAAGTACATTGCTGTTTCATCACCAAACCTGAGTTAAGGTTGCATTTTTTTTGATTGTTGAGATTTACTAATATTAAATTAAAATGCCTTGTTCTCTTGGCATTTGGTACCAATTCAGCATGACCAGAATCAATCTATATAGAACTACTTTGTCACGAGGTAACTCAGATTTGTGTAACACTGCAAATCCAAGATTACATCTTCAAAACTGTTTCAAAACATAGTTAAAGTTAAAAATACACCAACATTGCTTGGTCATCGCCTCTGATTTCACTCCTATTTGAACAAAATTGTTCTTTTTTGCTGACTGTCTTTTTGGTTTTGCAAGTTCAGTGAAACTTTACATCAGTCTGTCTTCCTGTGAGTAAAGTGTGCTCAAAATAAACAGGTCATAAACCCTTCACAAATTAACCCATTCACGAGTGGAACTGAAGAACCCATTCACGAGTGGAACTGAAGAAATGTCATTTTTATTTTAGGGAAGGTGTATTGGTCAGACAGCACACTGAATAAAATCAGCAGAGCCAACCTGAATGGATCACAGCAGGAAGACATTGTAACCACAGGTGAGAGGTCAGAGCCAGTCTGCGCATTTTATACAGCTGGTTCGAGAAATCCAAAGTGCAGTAGAACCACTCCAGAACAATGGCCCATATTTTCCAATCGCAGGCCTCCCGCGGGCGGAGGCCTGCAATCTGGAAAAATCTGCGCCCTTACCTGAGGGCTCCCAGGACGCGCACAGTTCCGATGCTGGGCCTCTCCAAACTTGAAGTGCGCAGGGCCCACGTAGCCCAGAGGTGCAGGTAGTTCGCAGCGTCCCTGGGATCACATGGGCCATGGGGAGCCAATCACAGAAAGGAATCTCCCTTCATACATTTGACAGGAAGGCCTGCTTTTACCAGGCGTAAGAATTGTAAGGGTTTTCTGCGGGCGGAGGGTCTCCAAAAAGCAGAACTATCCGCCCGCGGAGGCCCTTCTCCCGGGCAGCCGGAGGATCTGTCAAGATTGACAGATCGGAAATGCCGGTTTTCAGCGCATGGGCTGTGCATGGGCTGAAACCGGCATTTCCAATGTCCCTTCTTATGTTCATTAATAAATAGACATTCTTATTATGAACACAGCTAGCTTTTGCTAGACACTTTTATTGAGCACATGTGGACTAGGTACAGTATCTGTAGAGGCTTCCATCTTGACTGCTGCCTTGTGGGTAGCCTAGTGCCTCATGGGTAATGTAGTCTTAATATACATACAGCTGGGTAGTGTAGTCTTATACATACAGCTATATACAGCTCTACGGCTCCACCTAGTGTCCACTATAGAATGACATGTTATTGATCATTACACAATGTCCCTATGGGTGGGTGCACAGCGTGTACCCACCCGTAGGGATCGGAATATCCGGCCCAATGTCTTTGGGAGCTGTACAAACTACATTTTGTAGAGGGCAATATTTATTGGGTATTTAGTTTCTCTACCAATAAGGAAGACACAAAAAGTGTATTGTGTCCAAAAATAATGTAAATGAGCTATTGTATTTGTGCTTCGCAGAGCCACGCTGGGTTTTGGTTTGTACAAACTGTAAAGCCAGATTGGACTAGCTCAGCTATCTGGCCCAGATTATTTCTCGTCTCTGTTAGACACAAACTGTTTTAACAGAATATAGTAGCTTGGTTTTCTTGATAGAATGAGGGGTGTTAACTCCAAAATAAATTTACTGTTGGAAATGAGAGTACTATAATATTAATTCCAAAATAAACTATTGTTAGAACTGTACATTCTATAGATAGTGTTTTTTTCTTCTCAGGGTTAATGACCACCGATGGACTGGCAGTGGATGCGACGGGCCGTAAAATATACTGGACGGATACTGGGACGAATCGGATTGAAGTTGCTAATTTGGACGGAACAATGAGAAAAGTTCTGATCTGGCAGAATTTGGACAGCCCAAGGGCCATTGCTCTTCATCATGAGAAAGGGTGAGTAGGCAGGTCGTAATATGATGTTCAAATAAATGGTAAATTCAGTGATTTGTCATTGTAATTTTACTAAAGTATATAACATAAATCTATTTTTTAAAAATCCCAAATTTATCAGAAAAGGAGTAAAAATAACCAAGTAGTGCATGGTTTTGTTTTATTGTACCATGTACACTGTATTGTGTATTGGTTCACGTTCTCAAAGCTGAAAGGATGTGAAGTAAAACTGCCATAAATATTTAAGTCCTCTGAGTGTGCTTGGATTATTAGTGATGTCCGTCTAAGGTGTCAGTTTGCCTTAGTTGGTACCACTCTTGCCTCTCAGTCAGCAGGTTCAAGCTGCATACAGTACTTGAGTACATAATCTAGCCTGCACTTCAGCGCAGTACTAAGCTGCATTGTTGGGAGGTGCCATCTTTCAGTTGAAGCGTTAAACTGAGTCCCTGTCTTCTTATTCAGATGTATTTAAAAGTTCCATGGTACTATTTGAAGAAGAGGGTGAAATTCTTCCAGAGTCCTGTACAATATTCATCCCTCAACCAACACCTGCAAAACAGATTAATTGCTCAGTTGTCTCATTTGCTGTTTGTAAGACCCTGCTGTGTGAATTGGTTGCCATATTTCCCTAAAGAACAAACTTGCATTTATATAGCGTTTTGCACGACCTCAGGATGCTCCAACACGCTTTACAGCCAGTTAAGTACTTATGAAGTGTTGTAATGTCAGGAAACATAGCTGCCAATTTGTGCACAGCAAGGTCCCACAAACAACAATGAGCTAGCGACCAAATATTCTTGTTTTTTTAGTAATATTGGCCAATACACCGGGAGAACTCGTGTGCATCGTATTCGAATAGTGCAATGGAATCTTTTGCATCCACCTGAGAGGGCAGACAGACCTTGGTTTAACAGCTCATCCGAAAAACGGCACCTCTGACAGTGCCGCACTCCCTCAGTACTGCACTTGGGTGCCTAGATTATGTGCTCAAGGCCTGGACTGAGAGCTGAACCCACAACCTTCAGAGCCGAGAGTGTTACCACTGAGCTAAGGATAACAACGGTGTCTGCAACTCATAATAGTAATTCATTGGCTGTGGAATACTTTGGCATGTCCTCAGGATGTGAAAGATACTATATAAATCCAAGTTCTTTCTTCATGTTCTCCTGTGCTATTTTTAATGAATTGGCTAATAGGCTTGCATTAAATTACTGTCGTTGCTATTTTAACACGGTTGTTAACCCATTTATTTTAAGAGCACAGACATCGCCATTCTCTAATAGGTATTAATGCTACTGCTGGTTAATAAGTAAATTATTTAAAATTTGCCCCGTTATATAAAAGGAAGGAGATGTTATCTAATACTTAATGGTTATGATCTAGATTGTGTTAATGTATTTCTTATTGTATATTGCTAGGTTCATGTACTGGACAGACTGGGGGGAACATGCCAAACTGGAACGTGCTGCAATGGATGGGTCGGACAGAGTGATTCTCATCAATAGTAACCTGGGCTGGCCTAATGGTCTGGCCATTGACAAAGTAGGCTCCCGGCTCCTGTGGGCTGATGCACACACTGAGGTACACACAGTCACTCTGTACCAGTATCAGTATATTAAGTAATTGATAGAAAAATATTTCATCAGGTATGATTGTTTCCTTGAAATAGCAGCCATCGCCATTTTCAAAATTTCCCCAAAGAGTGTGGTTAAATGGGTTTTTGTTGTTAATCAGGAATTTCCTGTATTCAAAATTGATGTTACTCCCAATGCCAAGATGTGTTATCAAAATAGCATCTCATCTATGCAAGAAAGTTGTCCTCTTCTCAATAGTTCTCATCTGGATTAGACCTAGACCTGAATGGAAGCCAGGAATATATCTAGTGTTTCCTATACTTTGCTTTGTTTTTCTCTGTCTTGCTTGTTTAAAGAACTATCCCTGAGAAGAAATCTAGTGTAGTTCATCATATTTCTATTTTTATTGCATAGCGTATTGAGGCAGCTGATCTGAATGGTGCTAACCGCCGTACTCTGGTCACACCTGTCCAGCACCCTTATGGCCTGACTCTGCTTGACCCTCACATTTACTGGACAGACTGGCAAACTCGAAGCATTCAACGAGCTGACAAGAACACAGGTGGTGACATAATTACGGTGCGAGGCAACTTGCCAGGGCTAATGGACATTCAGGCTATTGACCGAGTCCGACCTGTTGGTATGTTATATTTTATACTATCGTGCGCTTCTTGCTGGTTGGTTTCTACTCGGTGTAGGTGGAGGGTTAGATTCTCTGACCTGAAATACATATATCTATAACATATAGAAAATCTTACATCTGTACTCACTTTCTCGCACCAAGTTCCATTCACCCATCACCCTGTGCTCGCTGACCTACATTGGCTCCTGGTTAAGCAGCGCCTCGATTTCAAAATTCTCATTGTTTTCAAATCCCTCCATGGCCTCGCCTCTTCCTATCTCTGTAATCTCCTTCAGCCCCACAAACCCCCGAGATATCTGCGCTTCTCTAATTCTGCCCTCTTGAGCATCCCTGATTATAATCGCTCAACCATTGGTGGCCGTGCCTTCTGTTGCCTAGGCCCTAAGCTCTGGAATTCCCTGTCTAAACCTCTCCACCTCACTACCTCTCTGTCCTCCTTTAAGACACTCCTTAAAAACCTACCTCTTTGACCAAGCTTTTGGTCACCTACCCTAATTTCTCCTTATGTGGCTCGGTGTCAATTTTTTTGTCTTGTAATACCCCTGTGCAGCACCTTGGGATGTTTTACTATGTTAAAGGTGCTATATAAATACAAGTTGTTGTTCTGTCTATGAAATCTTATTACAGGAAACTTTATGCTATCCGGCACCGACGGGACCGAGCTGTTGCCGTTCCCTCAAAACTGCCGGACAAACCAGCGTTAATGTTGAAGCATAAGCTCCGTATCTGGCAACAAACACTGTTGCTTAGCAACAGCTTCTAAACAGTCGGCCGTACCTTGGAAACATCTCTGTCGCTTAGCAACAGCTTCAGAGAGACTTTGCAGAGCCTGACTGTTGAAAAAAAAGCCACGAGAAGAAAAAAAACCTAACAAAACAGCTCCTGATTTTTGCCGGTGGCTCGAGCTTGCCGGACACTTAGCCTCTGGATAACACAAAGTTTCCTGTACTTGTTATCATGTTTTTATCACACTTTCATGTCACCATTTTCCATTATAAATTCCTATGTCGACGGTTATAATGAAAACTACCTGTGTAAACTTCTCATGCTGTAATTACACTCTCTGGCAGCACCTCATTCTCGGCTCCGCAGCCTGTACTGCAAAGAAACTCCTATGTTCCATCTTCAAGAAGGAAGCCTGTTCACTGTTTTGCTCACATTATCAACCAGAGGAAAATAAACGAGCTCTTTTTCTAAATATAAAGTAATAAACATCTGCAGACCACGTTGGAAATTTATACTTTGAAGGTGTTTGCTTTGAGAAAGTATGGTGCATTTACACTACAACTGTAGCATTGGTGTGAAGTGGTTTTGCAGTCTGAATCCGCTGACGGGGCCTGACCAGACTGAAGTGGCATGACACTCCTTGTCAGAGTCAGTTTGGATCTCGCGATTCACACTCCAAATTTGGCGTAAGTGCAAAGTGATTTCAGTTTTGCTTGGACGCTACATTTATGAAGTATGAATCTACTGTAAATATTGGTTTGTGAGATTACCGTGACTGGAATATAACTGGCCTAAGAAGAAGTGCAGAATAGATCACAGCATCAAGTAGGAATACACAGCCAATTAAGCCTTAACAGGAGCCAGCCTAGAAATATCTGCACATAAGTATGAAAACCAGGCTTCATCTTAAACAATTGATTCTGACTGGAATTTAGCAGAGTGCTTGAGGGGGAGGGGGGGAAATACAGGTAGTCACTAATATAACTGACTCCGGGGGTGATTTTTGTCTGCTTACCAGCCTATTTGCACTAACATATAGGGTGCTAGGCAAACAAAAACTTCTTTTAAAATGCTGCTACCCACTGGCTGGCCAACCGCCTGATTTAATTTTGGAGTTGGCCTGGAAATGGTTGGCCAGCATTCCCACCTTAAATGGGGGAGCCTTGTTGAGGTATTTAAATCAGGTCCTACTCCTGTGCTCCGCCCAATGGAATCGAGCATTGTGTGGCTGGTCCTAAAAGGGATTGCTGCAGGTTGCTCCAAAAAAAAACTAAGGAAACAGCCGTGGCACTGAATTTTGTGGATGCATGTTCCTCCTGGCCCCCAAAAGCATTTTCCAGCCCATTGCCAGTCCTTCTATGACCCCACCCCCGCCCCCGGGGATTGCCTCCGCTTTAAGCGCCTACTCCCAGCTCGGCTCTGTGGAGGTCCTGCCAGATTTTCCACCACACCCCCAATCATCAGCTGCCTGTCAGCACTCGTTAATCATGCAGGTGAGGCCCGACCATGAAAATGGTTTGGGCCTCTCGCTGGTGCCATAAGGCAGGCAGTGTAATCGCTTCACCCACTGCCCGCCCGATGTACACTCTCTGTGAAAATCCCCTTTGTTTGAAAAGAGAAGGGTGCTATAGAATTTTATTTTGAGAAACGACTGAAAATGTTAAACAGCCAACTCCTGATAATTCAGTCGTATTTTGCTGAACATAATTAGCGTTATCCAGAAATTAAAATTAAGCAATTGGATTAAAATGGTACAGTAGACTTTTTACGCATAATTCAATTCGAATTATCCAGTAATTCAGATTAATTGACTTTGATTTAACGAGAGTAAACTGTACATAGGAACTGGTTCTATCCTAGATACTCTACTTCCAGTATTATAGTCCACTCAAAGCCCCCAGAATCCAGTTTAGCAAATTTCACATTAATACTTTCACACTTTGCTGAAGGAGGTTTTGGTTTGTTCCTGTACAGGTTTTAACAAGTGTAGTGTCAGGAACGGGGGCTGCAGCCATCTCTGCCTTCCACGTCCCAATGGTATCACCTGCGCATGTCCAACAGGAATCCAAATGAAGAATGACGGGAAAACTTGTGACAGTGCTCCTGAGACCTACCTCCTCTTCTCCAGCCGTGGCAGCATCCGCCGAATCTCTCTGGATACAACTGATTACACGGATGTGCATGTTCCAGTTCCTGAGCTACATAACGTCATCTCCCTGGACTATGACAGTGTGGAGATGAAGGTTTATTATACAGATGTCTACCTGGATGTGATCAGGTAAGGGCAGAGCATTGCCAATGAGCCACAATGCATTGTCATTATAAACTGTTCACTTTTGAACAACGAGTGACAATTTGTTCACGTCAGAATCTCTGGTTCACAAAATAATTTTTAAAAAATTGAAAGGGATGGCAGAAAAAGAAAAAGAAAGAAAGAAATTAATAAATTTATATAGCGCCTTTCATGACCGCAGGATGTCCCAAAGCACTTTACAGCCAATGAAGTACTTTTGGAGCGTAGTCACTGGTGTAATGTAGGAAACACGGCAGCCAATTTGCGCACAGCAAGCCCTCACAAACAGCAATGTGATAATGACCAGATAATCTGTTTTAGTGATGTTGATTGGGGGCTAAATATTGGCCAGGATACTGGGGAGAACTCCCCTGCTCTTCTTCGAAATAGTGCCATGGGATCTTTTACGTGATAGAACAGACGGGGCCTCGGTTTAATGTCTCATCTGAAAGACAGCACCTCCGACAGTGCAGCACTCCCTCAGTACGTCACTGGAGTGTCAACCTAGATTTTTGTCACGGTGGAATCATTTGGGATGGTGAAAACATTAAATTTAATAAAAGGAGAAATTTTTAAAAAGAGGGTGTTACTATTTACTATGGAATCAGCATACATGATTTCTCACACACTGAATTCTAAATTGTGCTGGGAAATGTACCCAATGAAGGTGAGAAGCTGCTCCCTAAAAGGGAGGAACCCAGATTCTTTTACACACCCAAGTCACCTGGTTACAGAATAATTTTGGTAGAGGTCAGTCAGAAGATCGCAAGCCTATTTCCCCCAATCAGGATTTGGTGTTTGGGAGATTTAACAATTAAATAATGAGGTGTACGGTTTTTCACTCTATGTGAAAGAATCCTTTAGCAAGCCAAAAAATGCAATAACCGAGCACTAACGGTTGTCTAATTTAAAAATATACTACTGCAACATCTCATTGTGTTGATTTTGAGTGTGCTAAAATCTATATTTCACTCCCGATGTACTTTAAGGAGTTTATTCAGTGAGTTCCTGAACCATACAGCCCACAGTGGTCTCGGGTTCAATCTCTATGTTGAGTTAGCTGCTAGGGGTGGATTTATAACTGGCCTCGGTACCTCTGAGTTAAGGAAGGGAAAATCAGCCAGGATTCTGGCTTCTGATCACTATCTGCTGGAAGTGCAGTTAGGACGGGAGACTAGAGAAACTGGGGGCTTTCCATTCAAAGAAATAAGGGGAGCTTCTTTTGGGGTCGGGCACCCTGGCTTGGGCACAACACGAGCGGAAAATTGGCCAGTTTGGACTACACACCTGGAAAGGAATAAAAACAGAAAATGCTAGAAATACTCAGCAGGTCAGGCAGCATCTGTGCAGAGAGAGAAAAACACTCCACAGATGCTGCCTGACCTGCTGAGTATTTCCAGCATTTTCTGTCTTTATTTCAACTTTCCAGCAGCTGCAGGATTTTGTCTTTGTACACCTGTAAAGGAACCTGCCTGATTTTCCTGCATTTAAATTAGCAAAAGGAAAATTGAGCAGCTTTCGTTACTTGAGCCTGCCTATTTTTCTGATATCTCCTGTGCAATCCAGTACACCTGGGCGCAGAGCCAGGACAATCTCCCCTCTCAGTGGGCACGACGGGCAGAATGGGCTCCTCCTGTGCTGTATAATTCACATGTGGATGTCAGACGAGCACATCTGTGGTGCTGTCTCACACCCCTGTAGTGAAGTCGTCGTCTTCTTCTTAGGCAGTCCCTCGGAACCGAGGATGACTTGCTTCCGCATTAAAAATGAGTTCTCAGGTGACTGATGAGTCCAATGCGGGACCTACAGTCTCTGTCACAGGTGGGGCAGACGGTGGTTGAAGGGGTGGGTGGGTGGGGTGCTTGGGTTGACGTGCGCTCCTTCCGCTGTTTGCGCTTGGCTTCCGCTTGCTCCCGGCGAAGAGACTCGAGGTGTTCAGCGCCTTCCTGGATGCTTCTCCTCCACTTTGTGCGGTCTTGGGCCAGGGATTCCCAGGTGTCGGTGGGGATGTTACACTTTTTCAAGGAGGCTTTGAGGGTGTCCTTGAAGCATTTCCTCTGCCCACTTGGGGCTCTCTTGCCGTGTCAGAGCTCCGAGTAGAGCGCTTGTTTTGGGAATCTCGTATGAAGCATGCGGACAATGTGACCCGTCCCTCGGAGCTGATCGAGCATGGTCAAAGCTTCAATGCTGGGGATGTTGGCCTGAGCAAGAACACTGACGTTGGTGCGCCTATCCTGCCAATGGATTTGCAGGATCTTGTGGAGGCAGTGTTGGTGGTACCTCTCCAGTGCTTTGAGGTGCCTGCTGTACATGGTCCATGTCTCTGAGACATACAGCAGGGCGGGTATCACTGCTGCTCTGTAGACCATGAGCTTAGTGCCGGGTTTGAGGTCCTGGTCTTCAAACACTGTCTTCCTCAGGCGACCGAAGGCTGCACTGGCACACTGAAGGCGGTGTTGGACTGTAGTGAAGTAACTGTTGAAGCTCACTGTCACGGCTTACGCATGAATAATGGCCACTTGGATGAGGTACTCGAAGGTGCCCATCACTGTGGTACTGTACTGCAGCAGGGAGCCATCAGCTTCAAGGAAGCGAAGGGGAAAATTGATCAGAAAAATAGAAAAGCGATTAATTAATAGATGTTGTTTTGAAAAACTGGTAAAAATTATGTGGGTGCATTATGCGGGACTTCCTTTACAGTACCTACCAGACGGAGAATATGATGAGAATGGTTTGACAATGAGAATTCAAAATTCAAAAGAAATGAAAGCTGTCATTTCCTTTCAGCATGGATTATTCACAGTACTATGATGTAATAAATTTCAAAGCAGGCCAAAATGTGGCCCCGTTTGATGGGATAGGTAATATATTGAAAAGTTTTTTAGTCTCTCGAAAATATCTCCGCACCTGGCAAAAAATTTTGAACACTCTGCATTAGGAAATTATTCACACAATTACATCGCAGCAATATTTATGTGTGTGTGTATAAAAATATTATATCTATACATTTTGATGTACTTTGACATACCAGAAATCTGTTGCTAATGGCTACAGAACATAGGAACAGGAGTAGGCCATTCAGTCTCTCTAACCAGTTCCACAATTCAGTTGTATCATGGCTGACCTGTACCTCAACTCCATTTACCCGTCTTTGAACCATATCCCTTGATACCCTTAGCTAATAAAAATCTGTTGATCTCAGTCATGAAAATTTCAATTGACCCAGCATCCACAACATTTTGGGGGTGAGAATTCACATTTCCACTACCCTTTGTGTGAAACTGTGCCTTCTGATTTCACTCCTGAACAGCCTCATTCAAATTTTAAGATTGTTCTGGCTTCCTCCAGTAGAGGAAATAACTTGTCTGTATCTACTTTATTGAACTAATTTATCATTTTGAACACTTTAATTAGATCACCCTTCAACATTGTAAACGCAATGGAATACAACCCAAGTTTATGCAACCTGTCCACATATTGTAACTCTTTAAGCCCTGCTATAATTCTGGTGAATCTGTGCTGTACTCCCTCCAAGGACAATATATCCTTCCTGACGTGCACATTATTACAGATGGGGTCTGACCAAGGCGCTGTACAACTGAAGCATCACTTCCTCATGTTTGTATTCCAAACCCCTTGAGATAAAGGCCAACATTACATTAACATTTTCGATTACTTTTTGTACCTGTACACTAGCCTTTAATGATTTGTCTATCCGGACACCCAAATCCCTTTGTTCCCCCACAGTCTATAGTCTTTTTAAAGTTATCTATACTTTTTGTCTTTTCAGAAGTGCAAACCTCAATGGTAGTGGAATGGAGACAGTCATTGGCCAGGGTTTAAAAACGACTGATGGTTTGGCCATTGACTGGGTAGCAAGGAACCTCTATTGGACAGACACTGGCAGAAACACTATTGAAGTGTCCTGGCTTGATGGAAACTGCCGGAAAGTGCTAATCAACAACAGCCTGGATGAACCAAGGGCAATTGCTGTATTTCCTAGAAAAGGGTAAGCAATTCTTTTTAGGAGAAGCAGGGTCCAGTTCAGACTTTC
The DNA here is from genome assembly GCF_052327205.1 of Somniosus microcephalus. Taxonomy (NCBI): domain Eukaryota; kingdom Metazoa; phylum Chordata; class Chondrichthyes; order Squaliformes; family Somniosidae; genus Somniosus; species Somniosus microcephalus. Next base: position 88,314,712 of record NC_141001.1, read on the forward strand.
TTCTTCTTCTTCTTAGGCAGTCCCTCGGGACCGAGGATGACTTGCTTCCACATTAAAAATGAGTTCTCAGGTGACTGATGAGTCCAATGCAGGACCTACAGTCTCTGTCACAGGTGGGGCAGACAGTGGTTGAAGGGGCGGGTGGGTGGGGTGCTTGGGTTGACGTGCGCTCCTTGCGCTTGGCTTCCGCTTGCTTCCGGCGAAGAGACTCGAGGTGTTCGGCGCCTTCCCGGATGCTTCTCCTCCACATTTTGTGTAATATGTCACATTCCATATTGCTGTACTAAATTAATAGCCATCAACTGTCTTAACATGGAATAATTGTCAACATCATATGAATGGCGAGTTAAATCAAGTGCATATCGGTTCTGGGAGTGGCTTTATCGTATCGTCTTGTGTTTAAGAACTACAACCCACTTAAGATTTGAGATTAATGTGTTGATTTATCAAATGTGCCTGCAACCGTACTGTTAACTGAAGATGAGCCATTACAATTCCAAGGATTGTTGGTACTGGACATTCAGTGATGCAACGTTCGAAAGCATTCAAATCAACCTAAATTAAGCAAAGTTTATAAGAGAAGAAATTAGGGTAGGCAGACAATTTATTTAAAATGAAAAAACAAACCTAGAACACAGCATAGACCCACTGCAGAGGCCCAAAGGACTTCTCTTCCTTCCCTCAGTCTCTCTAATGCCAATTCAAAAGTAAGACCCTTTGCATTTTGACATATAACATTTTTCAGTGAAATGTGTCCAACCTTTTGTAGAGAGGTTTTCCTCTTTATAGGACTCTGTGCAAGGCCTCTGACAGCTGTACTAAGAACTAAAATGTAAAATCCACCTTCACTCCATGACCCAGGTTGACAGATCAACTACAGTAATATACTCCAGTTCTAGACATTCTCTGCAGTATGTATCACTACAGCAAAAACATGACATTGTTGATGTGAACTATAAGTATGTGAGAAAGTGATGTTTCATATGTTAATACATTTGTTTGGATAAAACTGTAGCTATGAAATTTAATTTTCTCTGAGCGGCTGCAGAACATTCGAGGGGGGAGGGTGAACAGCTAGAGGTCGTGGTCCATATTGGTACCAACGACATAGGAAGAAAGAGCGATGAGGTCCTGCAGGCAGATTTTAGGGAGTTGGAAAGAGATTAAAAAGCAGGACCTCAAAGGTAGTAACTCCGGATTATTCCTGGTGCCATGTGCAAGTTAGTATAGAAATAGGAGGATAGAGCAGATGAATGCGTGGCTGGAGAGATGGTGCAGGAGGGAGGACTTTAGATTCCTGGGGCATTGGGACCAGTTCTGAGGGGGGTGGGACCTGTACAGGCTGGACGGATTGCACCTCAACAGGGCCGGAACCAATATCCTCGCGGGGAGGTTTGTTAGTGCTGTTGAGGGTTTAAACTAATTTGGATGGGGGATGGGCACCAGGATGTAACATTAGAAAGGGGAAATAAAGTGCTCAAAGGATTGGCAGAGGCAGAGAGCACTAAAGTAAGAAATGGTAAGGTATTAGGTGGGGTCAAACTAAGAGAGAATACAGGATGGTCTAAGATGGTTTTACAGTGTATGTATGTGAATGCACGAAGCGTAGTAAACAAGGTAAGTGAGCTTCAGGCACAAGTAACCACATGGGAATATGATGTTGTGGCAATAACTGAGACCTGGCTCAAAAAAGGGCAGGATTGGGTATTAAATATTCCTGGTTATAAGGTGTTCAGGAAAGATAGGAAAGGAAAGATAGGTGGTGATGTGGCAGTATTGGTTAAGGAGAATGTTACAGTGCTGGAGAGGGAGGATGTCCTGGAGGGTCAAGGACAGAATCTATATGGCTAAAGTTAAGAAATAATAGAGGTGCCAGTACATTACAAGGTGTATTCTATAGGCCACCAAATAGTGGGAAAGATATGGAGGAGCAAATTTGCAGAGAAATTACAGAGAGATGCAAGAACTATAGAGTAGTGATACAAAAGCAAAATACTGCAGATGCTGGAAATCTGAAATAAAAACAGAAAATGTTGGAAATACTCAGCAGGTCAGGCAGCATCTATAGAGAGAGAAACAGAGTTAACGTTTCAGGTCGATGATCGTTTGTCAGAATTCTGACCAAAGCTCATCGACCTGAAACAATAACTCTGTTTCTCTCTGTACAGATGCTGCCCGACCTGCTGAGTATTTCCAGCATTTTCTGTTTTTATTATAGAGTAGTAATAATGAGGGACTTCAACTATCCTAATATAGACTGGAATCGTAATAGTGTAAAGGGCAGAGAAGGGAAAGAATTTCTGAAGTGTGTTCAGGAGAACTTTCTTGATCAGTACGTTTTCAGCCCGACGAGGGAGGAGGCATTGCTGGACCTGGTTCTAGGGAATGAGATAGGTCAAGTGGAGCAAGTGTCAGTAGGTGAACATTTAGGGAACAGTGATCATAGTATCATAAGGTTTAGATTAGCTATGGAAAAGGACAGAGAGCAACCTAGAGTAAAAATGTTTAACTAGGGAAAGGCCGATTTCAGTGGGATGAGAATGGATCTGGCCCGGGTAAACTGGAATCAAAGATTGGCAGGCAAAACTGTAATCGAACAATGGGCTGCCTTTAAAGAGGAAATAGTTCAGGTACAGTTGAAGTACATTCCCACTCAGGGGAAAGGCAGGACAACTAAAGTCAGTGCTCCCTGGATGACAAAACAGATAGAGAATATGATGAAGCAGAAAAAGAATGCGTATGACAGATGTCAGGTTGCATCTGAGAATCAGGCTATATATAGAAAGGTCAGAGGAGAAGTGAAAAAGAAAATAAGAGGGGCAAAGGAAGGGCATGAGAATAGAATGGCAGCCAACATAAAAGGTCATCCAAAATTCTTCAATAGGCATATAAATAGTAAAAGGGTAGTAAGAGGAGGGGTGGGGCCGATTGGGATCAAAAAGGAGACCTACGCATGGAGGCAGCGGGTATGGCTGAGGTACTAAACGAGTACTTTGCATCTGTCTTCACCAAGGAAGAGGATGCTGCCATAGACATAGTAAAGGAGGAGTTAGTGGAGACACTTAGGATAAAAATTGATAAAGAGGAGGTATTAGAAAGGCTGGCTGTACATAAAGTAGATAAATCACCAGGAGCAGATGGGATGCATCCTAGGATGCTGAGGGAATTGAGGGCGGAAATCGCAGAGGTACTGGCCATAATCTTCCAATCCTTCATAGATACGGGGGTGCTGCCAGAGGACTGGAGAACTGCAAATGTTATACCATTGTTAAAAAAGGGTGTAAAGATAAACCCAGCAACTACAGGCCAGTCCATTTAACCTCGGTAGTGGGGAAGCTTTTAGAAACAGTAATCAGGGACAAAATGAACCGTCACTTGAATAAGTGTGGATTAATTAAGGTAAATCGTGTTTAACCAGCTTGATTGAGTTCTTTGATGAGGTAACAGAGAGGGTTGATGAGGGCAATGCGGTTGACGTGGTGTACATGGATTTCCAAAAGACATTCGACAAAGTGCCACCTAATAGGCATACCAGCAAAGTTGAAGCCCATGGAATAAAAGGGCAGTGGCAGCATGGATACAAAATCGGCTAAGTGACAGGAAACAGAGAGTAGTGGTGAAGGGTTGTTTCTTGGACTGGAGGAAGGTATACAGTGGTGTTCCCCAGGGGTCGGTTCTAGGACCACTGCTTTTCTTGATATATATTCATGACTTGGACGTGGGTGTACAGGGCACAATTTCAAAATTTGCAGATGACACAAAACTTGGAAGTATAGTGAACAGTGAGGAGAAGAGTGATAGACTTCAGGAAGACATAGACAGGCTGGTGAAATGGGCGGACATGTGGCAGATGAAATTTAATGCAGAAAAGTGTGAAGTGCTACATTTTGGTAGAAAGAATGGGGAGAGGACATATAAACTAAATGGTACAATCCTAAAGGGGGTGCACAAACAGTGGGACCTTGGGGTATGTGTGCACAAATCGTTGAAGGTGGCAGGGCATGTTGAGAAAGCAGTTAAAAAGGCTTATGGGATCCTGGGCTTCATGAATAGATGTATAGAGTACACAAGTGTGGAAATTATGATGAACCTATATAAAACACTGGTTCGGCCCCAACTGGAGTATTATGTCCAATTCTGGGCACCACACTTTAGGAAGGATGTGAAGGTGCCTTAGAGAAGGTGCAGAAAAGATTTACAAGAATGATTCCAGGAATGAGGGACTTCAGTTACGTGGATAGACTGGAGAAGCTGGGGTTGTTCTCCTTAGAGCAGAGAAGATTGAGAGGAGATTTGATAGAGATGTTCAAAATCATGAGGGGTCTGGCCAGAGTAGATAGAGAGAAACTGTTCCCATTGACAGAAGGGTCAAGAATCAGAGGACACAGATTTAAGGTGATTGGCAAAAGAACCAAAGGCAACATAAGAAAAAAACTTTTTTACGCAGCGAGTGGTTAAGATTTGGAATGCACTGCCCGAAAGGGTGGTGGAGGCAGACTCAACTGTAGCTTTCAAAAGGGAGTTAGATAAGTATCTGAAGGAAAAACATTTGCAGGGCCACGGGGAAAGACGGGACTAGCTGAGAGTCGGCACGGGCTCGACGGGCCGAATGGCCTTCTACCGAGCTGTAACCATTCTATGATTCTAAGTGAAATAAACCACTTAAATATAAAATTTAACATTATTCTTGTATTCTGATAGGTATCTCTTCTGGACAGACTGGGGAAATCTTGCCAAAATTGAGCGCGCACAGTTGGATGGCACTGACCGGAAAGTCCTAATTAATACTGATTTGGGTTGGCCAAATGGCCTGACCTTGGATTATGATACAAGAAGGTGAGCTGAGAAAAAAGCAAAGATATGAAAAAGGTCCATCGGCTAATCGGTGTAGAAGGGCCATGAGGGACTAAAAATGTAATTAAGCAACGTAGATTAGGAAGGAAAGCTTTCTTCTACCCTGGCTATTTGCCAGTAATCTCCTTTACTAACCCTCTTAAGGTTATCTAGAACCATTCAGTGTGCCAGAAAATTGTCACGCTATGATTGTCTTTGAATGTGATTTTTTTTGCATACTATTATACAAAAACTAATTCATTATAGTGCTCAAATTCAAACTCCAGTATGATTTGGACAGGTTGGGTGATTGGGCAGATGCATGGCAAATGCAGTATAATGTGGATAAATGCGAGGTTATCCACTTCGGTGGCAAAAACAGGAAGGCAGATTATTATCTGAATGGCAATAGATTGGGAAAAGGGGAAGTGCAACGAGACCTGGGTGTTCTTGTGCACCAGTCACTGAAGGTAAGCATGCAGGTGCAGCAGGCGGTTAAGAAGGCAAATGGTATGTTGGTCTTCATAGCGAGAGGATTCGAGTACAGGAGCAAGGATGCCTTGCTGCAGTTGTACAGGGCCTTGATGAGACCACACCTTGAGTATTGTGTGCAGTTTTGGTCGCCTTATCTGAGGAAGGATGTTCTTGCCATGGAGAGAGTGCAGCGAAGATTCACCAGACTGATACCTGGGATGGCAGGAATGACGTATGAGGAGAGATTGGGTCTGTAGTGTATGTAACTGTTCTACCTTTAAGAGAACTATTGTATGTAACCGTCCACCTTTAAGAGAACTATTTTAGGTGTGGCACTACTTTATCCTGGCTGCTGTATACTGTAATACCGACGGTGACCACACCGGTATATAAGTGCTGTGGCAGAATTTATTGGGCAGATCCGCCCTGACCTTCGAATAGTAAAGTCCTGTTAAGTTACTCTTGTAGTCTGTGTATTACTTCGCTATACAACCCACAGACTTTACAGTGGCGACGAGCTCGATCTTACCCTGCGGCAACAATACTTCTGAAGAAGTAAACGAGCGTCGAGAAGAGGCACCCGCCCTCGTCGTTTTGCTGAGAGAAAACTCGAGTCTGCAGACCAAGAAAGGAGGAAGATATCAAACACGAAGTCTTCCACCAGCAACAGGCACGGATTGTCCCTTCTGCCACGGTGGTGAGTGAGCCGATCAACACGAGAAGCAAGTCGGCCACGGTGACTGTGAGTAAAGGGAAAATAGAAACAAATAAACGGAGGATAAGGGTGGTGCACTCGACCACGGTCGAGGGGGAAAGGAGCCGGACAGAAGTCGGCCCCAGAGGCGCTGAGACTGGGGCAGCGTGGAGCAGAAGCCGCGGTACAAGCGAGCTGGGGAGCGTCGTGAGACGACTAGACCGCGACGGCGAAAAAGGCCGGACAAATACCGCGACCACGAGGCGCTGTGACCGGGATCGTAAGGCGCGGGAAGATATAAACATAAATAAGCCACGGAGAACACAGCCGGGGAGGAAAGCACCGGACTGCGAGAAGCTGGGAGGCGCGATTGGGGTGAAAAAGGCCAGACAGTGACTGAGGCCACGAAGGGCTGCGACCGGATCGTAAGGCGCGGGACGATATAAAATAAATAAACCGCAGAGAACGTAGCCGCAGCCGGGGAGGGAAGCACCGGACTGCGAGAGGGCTGGAGGCGCGATTGGGAGCCCGAGCGAGAGCCGCGCGAACGGGAGAGACAGAGCCCGAGAGAGAGCGAGCGAGAGCGGGAGAGACAGAGCCCGAGGAAGACTGAGCGAGATCCAGCCCAGCGGCTGAGACCGTTCGTCGTCAACGGGTTGTACCCAGAGCCGGTTGCCCGGCCGAGAGAAGGGAACGCGCTGAAGCCGAAGCGCAGGCTGCGAACCCCGAAAGCCAGCGGCCGTCGCCCGAGGGAAAAGCTTACCCCTCCCACCAGGGGAAGAAAAGCGGGAACCGCCATCTTGAAAGTGGGCGGGGAAAGAAGATAAGCGCGGGAAACCGCGGGAAGCCGCCAGTAGGCGGAGAAAAAGACAGAAGCAGGAACCGCCATTTTGAAAGGGGCGGGGAAAGAAGATAAGCGCGGGGAAACCGCCATCTTGGGAAAAAAAAAAAGAGTTAAAGAAATATTTCGTTGTTGTTTATCAGGGAGGTGAAGATGCCTAAGCGTGGTAACATCAACGATTTCGATTCCGAGGTAGAAGATTGGGCCACGTATGTAGAACGCATTGAGATATATTGTGAGGCCAATAAAATAGAGGATGATGATAAAGCTATAACCTTGCTAAACTCGATGGGGGCGAAGACATACGGACTATTGAAGCATCTTCTAGCACCAGTTAAACCGGCGGATCAAACCTTCGATAATATTGTTGCTGTTCTGAAGGACCACTTGAACCCCACACCGCTGATGTTGGCGGAACAATTCAAATTTTATGCGAGAACGCAACGGAAAGAGGAAAGCAACGCGGAATACTTGGTCGAACTGCGTAGGCTAGCGAAATACTGCCAGTTTGGAGGAAATCTGACAGAGGCATTGCGAGACAAGTTCGTGTGCGGGTTGTCGAAGGAAGGAACGCAAAAGCGACTGCTCGAAGAGAACGACCTTACACTGGATAGGGCTGTCCTTATTGCAGCATCACACGAAGCCGCAGCAAAAGGAAATGCAGCTGAAGGCAGCGGTCCTCAGTGTGGATCAAATTACTTCGGGTGCAACGAAATGTTATCGTTGTGGGAGGACAACACACGACCAGAACCAATGCTGGTTTAAAAACCAGGACTGTAGGAAATGTGGCAAACTGGGTCACATAGCCAAAGTATGCCGGTCAGGGAAGAAGACCAACAACCAAAAAAAAAAGCCATCACAGGAAAAGTACAACCAAGTACACAAGGTGGTTGAAAAGAGTTCAGATGAACAGAATTCGGATTCAGACCCAAGCGGCCAGGAACTGGGTAGTCTGAGAATTCATAATGTGAGTAAGGAAGCTGACCTACAAACTATCTGGGTCATGCTAAAAATAGCCGGAGTCCAAGTGAGAATGGAATTGGACACTGGATCAGCCCTATCAGTCATAAATCGAAGGGATTACAACCGGCTATTCTCACATATACCCTTGAGAGATACCAAGTTCGTATTGCAGACATACACGGGGCATAAAGTATACCCCATGGGAAAGATAAGAGTCAAGGTGAGAGACAGGGGCAAAGAACACCCCGGAATGGACTTATACGTACTACCTGAGGGAGGACCACCACTTCTAGGACGGGAGTGGATCAAGAAAATAGACATGGAATGGCACTACCTCAAAGCAATAACGAGTGAGGACTCGGGGCAGACAATCAGCTCAGACTCTGAAACGGATGACGATAAGACCAGCCCAAGCATGAAAGACAAGTCTAAAATGAACTTGCTGACTAAGGTTGGTAGAACGAATGTGGGCCTAAAGGCTTATGCTCCAGAGGAGAACAAAGTTTCAGAACAGAATTCCTCTGAACAACAACAACATAGCTTGACAGAGAATTCTGAGTCTGTTCAAGTTACAGACATATATATTACTGAGGAACATCGAGCTCGAACGCAAACTTATTTCAGATTACGACAGCAATTAGAACAATTGAATTGCCGTCTCGAGCAAGAGGTGAAAGCAATGAAAAAGTTCTATGATACCGAATGGGAGAATCTGGAAAGACAACAGAAGCAGCTGGGGAAGAAAAGGGAGCAGGAGCACACAAACCGTCTGCACAAGGAGGCCAAACGAATCAAAGCTGATTCGGCTTCTGAAGGGGCGTGCTCCAATCCGGTGGAACAAGATGTGCCGCAACTGAAGGCGCTGGTTAGCAGGTTGCAGGCAGAAAAAGCTGAGTTGGTCGACATGACTTCCGAGCTCCTACTGAAGTTGGGTGCAGCATCACCGGACGATTCATTTGTGGAAATTTGAATGATGGGGGCTGCGGATGATGGCGAAGTAGAAGCAGCAAAGGAGCCCCAGGACAAGGTTCTAAACAGCCCTGCAGCTAATGGAAAAGGGATGAGGACAGAAGAGTTAACAGTCAGCCAACTCCTCCAGGGCAAGGTTATAAACAGCCCTGTAGTTAATGGAAAAGGGATGATGGCAGAAGAGTTAACAGTCAGCCAACTCATTCATATGCTGAGGGATAAAACTCTAAAATGGGAAAAACTTAAATACGAGCCTCAATCTTCAAAGGGAAGGGAGCTCTCAAAAGTCATTGGTAGAGCTGAGGTGGCAACCCAGACTGAGAAGTCTGCAGCAGAACAGCCCGTGGATGCCAAAAGTACGCTGACGCACGGCAATGTAGAACAACAGAATACTGAAACAGATACTTCAGTAGAGGGATTGAATAGTCCGATCAATCAATCTCCGAATGAAGTTGAAGTATTGAAATCACAAATGAGGTCATTAGTAAAAGACTTGCAGGAAGCCCAGAAAAAGCGGGATGAATCTGAACGCATGATGAAGTCTCTTCAGGACAGATGTCGGGATTTGGAACAAAAGTCGGCTAACGTCCAGCTGGGTAAGGAGGAAATAGAAGACCCTCTCGCTGGCCTAGCTCAGGACGACACCGAATATTACCATGATCTGTTGAGTGACACTGAATATTACGAGGACCTGGTCTGCCCAGCTTGTGCCGAGAACTCCCAAAGTGCCGAAATCAGGATGAATCACTTAAAGTCTAAGGAACATAGGGAGATGGTGGCGTTACAGCTGGCAGCTGACAATGGAGCCCCGAGAGACTCCAAGAAGCAAAAAAGGAAAAGACGAAGCAGAAGATGATAACCATCTGAACCATTATTACCTCTACCCGATCACACACGTGGTCCCCCGAACGGAGCCAAATCAGTTGGAAAGTAGGAAAATTTCCCAAGGCAATCCAACTGTTTTTTGTTTGTTTTAAAAAGTCAGCAATGCTGGTTCAGAAGTGATGGAAGTAAAGCTGTTAAGTCTAGGGAAGGACTATGGGATGAGTCCCTCTAGCAAGGTGACCCGACTACACCACGGAGGCGTGGTCCGGACCGAGTCAAGAAGATCAGAGACTGAATCTGTGAACTGTTTCCCGCAGAGACTGAATCTGTGAACTGTTTCCGCAGAGACTACCTCTGTGAACTGTTGTAACATGAAGTTGGATATGTTATGATGTTATGTTAATGGGGAATAAGTATGTTGTAAGCTAAAAAGGGAGGATTGTAGTGTATGTAACTGTTCTACCTTTAAGAGAACTATTGTATGTAACCGTCCACCTTTAAGAGAACTATTTTAGGTGTGGCACTACTTTATCCTGGCTGCTGTATACTGTAATACCGACGGTGACCACACCGGTATATAAGTGCTGTGGCAGAATTTATTGGGCAGATCCGCCCTGACCTTCGAATAGTAAAGTCCTGTTTAAGTTACTCTTGTAGTCTGTGTATTACTTCGCTATACAACCCACAGACTTTACAGGGTCGATTAGGCTTATATTCGCTAGAGTTTAGAAGACTGAGAGGGGATCTCATTGAAACTTATAAAATTCTAACAGGACTCGACAGACAAGATGCAGGAAGGATGTTCCCGATGGCGGGGGAGTCCAGAACCAGGGGTCACAGTCTAAGGATAAGGGGTAAGCCATTTAGGACTGAGATGAGGAGGAATTTCTTCACCCAGAGAGTGGTGAACCTGTGGAATTCTCTACCACACAAGGCAGTTGAGGCCAATTCATTAAATATATTCAAGAAGGAGTTAGATATATTTCTTAAGGCTAAAGGGATCAAGGAATATGGGGAGAAAACAGGGACAGGGTACTGAATTTAGATGATCAGCCATGATCTCATTAAATGGCGGAACAGGCTCGAGGGGCCGAATGGCCTACTCCTGCTCCTATCTTCTATGTTTCTAAATTCTTAATGCACAACATTCATACTACAACTGTAGAGTTGGTGCGAAGCAGTTGGGCGATAGTTTCCCACCGATGCTAAATTTGAGATTATGGACAGTCTCTCTCTCTCTCTCCCCCATGATATGTACATGGTAAGCTATCTGAAATGTAATTTTAATCAATACAAATCTTTCCTGGCAGGATCTACTGGGTGGACGCTCACTTAGATAGAATAGAAAGCTGTGATTTAAATGGAAAACTGCGCCAAGTTCTGGTCGGCCAAGTTACACATCCCTTTGCCTTAACTCAGGTAAGGAGTGTCCCACTAACAATCATTTAAGATCTGTACATTCAGAGATTCAAAACAATAATGTCAGCAATGGTTGGAAATACAAACACCTGGTGACAGTAACGTGAAAGAGAACAGTAAGCACATACAGTCAGTGTACCCTCCAAGCTGCACGGCCGCGCAGTAATGGGAAATGGTCCCGTGCAGGCCGCTCACCGGCTTTTACATTGTAAATACCGCACTGCCCAGAAATTTAAAGGGACCGCACGTTAAAAGAAACAGGCTGTGCGCAGAACAAAGCGCAGCTTACAGGGAGCGTTGCATACCATGTGTTGCTCTCTTATCAAACCCAGTTTGACAGATCAACTTATAACAGCAAACAGCCTTTTTAACAATTAGAAATATTGTAACAAAGATATTCCATGAGATCGAGCGGGTACAGACAAGAAATCATTTTAAATGGACGGGGGGAGATTCACAGATTAACTCAATAATCAGGGCTATTGCAATTTGGCCAATAATTAGCTCAGAGATGCACATGTAGATTCCTTTCCCTCACCAGTTTTGATATAAAACGAAGTAAAATATTGAAACAACCCTTGACTGCTAAGTTTAAAAATTGACAATATAGACACACTTTATTCTCATTGGTTATATTTTGTTGGCTTATCTGGCAGTAAGTAGCACTTACTGTCATTATTATATTGTCTTGAGCATGAGTGCGCTCCCCTTGATTTAAAATGAACGGATGCGAATTCCTGATATGTGCTCTTGGCAAACGGTGCTTCCTCCCAGGAGTCTACATTCATAAAATCGGCCCTTATAGACATGTGCTAGTCAATCTCCCCATGGTTAGGCTAAGTAAATGGTATGGGGCTAGAATTTCCATGGGGTTCTCCTGATCTCTTCCGCCGTAATCTTCAGTGGAAGGTCGGTGGAAACCCTAGAGAAACAGTGGAAACAGCTGGTCACGCTATTTCTCCTGAGATTCCGCCAGTTATGGAAGACGATCGAGAGAACCCCCGTAAAAATTCTACTTCTGTGTCATTTTATTTTTAAGATTTTGTTTTCTTTGCACGAGTACTTTCAGTAGAAGCATGTCATTTTAGCCGTGTTTATTTTAACAGTTTGACAGAAAAGCTACCTCTGGAGCAAGCAGAGGTGCCACAGAGGGGGCGCTGTAACTTTAATATGGCTTTTTGATGTAACAGTGCCATCTTGTGGAGAAACAGAGAATAGCAAATTACACTAACTATTACCCAGTGAATAAAAGGCTGTAATTTAATTCAGGGTTCAAATGACATCTCTAATGTACCTGAGCTTCACCTTCCTTGCTCCTGATATCATCTGGATCCCTTAATTAAATTACAGACTATTACTCAAACCCAAGCATGTGGAGTTTTACAGATATTATTTGGGCTAATGATAGAAAACTTAAATTGGCAAATCCTAATGGAGGAAAACAGAAGAATTAGCTGATGTGGAAAATGGTGCCCATTTGCCCTTGAAATTGAAATTGGCCTTAAGTAATTATCATGGATTCAATTTAACAACATTTGATGCAACTGGTACTATTATTAACTGGAACACAGCGGTGAACATTTCCCCATGGGTAAGGATAGAATGTTACCTCTGTGTTCCTTCAGCTCATCATCAAGGAACAGCCAAAGACTGATGGGCCAAATAGCCTGATTCTTTGCGATTATTCTGTGTGGGGAACATCTCTGCTTAGGTCTGTGAGTCAGCAATGGAAAAATGGGAGCAGTCAGAGAGGATACAGGCCATACTTTTTAAGCCTGTTTAGTGGCCAGGGCTCTCAGTTGTTCCAAGTGTCAGATCAAAGTCTAAGGTGGGTCTGGGCCAGCTTGGAGTTCTGGCAGGAATGTGGAATTCAAAAATGATTATTCATCCAAATGGACAGTGGATTTGGCAAAATGAAGACACAATTTTGACATCCAGTTTGGGACTCTAAACAAGGTAATAAATCCAACTGTTCTCTTCAGATTCCGTACAAATGAAGTTGAACTCAAATTGGTGTCAACCTTTTAGTAGATGAAATGATTGACGGACAAAGCTGGGAGTGTCCTGGCCAGAGTAGAGAAAATGCTTCAGTGAAAAGTTATAGAGAATGACAATACTTTCATTGCAAATTGAAACTTGAGGGTTTCTCAAAGACTATTTGTATATTTTCAGTACAAACTGAGTGCTAATATAATGGGGGGGAAAACAGCAGACATGAGGCAGATCAGCCTGACCAGCTCTCCTGCCCTGTGCATGCTCAATGACTCTATTGTGGCATTGTGTACACCCATGTTTATAAAAAGGGCTTTTTGTCAGACAGGGCTTTTCTCCCCTTAAAGAGTACTTGCATCTATAGAGGTATTTTGCGCAACATTAAATTACATGCATTGCTCTATGTGAAAACTAAACTCATTATCTTCACAATTAGCATGATCGTTGGATTTACTGGACAGACTGGCAAACCAAATCAGTCCAGCGTGTGGACAAGTACACAGGTCGGAACAAGGAAACCATCCTTGCTAATGTGGAGGGACTGATGGACATCATTGTAGTCTCCCCACAAAGACAAACAGGTATAGAGAGAGAGAGAATGGACTCAAAAGATACTGGGCCATAATTTGCTGTGGTGGGGCATCTAATGGCGTCTGCCATTAGTTAGACGTGCCCTTATACATTTAGGTTTTTACATTTTTTGTGTGGCATGTTGCTGAAAGTGCGGGCTGATAACATCACACTGAGGGAAATGGGGCATCTGGGACCTGAATGAACAGGGCAAGCAACTGTTTATCTCCTTAACCAATCAGATTGAAGGATTGCGAAAGTAACAGCACAAGGACTGAGAATGCAGTGTAAATTAGGGTGGGTGAATTCGCAATTAAATCAGGTACAGAAATAGAAATAAAGAGAGGAAAGAAAAGATCGGATTAAGAGAGAAAAAAGACAGGAAAAGTAAAATATATATATATTTTTTTTATTTTAAATTTTTTCCAAATCTCCAACAACAACTAAAACCTGAGGGAATGAGACTCAGTGCCAGAGAGGTTGACTGGCAGTAATTAACACTTATCACATCGTTAAAAGAGTACTTGGACTGAAATGGACAAGACCTAAATTTCTGTGTCGAGTTTATTTCATATCTACTGTGCAAACACAGCAACTTCAGGCCATTCAAAGCATATCAATGGTGAGCCAGACAGCGAAATGCAGTTTTCGCGAAGCTAATAGCGGAGCAGCACAAAGCACTTCCTTTGCTTTGTAAATATGAAACTGATGATGTAATATATATATTGAAAAACATCGGTGCATTGCAAAAGTTATCGCTTATAAATAATATTCTTGAGGCTAAAGGGATCAAGGGATATGGGGAGAAAGCAGGGACAGGGTACTGCATTTGGATGATCAGCCATGATCTCATTAAATGGCAGAGCGGGCTCGAGGGGCCGAATGGCCTACTCCTGCTTCTATCTTCTAGGTTTCTATAATATCTTTGTATGTCATATTCATCAAGGCTATATCGTATTAATTCTCGCCTTCCATATAGATAAATTCAAGTATAAAAATTATACAAGCAACTATAATAAAACAGCAATGATTCAATCTTTAATTTCCATTCCGTTTCTGGTTGTTGGTGCATCTTCCATCACATCCCCAAGAATATACTGCTGTAAGGACATTACTGTTAGAAATAATTCCAAATTTTACTTTAAATGATTGAATTTGTTGTTTTAGGTACCAACTCATGTGGTGTCAATAATGGAGGATGCACACATCTTTGCTTTGCCAGGGCAACAGACTTTGTGTGTGAATGTCCAGATGAGCCAGATGGACGGCTATGCTCAGTGGGTGAGTCATAATCTTGAGGCCACAAACTGGGAAAATACCTCCCAAATAGTTGTGGCTTGTATGTGTTTTTCTCTGGTAACAGCTTAAAGGTAGAAAAAAATGACAGAACGTTTTAAAGGTCTAGACTCATCCAGAAAAGGCACTCTTTATAAGTGTCTATTTAAAAAACAGATTTCTGCAATCATAGATGGAACATTTCAGGTACAAATAATATGCATCTTAATATTCTTATATTTTCTACATATAATATTTAAAGGAGTGAGTTTGAAACAAAATAAATATCTAAGTTTTGTGCCAATTCAGATGAACTGTTCTTTTAAAATGTCATTGTGTTGTGTTGCACACTTATCCTGATTTTGTGCAGACGTTTTACCATTTTGTGTACTTCACTATCTTAGAACAGTTCATGGTCCAAAAGACGTCATTCTTGTCCATGTATTGCTGTTGCTTTTTCTGGCAGTAGTTGGAAAGAGATAAATGGTATTTTAAAAATATTTTTTCCTCGGTTTGTATGCATTTGATTGCCATGGTAGCCTAGTGAGATGCTCTATCTCTATTATCCCATGGTCATCTGGGATAAATGTTTAATTCATCTCTTTTCCCTGATAATCTGCAAACTATACATCCAACCCAATTTTCTTTCCTAGAAGCATAGTTTCCGTCCATTTCCTACTGGTCTATAATTAGGCTATTCCGTTAAACCTTGGCCCAAAATTTGCGATCGGAGGCTTCCCGCGGGGCGGATGCCTCCGGCCTGTTTATAAAAAAAAAAAACTACGAATTTACCTGGTGGCCCGGGAGGTATGGAGGCTTGCGATCCTGGGCCTCTCTGGGTCCGCGCGGGCAGAGTCCCAGGGGCACATGCGATTCGCAAGCGTTTCTGGGATCACCTGGGCCGCCCCAACCAATAAAAGAAGGGAATCCCCATTCATACTTATGGGAGTTGCGTATGTACGGAACTGTCATAAGTATGAATGGGGATCACTTAAAACAAATTCACAAACACATAAAATAATTTTTTTTAATTACATATATAAAATTAATTAAAATGTCATTTAATTAAAAAAAAAAAATTTTAATTAAATTTTTTGAATTTTTAAAAATATGTTTTAACGGGGATAAAATAAACTTACCTTATTGGACAGAGATTTTAATGTATAAATGAGTGATAACATTTTATTTTTCTCTCTTTTAAAACTCTTATGCTGGTAAAAGCAGGCCTTATGCCTGCCTTTTACCAAGTGTAAGAATTTCACAGGCATTCAGCGGGCGGAGGTTGGGCAAATACCGCAACTCTCCACCCGCGGAGGCCCTTTTCCCGGGGATGCGGAGGATCTGTCAGGAAGATTCTTGACAGACCGCAAGTTCTGGGTTTTAGTGTGTGCGCTTTGCATGCCTAAACCCGGAACCTGCATGGTCCCTACGGGCTCATACGCACCTGTGGGGGTGGCAAAATACGGCCCCTTACCTCTTTTCAAAATTTCCAAACACTATACTGTGCCTGTTTCTGACTGCTGACCATGTCCTTCCTGCTGATGGCGTGGAGGACAATGCTGCCCTTTGGTGGCTGATTTGTCTCTTTACCCCTCCTAGAATCATAGAATGCTGCAGCATAGCAATAGATCGTTCGGGCCCATCAAGTCTGTGACAATGTTCTTCACATAAGCCGCCTAGTCTAATCCCACTCTCCTGTTCACTCCCCGGATCCTTTAATATTCTTTCTTTACACTCCCTTTAGAAAAATGATGGAGGGTGTGTGCAGGGAGAGGGAGTGCTTTTCCCTCTAGTTTTTCTCCCTCTTCTGGAAAGAATCTCTTCTCTGTTTGGCACCTCCTACAGATAGATTGGCTCAGATCAGGTGCTCGTTATGTAGGCAAGAATGGGGCTGAGCAACTGCCCTAACGCTCTGACATGACATTATTTACAGACTTTGTAGATGTACCTGATATAAGAAAACTACTAGGCACTTGGTCTAAGCATTAAACGAAGCTTTAATCAACTGTTTTACAACATGGAGGTCTAGTTGTGTCCTTCACTAGTTCCTGTTAAGAATGTCCTGCGCGAGCTGGGCCCGTGCCCGAGTATTTATACTCTCCCTGGACAGTGCCGCCCACAGGCCGCTCAGTTGATTCATATCAGTACCCATGCGAAAAGGTGGTATAACGCTATTTAAACACAATGGTGAGTTCATGAGTAATTCATAAATATAATTCTTTGCAGTTCCCGGGTATGTGCCTCCATTTCCAGAAACCACCAGCTCCAATGAGAAAGCTGACCCCGGTGGCCCACGCAAAACCTCAGACTCTTTCCCCGCAAAGCCCACGGCTTCTGTTAAGAATACAAGTGAGAAGTAAGTGTGCAGATTGTAGCTTTTGTTAAATACTGCCTCCAGCCAGACCCAGGATGGTTTTAATTTTATTCCAGTTAAACATGAGGCAGATTTTGAAGGCCACCCAATGATCACGGGTCTGCTGGAATTGTCTTCACTCCAGGCATTTATCTTGTTATTTTTGCAAACCAAATTGCAGCGGAAACAGCAAGCGCTCTTGTCTTCCAATTAACAGTTCAAATGAGGCAATAAATGAATCTCTGTTATTGCAGAGGAAGCCTTTTTTTGTGGATTTTCAGGCTGCAGAAGAAAATAATAGGTTGTTTGTGTAGATGCAAAGTGAGATGTTCTCAGTACGAAATGGAAACATGTTGAAATAAATCCCAACCAATTCCATTCTGACATGAGAATCACGTACATCGTCAAAACAGAAAGTCGTGGATTCATTTATGTTGGTTTTTAAGCATGATTTAGCTTCACTATTCGCATTAATATGACAGTGGGAAAACTCGCTCCAGTTGTAGCACTGTGATCTTTTCATTGGAATTATTAGAGCGATTCTGGAATCTGTGCAAAAAATCCCGAAACTGTTATTTTCTGTTGGTACTTTTGATGCTAGCGGGCTCGAAGTGAATGGACAGTAGCTCTGATGTGTGCAGCATATTACAAGTCCTATTGCCTCCTGTGGATTTCATTTTATTATCACTGCCATCGTTGATCTTGCTATCAACACAAATCGTGATCTTATTTACCATTAGACAAAAGTTGTGTTTGGCAGCGCAATGCAGTGTGCAGTACCAGCTGAGAATGTACATTATCATTTTATTTATATATATATATATACACATCCCGTCTACTTCAATACCACCATTAGTGGAGTTTCTGAGCACCAGAAAGGAACAGAATGCACTGCACCAGCGGTTCAAGGGTTCCTTCCTCAGTGGGCAAAATACATTTTCAGCAAAATTATTGAAAACACCACAAATCCCATCTGAAGCCCAGGCCCAATAATAGGAAATAGAAACTGAAAATGCTGGAGATACTCAGCAGGTCAGGCAGCATCGGCGAAGAGAGAAACAGAGCTAACGTTCCAAACGTTAACTCTGTTTCTCTCTTCACAGACGCTGCCTGATCTGCTGAGTATCTCCAGCATTTTCTGTTTTTATTTCAGATTTCCAGCATCTGCAGAATTTTCTTTTTGTCCCAATAATAGGATTTGTTTTATGCCACACCAAAAATGGAAATCATAGTACACCAGCCATAAATAATCGCGGCACTGAGCTGAGCTGACGCTCATGCCGTAGCAGGAAGTATAAGAGCACCCATCATACAATGTGATTGCAGACACTCTCTCGCCAGCAGTACACAGAATATCTGTCCTGCCCTCAAGGGGGAAGGAGAATTAAATTATTTCATATTTTCATCTGCTGTTAAATTACTTTGGAGCCGCACTCATCATACCACAGACACTATTAAGCCTGGACAACATGTGTTAAAATATTGCTCATTGTGTTTTTAATCATTTCCTTCGGGTTGGGGAGCCCAGGAACTTTATAGAGAAATGTCAGATTGTAATTGCGTCTCTCCAATTTGCATGCCACAATTTAACTGTGTACTCTCCCAGTGGCTCACAAGTAAAGGCTCCACCTCTCAGCAAAAACAGACCAGTATGATCCCAGGTTTCATTCCTTTTCTGCAGTAAGCTGCTCTCACTTCAGCCAGCAGCAGTGACCATACGATCGGTCATAATTCTTCTGGGCTAGGGTAGGGAAAGTCAGCCAAGGTTCCAGTTCCTGATTTGCTGTACGCCTTTTTAGAAGAGCGAGTGTGTGAACAAAGCCAGGTCGGTTGTGACATCTTTAACATAGAAACATAGAAGATAGGAGCAGGAGTAGGCCATTCGGCCCCTCGAGCCTGTTCCGCCATTTAATGAGATCATGGCTGATCATCCAAATTCAGTACCCTGTCCCTGCTTTCTCCCCATACCCCTTGATCCCTTTAGCCTTAAGAAATATATCCAACTCTTTCTTGAATATATTTAATAAATTGGCCTCAACTGCCTTCTGTGGTAGAGAATTCCACAGGTTCACCGCTCTCTGGGTGAAGAAATTCCTCCTCATCTCAGTCCTAAATGGCTTACCCCTTATCCTTAGTCTGATAGCTTGCTGACACTTGAGGTCAAGGCTCACACTTGAGTGAGACACCAGAGGGTGATGGCTGGCTGTGGAACCATATCTAGTAAGTGGGACTCGACACCTTTAATGGAGGGGAAGAAAGAAAATTGAAGAGACAAAAATTCCCTTGTGTTATTATTTTACTAGAATAGTTGCATTGTAAGGCACGTATTGCATCATTGCTAATATACTGAAATGTTACTATAATATTTGAAAAGCTTGTGTAACAATCATAACTGAATTATTGCACTGGATCACCCATTAAAGAATTCTCCTCATACACTATTACTGGTGCAACGCTGGTGCATACTGTTAGTATTGATTTTGTCAGCAGTTATTTTGGTGAATATTCCACATAATCATTGCAATAATACAATGTTTTTGTCTCCAGCTGTTCTCAGAAAAATGCAGATCAAGGTCTCTGTGACCAGGATGAAAACCAGGTGTTGCCTGCGATAAATGGTACGTTTCCTGCTCACTGAAATGAGGCTACAAAGATCTTCTGTGTCATAGTGATTCGTCCCCATGTAATTTTTTGAATTCATTCTGGCAATGTGGGCATTGTTAGCGAGGCCAGCATTTATTGGCCATCCCTAATTGCCCTTGAGAAGGTGGTGGTGAGCCGCTGCCTTGAACCGCTGCAGTCCGTGTGGTGAAGGTACTGCCACCATGCTGTTAGGTAGAGAGTTCCAGAATTTTGACCCAGTGACAAAGAAGGAATGGTGATATATTTCTAAGTCGGGCTGGTGTGTGTCTTGGAGGGGAACTTGGAGGTGATGGTGTTCCCATGAATTTGCTGTCCTTGTCCTTCTAGGTGATGGCAGTTGCGGGCTTGGGAGGTGCTGTCGAAATAGCCTTGGCGAATTGCTGCAGTGCTTCCTGTAGATAGTATAGTGTTTAGATATGCATCAGTGGTGGAGGGAATGGATGTTTAAGGTGGCGGATGAGCTGCCAATCAAGTGACTGCTTTGTCCCAGAGAATTGAAGCCCATACCATTTGAAATCCACATTAACGATTTTTAAGAAACCCCATAAAAGCTGGCATAGAATTGTAGTTCACTGTGTTAAAGGCATTCCTGTTATAATTTCTGTCCTTCATTGGCAGCATTACCATTAGTCCTTCAGCCTGTTATGTTACTGGTTGACAAAATGGCAATGGGCTCCAAAACAACTTAAAGCAGTCAATGGACGCTGCGTACAATGGGCCGCCGATCCGACACCGCCCGAGACAAATTTCTAGGCCCTTGTCTCTTTACCGAGATTAAAGGTGCTAAATAAAAGCAAGTTGTTGTTAATTCTAATCTCAGCCAGGCCACTAGGTGGAGCACTTCACCACTGGAGATTGAATGAATTTCCCCAGGAGAAATAATGAATAAATTGTCAGTTTTGTTGCAATTGCACTGCATTAATTCATTTTGGTATAAAAATATAACCTTTTTGATGTATCTCACTCCTAACAACATTCTTTGATCATATAAATCCCACTCCTTCCCTGCTATTAACAGCTCTGCTTTTATATCAGTGATTTTGAGAGCAATGTGATTGGACTGCACCAATTTATAGTGTCCTGTTTGCCCTCCACTCAGATCAGGTAATGGCAGAGTTTTGCATGGTCATACTTGAATACAGCCCAAAGCTGTGTTCACAGGCTGATGAAATTGTAAATGTTAGAAGAGAGGCAATTGTCCCGACAGCTCTTTTCCAATGTAACAAAGTAAAAGGCAGTCCGGTAGACCACTTTGCTGCATTGTAAACTTTCACTTTAAAGTTTAAAAATCTCTCTCTGCACCAGTGGAAGATCTCATATCAATGCCAAACTCACGCTGGTTCATCAGCAGTTATACACATTGACGTAAGAAAACTACTAGGCACTTGGTCTAAGCATTAAACAAAGCTTTAATCAACTGTTTTACAACATGGAGGTCTAGTTGTGTCCTTCACTAGTTCCTGTTAAGAATGTCCTGCGCAAGCTGGGCCCGTGCCCGAGTATTTATACTCTCCCTGGACAGCGCCACCTGTAGGCTGCTCAGTATTATTTCATAAGTCTTTCTTTCATGAATGACTGATTCATGTCACACATTTTGCATCATTTCGATACAGAACCTGCCTTGTTTTAAAACAAGGATGTGCAGAATAACGGTAATATTTGTGCTGCTTTAACTCACGGACTTCAATGAAAACATGGAGAACTGTTGTGATAACAGTGGAAAAAATGGGAAATAATCAAATCAAAATTCTGAAAGACTGTTTTTTGTTTTAAGATTATTCTCCCTGTCTTTTGTTTGAGGGGAGGGGGTTAGCGGTGGGGGTTATATTTGCTGTTCAACTGCCCCAGATGATTGTGAGCAGGGAATGAACGCGACCCCAATTTTCTGCAAAAGCCTTTCTAAAGGTGCATAAGAGGAGCTCAGGATATCTGTCTTCCAACCGTTTTGCCTTGCTACAGAAAAGCATCTTGCCTCCCACTTTTCCTTGACACCTCTTCCGACAGGGTCAAAAACAACCTATGTGGGGAATTATGGGTGCAAGCCCAGGTCCAACCAGTGTGTGACATATTACGTTGGTATTGATGCAGAAACCTGCTATGTTGCTAGATTACTTTCTGAAAGAGTGATTCATGTATTCACCACATTATTTCTACAGAAGTTCCTACTCCAGCAGGGAAGTCCTGCTACAACTGTACAGGGTATTGGTGAGACCACACCTGGAGTACTGCGTACAGTTTTGGCCTCCTTATTTAAGGAAGGATATACTTGCATTGGAGGCAGTTCAGAGACGATTCACACTGTTAATTCCAGAGATGAGGGGGTTGACTTATGCAGAAAGGTTGAGCAGGTTGGGCCTATACTCATTGGAATTTAGAAGAATGAGAGGGGATCTTATTGAAACATATAAGATACTGAGGGGGCTTGACAAGGTAGATGCAGAGAGGATGTTTCCCCTCATGGGGAAATCTAGAACTCGGGGGCGTAGTTTCAGAATAAAGGGTCGTCCTTTTAGAACTGAGATTGGTAATAATTTTCCAAAACTCCCTGGACTCGGCAAAGGTCCCGGCAGCCTGGAAAACTGCTAATGTAACACCCTTATTTAAAAAGGGCAGTAGACAGAAGGCTGGAAACTATAGACCGGTTAGCCTAACATCTGTGGTAGGTAAAATTTTGGAGTCCATTATTAAGGAGACAGTAACAGGACATTTGGATAATCATAATTTAATAGGACAAAGTCAGCATGGTTTTATGAAGGGGAAGTCATGTTTGACAAATTTGCTGGAGTTCTTTGAGGAAGTAACATATAGGGTGGATAAAGGGGAACCAGTGGACGTAGTGTATTTAGACTTCCAAAAGGCATTTGACAAGGTGCCACACAAAAGATTATTGCTTAAGATAAAAAATCACGGGATTGGGGGTAATATTCTGGCATGGATAGAGGATTGGCTATCTAACAGAAGGCAGAGAGTTGGGATAAATGGTTCATTCTCAGACTGGCAATCAGTAACTAGTGGTGTTCCACAGGGGTCAGTGCTGGGTCCCCAACTCTTTACAATCTATATTAACGATTTGGAGGAGGGGACCGAGTGTAACATATCAAAGTTTGCAGATGATACTAAGATGGGAGGGAAAGTAGTGAGTGAGGAGGACATAAAAAACCTGCAAGGGGACATAGACTTGGCAGAGATTTGGCAGATGGAATACAATACTGGAAAGTGTGAGGTTATGCACTTTGGCAGGAAAAACCGTAGAGCAAGTTATTATCTTAATGGCAAGAAACTGGAAAGTACTGAAGTACAAAGGGATCTGGGGGTCCTGGTGCACGAAACTCAAAAGGTTAGTACGCAGGTGCAGCAAGTGATTAAGAAGGCCAATGGAATGTTGGCTTTCATTGCTAGGGGGATAGAATATAAAAATAGGGAGGTATTGCTTCAGTTGTACAAGGTATTGGTGAGACCGCACCTGGAATACTGCGTACAGTTTTGGTGTCCATACTTAAGAAAGGACATACTTGCTCTCGAGTCAGTACAAAGAAGGTTCACTCGGTTAATCCCGGGGATGAGGGGATGGACATATGAGGAGAGGTTGAGTAGATTGGGACTCTACTCATTGGAGTTCAGAAGAATGAGAGGCGATCTTCTTGAAACATATAGGATTGTGAAGGGGTTGGATCGGGTGGATGCGGGGAAGATGTTCCCGATGATGGGTGAAACTAGAACTAGGGGGCATAGTCTTAGAATAAGGGGCTGCTCTTTCAAAACTGAGATGAGGAGGAACTACTTCACTCAGAGGGTGGTAGGTCCATGGAATATGCTGCCCCAAAAAGCTGTAGAAGCTACATCATTACATAAATTTAAAACAGAAATAGACAGTTTCCTAGAAGTAAAGGGAATTAAGGGTTACGGGGAGCGGGCAGGAATTTGGACATGAGTCTAGGTTCGGATCGGTCATGGCCCTGTGGTGAGCGGAGTGGGCCCAGGGGCCGTGTAGCCTGATCCTGCTCCTATTTCGTGTGTCTAATTCTGTTAGATTCAGGAGATGGTTCTGTGATAGTGGATTGGCGGTTAGGATCGGATCAGCCATGATCTTATTGAATGGCGGAGCAGGCTCGAGGGGCCGATTGGCCTACTCCTGCTCCTATTTCTTATGTTCTTATGAGATGAGGAGGAATTTTTTCTCTCAGAGGGTCGTTAATCTGTGGAATTCTCTGCCCCAGAGAGCGGTGGAGGCTGGGTCATTGAATACATTTAAGATGGAGATAGACAGATTTTTGCGAGATAAGGGAGTGAAGGATTATGGGGAGCGGGCAGGGAAGTGGCTTTGAGTCCTAGATCAGCCATAATCTTATTGAATGGCGGAGCAGGCTCGAGGGGCCAAGTGGCCTATTCCTGCTCCTATTTCTTATGTTCTCCCTTAAAGTCATCAGATAGTGCCATCTTTGCAGTTATATAGGTTGGATTAAGAGTAATGCATTTCAATAAATAAGTTGTACGTGAAGGAAATAATGGCACAAGTCTATACATGTGTTTACAGAGAAACAATGTCAGACTTGCCCTATATATTGTCCAGCTGAGTTTCTATATATGTTTACATTGTAGAAAGTGTTATTGTTCCTATCCATGAATGGATGTTAGTGAGGAATAAGCAAGATAGCTTTGGTTCAGATTTTTGATTTACGTCATTCTCGGTTATCTCCAAACGAGCCAGATTTAAAACATTGAATTTGCTTCATCATCTTTATAAATCAATTGGATACGTTTATAAATTTCTGGTTTAGTTTTCGTGTATTATTCTGTAACTGTAAAATATTACATTCCAGTTAGGACTGAACATTATTTAATTTTTATAACTGACTGATCTTATTACTGCTGCAGGTGAAGGACTACATATAAGTTACATCGTTGGAGCAGTCTTGACAATATTGGCAATCCTGATTCTCATAGCTGCCGTCATTATATATAGGTATGTATTTGTATCTTATTCTTTGAAACATCTTAATATGCCAACCATACTAAGTTGCTTTTCATTTCTTGTAATTTTGGATACATTTTACAAGCAATACTTACTAGAGGTTACACAAAGTACAAGCCCCATGCCTCCCCCTTTCATCTCCAGTGGTTCAGTAGGTAACTATATTATCTGGTGTAGACCAGGGAGATGCCAGATTTGATCCCTTTTATTTGCTCAGTTAGCTGATGTGGGCCATACTGGCAAGACTAGGGCCTAGAAATTCAGTTGGTAGCGCCAGCCGCTAGCACCTTAAGAGGGCGATAAGTGGGGTGCGAAGCGGCTAGCGCCCGGGCGCGGCGCGATCTGCGCCTCTCGGGAACTTGAGTGAAGAATTAGCGGCGGCGCAAAATCGCAACGCCCCCTCAGCTGCGCGCGCAGATCCTGATGTCATTTCATGGTGCAACGCCCTTGGTGCGCCCCGAACCGGAACTTCAGTGGCGCCCCCCTTCTTTCCGCCTGGCGCTCGCAGCGACTGGTTGAGTGGAACAGTTCCCAGTCGCTGTGGGGCGGGGGGGGGCGCTATTTAAAGGGGACTCTTCCTGCATTCTTTGTGGTAGCCATTTTGGACCACTCCTTCTGTGTGAGAGAGAGAGAGAGAGATTTGCAGAGAGACAAAGGGAGAGAGCTTTCTGCTTTGACTCAGCGCTCGCACAGGTACTTCTGGCTTCAACCCAGAGCTTTGCAGTTGGATTGATTTTTCAGTGCCGTAGCCTTGAGTGGCCACTTATAATGGGGGCTGCAATGGGTGGAAACGTTGGGTTTCTCCATTGCATTGAAAGGGCTCAGAGACGCCGAGAGAGAGTGCTAATCATGGCCAGATGGAGGAGGGCCAACAGACGTCGGCACAGGAGGCCTTACCCTCCCAGGGTATTCCGCCAGCACTTCTCCTACCTCAACATGTCTGAGGAGCAGTGCATTCGGAGGCTTCGATTCAGAAGGGAGGTGGTCACTGAGATCTGCCACCTGCTTCAGAGAGATCTGCAGCCTCAGCTGAGGAGCAGGACGTCTCTGTCAGTGGCAGTGAAGGTGACAGTGGCTCTGAACTTCTATGCCACTGGCTCCTTCCAATCCGCTACTGGGGACATTGCCAATATCTCCCAGTTCGCGGTGCATTGCTGCATCCGCCAGGTCACGAATGCCCTCTTCAAAAGGAGATGTCAGTACATTTCCTTCCCCATGACCCTGGACAAGCAGCAAGAGCGCGCAATGGGATTTGCAAGAATAGCGGGCTTCCCCATGGTCCAGGGCGCCATTAACTGCACGCATATGGCTTTGCGGGAGCCTCTAGAGAATGCCGAGGATTACTGCAACCGGAAGGGGTACCATTCGTTGACCGTGCAGTTGGTGTGTGACCACAGACAGCTGATACTAGCTGTCAATGCCCGCTTTCCAGGCAGCAGCCACGACGCCTTCATCCTGCGCCAGACTTCTGTGGCAGACATTTTCGAAGCCCCGGCTCACCCAGGAGGCTGGCTTCTCGGGGACAAGGGCTATCCTTTGTGCACCTGGCTGATGACCCCGCTCCGTGCGCCCACCACCCCAGCTGAAGAGCGATACAATGACAGCCATCAAGCGACCGGGAACATCATTGAGCACACGATCGGTGTGCTAAAGCAACAGTTCTGCTGTCTGGACCATTCCGGGGGAGCCCTTCAGTACTCACCTGAGCGAGTCTCCCATTTCGTTGTTGTGTGCTGCATGCTGCACAACCTGGCTATCCTCAGGACTCAGCCACTGCCAGTAGACATTGGAGGACCACCAGAGAAGGAGGAGGAGCACCAAGACAGGAGGGAGGCACAAAGTGCAAGGGCCGTCCGTCAGCGGCTTATTGCAAGTCTGTTCTAGGCCCCCTCTCAGGGAATGGCTTGTGCCATTGAAAGAACATGAATGGAGCCGCTCCGCAAACCCTGAGCCGGTCAAGGCAATAAAAATAGTTCAAAGTGCAAACATGCACAATCTGAATGAAGAGAATTATTTATTTTAAAAACTCTGTGCCCTTCCCGCATGACAAACAAATACAGAGAAACTCCCCAAAAAACAGTCAGACACATAACTGGCTCTCACAACCTGGAGACAATGAAAAAAAGAGTTAAACAAAAATGACCATGATCCTCGGCCTTCACAAAAAAAAACCACAACATTTTGCCACACCTCCTACTTTTTGGCCTGCGAGGGTGATCTGCCTCGCTTGCGAGATTGGCCCCTTCCCGCCCTGCAGCTCCTCTGCAATGGGACCCCAGTGGCTGCAGCAAGGCTGGGGGAAGGCTGCTGAGGGTCAGATAGTGAGTCGGCAGATGCCCTTCGGGGACGGCCTGGACCAGCTCTGGGCCTGGAGGGCCTGGCTGCTGACTGCTCCAACTCTGCTTGGGTGGTAGCAGTCTGTCCTACGGGTGGTGGCAGCTGCAGTGGAGGAGTGACAGTGTTGGCAGCAGGAATGCTGCCAACCTGACAGAGCACAGGCACTCCCTGGTCGGACGACACACTGGCACTCGCACGGGCCAGCACTGAAGCATGCGCGGCAATCTGCTGAAGCACAGGCTGCTGGCCTGCTGCGGCGCGGCGAGGGCCCCGGCGAATCCTGGCCGATCCAGCGAGGGTGGCAGCAGTTAGTGCTCGTGTGGCCCTGATCTGTGTCTGCATCAGACCAGCCAGTGACTGCATGGCACGACTAAGCACTTGGCTGGAAGCCGCCTGTGCTGCACCGAAGTCTTGCAGACTCCTTGCCTGTGCTGCACCGAAGTCCTGCAGACTCCTTGCCTGTGCTGCACCGAAGTCCAGCAGACTCCTTGCCTGTGCTGCCCCGAATTCCTATACACTCCTTGCCAGTGACTCTATGGAGTCGGGCATCCTTGCCACTGCAGCCATGAGCTCAGTGTGCCTGCGCTCCGCCTGGGCGCCCATTTCACCAAGGAGCCGCACCTTCTCTGCGCTCACTGTAGCAGGACTGGAGGCCACACTCGCCCTCCGGGGAGAAGGCCGCCGAGCTTCCCTGCCCCCCTGCGTTGCTGCAGCCCGCTGGGCCCCGGAGCTTCACTCTCCTCAGACCCTTCCCCCCTGCTCCCCTCCAGGGAAGACGTGTCCCCATCATGGCCATGGGCTGCCTCGGCTGAGGGTGGCACTGATGTTCTGGCTTCCTCTTCCTCGCCTTCCGATTCACTCACAGTGCCAGCTTGAGGGCCCGCCTCCTCACCTGGAGAATCAGCATCTGAAAGCAGGCAGGTACAAGAGTTGCTTTAGAGTGAGGACAGGGCGGCAGCGAGGGAGGCATGAGTGCTGCAATGCACTGCATTGGTTCGATCGTGGCAAAGGATGCTGGTGTGAGGCACAAGTGGAAAGAGAGAGGTCCAAAAGGTGATGACCTTACCATTGCTGTCCAGAACGGGGTCGGCATCTCCAGTGGCGATGGGGCCAATCAGCCGGCCTGCCATAATCCGCTCCACTCGCTGCTCCAGATCGCTGAGGTCTTTAAGTTCAGGATGGCCTCCCCCGGTCTGTTGCTGTTGCCTCCAATTGTGGGCCAGCTTGCCCTGCAAGAGAAAGGATGGGCTCTGAGTACAGTGTCAGGCCCTGATCTTGCCTGCACTGCCTCCCATGGTGGAATAGCCCTGACAGTGTCAAACCCTGATCTTGGCTGCACTGCCTTCCATGGTGGAATAGCCCTGATAGTGTCAAGCCCTGATCTTGGCTGCACTGCCTCCCATGGTGGAATAGCCCTGACCGTGTCAAGCCCTGATCTTGCCTGCACTGCCTCCCATGGTCGAATAGCCCTGACAGTGTGTAAAGTGGTGAATGTGCATGTGATTTTCATGAGAGTCCCATAGGTGTTGGATGAGGGCTGGGCATTGGGGCTTTCAGGACCCTTTGGCCATAAAGTGAGGTGCACATGCAGGGATGAAGAGGATACTGGAAAGGGTACTCACCCTGACAACCCGAGTGAGGTCGTTGAACTTCTTCCTGCATTGCGTTGGTGTCCTAGGGACCATGCTGCTCGAGGTCACTCTGTGTGCCACCTCCCTCCAAGCTTTTCTATATTCGCTGGGCAGCAGCCTCCTGCCACTGTCAGGAAAGAGGATAGGTTGCCGGTGCTCCACTGCGCCAACCAGAACCTTCAGGGCCCCCTCACTGAAGCGCTGCGCTCGCTCCCTGGCCTTCTCCATGGTCGTGGGCGTAACGATGTTGCAGCAGGTCTGTCCAGGCCTAGAATCAGGGCTCCAATGTGCAGGGCGTGGCTGCAAGCCAAATCGACCCTCTCCCTTTAAGAGGTGACCGGCGCCAGCATGTCTGCCTGCAATCGCTAACTTGCCGCACTTGCGCTGCGCCCGCCCTCGGTGGCAGCGCCTCGCCTCTCCGGCTTAGCGCCTTAGGAGCAACCTCTTGGGGCGATGCAACTCAATTTCGGTGAAGGTGGCGCTAAGTTGCGCCGGGCGCTAAATTTAGCGCACGCTCGACTGTAGCGCCCCAAACGTGGCGATACTGAATTTCTAGGCCTAGATATATTGCCTATCCTGATATTGGTGATGGTGGGCCACCTTCTTGAACCACTATAGACCTTGTGGTGATGGTGTAGCCTGTGTACTGAGTAAATATTGTTCTATCATTTAAACATTGAATATTGTCGACACTCACTGCACAGAAGAGATATTTGCATTCTTACTAGTCATGTAATGATTGTGTTTAATGCAATGTTTTGCATGAAAGGCCCCCATGCAGCAAAGATAATATAAGGTGCAAACCTGCAACAAAATTTAAACATAACCAATATGTGATGTTAGATATGTGGAAGGGGGGAAAGAAAAACCAGAGTTTTTTGACTCGTGCTACTGTTACTCACTCCCTAGGACAGGCAGAGATTACTGGTTTTGTATGTAGAAAAACGGGCACTAACATGATTTAATTAAGGCAGTGGTTCTCAAGGTGTGGGTCAACTCCCATTGATTGGGAGTGAGATCTGTCCCGTGGTGGAAACTAGGTTACAGATGGAAAATTTGTTAATTTCAGTGAAAAAAGTGTGTAAAGACCCAATGCTGAGACAAATGACTGGTGAAAGTGTTTATAAAT
The DNA here is from genome assembly GCF_052327205.1 of Somniosus microcephalus. Taxonomy (NCBI): domain Eukaryota; kingdom Metazoa; phylum Chordata; class Chondrichthyes; order Squaliformes; family Somniosidae; genus Somniosus; species Somniosus microcephalus. Next base: position 88,344,632 of record NC_141001.1, read on the forward strand.
AAAATATATATAAACTTAATTAAAAAATTAAATATACAGTAGAGCACACTTAATATGTCCAATGCAAAAAATGAGGATTTGACAGTACCTGTTGTACAAAGGACTATATTTCTATAATAGTGGTAGCCAGCAATATGAGTTATGAGCCACAGGCAGCTCATCCTTTTTGTCGAGTACAGCCCTTTGACCTTTTAACGCGCGATGGCTAGTCCAACTCTTTCATTGGGCAGCTGCAGCAGTCCCTTATGCTCCACCCAGGGATCCGGGGGTGTCATTTTCCGTGGAGCAGCAGTTGCAAGGTTTGCAGACTGACACTTAGTGGAGAGTGGGATTGGGCCTTCGTAAACAGGCCAGCAGTGGAACTGGGGCGTTACAAGCGGGAAAGTGGAGAGCAGCAGGTCATGTGGTAAGTGGGCAACAGCACTCGGAGGGGAACAGCACAGTGGTAATTGCAACCGGATGACTTGATTGGCTCAAGGTCAATGTGATTTTAGCTTTAGATGATCTTCGTATGACTTATTGCAAATGGAGTGTGGGGTTTCAAGATTAATAATCCTAGATGCTGAAGATTCTGAGATGTCGAGTGCTATTTAATTGGATTCTATTTGGAGAGTGGGAAGTGGAGTGAAATCTTCTGTATAAACTACTAATTACAAATAAATTAATTAGTAACATCTCCCAAGGTATGGACTGCTGCCCTCTTGTCCCAGTATATGATTTAAAACCATGATGTCCTTGGAACAGAGGTGAGGGAAACAGGCGGGAGGCTGCTTATATATGCAAATTGGGGTCCTACGCCAGTTGTAGCACCCTGTTTACAATTTTCAGGTATAAATGATCGGCGCACACTCCGGCCATTTGTAGCAGATGGCTCCAGAAAAGGTCCACAAATATCTTGGGGAATTTTTGTGGGGCCAGGAGGAACTGGAATCTGCCTGAAGCGCATATTGTAAAACTGCGCACCTTCCACCTATGATTTCCTGTCCATTAAAATGAATGGACCAGTGATCACTGGCAGGAGTGTGAATTTTCCGCTGTGTTCTCCCAGTATCTGCTAGGAACACCAAAATGGAACCTCTCCCCCAATGCTTTTTTGTGGACACCTTATCTAGGTTTTACATCCGATTCTCGGAGATGCATGATTTCAGTTGTAAAGGTGGAATCTTTTTCTGCACACTGCAAGTAACTTTCATTTTTTTCCCCCCTCTTTCAGGCATAAAAAGTCAAAGTTTGATGATCCTGCTGTGAGCAATCTAACCTACAGCAACCCATCATACCGTACATCTACACAAGAAGTGAAAATTGAAACTGTTCAGAAACCAGCTATATATAATCAGCTTCGATATAAAAAAGAGGTAAACTGCACAAACAAGAGTGTGGTTAGGATTCATATTTTATCAATAAGCCTTTAAAAAAAAAATTATTCAAAGTCACAGGCCAGTGTATAGTTCAGGACACCAGAGTTGAAAACAGCAAAAAGGATAAACTAAATCAGGATGTACTGATTAGGTGACACAAAATTTGGGCTTAAAAGTCTGACCATTGTAGCAGAAAGGAGAAATTGAGGGAGATCAGGAGTTTCACAGCTTTTACTGTCCTGCAGAAGAATAAGTGCAATGACTCTTGCTTTCTACATAGTGAGGATGCAAGAGAGGAGGAAGAGCATTTAGGATGGCATATTTGCAGCTGAGCTGACCATACAGTGTCTTGATAAAATAAAGAGAGATGAGAAAGGTTGCAACAAAAGGAAGTCGGAGACTAAAAGTAAGACCGGGATCAGCTGTGAGTGGTATTAGGGGCGTTTCCTCAGATACAGGCAGTAGACTTCCGCTTTGTACAGAGTTAAGTCCTGATAAGGAGAAAAGAATTGCTTGGCATGAAAAAGTAAACTGAGCTTCCTGGAGGCAGCTTTAGCAACGGAGGAGATGTGCTGGTTCCATTTGAGGTAAGGGAGAGACAGAGAAGTCAAAATTGTGAATCGATAAAGCATTAAAATTGAAATGATCTAAGTAAAAAGGGGATAGTGGTTCATTGGATTTCCAAAAAACCTGAATAGACTGCACCTGTCTGAGGAATTGGAAAACCAAGGGGGCGATTTTGTCAATGGGGGCGCATTGGAGGTGGGACTGCTGCTTGTTGGGTCATTGTCCCGCCTCCATCGACTTGTGACCAACCCACGCTATTTTCCCTTGATTGACCTTGTTAAGCCCGCCCAGCGGGCTCAGCAGGCCAATTAAGGGGAAGTCGGTTACAGAGAATGTCAGCGTATGACGTTTCATCTGTCAAAAATTTTTGACAGATGAATTGTCATCATTTGACAGCTCTGTGAAGTTGTCAAACACTGACATTCTCTGTTGTTTGATGAGTCCTTGTATTTAAGACTCATCAAACCTCTTTTGTGAGCAGAAAGCAGAGGTTGTTGCATCGGAGAATGCAGCAGCCATTCTGTCATCTCTGCCGGTGAGATGCGAGACTCTCCGCATCCCCAACTATTGAAGCCTGCAGGAAGAAACAAAGGTAAGTAAACATTTTCTATCACTTCCACTAACCTCAAATACTTACCTCTCCACACTTGCACCCATCACTTACCTTCACAGCGCACTTTTGGACCCCTCCATCCCCCGCAGACCCACAGCTCGCCTCGGTGACCCTGTCGGGGTTTCCCGACGTCGGGAAGCCCGCACCTCTGTTGGAAAAATGGGGATAATCCTCTTGACTGCCCCCAGATTCTGCCATTTTCCCGGCAGTCCCACCTCCATACCCGCCTCCCCAGGGCTGGCAAGATCGCGCCCCAAGATTTCATCGCTCCATTGAAGGGCATAGAGAAGATCAAAGTATAATGATTCAGCAACTGCAAACAAAATTGGGTTGTGTATACTGAGGCTATGTGACCTGAAGGAAGTTGAGGAATATTGAATAGAATTGCAAGTAAACATAGAAACATAGAAGATAGGAGCAGGAGTAGGCCTAGAGTAAAATAGTTGGATAATGAGTCGTCAAAGTTGTTGATGTGAAAAAGGAACACAGTGGAAGAGAGGACGGAGCCCTGGGGAATCCCCGAGTTAAGGGAAAAAGCCCGAGGATGAGCTGTCCAATAAAGATGGAATTAGACAGCCGTGAAGACCAAGTGATGGTAACTTGTTTCGAAGTGTATACTGCCAGACCCTTTCCAAGGCAATAACATATGGTTTACCAAAATATTCAAAATAAGAGGTCCTGAGGTTTGTCACATAGATAAGAAAATTGTCAGTGGAATGCCCACACCAAAAGCTATGCTGACTTTCAAGGTGGTGGATAATTAAAAAATTGGCAGCAACTTCCATTACTTAAATAAGGCAATAGTTGGAAGTGTAAGAAAGACTGGATAGGCTGGGTTTGTTTTCCTTGGAACAGAGGAGGCTGAGGGGAGACCTTTTTGAGGTGTATAAAATTATATGGGGCCCAGATAAAGTGGCTAGAAAGGACCTATTTCCCTTAGCAGAGGGGTCAAAAACCAGGGGGCACAGATTTAAAGTACAGGAAACTCTCTTTTAACTGGCACCTAAATATCCGGAGATCTCTCTTAACCGGCAAAATTCAGGAGTAGGTTCAGGTAAGTTTTACTATATATTAGTGGCCGTATAACCGGGGTTCCTGGATCTGTGGCCGTGTAACCGGGACTCCTGCACAAGTGCCGTTTAACCGGGGTTCCTGCACCTGTGGCCGTGTACGGGGCTCTCGTACCTTGGTAAGTATACCTCTCTGTAATCCGGACTTTTTGATCAACCGGCATCACGCTGGTCCCATCGGTGCCGGATAAAAAAAGAGTTTCCTGTAATTGGTGGAAGGTTTAGAGGGGATTCGAGGGGAAATTTCTTCACCCAGAGGGTGGTGGGGGTTTGGAACTCACTGCCTGAAAGGGTGGTAGAGGCAGAAACCCTAACCACATTTAAAAAGTACTTGGATGTGCACTTGGGATGCTGTAACCTGCAGGGCTACGGACCAAGAGCTGGGAAGTGGGATTAGGCTGGATAGCTCTTTGTTGGCCAGCACGGACATGATGGGCCGAAATGGCCTCCTTCCGTGCTGTAACTTTCTACGATTCTATGAAATGGCACAGGGCAGGGGTAAGTTGTAAGGTGTAAATATTGAGGATGCTGGTGTGGGAAAAGAAGGACACCATCAGAACTAGAGTTGAAGTCCAGAGGGTAGAAGATCTGACAAATCTCTCAGAAGGTTGTTCTTAATGATTGAACAGATTGGATACCCAAGTCAATGAATTACCATAGACTACATCACTGTTTGAGGGTTAACTCACACACATGTTGAAGGTGGAAGGAACTATTGAGTTGTATGGGACACATAATTCACAATACTGTAATGAGTGCATTATGTCAACTATACCAAATGTAGCTGATGTATTTTAAGCTGTAACATAGCAACATTTGTTCCCTTTATAACACATATATATTCCCTGCTGTGTTTTATAACTATACCTAATTTGCAATGCAGATTTGTGTTCTTGTGATGCTTTCATACTTGCCAGCCTAAAAAACTTAGCAACATCTCAGCAACAGTTTCAAAACAGCTGATACAGCCTCCAAAAAACTGACAACTCTCCTGATTATAAGCCAATGACATATGAAAACAAATAGTTACACTGCTTTTTAACTTAAGTGGTAGGTATACCCTACATTGCTTCTCTTGCATTAGAGGAAAACAATGTGCATATCAGGCTGAGAGAGAAAATGCAAATACTGACAGCACAAAGTTAGTGGTTTATTTCTAGGTGGGTCCAGAGCATAATTCCCTGGAAGATTTTGAATTTTTACATTAATAATGAAGCATTCTGATTAACTTTAAGCACTTTTATACATCACAATTGATAATTTTAAAATCTAAAATAAAAAGGAAAAACAACTTGATATTTGGCATTTCGATTTTCAAAAGACTAACCAGATCATAAGCCATTCTCCCACAAACAACCACAACCCACCAGCCCAGTTCAAACAGGCACGTTACTAGCTCCAGACCAGTTCACAGAAACACTTTATTTCTCCAGCCTTCCCAGTTCATACTGGCACACTTGACCCAGTTCATACTGGCACACTTGACCCAGTTCATACTGGCACACTTGACCCAGTTCATACTGGCACACTTGACCCAGTTCATACTGGCACACTTGACCCAGTTCATACTGGCACACTTGACCCAGTTCATACTGGCACACTTGACCCAGTTCATACTGGCACACTTGACCCAGTTCATACTGGCACACTTGACCCAGTTCATACTGGCACACTTGACCCAGTTCATACTGGCACACTTGACCCAGTTCATACTGGCACACTTCAACCAGTTCCCCTTCAGTTCACTTTTAGCACTCTTTACCCCCTCCAACCCAGTTCAAGCAAGTACTCTTCTTTATCCCCGGCCATTCAAGCTGGCACCCTTTTTTCCCCTTGAGCTGCCTCAGATCAACTTGGTGCTCTTTCCCCTCCCCCCCTCAGCTCTTCTCTCTCTCCCTCCCCCATTTATGCTGTTTTTTTCCCTCCTTCCCTCGGTTAAATCTGGCACTTGTTCCCCCCCCCTACCCCTGCCCCCCACTTAATGCTGGTGCACTTCTCTAACCCAAAATGTCAGCTTCCTCACCCCCTTCCCCTCAAAGCAATGCTCTTAGCTTCTGCCACCTTATCTCTCCCTTTCAATTCCATTGCCATCCATTTTCCCCCTTTCCATCCATTTCCCCCTTTCATTGCCAGCCACCCCCCTACCCCTACCCCATTCAATGTCACTGCTACCTGAGTGCTGAGTGATTCTGTATTCTTGAGTGGGAATTCCTGTTTTCATGAATTCCTATTTTCACTAGAATTCCTGTCTACTGTACGCAGTGGGCAGGATCTCTTCCATTTAGAACAGCACATTGGTAGGAGCGGCATTAAAGGGGAAAGTGGCCTTGTACGTGCTCCCAAAATGCTAACTGTTATCATGAAATGCTGATGGTTGACATGTATGTGCTTCTTCCACAGAGTTGGGATAGTTCATAGCCTAGTATATTTGTGGTTTAATCCACTGGGCACTTTGGGCTAACAGTGAATGCATTGCCCATTGTTCATGATGGAAAGCTTTGTGCAGAGGAGAGAGTATAGTAAGCACAGATAGGGCGGGGTCGACAGAATGGGCATAATGAATGAAAAACAAAAGATTAGGGCAACTAGCAAAAAGGTATATTTTCCTCCGTTGCCTAATGTTAGCAAAAAACTCGACATGACTTCTTGTTAAAATTGACTTTTTTGTTAACTTTCGTGGTTTGAGGAAAATATACCCAATGGAAGAAGGCAGAAAGCGATGAGAAGGAAAAAGAAGATAATTGGAAGACAAAAGGAAGCAAGTACAGTCAGAGAAAAGGAAAAATTGGACACATGATTTCCTATTCTGGGCTGATAACCCGGCTCAGGGGCACCTCTGGTCCAGCCCTGCCCCCTGGCAGGGCTCAGCACTAGCAAAAAGGATGGGGGTGGAGGGGGATTCGAATGCAGCTGCAGGTCTCTCCAGCACAGCTGCATTGCTGGCTGTCAACCTTGGAGCTATCTGGTCGCTGCTCCAGAACAGGCAGCCAGAGGCCCCAGTGCCCGAAGATCTGTGGGGTAAGTAAAAAAACAAAAACAAATTTAGAGTATCTTGTGGGCTTGCTGTTTGGTTTCCTCAGACCTGTCTTATTTTCCTTGGTACAATGTGCCTGTGCCCATTCTTTCCACTCCCTTCCCCAGGGCAACATAAAGGCGGTGAAGACCCGATGTAGTGCGGTACCACTCCTTTTTTTCTGATCTTTGTATCCTGGGAATGGGTGTTTCTTGGGGACAAAGGTCAGGCAAATTGGCCCCTCCCCCTTTACAGAAATAATTGTGATCAATAATAAGCTTGCCCTTTTATCTTCAGATGTTGACCATTGGCCACTGCTGTAACCTTTGTGTCATTGATTCACGGATATAGTGCTTATCTGCAATCAGTGACTATATATTAATCTTTTAATGGTTACTCACACATGCATTTAGTGTAGCCTGCATTATCCCTAGCCACATCTTGTGCCTGTCTCTATCTTGTCTCTACTTCCCAATCTGATGCCCTGAAAAGCGTAATGCTTCTCTGTTTCATTTTGTAGCAGGAGTATCAGGGCATGCTGTAATGGAGAAGGGGCTATGTGTGCAACACCTTTTTTGTGACATTGGTTTACTCTCACTACGCTCTTCCTCAGAAAGCAGAGAATAAGGGATGCTACGGGTTTTTCAGGATAGCAGATCAAGGGGAACAGGGACTCGAGGTTTGAGTGAGAAGTCAGGACGTAGGGAGGGTTAGTTACGGCAGGTATGGGTAGAGATAATTTTACTCATCCTACAATATTGAACCTTTTGTATGAAAAGAAGTCCTATATAACGACAGAGTGTATACAAAGCATCGAGCTGCTCAACAATACTAAGTAGAAGATTCAAAATCACTGATGTGTTGTATTTTGGAAATCTTTTTCCTTCACTGCAGCTCTCTGGTCCATCTGATAGTCTTTCACCTTTCATTTTCTGACTTCTACTTCAAACGTCACCTCAGGTACACGTCAGCATGAGTGTGACACATGCACCCCACAACCCAGCAACCTCCATCCATTTGACATGGGCTGGTGTAATGCACTGTGGCATTTTGCAAATCTGGAAAGGGCAGATACGTTTTCTGTGGTAATAGCAGTCTTTTTTTTAAAAATACACTTATTTAACAGATCTGAAGCAATATTAAGAAAGGAGAATTGAGACTCGGTCCAGTGCTGTTGAGTAGAAGATTTTAAATCTCTCCAAATGTTGTATGGATCAGTTCCTGAGATTAGCTATGCTATCAATTCTTATACACTTATACATAGAAAAGTGTGAACTGCTATTAAATGTTAACTTATATATCTATACAGCAAGAAAAATGTTATGTAAAACTATGATAATTCTTCCAATAAGAATACACACATTTTCTCTGTTTTGCTCATGACAAAATATAACCTAGAAAACATTTGATAAAGTTTAATAACATTTTAGAAGTTTCAGATCTTCTTAATGCAACAGCACCCAATATTCTTTCAAATCTTTTTTAGTTCAAGCTTTTTCAGTTTGCAAAATGCAAATGCTTCCATAACAAAAACAATTTAAAGTTCATGGCATTTTAAATCTGCTTTTCATCCTTGTTGTTAACATGATAATTCCCTGCCACAGCATGAAAAACCGAGCAAATCGTGCATGCAGTTTTACACTACTACCTTTTCTTTCCTCCTAGGCTCCTCTGAATCATTTTCAGAACAAAATTATAATTATTTTACTAAATACTTTCCAGTTTATATATAAACAGGTGACATTAATAATTAATTTCTTCTTTCACTCCCAGAAGTGATTATTTGACTTCCTCGGTCATGTTACTTTGTCTTGTAAATAGAATGGAGTATATTTTCATCTTTATCCCCTCAGCCTTGAGCATTACCTGAGTGCAATGCAGAAAGGACAATCTGGTGGGAAGGATCTCACACCATTAAGCGAACCACCTGATTGTCCTTCTATTGAAATTAATGGAAGTAAAATCCAGCAAGTTCTGTAAAGGGTGTGTGATTCTCCCCAACAAATTTGCCTGTGTGCCCCGTCCAAGAGAAGATTAACACCCTGTCAGTAAAGATGAAAATCTATCCCAATATTTCATCAAAATGCTCACTAGCTGGCCTTGTTCTACAACTCATTTAAACTTGGATTTAAGTGGTAAATTTAACATAACAGTATTTTTTAAACAAGTTACAGTGTATGTGTATTTGATTGTCTTTGATTTTGCCGTACAACTTGAATACTGCGAAGCCTAATTTATATGGTCTCAGGAATCTGAGGTGAGAATAGGTTGAAGAAATTGGGCTTGTTTTCAGTAGAAAAAGAAAACTTTAGGTAACTTAATATCAATTTATAAAATTATGAAGATTCTAAATTCAAAATGCAATGAAGGATAAAGAGCTGTGTAGTTAAGTTACCACAGAGTGACCACGCGTGAATGCATTGGCCATTGTTCCCGATGGAAAGCTTTGTGCAGTGGAGAGAGTACAGTAAGCACAGACAGGGTAGGATCGATCGAATAAGCATAAGGGGCTTAATTTTAATGGGGGAGGCGGGTTGTGGGTGGCGGGGCTCCGAGACGGTCAGGAAACCTGGGAGAACGGGTTCCCCCAGGCCCTGCCGAATTTAATGGCAGGACCTGATTTGCATGGGAGGCCTCTTGTTTCCCACCCGCAGCCAACCAGATTGAGAAGCATCTTTATAATATTTAAATAGACAACCCGCCTCCTGGCACCGGATTGGCTGGTCACCAACCTCCATCCCACCTCCGTTAAAACCGGAAGTGGGCAGGTTGGAGTTCAGGTCATGATTCAGATTTTTAACACTTTAACTATCCCCATGGCCTCCCCCCCCCCCCCCCCACCTGTTTTTTTTAGGTTAACATTCCCCCTAATGAATGAGAAAGAAAAGATATGGGCAACTAACAAAAAGGTATATTTTCCACTGTTGCCTAGTATTAGTGAAAAAGTCGACATGACTTCTTGTTAAAATTGACTTTATTGTTAACATTGGAGCAAAATATACCCAATGGAAGAGGAACGTGGTGAGAAGGAAAAGTACAAATCAGGAGAAAGAAAAGAATTATCGACATGGAAGCAAGCACAGTCTGATATTAGACGTAAAGGGCAGGGACATTTAGGTCTAGACCAAGAAGTGGCTTCTTAAAGGGAAACCGATATTTTTGATTGCTGTAACAAAAGTTTCTAAAATGGTTCTTGCAAATATTGCTCCTGTCTGCTTGAGTTTTTGGAAGGGAAGAACAGAGGATGAAAGAAGGGAGGTACGCTGTGTGCTTACATCAGAGGCAGACTGCATACACCTGCCATTACCATTGCAGCCATATTTAGAGACCCAGACACACTTATCTGGGAATGGCAGAGAATGCCTTTACAAGCTGAACATCACCAGGGAGGCGATGACGGAGCTGTGCCATCTGCTAAAATCCAAAGTGCTGACAGCTCCCATCACAGGGACAGGAGTCCCCCAAAGATTTAAACATGTCCAGTTACTGCAGGTGTTGGCCAGCACTGGGAGCTGGAGAAATCATGGGGTTCTGCTTCAATTCAAATTGGTTTACTTAGGAGAGACTTTTGAATGAACTTTTTCAAGTGGCAGTTAATATGTTCATACAGTTTACACTGCTTCTTACCAGCATTAAACCACAGCTGTAAATAATCTGCAGATGTAAAATTACAGTTGGCGCATAATCGGGTCTAAATAAATAAAAAAGTTCTATTTATGTTTTCTACTGCGACAGAATTATAAGTTGGGGTAGACAGGGTTGGGAAGTAAATGATGGAATTGATTAAAGAAAGAAAAAATAAAATATATTTGAGAAGCCACTTGCAGTTCACAAATTAAAAGAGACATGAAGGAGCCAGTCAGTTGGTTATTGAAAGCAGTAACTGGTAAATTGCCGTAACAATTATCACTGCCTTACTGCTGGGATACAAATGGAAGGGTGGAGTAGCAACTAAGAGCGTCAGGACCAAGATTAAATTAGAATAGAAGGATCCAGATGATTTAAATTATTTTGAGTTTTACTACATTTACATCAACATGAACCATTGTTCCAGAGTTTAAAAAAAAGGCTCATTTGTTGATAGCAGTGCATGTGTCCAAATAACGGTATTATCTTTAAGGCCTTACCCTCTGAGGTAGCTAGTTAGTGTAAACAAGTTAACATATTTTTGTTACTGCTACAAATAGTCTGATAAGACGTGCATTGCTTTGGTAACTGAGGATTTTGCTGAGCAGATTACTAAAGTTGTAGGAACAAAAGTTTTCGTGCCATAACACGTAGCCGTAAAATGAATAGTTACAAAGGCACCAAGCCTACTGTTAGTTGTGGTTGGCATTTTTTTCAATATATAATGAACCAGATTGGTTATAAAATAAGCTCCGTGCTTATTTTTTCTTGTGTCTAAGAAATCGGGTTTGATTTTTAAAGGACTATTCCAGAAGAGAGCTTTGCAAATGGCATTACCCTTGAACTGTATACTGTATTCGCTGCTCACGATGCGGTCTCCTCTACATTGGGGAGACCAAACGCAGATTGGGTGACCGCTTTGCGGAACACCTCCGTTCAGTCCATAAGGGTGACCCCGAGCTTCCGGTCACTTGTCACTTTAATTCTCCGCTCCACTCCCACTCTGACCTCGGCCTCTTACACTGTTCCAATGAAGCTCAACGCAAGCTCGAGGAACAGCACCTCATCTTTCAATTAGGCACTTTACAGCCTTCTGGACTCAACATTGGGTTCAACAATTTCAGACTATAACCCCCCCCCCCCCCCCCCCCCGTTTTTTCAGGCGGCAGCTGTTGATGATTCTGCCATCCCCATGGCAACATTTTCTCTCTCCTGAGTTCAAACCTAACACAGGCTGTGCCTTTAGTTCCTTCCTCCCCTCCCCTCCCCCCATTTCCCTGCCTCTGCACCTGCTTAAAACCTGTTACATCTCCAACTTTTTCCAGTTCTGATGAAGGGTCCCAGACCTGAAACGTTAACTCTGTTTCTCTCTCCATGGATGCTGCCTGGCCTGCTGAGTGTTTCCAGCATTTTCTATTGTTATTTCACATTATCCTTGAATATTGATCTGACAATTATATCCTTGTACCAATTTTTTTTTTAATTCAAAAGACGGTGTCTGGCATCCCAGTATTTTGGAGACTGTCTTCTTTTCAGTATTTCAGAAGCTAGATGGGGAAAAAGTTGCATATCATCTCATGATAAATTATATAAACAATAATTGAAGCAAAGAAGAGAATAGCAGGCTGAATTGGATTAGAATAAATCACAAATGACATGCTCTGTCACTGTGACAGCAATGCACTGTCCTTCCTTGTCCTTCTCATCCTCTCTGTAGCCTTTGACATGGTCAACCACACCATACTCCTCCAATACCTCTCCGCAGTTGTCCAACTCAGTGGGACTTCCTTCGCTTGGTTCGACTCTTACCTATCCAATCGTAACCAGAGCATCTCAAGCAATGGCTTCTCTTCCCAATCCCACACTGTTACCTCGAGTCCCCCAAAGATCTACCCTTGGTTCCCCCCCCCCCCCCCGCCCCACCACCTCCTGTTCCTCCTCTACACGCTGCCCCTTGGCGACATCATCTTAGCACATGAAGTCAGGCTTTACATGTATGCTGTGACACCCAACTTTACCTCTCCACCACCTTGCTCGGCCCCTCCACTGCCTCTGTGTTGTGAGGCTGCTTGTCCGATATCCAGTGTTGGTTGAGCTGTATTTTCCTCCAGTTAGATATTGGGAAGACCAAAGCCTTCGTCTTAAGTCCCTGCCTCCATATTTTCACCACTGATTCCGGAACCTTCCCCAGCCACTGTCTCAGGTTGAACCACATTGTTTGCAACCTCGATGCCCAATTTAACCCCAGACTGAGTTTCCGACCTTACGTCCTCTCCATAAACACCTCCGTAACATTGTCCGTCTCCGCCCCTGCCTCAGTCCATTTGCTGCTGAAACCCTCATCCATGCCTTGGTCACACTCAAGACTCAACTTTTCCAATGCTCTCCTGGCCGGCCTTCCATCCTTCATCCCCCATAAACTTCGGCTTATACAACACCCTGCTGCCATATCCTATCCCACACCAAGGGGTTGATTTTCATTGTGCCGTGAGGCGGGCTTTTAGGCATGCGGGGGGGTTAAAATCCCGAATTCGGGGGTCCTGACACCATCCCGCCCAAAACCCGCCTCCATGTAAGTTTCAAAGGAGGTGGGTACCCGCCCCGCACTGGGACCCGCCGACCCGAGGCGGGAAGGGATTAGTGCCAATTAACTGCCTGTTTTTAGCCTAATCCCTATTTTGAAGGGTGTCGTGTGGGATTCCCGACGGCTCCAAACCACGCCAGGTTAGAGGAATCGGGCCGTCGGGTTGAAGGACTTGGAGGGGTCGAGATGTCAGTGTTCAGGTGAGTGATGGGTGCATGAGTGCAAAGGTAAGTGTGTTTGGTGTGTCTAAAGTGTGTAAAGAAGTTTAAATTACCTGTACTTACCATTACAGCCTTCCTTCCTCTAGGTTTCGGGAGTCCATCATTCAGCCGGCACAGAAAGCAGAATGGCTGCGATCTGTCAAAAGTGACAGCCTGCAGCTTTCAGTGCCGGCGAGATTTCTAAACGTCTTGACAGATGAAATTTCAGTCTGTGATGTCACCTGTTGCCGGGTGGCCCTTAATTGGCCTGCTGAGCCCGCTGGGCGGGCTCAACAAGGTCAATCAAGTGAAAATCGCGTGGATTAGCCGCATCTCGATGGAGGCGGGACTACAACCCGAAAGTTGTAGTCCTGCCTCCTTCCCGACTTCTGAATGAAAATCCAGCCCCAAGTCTCATTAACCTATTGCCTTTATGCTCGTTGACCTACATTGGCTCCCAGTCAGCCAACGCCTCAAATTTAAAATTCTGATTGACTCTTCATGGCCTCACCCCACCCTATACCTGTAACATAAGAACATAAGAAATAGGAGCAGGAGTCGGCCATACAGCCCCTCGAGCCTGCTCCACCATTCAATAAGATCATGGCTGAACTTCTACATCAACTCCATTTTCCTGCCCTATCCCCATATCCCTTGATTCTGCTAGTGCTCAAAAATCTATCGCTCTCAGTCTTGAATATACTTAATGACTGAATATCCACAGCCCTCTGGGGTTTCCCTTCTCTCTGACCTGCATTCCCCCTCTCGCTGACCCCATTTCCCTCCTCTTGATTCCATTCTCCTTCTCCTTGATCTTCTCTAGCCCTACAACTCTTTGGGAGCTCTGCATTCATCCAGTTCTGGCCTTTATTGTATCCTCAACTCCCATTTGCGGCCGTGCCTTCAGCCCTCTAGGCCCTATCCTTTGGAATTAACTCTAAGCAATGAATCAAAGGTGTTTAATTGAATGATATGCTGTTTTATAATGACAAGAATGCTGTAAGTAAACACAGCCTGAGGTCAGTCAGTTTTAATTGTTTGGTCAAGGAAGTTTGCAGATTGAGATTCCAGTTTCCGATCGCAGCTCAGAAGTATGCAACATTTTAAGATTGTTTGCATCTGTAACCAAGTATGACATCTGTAGCGAGAGAACCCTTTTCAACTTATTAGCTATGAATAGATACATTTCAAGTATTATGATTTCAACAATTGTGTAATTGCTTCACAATGACTCCAAATTCTGATTGATCTGAAATTATATTAAACATCTGTTTTTTAAATTTATTTTAACCTTTATGCCAATCCTGTTGGTCTTTACTGAGCTGCATTTGTCTCGTGTGCATTATTCACTGGATGCTGTATAACTGTGGCATTTTTATTGAAGCAAAATGCAGCAGTGGAAACTAAACAGATTGATGTTGCATTTGAAATGATTGAATGAGACATTTCCACCGGGAATTTCCACCATAACTTTGGTGGAAGATCAGCAGAAGCCCTGGATAAACCGTGTAAATGAGGTTCCTGCCTCCTCAGAAGTTATAGTTGCTGGGCCTTGGTTAGACCCCATCTGGAGCACTGTATTTAGTTTTGGGCACCGAACCTCCGGAAAGATATATTGGCCTTGGAGGGGGTGCAGCAGAGATTCACCAGAATTATATTGGGCCTTAAAGGCTGTAATTATGAGGACAGGTTGCATAAACTTGGTTTGTGTTCCCTTGAGTTTAGAAGATTGAGGGGTGAACTAATTGAGGTCTTTAAAATTATAAAGGGAAATGCCCCGCAAGTTCTGGATTTCCACTTGTGTGAAATCCGGAACTTTGGATCTGTCAATGTACTGCACAGGACCTGCTTGCATCAGCGTCCGGGGATATCTAAGGCTTAAATAAAACATTTAAAAATCAAAAATTATGCACATACACATTATTAAATGAGCTTATGTAAATATTGGCCCGGATTACAGTCCTAATGATGTTTAAAATGATCAAAAAATGTAATTTTTATTGAGGTTGGTGCAATGAATGAACTTACGAATAAAGTTGCAATTCTGTGTATTGTATAATTGTCAGATTTGGGGATTCCATTGCATATCACTCGGGAATTCCCTTCGTAAATGATTACAATGGCATTCTCCTTTGTCTTTGGAGGACCCGGCATGATCCCAGGGATTCTTCCGGACCGCCTGTGTCCCTGGGATCTGTGGGCCATTACTCTGCCCTCCGCCTCGAGGCCTGAGCCCGCAACTCTTCACAGCCTGGCTGCCAGCAGGAACTTTTGTAAATGTTTTGCGGGTCGGAGGGGCACTCCGGAGGTACGCCTCCGACCGCAACTTCTAGGCCAATGTAAGCTCTTGAAAATTCAGTAAACAGTGTGTGTCGGGGGTGGGGTGGAACTGCTGTATATGAAATTGAATGTGCTGTGGCCAGCTTGTGAAGCATTAATTGGATGAAAGGGCTACAGGCGATTGAGTTCAGAGTTGAACTGTATGCCTCTTCTTTTCAGACTGCTACAGATAATAGTTACACAAAAGGAAAGATCAAAATTGTCGAAGGCATCTGCTTGCTGTCGAATGACGACATGTATTGGGATGACTTAAAACAGATTAAGACAACGCGAGGGGGAATTCTTCGAGATCACGTTTGCATGAAGGCAGAAAACCTGTCTGTCCAGGGCAGCACGGACTCACTTGGCGACACAGAGACAGAACAGCTGTTACAGGACGAACCACTGTCGGAGTGCAGCAGCGTAAATACCAGCACACAGGAAAGAAGTGGCCTCCCCTTGCCTGACACTGGCTGGCAGCACAATCGCAAACCCTCAACTGAAAGTGAGGTCTGATTGGAAATAGCTTCTTTTTTTCTTTCTCCTATGTTCTATTTAAAATATGTTTCTATGGCAACCTAAGACAGTGACTGAGCATGCTCCAGACAGCATGGGGGCTCAGATTAATATTTTAAAAACAAGACTCACAATTCAACTGGGAACTGAGTGGTACTACAGGCTGTCGCCAACCCATACTCTGGAAAACAACACAGTACACAAGACTGGATAGAAGCCAAGGGATCTTAACTCTCACAAAGTGTTTTCAAAATGCCTGATACACAATTTTAACAAATTTCTTTCTCAGATTTACATATAAAGTATGTGTCTGGTTAAAGCATGAATGTACAGATGGTTATCTGTAGCATGCGTTAGCCTACTTTTATACTGTAGAGGATTCCTCTATTTAAAGTGGATGTAATTCTGTACGTGGAGCAGAGTAATCTTTTTGGAAAAGGCTTTTCACGCTGTATGCAGGCCTCTCATATCTTGGTCTCCTGAGGAACAGTATGAAAATCCTTGTAGTCTCAGGTAGGACTTCTGTACAGAAGGGAGAATATTGAAAGGACATGTTTAATTAACCCTTTTTTCCTCACTTTGACAGTCAGATACAGCTGAAGTTGTAAATGTGACCGGAATCACTGTATTTTCCTGGTGCTTTGAAAGGAGGATAAAGGAATTGGCAAACAATTGTACAGAACCAGTTGCATTTTCCCTCTAAATACCTGTCTAAGCACTGATTTACAATTAAGAATCTAATTTTGTACTTTGTTTAAGTTGCTGCCATCAATGATTATTAACTGTACTCACTCATACACTACCATGAGTTAGCCCTGTTTGTAACCACTATGTACATTTAGATGAAATGTATAAATATTAGGCCTGAGCAAATTGGTTACATTAAATCGTTTATAAATATAGCACAAGTCTCCTATTATACAGGTGATTGTGTTGGTTATAAATGAGGGCCAGAATTCAACATTTTAGATCAAACCTGGCAGTGTGCTCAGTGTTATTTTACATTATTAAATTGCAATGCATAGCAGGTTCTGGTGAATGGGAGCGAAGTTATCAATGGGGAGCAGGCCACGTTACTGTAAGTGACTGATGTGAGAGGTTACTAATTTGAATTTACAATGAACTTGAGTGGCAAGAACTCCAGTGACTATATTGGGGAAAAAATGAGAATCAAATCACCTTTTAAAAATTTCAACTAAAATTCAAATATCAAACAAATAAACAACTACATTAATCATAATCAGTTATTGTAATAACAGGTGAGATTTTACTACCTGTTTCCACTACATTTAATATTGATGCCCAGTAACTTAAATTTAGACATTTAAAGGTGAAGGAAAAGCTATGGGGAGTACTTTAAGTACAAAGTAGTTCCCATATAGGATCTTCAATTTAAGAACAAAATGTACCTCATAGGAGTTATCATCAGTTTAGTGACTCATTTCCCCTCCCATTGAAGACATGCCATGTCAAGTCTGCTCTTGACTTGAGGCCACTTCAATAAAGTGTCACCAGGGCAGCCTATGTGTATCCTGAATATCCATTCACTTGCATGGACGTCAGCAATTCAAACTACACTAGTTTATAGATCAAATCTGGAGGTCCCTGAATATACAACATCGGAACTGTTCTGTATGTAAATCGAGATCTCACAGGAAGAGAAATGACTTACTAAATCAAAGCTGTTCTACAAGATAGGAGACGTGTTCTATATTTGTTTTGTTAAAATAACAGTGGGCAGTATTTTTCACTGAAAGTATTCTCTGTGATCTTTGCTTTTTTAAGTGTAGGGCACAATGCTGTTAATAACTTAACCTTAAAGTGAGACAGCCTTGGGCACTTTCAACATAGCAGACAGACTTATTTAACTTAACTGCAGAAAATTAGGAGGTAAAATTTCACTGTCATTAACTCAGCCTTACCAGTAGCAGTGAAAGAGACTATAATACTCAGCTTGTGGGCTATTGGAACCACCTATTTTTCATTGAGCATTTTCTGCTGTCCATGTGCCTGCTGTGTCTAGATATACAGTATGTAGCAAATTCAGTGACATTCCCCATTTAACTGCATATGTAGAACATTATATTGATCTCCCTAATTAAAGTCTCTTTTTCCAACCAAAAAGATTATTGTTTATTGACCATGTAAGTATTTTGTGATGCTGGAAATAATAAAACTCTGGATAATAACTTATTTATCCTGTCCCAATCCTTTCTTCACAAAAAAACATTGAAAGGACTGTAGACTCCAGACCTATCCTGTTGATAAGTATAAAGGAAAACATCCCAATTTACTTCACATTTCATCGATACCTCAGTATATCAGTGATCAATTGTTCCACCTCTAAATTCCTGTAACACTTTTCAGAGCACCACACCCTGCTACTTGTTTGCTATTCCACAACATTTTCATCTCTATTCCACTAACGTCGTTACTTTGACCCAAACTTTGAAAGGTCAGTTGCTTCATTAGTATGCTGTTTGCATGCTTGTTTTGATTGCTGCTTTGACAGTGTTGCTTACTATCAAACAAGGAAGGAAAACTGTAGCATGGTCAATAGAGGTAACTTGATTGATTTAAAATAGAGTTACTGCCAGATTTACCTTTCCCACCAGGTGATGGAAGAATTTGTTGTTGATGAAAATCTTGCTTGTTTTCTTGCCTTCCTAATTATATTGAATCAGTTTTTGCCAACAAGTGGTCAATGCTGGAAATAGAGCCAAGACTTGAGGGTGTTTTGTTGCTATCACACAGCTTGGTTTATTTGCTTAGAAATGCATTTCTTTGACCAAATGACTAACTTTTAACCTTTTGAGTGCCTGGCGCTTAAACCTCAAAGTCTGATACGGTGCTATTTTTTCCAGACCACAAGTTTGGGCCACAGTTCTTGATTTTTCTACACATCTAAGCTTGCATTTTTAAATCTAGTGACTGGACTATTAATTGAACAAAATAACTTTCCATGGTATGATTATGACAAAAGATTTTAAATATGTAAATATGTGATAAAGCTCCAGAATTGTAAAAAAAACATAAATTGTGATGCACCTGAAAATGATTTAGATTTTATTCATGGTTAAATAATGAAGAACAACTCAAAAGCTTGTCAGATTCCTTTTATCATTACCAATGACTAGAATACCAGTATAATGAATATAATTAATTTGTGAGGTGGAATTGCACCAGGCCTTTTAACCCTTTGAGCACTCTGCTATCATTTTATAGCATTTCAATACGGGAGTTTTTTTTTTAATGTTAAAAGGTTTTGATTATTTTCTGCATATTGCCATCCTCTTTTATAGTATTCAACTTTCTAACTGTGTGGACTTAACTTTTGTGTCATTATTTCACAATCTATGTTGTATGGTGTACAGTCTAAAGTTACTTAGTACAAATTATCTGATTCTGTTTTTTTGGCATTAAACTCCCAATTTGCTGTGTTATTTATGTTGCTTAATTCAAATTATTTTCATCAATTGTTTAATGCAGAAATGACTGAATTATCAAGAGTAGATTGTATGAGGGAATTTCAGTACTCAATGGGTTAAAATACTCAGGTAGTAAACTAACTGTGGTAATAATTGATAAATTGGTCAGTTTAAGATAATAAATGGCACAATCCTAGGTAATTAACCAATTATATTGTATAGATTTTTGATTTTAAAAGGTAACAACCAGCTCTGTGGTCCATATTACCTAGCATTTTTACTAAGCACAGCATGATTTTCTTTGTGGAGAAAACTAGGTACTTCCATTGCACTCACAGGAATATCTTGTATTCTACTTTTGCCAACTTAGAAAATACTATAAAAGCATAAATGATTTTAAATGGTTTTGAATATTATGTTACATCTAATAGAAGGGAAAGCAGAATAAGTAGATTGAAACATACATACTGCATTTGGACATTAGTCGTGCATTTGTCTTCCAATTGTGTTATAATATATTTTTGTTGAGAGGCTGCATAACTAATTTGGGTCTTTGTAATTATCCCAAATTAAAATCTGTAATATTTAAGACAGTCTTGAAACTGCTAACTTTGCTCAGATAGAAAATGTTTACAGAACAATTGTTTAGTGTGAACTATATATCTATGTGTGTACATAAAATGAATTGGTTATTAAAATTGGATGTTTTCTAAACTTTTTCTTCTATTTGTGTAATATTTGAAGCTATGAACTCAACAGAATTTTGTGCTGTTTATTAATTTAATTATATCTTCCATTATCCTACTTATTCCAAACTTTTGTTAAATATACCAATCTTCATAGCCCCTTATAATTTTGAACACCTCTATTAAATCTCCCCTTATCCTTGTTAATATATATGTTGATAGGGTGAGAAGAAGTAAGGTGGGAGGAGGCTCGTGTGGAGCATAAGCACCAACATAGACCTGTTGGGCCGAATGGCCTGTTTCTGTGCTGTAATATCTGATGTAATTGAATTGCAATACTATCATGTGGGTGAAGCAAATCCACTCAAATGAAATTGGACCTTCATAAATGAGTAGCCGTGACTCCCAAGATACTTTAAAATATTTTATTAGTTCATTTTTGTACTTCTGAATGGAGGGATATCCATATCAGAAAATGGAAAATTCCCATTTTTGTGTCATAAGAACATAAGAAATAGGAGCAGGAGCAGGAGTAGGCCGTTTGGCCCTTTGAGCCTGCTCCACCATTCAATAAGATCATGGCTGATCTTCTACCTCAACTCCACTTTCCGGCACTATCCTCATATCCCTTGATTCCCTTAATATTCAAAAATCTATCGATCTCTGTCTTGAATATACTCAATGACTGAGCCTCCATAGCCCTCTGGGGTAGAGAATTCCAAAGATTCACCACCCTCTGAGTGAAGAAATGTCTCCTCATCTCAATCCTAAATGGCCGACCCCTTATTCTGAGACTGTGACCCCTGGTTCTAGACTCCCCAGCCGGGGAAACATCCTCCCTGCATCTGTCCCATGTCTATATCAAACATTCCCTGATCAGCAAATGTAGGATAAAGCTAACTTTGTCCCTGGCAATGTGCATGCTTGACATTTTGATTTATCAAACTATCCAAATCCTGACTTTTTGAGTGAGATTGTTCAATGTGGTACTGAATGTGGGCAGTTTTGTGCTGTGGACCTTTGCCCACTAGAAACTGAATTGACACTGCCCAAAATCTTTTCATTTAAGGTTCAATAGAGGAGAATTTCATTCTATCAATTTGAACTCAGTTCCCAGAGATAAAAAGGATGCTGTGCTTACCCACTGTCACGCTCAATCCCAACTCTTGACACCTTTATTGACAAATATACAAACAAGGAAAATCGGTCTGATAATGCAATATATGTTCCATTGCAGGATTAACCTGTTGTTTATCACCACCTTCACCTCTACCTCCACCACCAGCGCCAAGAACTTCAGTAGTGTTCCCACTGCCCACCAGATTTATACCCAATTCAGAGAGAGGAATAGTCGCTAGAGGAAACGTGTTTTTAAAATTAAAATTACATCAGTCCCAACACTTCTGGTTATTACATTTCATCTTGCACTAGCCAGTTCCATCTTGCTAATCTCACAGACATAACTTTCAAAATACCATTGTTTATTCACAGAAGAAATAAAAAAAGACAAATTGTCCACTTGCTTATTTTTGTCCAATTTGGACCACTTTAGATTTCCCATTTGGATTTATTCCTAACTGTTGCGGGTTACTGTAGCTACTGCATTTATTAACAAGTCCATAATTGATTATTTATAGTATACTTCATCACACCACATTTCCTAAAAATGTAACCATGTATCCTCATTATATGATGTCATACCACCATCTCTGACTCTGGTGACCAGCAGATTCTTTGGTGGAACTTACAG
Organism: Somniosus microcephalus; assembly: GCF_052327205.1. NCBI lineage: Eukaryota > Metazoa > Chordata > Chondrichthyes > Squaliformes > Somniosidae > Somniosus > Somniosus microcephalus. The sequence continues at coordinate 88,366,363 of NC_141001.1, forward strand.
TCAGATCACTGGGTTACATTCTAGAACCATAGATGTTTACAGCACATTGTGTCTGTGCCAGCTCTTTGCTAAAGCAATCCAAACCTAATCCCACTGCCGTGCTCTCTTCCCATAGTTCTGTATTCTATTTTATCCGATTTTCCCTTAAAAGCTACAATGGTCTCTGCCTCAACCATTCTCTGGCAAAGCATTCCATGGTCCAACAACCCTCTGAGTAAATAAACTTCTAATCTCCTACCTCACTCTCTGAGCATTTTAAATTGATAACCAACTGGAAGAAATTGTTATTCTCTACTCACCCTATCAAAACTCTTAGGTTGAGGAGATAATTTGAAACATCTCAATTAAGTCTCCTCTTAAACTTCTCTGCTCCTCTAGAAATAGTCCCAGTATCTCAAGTCTCTCCTCATAATTCTATTTTTCCATACCTGACAGCATCCTACACCATAGCTCAGTAACAGGTTGGGACTTCGTTATTTATTTTAATGAAGCATCGTGGGATATTTTCCTACGTCCCATGGCGCTTCCTATGAGTATTCACAGCTTTTAGCTTTTTGTTTTCCCTAGAGTCCTCCAAGGATCTACCCTTGGCCCCCTCCTATTTCGCATCTACATGCTGCCCCTTGGTGACATCATCCGAAAACACAACGTCAGATTCCACATGTACGCTGACGATACCAAGCTCTACCTCACCACCACCTCTCTCAACCCCTCCACTGCCTCTGATTTGTCATGCTGCTTGTCCGACATCCCGTACTGGATGAGCAGAAATTTCCTCCAACTAAATATTGGGAAGACTGAAGCCAATTGTCTTTGGTCCCTGCCACAAACTCTGTTCCCTAGCCACTGGCTCCAACCTTCTCCCTGGCCATTATCCGAGGCTGAACCAGACCGTTCGCAAGCTTGGCATCCTATTTGACGCTAAGATGAGTTTCCAACCCAATATCCACTGCATCACTAAGACCACCTACTTCCACCTCCATAGCATTGCCCGACTCCACCTCGCCTCAGCTCATTTGCTGCTGAAACCCTCATTCATGCCTTTTATACCTCTAGACTTGATTATTCTAATGCTCTCCTGGCCGGCCTCTCATCTTTCACCATCCGTAAACCTGAGCTCATCCAAAATTCTGCTGCCCGTATCCGAACTCGCACCAAGTCCCGTTCACCCATCACCCCTGTGCTCGCTGCCTACATCAGCTCCCAGTCCAGCAATGTCTCGATTTTAAAATTCTCATCTTTGTTTTCAAATCCATAGCCTCGCCCCTCCCTATCTCTGTTAACTCCTCCAGCCCTACAACCCTCTGAGATCTCTGTGCTCCTCCAACTCTTGTGCATCCCTGATTTTCATCGCTCCACCATTGGCGGATGTGTCATCAGCTGCCTAGGCCCTAAGCTTTGGAATTCCCTCCCTAAACCTTTCCACTTCTCTACCTCTCCTCCTGTAAGACGCTCCTTAAAACCTACCTTTTTGACCAAGCTTTTGTTCACCTGTCTTATTATCTCTTTTTATATGGCTCAGTGTCAAATTTTGTTTGATAACGATCTTGTGAAGTGTCTTGGGGTGCTTTATTACGTTAAAGGCGCTTTATAAATGGAAGTTGTTATTGTTCAGTTGGCTGCTAGCTCCATTATGAGGACATATTTAAAGCAATTTCCAGGGCATTTTGTTTACACACAATTGTCTGATTTTTCACCTTTGGAATCAGTAAATTAACACAATCTCTTAAGTTCCTATTATTCAAAGGATGTAGTAGTTCCTCCCAAGGTAGACCCTGTGGATGGTGGTGAGAGGCTGCAACACAGTTGGGAATTTGGTGTAGAACCCAGATCCACTGGGTTTCCACACCATGCGTCCTGGAGCACAAATCCTAGTTACGAGTGACTGAATCATCTGCCCACCCTTCCTAAGTCCACTGCAAGCTTTTGGGATGTGTCTTTTAGGTTGGTGGGGGGGAGGGGGGAGGGTTTCAGGCTAACATTGGGAATTCCAGCCAGTTACACCTTCCTAAGGTCCAACAGAAGCCATGCCTGCTGAGACCTGCCCTGGTTTCATTGTTGTCCTTCCAAAGGCCTCAAAATGCTTTACAGAAAATGTCGTCGATCCCAGAGAGACCAAAAGAGCACTTATCTCATTGGCCAGATAAGGGTCGTGACTTCTCCATCGGAGTAGCAGGAATCCACTCCCATTTTCTGGCCGTTGGGGCTGGTGCCTCTGTTGTGCCTGTACAAGCACGAGTCACTGTCCTAATTATTTTAATGATGCCATTCCCATGATTTGGGGTCAAGGTCGATATCTTTACAAATGAGTTGGTAATCCTGTTCTGCCACACTTTAGGGACCTTGGAATTTCTGGCTCTTTTGGTGGAACTTCCGCAGCTGATCATCTGACTTCACTTGATCTAAAAGACTTCAAAAAGACAAAAGCTCCACGTGTGTAGTTAAGCAACCGTGGTCAATAAATGATGCATGAGACAGTATATTAAGCTAAAATAAAAGGCTTTCACAAATGCAAGGAAAAGTTGAAATCCAGAGGGAGCGCTATAAAAAGCAACCAAGGGATACAAAGAAAATAATAAGAGGTGCAAAAAGGTTTTTAAAAAAACTTGCATGGGATATTAAAGCAACAGTAAAAGTGTTACAAATATATTAAAAGAAAGAGAGTAGTAAAGGGGAATGCGGGCCCATTAAAGACAGGCGCAGGTGACACTGTAATCGAAATAAGGAAATGGCAGATTTGTTAAATGAATACTTTGTATCCATCTTCACAGTAGAGGAAGAGGATAAAATACCAGTTGCACAAGGGAAACTAAAAATAAGTCAATGGAGCAACTTAGATTTACTATAAGTTTTTTTTAAATGATAATGGAGAAAATAATGAGATTTTAAGACAGACAAATCTTTGGGACTTGATGGTTTCCATCCCAGGATATTAAAAGAAATAGGTAAAGAAATTGGCGATGCATTAATCATAATTTTCTAAAGCTCTCTTGATTTGGGAATTGAGCCTTTGGATTAGAAAACTCCAAATGTCACTTTATTATTTAAGAAGGTAGGGTGAAAATAATCAAGTAACTATGGACCTATCGGTCTAACATCAGTTGTGGGGTAGTTACTGGATCTGTAATCAGGGACAGAGCGATTGAGCACTTGGACAATTATGAGTTATCAGAGAGTCAGTGTGGATTTGTGAAGGGTAGGTCATGTCTGACTAAGCAAGTTGAATTTGTTAAGGAGGTCACTAACATGGTGGGCAGGGGAGTGACTATGGATGTTACCTATACGGACTTCAAGAAGGCATTTGATAAAGTTCTGCACAAGAGATTATTAGCAAAAATGAAAGCGGAATTGGAAGCAATCTTCCGACGGGTTGGAAACTGGTTATGAGGTAGGAGACGAGAGTAGAGATAAAGAGAACATGCTCTGATTATCAGGGTGTGGCAGATGGTGTTCCCCAAGAATCTTTACAGGGTGCACAGCTTTTGGCCATAGATATCAATGCCTTGGATGAAGGAATAGAGAGTTGTATATCCAAATTTTCAAATGACACTAAGTTAGGAGGCACAGTAAGTTGTGCAGATGGGAGAAGGAAGTTACAAAGGGACATAGACAGATTAAGTGAGTAGGCAAAACTGCTAAATAGAGTTCAATGTAGGGATGTGTATAGTCATCCACTTTGGATCCAAGAAAGACAAATCAGAATATTTTCTTAATGATGGGAAACTAGGGACTGTGAAGGAGCAAAGGCCGCGAAATTCGGGGGTGTGCTGGAAAAATAGCAGTCACCTCGCTTCTGCCCACTTCCAGCGTGGAACACGGCCACCATTTTGGAAAGGTTGTTAGCGTTGCCGTTGCCTGCACTCGCTTCTCTCATGTAAATATACAGATTGTGACGTCAAAAGGCATGCGGTGCCTGAATTGACGCACGACTGCGATTTTGCCGCACTGCATACCGCCCTCTCCAAACCATGCACGGAAGAACGTTGGTGCAGCAGTACTATAGAGACGCTGCCAATGCTTCTTGAAGGGACACACACATCTTTCAGGTAAATTTCAATTTCAGCTTTTGGACTTTTTTACATTTTATTGGAGTAGTGGCTTGATGCAATACATTTTTTAAATTGTTAGTGTTCAGGGAGGGCTGCTGGATGCTTGCAAGGCTTTTGATGTTAAAGGAAGGCTTCTGAGAACACCACTTGCTCCAGTCCTGGTGGCTCTAGTTGCAGACAAGCTGCTCACAGAGGGAAGAGGAGGAAGCAGAAGAGGAAAAAGCAGAAGGAACCAGGCAACCCAGACAGCTCCTTTCTTACTGGGATATCCTGGATCGAATCATTTGCCTGCGGTACCAATGAACACAACCAATGTTCCCTTTAAGCTGCGCAGTCGTGCAGTGCCCTGGCGCTTCTGCGTAGCCGGTTCACTGGCTTTTAAATGGGAAAAACTGTGCATGCACTGTATTTTGAATGGGCCTCACAGCCCCTTAAAAGGGGCTGCACACACACACAAAAATTAAAGGGAACATTGAACACAACCCCAAATCCCCGTTCAACATTTGTCCCACACTTTACCTTCACTTTATTACTGACCATCTTGGCCACAATGCTGAAATAAAAGCCATCACAAAGCAAACTTTCCAATCCAACTTTATACATCTATGCATCCAATATTACATCAAAAAATCAACTAATCACCCTTGTGCATTCCCTTAGTGAGTGTCTTCCATCTGCCTTTGCCTATCCTAATTGTGTTATGCAGTGCTACCCCAGTAGCTACAGCATGGTTAGTGGAAGGCTGCTGACTTTCAGTGGGGGACACTACAGCTGGTCTTGCAGGATGACCTTGAGGAGCTGGTGGCTGGGAGTGTGAAATCGAGTGACGGTGTTTCTTCTTCTTCACTCTCCTCTCCCTCTTGGTCAACCACTGGCTGGACAGGCTAGATTTCTTGGGTGTCTGAAATGAGGAAGTCACAAGGGTAGGGTTGTGGTGAGGGGTGGGCGGGAACGCAAGAGGTGCATGCTTACACTGTGCAGCTTTTACATCAGAAGAGATTGTGGGATGAGGGGGAAGTGGGATGTGAGAAGGAGAATAACATATGAGGACACCGGCATCTTGTATTCTTTCAGCCCCGCTGCTGGCCAAGGGCTCAGCCATGCCCCTACCAAGAATGGCCTGCACCATCTCCTCCAAGGGGGTGAGGTGAAGGTAGGAATATGAGGTGTGCCTTGTGTTTGGTAGAGATTGTTGGTAGGTGAGTGATAGGGGGAGTGTGGTCATGCATTAAGCAGTGAGAGAGACTAGTGGTGCAGTTGGTAGGAGATGACTTTTGAAGATGCATTCGCTGACCTTGATCACTTGTCTGAGGTCATGAAACTTCTTTGGGCACTGGAGCCAAGTCCTGGCGGCGACACTGCTGGCAGTGATGGCCTTGGCAATCTGGTCCCACATCCTTCTTTTTGGAGGGCCTCTTGGCCCCCTGTGGGCAGAGGACATCTCTTCCAGTGTTGACCCCCTGCACAAAGTTAGAGTGCAGTGCCTGAGACTCTGTGTGTCTTTTCCCTGGCCTGTTGAGCTATTTTTGTGGTAGTGCTGAAGCAATTTTACCATGTTGAATGTGCAGAAGGCAGTTCAGCTTTAAGGGCTAGAGACTGCCTTGAAAACTAACAGCCCAGATTTAAGGAAATGCACCGTCGATCTTGGGCCTCCTGCTGAGCGCACAACCTGTCAGCAGCGCGATAGTTGCTGGGCTGTGCGCTAAAATCATTTAAACTAGTAGGCAGCGCCAAATTGACTTGCTGCCTGTGTAATGTATATACCTTTAAGGGGGGAACTACTTTTTACAGCTCATGTATACTGCAGTACCGGCAGTGACCAAACCTGTATATAGCACTGAGTAGTAATCTGTACAGACCAGTTCCCGTGTGAGCCACTTTGAGTAAACACCTGTTATACCGTTCTCCTGCAGTCTGTGTCTTATTATACACAGACACAACATTGGCGACAAGGCAAGTTCGAACCTACCTGCAACTCTGCATCACCTCCCGGGGATTCGTTCCTGGAGCTCAGTGGATTGGAGGTCAAGGCCAGAGACTCGGGCGTCGACCACGGGCAACTGCCCAGTCATCCAGCAGAGACTCGAGAATTGCGGGGGAGGCTGTCGAGAGCCAGGCTTGGCTTTCCAGTCGAGGTGGTCCAGCGAAACGGGCTGGCAACAGGTAGTGCGCAGACCCTTCCCGGAGAGCGGCGGGCTAGAGCCCGACCGAGCGGCACAGCAAAGGGCCGAGCAGCGTCGACGGGGGAGAGAGAGGGCAGAGTGCACAGGGCACAGCCGGTGTTCAGGGGCCGAGCAGCGTCAAAGAGAGGGAGAGAGAGATGTGCAGAAATCCGCGAGGCGCCGCCATTGCCACGAGGACCGCCGAGAGCGGCGTTGGCAGCAGCGCAGGAGAAGCGCGCGAAACCTACAGGGCGCCGCCATTGCCACGAGAACTGCCGGGAGCGGCGTTGGCAGCAGCGGGGGAGGAAGGAAAGCACGGGAGACACCATTTTAAACCACACCCAAAATGCCGAAGCGTGGCAGTATCACCGCATTTGACAATGAAGTCGAAGATTGGACTACATATGTCGAACGAATAGAGGTATGCTGCAAGGCAAATGAGGTGTCAGATGACAAGAAAGCATCGGTATTGCTAAATTTAATGGGTGCAAAGACGTATGGTTTATTACGAAATCTAGTAACCCCAACGAAGCCAATGGAAAAGAGTTTTGAAGACATAGTAACGATACTACAGGAATATTTAAACCCCACTCCGCTGCTGATAGCAGAAAGATTCAAGTTTCACAAACGGAACCAGCATAAGGATGAAAGCAATGCTGATTATTTAACAGAACTGCGCAAACTATCGAAACACTGCCAGTTTGGAGCGGGACTGGCAGATACCTTAAGGGGACAAGTTTGTGTGTGGGCTTCAAAGTGAAGGAACCCAGAAATGGCTTTTATCTGAAAGGGACCATACGCTGGAAAAGGCTTTCAGCATTGCGGTATCATATGAAGCAGCAGCACGGGGCGCTGCAGAGATACAACAGAGACCGCAAGAATATGGCACAAACGAAATGTCATATAGAACAGAGAAGTGCTATCGCTTCGGCAGAACAACACATGACCAGAATGATTGCTGGTTCAAAGACAAAGTTTGCAGACAGTGTGGAAAAGTAGGACACATAGCACGAGTCTGCAGGTCGGGAAAGAAAACCAGCAATAAGAAACCTATCAAAGAAAAGTACAAGAAGGTACATAAGATGACGGAGAATAGTTCAGATGAACAAAAGAGTGATAACGACTCCGAAAGCAGGGAACTGAGTTGTCTGAAACTACATAATGTGATCACAACGGAGGATCACCAAACCATTTGGGTCACTCTCAAGATAGCAGGAGTCCAGGTAAAGATGGAATTGGACACAGGATCAGCCCTAACAGTCATAAACCGACGGGACGACGAGCGGCTATTCTCACACATACCCTTGAGAGACACAAAAATTATTTTGAAGACGTACACGGGGCAAAAAGTCTACCCCAAAGGAAAAATAAGGGTGACCGTTATATGTAACGGTAAGGAAACACCAAAACTAGACCTGTATGTATTGCAAGATGGAGGACCACCATTACTGGGACATGAATGGATCCGGAAAATACAACTGGATTGGCATTCCACACAGGCACTGACTGTGGCTGACAAAAAGGATGACGACGTCACACCTGGGCGACTGTCAAAGATCCTAACTGACGCAAAAGAAGTGTTCCAGCAAGGACTCGGAACACTAAAAGGCATGACAGCGATGATTAAAATTGAAGAAAACGCAAGCCCAAAATTTTTTAAGGCCAGACTGGTACGCTATGTGATCCGCCCAGCCGTCGAAGCAGAGCTGGAGAGTTTGGAACGTTCAGGTGTACTGTCCAAGGTAGATTTGAGTGAGTGGGCTACACCCATCGTCCCTGTGATGAAAAAGTCGTTGAGCAGCACGCCTGGGGAACCAAGGAAGGTTCGCATCTGTGGGGACTTTAAGGTAACAGTGAACCCGGTCCTTCACACCGTACAATATCCACTTCCGCGGATTGAAGATATTTTCGCCTCGCTATCTGGAGGGAAACGCTTCACTAAGATTGATCTGGCCCAGACGTATCTGCAAATGGAGGTAGAAGAAGCATCAAAAAAATACCTCACAATCAACACCCATAAAGGTCTCTACCAATACAACGGGCTGGTATTCGGGGTAGCATCAGCTCCGGCTATTTGGCAGAGGGCAATGGAACAAGTCCTGCAAGGGATCCCAGGGACCCAGTGTTATTTGGACGACATCCTGGTCACGGGCGAAAATGACAGTGATCACCTTGCCAACCTGGAGCAGGTGCTCACTAGATTGCAGGAATATGGGCTCCGAGCTAACCACCCCAAATGCGAGTTTTTTAGAAAACAGATCTCGTATTGTGGCCACGTTATCGATAAAGAGGGGTTACATAAGTCCCCAGAGAAGATTGAGGCAGTAGTCAAGGCTCCAGCACCGGAAAATGTGTCACAACTGAGGTCGCTCCTCGGGCTGGTAAACTACTACCATAAGTTCTTGCCAAATTTGTCTACAATACTACACCCACTGAACACCCTACTGCAAACTGGGGTGCCATGGAAGTGGAGTGACGAATGTAGACGAGCTTTCCAGAAGAGCAAAACACTAATCACATCGAAAGAGGTATTGGCCCATTACAACCCAGCATTACCAATTCGGTTGGCATGTGATGCGCCACCCTACGGCATTGGAGCGGTGCTGTCGCACAAATTCTCGGACGGCTCAGAGAGGCCAATAGCCTTTGCGTCACGATCACTAACCTCAGCCGAGCGTAACTACGCCCAGATTGACAGGGAGGCCCTCAGCCTAGTGTGGGGAGTGAAAAAGTTCAATCACTATCTGCACGGGCAGAAATTCACCTTGCTGACTGATCACCAGCCTCTTGTCACCATTTTTAATCTGAAGAAGGGAGTTCCGGTGATGACTGCGCAACGACTACAAAGATGGTCACTTTTTCTAGGGGCGCAGCACTATGAGATTGAATATAAGGGCACGAAACAGCATGGAAATGCTGATGGGCTATCACGCCTGCCACTGCCTACTGCGGAGGAAGCACCAGCAGTGGATCCTGTCGAAATATTCCATTCGACTATAGTTGAATACCTACCAGTGACTAACGCTTGTATCGAAAAGGAAACCCGAAATGACCCGACTGTCTCGGGTATATGATTTGACGGTGAAGGGATGGCCAGCACATGGCGACTCACTGTTGCCAGCATTCTCGACAAGGAGAGAACAGCTGTCAGTTTGCCGGCGGACCTTGATGTGTGGATCCCGAGTGGTAATTCCACCCAAGTTAAGGGATAGAGTGCTCAATGAGCTTCATGAGGGTCATCTGGGAGAGGTAAAAATGAAAAGCCTAGCCAGGGCTTATGTGTGGTGGCCGGGAATCGATAAACAAATCGAGGACCTGACCAAGAGCTGCTCAGGATGCCAGAAAATCCAAAATGCACCACCACAGGCCCCTCTACACCCATGGGAGTGGCCCTCATCTCCATGGCAATGGGTGCATATTGATTTTGCTGGTCCATTCATGGACTCAATGTTTTTAATAGCCGTGGATGCGCACTCAAAATGGCCTGAGGTCATCAAAATGTCCTCCACCACCACAGAGAAAACTATTGCAGTCCTACGGACCATTTTTGCCAGGAATGGCTTGCCAGAACAGATTTGCTCCGACAACAGACCACAGTTTGTGTCCGAAGAGTTCCGGAGGTTCTTGAAAAAGAATGGGGTAAGGCATTACACATCCGCCCCGTATCATCCAGCCACAAATGGATTGGCTGAGAGGTTCGTACAAACCTTTAAGAAGGCAATAAAGGCTATGTACAATGACAACATTCCGCTGCAGCACAAGGTGGACAATTTCCTGTTCGCCTACCGGAATGCGACACATGCAGTCACCAACCAGGCCCCAGCCATGATGTTCTTTAACCGAAGGTTAAGATCTCGCCTGGATTTGCTCAGACCAAACGTACGAAGAGATGTTGAGAGTAAGCAATTCCAGCACATCCATGAGAAGCCAACAAGGAGGTTCAATGTAGGGCGACCAGTCTTGGCCCGCAACTACCGAACAGAAAAATGGCAGCCAGGAACGATATGCACACGGCAGGGCCCGCTAATGTACACAGTGGACGTTGGGGAGAGCATCGTGAGACGCCATGCTGACCAGATCCTGGAGCCACTGGAACAAGTCAACCCCATGCCTTGCCCATACGTACCTGGTGATGAACCCGACGTACAGGTCGCATCTACCCCAGAAACAGTAGCATCGGAAGCTGATGAACCAACCGACGACAGGGGGCCAGAATCGCCTCCGCACCAAGAGCAAGACACTCGGGAAAGGCGCTATTCAGAAAGGATCAGGAAGCCTCCCCAAAGACTGAATATATAAATAGACTATTTTCAGCTAATGTTGCATGTTAAAAGTGTTAATTGTAATTAGTTTGATATTTAATTGTTAAATGAGTGTTATGGTACTGTTAATCTAAAAGAGGAGGAATTGTAATGTATATACCTTTAAGGGGGGGAACTACTTTTTACAGCTCATGTATACTGCAGTACCGGCAGTGACCACACCTGTATATAGCACTGAGTAGTAATCTGTACAGACCAGTTCCCGTGTGAGCCACGTTGAGTAAACACCTGTTATACCGTTCTCCTGCAGTCTGTGTCTTATTATACACAGACACAACAGCCTGTACTTTCTAAACGGGCCTTGCAGTGCCTATGCCCGTTTTCGAACCTCATCGAATTTCCCGGCCAAAGTGTCCATGCACACAATTCACTAAAGGCTAGTGGACGGGTACAAAAAGTAATCAAAAAGACTAATGGAATGTTGACCTTCATCCCAAGCAGCTGGAATACAATGGAGGAAATGATGCTTCAGTTGTACAGAGCCTTGGTCAGATCCCATCTAGAGTACTATGTTCAGTTCTGGGCACCGCACCTCAGGAAAGATATGTCGGACTTAGGTTAATTTATTTTTGGAAAGAACATTAGAGTAGATGTGTAAGTGAGGATAACAAAACATGAGTATCATAGTTAAAACTGGATCAATGGACATCAATGGAGGGCAGGAGTGATGCACCATAATCACATTTGTTATTTCAAGGCAAAATGAGGTGATGCTGAGACCAGTTTAAAAGCAAAAGATGGGCCCAGTAGAGGTGTAAAACTAAAAACAGATCTGGATCAAAAATGGTTAAAAATCATTTTAAATCTTTTAAATTTTGCAATGGTATAAAAGTGGTCCATTTTCAGCAGTTAAAGAAGTATTCTGACATTACATTTTAATCTGATGACAGCTATGCTTAAAACACTAAGCAATTCTAGTGAGAACTCAATGGAGTTTATATGATATTTAAAACAGTGATTGAGGTAAGCATCCCGTTTTAAGTGGATAAATTCTATTTTTGAAGCATGAGGCATGGGTGCTGATGCATTGTGCCTCACAGTGTAAGGCACTGTTTTCTCTATTCTATTCAGCACTCCAAAGAACTGCTGAATGAATAGCCGTGACCTAATTTGTATCTTCTTCCAAGAATTCCAGAAGGGCATCGAGAAGGAAATGGTCTTGCAGAGCACAACAAAAGTGCTGAGTGCATTTCCACCCAGCTTCGAAAATTAAGGCCTTTATTTTAAAATAGCGGGGTGGGGAAGGGGCTAGATAAGTGGGTAAGTACAAAACCCTCATGCTGGCCCAGACTCAGAGTATTTTAACTCCAGGGCCTCATTATAATCTCCCTGGTGGGTTTCCCACCTGATTCGCTGACTTGCTGGGAATTTCTAGAGCGCAATTTCCAGTGAGTCAGCCAGAGACCTATTTTAAGCGAGAATCCATCTCTTAAAGCGAGGTTGTATTCCCGTCTGCAAAATTTTGCTGTTGGAGTGGGTCAGCAAAACTCTGAGACAGCATAAATCGCAGGCAAGGCCCCAGGTTCTCTACGGCCTCCCTGGACAGTAAACACACAGTAAACCACTATCGTACAGGACACTCTCCGTGGGCTGTATTAAAGAACAAAAAGACCTGCCCAGGCAGTGGGAAGGTTTCTTGAGAACTTCAATGGTCTGCTCAATGAGGGCTGTAGTTGAGCCATGGATCTAATTGTAGTGCAGTTCGGCAGTGAGTGTAGGATCTTGTAAGAAATCATAAGCCAATTTTGCAGGGAATAGCCCTTGTCCCCAAGCAGCCAGCCTCTCACTTGCTGTGGAGCCGAAGCGTGGGAGATGGAGGATGGGGGCAAGATAAAAGTATCATAGCAGCTGCAAGGAAAGTAGCCACAGACCTGCATGATGCGCTGTTAGTGATCACATGCCAATTGTATATTAATGGAGTGGAAGCCCTTGTGATTCTTGATGCAGCGGGATCATGTGAAGGAGCCCCGAAGGATGACATGGATGCGTCAATGACGCTGTGGATTTGGGAGAAACCTGTAATCTGTGAACCCCAGAACCCTGTCCTGCTGCTTCTGGTTGTCCTGGGGAAAAATGACGAAAGTGTTTGTTCTAGCAAACATGGCATCAATCACCTGCTTAACGTAAGCATGCACTGCAGATTGACTGATATTGCTGATATCCTGTATGGCAACTTGGAAGGAGCTGGAGGCAAAGAAGTTGAGAGCTGTAGTGACCTTGACTGCAACAGGCAATGCAGCACTAGCTGTGGGATTTGGTTGTAGGTTTTGTTCAGGTGGTACAGCTCTATGACAGCCTCCCTAGATAAGCATAGCCTCCTTGAGTACTGCTCCTCAGGGAACTGCAGGTATGTTGTCCTAGACGTATACACTCATTTATGAGACTAAAGATTCATGCAAGCATGCTTCCCTCGATTTGGTTTCCCTGCTTGCTCTTTCCTCCTGCAGCTGCTCCTCTTCTTTATCCTCCAGCCAGAGTGGAATTACCAAAAGGACTTGCATGATGAAAAAAATGAAATGCCAGAAGTCCTTTAAGAGTTCAGAACATTGTATAACCACTACAAGTATTTAAAAATAGTCAAAGTAGAATCTAAACACTATCTAATACAAGCAAAATATCTCCCAGAACTTTACAGCTTTTTAGAAGATCCCTTTTGATACCACCGGAAATGGCTGTCTCCCAACTAGTAGCGCCCAGGGTTTGTGGAAATGTTGAGGAAGTGGCAGTAGCAATGCAGCTAGAGATTGAAAATGGTGCCTTAAGTGTTTTTGACTTTGATTTGCATATATTAATGAGGCACCTGCCTGTTTCCAGAGGGAGCTCTGACTGTCTAAATCAAGATCTGCCCAAAAATGGAGATGCTAAGAAACCAGTTGTGGTGTATGTAACCTGTTCCACCTTAAGAGAACTTAAACCTGTTCCACCTTAAGAGATGTACTACTTTCTCTGGCTGCTGTATACGTAATACCGGTGGTGACCACCGGTATATAAGCACTGTGTAGTAAGATTGTATTTAGTATAGTCCTGACCTCCAACCAGTAAAGACCTGTTGAACTTTAATCTTGTAGTCTGTGTGTTATTAATTACAACTAGAACACACAGACTTTACAGTGGTGACGAGTCAGATTCTTACCCTGCGGCAGTTATATCCACGGCGGCTTCGTCCACAGAATGGACGTCGAAGAGAGGCTTCCACCCTCATCACCCTGCTGGAAGACACGTCGCGCGGCAGACATCGAGAAACCAGAGTGCAGAAGACATCCTGAACTCGAAGCCTTCATCAGCGGCTGTCAGCTATCTTCTTTCTACCTCGGTAGTGGGTAAGCCGGGCAGCGACGCGAACAGAAAGTCGGCCGCGTTGGCTGTACAGACGGGGAGGGAAGACGGAGGAATAAGGGCGGTGAGATCGATCGCGACCGGAGATAAGGGCCGGGCCACATTCGGGCCGAAAGGCGCAGCGCGGGGACATCGATCGCGGCTGGTGATAAGGGCCGGGCCGCATTCGGGCTAAAAAGGCGCAGCGTCTGGGGGCAACTGAAGGCACGAGAGCCGCGGTGAAGCGGAGACAGCGTCGGGGGACGGGTGAAGACCGCCAAGCGCGGGAAAACCGCCATTTTGTAGGCGGAGGACGAAGACAAGAGCGCGGAAGCCGCCATCTTGGATAAAAATAAAAATTAATTAAATTGCAACGATGCCTAAACATGGGAACATTAATACCTTTGATAGCGACATCGAAGATTGGGCTATGTATGTAGAACGCATACAAAATTATTGTAAAGCAAATAAAATCCCAGATGAAGAGAAAGCACTAACATTATTAAACTTAATGGGTGCAAAGACATACGGGCAATTGAAACACCTTTTATCACCAGATGAACCGGCGGATAAGACGTTCGAGGAGATTGTTACTGTCCTGAAAAATCACCTAAACCCCACGCCGCTGATGCTAGCGGAACGATTTAAATTTTACAGCAGAAGGCAGCTGAAGGATGAAAGCAATGCTGAATATTTAATGGAATTGCGTAAGCTAGCAAAGTACTGTCAATTTGGAACGAGACTGACAGAGGCGCTACGAGATAAATTTGTGTGTGGTTTATTAAAAGAAGATACACAAAAGCGATTGCTCGAGGAGAATGAGCTGACGCTTGAGAAAGCGGTCACTATGGCAGCAGCACACGAAGCCGCAGCGAGAGGCACGGCAGTAATGCAGCTATGGTCACCGGAACTCAGTACAAATAAATTGGGTTTGAGTACTGTAAAATGTTATTGTTGCGGAAAGACAACGCACGATCAGAACCAGTGTTGGTTTAAAAACCAAGAATACAGAACGTGTGGCAGGCTTGGCCACATAGCTAAAGTATGCCGGTCAGGAAAGAAGACCAGCAACAAAAAGTCACCGCAAGGAAAATACATAAAGGTACACAAGGTGACAAAGAACAGTTCGACCGAACAGAAGTCAGATTCAGACGCTAGCAGTAATGAACTGGGTAGCTTAAGAGTACACAACGTTGGTAAGGATGCAGATCTCCAGACAATTTGGGTCACCCTTCAGATAGCAGGAGTCCAAGTAAAGATGGAATTGGACACTGGATCGGCATTGACGGTCATGAATAAGAAAGATTACAAAAGGTTATTCCAACATATTCCCCTCCGGGATACGGAGATTATATTGAAAACATACACGGGGCAAAGAGTGTACCCCATCGGAAAGATAGAGGTAAAGGTGGTCCACAAGGGCGAAGAAAGCCAAGTAATGGACTTATATGTGCTACCTGAAGGAGGTCCACCACTACTGGGACGGGAGTGGATTAGGAAAATGAATATGGACTGGCACTCCTTGAAGGCACTAACGGTAGATTCCGGGGAAACAGATGTCAAACCTAAACGATTGTCCAGAATATTGGATGATGCTAAAGAGGTGTTCCAGCAGGGACTGGGAACACTGAGAGGAATTACGGCAAACATCAAGATTGATGAACATGCACACCCAAAATTTTTTAAAGCCAGACCGGTACCCTATGCAATACGACCTGCTGTAGAAGCGGAACTGGAAGCGCTAGAACATTCAGGTGTACTGTCTAAGGTAGATTGGAGTGAGTGGGCTACGCCCATTGTTCCCGTTACAAAACGTCCTTCGAGCAACAAGCCAGGAGAACCAGGGAAGGTTCACATCTGTGGAGATTTCAAAATCACCGTTAATCCGGTGCTTCACACGGTGCAGTATCCGCTTCCGCGGATTGAGGATATTTTTGCTTCGTTGTCTGGCGGGAAACACTTCACCAAGATAGACCTGGCGCAGGCGTACTTGCAGATGGAGGTTGAAGAAGAGTCACGCCAATACCTCACGATCAACACGCATCGAGGTTTGTACCGGTACAATAGGCTGGTTTTTGGAGTGGCATCGGCTCCAGCAATTTGGCAGAGGGCCATGGAGCAGGTATTACAGGGAATTCCAGGCACACAATGTTACCTGGATGATATTCTGATTACAGGTGATGGTGATGAAGAACACCTCGCAAACTTGGAACTGGTGCTCAACAGACTGAAAGAGTATGGACTTAGAGTTAATCGGCAGAAATGTGAGTTCTTCCAGAAGCGGATCTCGTACTGTGGTCATGTCATTGACCGGGAGGGGCTTCATAAGTCTCCTGACAAGATAGAGGCAGTTGTAAAGGCTCCCGCTCCGGATAATGTCTCTCAGTTGAGGTCGTTTCTAGGATTGATTAACTATTACCATAAATTTCTACCAAATCTATCCATGGTACTGCACCCGCTAAACGCTCTTTTACAGAAGGGGGTACCATGGGAATGGAGCGAAAACTGTAAGAAGGCATTTCGCAAAAGCAAAGAATTGATCACCTCAGAGGAAGTGTTGGCTCACTTCAACCCGACACTGCCTATTCGGTTGGCTTGTGATGCTTCTCCATATGGTATTGGGGCAGTACTCTCACACAAGTTGCCAAATGGCACGGAAAGGCCAGTCGCGTTTGCATCCAGATCATTGACCTCCGCTGAGCGCAACTATGCGCAGATCGATAGGGAGGCTCTCAGCCTTGTATGGGGAGTGAAGAAGTTTAATCATTACCTGCAGGGCCAAAAATTCACACTTCTGACAGACCATCAGCTGTTGGTATCCATTTTTAACCCTAAGAAGGGTGTTTCAGTGATGACAGCACAGCGTCTCCAGAAATGGTCCCTTTTCCTAGGGGCACATCAATATCAAATAGAATTCAAAGGTACGAAGCAGCATGGCAATGCTGATGGGCTGTTGCGCCTGCCATTACCTGAAGAAGAAGAAATGACGAAAGTTGACCCTGTTGAGTTATTTCATTTGACCATCATCGAGTGTTTACCAGTCACCAATGCAAGTATTGAAAGAGAAACCAGGAACGACCCGACACTGTCCAGAGTCTACGAGGTGACAGTGAAAGGATGGCCAACACGTGGTGATCCTCTGTTACCGGCATTCTCGGCAAGGCGAGACCAGCTGTCCGTCTGCCATGGTACTTTGATGTACGGGACAAGAGTGATTATTCCTCCCAAGTTAAGGGAAAGAGTTCTAAAAGAACTGCATGAAGGTCATCTGGGGGGAGTTAAGATGAAAAGTCTTGCTAGGGCTTATGTATGGTGGCCGGGTATTGACCAACAGATAGAGGAGTTGACGAAAAGCTGCGCTGGGTGCCAAAAAGTGCAAAATGCACCTCCGATCGCACCACTACACCCATGGGAATGGCCTTCAGCCCCATGGCAACGCGTACATATTGACTTTGCTGGTCCATTCATGGACTCCATGTTCCTAATTGCGGTGGACGCACATTCCAAATGGCCAGAAGTGATCAAGATGAATACCACTACTTCAGAAAAGACAATTGCGGTGTTAAGAACAATATTCGCAAGGAACGGATTGCCAGAATAGATCTGTTCGGACAACGGACCACAGTTCGTGTCGGAAGAATTCCAAAAATTCTTAAAGAAGAATGGGGTGAAACATTATACCTCTGCCCCATATCATCCGGCGACAAACGGGTTGGCCGAGAGATTTGTCCAAACATTCAAAAAGGCAATAAAGGCCATGAACGATGACCAGATTCCGCTGCAGCACAAGGTGGACAATTTCCTAATGGCGTATCGAAACACCGCTCATGCAGTGACTAACCAAAGTCCTGCCATGATGTTTTATAACAGGAGGTTGCGGTCCAGGTTGGACTTGTTAAAACCAAATGTGCGGAGGGAAGTGGAAAACAAACAGTTCCGGCATATTAATAACAAGTCCACTCGAAGTTTCGAAGTAGGACAACCAGTGTTGGCAAGGGGCTATGGAAACAAAAAATGGCAGTCCGGAACAATTCGGGCCAGACAAGGACCTCTGATGTACACAGTAGATATTGGTAACAATGTGATAAGGCGTCATGCGGATCAACTGGTAGAATCAAGAGCAAGGGTCGAACCCATGGTTGCGACAGAGACAACTGTGGAAGACGTTAATGAACCTGAAGCATCTACCTCGGCAGGGACTGTACCTGATGATGACGTCCAATACATAGGAAACCAACAAGAAGAGTCACCTCAGCAACAAGAATCAGAGACCACTGAAAGGCGTTATCCAGACCGAATCAGAAGGCCTCCTGAGACTGAACCTTTGAACTGTTTATACCTGAAGTTATATATGTATATATGTTATGATGTTATGTTAAATGGGGATATGACTATTAAGCTAAAAAGGGAGGATTGTGGTGTATGTAACCTGTTCCACCTTAAGAGAACTTAAGCCTGTTCCACCTTAAGAGATGTACTACTTTCTCTGGCTGCTGTATACGTAATACCGGTGCTGACCACCGGTATATAAGCACTGTGTAGTAAGATTGTATTTAGTATAGTCCTGACCTCCAACCAGTAAAGACCTGTTGAACTTTAATCTTGTAGTCTGTGTGTTATTAATTACAACTAGAACACACAGACTTTACAGTGGTAAGTCAGTGGGGTGGATTTTAACTTACACTGCCGGGCAGAAAACTGGCGGTGGCAGATTGGCTGCCTATTATACACTCCACCCGATTTTCCTTTCCGTTGAATTCAATTTTGGTTCCGCTACCATCCATTTTTAGGCGTAAATAGGCATTAGCGAGATGGAAATTGGCCCCAGGAAGTCAAGACCACATGTAGTTTTCAGGTGAGGCAGGCTTTGACATCAAGCGATAATTGGACCAGGTGTATGCCGGATGTAATTCAGTTCCCATTTTAAACTTATGCATTCTGTCCTTACTTTTGTATATTTCATTTTATGCTATTAGTTACAGTTAAATAGCAAAGCCTAATACAAGCAAAATATCTCCCAAAACTTGCAGCTTTTTAGCTGAGAGCAGCTGAGCCAGGGCCCCTTTAGTACAGGGGATTTATTTGATGAGTGCATTTGGATTGTTCAGCCATTACTATAGCTCATGCAGCAAAGTCTATTGTTTTCAAAAGAGTAGCTTGTTTGCTTGTGTGGGTTAGTTCAAAGCATTTGCATTTTTACATTGACAAATCCTAACAATGATCTAATAGATCATACTGCCCACTGCGTAAATGTCTGAAATGCCATGTTTTCAATGTAAGACTGTAGCAAATACAGTGTTGAACAGCTATCCATGTTTTTGTTTAAACTTTAATGGATTTTTTTTGCAATCACGATTGTAGTTTTAGAAGAACAACATAATAACAAAATATGTTAACATAGTTCTTTCCTCTTACTTTTTTTTAATTGTGTGCTCCGAAGAATAGTTTTATTTCACACAGATGGATCCAGTGTAAAGCTACCTCTGTACACCAGCAATGTGTCTCAGCCCCAACCTCAGACGAGCACCCCGAGTGCAGGGTTGTTCAATCTTTTTTATCTTCGTGGGTTGCATAGGTGCATACAATGGAGCGACAGGAGTCACCTATAAAGTTTAAATCCATGTTCTTCTAATATGCATATACAGGTAGACTATCCTTTATCCGCACTTCCGAAAACCTCTAAGTTTTTTCGTGGAGCGTAAGTCGTGCGCACGACATGACCCGAGTGGCGCCAAACATGACAGGAGTGGTCCGGGAGCTCTGCCTTTCCCTGTGAGCAGGGCAGAGGGTCACAGAGTTCCCTCCTGGGTAGGAGATTGCAGGCCGAGCCGGGCAGTGTGAAGGAGGTACCGGGAGAGTGAACCCAACAATACAGCAGCCCGTCCGATAGCTGCAGCGGCCCGTCCAATAGTCTTTTCTTCCCCCCCCCCCCCCCGACCTGATTTGTGGGCCAGCTTAGTGTAGGAGTCAGCCGATATCCGGCTTTCCCACAACTGGCGGCGGCAGTCGAGCCCCAGACCCCCGCTAAGTCAAGGAATTCAGATACGGAGCAGGGGGAGCCGGAAACCTCGATCTAACGGCAGAAATCAGCAGCCGTTTTGTTAGGTTTTTTTTCTTCCCCTAGCATTTTTTTTAAACAGTCAGGCTGTGGAAAGAGTCTCTGTAGCTTAGCAACAGCTTCAGAGATGCTTCCAAGGCAGGGCCCGAGTGTTTACAAGCTGTTGCTAAGCAACAGTGTTTGTTGTCAGATACGGAGATGAAAACCTTCTGAAATCCGAAAACCGAAACACAGCTGGTCCCAAGGTTTTCGGATAAAGGATAGTCTACCTGTACTGTTAACAGATCTTGATGTTCTGATTGAAGATTTCTGCACCAATGAGGCAATGCTGTTAAGAACAGCTCTCAAACTCCAAGCGCACAAAATTCAAGTAGGACAAACCAACAAGAAATATATGCACATATAGGGCTGAGTTTCGAGATGGACTGCCAGGTCTCGGGAGCTGCATGTTGCACACAGGCCACAATTTGGACATCCCTGCCCTAATGCATCAGAGTGAGATTTTTCCGTTCCCCACACCAGCCATCCTGCAGCCACTCTAAGTGATGTGGATACTTTAGTGCCAACTAGTGCTGAATAAGGGATTTTTGTTGTTGCTGTGGACCGATGCACGAAAGCCCTGCAATTGAGGTATTGGCTTTACATTCTTGTGAGCCTTTGGCAAGTGCTTGCTGTAACTAAGAATAACTCACTAGTGCTGCACAGCCTACCTGCAAAAAAATTATACAACAAACCTTATACCAAGACAAAGCCCAATTTCCAGCATGCACCGCTCCACTGCATTCCCATTGATTCCCAATGGCAGCTGATGCTATCATGAGTATCAGAACAATGACTGTCCGGAGGCATTCTGAAATGTCGCTGCAGTACAAGCAAAATTGGACACGTGTCCATTTGTAACTCATAAGTTTCCTTTTAGTTTTCTTTTCCTCAGTTCCCTGGCCTCCTTGAACAATGCATAACTTGTAGTTGAGAGTGGTAAGTTGGCCTGCTCATAAGCTTCCATCAATGTTGCACTGAGCCACCACTATCGGGTGCACGAGAGAATGGCAATGGAGGATAAAGAATCTAGGGAAGAGATAGAAGAGGCATTACTACACATATTTAATAATTCGTTAGAAAAAGGTGTAGTGCCAGAAGACTGGCGGATAGCTAATGTAATACCTATATTCAAGAAGGGGGATAGAACATGTCCAGGGAATTATAGACCAGTCAGCTTAACATCGGTGGTAGGAAAAATAATGGAATCCCTACTAAAGGAGAAAATAGAAGAACATCTAGCAACCAAAAATACAATAAGGGAGTCAGCATGGATTTCAAAAGGGGAAGTCTTGCTTGACCAACCTCATTGCATTTTTTGAAGAGGTGACAGAGAGAGTAGACAATGGTAATGCAGTCGATGTAATTTATCTAGATCTTCAAAAGGCATTCAATAAGGTACCCCATAATAGACTGATGAACAAGGCCAGGGAATGTGGAGTCAAGAGCCAAGTAGCAGAATGGATAGCCAGTTGGCTTCAAGACAGAAAGCAGAGAGTTGGAGTAAAGGGTAGCTATTCACAGTGGCAGAAGGTGGGTAGTGGTGTTCCACAAGGATCAGTGCTGGGACCACTGTTGTTTACAATTTACATTAATGATTTAGACTTTGGAATCAAAAACACAATTTCTAAATTTGTGGAGGACACCAAATTGGGAGGGAATAGTCAATACTGAGGAGGACTGCAACAAATTACAGGAGGACGTTAATAAACTTGCAGAATGGGCATATAATTGGCAAATGAAGTTCAACACAGATAAATGTGAGATATTACATTTTGGTAGGAATAATAGGGAGGTCACATTACTTGGAGGATGCGAGTCTAGGTGGGGTAGAGGAACAAAGGGATCTCGGAGTACAAATACACAAATCACTAAAAGTTGCAACACAGGTTAGTAAGGCCATAAAAAAAGCAAACCAAGCACTAGGGTTTATTTCTAGAGGGCTAGAATTGAAAAGTAGGGAAGTTATTGCTAAACCTGTATTGAACCTTGGTTAGACCACACTTAGAGTACTGCGTACAGTTCTGGTCGCCATATTATAAAAAGGATATAGAGGCACTGGAGAGGGTGCAGAGAAGATTTACAAGGATGATACCAGAAATACATATCAGGAAAGGATGAACAGGCTGGGTCTCTTTACTCTTGATAAAGAAGGCTGAGGAGTGACCTAATAGAGGTCTTTAAAATTATGAAAGGTTTTGATAGAGTGGATACAGAGAGAATGTTTCCACTTGTGGGGAAGAGCATAACTAGAGGCCAGCAATAGAAGATAGTCACCAAGAAATCCAATGGGGAATTCAGAAGAAACGTCTTTGCCCAAAGAGTGGTGAGAATGTGGAACTCGCTACCACAGGGAGTGGTTGAAGCGAATAGTATAGATGCATTTAAGGGGAGGTTAGACAAGCATATGAGGGAGAAGGGAATACAGAGTTAGGCTGATAGATTTAGATGAGGAAAGATGGGAGGAGGCTCGAGTGGAGCATAAACGCCGGCATAGACTGGTTGGGCTGAATGACCTGTTTCTGTGCTGAATATCCCATGTAATTCTACAATTCCTCCCACCGCATGGCACCTGATATTCACACTGAAAAGCATCTGTGATTGGGATCTCAAAAGTGTGGGCATGGTGCCCGTGTAACCAACTGGCCTGATGCAGTTCATTGGTACCCCAGTGCATTGCAGCATTCAGCCCTATTCTTTTTAACTTTTAACCATACCAGTCACACAAGACTCATATGTATGCTGCATAAATAGTATACTACATATGAAGTTTTTGAATACCATATTTATTGCACTTGTGAAAGACATCATAGAATCTTAGAATATTACACTTCAGAAGATCATTCAGCCCATCAAATTGCCACTAAATAATGTGATACCCAAAATTGTAACAGTACCCCAACTGTGGCTGAATTAAGGTCTCATACAAGTTAAACATTACCTCCTTTGTTTTGTATTCTATGCCTCTGGATTCTGTTTGGATTTCTATTATTGCCTTAGCTACTTTAATGATCTATGTGTTTTCACAATGAGATCCCTATACGCGATGTAAAACTTTACCATTTAGGACGTATGGGTCTGAAAATTTGCAGCCATTCTGGCTATCTTAGGTAAGAGAATGGTTGAAGGCCAGAGGTTAGATGAGGTGCCAGATACCAGTTTCCCAATCAGTTTTCACGGGGCCTTAAGAACATAGGATTTAAGAGCAGGAGTTGGCCATACGGCTCCTCGAGCCTGCTCCACCATTCAATAAGATCATGGCTGATCATCGACCTCAACTCCACTTTCCCGCCCAATCTCCATATCCCTTGATTCCCCTAGAGTCCAAAAATCTATCGATCTCAGCCTTGAATATACTCAAAGACTCAGCATCCACAGCCCTCTGGGGCAGAGAATTCCAAAGATTCCCAACCCTCTGAGTGAAGAAGTTCCTCATCATCTCGGTCTTAAATGGCCTACCCCTTATCCTGAGACGATGTCCCCAAGTTCTAGACACTCCAGCCAGGGGAAACAACCTCTCAGCATCTACCCTGTCAATCCCCATCAGAATCTTGTATGTTCCAATGAGATCACCTCTCATTCTTTTAAACTCCAGAGAGTATAGGCCCATTCTGCACAATCTCTCATCATAGGACAGCCCTCTCATCCTAGGAATCAATCTAGTGAACCTTCATTGCACCGCCTCCAAGGTAAGTATATCCTTCCTTAGATAAGGAGACCAAAACTGTGCACAGTACTTCAGGTATGGTCTCACCAAGGCCGTGTACAATTGTAGCAAGACTTCCTTACTCTTATACTCCAATCCCCTTGCAATAAAGGCCAACATGCCATTTGCCTTCCTTATTGCTTGCTGTACCTGCATGCTAGCTTTCTGTGTTTCTTGCACGAGGACACCCAAATCTCTCTGAACACCAACATTTAAAAGTTTCTCACCATTTAAAAAATATTGTTTTTTTATTCTTCCTACCAAAGTGAATAACCTCACATTTCCCCACATCTGCCACCTTACTGCCCTACCCACCTAGCTTTGTATCATCAGCACTCTTGGATATATTACACTCGACCCCTTCATCTAGGTCATTAATATAGACTGTAGATAGCTGAGGCCCCAGCACTGATCCTTGTGGCACTTCACTAGTTACAGCCTGCCAACCTGAAAAAGAGCCGTTTATCCCTACTCTCTGTTTTCTGTCCATTAACCAATCCTCTATCCATGCTACTATATTACCCCCAACCCCATGAGCCCTTATCTTGTGTAATAACCTTTTATGTGGCACCTTAGCAAATGCCTTTTGAAAATCCAAATATACTACATCCAGTGGTTCCCCTTTATCTACCCTGCTAGTTACATCCTCAAAAAACTCTAATAAATTTGTCAAACACGATTTCCCTTTCATAAAACCATGTTGACTCTGCCTAATCATGCTATAATTTTCTAAGTGCCCTGATACCACTTCCTTAACAATGGATTTCAGCATTTTCCCGACGACTGATGTTAGGCTAACTGGCCTGTAGTTCCCTGTTTTCTTTCTCCGCCTTTCTTGAATAGAGGTGTTATATTTGCTCCCTTCCAATCCGCTGGGACTGTTCTAAAATCTAGGGAAATTTTGGAAGATCAAAATTAGGGTTGCAAAGGGGTGGAAAGTTTCCGGTGAATTTCCGGAAATTTTCCACGGGAAGTTTAGCTTGGGAATTTTGCCCAAAAAAGCACATGCTAGCATAATATTGTTTTTTTTGTATTTCTTTCTTTTTTTTCCCACAGGTCCTCTCTTAAAATTACTAACAGAGATGGAATCTTAATTATTAAGGAATTTCTTAATCAATATATGTTTATCTTCTTACTTGGCTTGTTTTAATAATTACAAGTTTTGTGTGTGACTGTGAACAAATGTGTCCTGATTGGTTGGATGAGTGGATGAGCGATTAGCTCCCTCTATTTGTAATATTTGCATATCGAATTGTGATTGGCCTGCAGGCATCTGTAAGACTGCTATCGTTTTTTTAAGATCCAGGTTAGGGGTCCTGAGGGAAGTCATTTTGATTTCTGCTGATGTTGTGATGATGCAGTAAGTAAATCAGACTTTATACCAAATAAACCAGTTACTTGTTGAACTCTGTTGTCCTTCAATTTAAAATATACAAAATAATACACTATTGGTGATGTAGCGTCGTGTGTGTACAGGTTATGCTTCCATCACATGGAGCATCAGCAAAAATGTACTCACCCTGTTGCAATCGTGCTGATCGACCGCAGTTCGACACAGAGATGAATGCCCTTTATTTCTCTGCATAGAACAATGCCATGTTTACCGTCGGATGTGTGGAAGCATTTTACCCCAGGCATTAAAGATGGAAAGACTGTGTACATGTGCAAACACTGTAGAAAGCCATATGTAAAGAATGCCACAAAGATGCAGCAGCATTTATCCAAATACAACAACTTCACTCAAAGCTCACAGCAGTCAGCCCAGAGTTCCTCTGCTTCCATTCAAGAAGATGATGGTTCTCATTCAGCATCAGGCTCCTTATCATCAGCAACTCTTGGCCCACTTGGAAGGTTCTTTGATACAATGGATAACCATAGCCAGAAGAATGCAAATGAGTGCCTTGCTCGAGCTGTATATGCAACAGGCTAACCCCTCATGCTCACAGCCAATGTGTACTGGAAGAGATTTTTCAATGTTATTCGCCCTGCATACTGTCCTCCCACCAGACATGCTTTGTCTACTTATTTGCTGGAGGCTGAGTATAACAGAGTCCAAGGAAAGCTGAAAGAAACGATAGCGATGGCAGACTGTGTTGCAGTTATCTCAGATGGGTGGTCAAATGTATGAGGGGAGGGCATCATAAACGACATCGTCTCCACTCCTCTCCCAGTGTTCTTCAAGAGCACAGACACGAAGGACAACAGACACATACATTGCTGATGAGCTGAAAGCGGTCATCAACGATCTTGGATCACAAAAGGTCTTTGCAGTAGTTACTGACAGTGCTGCGAATATGAAGGCTGCTTGGGCTCAAGTGGAGGAGGCCTACCCTCATATTACGTCTATTGGGTGCGCAGCTCATGGGCTTAACCTGCTCCTCAAGGACATCATGGGTTTGAGAACCATGGAAGCACTGTACAAGAGAGCCAAGCAAGTTGTTAAGTATGTCAGGGGAAAACAGGTAGTTGCAGCAACCTACAACTCCAAGCAAATGACAAAGAACAAGAACACCACACTGAAGCTGCCCAACAACACTAGATGGGGTGGTGTTGTCATAATGTACAACAGCCTTCTGGAGGGTAAGGAGTCGCTGCAAGAAATGGCAATATCCCAGTCTGGGGATATGGAAACCACCATCAAGAAAATACTGCTGGATGATGTGTTTTGGGAGAGAGTGGTTAGCAGCCTTAAACTACTCTCACCAGTAGCATCTGCAATTGCTCAGATTGAAGGAGATGACGCTGTCTTGTCAGATGTTCTCAGGCTTTTTACTGATTTAAAAGAACAAATCAGCATTGCCCTACCCACATCCCTGCTGCTCAAAGCAGAGGAGAAGGCAATTGTTCAATTCATACAGACGCGTCAAGAATTTTGTGTCAAGCCGATTCATGCTGCAGCATACATGCTGGACCCAAAGCATGTTGGGAGACCAATACTTTCTGGAGAACAGATCAACAGCGCTTACAGTGTGATTTCTACCCCCTCACACCATCGCAATCTGGATGTGGGCAAAGTTCTGGGAAGTCTGGCAAAGTTCTCTACCAAGCAAGGTCTTTGGAATGGGGATGGGATATGGGAATCATGCAAGCATATCAGTGCACATACCTGGTGGAAGGGACTTTGTGCATCTGAGGCCCTGTCACCTATTGCATCGGTGATACTCCAAATCCCACCTTCATCAGCGGCCTCTGAACGAAACTGGTCACTTTTTGGGAATACGCATACAAAGGTGCGCAACAGGCTGACTAACAAGAGAGTGGAGAAACTGGTGGCTATCCGGGCGAACCTACAACTTATTGAGCCAGATACAGAAGTGTCCACCACACAGCTAGACACTGACACAGAGGAGGAAATGGACACATCAGAGAATCAGGAGGAGCAATGAGGAGTAGAAGACTCAAAGGGACAAAATAAGGACAAATTACAGGCTAAATAAGCTGACGCTCTTTTTATTTTATTTTAGATGGGTCTTTTTTGTGGGGGTTCAATAAAGTTCAAAATTATAACCTAAATAAAGTTTTGAAAGCCTGTTTTTATTTGTATGGAACAGTATGTCTATTTTGACGACAAAGATAATATAAGGGTCAGAGACAAAAACCATCTGTGCAAAAAAACTCAAAATTCCCATAAATTCCCGAAAATTCCCATGGAAAGTTTCCTCTTTTAAAAATTTCCAGAATTTTGCAACCCTAATCAAAATCAATGCATCCACTATCTCTTCAGTCACCTCTTTTAGAACTCTAGGATGTAGGCCGTCAGGTCGAGGGGATTTGTCGGTTTTTAGTCCCATTAGTTTCTCTAGTACTTTTTCTCTACTTATATTAATTACATTAAATTCCTCACCCTCATTAGACCCTTGGTGCCCCACCATTTTTGGTATGCATTTTGTATCTTCTAATGTGAAGACAGATACAAAATATTTGTTTAATGTTTCTGCCATTTCCTTATTCCCCATAATAATTTCTCCTGTCTCAGCCTCTAAGGAACCAACATTTACTTTTGCTACTCTCTTCCTTTTTACATACTTGTAGAAGCTCTTACAATCTGCTTTTATATTTCTTGCTAGTTTTTTGTCATATTCTATTTTTTCCCTTTTTATAAATTTTTTGGTCATCCTTTGCTGGTTTCTGAAACTCTCCCAATCCTCAGGCTTACTACTATTCTTCGCGACATTATAAGTTTCTTCTTTCAATCTAATGCTATCCTTAACTTCTTTGGTTAGCCACGGATGGATCACTTTTTCCGTGGTGTTTTTGTTTCTCAATGGAATGTATTTTTGTTGAGAATTATGAAACATTTCTTTAAATGTTAGCCACTGCTTATCTACCGCCATATATTTAATTTATTTTTCCAATCTACCTTAGCCAACTCGCCCCATACTTATGTAATTGGATTTATTTAAGTTTAAGACACTAGTTTTGGACTTCAGCAAGTCACTACCGAATTTAATGTGAAATTCTATCATATTATGATCACTCTACCCTAGAGGATCCTTTACTATGAGATTGCTAATTAACCCTGTCTCATTACACAATACAAGATCTAAAATAGCCTGTTCCTTGGTTGGTTCCATGACGTATTGTTCTAGGAAACTGTCCCGAATGTATTCCATGAACTTGTCCTCCAGACTACCTTTGCCAATTTGATTAGTCCAGTCTATATGAAGATTAAAGTCCCCCACGATTATTGCATTACCTTTGTTGCAAGCTCCTACTATTTCTAGATTCATATTCTGTCCAACGGTATAGCTTCTGTTAGGGGGCCTAGATACTACTCCCACCTGGTTATTCCTTATCTCCACCCATACTGATTCTACTTCCTGATCTTCCGAGCCAAGATACTTTCTCTCTACTGTCCTTATGTCATCCTTTATTATCAGGGCTACCCACCTCCCCACCCCCCCACCTCCTTTTCCATTCTGCCAGTCTTTTGGAAACGTCAAGTACCCTGGAACATTTAGTTCCCAACCTTGGTCACCTTGCAACCACGTCACTGTAATGGCTATTGGATCAAACCCATTTATCTGTATTTGTGCCACTAATTCATCTATCTTGTCACAAATGCTTCGTGCATTCAGATAAATAGTCTTTAATGTAATTTTTTTTTACCATTATTCCCTGCTTTGGCCTTATTCTCTGCTGCACTGCTACCATTAAACTCTCTGTCCGTTCCTGTCACACTCTGCTTATTTTTATCCAAATCGCTACACTGCTCTATTGCCTTGACCGTTCTCTCTAGATTGCTACATTTCCCCTCACCTGACCCCTCCTCCCTTTTTTATTTTAAAGCCCTATCTACAGACCTAGTTATTCGATTCGTCAGGATGCTGGTCCCAGCTCGGTTTTAGTGGAGCCCATCCCGACGGAACAGCTCCCTCTTTCCCCAGTACTGGTGCCAGTGTCCCATGAATTGAAACCCCTTCTTCCCACACCACTCTTTGAGCCACGTATTTAACTCTCTGATCTGCTTGACCCTATGCCAATTTTCGCGTGGCTCAAGTAGTAATCCAGAGATTATTACCCTTGAAGTTCTGCTTATTAATTTAGACCCTAGCTTCTCAAGCTACCTCAGCAGAACCTCATTCTTAATTCTACCCATGTCGTTGATTCCTACATGGATCACAACTGGATCCGAGCAGGCAACAAAGCCTTCGGGACTCTCTTTCGCGGCTGCAGAGAACAATATCTATCCCCCTGACTATACTATCCCCTACCACTACCCTTTCTTCTCCCCCCACTTGGATGGCCCCTTGTACCACTGTGCTGTGGTCAGTTTACCCATCCTTCCTGCAGTCCTTTTCCTCATCCATACAGGTAGCAAGTATCTTGTACCTGTTGGACAAGGTCAAGGGTGGAGGCTCCTCCATCACTACATCCTGGGTCCCCATACCTGCCTGACTCGCAGTCACACCCTCCACTGACCACTGACGAACTCTAAAGTATTACTTAACCTAAAGGGTGTGACTGCCTCCTGGAACAAAGTGCTACCACTGCTTTAATTCAGGTCCGCTCTTTATCCTCTTGCCACTGCTTTAATTCAGGTCTATTCTCGGGTCGCTCTTTATCCTCTCGCCGCTGCCGCTGCTTTAATTCAGCTCCGCTCTCGGGCTGCTCTTTACCCTCTCGCCGCTGCTTTAATTCAGGTCCGCTCTCGGGCCGCTCTTTATCCTCTTGCTGCTGCCATTGCTTTAATTCAGGTCCACACTCGGGCCGCTCTTTATCCTCTCGCCCTGCTTTAATTCAGGTCTGCTCTTTATCCTCTCACCGCTGCCTTAATTCAGGTCCACCCTCGGGCCGTTCTTTATCCTCTCGCCTTGTTTGGGCTAGAACCTCCATCCATCCCAAACAAGGATACAGACATCAGCGGGATTGTGGCTGGTGAAAAGGAACTACCATCTCCGAGGCCAGGGGTTCCCTCATCCTCAGCCTGAGAATCCACTGCCAGGGTAGAATAAATGAAGGCAGATGTACTGGCCTGCTGGCCAGCATATGTTTGACCCTCCTAGGGGTCCTTAACCCCTAAAGATCTTTAAAAAGAATTTAGAAAACAGCTTGGTACCTCTTTCCCCGGGATTCCTGGCCTCCACTGGTGGGTGCCCGAGATGCATCCCTAATGCTATTGACATTTAAATGAACAAACTTCTCCTGACCCACCGGCCAGAACCAGAGGTTCCTGGTAGGTGTATTGCGCCACTTAGGCTGAGATGCCACTGCAGCAGATTTTCGGGGCCTGTTTCCTCTCATTCTTACTTCCAAAATGTATTACTTCACAATTTTTTACACTGAATTCCATCAGCCTCCTATCTGCTATCCTGAAAGCCTGTCTATATTCTCCTGCACAATCAGATTGTTTTTCCCAATCTTCAATTGCGCATACCACCCAATTTGGTTTCATTAGCTGGTTTTAATATTGTTTCACAATTCCTATTTTAACAGATAACAGTAACAGTATAACACATGAATGTTATCACTCACAACTATGATACGTGTCAGTTGAGCAATCTTCTTCACTCAAGATTTAAGCATTGTATTCATAATCTGGATCTGTTTATAATTTAAGAAGACTGAAACTAGTTTTTAGTTGGTAAATGGAATAAAAAGGGTATCTGTTCTTTCTGAAGGATCGCTTGACTTTGTTCTTTACAGAAAATTAGATCAGTTAACGCATTTTAAAGCATTAAATCACCAAGAGTGGCTTGGCAGCACCACTACTGAGTGAGCTGGCCAAGTCCTGAAGGACATAGCTGTCAGACTGGGCCTGTGGCTGGTGATGAGAGAGCCAACACGAGGGAAAAACCTACTTGACTTTGTCCTCACCAATCTATCTTCCGCAGACGCATCTGTCCATGACAGTATTGGTCGGAGTGACCACCACACAAGCCTTGTGGAAACTAAGTCCAGTCTTCACACTGAGGACACCCTCCATCTTGTTGTGTGGCATTACCACCGTGCTAAATGGGATAGATTCAGAACAGATCTAGCAGCTCAAAACTGGGCATCCATGAGGCACTGTGGGCCATCAGCAGCAGAATTGTATTCCTCCACAATCTGTAACCCCATGGCCCGGCATATTCCTCATTCTACCATTACCACCAAGCTCAATGAGGAGTGTAGAAGAGGAAGCCAGGAGCAGCACCAGGCGTGCCTAAAAATGAGGTGCCAACCTGGGGAAGCAGCAACTCAGGACTACATGCATGCTAAACAGCAGAAGCAGCATGCTATAAACAGGACTAAGCCATCCCACAATCAATAGATGAGATCAAAGCTCTGCAGTCCTGCCACATCCATAGAGTCATAACAGCACAGAAGGAGGCCATTCGGCCCATCGAGTCTGTGCCGGCTCTCTGTAGAGCAATCCAGTCAGTCCCATTCCCCCGCTCTATCCCTGTAGCCCTGCAAGTTTATTTCCCTCAAGTGCCTATCCAGTCTCCCCTTGAAAACATTGAGTGTCTCCGCTTCCACCACTTCCGTCAGTAGCGAATTCCAGGTCATCACCACTCGCTGCGTAAAAAAGTTTTTCCTCACATCCCCCCCTGTATCTCTTGCCCAAAACCTTAAATCTGTGTCCCCTCGTCCGTGTACCATCAACTAGTGGGAACAGCCTTTCCCCGTCTAGCCTATCCAAACCCATCATAATCTTGTACACCTCAACCTCCTTTGCTCTAATGAAAACGAATCCAGCTTCTCCAACCTGTCCTTGTAACTAAGATCACCATCCTCGGAACCATTCTGGTAAATCTCTTCTGCACCCTCTCAAGGGCCTTCACATCCTTCCTAAAGTGTGGTGACCAGAACTGGACGCAATACTCCAGTTGTGGCCGAACCAGCACTTTATAAAGGTTCAGCATAACTTCTCTACTTTTGTACTCAATACCTCTATTTATGAAGCCCAAGATCCCATATGCTTTGTTAAGCACTCTCTCAATATGTCCTGCCACCTTCAGGGACTTATGCACATTAACTCCCAGGTCCCTCTGTCCCTGCACACTCTTTAAAACTGTGCCATTAAGTATATATTGCCTCTCCCTGTTCCTTCTGCCAAAATGCATCACCTCACACTTCTCTGTATTAAATTCCATCTGCCACATGTCTGCCCATTCTGCTAGCCTTTCTATGTCCTGTTGCAGTCGATTGATATCATCATCACTGTTTGCCACACCCCCAAGTTTAGTGTCATCGGCATATTTAGAAATTCTACTCTGTATTTCAATATCCAGGTCATTTATATATCAAAAAAAAAGTGGCCCCAGCACTGACCCTTGGGGAACACCACTGTCTACCATCCTCCAGTCTGAAAAACAGCCATTTACCACAACTTACTGTTTTCTGTCCTTAAGCCAATTCCTTATCCAAGCTGCCACTGACCCACCTATTCCATGAGCCTCAATTTTGTTAACCAGCCTTCTATATGGTACTTTGTCAAACACCTTCCAAAAATCCATGTAGACAACATCCATTGCATTCCCTTCATCAATCCTCTTTGTTACTTCATCAAAAAATTCAATTAGATTAGTCAAACACAATCTGCCTTTTACAAATCTGTGTTGGCCCTCCTTAATTTTTTCCTTGATTATTGTTTCTAAAACTTTACCCACCACTGATGTTAAACTGACTGGCCTGTAGTCTAGGATTGTCTTTACACCCTTCCTTGAACAATGGTGTCACATTTCCACTTTCCAATCCTTAGGCATCTCCCCCGCATCTAGGGAAGATTGGAAAGTTATGGCAAGCCCTTCCGTTATCTCCTCCCCCAATTCCTTAGCAACCTGGGATGCAAGCCATCTGGACCAGGCGGCTTGTACACTCTAAGCATACCCAGCCTTTCTAATATATCCTGTCTATTAATTTTCACCCCTTCCATTTCTTCTACCTTTTCCACTTCTACCGATATTTTGTCAGCATCCACCTCCTTAGTAAACACCGATACATAGTGCTCATTGAGTATCCTAGCCTTGCCCTGCACCTCTAAGCATATATCACCTTCTTTGTCTCTAATAGACCCCACCCCGCCTCTTACTACCCGCTTATTGTTTACATGCTGGTAGAAGATTTTTGGGTTCCCTTTTATGTTAACCGCCATTCTACTCTCATATTCTCTCTTTGCCAATCTTATTTTCATCTTCATATCCCCGCTCAACTTATTGTATTTGGTCTGGTTCTCCCTTGAAAAATTCACCTGACATGCATCTTACACCCTCTTTTTTTGTTTCATCATCTTCTCTATCTCTCTCGTCATGCAAGGAGCCCTTGCTTTGGTTCCCTTACCCTTCCCTCTTGTTGGAATGTGCCTAGCCTGTACTTGGAACATCTCCTCCTTAAAGGTCACCCATTGTTCCGTTACAGTTTTTCCTGTCAGTCTTTGGTTCCATTTTACCCTGGCTAGATCCTTTTGCATTCCATTGAAGTTAGCCCTATTCCAGTTTAGAAGTTCCATTCTAGATTGTTCCTTGCTCCTCTCAATTGCTAATCTACATCTTGTGATACGATGGTCACTCGTAGCCAAGTGTTCTCCCACAGACACTTGGTCGACCTGGCCCATCTCATTCCCAAGCACCAGATCCAGCAATGTCTCCTTCTTAGTTGGGCCAAGAACATACTGGTCAAGGAAATTCTCCTGAACACATTTCAGAAATTCCTCCCCCTCCTTTCCCTTTACCCTAGCATTATCCCAATCGATATTTGGGTAATTAAAGTCCCCCAATATCACCACTCTATAGCTCTTGCATATCTTTGCGATTTACCTGCAGATTTGCTCCTCTACCTCCCTCTCACTATTTGGAGGCCTATAGAATACCCCCAATAGCGTGATCATACCCTTTTTGCTCCTCAACTCTAACCAAATGGATTCTACATAGATACATAGAGATAGGAACAGGAGTAGGCCATTCGGCCCTTCGAGCCTGCTCCGCCATTCAATGAGATCATGGCTGATCTTCGTCTGAGATCATAGCTGATCTTACCAGTTCAGTACCCCGTCCCCGCCTTTTCTCCGTAACCCTTAATCCCCTTAGCCTTCAGAAATATATCCAATTCTCTCTTGAAAATATTTATTGAATTAGCCTTCACAGCCCTCTGTGGCAGGGAATTCCACAGGCTCACCACTCTTTGAGTGAAGAAATTCTTCCTCATCTCTGTTTTAAATGATTTGCCCGCTATTTTTAGACTGT
Organism: Somniosus microcephalus; assembly: GCF_052327205.1. Taxonomy (NCBI): domain Eukaryota; kingdom Metazoa; phylum Chordata; class Chondrichthyes; order Squaliformes; family Somniosidae; genus Somniosus; species Somniosus microcephalus. The sequence goes on from NC_141001.1 coordinate 88,400,681, forward strand.
GGCCCCTGGTTCTGTGCTCCCCGGCCATTGGAAACATTCTCTCTGAATTCAGCCTGTCCAGGCCTGCCATAATTTTATATGTTTCGATGAGATCCCCTCTCAATCTTCTAAACTCCAGTGAGTACAAGCCCAAACTATTTAATCTCTCTTCGTAGGTCATTCCCGCCATTCCAGGTATCAGCCTGGTGAATCGCCGTTGCACTCTTTCCATGGCAAGAACATCCTTCCGCAGATGGGGCGACCAAAACTGTACACAATACTCCAGATGCGGTCTCACCAGCACCTTGTACAGCTGTAGTAAGGTATCCCTATTCCTATACTCGAACCCCCTTGATATGAAGGCCAACATACCATTTGCCTTCTTAATCGCCTGTTGCACCTGCATGCTCTCCTTCAGTGACTGGTGCACAAGAACACCCAGGTCCCTCTGCACTTCCCCATCTCCCAATCTATTGCCATTTAGATAATAATCTACCCTCCTGTTTTTACCCCCAAAGTGGATAACCTCGCATTTATCCACATTATAGTGCATCTGCCACGTATCCGCCCATTCCCCCAACCTGTCCAAATCACACTGTAGCCTCCTGACATCCTCATCAGAGCCCACCCCTCCTCCTAGTTTAGTGTCGTCAGCGAATTTGGAAATATTGCATCCAATTCCCTGATCCAGATCATTTATATATATTGTGAACAGCTGGGGTCCCAGGACAGATCCTTGCGGCACCCCGCTGGTCACTGCCTGCCACTCCGAAAACGAGCCGTTTATTCCAACTCTCTGTTTTCTATCCGCCAGCCAGTTCTCTATCCACGTTAATACTTTGCCCCCAATCCCATGAGCCTTAATTTTGCATGATAATCTTTTGTGTGGAACCTTATCGAAGGCTTTCTGGAAGTCAAGGTACACCACATCCACTGGCTCTCCCCCATCTATTCTACCAGTTACCTCCTCAAAAAATTCCAGCAGATTAGTCAAACACGATTTACCCTTTGTAAATCCATGTTGACTCTGTCCGATCCTTTCCCCATTTGTCAAGTGCTCCGCTATTTTATCCTTAATAATGGACTCTAGCATTTTGCCCACAACCGATGTAAAGCTTACTGGTCTATAATTCCCTGCTTTCTCTCTACCCCCCTTTTTAAATATTGGGGTAACATTAGCTACCCTCCAATCCACGGGTACTGTTCCCGAGTCAATGGAGTTCCGGAAGATGATCCTTAGAGCATCTGCTATCTCCAGGGCCACCTCCTTAAGTACCCTAGGATGTAGTTTATCAGGCCCTGGGGATTTGTCGGCCTTCAGTCCCCTCAACTTACCCAACACCATATCCCTAGAGATACTAATTTCTGTCAGCTCCTCCCTCTCATTAGTCCCTATGTTTGCCGATATTCCTGGGAGGTTATTTGTGTCCTCCTTTGTGAATACAGAACCAAAGTATGAGTTTAATTGGTCTGCCATTTCCTTATTCTCCATTATATATTCTCCCGAATCGGACTGCAAGGGACCGACTTGGGATTTTACCAGTCTTTTCCTCCTGATATACCGATAAAAGCTTTTGCAGTCTGTCTTTATGTTTGCTGCAAGTTTACTTTCGTATTCTATTTTCCCCTTCCTGATTAATCCCTTTGTCCTCTTCTGCTGTATCCTGTACTGCCCCCAATCTTCCGGTCTGGTGCTTTTTTTTGCCAGTTGATATGCCCTTTTTTTTGATTTTATGCTGTCCCTAATTTCCCTCGTTATCCACGGTTGAGTCACCTTTTTAGGTTTATTTTTATGCCAAACCGGTATAAACATGTTCTGGAATTCTTCCATTCTATCTTTGAATGCTTGCCATTGTCTATCCACTGTCAATCCCCCCAGAAACACCACCCAATCAATCTTACCCAATTCCCGTCTCATACCCTCGTAATTCCCTTTATTTAAGTTCTGGACCTTAGTCTCTGATTCAATTTCCTCACTCTCCATCTCGACTGAGAGCTCGATCATATTATGATCGCTCTGACCCAAGGGGCCTCGTACAAGAAGATTGGTGATAAGTCCCTTCTCATTGCACAATACCCAGTCTAAAATGGCCTGATCTCGAGTCGGCTCCTCGACATATTGGTCCAGATAACCGTCCCGAAAACATTCCAGGAATTCCTCCTCCTCAGAATTTTTACTAATTTGGGTAGTCCAATCAATATGTAAATTAAAGTCACCCATGATGACAGCTGTGCTCTTATCGCACGCTTCTCTAATTTCCCTTTTTATGCCTTCCCTCACCTCCATATTACTATTTGGAGGCCTATATATCACACCCACTAACGTTTTCCTCCCCTTGCTATTTCTCATTTCTACCCATACAGATTCCGTTTCATCCGAGTTAATATCCTTCCTTTCCATTGCATTAATCCCCTCCTTGTCCCCTCAAGAACATCCTCCCTTTCCAACACTACAATGTCTTCCTTAATCAGCAGTACCACCCCACCTCCCTTTATTCCTTCCCTATCTTTTTGAACACCGTGTACCCTTGAATATTAAGTACCTAATCCTCACCATTTTTAAGCCACGTTTCCGTTATTGCCACATCATATTGCCACACGGCTAATTGTGCTTGTAGCTCACCAACCTTATTCATCACACTTTGAGTGTTTACGTACATGCATTCTAAACCCATTTTTGAATTTTTTGTAGTCTTTCTTAGTCTGCTCCTATCTAATATGGTACTACTTCTGCCTCCAGCACGACCTTCCCCTCCAGTGCCATCCAACACTCACTCTTCCATGCACCCCATTTCTCCCCTCCATTCCTACATGCTGGTGCCCATCCCCCTGCCAAGCTAGTTTAAACCCTCCCCAACAGCACAAGCAAACCTCCCCGCAAGAATATTGGTCCCGGCTCTGTTGAGGTGTAACCCATCTGGCTTGTACAGGTCCCACCTTCCCCAGAAATGGTCCCAATGCCTCAGGAATCTAAAGCCCTCCCTCCTGCACCATCTCTCCAGCCACGCGTTCATCAGTTCTTTCCTCCTATTCCTGTATTCACAAGCACGTGGCACCGGGAGTAATCCGGAGATTACTACCTTGGAGGTCCTGCTTTTTAATCTCTTTCCTAGCTCCCTATAGTCTGCCTGCAGGACCTCATCCCTCTATCTGCCTATGTTGTTGGTACTGATATGGACAATGACCTCTGGCTATTCACCCTCCCCCCTCAGAGTGTCCTGCAGCCACTCAGTGACATCCTTGACCCTGGCACCAGGGAGGCAACATACCATCCTGGAGTCATGTCTGCATCCACAGAAACGCCTATCTGTTCCCCTAACCAATAAATCCCCTATCACTATTGCTCTTCCACTTATCTTCTCTCCCCCCACTGTGCAGCTGAGCCACCCGTGGTGCCGTGGCCTTGGCTCTAGCTGCTCTCCCCAGAGAAGCCATCAATCCCACCAGTTTCCAGAACTGTGAACCGGTTAGCAAGCGAGATGCACTCTGGGGATTCCTGCCTGGTCCTCCTTCTCTGTCTGGTGGTTACCCATTCCCTCTCTGCCTGCACATTCTGAGGCTGTGGGGTGACCACTTCTAGAAACGTGCTTTCCAAGTATTTCTCAGCCTCGCAGATGCACTGTAGTGACTCCAGCTGCCGCTTAAGCTCCAAAACCCAGAGCTCGAGTTGCTGCAGTTGGCAACACTTCCTGCATACCTGGTCGTCCAGGCCACAAGAAGCGTCCAGGATATCGCATATGGCACAGGATGTGCAAATCACGGGACTGAGCTGCCCTGCCTCTATTTACCAGACTACAGAGGTAATTTAGCAGAAATAAACTTAACAAGAAACACTCAACAGCTACCCACCAATCCGCACCTCCCTCTATTAGAGAGGCTATGAACTACTTAGCCGAAATATACTGAAAACAGAACAAAAACAAGCTTACCACAAATACTCACCATAGTATAAAATTTAGAGCCAGACCTTTCAGGAGTGAAATTAGAAAACACTTCTATACACAAAGGGTGGTAGTAAGTTTGGAACATTCTTCTGCAAACAGCAATTGATGCTAGATCAATTGTTAATTTTAAATCAGAGATTGGCAGCTTTTTATTAACCAAGGGATATGGGTCAAAGGCGGGTATATGGAGTTAGGTTACAAATCAGCCATGATCTCATTGAATAACGGAACAGGCTGGAGGGGCTAAATGGCCTACTGCTGTTCTTTATGTTCCGTTTGGGAGAGGTGGATTTTCCAACAGGAGTTACTACATAGCCATTAGGAGTAGGAACACCAGCCATTTTTCGTTCTCTCTCTCTTTCCCTCCCTGGATTAAGGATCGAGAGGGCTGAGTTGTTACCCGGGTGAAATCAGTGAAAGGACCGAACCCTTGCAACGTTTCAATGCACCTGTCAGAGCCAATACTGGGCGCGCTCTGACTTGAGGCCCGATGTCACCACCCGCCCTTGCACAGAGTCCTGCCCCCAAACGCCGCGCCGATAGGCTAGCTAACGCGGCAGGCCGGATTTTGATTGGCTGCCCTAGGCGTCAATCTAAGCAACCTCTACCGGCGGGTTTCTGGCGAATTTAAATTGGACCAATTAGAAAACCGCTTACGGATGTCGTTAGCGACCAATCGGGCTAGGCGTTGTTTGTGGGGTGAGCGATAGAAATTTCAAATGCGCTCTTACATTAACGGTTTAGAGAAACGGCGAAAGGTTGGTTTCTGAAAAAAAAACGTTGCGAAGCTCCCTCTGGACACGGGCCGGACGGCGACATCAATAGTGGATGCGATCGCTGAGCCCTAACCGGATAGGTAAGCTCCAGTGATCGGCGGGGGAAGCTTGGTGTGTATATCAATATTTATTATCTGAAACGTAATGAAGAAAGGTGAACTCCATTTTCCCTCCTGTTGAAGCGGGCTGTGAACACAATGAAGCCCGAAGCCGGTTCTGGGCCCGGATTCCCTGTCCTTTCTCCGCAGTCACGAGTAGCGGAGAAGCGTCGTAGCTTCTTGCAGCGATTGCGTTGTTTAGCGCGCAGGGAGGGTGAGTGGGTTTGGGCTTGTGTTTGCGGGGGGGTTGATATTTACACCGCCGTTTAAGTGTCTTTGGGCGGTTTGTGTTTCGGGGGTGGGGAAGGAAGGGGGCGCCGGTTCTGACAGCGGTGGTTATTGGACGGTTTATTTTTTTATTTACACACACACACACACACACACCGACGGCAGCTGAATTACCGGAGGAAATGATGGTTGAACGACCCCCGGGGGTTGGGGGCTAATGGCCGGGGGCGGATGGAGGGGGGAAGAGTGGCTGGATGCCGGAGCTGGGACTGTTCAATCGGTGAATGTGTGTGTGAGAGAGAGAGAGAGCCCCAGCCCTCGGCGCCTCCCTTTAACCGGAGACTTCTAACTGCTGTGTTGGTGCCACCGGGCGGACCGGCCTCTGAGGCCTTGGCCGCTGTGCGCGGACGGACGTTCGCTGCGTCAGGTCACCGGGCTGGCGGAAAGGGAAGCTGTGGCGGCCTCTCCCCCTGACGGTGTGCTGTTATGGGTGGGTTTGGAGCGACCTGCCCGGCTCGTTGACACTGCTTTCCTGCTGTTTTGTATCTTCCCAACCGCGGCGGTTTCCTTTTTGTGGGCGGCTCTTTTATTGTTTAATAAAAGGCCAGGATCAGGAGAGTCAGACTTGCGTGTTGCCAGACCTGCTCCTGGCTAACAGCAACGCAGTCAACGCCGTTTCCAACGTTTTTTATATATACAATGGTTCAGTTTCTCGCGATCACTTTTTTTTTAAAAACATGTTTACATTGTAGCCAGGTAGTTCTTGCCGCATCTCCGCCTGCCCATTGGTATTGGTAATTCATATTTTGACAGCCGGATAGGAATGTGACAAAAGGCGATGCATTTTAAATGCCTCCTGCACAGATCTGATTGGTGTAAACTGCAGCCGCTTTCCATTTTTATTTGCACTTGTTTTGGATTATGTTGCTTTATGTTGCTTTTTTATTGTATGGTTAAACAAGAGGTGAGCGACGTTTGCTCGGGGTCTAGGTCTGTGTTTGGTCGACATGAGCTTTCCTCTGATGAAACTTTTTGGGGAAATTCCTTGATTGTATCGGCTTTAACAGATAAATATTGAAATGAGGATCAAGCTTTGATGCATAAATGATAACTTAACCGGTTAGACTTTTTCTTTTAAAGCGATTTCATTAATGGGCTGGATTTTGTTCTGAGCAGTGAACGAAATGTTGCTAGCTGTCGGTTGGACTTTCACTTGCCCATAAGCTTTCTATGGGCTATTACACGGAAAGTTCCTGCCAACCAGCCATCCAAAAAGCGCAGCGCCCTCTACATCTGGGACCTGTGTGAACAGGACAAGCAACTGTGTGGCTCTTTAACGAATGAGATTGAAGAATTGTTAATGTGCAGGGCATGAACCAGGAAGTGTATGTTGGGATGTAGATTTCAATGTCAAATCAGGTACAGAAAGTGCAGAAGGAAAGAAAGCTTGGATTAAGAGAAATAAGAGACAGTTTAAAAAAGAAATCTCCAACAACAAATGAAGGAATGAGACTCTACACTTGTAAAAGTAGATTTTCAGTGCCTAAGAGGTTGTTTGGCAGTAATTAAGACTTATCACGATGCTAAAAGATACTTAGACTGGAATGGACAAGCCCTAACCGTGACAATTTTAGTCTGTATCTAATGAGGTAAGTACAGCAACTTGATGCTGTTCAATAGATTTGAATGGTGTCAGACAGCGAGATTCTGTGTTTGGGAAGCTTTTGGAGGAACATTGCACCTCGGATAGCAGCTTCCCGATTTCCACGTTTAACAGTGCATGTGTGTTCGCAGGAAGTTGCTGTTGGATTTGCGCACAAATTACGGTGAGCGCCATTAACCTCACTGTTAATTTTTATAGCAAAATCTGTCCCATTTTCAGTTCTGTAGATCAGTAGTTAACACTATTCAGAACCAAAACTGCTGTTTTGCGGCAGGATGCATGAAATGGATGCTACATACAATGATGTTGCATGTTGTGTGGAAAGGCGAGGCTTGTCCAAGTACACAGGAATGCAAAACCCTTATTCACTTGACCTTTTTTAGGTTCGTGTTTGATTTAATAAAAAAAAATAAAAAAAATTTCTGGTCGTGAATGTTAGCCAGATTTGAAATTGTGCGCAACTAAAACAAATGAATATGTAGTTTCTCGTACACAATTTAAATTTCCCACCCTCGTGGGCAATAACGTTACTTGTTTTCCCTATGCTTTATTTCTGATGGGAAGGCATTGTGCATGTGTATTTCAATATGCTTCTAATTATTTTTGGATTAAGTATTAAAATGCAACTTCTATCACATTTTGATTCTGCTGTGAGGGTCGTCTCTTTTTCTATTCTGATTTTAGTAGTAAATAAGCAAGTGCTAGGCTAGATGTTTAACAACTTAGTGTTAGGGGGACTAAATACGTGGGGTTACGGAGATAGGGTGGGATATATGTTGGTGTAGGGGTTACGGGGATAGGGTGGGATATGTGTCGGTGCAGGCTCGATGGGCCGAAATGGCCTCTATCTGCACTGATTTCTGTGAAATCTGTGAAAACCAAAAGCATTGTACTGTGCTAATACATTTTTTAAGCTTCTTGTTTCATCATGTTTTCTTAAAAAATTTAATACTTGCTATCAATTATCTTTTAAAGAAGCCATGAACCTTGAATATTATATAAAAACACAATTACAGCTTTATATTTGGGTAAATAAGGAATTGTGCAGAATTTCTATATTAAAGTTCACTTGTGTAATGTGTTGGAATACTGTGCTGCTGATGGAACTGCACTAGTCCACAAAATAATGTGTTGGCAAATTTCATCTTGATGAACTAAATGTTACTGAACTCTGTTGTCTTTACTGGACACTTTCTTTATATATGCAACAGTTCCCTCTTGGTTTCTAGCCCACTATCATATTGGCCCAGAAATTCAGGTCGGGGGCTTCCTGCGGGTGCAAGCTCCCGACCTGCACTTACCTAGCGCGCCGGCCGTTGAGGCCTGGGCCTGCGTGCATTTGTGGCCCGCTCCAGCTCCCGGCGCGCTGTGCTTGCGTGATCCAGCGGCGTAGTTAGTGCGATGCGTCGGCTGGGATCACGTGAGCACTGGGCAACCATTCGGAGGATGGAAAAGTCCATTCATGAGTTTGACAGAAAGAACTGTCAAACTCATGAAAACTCTAGGCGCCCAAAACAGTACTTAACCTTAAACTAAATTTGAAAAAAAATCTCACTGTTTAAATCAACTATAAATAACTATTTTAAACAATAATTTAAATTTTTGAAAAAAATAATTTTATAAAAAATCGGGGCTAAAAATACACTTACCTTACTGTAAAGTATTTAAAAATAATAAACCTGTGGAAAAAATGTTCTAATTTTAATTAATTGACCACTTACCTTTTAAAATGAAGTCCTTACGTCTGCTTTTTAAATGTGCAAAATGTAGAGGCCTTCACGCACAGGCAAACCTGTATATTTAAAAAAAAAGGCGGAAGTTCAACGCGCACGCGCAGACTCCTGCGCGCACACGTTCGACCTCTGAACCCCTTTGTTCAGAGGATCGGAAATGCCGGCTTCCCGCACATGCGTAGTGCATGCAAGAAACCGGCACTTCCATCGGGTCCACGCGTGGGTACTCCGTCCGTACTCATGCGTTGGGACCCGAATTTCTGGGCCAATGTGTACAACTGGCGCGGCCACCCCCTAAAGGAACCATGTACCACCCTGCAAACATTTGAGAGATTTCATAAATTCCAGTGTTACTGTTCAAGCTTTCTCTCAACACCTTTATCTTGTGCTCACAGTAAAAAGATGGTTCCCATAAGTACACCAAGACCACTGTGACATGCAACCGAAGACATTATAGTGGCTATCATTTAAAATTATTCTTTTTAATCAAGTTCGTCACAAAGAACAATCGACATGTGGAATGGACTGCCAGTTACAGTAGTGGAGATAAAAGTCCTGGACCATTTAAGAAACAAATGCAGCAATTGGGTGGGAGGGGGTGGACTGGACTGTAGGTTCTTTCTGGATGGATCAATAAAGATGGGCTGAATGGCCTTCCTAATTGCAAGTATTTTGTGATCTTGAGTGGCTTACTCACAAATTAGGAATGTTACATATTTAACAACATAGTTACATTTCCCCATTAAAAGTGTATTTTGCCATTTAATACCTTCAATAAAATTTTTACTTCCATAAGCCTGGGTTTTTAACTGGGTATATTAACCATACGACTATTCGAAAGAGCTTTCACCCACATCTGTATCGTTTTCAGAACACCAACTTGCATTTATATAGTGCCTGTAACATAGTAAAACGTCCCACGACTCTTCACAGGAATGTAATCAGACAAAAATTTGACACTGAGCCAAAACTATTAGGACATGACTAAACGCTTAGTCAAAGAGAGAGGTTTTCAGCAGCGTCTTAAAGGGAGAGAGAGAGAGAGAGGAAAGCGGATTGGAGAGAGAATTCCAGAGCTTGGGGCCTAGATGGCTGAAGGCACAGTCACCAATGGTGGAACGAAGGAAGTGGAGGTGGTTACAGAGATGGGGAGGTACGAGACCATTGAAGGATTGAAACACAAGGATGAGAATTTTAAATTGGAGGTGTTGGTGGACTGGGAGCCAGTGTAGGTTAGTGAGCCCAAGGGTGATGTGTGAAAGGGATTTGAGATGGGCAGCAGAGTTCAAGTTTAAGGAGGGTGGAAGATGGGCGGCCTGCTTGGAGAGCATTGGAATAGTTGAGTCTGGAGATAACAGAAGCATGGATGAGGGCAGATGCAGTGGTGGGCTATGTTAGAGGTGGAAGTAGGCTGTCTTTGTGATGATGATGCAGTGGGGTTGGAAGCTTCGCCCCGGGTCAAATAGGATGCCGAGATTGACAACAGTCTGGTTCAACCAGACAGTGGCTAGGGAGGGAGAGTGGAGTCGGTGACTAGAGAACCGAGATTATGACGGAGAATTCCCAATGTTTAATTGGAGGAAATTTTGGCTCATCTAAGACTGGATGTTTGACACGCAGTCTGACAACACAAAGTGGGGGAGTGTGTGCGGGGGAGGTTTGCGATAGGTAGTGATGAGCTCGAGCTGGGTATCGTCTGCATACTTGAACCTGACCTTGTCTTTGGATAATCTTGCTGAGGGGTAGCATGTAGAGGAGAAATAGGGGGTGGTTGATTGCCCCTGGAGTACCCCAAGAATCTATGGTGCGGGGGCAGGAAGAGGAGCCATTGCGGGAGATTCTCTGGCTATGACTGGACAGGTGAGAGTGGAACCAAGTGTGGGCATTCCCACTCAACTGGACAACTGAGAGGCATTTGGAGGAGGATAGTGTGGTCAACCGTGTCAAAAGGCTGCAGACAGTTTGAGAAGGATGAGAAGTGATAGTGCAGTACGATCACAGTCACAGCAATGTAATTTGCGACTTTAGAACTTTCCAACGTGAAGCCTGTGCAGCCATATTTTACGGTTGCCTCGTCATGTGAAGATTTGAGTTTCTTTGCTTTTTCCAAAAGACTTTAAAACAAACTGGCACTTGAATTCTGCAAGTTTTGTTTTTATTTACTTGGTGACAGGATGGGGGTGATCATGCTGGCAAGATTGCATTTATTTCTCATCCTTAGTTGCCATGAGATGAGGTTGGATCATCTCCTTGCTACAGTTCTTGTGATGCTAGAATATTGGCCCAGCAGTGATGAAAGAATGGTGACTACCCAGACTGGAACTTGAAGTTGATGGTATTCCTGTGATGTTGCCTGTCTAAAGAGCTGGGGAGGTGCTGTTAAAGTAATCTTGGTGAGTGTCTGCAGTACACCCTGTAGATAATACACCCGCATTGGACTAATCAGTCATCTGCAAACTCATTTTTAATGTGGAAGCAAGTCATCCTCGGTTCCGAGGGACTGCCTAAGAAGAGAAGATGATAATACTGCAGCCCAAATGTGTTTGGGTGTATAAGAGGTGGATATTGATTTCAGTGGATGGGATGCCAATTAGATGGACTGCTATGTCCTGAATGGTCTTGTGCTTCTTGAGTGTTACAGCTGCACTTATCCATGTGTGTGGTGAGTTATAGAACTTGAGCCTTCTAGATAGTAGAGACATTGAGGGCTCAGGAGTAATGTTCCCTTTAACTGGTCCATTCACATTTTCGCACATGCGCGGTTTCTTCCCTGTAGAAGCCAGTGAGCGGCTTGCGTGGGACCTCCAGATCTCTGCGCAGCTTAGCGGGAACGTTGGTCAAGAGGTGAACCGGCCACGTTAGTGATTTTTTTTAGGAGACCACCACAACAACAACAACAACAACTTGTATTTATATAGCGCCTTTAAGGTAGTAAAACGTCCCAAGGCACTGCTCAGGAGTATTGTAAGACACAAAATTTGATACCGAGCCACATAGGATAAATTAGGGCAGGTGACCAAAAGCTTGGTGAAAGAGGTAGGTTTTAAGGAGTGTCTTAAAGGAGGAAAGAGAGGTAGCGAGATGGACAGGGGATGGGGCTGAAGGAGATTGGAGATAGGAAGCATTTAATGAAGTAGCTAATGAACAATTAACCCCTCTGCCTCCCAGAAGAGGGATTTGATAACCCATGCTTCTGAGTTGTACTCCCCAGATAAGGTTGTAAGCACCTTTTTATCGGTAAAATTGTCTTAATTTCAATAAAACCAATTATTTAGAGAAGTGTTTCGGTCTTGGTTTAATCTTGCCTCTTGTACCCTAAAAAAGTTAAATTCTAGTGGTCGGGGCTTGGACCACTCGTTGTAAAGTACCCGGCCCCTCTCCTCTTGTAGCTATGGTGTTGATGGGGCTGACCCACTTAAGCTTCTAGCCATGGAGACTTCCATGATATTGACGGTGGGAGACTTGGCATTGATGGGGCTGTTGAAGGTCAGGGAGAGGTTATTGCAACGCGTTGGAGAATATCATTGACTGGCACTTGCGTGGTACAAATTCTGCTGCTCATAGACAATACCTGTGATTGCAGTTCTCAAGTCCTCGAACATGTTCGAACACCTCCCAAATCCGTGCCCATCTTTCCCACAATTCCATGTTTGAATCCCTCCAATCAGGTTTCCGCCCTTGTCACAGTACAGAAATGGCTCTCCTCAAAGTCACAAATGACATCCTTTGTGACTGTGACGAAGGTAAACTATCCCTCCTCATCCTTCTTGACTTATCTGCAGCCTTTGACACGGTTGACCACTCCATCCTTCTCCAACGCCTTTCCACCGTCGTCCAGCTGGGTGGGACTGCATTCACCTGGTTCCACTCTTATCTAGCAATCCTAATCCTGCATTGGTACCTCTGGTGTCCCCCAAGGATCTATCCTTGGCCCCCTCCTATTTCTCATCTACATGTTGCCTCTTGGCGACATCATATAAAAACATAGCATCCGTTTCCACATGTACACTGACGACACCCAGCTCTACCTCACTACCTCTTCTCTTAACCACTCCATGGTGTCTAAATTGTCAGACTCCTGGTCCCACAAGCAGTTCTGGATGAGCAAAAATGTTCTCCATTGGGGAGACTGAAGCCATTGTTTTTGGTCCCCGCCACAAACTCCGTTCCCTAGCCACTGACTCCATCCCACTTGTTAACATCTGTCTGAGGCTGAACCACACTGTTTGCAACCTTGGTGTCATATTTATAGAGTCTTAACGGCACAGAAGGAGACCATTCGGCCCATCTAGTCCATGCCAGCTCTCTGTAGAGCAATCCAGTCAGTCCCATTCCCCCGCTCTATCCCTGTAGCCCTGCAAGTTTATTTCCCTCAAGTGCCTATCCAGTCTCCCCTTGAAAACATTGAGTGTCTCCGCTTCCACCACTTCTGTCGGCAGCGAGTTCCAGGTCCTCCCCACTCGCTGCGTAAAAAAGTTTTCCCTCGCATCCCCCCTGTATCTCTTGCCCAAAACCTAAAATCTGTGTCCTCTGGTCCTTGTACCGTCAACTCTTGGGAACAGCCTTTCCCCGTTTAGCCTAGCCAAACCCGTCATAATCCTTGACCCTGACATGAGCTTCCAACTACATATCCGCAGCATAACAAAGACCGCCTACTTTCACCTCCGGAACATCGCCCATCTCTGCCCCTGCCTCAGCTCATCCGCTGCTGAAACCCTCGTCCATGCCTTTGGTACCTTTAGAGTTGACTATTCCAGCGCACTCCTGGCTGGCCTCCCACATTCCACCCTACGTAAACTTGGGCCATCCAAAACTCAACTGCCTGTGTCCTAACTCGCACCAAATCCCGTTCGCCCATCACCCCTGTGCTCACTGACCTACATTGGCTCCTGGTTAAGCAGCGCCTTGATTTCAAAATTCTCATCCTTGTTTTCAAATCCCTCCATGGCCTTGCCCCTTCCTATCTCTGATCTCCTTCAGCCCCACAACCCCCCCCCCCCCCCCCCGAGATATCTGCGCTTCTCTAATGCTGCCCTCTTGAGCATCCCTGATTTATAATTGCTCAAACTTTGGTGGCTGTGCCTTCTGTTGCCTGGGCCCTAAGCTCTGGAATTCCCTGCCTAAACCTGTCCACCTTGCTACCTCTCTTTCCTCCTTTAAGACACTCCTTAAAAACCTACCTTTGACCAAGCAGTTACCCCACTATTCAAAAAAGGTGGTAGAGAAAAAGCAGGGAATTATAGACCGGTAATCCTGACATCAGTAGTGGGGAAAATGCTGGAGTCCGTTATAAAAGATGTAATAGCAGAGCACTTGGAAAGCAGTGACGGGATCGGACAAAGTCAACATGGATTTATAAAAGGTAAATCGTGCTTGACTAATCTACTGGAATTTTTTGAGGATATAACTGGTAAAATAGATAAGGGAGAACCAGTGGATGTGGTGTATTTGGACTTTCAGAAGGCTTTCGATAAGGTCCCGCATAAGAGATTAGCGTGCAAAATTAAGGCACATGGGATTGGGGGCAAGGTATTGACTTGGACAGAGAACTGGTTGGCAGACAGAAAGCAAAGAGTTGGAATAAACGGGTCGTTTTCCGAGTGGCAGGCAGTGACTAGTGGGGTACCGCAAGGATCGGTCCTAGGACCCCAGCTGTTCACAATATATATTAATGATCTGGACGAGGGAATTGGATGTAATATCTCCAAATTTGCAGACGACACAAAGTTGGGTGGGTGGGTATACTGTGAGGAGGATGTCGTGAAACTCCAGTACGATTTGGGCAGAAACATGGCAAATGCACTATAATGTGGATAAATGTGAGGTTATCCACTTTGGTGGCAAAAACAGGAAGGCAGATTATTATTTGAATGGCAATAGATTGGGAGAAGGGGAAGTGCAGAGAGACCTGGGTGTTCTTGTGCACCAGTCGCTGAAGGCAAGCATGCAGGTGCAGCAGGCGGTTAAGAAGGCAAATGGTATGTTGGCCTTCGTAGCAAGAGGGTTCGAGTACAGGAACAAGGATGTCTTGCTGCAGTTGTGTAGGGCCTTGGTGAGACTGCACCTTGAGTATTGTGTGCAGTTTTGGTTGCCTTATCTGAGGAAGGATGTTCTTGCCATGGAGGGAGTGCAGCGAAGATTCACCAGGCTGATGCCTGGGATGGCAGGAATGACGTATGAGGAGAGATTGTGTCGATTGGGCTTATACTCACTGGAGTTTAGAAGATTTGAGAGGGGATCTCATCGAAACCTATAAAATTCTGTCAGGCCTGGACAGACTAGATGCAGGAAGGATGTTCCCGATGGCCGGGGAGTCCAGAACCAGGGGTCATAGTCTAAGGATAAGGGGTAAGCCATTTAGGACTGAGATGAGGAGGAATTTCTTCACCCAGAGAGTGGTGAACCTGTGGAATTCTCTGCCACAGAGGGCGGTGGAGGCCAGTTCATTAAATATATTCAAGAAGGAGTTGGATATATTTCTTAAGGCTAAAGGGATATGGGGAGAAGGCAGGGACAAGGTACTGAATTTGGATGATCAGCCATGATCTCATTGAATGGCGGAGCAGGCTCGAGGGGCCGAATGGCCTACTCCTGCTCCTATCCTATCTTCTAAGCTTTTGGTCACCTGCCCTAATTTATCCTTCTGTGGATTGGTGTCAAATTTTTGTCTTAAAATACTCCTGTGCAGCGCCTTGGGACGTTTTACTACGTTAAAGGTGCTATATAAATACAAGTAGTTGTTTTAATCAACCAAAAATGTTCAATGAAATGCATTTCTCTTAGTCACTTTATTGCTGCTGAAGTTTAAAACAAAAGAAGTTTTTGAGGCTTAAAGAATTTTTAAAATAAAAATGTAACTACATGAGCTTTTGAGCATTGAGGCAATTTTTGTTTATGGAAATGTTGATTTAAAGATTGTATGTTAAGAAATTCTCGTAGTACACTAAAGGATAAGTTTTCTGTTTCTGTGCTCCTGGTACATCTTTGGGCCACGTTAGTGAAATGCACATTTTTGTATGATTCTTTGTTAATTAATTTTAAGTGGGAATTTTTACCTTTTTTAAATGCTTTAAGGCAAGAATGTAAGACCAAAGCCAGTAAACAATGGTCACAGCAGGGTGGGGGAGATGGAATACTTGAGGCACAAAAAGGGCAGCGGACAGGTTGGGGAGGTTTGGGTCCCATTCTTCTGGGTCGCTCCCTCTCAAGACGGCACCTCCCCAATATCCCTTCAACTCCGCCCTCATGCTCAGAAACCCCTTTGTAGCCTTGCTTTCGCTCTACCTTTCCCTTTTGGTGCACTCAATCCCTAGATCACATTCAGTGTTCTTTGACCCCAGAGCCTCCCTCTCCAGATTTCCTGTTAGCCTGCTGTGCCGTCCTAGACCCTGAAGCACCCCTTGAAAATACTGCTGTGATCTGAGACCCCCATCCAGTACTGCCAGAATCAGTCCCCACCTTCTGGATTCTTCCAGATCCCCGAGCTGCCCCAATGCTGACAAGTCCGTGTCCTCTGTAGTATCATGTGCATAACGCCCCTGTTCTTTATATTTAAAAAAATCCTCTGGCTCCTTCTGAGTAATGTCATAAAAGATCTGCTAGTAACTATATAAATTGCTTCTGGTTGCTTAAAATGGGTACCAGCTACTGCAGAAGTAAACTGTTTCAAGCCAGTTACAGTATATAGTTATATTTTAAACTTCTGATCTGTGGTTTGACTGAGAATGTGTTGCATAAAAGTACATGTAGAATTGAGAACTCGTACTGCTTTGCAGTTGTCCTGCAACTGGATCACACAGGAATCAGATCATGGTGGATTTTGTGGCTAAATGGAGGAGGTGGGGGGGAGGAATGTATAATAGGCTTTATCCCAGGGAACACAGTGGGAAGTCCGCTGGTGTTAATGCTGCAGTGAATGCTGTTTTGGATAGTAATGTTTGTTTATTTCTCCAGGTTGCTGTTTAGTGAGCACATTACCCAAGCACCATGGGGGATGAATGCGAGTGGATGAAATTGCCGATTGACCAGAAGTGTGAGCATAAGGTATGTGTAAGATGTTATTTTAAGTTGCAAGTATAATTGGAAAGATTGTTAGTAAATATTTGCAGAGGAATAATAGTAAATATTTGTAGAGGAATAATAATTAAAGCTCATCAACTTTAACCAGATCTGAGGTAAGTAATCTAGCACAAGTTTTCATTGAAAGCCATAAAAGTAAATGTTTACTGGGCTCCACATAACTTGGGAGCATCAAACTTTTATTTATATAGATAATTCATGGTTTGCTTTACCCACAGCATTTTGAGATACAGTATCTGTACACTTCACCCTAACTCTTGCAATTTGTTGGCTGTGCCATGCTAGTGAATCACAACAACAGAATTTTTGGGCATCCTTGATTGCTGCCGCCTCAGACATATAGCGCTACGTAATGGTGTTACTTTGATAAAGGTTTGTTTGCAGAGAAATTGGAGCTTTTTTGGTTACTGACTTGCCAAGTGGATGTAACTAAATGTAACAATCCAGTAATTTAAATTGCTGTTCATCTTCACTTGTTCATTTCCTGGGGCAAGTTAGATGGAACTCTTCAATCCAACAACCGCTTACATTTCTATAATGCCTTTAACATGGAAAGGCGATTTATATAAATGCAGACTGGAGTGGCAATAGATTGGAGTTAGAGAAGGGATTTGGTAATGAGGTGGGCTTGTTGGTTTTTCTTGTTTTGCCAGTTACCAGACCTTTTTTTTTAGGTTCCCAACCCCATTGTCTTTTCAAGGCAAAATGCTTGGTCTGTCCAATAACTGAAAATCTCCTGATTACTTCAGCCAGTGGTAATTGAAGCTAATGCTGAAGTTCCAGTGGAATTGTCAATTTGTTGGTTTGAAATAGAAAGTGAAAATTAACTGAGCTGCTCTATAAACCTTTGAGTGTTGGTGGGAAATGAGCAATTATCCTGCACTCTCAACAATGGAGCTTTTAAATGGTGCAGCCCTCTGTTAAAATCTTTGTACTGAAGAAGCTTCAAAACAGGTCAAAATAAAGTTGGGCTGAGTGAACTGCTCCGCTCCCCAAATGCTTAATTTTTAAAACACTTGGTAATATGCTAAAGAGATGAGAAGGTTTGATGTAATGTGTGCACCGAGTTATCTGATATTAGCATTTGAGGCACTGAGATCGATTGACCCTGGGCTGGCGGGGAAGAAGTTTTTTTCCTGATTGTTCTATATGATTTGCAAGCATGACTTTAATTGCCAATATAAACTGGAATTTTGTAATAGAACTTGGTCAAAGAAATTGGAACTAGGGAATTTCATACAAGATTGCTTTTTGAGCTGATTAAATCTAGGACTTCACTAAGGGTAACTCGCATTTAAATCTGGTCACAAGTTATCAGACATTTATTAAGCATGGATACAAAATTGGCTACGGGGCAGAGAGTAGTGGCGAACAGTTTTTAGACTGGAGGGAGGTATGCGAAGGTGTTCCCCATGAGTCAGTATTCGGACCACTGCTCTTTTGATCTATAATAATGACCTGGACTTGGGTATAAGGGGCATCATTTCAAAGTTTGCCGATGACATGAAACTTGGAAATACAGTAAACAGTGAGGAGGATGGTAACAGCCTTCAGGAGGGCATAGACAGACTGGTGAAATGGGCAGACACATGGCAGCTGAAATTTAATGCAGAAAAGTGTGAAGTGATGCATTTTGGTAGGAAGAAAGTGGAGAGGCAATGTGAACTAAATGGTACAATTTTAAAGGGGGTGCAGGAACAGAGACCTGGGTGTATGTACGCAAATCTTCAAAGGTAGCAGGACAAGTTCAAAATAAAGTTAGACAAGAAGGCTGTTAAATTTTTTTTTTTTTTTAATTAAATAAATAAATTTAAGAGTACAAAAGCAAGGAAGTAATGCTAAACCTTACACTGGTTAGGTCCCAGCTGGAGTACTGTGGGCACACTTTAGGAAGGATGTTGAAGCCTTAGAGAGGGTACTGAAGAGATTTGCTAGAATCGTACAAGGAATGAGGGACTCCTTACAACAAAGAAGGTTAAGAGGAGATTTGATAGTGGTGTTCAAAATCTTGAACGGTTTCGAAAGAGTAAGGTGAACCTATTTTTAGTGGCAGATGGGCTGGTAACCAGTGGACATAGATTTGAAGTGATTGGCAAAAGAACTAGAGGTGACATAAAACATTTTTTAACACAGCGAGTTGGATGGTACTTGAAGTGGAAACATTTGCTGAGCTATGGGAAAGAGCAGGGACCAAGGCATGATAGGCTGAATGGCCTCCTGTGCTGTATCATTCTAGATTAGTGATATCCGGATACGACTGAGCACACTGGATACAGCAAAGGCTATGGGCCCCGACAACATCCCAGCTATCGTGCTGAAGACTTGTGCTTCAGAACTAGCCGTGCCTCTAGCCAAGCTGTTCCAGTACAGCTACAACACTGGCATCTATCCGACAATGTGGAAAACTGCCCAGGTATGTCCTGTCCACAAAAAGCGGGACAAATCCAACCTGGCCAATTACTGCCCCATCAGTCTACTCAATCATCAGCAAAATGATGGAAGGTGTCATCGAAAGTGCTATCAAGCGGCACTTACTCACCAATAACCTGCTCACTGATGCCCAGTTTGGGTTCTGCGAAGACCACTCGGCTCCCGACCTCATTACAGCCTTGGTCTAAACATGGACAAAGGAGCTGAATTCCAGAGGTGAGATAAGAGTGACTGCCCTTGACATCAAGGCAGATTTGACCAAGTGTGGCATCAAGGAGCCCTAGTAAAACTGAAGTCAATGGGAATCGAAGGGAAAATGCTCCACTGGCTGGAGTCATACCTAGCACAAAGGAAGGTGGTTGAAGGTCAATCATCACAGCCCCAGGACATCGCTGCAGGAGTTCCTCAGGATAGTGTCCTAGGCCCAACCATCTTCAGCTGCTTCATCAATGACCTTCCCTCCAACATAAGGTCAGAAATGGGGATGTTCGCTGATGACTGCAGTGTGTTCAGTGCCATTCACAACTCCTCAAATAATGAAGCAGTCCATGCCTGCATGCAACAAGACCTGGACGACGTTCAGGCTTGGGCTGATAAGTGGCAGGTAACATTCGTGCCACAGAAGTGCCAGGCAATGACTATCTCCAACAAGCGAGCGTCTAACCACCTCCCCATGTCATTCAACGGCATTGCCATCGCCGAATCCCCCACTATCAACATCTGGGGGTCACCATTAACCAGAAACTTAACTGGACCAGCCACATAAATACTGTGGCAACAAGAGCAGGTCAAAGGCTAGGTATTCTGCGGCGAGTGTCTTCCCCTCCCTGACTCCCCTAAGCCTTTCCACCATCTACAAGGGACAAGTAAAGAGTGTGATGGAATACTCTCCACTTGCCTGGATGAGTGCAGCTCCAACAACACTCAAGAAGCTCGACACCATCCAGGACAAAGCAGCCAGCTTGATTGGCACCCCATCCACCACCTTAAATATTCACTTCCTCCACCACTGGCGTACTGTGGTTGCAGTGTGTACCATCTACAAGATGCACTGCAGCAACTCGCCAAGGCTTCGGCAGCACCTTCCAAACCTGTGACCTTTTCCACCTAGAAGGACAAGGGCAGCAGGTGCATGGAAACACCACCACCTCCAAGTTCCCTTGCAAGTAACACACCATCCTGACTTAGAAGTATGTCGCTGGGTCAAAATCCTGGAACTCCCTCCCTAACAACACCGTGGGAGTACCTTCACCACACTGACTGCAGCGGTTCAAGAAGGCGGCTCACCACCACCTTCTTGAGGGCAATTAAGGATGGGCAATCAATGCTGGCCTTGCCAGTGACTCCCACATCCCATAAAACGAATAAAAAAAATTAGTGATGATGTGATTTGGTAAGGACCAGGACTTTTTTTTTTGAAAAGGTAGAATTTAAAAGAATGAGATAAATTAAATGAAATTACAGGAAACTTTGTGATATCCGGCACCGACGGGACCGAGCTGTTGCCAATCTATCAAAACTGCTGGACATACCAGCGTTAATGTTGAAGCATACGGAGGTTTTCATCTCCGTATCTGACAACAAACACTGTTGCTTAGCAGCAGCTTCTAAACAGTCGGCCCGTACCTTGGCAGCGTCTCTGTAGCTTAGCAACAGCTTCAGAGAGACTTTCCAGAGCCTGACTGTTTGTTTGGAAAAAAAACCTAACAAAACGGCTCCTGATTTCTGCCAGTAGATCGAGGTTTCTGGACATACAACCTCCGGATAAACCAAAGTCTCCTGTAACTGGGAATATTGTTGAAAGATCTATAAAAATGGACCACCATTAAGAAAAAGATCTTTAAACTAATGAGTATCTAAGATGACAACTGTAGATTGGAAAAAATACCATTTGTTAACTGAGTTTTGCTGTATTAGGGCAAGACTAAGCCCCTGTGATTTTATTTGCAGTATTTAAAAGCTGATCAAAATCACACCAGATGGCCTGAAATTTCTGTTACCTATGCCACCCTATATGTAAATTTGAAACCTATTTCTATGAATTTGCCTGATGACTCTACAAGGTGTGAACTTTACCTGCTCCAGTTGTGCTGTCATGAGCTGTTTCAACGACTGTCTGATGAATTGGGAGTTCCAGTTGGAAAGTCTCGGGTTAATTTTGCGCACAATTTTGGGGACATTCGGTCAAAATGCTTTTTTTTAGTTGAATTAAGAAACAAATCGGCAGACAGTGGATGAACTATGAGTTTGAAAAGCTATATAAAGCTTATAGGGGAGGGGGCGAAAGGGAGGGGTGTGAAACTGTTGAGGGAATATAAGCATTTTGTGTAAGGGGTCAAAGATGATTTCTGACTGTCGAATGCTGGAAATCGCTGCTCATCCAAAATTAGACAAACAGTCTGACGACACAGGCAGTGGAGGGGTTGAGAACGGTGGTGGGGAAGGTAGAGCTGGGTGCTGTCAGCATACATGTGGAAACTGATGTCGCCAACATGCAAGGGATGAGACGGCCAAGGATAGATCCTTGGGGGATTCCAGAGATAATGGGTGGAAAGTACCCTCCTTATCTCTGTGTAATCTCCTTCAGCCACGCCCCCCCACCAACGGAGATATCTGCGCTCTTCTAATTTTGCCCTCTCGAGCATCCCTGATTATAGCCGCTCAAACATTGGTGGCTTCTGCTGCCTAGGCCCTAAGCTCTGGAATTCCCTGCCTAAACCTCTCCACCTCTCTTTCCTCCTTCAGATGCTCCTGGTCACCTGCCCCAATTTCTCCTTATGTGGCTGGTGTCAAATTCTTTGTCTTATAATACTCCTGTGAAGCGCCTTGGGACGTTTTACTACATTAAAGGCGTTCTATAAATCCTTGTTGTCGTTGCCGCCGCTGCCTAAATGTTGGAGACAGTGTCTATCAGATAGGTAAGAGTGGAACCAAGCGAGGGCAGTCCCATTGAGCAGGAGAACAGAGGAGAGGCATTGCAAGAAGATGGTGTGGTTGACTGTGTCAAAGGCTTCAGAAAATGAGGATGGCTTTTAATGCACCACAGCTGCAGAGGATGGCAGTTGTGACTTCAGTTGGGGCTCTTTCAGTGCTGTGGTGGCACATAAGCCTGATTACAGAGATTCAGATATATGGTATTAATGGAACGATATATGGTATTAATGGAACGATGGACAGGTATTTGGGAAGTGACGACATGTTCAAGGACTTTGGAGAGGAATTGGAGGTTGGTGATGGGGCGGTTTTAAAAAATATGCAAGTATCGATAAGTGACCATAAAGCTGTTTTTGTTGTAAAAACCAAACTGGTTCACTAATCTTTTTAAGGAAGGAAATCTGCTATCCTTTCCCAGCCTATGTGTGACTCCAGTGCCACACTAACGTGGTTGACTCTTAACTGCCCTCTGAAGTGGCCTAGCAAGCTATTCAGTTGCATGAAACTGCACCACCATCTCATGGCAACAAATGCAGGCCATGCCAGCAACACCCACATCCTGAGAATGAATAAAATAAGATTGCCAGGGCAGAGGATAGGAGGGGGGATAATGAATATGGTTTTGAAAGGGAGGGGCCAGTACCTGAGGAGAGTGAGCTATAGAATCTCTCTTAGCATGGGGGCCAGGAAGGGAAATTGAGTGGTTAGCAGTTTCATGGGAATGGGTCAAGGGAACAGGAGGCAAGTCTCTGAAAAGATGAGGGGAGATGGGAGAGAAACTAGAGAAAGATGGTGGGTTCTCGGTTAGGCCTGGGGGAGCCTTTGAGGAAGTTTGGCTTGCTGACGAGTGAAGGGGTGGGAAGTATGAGGTGCAGATAAATCTCAATCTTTGTGACAAGGAAGGCCATGAGCTCCTTGCACTTGTTAGAGGGGGCAAGGGAAGAGGTGTTTCAGAAGATGTTGGTAGTGGAGGGGAAAAAAAACCTGGGTTATCTGGTGGTTTTGGCAGCAGAGTCAGGCCTGATGTGGTCCAGCCAGATCTGGTGATGGATGGCTGAACCAGTTGTACACTAGAAAAACTCAACTCTGTGCCCCTTGGATGTGGATGTGGAGGAGGGAAGATCAGGTTCATACCAGGGGAATGATCAGGAATTGAGAGAGTGAAGATTTTATTGGGACCAGGGGCATCGAAGGTGGAGATGAGGAAGTCGTTGATGACCACTGCGGAAGTATTGTGCTGGATAGAAGGTGCAAGGCTAGGAAATTGGCAACTTGAAAGTGCAATTGTAAGTGACTTGGGAGAATTTTTTCCATGGGAAGATGCAGAAGGAAGTGGGGTTGGAAGGCAGTAGGGGATGTGGATGATTAGGAACACAAAGTGGCCAGAGATGGTCTCAACATTGATCGAGATGGCAAGAACGAGGTGGTGGTGATTATGGATGAGAGTTTCTATGGAGAGGTTTAGGGATGACAGGAGGGCAGTGAAATCAGAGGCAGGAGGGTGAGGTGAGTTGAGGTGAAGATTAAAATCAGAGGCTAAAGAGTTGTTCATGCAGAGGCTGAGAGGATATGATGAGATGCTTGGGGAAAGGTGAGGTAGAGAACAAGGATTTTAAAGAAGCAAGAGGGGTAGATCAAAGTGAGGTGAATAAAGAAGGTACTATAATGGTGGGGGAAGAGACCATGGTTTGATTTAGTGATGAGGGCCACAATGTTACTGTGGGTACATGGTATGGCAGAGATTAGGATGAATATATCCTTGTTGTAAACTGAGGACAGGGAGGAGGTTATATAAGTGTTCCAAGTTAAAGTCTGATACTCAGTTTGGATGAAGTTGACTTCTAGATGGAGTGGAGGCAGCTTGGAGCATCGATGAATCAATGTCCAGATTTGGAGAGGCAGTGAATCCAGGAGGTGTTCAAGAGGCAAAGCATCAGTCTGCATGCTGCTGTCTGTTCAGTGGAAAGTGGGCCAAGTAGAAGTGAAGAGATGATCATGAAAAGGTTGATCAGGGGTCCAGTGGAGTTGTCTAGTGGCCTTGGGTGTTTGGTGCCCTTCAGTGGGTGTCTGCAGAGGAGCAAGGGGTAATGGGAGTGAAACCCAAGAGCATTGAAGTCCAGGGAGCCATGGGAAGGTGGAAGGCAAGTGCACAAGGTCAGTGCAAATGAGGGAACTGGTCTGAGAAACGGCTGTATGGAGCACTCCAGATCGGGACCAGCGGTAGGGGATTGAGGAGCCGATCCAACCAGTACAGCGAAGGGTGATTGTGAGAGTTCTGATCTGAGTGGAGTCAGTGGCCATGGAAAGCAGTTAGGCATAGATCATTCAGCAAGGGAGCAGAATCCAGAGATCGTTAAGGGAACAGGAACAGATTAAAGCTAGTTCAGTGTAAGAGTGAAAAATTCCAAGCAGAACAGGTTAAAAAAAATAAAAATAAATGAAGAACCTTCGGAAGCAGACCAGGTACAGGAGTAAAGGCAGTCCAGCAGAAAATGTATGTGAGAAAACTTGTAATTAAAATCCTCAGAAACTGAAAAGTGTAATGTCAGGATGACGGGTTAGGGCGGGAGGAGGAGTGAGAAGGGAGCGGAAGAATGGAATGGTGCCTTCGAGGGAACCAGACTTTGACCACATTTTCTAATCTACATAAATTAACTGGATACTGAAACTAACAGTAAACTTGTCATTTGTTGACACTAAAATAAGGATAGTAGTAAAGAAAGGATACAAAAGGTAAGGGCTGCATGAAGGATAAGAGTAATTTTAATCGAGATAGGTTCAGTTATGCAATTGGACAGTCAAATACTGATGAATGTAAAATACTGAATCAAAAGCAATGTGGGTGGTCACCGACGAATGGAATAGAGTTAAGATAAAATCTTGGAAAGGGATCTGGAGCTAATAGATGCTTTAATGTGTGTGTGCGTCTTGAGTTTACAATTTAGTTGTCAGGCCCCACTGGAGGATTGTGTTCAGTTTCGTCACCAGGCTACCAAAAAAAGCACACGTGCATTGAAAAAGTACCTATAGCAACAAGACTGATTCCTGTGTAAGGGGATGAACTACAAGGGAAGATTAGAGACGCTTTAATGGGAAGGAGAACATGGGGAAATATTTTGTTCAAAGTACTGTCCCCTTGTATAATAGAAAGTAACAACAGATTTTTTACGAAGATATTTTCATTACTGATTATGATGTGGTTCCCATCTGCTGTGATAAAAAAAAGTGAAGAACTGTCAGGAGGGTCGGTAGCCAGGGGATACAGATTTAAGATAATTGGCAAAAAAGCCAGAGGGGCGATGGGATTTTTTTTACGTAACAGGTTATGATCTGGGATGCACTACTTGAAAGGGTGGTTGAAATAGATTCAGTGGTAACTTTCAAAAGGGAATTGGATATATACTTGAAATGGAGAAATTTGCATGGCTGTGGGGAACGAGCAGGGGAATGGGACTAATTGGATGGCTCTTCAAAGAGCCGGCACAGACAGGATGGACCAATACAGCATCTTCTGTGCTGTATGATTCTATGATTCAATCGTGGGGAGTGTCTTTGAGTGGTTCTATTGCAAAAAGGTGGGGTGCGAATGCGAGCAGGGGGATGGGACTGGACGGGTTGGTGGGAACAATGATCAGATCGACCAGCCTAATTGCTCCACATCAGGAAATAACATTACAGGAGCAGCCGAACGGCATTTTAAATGTTTTAAAGCAGTGAAATGGACAGTTATTTTGTACTAAAGAGATGTACTTTCAATACACTTTCCTCTTGTGCTTTGCAGTCTAAAAAACAGTTGAGGGGCCTCATTGAAATATTAAATGGTATAGATAAATTAAACAGATTACCTCTTCAAAGTGAAACAGTAAAGTAGATTTATAGAGAGCATAAATTAGTGCAAAATTTAAAAATTGATTTCAGGAAGGCCTTTTTAAAAATTAATGTTTGGAATGGCCTGCCGGTCAGTGTAGTACAAAAAAACATTGGGATTCAAGTTGGTAGTAATGTAAGCATTGGGAGATTAGAGGGTTGAATTTCAACGGACCAAATGACCTTTCCTGACCCATGTTCTTATGACCTGCTGGCAAGCACATGAATGTTGAGTGAGGATAGGATGCGAGTCAACAGTGATGCTCATGAAAAACTTGTGGAGTGGCCACTTGGGTGATGTACTGTCGTGCTCCTACAGGCTGTGGAACTATGGATAAAAGATAATGGGCCAGAGCTTCGGGTCTCCACGGGTGAGTACGCGCTGGGTCCTCGCGCATAGGCCCAATGAAAGTGGCGGTTTCGTGCCTGCACTGCGCATGCGCAGGAAGCCGGAACTTCCGTTCCCTTAAAGGAAGGGGTTCGCGGGTCGAACACGTGCATCGGAGAGGCCACGCGTACGCCTGGAACTCCTGTTTTTTTTCCCGGAAGGGTAAGTCTCCAGCAGCTACGCTTATAAAAAGCGGTCGCAAGACTTGCTTTTAACAAGGTAAGTGGTGAATTAAGTAAAATTAAAACATTTTTTCCACACGTTTATTATTTTTAAATACTTTAAAGAAAGATACGTTTATTTTTAGCCCCGTTAGAAACTAATTTTTTCAAAAATTTAAATTATTTAGTTATTTTAAAAATGTGATTTAAAATTTTTTTATTTGAAGTTTATGTTTTGTGGCTGAATTGTATTCAGATTTGACAGGTCAAATCTATGAATACAGATTCCCTGCTACCATTGGCTCTCCATGGCCCACATGATCCCAGGGGACACTTCGAACTAACTGCGCCCCTGGGATACGCAAGCGCTGCGCGCCGGCAGTTGGAGCAGGCCCAGGATCTGAATCCCACGCGGGCCCACAGCACAACGGCCGGCGCGCTAGGTAAGTGCAGCTCGGAGGCTTGCACCCGTGGGAAGCCTCCGACCCGAATTTCTGGATCGATGAGAAGGAGGTGGGTGGCAAGAGAAATGAGTACAATGTAGGTAATATTACTTATACTGTTGTGGATGCTAACTGAATATATGAAAACCAAAAATGTGTTTCAGGTCTGGAAAGCTAGATTGAATGGCTATGAAGAAGCTGCCAAGCTGTTTCAGAAGATTCAAGATGAAAAAAGCCCAGAATGGTCAAAATATTTAGGATTAATCAAAAAATTTGTAACGGATTCAAATGTAGTAGCTCAGCTGAAAGGACTGGAAGCAGCACTTGCCTATGTAGAAAATGCTCATGTAGCAGGAAGGTAAGTTCTTAAAAATCCACTGGAGTCGTTTTTAATCCTTAAATCGATAGTTTACAGAAACTCACTGCAAATGCATGCTTACAAATGTTTGAGTTACATATTTACTTGTATGAGATTTTGTTACTTGCATTTTGGGATTTTTGATATATCCTATTTAGGATGGGTTTGAACTTGGTAGATGAAACCAGCAGAATTAACCACATATTTAACCTATCGTGTCAACATACTTGCATAATGTGAGAGTTAAATTAGAGTATCAAAGGATGCAACCTCCAAGATATTTTGGAATAGTCCATATTCCTGCATCTGATGAATTTGTTGAACTTGTTAGCTACTTCCTGGCACTGTTCTATATGTGGAAAATGTTAATTCGAAGTGTTTCTTTCTTTGACAATGTTGAAGGCTTATCTAAGTTCAATTATAGTTAAGCGTACCAATGCCTTTTACAGTGGTCGGGTATCTTTTAAAATGTAATGTTTTAGCACGGCAGATCAAACACTGATCAACTTGTATTTTGTTTATTGATGTATTTTGCGGTAGGCATTACCTTTTCTGCTTGAAATAAACTGTTTGCCACACTATTTTCTGCGAGGGGAGGGGGTGGAGTGGAGAGAATCTTTGGTAACCCCATTACAAAGTGACTTGGGAAGTATGCCTTGTGGTTTCCAGTTGGACCTACTAGATATATTAAGGCTAAAGGGATATGGGGAGAAGGCAGGGACAGGGTACTGAATTTGGATGATCAGCCATGATCTCATTGAATGGCGGAGCAGGCTTGAGGGGCCGAATGGTCTACTCCTGCTCCTATCTTCTATGTTTCTATGTAAAGGTAGAATGTATTGTTGTGCTTTAAAGAAAGAAAGTACTTCCATTTATACAAGAATCTTTCAGCACCTCAGAATATTGCAAAGCACTTCCAAGTACCTTTTTGAAGTGTAGTCACTGTTGTAATGTAGGGAATGTGGCATCTAATTGGCACACTACAAAATCCCACCAGGAGCAATAAAATAAATGACCAAATAATCTTGTTTATTATGGTGTTGATTGAAGGATAAGTGTTGGACAGGATATGAGGGAACTTTCCTGCTCTTCTCTTGAATAGTGCATAGGTGTTTTATGTCCACCTGAGAGGACAGACTAAGTTTAACTTCTCATCAGAAAGTTGGACCTCTGTGTCTCAGCACTACCAATTGCAATTGTAAAGTTGTTTGGCTCCTTTTGAGAGTATCTAACTAATTATTGCCTCTTGTAATTTCAGAACGACTGGCGAAGTGGTGTCAGGAGTTGTAAATAAAGTATTTAACCAACCAAAAGCCAGAGCCAAGGAGCTGGGGATAGAAATATGTCTAATGTACATAGAACTAGAAAAGACAGAGCCTGTTCAAGAGGAGCTACTTAAAGGACTGGACAACAAAAACCCCAAGATTGTTGTAGCCTGCATAGAAACGATAAGGAAGGCACTTGGGTAACTATAGGATGTATTTTACTCTATGCTTTGGCTTATAACTGTAGAAATTTTTGTCCCAGGGAAAAGTGAACTTTTTTCTTGAAGGTACCCACTTGTTTAAAAGTCTTTAAATTCTCGTTAGTCTGCCTGTTGCCTTAAATCAGAAGTAGTCATTCTTTGCCTTAGTTCAATCGTGTGACATATAATATCTAGGGATAAATGATGTAAAATTGTTGCCAATCTAAACCACATTTTATCTGTCTTGATCAAAATCCAAGATAATTACACACACAATTTAACTTTTTCTATTTCTGTTTTAGTGAATTTGGTTCAAAAATAGTACCACTCAAGCCAATTGTCAAGGTCTTGCCAAAATTATTTGAATCTAGAGAAAAAGCGGTTCGAGATGAAGCCAAATTATTGGCAGTGGAAGTCTACAAGTGGATTCGTGATGCCTTGCGACCACCACTGCAAAGTATTAATTCTGTGCAGGTATATTGCATTCATGTATATTTTTTGTTAATTTTATACAGTAGCACTTATAATTGGTGCATCACAACAGCTCAATGTTGAAGGAGATCAGAATTCAGGCATTTTTTTTCCTCAGTTGAAAGAACTTGAAGAAGAATGGGTTAAATTGCCAACTACAGCTCCCAGACAGACCCGTTTTTTGCGCTCTCAACAAGATCTCAAAAGCAAGTTTGAGCAGCATCAAGCAGTAGGTGGCGATGAAGAAGGTCAGTGAAGTACATTGATCAAAGAAAATCTGAGTAAATTCATTACAAAACAAAGACTTGCATTTTATATAGGGCCTTTCACGACCACCTGATGTACCAAAGTGCTTTACAGCCAATGAAGTACTTTTTGAAGTGTAGTCACTGTTGTAATGTAGTATTTTGCTCAAATTCAGGATCTTTTTTAAGCCTTTCATGCTGCAGTTCTTGACTTTTCTAGACGAAACTGAAGCTTGGCACCAGTTTTATCAAAAGTTCCATTTGGTCAATAAAACACTAATCTAAGCTACACTGGTATAGCATCTAGGAACGATCTGGAAAGTGCATGATATGTAGATGTTTGGAAAAACCAGATCCGGCTCTGCTTTCCACTCAACAGCTTTCTGGCATTTAGTCTAGACTCACAGGTAAAGATAGGCCACATGGATACTAGTAGCTGGATATTGCTTATGGAATCACATTTCCTAAGTGTCTGCTTTTGAAAGATAGGATTCGGGAGAAGGAAATATTTGGCCAAGAGGAAACTATTTTTGATGTCCCAGGTGGCATATTTTCTTAATATGCGAGGACACCCAAATCTCTGAACACCAACATTTAAAAGTTTCTCACCATTTAAAAAATATTCTGTTTTTCTATTCTTCCTACCAAGTGAATAACCTCACATTTCCCTACATTATACTCCATCTGCCACCTTGCTGCTCTACCCACCTAGCTTTGTATCATCAGCACTCTTGGATATATTCCACTCTGTTCCTTCATCTAGGTCATTAATATAAATTGTAAATAGCTGAGGCCCCAGCAGTGACCCTTGTGGCATCTTTACAAGTAGCAGCCTGCCAACCTGAAAATGATTCGTTTATTCCTACTCCGTTTTCTGTCCGTTAACCAGCCCTCTATCCATCCATGCTAATATATTACCCCAAGCTCTTGAGCCCTTCTCTTGTGTAACAACCTTTCGTGTGCTACTTTATCGAATACCTTCTGAAAATCCAAATATACTACATCCAGTGGTTCCCCTTTATCTACCCTGCTAGTTACATCCTCAAAAAACTCTAAAATTTGTCAAACATGATTTCCCTTTCATAAAACCATGTTGACTCTGCCTAATCATGTTATGATTTTCTAAGTGATGAACAAAACTAAATTTATACTCGTAACTTTATACTGATGCATGTCTAAATTCAGCTTGGGTGCCAAGCATTTTTAATTTGTGTCGGAGAGTTTAGAAAACTTGTTACGCATTTGCGCCAGCCTAAACTTCGTGTTTGTTTGACAATGCAACCAAGATGGAGGCGGAAAGTGTAACGGACAACAACCAAGTAGTAAATTGTGAAGTTTCGGTTGGGGCAGAGGGTGTATTCAAGGCCAGATGTTCACTAGATTTGCCGTGACAAGTGGGGCTGTGTTTGGGTTGATAAAGGAGAAGAGTTAGAATGAGCTTTTGCAGGTACATGTATGTGTGCTAGGTCACTTTTTTTTAGGGGTGTGCACTTTCAGTGGAGGAAGGGTAGAGAAGTGTCTTGTTAGCTGTATCTGAGCAATTTTGCTGGAATGTGGGTAGAATTTTTGCTGTGATTTGGGGAGAGAGAATTTGTGCTTTAATATGAATAAAGGAAAATAGATAACTATTGGAAGGCTAACAAATGCAGAAAGTTTATTACCTTGAGTACTAAAATGGAGTACGCTAGCAGAGTGGTTATTTTACTGGAATAGTAATCCAAAGGCCCGGACTGATGATGCAGAGACGTGAGTTCAAATCCCACCATGGCAGTTGGGCAATTTTAAATTCAGTTGATTAAGTCAATCTGGAATAAAAAGCTAGTGTCAGTAATGGTGACCATGAAACTGCTAGATTGTTGTAAAACCCCATCTGGTTCACTAATGTCCTTGGGGAAGGAAATCTGCTGTCCTTACCTGGTCTGACCTATGACTCCAGACCCACAGCAATGTGGTTGCTCTCTGAAATGGCCGAGCAAGCCATTCGGTACTACAGTGGTTCAAGAAGGTGACTCACCACCACCTTCTCGAGGGCAATTGGGGATGGGCAATAAATGCTAGCCTTGCCAGCATGCCCACATTGTGAACGAATTAAAAAAAAAAAAAAAAGGCCCAGTCGCAGCTTAGACGACAGATTTGACGTAATCAAAAGATGCAATAAATTTTAGTGTAAAGATGCCGTATGCTTTTCTTCACAGATGATGAGGAAGGTGAAGCCCCTGTTGTGGATGCTTATGAACTTTTAGAGCCTGTTGAGATTCTTTTAAAGCTTCCTAAAGATTTCTATGATAAAATTGTAAGTAAACTCAAATTGCTGTCTACACTTCTACATTGTCAGAATTGTAGCTTCCTTCATCATTTAATAAGTGTAGTTTGAGTAATATGTGAGGGAGTATTTTTCATTACAGTTTCTATTGCTAATATTCATCTGTTTTATATAGTGTCAGAAATCTATACAATTACAGTATTTTACAATTTAAAACATTTTATCTATCAAGTAAACTCTATAGTTTGAGATCAGCAGAGTGATGGTGTTCAGTATTTTCTTTGTGGATTGATGTTTTACACTTTTACTCTAGTCACTCTGTAAAGGGCATTAACTTTTTTTGTAATGCAGCTACTTTTTCTCCAACTGCCCCCCATTGAATCTAGCAATACTAGAGGATCACTGATCTTTTCTAAATTGATAGTATTTTATCTCCACTCATTCTTTCATCTTGAGGGCTATGAGCACTTTATTCCTCCTGAAGTCAGGCAAAGGTTAAAAGACTACTCAGCCTGGAGTATCTAGTTTTGCAGAGGAATGAAAGCTGCAGCCTCTACAGTGTGGTTCAAATTGGGGACTGAGCAGATTTGGGGAACTGTTTGTGTCCTCCCACTTGGGGCTAATTCTCTTTCATGTGCACCTTGTAAATGGAGTCTAGTTGTAGTCTGCTTAGCAAATACGTTTTAAAAGATTTGGCAGGTTAGTAGATACAGTACTTTGCTTGAAATTAAATAAATTTATTGGTCACTATTTGTGATTTTAATATAGGTTATGGTTGAGGAATATTGCTTCAAACTAATTATTAAAAAAAAAAAAAAAAAATGCCTTGTAAAAGCGAATTACAAAGTGTTCAGAGATTTGTGAATTTATTGGATATCTGATCAGTTGGAGAGAATCCGTGTCAGCATTTTGTTTAAACTAACTGGGGAATTTTTGGACCAAGTAGTTCTGAATGTGTTGAACCTTGAAACTGTTCTAACAGTTCAGAAAGTTATAACTGCAAACTGCATCCAACAACAATCTGACATTGATAACTGGCTATCAGTACATCTTAACAAATTGATTACTTTTAATATGTTAGCTGTTAGCTGTGTACTGATCAAACTAAACTGGTGACTTTTTCCCCCTTTAATTAAAATAGGAGGCCAAAAAGTGGCAGGAGCGGAAAGAAGCCCTGGAAGCCCTTGAGGTGCTTGTGAAAATCCCGAAGCTAGAATCTGGAGATTATGCAGATGTTGTGAGAGCACTTAAAAAGGTAACTCTATACGTGGCAAACTTGATTCAGTCTTGTGACAAATTGTGCATAAATGTTAACTGTGCTTCAGTGTACAACATTTAACATTTCTGTTGTCAAAAACCACCTCTTGCCCATACAATTTCTACTTCCTTCACTCATGCTGGTTTATGGGCAAAGAAAAGGACTTATTTTAGAATCTTGGGCTCCATGCCAGTGAACTCTAGTTATTGAGCATGAATTTTGGAGAAGTAACATGATAGCCACAGTTTATTGGACTACGGTCCACCCACAGATGTGAGAATCATTAGTACATTTTTGTTCAAAGGTTGCCCTTTTAACTCTTAACTCTTTTTTCTAAGTGATTTTAAATAGTTTTTCAGTACCTTTTCAGGTCTTGCAAGCTCAACTTTGTATCCTGGGGAAATTTCTTTGGCAAGTCTGGTTTCTGCCAGGTGAATTTCAGCTGGTTGAGCAGCCTTATTTGGCATAGAAGTTCTTGTGGTGGGATTACAAATATTAGCTCAGTTTCACATTTTAACCTGTGGTAGGAGGTGTTGCTCCATACCATTTGGCACTTCAGTCTGTTAATTTTCTTTTGTTACATAAGATATACGGCACAGAAACAGGCCATTTGCCCCAGCCAGTCCTTGCCAGTGTTTATGCTCCACTTGAGCCTCCTCCCATCTTTCCTCATCTAAGTCTATCAGCATAACCCTCTATTACCTTCCTCACTTAAATGCATCTATACTATTGGCTTCAACCACTCCCTGTGGTAGCGAGTTCTACATTTGCACCACTCTTTGGGTAAAGAAGTTTCTTCTGAATTCCCTATTGGATTTCTTGGTGACTACCTTACATTGATGGCCTCTAGTTATGCTCTTCCCCACAAGTGGAAACATTCTCTCTCTATCCACTCTTATTAAAACCGTTCATAATTTTAAAGACATCTATTAGGTCACCCTTCAGCCTTTTTAAGAGAAAAGAGACCCAGCCTGTTTATCCTTTCCTGATGTGTATACCCTTGCATTTCTGGTGTCATCCTTGTAAATCTTCTCTGCACCCTATCCAGTGCCTCTATATCCTTTTTATAATATGGCGACCAGAACTGCACGCAGTACTCAAGTGTGGTCTAACCAAGGTTCAATACAAGTTTAGCATAACTTCACTACTTTTCAATTCTATCCCTCTAGAAATGAACCCTAGTGCTTGGTTTGCATTTTTAATAGCCTTGCTAACCTGTGGCACAACTTTTAGTGATTTGTGTATTTGTACTCCGAGATCCACTTGTTCCTCTACCCCTCCTAGACTTGCACCCTCCAAGTGATGTGACCTCCCTATTATTCCTACCAAAATGTAATACCTCACATTTGTCTGTTAGACTTCATTTGCCCATCCTGCAATTTTATTAATGTCCTCCTGTAATTTGTTGCAGTCCTCCTCAGTATTGAGTATTCTCCTCTCTCTCCTTTTTTCCCCCCCCCCCCCCCACCCAAAAAAAAAATTGGTGTCATCTGCAAATTTAGAAATTGTGTTTTTGATTCCAAAGTTTAAATTAATGTAAATTGTGAACAGCAGTGATCCAAGCACTGATCCTTGTGGAACACCACAACCCACCTTCTGCCACTGTGAATAGCTACCCTTTACTCCCACTCTCTGCTTTCTGTCTTGAAGCCAGCTAGCAATCCATTCTACTTGTCCCCTGACTCCGCATTCTCTGACCTTGTTCATCAGTTTATTATGGGGTACCTTATCGAAGGCCTTTTGAAAATCTAGATAAATTGCGTTGTCTACTGTTGCCTCCAAGAAATTCAATAAGGTTGGTCAAGTGAGATTTTCCCTTTTGAAACCCATGCTGACTATTCACTATTATACTTTTAGTTTCTAGATGTTCTTCTGTTCTCTCCTTTAATAGGGATTCCATTATTTTTCCTATCACCGATGTTAAGCTGACTGGTCTATAATTCCCTGGTCATGTTGTATCCCCCTTGAATATAGGTATTGCGTTAGCTATCTGCCAGTCTTCTGGCACTACACCTTTTTCTAACTAATTATTAAATATGTATAGTAATGCCTCTACTATCTCTTCCCTAGATTCTTTTAAAATGTGTGGATGCAATCCATCTAGACCAGGAGTTTTATCCTCTTTTTGAGTTTGATTAGTTTATTTAATATATCCCCTTTTTTATTTTAAATGCATTTATCTCATTACTCATCTCCTCATTCAATATCCTGTCCACCTGTTCTATCTCCCTGGTAAATACCAAAGCGAAATAATGATTTAATATTTCTGCCATCTCCCTATCGTTACCTGTGGTATTGTCCTGTCCATCCCTTAATGGCGCTATTCCCATCCCAACCTTTTTATTGATGTGCCTGTAAAATATTTTACTATTTTGTTTTATGCTCCTTGATAATTTAGTTTCATAGTTCCTCTGCCTTCCTAATTGTTTTTTGACTTCTCTCCTAATCCCTTCGTATTCTCTCTCATCATGCACTCCTCTGCTGTCTACGTACTTAATGTATGCCCCTTTCCTTATGTCTTTATTCATCCATGGAGTCTCATTAGTGTTTAGTTTGTTTCCTTTTTGCGGAATATATTTTTCCTGCACTGTTGAACACCGTTTTAAATGTTTCCCATTGTCGTTCTACATTGTTGTTTGCCAATATTGTTGCTCATTTTATCTTCCCAAGTTCTATTCTCAGCCCCTCAATCAGCTTTTCTCCAATCTATTAACTTGGTTTTTGTCATTATGTCCTTCTCTGTTGTCATCTTAAAGCATATTATGGTCACTATTGCCGATATGCTCCCCTACTTTTACTTCTCTTATCTGCTCTGGTTCATTCCCCATAACTAGATCCAATAGCGAATCCTCCCTTGGGCTTTTTACATATTGGGTTAGAAAGGAGTCCTGTAGACATTGTAGGAACTCCATTCCCTTTACCTACCTCTTCTGTCCAATTAATATCTGGGTAGTTGAAATCCCCTATGATTATTATCCTATGTTTTTACTAATTTCTCTAATTTGTCTGTAGTTCTTCCTCCACCTCCCTTCCACTATTAGGTGGTCTGTATACTACACCTAATTAGTGTGATTGATCCTTTATTATCTTTTATCTTTTCATATGGATTCTGTTTTTGTCTTGCTGATATCCATGTCCCTTTTTCCTACTGCCATTGTTATCCCTAATAAATACAGCTACTCCACCTCCCTTTTTTTTCTTTCTCTAGCTTTTCTAAATATGTTGTACCCTGCAATGTTTAATTCCCATTCCTGATTTTTCTGTAGCCATGTCTCAGTAATCCCTACTATGTCTGTTTCCTCCCAAAGCAAGATTGCCTCCAGCTCTCCTGTTTTATTTCAGACACTGTATTGCTGTACAGACAGTTTAACTCATTTTAATAGGATTTCTTCTCTCCTTGTTTAACCATTTTTTTAGACTCCTGTTCTATAACTCTTTGCTCCCTTGCTGTCAATGTCCTCCCTTACGTTATTCTTTCCAAAGCTCACTTTTCCTGTTTTGTTTATATTTAGGCTGCTTACGTTTCTTGTAGATCCCTCCCTCCTCCTTACTAGTTTAAAGCCTTTGCCACCTCCCTATTTACCCTTTCCACTAGGATATGGGTCCCATCCCGGTTCAGGTGGAGCCTGTCTCATCTTTCTTGCTTTTGCGCTTCCTTCCTTCTATGCCAATTTGCACGTGGCTCGGGCAGTAACCCAGAGATTGTTACCCTCGAGGTCCTGCTTTTTAATTTCGAGCCTATCCAACATGAACCATGACAACTGGATTTAGCCCCTCCCTTTCCAAGTTCCTCTCTAGCTGCCATGAGATATCTGTTACCCTGGTACCGGAAGGCAACACACCCTTTGGGATTCTCGTTCATGGCTGCAGAGGACGCTATCTTTCCCCCTAATTATAGAGCACCCCGGTACCTATTGGACAGGACCAGTGTCTGCGGGACCTCCTTCTCGACCCGCTACCCGGCTCCCTAACAGTCACACCCTCCCCTTCCTGAATTTGATTTCCTCTGCGGTGTGAATATATTTTGGGTAAACCTGTCCAGAAATTCCTCCCCCTCCCTTGTGTCGGTGTGTCTCCAACTCTCACTCCAGCTCCGTTACTCTGAGCCGGAGAGATTTGAGATGAAGACATCTCCTGCAGATGTGTTTGCTCGGGACTGTCGCTGTCCACAAACTCCCACATACTGCAGTCCAGACACACAACCTGCCATGCCATATCTTAGACTAGCCTTATTTTATTTTATTAGTCTTTATTCAACGACTATTTATAGTTATATTATAGTTTAACTAGTTAAGCTATAAATTTAATAAAGTTATAGTTTCCCGCACCTAGTTTAAAACACTATCCTAGGTTAGAGAGGAAAAGAAACCTTAATACTCTCCAACCAATCATCTACCTGCTGTCCTGTGACGTCACTCTTCGTTTTTTGGGGAAATTGTCGACGGTTCCGCCGCTCCTGATGTCTCCAATCAGGTCGGCGCTGTTTCCCCCCGCTGCTTTATTCTCCGCTCCTGGTGTCTCCTTGTGGGTAAGTTCACTGAGCCTAGGCATTGTGGGTACGTTCACTGATGCTGGGCATTGTGGGTAAGTTTCTGGCTTATTGCTCAATGATAAGTGCGTCCATCTCCCAATAGAGTCAAACTAAATGGATGGTCGTTTGCATTCCCTATTGGTGCCTGTTGCACACTGTCTTTTAAGCTTGGCCAAGGGCCACTCGACACTGCGCTTTTACCTCCTGGACAGACTTAGCTTCAATTTTGAGTATATCAACAAAGCTACAACATGGAGTTTTCCCTATATCTGTTCACTGCATTACTGCATATTTCTAAAAAGTGCAGATTTAAGGTATCAGGACCTCTGTCCATTGTTACTCTTTCAACCATTTGTGACCCATGCGGATCAGTAGGATAAGCTTTTCAAATGTGATCCCTCAAATACGAACGTATGAAAATAAAAGACCGGGCAAGTCCCAGCTGGTCCATTAAGCTTGCCCCATACAGTCATGGTGCAATTTATGCACACCATGATGCCCCACCTCCCAATCAGCCATCTAATCTCCTGGGAGAGGTATTTTCATCTTGGGTTAGAAGTAATCATGCTTGCTAGTAAATATATTGTCTTGTACAGTTCTGAATACTGAAGTTTTTTTTAATTTGAACTCTCCCTTCTAGGTTATTGGAAAGGACTCCAATGTACTGCTTGTGGCTCTGGGTGCAAAATGTCTTGCTGGTCTAGCTACTGGACTCCGGAAGAAGTTCCAGTCCTATGCTACACATGTAAGTTTCAAATAATGTGGAACTAATGAACAAATATTAACTTTGTTACATGTAGAAAATGTACACTGGAATTTTGCTTGCTTGTTATGCTACTGTACAAAGTGAGTTTTATTGCTGATTCCTTAGGATTGAGAAAGATGCTGATGAGTGGCATTGAGTTCTATGGCGTATTAATCTGTTTCTGATGATGTTTGATGGAGGAATGTTGGTTAGGACCCTAGAAGAGTTTCCTGCTCTTTGTATAGTGCCATGGGATCTTTAATATCCATCTGAACATGCATTTTCCAGTCAGATAGAGATTAGGAATTGATCTTGTGACTGACTTTCCTTCCACCCATCCCCACCAAATCTACTGTGCCTCCTCCTCTTCACCCTAGTGTCCCTCCTGCCACATTGGTTGAGATCAGCTGACTCCATATAAATCCAGAATTGAATTTGGAACCTTACTGGCTCAAAATGATGCATTTGATTCATTTTAAGTTGCATTATTTAAAAAAAAAAAGAAACTTTTTATTACTAATGTTCATAGTTCAAAACCTCTGAGTTGTGTATTATATGGATTTATTCAATCTTTTCAGGTGGTGTCAACGCTTCTGGAAAAGTTTAAAGAGAAGAAACCTCAAGTAGTTCAGGCTTTGCAAGAAGCTATTGATGCTGTTTTTCTCACAGTAAGCTCAGAATTGGTACTCGTTTGGAATTTTGCTTTTGAAGCGCTTGTGGCAAAATGTTTAAAAATTGATCATTTCAGTGGCAAATTAGACAAAATGTATATTACAGTTTGATGCTAAAATATAGCATATAATAGTGTCTGTAGAACTTATCTTTTGGTTGATCCCAAACTTTCTGAAAAATGTGACTGTTTGCTTTCTCTGCAACCCCCTCTTTTCTCCCCCCCCCCCCCCACCAAAAAAAAGGCTTTGGGTATGGCCATTGTTCCCTTTAAGTTGCAGGGCCGTGCAGTGCACTGGAGCTCCCTCATAGCAGGCTCACCGGCTTTTAAATGGGAAATACAGTGCATGTGCTGCATCTTGAATGGGCAGCGCAGCCCCTTAAAGGGACCGCGCACCCAACAAATTAACATAGATAGGAGTAGGCCATTCGGCCCCTCGAGCCTGTTCCGCCATTTAATGAGATCATCCAAATTCAGTACCCTGTTCCTGCTTTCTCCCCATATCCTAATCGATCCAATCTCTCATATATCATTCCTGCCATCCCAGGAATCAGTCTGGTGAATCTTCGCTGCACACTCTCCATGGCAAGAACATCCTTCCTCAAATAAGGCGACCAAAACTGCACACAATACTCAAGGTGTGGTCTCGCCAAGGCCCTGTACAACTGCAGCAAGACATCCTTGCTCCTGTACTCTCATCCTCTCACTATGAAGGCCAACATACCATTTGCCTTCTTAACCGCCTGCTGCACCCGCATGCTTACCTTCAGCGACTGGTGCACAAGGACACCCAGGCCTCGTTGCACTTCCCCTTCTCCCAATCTATTGCCGTTCAGATAATAATCTGTCTCCCTGTTTTTGCCACCGAAGTGGATAACCTCGCATTTATCCACATATAATCACCCAACCTGTCCAAATCATCCTGGAGTTTCTCGGCATCCTCCTCACAGCACACACGCCCACCCAGCTTTGTGTTGTCTGCAAACTTGGAGATATTACATCTAGTTCCCTCGTCTAGATCATTAATATATATTGTGAATAGCTGGGGCCCCTTGCACCAATCCCTGCGGTACCTCACTAGTCACTGCCTGCCACTCGGAAAAAGATCCGTTTATTCCAACTCTTTGCTTCCTGTCTGCCAACCAGTACCCAAGTCAATACCTTACCCCCAGTCCCATGTGCTTTAACTTTACACGCTAATCTCTTATGCGGGACCTTATCGAAAGCGTTCTGAAAGTCCAAATACATCACATCCACTGGTTCTCCCTTATCTATTCTACCAGTTACATCCTTGGATCTTATACCTAATTTCTCTTGTTAGCTATGGTTGAGTCACCTATGCCAAACAGGGATGAAAAAATTCTGTAGTTCATCCATGCGATCTTTAAATGTTTGCCATTGCCTATCCACTGTCAATCCATCCTAGCCAACTCGTGCCTCATACCATCGTAGTTCCTTTATTTAAATTCAGGACCCTAGTTTCTGAGTCAACTACTTCACTCTCCATTTAAATGAAGAATTCTATCATATTATGATCGCTCCTCCCCAAGGGCATTAAAGGCAACATTAGTTATGGCTGTCCAATTGGGTGTCACTGCAACATTAACTGGCTAACTGGATTCTCTTAGTCATAGACTTCTTCTCCATTATGTACTTGATATTGTCCCAAATTTAAAAAAAAATTATACTTCTGTGCAGTGTTATTTGGAGCTAGCCTAGATTGGGATTGAAAGTTTTATTAAAAAGAGTTGGGTCGTTTCAGTGCAATTCTAATTTAGAACTGTAATTACCAATTTAAGGCAACAAGCATGACTAATGTGGAAAATATTATGCCTATGCAGTAGGGTGCTTTTTCAGAATTTGGATCAATTAGCACCTTGCTCTAATGTGCTAATTGACCTTGAAGTGCTTGATCATGACTCTAAATGAAAAATGGGCTCTGTCTAACACTTGTGTGTCCACCTTGAGCATAGATTCAACCCCTAAAAATCCAAACTTCAAAGGTCCACTTACACAGAAAGTGTCATCTTCATTCCAGTATCAGTAGCTTTACAAATCCAAAAATTCCTACAGTACGGTGATCATGACATTCAAGTTTTGCTAGCATAGTGAAATCACTTGTCCATTGCATTTGCACCATCATAATTTTCATAGGTCGTTTAACTTAATTTTCAAAGTTTACAGCTGGTGTCTATATTAGAGCAGAACTCTAACACTAAATGTAGTGCTGTCTGCATTATTGAAATTACTATACTTGGTGCTAGTAAAAGGTATTCTGTTCACCAAATTCCATTCAAATTTGAGATGAGAGAAATATTCTACTAAAATGGGTTTTTAAGAATTTAATTGCAGTAATAAGTAATTATTTAACGATGCTTCGATTCAGACCACATTACAGAACCTAAGTGAGGATGTGCTGGCTGTAATGGATAACAAAAACCCATCAATCAAGCAACAAGCATCACTTTTCTTGGCAAGAAGTTTCCGTTGCTGTACTCCCTCCGCATTGCCAAAAGGTCTTTTAAAACCACTTTGTGCTGCATTGCTTAAGGTACGTAAGTGAGGATTGTGATGCTTATGGATCTACACCGTCAGATATGTGGTTTTGAATTTCTGTGTTTCCGGCTGCCTGTGTGCTAACTCGCACCAAGTCCCGTTCACCCATCACCCCTGTGCTCACTGACCTACGTTGGCTCCCGGTTAAGCAACGCCTCGATTTTCAAAATTCTCATCCTTGTTTTCAAATCCCTCCGTGACCTCTGCCCGCCCTATCTCTAATTTCCAACAGCTTCACGACCTCCCCCCCCCCCCGCCGAGATATCTGCGCTCCTCGAATTCTGGCCCCTTGAGCATCCCTGATTATAATTGCTCAACCATTGGTGGCCGTGCCTTCTGTTGCCGAGGCCCTCTGCTCTGGAATTCCCTGCCTAAACCTCTACCTATCGTTGCTCCTTTTAAGACGCTCCTTAAAACCTACCTCTTTGTCATCTGCCCTAATTTCTCCTTATGTGGCTCGGTGTCAAATTTTTGTCTTATAATGCTCCTGTGAAGCGCCTTGGGACGTTTTACTATGTTAAAGGTGCTATATAAATACAAGTTGTTGTTTCAAAACCTTGCTGTAATTGTTTGGTTAAGCAAACAAATGGAATGTTTTAATTCGAAAGATTAGTGAGCCTACAAGACTAATGCAATCTAATTCTTTACAGCAAATTAATGATTCTGCACTTGAGGTGAGGGATGCTGCCTTTGAAGCGCTAGGTACAGCTCTAAAGGTTGTTGGCGAGAAATTAATGAATCCTTTCCTCCTTGATGTTGATAAACTGAAACTTGACAAGGTGAGTCATTAAATAGGCGACTGAACTTGCAACTTGTTTTTCACATTTTGTAGTAAAAATCTTGTACAGGAAACTTTTTTTTATACGGGACCGACGTGGTGCCAGTTCATCAAAAATTCCAGATAACCAAAAGCTATAGTAAAAGATACGGAGCTGACAGCTCCGTATAAAGCAACAAACCCTGTTGCTTAGCAACAGGTTCAGAACAATGGCCACAAGTTCCAAGCGCCTCTGTAGCTTAGCAACAGCTGCAGCCACACCCTTGCACAGCAACAGATCGAGGAAGGCAAGTAATAAAACTTACTTGAACCTACTCCTGAATTTTGCCGGGTAACTGAGATTTCCGGTTATTTAGGTGCCGGTAAATCGAAAGTTTCTTGTATTCCAAAGATTAATTTCTAAACTAACATCAGATGTAAAACATTTGAAACATAGATAGGAGTAGGCCATTCAGCCCCTCGAGCCTTCTCCGCCATTTAATGAGATCACGGCTGATCATCCAAATTCAGTACCCGGTCCCTGCCTTCTCCCCATATCCCTTGATCCCTTTATCCTCAAGAAATATATCCGACTCCTTCTTGAATATATTTAATGAATTGGCCTCAACTGCCCTGTGTGACAGAGAATTCCACAGGTTCACCACTCTCTGTCCTAAATGGCTTACCCCTTATCCTTAGATTGTGACCCCTGGTTCTGGACTCCCCCGCCATCAGGAACATCCTTCCTGCATCTAGTCTGTCTAGTCCTGTTAGAATTTTATACGTTTCAATGAGATCCCCTCTCATTCTTCTAAACTCTAGCGAATATAAGCCTAATCGACCCAATCTCTCCTCATATGTCATTCCTGCCATCCCAGGTATCAGTCTGGTGAATCCGCTGCACTCTTTCCATGGCAAGAACATTGTTCCTCAGATAAGGCGAGCAAAACTGCACACGATACTCAAGGTGCGGTCTCACCAAGGCCCTGTACAACTGCAGCAAGACATCCTTGCTCCTGGACTCAAATCCTCTCGCTATGAAGGCCAACATACCATTTGCCTTCTTAACCGCCTGCTGCACCTGCATGCTTACCTTCAGCGACTGGTGCACAAGGAAACCCAGGTTTTGTTGCACTTCCCCTTTTCCCAATCTATTGCTGTTCAGATAATAATCTGTCTTCATGTTTTGGCCAGCGAAGTGGATAACCTCGCATTTATCCACATTGGGCAGATGC
The DNA here is from genome assembly GCF_052327205.1 of Somniosus microcephalus. NCBI lineage: Eukaryota > Metazoa > Chordata > Chondrichthyes > Squaliformes > Somniosidae > Somniosus > Somniosus microcephalus. The sequence goes on from NC_141001.1 coordinate 88,443,958, forward strand.
ATGGCAAATGCAGTATAATCACCCAACCTGTCCAAATCGTACTGGAGTTTCTCTGCATCCTCCTCACAGCGCACACGCCCACCCAGGTTTGTGTCATCTGCAAACTTGGAGATATTACATCTAGTATATATATATATATATATTGTGAATAGCTGGGGTCCTAGCACCGATCCCTGCGGTACCCCACTAGTCATTGCCTGCCACTCGGAAAAAGAACCGTTTATTCCAACTCTTTGCTTCCCGTCTGCCAACCAGTTCTCTATCCAAGACAGTACCTTACCCCCAATCCCATGTGCTTTAACTTTACAAGCTAATCTCTTATGCGGGGCCTTATCGCAAGCCTTCTGAAAGTCCAAATACACCACATCCACTGGTTCTCCCTTATCTATTCTACCAGTTACATCCTCAAAAAATTCCAGTAGATTAGTCAAGCATGATTTACCTTTTGTAAATCCATGTTGACTTTGTCCGACCCTGTCACTGTTTTCAAGTGCTCTGCTATTACATCTTTTATAATGGACTCTAGCATTTTCCCCACTACCGATGTCAGCCTTATAATTCCCCATTTTCTCTCTACTACTCTTTTAAAATAGTGGGGTTACATTAGCTACCCTCCAATCCATGGGTACTGTTCCAGAGTATATCGAATTTTGGAAGATGACCAGCAATGCATCTACTATTTCTAGGGCCACTTCCTTAAGTACCCTAGGATGTAGATTATCAGGCCCTGGAGATTTATCGGCCTTCAATCCCGTCAATTTCCCTAACACCATTTCCCTACAAATACTGATTTCATTCAATTCCTCCCTCTCATTAGACCCTATGTTCCCCGACATCTCTGGGAGATTATTTGTGTCCTCCTTTGTGAAGACAGAACCAAAGTATGTATTTAATTGGTCTGCCATTTCTTTGTTCCCCATTATAAATTCCCCTGATTCTGACTGCAAGGGACCTACGCTTGACTTCAATATTTTTCTCTTCACATATCTATAGAAGCTTTTACAGTCAGTTTTTATGTTCCCTGCAAGCTTACTCTCATAATCTATTTTCCCCCTGTTAATGAATCCCTTTGTTGAATCCTAAACTGCTCCCAATCCTCAGGTTTGCTGCTTTTTCTGGCCAAATTTTATATGTCCTCTCCTTGGATCTAATGCTATCCCTAATTTCCCTTGTTAGCCACGGTTGAGTCACCTTTTTTGTTTTTTTATGCCAAACCGGGATGAACAAATTCTGTAGTTCATCCATGCGATCTTTAAATGTTTGCCATTGCCTATCCACCGTCAACCCTTTGAGTAACATTCCCTAATAAATCTTACCCAACTCGCGCCTTGTACCATCGTAGTTTCCTTTATTTAAATTCAGGACCCTAGTCTGAGTCAAGTACTTCACTCTCCATCTTAATGAAGAATTCGATCATATTATGATCGCTCCGCCCCAAGGGGCCTCGCACAACAAGATTGCTAATTAATCTTTTCTCATTACATAATACCCAGTCTAAGATGGCCTGATCTCTAGTTGGTTCCTCGACATATTGGTCCAGGAAACCATCCTGTATACACTCCAGGAATTCCTCCTCCACAGTATTGTTACTAATTTGGTTAGCCCAATCTATATGTAGATTAAAGTCACCCATGATAACTGCTGTGCCTTTATTGCACGCGTCTCTAATTTCCCGTTTAATGCCATTCCCAACCTCCGCATTACTGTTTGGGGGTCAGTATACAACTCCCATTAACGTTTTCTGCCCCTTGATATTTCACAGCTTTGCCCATACAGATTCCACATCATCAGAGCTAATATCCTTCCTTACTATTGTGTTAATCTCCTCTTTAACCAACACTTTGAAATTCTAATCTAATTTGTTTTCAATGGTTTACCTCTCTTAGAGAGATTTGGGGATGTGTGCAGTAACCCGTTCAGTTTTGTGCATTGAGGATATCTAATCTTGCTCTTCAATCAACGGCTATAGTTAGCCTCTGTGCGCGCACGTTTCAATGCAAAGCGCGTATTTAAATGCCTCCTTTTTTTACGCAGATTGTAGAAATATTCCATGCGGAGGCCCTGGGAAACACCTAATGGTGCCTGTCTCAATTCCTTTTTAGCACGTTCTTCATGCAGTCTATTCTAGGTGTTAGTATTTATTTGATAATTTCTTGCTTCCACAACTGTCACTGATTTAAATCTGATCTTTTCTTACATTTTGGGTAAAGAAAACAAAACAATTATATGTTTGCTTGCAGTTGACGCTTTTTTAAAATTTACGGGGAAAAAATGCTGCAAACTAGAAGGCCTACCTATAATATGAGCATTGCTACAATATATTTGGCTTTCCAACTGCCTCTTGCTATTCTAAAGTAATAAGCATGACTTCTACACTTAATTCCTTAAACATTTGCCCTAATTCAAAGGAACACTTTTTTTATTTAGAATTAATCAGGTATGTTCCAAATTCTATTGTTGTACCAATTTTTTTCCAAATGTTCTGCTAGGGCAAAAGAAGAATGTTGGTGTTTTAATTCCAAAAGATACTCTAAAAAAAATTTAATTAGTGAGTAAATAACAATTCAATAAACTAAAAAAAAATCTCTTGGGTTAAATAGATAAATAATTATGATAGGATCAGAGTCTAGAGTGATACGTATGGCATGCATGATGTGAACCTGCCTGGACTCGCGTGCCATGCAGGATGAATATATATGTATGAAGGTTACACTCCTCGAGCAGAAAGTTGCACAGCTTGAGAGTCAGTTGGACGCACTGCACCATTCGGGAGGGAGGAGGTTTTCTGGATTTATTCTAAGTTTTTTAAAATGTTAATGGAGAAAATATTGGGGTTTAAGATACACACATCTCCAGGATCTTACGGTTTCCACCCCAGAAGTAATAAAGAAATTATAAATGCATTAGTTATAATTTTGCAAGTGCTCTAGATTCAGGAATTGTGCCTTTTTTTTAGATTGAATTTACATTTGAAAATTTCCATTGTAAGGACGGAAGGAGCGAGAAACCAGATTACAGTACTATAGACCTATCTGTTTAATGTCAATTGTGGGGGAAGTTACTGGAACATGAGTTACTGAGCACTTGGACAAGTATGATCTTATCAAAGATTCAGCATGGTTTTCTGATGGATAGGTCATGTAGTTTAAGGTAGTCATGGAGAAGGACAAAGATGGATCGGAAATAAAGGTTCTAAATTGGGGGAAGGCTGATTTTAATATAAGGCAGGATCTGGCCAAAGTGGACTGGGATCAGCTACTTGTAGGAACATCCACATCAGAGCAGTGGGAGACTTTCAGAAAGGAAATAGAGAGAGTACAATGCCAACATGTTCCCATAAAGGTCAAGGTTGGGACCAACAAGCCCAGGGAACCCTTGATGTCAAAGGATATAAGAGAATGGATTAGGGAAAAAAAGGGAGACTTTTGGCAGATACAAAGGACTAAAAACAGTGGAAGCCCTAGAGGAGTATAGGAAGTACAGAGGGGTACTTAAAGAAATTAGGAGAACAAAGAGGGGGCATGAAAAAACACTGGCGGGCAAAATAAAGGAAAATCCCAAGGTGTTTTCTAAGTATATTAAGGGCAAGAGGATAACCAGGGAAAGAGTAGGGCCCATTAGGGACCAAAGTGGCAATCTGTGTGTAGAGCCGGAAGATGTGGGTGAAGTTTTAATAAATGAATATTTAGCATCTTGTGTTCACTATGGCGAAGGACGATGTAGGCATAGAAATCAGGCAGTGAGATTGTGATATACTTGAACAAGTTAGTATTGAGAGGGAGGAGGTGCTAGCGGTTTTAGCGGGCTTAAAAGTGGATAAATCCCCAGGCCCAGACGAAATGTATCCCAGGCTCCTGTGTGAGGCAAGGGAGGAGATTGCAGGGGCTCTGACACAAATTTTCAGAACCTCTCTGGCCACAGGGGAGGTGCCAGAGGACTGGAGGTCAGCTAACGTAGTACCATTATTCAAGAAGGGTAGTAGGGATAAACCAGGGAATTGCAGGCCAGTGAGCCTTGCACCAGTGGCAGGGAAATTATTGGAAAAAGTTCTGAGGGACATAATTAGTCTCCACTTGGAGAGGCAAGGATTAATCAACGATAGCCAGCATGGCTTTTTCAGGGGGGCGATCATGTCTAACCAATTTGATTGAATTTTTCGAGGGGGTGACTAGGTGTGTGGATGAGGGTAGTGCAGTTGATGTAGTCTACATGGACTTCAGTAAAGCTTTTGACAAAGTCCCGCATGGGAGACAGGTCAAGAAGGTAAGAGCCCATGGGATCCAGGGCAATTTGGCAGATTGGATCCAAAATTGGCTTAGTGGCAGGAGGCAGAGGGTGATGGTCGAAGGTTGTTTTTGTGACTGGAAGCCTGTGTCCAGTGGTGTACCGCAGGGATCGGTGCTGGGTCCTTTGTGGTTTGTAGTGTACATTAATGATTTAGATATGAATGTAGGAGGTATGATCAGTAAGTTTGCAGATGACACGAAAATTGGTGGAGTGGTAAATAGTGAGTAGGGAAGCCTCAGGCTACAGGACGATCTAGACGGGTTGGTCAGATGGGCAGAACAGTGGCAAATGGAATTTAACCCTGAAAAGTGTGAGGTGATGCATTTTGGGAGGACTAACAAGTCAAGGAATACACAATGAATGAATGGTAGGACCATAGGTAGGACAGAGGATCAGAGTGACCTTGGTGTGCATGTACATAGATCCCTGAAGGCAGCAGGACAGGTAGATAAGGTGGTTAAGAAGGCATATGGGATACTTGCCTTCATTAGCTGAGGCATAGAATATAATAGCAGGGAGGTTATGATGGAGCTGTATAAAATGCTAGTTAGGCCACAGCTGGAATACTGTGTGCAGTTCTGGTTGCCACACTATAGGAAGGATGTGATTGCATTGGAGCGGGTGCAGAGGAGATTCACCAGGATGTTACCTGGGCTGGAGCGCTTCAGCTATGAAGAGAGACTGGACAGGCTGGGGTTGTTTTCCTTGGAGCAGAGAAGGCTGAGGGGGGACCTGATTGTGTACAAAATTATGAGGGGCCTAGATAGTATTATGTCTGTGAATGATTGAGACATGGACAGCAGGAGTTGAACAAAACAAGTCTTTACTGATTGAAGTCAATCGGGAAACTGAAAACACAGAGGCTCACTAGCGCCTTTTATACAGGGGTGGTCACTGCCGGTACTGCAGTCTGAGACCAGTTATTCTCTTAAAGGTACATACACAACAATTCCTCCCCTTTTAGATAAACAGTACATAACATTCATTTAACAACTAAATGATAACATTCATTTAACAAAATGATAACTAATTACAATCACAATTACGGTTGCTAGATACATTGGTTAAGTTTAAGCAATTATAAGTTCAGTCTTTGAGGAGGCTTCCTGATTCTGTCTGGATAACGCCTCTTTGGGGTATCTGGTTCTTCTGGCAAGGTTGAGTCGGGATCAATGTCGTTGTTTGGTTCATCTGCTTCCAATATCACCGATTCTGTGGTAGCTGCAATTGGTACGTCGATTTCATTTCCAGGTGTATCAGATCGTGGTGTGGAGTTGACGTTTTCCAGTGACTCTAGAATCTGGTCAGCATGGCGTCTTACAATGCTCTCTCCAACGTCCACGGTATACATGAGAGGTCCTTGCCGTGTACAAATCGTTCCTGGCTGCCATTTCTCAGTGCGGTAGTCCCGGGCCAAAACTAGTTGACCTATCTTAAAACTCCTGGTCGGCCTTTCATTCATATTCTGAAACTGCCTGTTCTCCACATCTCTTCGGACGTTTGGCTTAACCAAATCCAAGCGGCATCGTAGTCTTTGATTGAAGAACATCATGGCTGGAGTTTGGTTGGTAACCGCATGTGTTGCATTCCGGTAGGCAAACAAGAAGTTATCCACCTTGTGTTGTAGGGGTATATCTTCATTACACATTGCCTTGATAGCCTTCTTGAATGTTTGAACAAACCTCTCGGCCAATCCATTAGTGGATGGATGATATGGGGCAGATGTGTAATGCTTAACACCATTGTTCTTTAAGAACCTCCAGAACACTTCAGAAACAAACTGTGGTCCATTGTCAGAGCAAATCTGTTCAGGCAGCCCATTCCTGGCGAATATGGTTCGTAAGACTGTGAGTTTTTTCCGTGGTGGTTGAGGACATTTTTATTACCTCTGGCCACTTTGTGCATCCACCGCAACTAAAAACATCGAGTCCATGAAGGGACCAGCAAAATCAATGTGCACCCTTTGCCATGGAGATGAGGGCCACTCCCATGGATGCAGAGGAGCTTGTGGTGGGGCGTTTTGGACCATCTGGCATCCTGCACAGCTCTTGGTCATCTCTTCGATTTCTCGATCGATTCCCGGCCACCACACAAACGCTCTGGCTAAGTTCTTCATTTTTACCCCACCCAGATGACCCTCCTGAAGCTCATTGAGCACTCTATCCGTCAACTTAGGTGGAATTACTACTCTGGATCCACACATCAAGGTTCCTCTGCACACTGACAGCTGTTCTCGGCGGGAATGCTGGCAGCAGTGGTTCGCCATGTGCTGGCCACCCCTTCACCGTTAAATCATAGACCCGTGATAGTGTCGGGTCATTCCGTGTTTCCTTTTCTATGTTTGCATTCGTCACGGAGACATTCGACTATGGTCGAGTGGAATAACTCCATTGGATCCACTGCAAGGTCGTCTTCTTCCACCGTCGGCAACGGTAGGTGTGACAATCCATCAGCATTCCCATGCTGTTTAGTTCCTTTGTACTCGATGTCATGTTGGTGTGCCCCTAGGAAAGGGGACCACCTCTGCAGCCGTTGTGCTGTCATTATCGGTACGCCCTCCTGAGGGTTGAAAATGGAGACAAGAGGTTGATGATCGGTTAGTAGAGTAAATTTTTGACCGTGCAGGTAGTGATTGAACTTCTTCACCCCCCACACCAGGCTGAGGGCCTCTCTGTCAATCTGGGCGTAGTTACGCTCGGCAGAAGTTAACGAGCGTGACGCAAAAGTTATCGGCCTCTCTAAACCATCAAGGAATTTATGTGACAGTACCGCCCCAATGCCGTAGGGAGACGCATCACACGCCAGTCTAATCGGCAGTGCTGGGTTGTAGTGAGCCAATACTTCTCTTGAAGTGATTAAGTCCTTACTCTTCTGAAAGGCCCGCTTACAATCATTGCTCCATTTCCATGCTACTCCCGTTCGTAGCAGGGCGTTCAGTGGGTGCAGAATTGTCGACAAATTTGGCAAAAACTTACGGTAGTAATTCACCAATCCGAGGAATGACCTCAGTTGCGACACATTTTCAGGCGCTGGGGCCTTAACAACCGCTTCAATTTTGTCAGGGGATTTGTGTAACCCCTCTTCATCAATCACGTGGCCACAATACGATATCTGTTTCTTAAAAAACTCGCACTTGGGGCGGTTGGCTCTTAGCCCATGTTCCCGTAGTCTAGTGAGCACCTGTTCTAGGTTGTTGAGGTGTTCACTGTCATCTTCACCACCTGTCGCTAGGATGTCGTCCAAGCAACACTGAGTCCCCGGAATCCCTTGCAGGACTTGTTCCATCGCTCTTTGCCATATCGCCGGAGCCGATGCTACTCCGAATACCAATCGATGATACTGGTAAAGACCTTTGTGAGTGTTTATCGTGAGATACTTCCTAGAGGATTCTTCAACCTCCATCTGCAAATATGCTTGTGCTAGGTCAATTTTTGTAAAACGCTTCCCTCCATACAGTGAGGCGAAGATGTCTTCTATCCTTGGAAGAGGATATTGTATGTGTGAAGGACTGGGTTCACCGTCGCCTTGAAATCCCCACAGATGCGAACCTTCCTTGGCTCCTCAGACTTATTGCTTAACGTTTTCTTCATGACAGGAACGATGGGTGTCGCCCACTCGCTCCAGTCGACCTTAGACAACACGCCTGCCTTCTCCAGATTCTCCAGCTCTGCCTCGACGGCTGGGCGAATTGCATATGGTACCGGTCTTGCTTTGAAAAACTTGGGAATTGCATTCTCTTTTTTATCGAGGCGGTTACGCCTTTAAGCGTGCCCAGTTCTTGTTGAAATACCTCTTTGGCATTAGCTAAGATTGTTGACAATCGTCCAGGAGTGACGTCGTCTTTTTTTCCGTCCACCGTCATTGCATGAATGGAGTGCCAATCTAAGCTTATCTTCCTGATCCATTCACGTCCCAATAACGGTGGTCCACCATTTTGCAGTATGTAGAGATACAATTTCCATATTTTCTTGCCGTTGTATTCGACAGGCACCCATATTTTTCCTCTGGGGTATACTTTTTGCCCGTATACGTCGTCAAGACGATGGATGTCTCTCGAGGGTATGTGTGAGAATAGCCACTCGTAGTCTTGTCGATTCATGACGGTTAGCGCTGATCCTGTATCCAATTCCATTTTAACTTGGGACCCTGCTATCGTGAGGGTGACCCAAATGGTTCGGTGATCCTCTTTTGCGATTACATTGTGAAGTTTGAGACACCTTAGTCTCCTGTTCCCGGATTCACTATCGCTCATCTGGTCTTCGGAACTACTGTCCGTCATCTTTTGTCCTTTCTTGTACGGTTCCTTAGTAGCCTTTTTGTTGTCACTGGTCTTCTTCCCAGACCTGCAAACTCGTGCAATGTGTCCCATCTTTCCGCATTGCCTGCATATTTTGTCTTTGGACCAGCAGTCCTTCTGGTCATGGTTAGTTCTGCCGCAGCGATAACATATTGCAAATCCCCGTGTCATTTCATGGGTGCCGTATTCCTGTGGCTTTTGTTGAATTTCCACAGCTCCCCTGGCTGCTGCTTCGTACGATACTGCCACGCCGAAAGCCTTATCTAGCGTCAGCTCTTTCTCTGAGAGTAACTTCTTCTGTGTTCCTTCACTCGGGAGTCCACAGACAAATTTGTCCTGTAGGGCATCTGCCAGTCCTGCTCCGAACTGGCAGTGCTTTGATAGCTTGTGTAGTTCCGTAAGGTACTCTGCATTGCTCTCATCTTTATGCTGAGTTCTCCTGTGGAATTTAAATCTTTGTGCTATCAACAGCGGTGCAGGGTTTAGGTGTCCTGTAGGACAGCAACAATTTCGTTAAAACTCTTCGCCTTCGGTTTGGCTGGAGTAATCAGGTCCCGCAATAGGCCGTACGTTCCAGCGCCCATTAAGTTTAGCAATACCGATGCCTTTTTCTCATCGGCTATTTCGTTTGCCTCGCAATATACCTCGACTCTTTCCACATACGTGGTCCAGTCCTCTATTGTATTATCAAAGGCAGTGATACAGCCAGTCTTCGGCATCTTGAAAATCTAAAATGGCGCCTCCCGCGCTTTGCCTTCTTCCCCGCTGTTGCTAGCGCTGCTTTCCGTGGTTCCCGTTGCAACCTGCAGCTGCTCGCGGTTTCTTGCGCGTTTTAATATTTTTTAAAATTATTTTTCCGTCGTGGAACAACCCTGTGGGACTCTTGCCTCCCTCTTCTCGGGTCTATACACAGCCCGGCTTCGTAGCACCGGCCGCGCCCTGTGTGCTCCACCCTCTCTCCTCTTCCCGACAACGCTGCTCAGCCCCGTTGCAAGCTACCCGCTCGAGTTCGCGAACGCCGCAGCCCAGGAAGGATCAGTGTACTACCTGCCACCAGCCCGATTAGCTGAAGCACCGTCGACAGGAATCAGGCCCCGCTTTCGACAGCTCCTCCAGCAATCTTCAACTCCGCTAACACAGGGGCGGATGCCCACGGTCGACGCCCGTTTCTACTGCTGCTTTCTTCCTTCTGGCCTCGACCTCTGCTCACTTTGCTGCAGGAATGGATCCCAGGAGGTGATGCAGACTGTAGGTAAGTTCGTATCTGCTCGTCGCCAGTATAATGTCCGTGAATGATTGAGACACGGACAGCAGGAGTTGAACAAAACAAGTCTTTACTGATTGAAGTCAATAGGGAAACTGAAAACACAGAGGCTCACTAGTGCCTTTTATACAGGGGTGGTTACTGCAGTCTGAGACCAGTTATTCTCTTAAAGGTACATACACAACAGATAGGGTAGATGGAAAGGAACTTTTCCCCTTAGTAGAGGGGTCAATAACCAGGGGGTATAGTTTCAAGGTAAAGGGCAGGAAGTTTAGTGGGGATGTGAGGAGAAACTTTTTCACCCAGAGGGTGGTTGGAATCTGGAACTCACTGCCTGAAAGGATGGTAGAGGCAGGAACCCTCAACATTCAAGAAGCATTTAGATGAGCACTTGAAATGCCATAGCGTACAAGACTACGGACCAAGTGCTGGAAAATGGGATTAGAATAGACAGGGCTTGATGGCCGGTGCGGACACGATGGGCCGAAGGGCCTCTTTCTGTGCTGTTTGAGTCTATGTCTGACTAATATAGATAAATTGTTTGAGTAAGCTATTGACATGGTCGAAAGGGGAGTATCATTGATCTCTATATGAACTTCCAGAAGGCATTTGATAAGGTTCCACATAAGAAATCTTTTAGCAAATCTACTTTTTTCTATGTAAAAGAGAGAGGGAGTTAATCACGGGGAAGTGTGAGGTCACCCACATTGGCTCCAAGAAAGAGAGATCAGAATATTCTCTTAATGGTGGGGGAACTAGGAACTGTAGGGAAGCAGTGATTTGGGTATTCATGTGCATAGTTTTCTAAAAGCTAGTGCACAAGTACAAAAAGTACTCAAAATGCTAATGCAATGTTGACTGTTTTCTTGAGGGGATTGGAATACTGAAGTGAAGTGATGCTTCAGTTGTACAGTGCCTTGGTCAGACTGGAGTATTGAGTTCAGGTTTGGATACCTAGGGGGAAAAATTTGGTAACTTCGCCCGGGCGCTACTCCTCCTCCTGTCTGGGGCGCTACCACTGAATATTGCGGCGCTACGTGCAACAGCACCACGCGCGTCGGCAGGTAGCTCTGCAGTATTGCAGGCCTCCCTCCCCTGATTTTAGCGGCGTGGCCTAGCGCTGCGTGCACTGGGGCCCTGCTGGAGTGCCGGGAAAGCTCAGCCCGAGGAGTGCCGGGCTGAGCAATCGCGGCTGGCGCCCCGAATGAAAGAGGGGAAGGGGGCAGGTACAGGCAGGTGACCAGAAAAAAAAAAAAATGGCAGCCCGACACCGCAGCTGCACAAATGCCACCCTGACCCTGATGGACATATCAGGGGCGGGTTGGAGGTGGGGACTGCTGCTTGTCTGGTCGATGTCCTGCCTCCAGCAATTTGTGGCCAACCCATGCTATTTTCCTTTGATTGACCTTGTTAAGCCTGCCCAGCAGGCAAATCAAGGGAAAGCCGGTTTTTACATTTTTGACAGATGAATTGTCATCGTTTTGACAGCTCTGTGAAGCTGTCAAACAGTGACGATCTCTGCAGTTTGATGAGGTCTTGCATGCAAGACCTCGTCAACCTTTTACAGAAATGAAATGTTGCATCTGAGAATGCATCGGCCATCACTCATCTTCAACACGGAGGTGCGAGACTCTCCGCATGGAAACCGACTGAAGCCTGCAGGAAGAAACAAAGGTAAGTACACCTTTAAAAACACTTGGCACTTACCTCAGATACTCTTGCACCCATCACTTTTGTACCCCCGCAGACCCAGTACTCACCTCGCTGGCGGGTTTTGGAGCCTTCAGGAAGCCCGCACTTGTGAGGGCAAAAAGGGGATAATCCTATTTTCTGCCTGTTAACAGGCAGTTAATAGGGTTTAATCCTTTCCTGACTCCAAGGAGACAAGACCCGGCACGGGACAGCTACCTGCCTCCTGGGAAGATGGCATGGAGGCGGGTTGAGGGCAGGTTTGCCACCCGCCCCCAAATTCTGCCATTTTCCCAGCAGTCCTGCCTCCCCAGGGCTGGCAAAATCACCCCCATCGTTCGGAGATCGGCCGCACCCCCTGACCTAAGTTTGCGGCCTGGGCGCTACCGACTAGCGCCGCTGCTAACCTCCTGCTGAATTTTGCTGGAGGCGTTAGCGACGTCACGCCCGGGCGCTTGGGGCTTTGCGCCCCTTTAGCACCTTCCGGGGGGTGCTAACGGGAGCTGCAAAGCAAAGTAATTCCCCCTCCCCCAATAACTCCTGAAAGATATTAGCCTTGTAGGGAGTACAGTGCAGATTCACCAGAATGAAATCGGGGCTCAAAGGGTTAAATTATAGGTTACATAAACTTTGTCTATATTCCCATGAGTTTAGAAGGTTGTGGGGTAATCTAATTGAGGTTTTTACAATTCTAGTGATAAAGGGATTCAGTCGGTAGATAGAGAAACTATTTCCTGTGGTGGGGGAATCCAGAACTTAATCTTAAAATTAGAGCAAGGCATTTAGGAGTGAGATCAGGAAGCACTTTGTCCACACAAAAGGTAATGGAAATCTGGAACACACTCTTTCTTCCATTTAATTCTTCATTTGATGTGCTAAAACTATTTGAGTTGTGCCGTTGTTTGGAATAGGGTCTTCTCTGGTGCTACATTGTGTATCTTAAACTTTGTGCTTCTTGATGTTGCAACGTAACTTGTCATTTCAGATTAAAGAATGTTCAGAAAAGGTAGAACTGGTTTATGGGAAAAAAGGTGGAGCTGGTGCATCAAAAGAAGTAAAGTCTGGACTGCCAGGGAAAGTTGGGCCATCTTCAAGCACTGGTGACAAAGTAGATGCTCCTACAACCAAAGCTGGTGGGCCATCAAAGAAAACTGCAGGCAAGGTAGGGTGTTTTAAAGGTTAGAATATGCTGTGTTTACTTGTACTAGCTATGTTAATTGTGTAATTAATTAAAATATATGTTGCACTTCTGATGTCCATGACATTTAGTGACTGTAACCAGATTTTGTGTATCTGCAAGAGTGCATCCTCATTTTGTACTCCTTATTGGATAGAGCTTGAATTTGAGTGTTTTATCTTGAATGCAGTAAACTTCAATGTGAAGAATGTGTCCATTTACTCTCTGCCATCCAGTTTTTATGTTTAAAAATGCTAGTGTAGTTTACAAGAACCTGTGTAGAATGAAGAAGATTCACCTTATTTAATTAACTAGCCATGCCTGCACCTCTGACTAGTGACTGTTAAATATGAAGGAATAGCTGAATATTTTAGTATTATGTTTAGTAATTTGTAACTGCTGCTTAAATAAACAAATTTAGCTATTTTAGGATGGCCTGTAGTTATTTAAGAATAATGTACCCTTTGTGTTCTGCAGCCTGTTGGGCCACCTAAAAAAGGTAAAGCAGCAGGGCCTGCTTCTACTGTAGGTGGGAAAGGAAGAAAAGGAGCAGAAGTTAAAGAGGTGGAGCCAGAGCTTACTGTAAGTATTAACTTCGGAATATATTTACACTTGAAATTTTGCTGCTTTGCCATAGATACTCTACAGTTTAACGTGGGAAAATGTTTTTAAATTTATGCAGAAAGCTAAATAGATTAAAGGTACTTTAATTGACAGTCGAATCCAATCTTGGTCAGATCTGGTCTCAAATGTTGCTTATTTTTGTTGCGGGGTAACTATTCTGTTCCACAAATAAGTAAAACTGCAAACTCTGGAAAGCGGATTCGGGGTTTGCTTTACAAGATCTGACAGTTATTTTACAAGGTCTAAGTGTGGCCAACAGCTGTGGGACTTTTGCTGTGGCCTCCAGGACCCTATTATGCTCACTGAAATGCAATTAAGAGCTGTACCTCAAAATCCTTTGGATATAGGGATTGGGACAGTGGGTCAAGAATGAGGTTACTGTATTTAGTTATCCTATTGACAACCAGAAACCGCTTTTGGAGTTGCCTTTTCTTGGAATGGGACTCTTGAACAAATGATTGCCAATAGGAAAGTTTTTAAGAGGCCCCAGCAAAAGACTTCCTGCTACACAGAAACGGGCCTATTCCTAGGAGTCCAATAGGAAATGAAGTACAGGATCCCAGGGCTAATGTACCCTCAATGCAGCAAATGGATATTGTCCAATGGACATGACTTAAGTTGGTTTTTATTTTGTGATGTGGTGTAGCATAGTACCAAAAAACAATGACTATTTTCATGATCGGTCTGTGACTGCACAGAATCAAAGTGCTGTACTTTAGACGAGTACTACACTAGACTTGTATTAGTTTGTGGTGATGTATTGTCATCCAGAGTTGTTCCCTTGTTTTTGTTTGTCCCCATAATCCAGGATTCTCAAAGGATTTCCAAAAATCTGCTCTCAATATTTTGACCGTTACAGTTAAAGTTGCTCCATCTCTTTTTTTTAAAGATTGAAGTGTGTGAAGAGAGAGCTGCAGCTGTGCTACCAGCCTCCTGCCTACAGCAACTCGACAGTAGCAATTGGAAGGAAAGGTTAGCCAGTATGGAGGAGTTCCAGAAGGTATCTAATATCAGTATTTAACAGACTTGAAATATGTTTTGTGTAAACTGGGGCAATGCCTAATTTTAACCAGGGCTTAATATTTGAAACAATGTAACCATTTGGTGAGAAATCAAGCTACATATTACAGGTAGACTATCCTTTATCCGAAAACCTTGGGACCAGCCGTGTTTCGGTTTTCGGAAAATTTCGGATTTCGGAAGGTATTTTATAAGACTGGGAAATTTGGCGGGGGTCAGGGTCCGCGGGGGGGTCGGTCGGGGTCCGCGGGGGGTCGTGCACACGACTTACGCTGACCCTCTGCTCAGCGTAAGTCGTGCGCCACTCTGGTCATGTCGTGCGCACGACTTACGCTGAACGAAAAAACCTTCTGTTTTCAGAGGGTTTCGGTTTTCGGAAGTTCGGACAAAAGGTAGTCTACCTATACTATGTATTAATGGATATAGTGTTGCCACTGTTCCATGTTCAGTTTTCACTTTTTTGAGCCTAACATGCTCGGCCTGCAATATGCCAACTTAACTAGTGATTTTGAAAACACTACTCTTCGCTTAAAATCATTTGGTGCAGGTGGCATTAGTTGCTAGTTAGTAAACAACTCCATTCATTAGTGCATTTATTACAAGAAAACTTCTGGATAATCTCCTACAAAGGCTTTATCTTTGACTAGTTTGAAAAATATGCAGTGACTGCTTGGCTGCTTACCTGATTGAAAGTGACAATTTTTATTTTGGATGTTGAATGATGGAACATAGAAAAATAGGAGCAGGAGTAGGCCATTCGGCCCTTCGAGCCTGCTCCGCCATTCAATATGATCATGGCTGATCTTCTATCTCAATACCATATTCCTGCTCTCTCCCCATACCCCTTGATGCCTTTTCCGTCTAGAAATCTATCTATCTCCTTCTTAAATATATTCAGTGACTTGGCCTCCACAGCCTTCTGTGGTAGAGAATTCCATAGGTTCACCACCCTCTGAGTGAAGAAATTTCTCCTTATCTTAGTCCTAAATGTCCGACCCCATATCCTGAGACTGTGACCCCTCGTTCTGGAGCCCCCAGCCAGGGGAAACATCCTCCCTGCATCCAGTCTGTCTAGCCCTGTCAGAATTTTATACGTTTCAATGAGATCCCCTCTCATTCTTCTAAACTCTCGTGAATACAGGCCTAGTCGACCCAATCTCTTCTCGTATGTCATTCCTGCCATCCCAGGAATCAGTCTGCTGAACCTTTGCTGCACTCCCTCTATGGCAAGTATATCCTTTCTTAGCTAAGGAGACCAAAACTGCACACAGTACTCCAGGTGTGGTCTTACCAAGACCCTGTATAACTGTAGTAAGACATCCTTGCTCCTGTACTCAATTCCTCTTGCAATGAAGGCCAACATACCATTTGCCTTCCTATCTGCTTGCTGCACCTGCATGTTTGCTCTCTGACTGGTGTACAAGGACACCCAGGTCCCTTTGTACATCAACATTTCCCAATCTATCACCATTTAAATAATGCTCTGCCTTTCTGTTTTTTATAACACAATGTTTGTAAAGTCTCCCAGTGGTAGTATGTTGGTGTTCCTTCATCTTTTTTGTAGTAGTTAATGGAAATTAGATTTGCTGTATAGTCAACATGTTTGTTCGGATGTTTGAAATTAAGTTTTAGGGACTCCGTGCCTCGTATTAAAAGCTGCACGTTACTTTAAAAATGCACACAATTTATTTGTAACTTGGCATACCCAATTACAACACTTGACAAGTTGTATCACATTATTTTGGGGATGGGTTATGGTGCAGAAGTTTAATAGAGGCAAATAAAGATGAAGATTCTGAATGGTGTGCATAATATTGAATAGGTTCCAAGTTTAATTATTGGAGGTGCGGTGTCATGACAAGCGCCCAGGTACATTTGCTGTGCTATTGCACAGTGGTTTGTGAGCTATGAATTTAATACTTTGCAGGAAGGATTAGGAGATAAAACCAGATTAGCAACATTGTTAAACAATTTGGCCCTTTTTAATTGGACACACAACTAATTTGTTTCTGTCTAGTCTATTACCAGTTTTGAAACAAACAAACATTCTAGATCAGAGATTTCCCAAACTGGTAGATGTGACTAAGTTATTGGGCTGTAACTCTAACTCTAACAGGTAATGCCTGCAATATGTATTGGCGCTGTAGCACTACCCACAACTCTCGGGCAGATCCCAACTTTGCTCTCTAAAGCTCAGGCATTTTCTGCTTAAAGGTATTTTCAATATTCTTCAAATGCTTCTTTCAGTTTAAGAAAAAATTGTTTGCCTTTTGGCTGATAACCTGTGCAGCATAAATTTGTCTTTTGAAGCGCTCATGAGGTATGGAATCCCCGCTGCCATAGGGAAATAAATAAATAGCAGCATGTCAGTGCCCTAACCACCCACCCTCGACTGCTTCAAAAATCCACTGTACTCCTGGCAATGTAACATCAGTGAAGTGGGAGTCGATTGGAGTAATTTACCAGCCAGTGAGTTCTAAATGATATGATTGAATTTTATATTAAAATCAAAAGTGTAAGGGAGTGGAATTAAAACGGCTAAAGTAACAGTATTCTGGGCTACCAGCTATATCTACACTACAATTAATTAAGCAAAATTTCTGTTTCTTCGAGGTGTGCGTAGGTTTGGTAGCTCAAAAAATGCTTACGGGTGATGTTTTGTAGGTAATTATTGTACATGAATATTTTTAGGATGAACACTTAATTTAGATGGCTACAATATTTTAGTACCCTCTAAGAATAATTGCTCATTTTGTAGATGCCACCATAAAACTGTGTTGTACTATTGGCCCAGAAATTCGGGTCGGGGGCTTCCCGCGGGTGTAAGCCCCCGACCTGCACTTAACTACCGCGCCGGCCGTTGTGCTGTGGGCCCGCGTGGGATTCAGATCCTGGGCCTGCTCCAACTGCTGGCGCGCAGTGCTTGGGTATCCCAGGGGCGCAGTTAGTTCGCTGTGTCCCCTGGGATCACGTGGGCAATGGTAGCAGGGAATGCTTCATTCATAAGTTTGACAGGAGGGCTGTCAAACTTAGAAATACTACGGGCCCCAAAGCATCACTAAATCTTCAAATACATTTTTTTTTTTAAATCACAACTTTTTTCCACAAAAATTTAATTTTAATTAATTCACCACTTACCTTGTAAAAAGCAGGCCTTGCGACTGCTTTTTAAATGTCTAACTTCTGCAGACTTACCCTCCCGGGAAAACCTGTATTTAAAAAAAAAACAAAAACGTAAGTTCGATGCGCACGTGTTCGACCTCTGAACCCCTTTCAGGGGAACGGAAGTGCCAGTTTCCCGCGCATGCGCAGTGCCTGCAGGAAACCGGCACTTCCATTGGGCTTACGGGTGAGTACCCCGTGCGTACTCGCCTGTGGAGACCCGAAGTTCTGGGCCAATATTTTGGTTACTTTTTTTTGAAATGTTAGAACGCTGTTTTCCCACCTTGTATGTCTAATCGGAAAAGCACCAAATGGGAATGATGAGTGTACTTTTGGTTGTATAAGACAAAGGATGCAGGACTGTTACAAATGGTAGTAGCAGGAATGTTACAAATGGTGGTAGAAACAATTTGAGCCAAAAAACTTAGTACAGAAGGTAAATATTTGCAAGCTTAAGATGGATGAGGAAGGCCACTTCGTGCTTTCTTTTGTTCAACCAGAAGGTTCCTACGATTTTCCTCTTTCTCTTCTTGACCCCCTCCCTGGGTTATAGCATTGAATTGTTAAATAATTCCTGGGATCTTGATTCCATGATTTACTGTGAAGTCCATTTCATGTGGTGTTCACTTTTTGTGGAAGAACTTCCTTACTTGAGTGTTAAATTTGCCTTTCATTGGCTTAAACCTAAATCCCCATGTCCTACTATTGCAATTTGGTTTGATGTAACTTTTGTTTGATTCTGTTTACTGTCTTGTATACCTCAAAGGTTGCCTCGTGGTTGTCACCTTTCAAAGCTGAAAATCCCAACTTTCTCTAGCCTTTCTTCATTTCACACGCCCCTCGCACGAGGAATCAGCCTTGGACTCTTCTCCTGAACTGCTTCTAGTATTTGAATATCTCCCTTGTGTTTCTGTGACCAGAACTAGACTCTGTATTCTGTGTGGTCTGACCAGAGCACTGTACAGTTTGACTATTGCCTCCTTTGGTTTGTAGTCTTTCAACTTCATCTGTGGTTATTTCAAGTCATTCATGGTGTATGTGTTGCCCATTTTTGTTTCTGTTCTATATGCAATTTGTATCTGCCATTGTTCTATCTATTTACATATTCTGTCCAATTCATTTTGTATTTTTTGAAGTGCCTCAATTATCTGCCCCTCTTAAATTTGCATAACCAAACTAACACATTTTTGAATCCAAATAATGTAAATCTGAAATGGTAGTAGTCCCAGTACCGATGCCTGGGGTTACCCCATTTAGAATTTTTTCTCGCCTCTTCCTCCCCGCCCCACTTTAATTTACCCTGATTACCCACTGTTTTGAGTTTAACTAGTAGATTTTCACATTGCCTTGACTGGATATTTTTTTAGTACATTGGTGACCTGCTTAATGTTCCTAGAAATATGTCTGGGCACTTTGTGGGAATTTTTGTTTCATAGTTCTGAATATTGCAACTAAGCAACTTGGGGCCGAGCCTTGGAAGATGTCTTGTTTTAAAGTATAACTTGTGCGTGTCTAGTTGAATTACCATTGGTGCTGATACCTTTTACATTCTGCAGGGAGTAGAAGTTACTGAGCAGAGAGAGATGCCTTGTCAGGCACTGGTGCGGATGCTAGCTAAAAAACCAGGCTGGAAGGAAACTAATTTCCAGGTATGATTACTTAAAATGCCCGCTGTATGTTGAATGAGTTGTGAATCTGTTTTTCTTTTTGGAAAATATTCGAGGAAGTATTTGAACTTTTTGGTGAATTAATGGAAGAGAAATGTCATACTGCAGAACATATATTTTTGTTTCTAATCTAGGCTGATACATAATTGCAGTACTGAGGGAGTGCTGCACTGCATGAGGTACTGTCATACAGAGATGTTCAAGCAAGGCCTTTGGCCTGCTCCCTCAGGTGGACACAAGATTTCCTGACACTGTAGAGCAGTGGAGTTCTCCCAGTGTCCTGGCCAACATTGCTCAAGTAACATTGCCAAAACCAATTATCTGTTGCAATTTAAACAAACCATGGCTGGCCTGTACTTCAACTCCATTTATCCACCTTTAATCCATATCCCTTGATACCTTTACCTAACAAAAGATCTGTGTTGAAATTTTCAGTTGACCGAGAGTTAGATTTCCATTACCCTTTAAAATCAGAGCCAGGCCATTCAAGAGAAGTTAGGAAATATTTCTTCAGAGTGGTAGAAGTGTGGAACTCTCTCCCACAAAAAGCAGATGTAAATAGTAAATTTAATAATTTTAAATGAGATTGATTTTTTTTTTTGCTAGACAAGGGTATAAAAGGATATGGAGCCATGGCAGGTGGATGGAGTTGAGATACAGACCAACCATGATCTCATTGAATGGCAGAATAGGTTTGAGCGGCTGACTAGCTTACTCCTGTTCCTATGTTCCTTTGTGGAATAAGTGCTTCCTAATTTCACTCCTAAATGGCCTAGCACTAATTTTAAGATTATGCTCGCCTGTTCTGGATTCTGCCACTAGAGGAAGTAGCTTCTCTACATCTACCCTATCGAATCTATATCATTTTAAAGACCTCAATTAGGTCATCCCATAGCATCTGTTTTGCACATGCTCTCCTGAAACCAGTAACTTGTTCCTACAGTTCCACAACTGGCAATCGTCCTCCAGTACTTTGCTCACGATGCTATTGTTCATTTGCGAGACACTATAGCTGGTGTTGGGCATTACAATTGCGCCCCTTACTGTCTCTGCTCAAAGCTGTCTAGTTGGTGGTGCTGGGTAGTAATCAGGAGCTGAAAGCCTAGCGCGCTCTCCCATTTTTCTCTTCTCTCCCCATCCCTTATCCATAAGTATTAATTTAGGTACTAAAAGATTACTGTCAGCTGTGAAACTTTGACTTTTACTGATGTATTTTGATAACTGAAACTATAAACAATTTCACTCTTTTTAGGTGATGCAAATGAAATTGTATATTGTTGCACTGATTGCCCAAAAAGGGAACTTTTCTAGAACATCTGCTGAGGTTGTGCTAGATGGGCTGGTTGACAAAATAGGAGATATCAAATGTGGCATGAAAGCAAAAGAAGCACTCACTGTGATAGCAGGAGCATGTTCCCTTCCCTGGACTGCTGAACAGGTTAGTAAAGACTGTAGTGTTCCTGACTAGTTTCAAGTAACTAATATAATCAAGTCAAAAGCAACATCAGAAATAAAAACAGAAAATGCTGGAAACACTTAGCAGGTCAGGCAACATCTGTGGAGAGAAAGAGAGTTAACGTTTCGGGCCAATAACCTTTCAATTGAATTGGGAGATGCTGCCGATGAACAGCTTTTAATCCAGTACAGAGCCACGGAAAAGGGCAAACACGAGAAGGGAAACCGAAATTGATGGTGAACAGTAAAAGAGACAAACGCATATCCCATCGGAGAGAAGAGCAGAACCTCCAAGGTGGGCATTCCTGGAAGAGAAGTGGCAGTGCATTAAACACTCAAACTAAAGCAAAATACTGTGGATTCTGGAAAATATAATTTGTGTATTGGGAGCTCCTTTTCAGCTGGAAACCTAGAAGGGGATGGGGCCAGAGTAAGAATAATCCCAGCTAGTATAGGACCCGAGTGAAGTTCGAATCAAGAACATACAGTTTAATTACTCTAGCTTTACAGGATCATTCACATACAAAGCTCCTGCTGAGCCACACTTCAATTCTTACTTAGCTGTGCAAGTTTTTCTTGGCATTGTTTCACCTAATTCTCAATTTCTGCTGCTTTCTCTGGTTATTAACGGTACACCTTGGGATAGAGTGGGGAATATTTCTTGACACTAAGTTATAATTTTTTTAAAGGGACATTGGCTAGTTTTCCTAATGGATGACCCCAAATCATAATTACTTGTGGGGAATGAACATTTAAAGAATAAGTAAGATTTAATGTTTAATACTCATACAAAAAGTTACATTTATATTGACTTTGTAATGTAAGTAATAGTTTACTTAAGTAAGATGATATTTAAATGCACATTTAAATGTAAATTGGATCTACTGTTAGCTGATTTAATGCGCAGAGTTGAAAATAAATCCCTGACAGTTATGTTTAAATTGTCTGCAGGTTGTTACTATGGCTTTTGCACAAAAAAATCCCAAAAATCAATCTGAAGTTCTAAACTGGTTGGCAAGCGCTATCAAGGAGTTTGGATTTGCTGGGTAAGTATCTTGAACTCTTAAGCTGCTTTGAGTAGATTTGCATTATGGCTGTTTCAACTGCTTGATCAATTTTTGAATTTTAGACTTGTCTGAGTACATTGTTCAATTTTTGAACACATCAAGTCAGATAATTGAATTTAACAATACTTTATAAAAAAATAAAAAAAAATTAAAAAATAAATAAATTATAGCTTTGCCTTAATATTGAGGCTATAAGTATTTTGATGGTACAGTATTACAATTCATTAGGAGCTTCAATAAGAAGGCTTTAATTCAAATATATGAAGTATTTGCGGAAAATCCTAACTTGTAGATTGCCAGTTCTCTTTTGGAATTGCTAAATCTTTTGTCAGTTTGTTAATTTTATTTTTTTTGCAGGCTAAATGTGAAGGCCTTCATCAGTAATGTGAAAACTGCTTTGGCTGCAACAAACCCTGTAAGTAGGGCTGTGTTCATGACCTGTTTTTTTTGTGTGTGTGTGTTGCAACACTTGCTTCTGAATTCTGACTCCTTCTACTATTTCTGTAGGCTGTACGAACATCTGCAGTCACTTTGTTGGGTGTGATGTACTTGTACATGGGAGCACCCTTACGAATGTTTTTTGAAGATGAGAAGCCAGCTTTGTTATCTCAAATTGATGCTGAGTTTGAGAAGGTAAATGTCACTTAACTATGGAGTCTTCCCATACTTGATATACTTGGTTTGCTGTCCTGCCTTATTCACTTGACTCTTATCTAAAGCAAGTTGAACACTCTTGATTGCAGCATACTAATTTAACATTGTGAATTAACATTGAGTTATTAACATGTTTTGTTTTTTGGTTAGATAATTAAACAAGCTGTTGTTTTAGTAGCAGCATCTAAAAGATCAACTAAATACTAACTTTAAAAAAAAATAGATTTGGGCTGTTCATAGGTCCTACATAGCATTTGCAAATCCTTTGTATTCACAGATGCAGGGGCAAACTCCTCCTGCTCCCGTTAGAAGAATTATTAAGCGTGATGCTGATGAAGATGAAGCAGCTGAAGAACAGGATGAGGAAGAAAATGGAAATGTTCAGGATCTCTTGCCAAGAACAGATATAAGGTCAGTTCATCATTATGAAGCTTCCTTTTTTTGCCATACTCCATTAGCTCTGGTCAAATTACATCTAGTAATCTGCTTCTTAAAGGCTTGATAGATTTTTATCCTGTTGATATCTGGGGTGGCTTTTCTGTGTGGATATAGATAACGTGAGGGGGAAGAACTTGATGCTAAGACATTCTAATTGAACTTTATTTTTAAATATACAGTGACAAGATTACTTCAGACCTTGTAGAAAAGCTGGGAGATAAAAACTGGAAGATCAGAAAGGAAGGATTGGATGAATTAAGTATAATTCTAAACGAGGCAAAACTTATTCAGCCAAATATTGGAGAACTTCCTGGAGTACTGAAAGGGCGGCTAAATGATTCAAATAAAATTCTGGTAAGTGGTCCGCCACGAGTAAATAATCATCTTGTCCATTGTGTTAGAAAGATGGATGTATTTGGCCATTATGAAGTTTAAAACCGACTGTTGTTAATTTTGCATTGAGTTTCCAACTTTCCAGCTATAATAATCTCCTGAGTTGGGAGGTTATTGTGATCATTTTGGAGTATTGCCTAAACAATCTTGAGAAACTTATTGTGTGGGGTAAGATGGGATAGACCTTTTCATTTTGAGCAGACTTGCTACTTTTTAAACTTGGGTGTAATATCTAGTGAAGATGTTCCTAACAAATATGCCAACTGTCTGTGGAGGTGCTGTTGGCTTGCCCTAATACTGCACCTGCTAAATCTGTAATTGGAGGGCAAGGGACCGATTTCTGTTAAACTTGCTGTAGAGGTAACCCAGTGCTGCAGGGAAGTCTTCCGGTTTTTCCCCGGATTCCCTCCATTCATTCCTGCCCTCAAGGTTGAGAATCCTGTACGGATGTCTTCTGATAGTTTCCAAAGTGACCACTATTCATGTAAGCTTGGACCTTCGGTAATTTGAGAGTAGGCTTCGCACATGTATACTTTCCTGGAATGATCACCGGATAAACAAGATTTTGAAATTAAATTTCTTGATCGAGAATAGAATATGCTCTTTGGATTGGCTTCTGCATTCTTCCAATAACCCTGCAAGTTTGTTGAGATGAAAAATATTTCAAGTTTACTACAGGAATCCAACAAGATGCAACATTTAAAATGTGCAGCATAAAAGAGAACTTTGACAATAACTGTATTGTTACTCTCTCCATGTGTAAACCATCTGTGTTCTCTGCATTTCTCCAGTGATGTTGCTGAGACATGTAACTTGGCAATGTGATGATGAGTACTTATCAGTGTGGATAAATTTTGATTTAAGTTAGAATATTAAACGCTGAATGAAACTGAAGTTGCAACAAAAGCTTGTGTTTTAGATCTTTTGAATGAAGGGCAACCTATATACTGTACTGTGGTAAATGCAGAGCTGTTTTAATATTGCCACTGAGGATTCAGAATGAACAATGACCTTAGCTGTAGATAGATTTCACATAAATGAATTTTTTTGTTGTTGCAAAAAGCTTCACAGATCTGAATTTGTTGCTTGATTCTCTTCAGGTTCAGCAAACGCTTATAATCTTACAGCTGATGGCCACGGCTATGGGGCCTAATATTCGGCAACATATAAAAATCCTGGGTATACCAATTATAACGGTGCTTGGTGACAGCAAGGTAAGAATTTAAAGATTAAATAAAAGCAGTTGTGATCATTCTGTTTCAAAATGCACTATGTTTATAACATTCACCAAAGTATTTTAGACCAGTTACATAGAATACACAGCACAGAAACAGGCCATTCTGCCTAACATTCCATGCTGGCGTTTATGCTCCACTCGAGCCTCCTCTCATCCTTTCTCAACTAACTCGATCAGCATTAACCCTTTATTCCCTTCTCCCTCATATGCTCATCTAGCCTCCCCTTAAATGCATCTGTACTATTTGTCTCAACCACTCCTGTGGTAACAAGTTCCACATTCTCGCCACTCTCTGGGTAAAGAAGTTTCTCTGAATTCCCTATTTGATTTCTTGGTGACTATCCTATATGGATGACAGAGTTTTACTCTTATATTCCTATATTGGGAATTGTTAATCATGTAATTATGTATATTTAGTGATAAAAGCTGCATGTATTATTGCATGACAAATAGTACATTGTAGGGACCAATTGTGTGACAACTCACCAGATAATTGAAATCCGGTTTATATTCTATGTTCACTTTATTTTTAATTTTGTTATTATACTTGCGTTCACATCACAACTTTGAAGTTGATAGAATTTATTTTGTTGCAGTTCAGGTTTCTGCCCACCACCCGCTATTACTGTTGCAATTCTGTTGTTAACCTGACTCAAATGCAAATTAATACTAATAATTTTGCAGCAATAATTTGCCTTTGCTGCAGGTTATGTTTACAGATTTTACATAAGCAAATTCTTAAGGTACTCCTTGTTTTTGCCAGAAAGATACAAATTACTGAACATACAATGATTTATTCTAGTATATAGCAAACTATTGGCAATCAATAGTGAACCTGGAATGAGAAATTACAACCATCTGTATGGCAGTCTCTGGCAGTGTGATTTACTCACTGCACTTTTTAAGAGAGCTTGTTTTTTCAACAGAATGTGGATCAGGTTTTCCAAACAGTTTCTCTTCCAACCAATTTGTATTAATCGTTGCAATTTCTCTGTCAATTTGTACTAGGTACTTTTTGCATGGTTAAAAACCTCAATGTCATGAACAAATAAAGGCCGTACAATATAGAAATGTCTTGGCTAATATTTATCCCTCAATCAGCATCGCTAAAACAGATTAACTGATTATCGCATTGCTGTTTGTGGGAGCTTGCTGTGTGCAAATTGGCTGCTGCGTTTCCTACATTACAACAGTGACTACACTTCAAAAATTACTTCATTGGCTGTAAAGTGCTTTGGGACGGCCTGAGGTCGTGAAAGGCGCTATATAAATGAAAGTCTTACTTTTTCTTTTCTCTTTATGCGATCTAAATCGATTTAAAATAAATGGGTTACCAATAGTGTTAAATAAAGCCAGTCAGTTAATCTATAATATGGCAACCAGAAATGTACGCTGTACTCAGTGTGGGCTAACCAAGGTTTGATACAAGTTTAACATAACTTCTCTACTTTTCAATTCTCTCCCTCTGGAAATAAACCCTAGTCCTTGGTTTGCTTTTGTTATGGCCTTATTAACCTGCATTGCTATTTTTAGTGATTTGTGGTATTTCTATTCTCGGATTCCTTTGCTTCTCTGCCCCATTTAGATTCTTATTTTCCAAGTACAGGAAACTTTGTGATATCTGGCACTGACGGGACCGGCGTGTTGCCGATCTATCAAAACTGCCGGACATACAAAGTTAATGTTGAAGCATACGGAGGTTTTCATCTCCGTATCTGACAATAAACACTGATGCTTAGCAACAGCTTCTAAAGTCGGCTGCAGCTGCAAGCGTCTCTAGCTGAAGCTGTTGCTATAGCTACAGACCTTGCAGTGGCTGACTTGGGGGGAAAAAAAGAACGAGATCTAAAAAAAAACTTACAGAAAATGGCTCCTGATTTTTGCCGTTGGATCGAGTATTCCGGACATACAACCTCCGGATAAACCAAAGTTTCCTGTAATATGTGACCTTATTTTTCTTAATAAAATGCAATACCTCACTTAGTGTTGAAATTCATTTGCCAATTATATACCCATTCTGCAAGTTTATTAATTGTTGTATCCATGTGTTAATGGAGACACGGAATGCAGGAGTTGGTTTACAGGTGTTTATTGAACAAAGTCTGGAGGTGAACTAAAAGATACAGGCTTATATAGCCCGAGCGGCCACTACCGGCATTACAGTACACAGGGGCTCTTAAAGGTACATACACCACAATTCCTCCCCTTTTAGACAGCCAGTACATAACATTTTAAGTAATCATTAATTAATATATTTACAAGAACAATAATCTACACATTTGCTGCAGTTAATCAATTATAACTCGGTCTCTCTGGAGGCTTCCTGACTCGGTCCGGATAACGCCTCGGTGGTGTAGTAGTTTTCGGTGGTGTAGTAGGTTCTTTTGGCAAGGTCGATTCGGCTTGAATGCCAGTGTCTGGTTCATCTGGTTCCAGTATCACCGGATCGGAGGTAGATACTATGGGTATCTCTGCTTCATCATTAGGCGTATAGAGTTGTGGAGTAGGTTGTCCTTTTTCGGATGTTTCTATGATCTGGTCAGCATGGCGCCTTATTATGCTTTCTCCAATGTCCACGGTATACATCAGCGGTCCTAGTCGTGTGCCAATAGTTCCAGGCTGCCATTTCTCGGTACGGTAGTCCCGGGCCAAAACTTGTTGACCTATCTGGAAGGTTCTAGTTGGCCTTTCATTCATGCCTTGAAATTGCCGGTTCTCTACGTCCCTTCTGATGTTTGGCTTGATCAAATCCAGCCGGCATCTTAGTCTTCTATTGAAAAACATCATGGCGGGAGTTTGGTTTGTAACCACGTGTTGCATTCCTGTATGCAAACAAGAAGTTATCTACCTTGTGTTGTAGATTTATGTCTTCTTTACCCATGGCCTTTATGGCCTTCTTGAAGGTCTGGACAAACCTTTCAGCTAATCCATTGGTGGCAGGATGGTATGGGGCGGACGTGTAGTGCTTAACCCCATTGTTTTTTTAAGATGTTCCTGAATTATTCGGACACAAATTGCGGTCCATTATCAGAACAGATCTGTTCAGGCAGCCCATTCCTGGCAAATATGGTCCTTAATACTGTGATGGTTTTTTCCGTGGTGGTGGAGGACATCTTTATTACCTCCGGCCACTTGGAGTGTGCATCAACCACGATTAAGAACATCGAGTCCATAAATGGACCAGCAAAGTTGATGTGTACCCTTTGCCATGGAGATGAGGGCCACTCCCATGGATGTAGAGGGGCTTGTGGTGGGGCGTTTTGGACCTTCTGGCATCCTAGACAGCTCTCGGTCATTTCTTCGATGTCTCCATCGATACCTGGCCACCACACAAACGTTCTGGCTAGGTTCTTCATTTTCACTCCACCCAGATGCCCCTCGTGAAGCTCCTTTAGCACTTTATCCTGGAGTTTGGGTGGAATCACCACTCTGGATCCACACATCAAGGTTCCTCGGCACACCGACAGCTGTTCTCTTTTTTGCGAGAATGCTGGCAACAGTGGTTCGCCATGTGCTGGCCATCCCTTCACCGTTAAATCGTAGACTCATGAGAGAGTCGGGTCATTTCTCGTTTCCTTTTCAATGGTAGAATTTGTTACTGGTAGACATTCCACTATGGTTGAGTGGAACATCTCCACTGGGTCCACTGTAGGTGCCTCTTCTACCGTTGGCAACGGTAGGCGCGATAAACCGTCAGCATTCCCATGCTGTTTTGATCTTTTGTATTCTATGTCATATTGGTGTGCCCCTAGGAAAAGGGACCACCTCTGTAGCCTTTGCGCTGTCATAATGGGAACGCCCTTTTTTAGGGTTGAATATGGAGACGAGGGGTTGGTCAGTCAACAAGGTAAATTTTTGTCCGTGTAGGTAATGGTTGAATTTCTTCACTCCCCATACCAGGCTGAGTGCTTCCCTGTCAATCTGGCCTTAGTTACGCTCAGCTGAGTTTAATGAGCGTGACGCAAAAGCTATCGGCCGCTCCGAGCCATCAGGGAATCTATGCGATAATACCGCTCCTACGCCGTAAGGGGATGCATCGCATGCCAGTCTGATTGGCAGTGATGGGTTGTAATGAGCCAACACTTCCTTGGACGTGATCAAGCCTTTGCATTTATGGAAGGCACGTTTACAGTCTTCGCTCCATTTCCAAATTACTCCCGTTTGTAGCAGTGCGTTAAGAGGGTGCAGAAGAGTTGACAAGTTCGGTAAAAATTTATGATAGTAATTTATCAATCCCAGGAACGACCTTAATTGTGAGACATTTTCAGGTGCTGGGGCTTTTATGACCGCTTCAATTTTTTCAGGTGACTTATGCAACCCTTCTTCGTTAATTATATGGCCACAATATGATATTTGTTTCTGGAAAAATTCGCACTTGGGGCGATTTGCTCGTAGGCCCCGTTCTCTCAGCCTAGTGAGCACCTGCTCCAAATTGGCAAGGTGCTCGTTGTCGTTTTCTCCTGTTACAAGGATGTCGCTGGAGCTGATGCTACTCCGAAAACCAGTCGATTGTACTGGTACAGGCCTTTGTGTGTGTTTATCGTGAGATACGTTTCCCTCCGGATAGTGAGGCGAAAATATCTTCTATCCTCGGAACTGTACCGTGTGAAGGACCGGGTTTACAGTCACCTTGAAGTCCCCACAGATGCAAATTTTTCTCTGTTCTTCAGATTTATCTTTATTCAACGTTTTCTTCATGACCGGGACGATGGGTGTTGCCCACTCGCTCCAATCTATCTTGGATAACACGCCTGCCTTTTCCAAATTCTCCAGCTCTGCTTCGACTGCTGGACGAATTGCGTATGGCACCGGCATTGCCTTAAAAAAAACTTGGGAATTGCCGCATCTTCCACTTTTATTGAGGCAGTGACGCCTTTCAAGGTTCCTAGTTCCTGTTGAAACACTTCTTTGGCGTTGGCCAAGATGTCTTTTAACCGTTCAGGTTTGACGTCATCATTTTTTTGCTTACTGGTCACCGTCAGTGCCTGAATGGAGTGCCAGTCTAAACGTATCTTCCTGATCCATTCACGTCCCAACAGCGGTGGACCACCATCTTGCAGAACGTATAAATACAATTTCTGTATTTCCTTGCCGTTGTATACAACAGGCACCCTTATTTTCCCTCTGGGGTATACTTTCTGCCCCGTATATGTCTTCAAGATAATGGATGTGTCTTTCAAAGGTATATGCGGAAATAGCCGCTCGTAATCCCGTCGACTTAAGACGGTCAGAGCTGATCCTGTATCTAGCTCCATTTTAACTGGGGACCCCGCTATCGTGAGGGTAACCCAAATGGTCTGGTAATCTTCTTTGGCAATTACATTATGTAATTTGAGACAGCTTAGTCTCTTGTTTCCGGAGTCGCTATCGCTCTTCTGGTCTTCGGAGCTACTGTCCGTCATCATTTGTACCTTTCTGTACTTTTCCTTATTGATTTTTTTTTCTGTCAGTGGATTTTTTGTTTCCAGATCGACATACACGTGCAATGTGTCCCATCTTTCCGCATTGCCTGCATGCTTTGTCCTTGAACCAGCAGTCCCTCTGGTCATGGGTGGATCTGCCGCAGCGATAGCATCTCTCAACCCCGTGTCATTTCATGGGTGCCGAAGTCCTGTGGCTTTTGCTGTATCTCTGCAGCTCCTCTTGCTGCTGCTTCGTATGATACAGCCACACTGAAAGCCTTGTCCAGTGTCAAATCTTTCTCAGAAAGTAGCCTTTTTTGTGTTCCTTCACTTAGGAGACCGCAGACGAATTTGTCTCGTAGAGAATCTGCCAGTCCTGCCCCGAATTGGCAGTGCTTTGATAGCTTTCTTAATTCGGTGAGGTAATCAGCGTTACTTTCATTCTTGTGCTGATTCCTCCTGAAGAATTTGAATCGTTCCGCTATCAGCAGCGGTGTTGGGTTTAAGTGCTCCTGTAGGGTATCAACAATCCCCTTAAAATTCTTGTCCATCGGTTTGGCTGGAGTGATTAAATTTCGTAACAGCCCGTATGTCCTTGCGCCCATCAGATTTAGAAGTACCAATGCCTTTTTATCATCCTCTACTTCATTCGCTGTGCAATATACCTCCACTCTTTCCACATATGTGGTCCAATCCTCTATATCACTATCGAAAGCAGTAATATTGCCAGTCTTAGGCATCCTGAAAATCAAAAATGGCACCTCCCGCGCTTTCCTTTCTTCCCTGCTGAGAAAAAATGGCGCCTCCCGCACTTTCCCGCCGCTGCTGACAACGCTGTTCTCCACAGTTTTTATTTACACAGATATTTTTTAATAGTTGGAGACTCATTCCCGCCGGACTCTCTGGGACTTTTCCCTCCCTCTGCTTGGTCCGAACGCCGACCTGCTTTGCAGCGCCGGCCGTCTCCCGAGTGCTCCACCCTCCGTCTGTTTGCCTCCGCCTTCCGACTCGCTGCTTGGCTCTGCTGCAGAGCCACCCGATCGAGCCCCAGCCCGCCGCCCAGGAAGGATTAGTGCAGTACCTGGCACCAGCCTGGCTAGCTGGTGAAACTGCAGTTTTTTTGTTGTTGTTTTTTTTTCTTCGACCTTCGTCTGAGGAATCGATCTCCTTGAGGTGCTGCCGAATTGCAGGTAAGTCCGTTTCCAATTCGTCGCCACTGTTGTATCTGTGTGTTAATGGAGACACGGAATGCAGGAGTTGGTTTACAGGTGTTTATTGAACAAAGTCTGGAGGTGAACTAAAAGATACAAGACACTATACAGGCTTATATAGCCCGAGTGGTCACTACCGGCATTACAGTACACAGGGGCTCTTAAAGGTACATACACCACAATTATGTTGTCTTGTAATTTGTTGCAGTCCTCCTCAGTATTGACTAGCCTCCCCCCCCCCCCCCCAAAAAAAAAAAAAATTGGTGTTCTCTGCAAATATAGAAATTGTGTTTGATAGCAAAGTCTAAATCATTGATATAAATTGTTAAGTGGTCCCAGCACTGACTGCTGTGGGACCTCACTTTCCATCTTCTGCCACTCTGAATAGGTCCCTTTGCCCCCTACTCTTTGCTTCCTATCTTGCAGCCAGCTAGCTATCCATACTGCTACTTGTCCCCTGACTCTGTATGCTCTGACCTATTCATTATTCTATTATGTGGTACCTTATCGAAGGCCGTTTCGAAATCTAGATAAATTACATCCACTGCATTACCCTTGTCTATTCTTTGTTACCTCATCAAAAAATTCAATGGCGTTGGTCAAGCAAGACTTGCCCTTTTGAAGTACATGCTGACTATTCATTATTGTATTTTTGGTTTCTAGATGTTTTACTATTTTCTCCTTTAGTAGGGATTCCATTAATTTTCCTACCACTGATGTTAAGCTGATTGGTTTATAGTTCCCTGAACATGTTCTACCTTGTGTATAGGCATATAATAACATTTGCTATCTGCCACTCCTATGGCACCGCACCCTTCTCTAATGAATTTTAAATATGTAATAGTGCCTCTGCTATCTCTTCTAGATTCTTTTAAAATGCATGGATGCAATCTGTATGGACCAGGGGTTATATCCTGAGCTTGATTAGTTTATTTAATATTTCTCTTATTTTAAATGCTGTTATATCCTTTCTAATCGCATCTTCTGATGTCATGTCCACCTGATCTGTGTACCTGGTAAATACTGAAGCAAAGTAATTTTTTAATATTTCTGCCATTTTGCTACTGCTGCCTGTGATTTTTATCCTGTCTATTTCTTAGTGGCCCTATTCCCATCCTGACTTTATTTCTGTGCCTGTAGAATATTTTATTATTTGTTTTAATGTTCCTTGATAATTCCATTTCATAGTCCTTCTTTGCCCTCCTCCTAATCTCTTCGTACTCTCCCTTGTCATGCTCTCCCCTGTTGTCCTGCACTTAGTGTATGCCTCTTTACATGCCATAATTTTTTCCCTCATGTCTTTATTCATCCATGGTGTTTCATTAGTATTTAGTTTGTTCTCGGTTTTTTTAGCGGAATATATTTTTCATGGACTCTATTCAACAGTTTTAAATGGTTGCCATTCTACATCATTGTTTGCTAATATTGCCCATTTTATTTTCCCAAGTTCTATTCTCAGCCCCACAAAATCTCCCTTTCTCCAATCTATTACTCTGGTCTTTGTCATACTGGTATATTTTTGAGATTAGTTTGAATGATGCATTTTAATAGCTGAAATATTTGAATTTTCCAATGATGGAAGCTTGTCATTTAAATCTATGAAATCAGTAACAATTTACATCAAGTAAATTGCTCCTTTTTCATTTTGCTTCTAAACCTGCCAATGCTTTCTGGATATTGCTAGCCTATTACATGGGTTGAGTTTGAGTCAGTTTGAGGTTTGCCCATTTCTAACAAGTATTTTCATGAGTTGCATTTCCTTTTTCGAGTTTATAGGCCAACTTTCTATTGGTGCAAAGGCGTTGGCTACTATTTGAGGGTCACTAAACACAAGTTGCAGAATTTATACCAGTTATGTTTGAGATCAGTTATTTTCAGGAAACAGTACTGTAGTTTGGCTAATTCTGAATGCAAGTTTGTACCATGACATGAAGGATTATTTGTTTCATCCAGATTAATGTTCGAGCGGCAGCTCTCACAACTTTGAATTCTTGGGTTGAGAAAACTGGTATGAAGGAATGGCTGGATGGCGAGGACCTTTCTGAGGAGCTGAAGAAGGAAAACCCTTTCCTCAGGCAGGAGGCAAGTTCAGGCTAGCTATTACCTTTTTTAATAAAACATTTATTTGACCAGAATACTTATTTTTTGTTTTCTGGTTAGTTGTTAGGTTGGCTGGCAGAGAAGTTACCAGCACTACGATCTGCGCCCTCTGACCTCATGCTTTGTTTGCCTCATCTGTATGCTTGCTTGGAAGACAGAAATGGCGATGTCCGAAAGAAGGCCCAAGATGCACTGCCAATTTTCATGATGCATCTTGGCTATGAAAAAATGGCTAAGGCTGCTGGCAAGTTAAAGGTATTGTATGCAATTCTTTAAAATGTAACTTGTGTGTATTTTCATGTGGGATTTATTCTGAAAATGCAACTCAACTGATCTAATACCCTTAGGCACTTGAACTTCTCAAAGAATCAGGTGGCCATGTCTTTCATTTCTGTCACTCATAAGCAGAGCTTTTGGGTAATTGAAACTGCTGCCTCTACTATTCCAATGCTCCCCTGGCTGACCTCCCACCTTGTACCCACCGTAAACTTGAGCTCATCCAAAACTCTGCTGTCCATATCCTAACTCACACCAAATCTTGCGCATCCCCGATTTTCATTGCTCCACCATTGGTGGCCGTGCCTTCAGCTGCCTAAGCCCCAAGTGCTGGAATTCCCTCCCTAAACCTCTCCGCCTCGCTACCTCTCCTTTTAAGATGCTCCTTAAACCTCTTTGACCAAGCTTTTGGTCACCATCCTAATATCTCCTTGCGTGGTTCCGTGTCAGATTTT
This sequence comes from Somniosus microcephalus, assembly GCF_052327205.1. Lineage (NCBI taxonomy): Eukaryota > Metazoa > Chordata > Chondrichthyes > Squaliformes > Somniosidae > Somniosus > Somniosus microcephalus. The sequence continues at coordinate 88,477,833 of NC_141001.1, forward strand.
TGTCTGATTACACTCCTGTGAAGAGTCGTGGGATGTTTTACTGTGTTAAAGGTGGTATATAAATGCAAGTTGTTGCTATTAAACTACCACAATCTAAATGTTTCTTGTAGGAATTCCTTTTTATGGGAGCCCATGTTCGATCCATCCTTTATGGTTCAGTTTCCAGATGGATCTAAGTTGGTGGGGGGGGAGGGAACAAATATGAATACTATCCTTTGAGTTTTGTGCCACGGCTCATTTCCTGCCATTAGCAGTAGTTCTGTTGCTGGCTCACTCGGGCAAGAAATATAGTTCAGTTAGATAGTTTAAGGTAATCCTTTCTTCAGGATCTTGGGTGTTCACCGTTCTGCTCAGTTAGCACAGAGAAGTTTCAAACTATATATTCATAGTAATTTTGTTTGAGCATCACCTGATGTTGCTTTGCACAGGGTCTGTGGATTTCATGAATACATGCACTTGAGATCAAAATTTATACATCTTGAGCGTCACTGTCAGTGATGAATAGCCACAAATGGCTATGTGTTGTGTACTGCAGTAGGTTCATGAATGGTTATGGCTGAAAAAATATCTGGGAAGATAGGTGGCATTGCTGAAAAAGTCAGAGCTTAAGTTAATTCCTTCATGAAATGATCTCCACACTAGAGAATTTCTTGGGAGATTGTGAAGGGGGTTTTGAAGAGATTAAATATGTAGTACTGATGCGTTGCCAGTTGGCGTCAGAATAACTTGCTGAAAATAACCAGAATGCCTTTTGGGATCATTGACCAGGAACTTGTAGAGGATTTCTGTGCAGTGCAGACAATACCACAGTGGTCTTTGTGGCACCAGTTGAGCGCTGTAATTCTTGAGTCAGTTATATTGGAATTTATTCCTCTAGTTTTAAAAAGTAACCTTATGACTTCTATAATATTTAAACTAAGTCTTATAAAAGGCTTTCAAAGATTGCTCAGCTGGTCGACCAGTGAAGCACTGATATGAAAGTTACCAAATGCTTCCCCTGTGGTGTACAGTAAATGGTCTCCATTAGTTGAGATCAGAAGTTCTGGTTATATATTTCTAATGTGTCATGACAGCAAGCACTTATTTCAAAACTAGAAACCGTTACAAAGAATTTGTTAACCTTTTGCTTTTGTTGAGATTTACTTCCATTTCATAGTTGAATTAAAGTTCAAATTTGGCTAATATCTTGGTTGATTTTTGCTCAGAGTACAGCAAGTCATCCAAATTTGGCTCTTAATACAATTTAAGTCATTTGAAATAGTTAATAGCAATGTTTTTCTGTCTTTTTTAAATATTTAAGTGTGAAATTCTGGGAGGAATGTAACTTGATCTTGTATTTTAATGAACATTCTGTTTTCTAGCCTCTCTGTCCCATCCGCTATTATTTTACATACTGTTAAATATGTTGTTTAGTTTGTAGTATCAGTATAACTATACACTGTACTTTCTTGCTTTCTACCTAAGCCTGCCTCAAAAGACCAAGTAATGGCAGCACTTGAGAAGGCCCAAGCCATCATGCCAGCTAAACCAGCAGCACCAGCTAAAGTGTCTTCAAAATCCAGTGCAGGTGCAGCCAGGCCACCTAGTGCAGGTAACAAACACTCGCTCCACCAATTACTTGTTGCTGAATTTAATAGTACTTTGTATTCCTATGCAAAATGTAACTTGATCTTGAATTTTAATGAACATTCTCTTTTCTAGCCTCTCTGCCCCATCCACTACTATTTTGCATACTGTTAAATATATTGTTTAGTGTGTAAACTCAATACATGCTTTTATTATTCCCTTGAAACACAGGGAATGACTTGTATGTATTGTGATGAATAGGATTTTTAATCAAAATTGCAATATCAGGAAGGGCCTTATTCTGATTTTTATAGCCATTAAACTTCATATTCTGTAGTTCAGTGCATGTCTTAAGCTTCCCAACCCCCGCCCCTATCATTTTTAAGAATATAAAAAAAATATCAAGAACAAGGAAAACTATTTGTCCTGTTGATCTCGCTCTAAGGCATCAGCTTTGTGTCCAACACCATTTTAAATTTTCCTGATTTTTATTCCACAACCTTGCCTAATAGATTACGTGTTTTCACCCTTTTGAATAATTGTGTTTCCCAAGATCGGTTCTTGTTAATAAATTTATTGGCTCTTGTCCTAGTTACCCTGAAGTAATATTGTGGGCCGCCTTATGCCACTTAAATACTTTGTTAACTTCAGTGAGGTTCCCCTTAATCTTCTGCATAGAGTTTAAGCTTCTCTAAATCTTTCCTTATTGCCTGTCTCCTTTGCAGTTGGGGTTGTTCTTGGTACTCCTCTGTGTACTCTCTGCAATGCATGTTATGCCCCTATTGAAATGTTTTGAGATTAGTCATTTAAACTGTCACCCCATTCTTCCTGTATCTAAACAGAATAAATATATCTAATTTGGTATAGCCTCTTCATTCAAATTTTGCAGTATGTTCTAAATATTTTGATTTGTTCAGGTTGCTGTACTATTAACTCGTGCATTAAACTGTTAACCGTATCATTTTATACATCTGTGTATCAACTTACTTTGCTAGCCTCCATGCGTGCACAGAGTGCAACCACAAATGATGATACAGATGTTGGTGTACTTAAAGCTGATAAGAAGATCAAAGCAATTGGAGCTACTGCCAAAGCCAAGGTAACTTTGTTTTTTAAATTAAATGTTGTATTAAGTATTTTTGGTTTTATTAATTGGGAGCCAGTTGACTTCCCCTGCTGGTGACTTCTTCCCCCTCCTCCCCTTCCTGCTCTTTCACGCACCCCCATGTTTCCCCCCGCCCCCCCCCCCCCCCCCCCCCCCCCACCAAACAAGAAAAAAAAACTGGTGTGTTGCGTTGCATGTTCCACTGTGGGAATCACTATGCTGTGGTGTGACTAGACTTTTGTCAAAGGCATTTGACAGAAGTTCCACAAAAAAGGCAATTAGTTAAACTTGAAGCATTAGAAATTCATGGTAAACAATGGGAATGGATAAGAAAGCGTAGAAATACCACAAATTCATTTTGTGGGGGGAGGAAGTACCGAGTAGGGTGCCCAAGTTTTACAAACTTTTACCAACGATCAGCTTTAAGTTCAATATTACAAACGCTAGAATTAGGACTGCGAGTGTTCTAATTGATACAAATTATCTAGATTCAGATAACTTGTTTTGACAGCCCCTTGAGATGCATCCCTTTTTTGATTTACCTTCAAGTTTTCCATTTAATGGATACTTTCAGTGGTCAATTGTACCCTCTTCCCTATGTAAACCTGTTTTTGATGCAATCTGTATTGTTTTTCATTTATATTCCATTAAAATCCATCTGCCTTTCTTTAGCCTATTTGTTTAATTGGCCTTGAGCTTGGACCAGTATTTTATGATCGTAAAACTAATTGGAACCTCATGATCCATTCCTGGAGGATTCTAGGTATTTAATTCCTTCTGTGAAAGCAGACCTCTACATATTAATTGAACCCAAAATGGCAGAATCTGGAATTTGCTCAGTCTTGAATACATTTAACATAACCACTATTTCCTGCTCTTACTCCATTTCCATTAAGGAGCTGTATAATTTGTTATACTGTTTTTAAAATAGCACCCTATGTGACTTAAAATGTGTTTGTACCCTAGTATCTACAATACTTTCCTGTAATAATTTTCTTATTAACTAACTTCTATTGATCTCTTACGGCTACTAGTGTAAGGTCTTAAATAGTTCGGTTTTCCTGCTGTTAGATTTTCTAGTTCTGCATCCCACTTGGTTTCAAGAACACACTTCAACCTACTTCCATGTAATGTGGCAGTGATCCTTATATATCTGCACGTGCTCTAGTTACTGAGCCTGAATCCACTTTCAACTCTTAACCTGCTGCTGGTGAGTGCAGTGATGAGGGAGCAGAAACTCTTAACTCCAAATCCAAATTGTAGGTGGAAGTTGAACTTCAATAAATGAAGATTCCAGTAATTATGCCTTTTTATCAGAAATAGGCATCCTGTTCCGTGAGATTTTATTGATATGAATCCACTGGCTTCACTTTTCCTCTTCCCCAAAAAACAGGTGGTTTGATCAGTTGATTTTGTACTTTATAGATACCAGTGTCTGAAGTGTTTTCCATTGTTAAACTTGTCCAAGATAGAGATAATTTTACAGGGAATAAATGGGCATGTTGTGACAAAATGTTAGTATTTTAAAATTTAATTGAAGCACATTTGTTCCCCTATTCATTACTTGTTGGATTTTCAAAATTCCTTCTTTTACTGTTAGGGAAAACAACATTGTTCACGCTAAACATTTAAGTTGCTAAGCGGGGTGGAGCACTCGTGTCTTAATTCCATTATTGTACCAAGTGTAATGTTATCCCATGCCTTAATTCCAAGTATGTTTTGTTTGTGCAAGGGTCAGTGGATGTAATGCTTTTGTTATGAATTGATCTTTACTTTTCCAGTCTGCACTTGGTAAGAAAGTGCCAAGTAAGCCAAATCTTAAGGATGATGATGATAAATCGGGACCAATCTTTATAATTACTCCCAATGCAAAAGAGCAAAGAATAAAGGATGAGCGAGCTTTAAAGGTGAGAGTTAGCACTATCTTTGTCTCCTTAATTTGAAGTTACTTTTAGGTATTGTACTTTAACAGTTCAAAATTACTTGCTCAAAATTACTTGCTCAGCTGTGTTGAACAGAATCGGCTTTGTAGAACATTCATGTGGATTGTTTTGGAACTCTTTTTTGCATGACTTACAAAATTCTACTTGGATATATGCCTAATAAAAGCTTACACCACTTGTTGAAATGTATGCTTGTTTACATTAGGTGTTGAAGTGGAACTTCACAACTCCCCGAGATGAGTATACAGAGCAGTTAAAAACTCAGATGTCTAGCTGTGTGGCTAAGTGGTTGCAAGATGAAATGTTTCATCCAGATTTTCATCATCACATTAAAGCTTTAATAGCCTTGCTGGAGGTAAGCAATTTATATTTTTTAAAAAAAAGCCTGATTTCAATATTAAATGTCAAGCCAAATTTTGAGTATATTTACATGCAACATTTGGAAGCTAGCTTAAATGTATTCATTTCAATTGGGGTTTGATCGGATGTTAAAGAACAACATTACAATGGCTTTCATTTTAAGGCTTTTTAAAGGAGTTGTGTTCAGGAATTGCCATTGTTCATTTTAGCATTGATTTGCTAACTTAAAAGGAAGGAAGTTTCTAGCAGATTAATGTTGCTTTTGTACCAGTACATAGTCATTTTAAATGTGCTCGTGCTGAGCAATGTGTAGATGTAGTTCCCATCTAAACTTAGCCTGAGCTAGTTTCGCAGTCACTTTTAGACCACCTCACTCCAGATCAGTCACTTGAGTTAGGAGGTGCTAAAGCAATCTTTCAAATTACTTGTTGGAATCTTTTTTTAATTACAGGAAACTGGTTTATCCGGAGGTTGTATGTCCGGAATACTCTATCTAATGGCAAAAATCAGGAGCCGTTTTCTAAGTTTTTTTAGTTCTTTTTTTCTCCTAGTCAGGCACTGCAAGGTCTGTAGCGATAGCAACAGCTTCAGCTAGAGACGCTTGCAGCTGCAGCCGACTCTTTAGAAGCTGTTGCTAAGCAACAGTGTTTGTTGTCAGATACGGAGATGAAAACCTCCGTATGCTTCAACATTAACTTTGTATGTCCGGCAGTTTTGATAGATCGGCAACACGCCGGTCCCGTCGGTGCCGGATATCACAAAGTTTCCTGTAAATACACTTTCTTCCCACTCCATTCCCCCCCCCCCCCCCCCCCTTTAGAAGGTGGTAATTTTTTGGTTACAGATTCATGGATGCTGCTGTGACTGATATTATCACCTAGTTCTCCATATCTGCCCCCTGGTTGAGTAATATATTTTTGAACTTTGCATGGGTTATTCCCAAAGCCTCGTTAACATCCATTAGCGGCAACCATGTAGGGAGCTGGCATTTTTTGAGTAATAAAAGTATTGTTGATGGTGCTTGTTAGAATGATCAGGTGCTGTGTGTTTGTTTCATGCAAATAGAGTATGTTGGCTTTGTTATAATTTGGGCTACATTTATTTTTTTCCTTGTGTTCACTGCAAAAGTCATTCAAGTATACTTAGTCGTCCAGAACAAAGTTAATTTTCAATGCCGGAGGTGTTGTTTGGCAGTAATTAAGGCTTATCAGGCTGTTAAAAGGGGTACTTTGACTGATATGGACAAGCCCATACTTTCTTTGGTGAGTTTAGTTCATATCTATCCTGCAAATACAAGAACTTCATGCCATTCAAAATGGGGAGCCAGACTGCGAGATGCCGTTTTTGTGCATTTCGGACAGCAACTTCTGGATTTTCACATTTAACTGCGCTCGTCTGAAGTTGCTGTCCAATTTGCACATAAATAATGGTGAGAGTCATTAGCCTTACTGTTAACTTTTACAGTAAATTCTGGCCCAATAATTCGGCCGTGTAAAGGAAGCTTTACTTTGTATTTGAATATGCTGTACTAGATCTGAAAATTTGTACTATATTCAGCATTGACTTTTCTCCCTTGAGCGCAAACATTCAAAGAAATATCTTTGGCAACTTGGTATAGATGAATGTGGTAATGGAGGGCTTCAGGAGGGAACAAACCACTTGGTTGTCGAAGAAGCTGCATTGAATGTTGAGGGGATTAAATATGCATAATGTTTCAGTTTGGCAAAGCCAAGTGAACAGGATCACCCTATGTTAAATGGTGCTTTAAAATGTAACTTATTTTCTCTTAGCATTTGGAAAATGAAACAGAGGGGACTGTTGCTTGCCTGGATCTCATTCTGAAGTGGCTAACCCTACGGTTTTTTGACACCAACACAACTGTATTGATGAAAGTCCTGGAGTACTTGAAACTAATATTTACAGTGCTGAGCAAAGAGGATTATCATTTAACTGAAAATGAGGCATCTTCGTTCATCCCGTACCTAATTAACAAGGTAAATTGCTGTGTAATTTTTAAATGGAATAAACCTCCATTGAAGATGGGCATTGATTAAAACAGTGATGAAGGATAAGGCTTTATAATGGTTTTGTCCGATAATGAAGTAGTCCATGTCCTCATGCAGCAGGACCTAGACAACATTCAGGCTTTGGCTGACGTGTGGTGCGAAAGTTACTTGCCACTTAAGTGCCAGGCAATGACTATCTCCAACAAACGAGAGTCTAACCACCTCCCCTTGACATTCAATTTGTATTACCATTGTTGAATCCCCCACCATCAACATCCTAGGGATCACCATTGACCAGAAACTTAACTGAACCAGCCACATAATTACTGTGGCTACAATAGCAGGTAAGAGGCTGGGTATTCTTGAGTGACTCACCTGACTCCACAGAGCCTTTCCACAACCTACAAGGCAGGAGTGTGATGGAATTACTTTCCACTTGCCTGGATGAGTGCAGCTTAACACTTGAAGCTCGAAGCTCAACACCATCCAGGACAAAGCCCGCTTGATTGGCACCCTATCCACACCTTAAACTTTCACTCCCTCCACCATCAGCGCACCATAGCTGCAGTGTGTACCATCTACAAGATGCACTGCAGCAACTCTCCAAGGCTTCTTCGACAACACCTCCGAAACCAGTGACCTCTACCACCTAGAAGGACAAGCAGCAGGTGCATGAGAACGCCACCACCTCCAAGTCACACACTATCCTGACTTGGAAAGATATTGGCATTCCTTCATCGTCTCTGGGTCAAAATCCTGGAACGCCCTACCTAACAGCACTGTGGGAGTACCTTCACCACACAACAACAACTTGCATTTATATAGCGCTTTTAATGTAGTAAAACATCCCAAGGCACTTCACACGGACTGCAGCGTTCAAGAAGGTGGCACACCCACCATCTCGAGGGCAATTGCAGATGGGTAATAAATAATGGTCTTGCCAATGACACCTGCATCCCGTGAATGAATAACAAAAATTAAAAATTCAACAGTTCTTGGGCAGGAGGGACCTGTTTAAGGTGGATCAGTTGCACCTTAACTGAGCTGGGTAAATGTCTTCGTGGGGAGGTTAACTAGTGCCCATCCCTCTGCCAAACTAATTTGGCAAGAGGGATGGGCACCAGGATAAAACATTTGAGAGGGGGGACAAATAGCACTGGTGTAAAGAATAGTTCAGAAATGGGAGGGATCAGGGGCAAATGTGGGAGGGATCAGGGGCAAATGTAAAGCAGTCTAAGATGGGTTTGGAGTGCAAGTGTGTAAATGCACATAACTAAAAGGGGTCTCATGATCTCAGTCAATTTGTCTTATTGTTTAATCTTTCTAAAGGTTCTTCCTTTGGAATTTGTGTCTTATCTCCCTGGTCCCTATCCTCCCTGGTACAATTGGTACTAGGCCTGGCCTTGTCCCCTTTCAATCATGAGGCCAGAGCTGTTCCGCTTCAGCCGGTCATTATCTCACTTTCATATAACACACTGCTCCATCCTGAGATGGATACCTTAACTAATTAATTTTATTCTATGTCTTTCTGTACTAATTAACTTTTAATTATCTTCACATAGTTCTGTTAAACAAACTCCCAATTCTACTGTAACATTGGTTATTAGTAATAATGGAAGAAACATAGGTTGGGCCTTCATTGGCCAAATTAAAGATACATTAATAAAGTCAAAACCCTAACTTACAAACAGACAGCTAGCCTGGCAGGGCAAGGCAATGCTATGCCTCATCTAATTTAACTGAAAACATTTTGTCTCAAAGTCTAATACAAGCCTCCAGAAAAACAAAACTTATGCAGTCCCAGTAAAACATAACTTGTACATTAACCCCTTGTCTCAAGCAGAAACACAATCATTTAAATACAGTATTATTTGCATCACAATTTTATCCGCATAACCATATACATTTTGGACGCCCCTGATTTCTAACAAAGAGTAGCTGTTATATTTGGGGTAAGTACTACAGAATCATTGGCACAATTTTTTTTAAAGGGCCAATCAGGTCCTTTGTAAAGGGGACTGATTTTCTGGTAATGCTTGCATTTTTGGCTAACACCCATGCCTGAACCCTCTGGCTAATGGCTGGTTAATGTAGGCATACTGGCTGCTTTGTATCAACTAGGCTGAGAATGCAGGGGCCATTTTTGGAGAAGATGGAAGTCCTGTCTGAAGTCCCCACAGAAACTACCAACAAAGGCTGAGACCTGCTGGATCCACGTCCTGATGCAATTTTTGGCACCTCCAAAGGACTTCCAGGGGACTTAACAGTGTGGCCATTAGCCCTGCAGATTAATAAAATATTTCTTTAACTCCAGTTGTTACTGGCCAGGATTGTATACTGACGACACTTTGGTTGCTGAGGTAGTTACTGACTTGCCTTTCTTTGACTGTCTAATAACCGTCTGGTCACACTCGTGCGGCACACTGAAGCTTTGTGCCGGCGACACCGACTGGAGGCGGCCGCTGTATGGTAACCGCCCCTCACTGCAGCTGTGTGATTGGCAGGTCAGTCTAGCCAATGACCTGCTTTTTGGGGGGGGGGGGGGGGGGGCCTTCACTTTGCACTGATTGGCCAGAGAACCCTGGTGTTGAGCCTGCAAATGCACGTCAATGGCTGGACAGGCCTGCCAATCACATGGCTGCCATTTGAGGTGTGGTTACCGCGCAGCTGCCTGCCTTGAGTCAGCGTCCCTGGCACTAAGCTTCAGTGTGCCACCCGTTTATTTAATTGCGCGGCCCAATCGAGGGCTGCACACACACGCACCTTAGGGGGAACAGTGGTAGTAACAGCGTAAAGTGCAAAGGGGGGAGAAATTCCTGAAATATGTATGAGAACAAGTTGTTGTCAGAAATATTTGTTTATTTTCTCCATGTTTAAAGGCTTTTCTGTCTTGGCGAAACTAAAAAAAAAAAAAAACCCAAATGGCTCCTTTTAACCTAAAGAGCGAGTTTGAATAGGACTGGTCGATGATTGTTGAAACGGAATATTTCTTTTTGAAAATTCATCATCTTTAATCTCCTAGTTAAACCAAGAGGTGCATGGAGTCAAACAATAGGTTACTTACTACACTTTGTTTAGATTAGCGGGATGGAGAATAGCCTGTGGATAATTTTTTTTTTCAATTTTAGGTTGGAGAACCAAAAGATCTCATTCGTAAAGATGTTCGATCCATTCTGAACATTATTTGCAAGGTCTATCCAGCTAGTAAAATGTTTAATTTTATTATGGAAGGACTGAAATCCAAAAATTCAAAACAACGAGCGGGTGAGTGTATATTATGCATTTTACTGTAGACGTTTTTTTTTTCCCCTATTCATTCCCCCTCCTTTTAAAACTGATGCTGAAGTAGGGTTCATGGGTTGCCAGCACCCATGTTTCTTCTTGAGCCTGGAGTGTTGGCAGTCTATTTCCCCACCAATGTGAATATCAAAGGGAGGGGAGGAAGAATATCCCAGCCAAAACTATTTGTGTCCAACCCCCCCCCCCCCACCCAGAAAAAAACAGGTGCCTCAGTGTGGTTCCTGGTCCATTTTATTTAAATTGCCTGGCCTCGTGAATCTTGACAGGGCGAGTCTCTTAAATTACTGGCACAGAGGAAGTTCTGTCCCCAGAGGGAGATGATGGCTTTTTGGGATACTTGAAGCTCGGTGGCAGGTGTAAATCGTACTAGCTAATTTTTGGTTAACTCTGCTGCTTTATTTTTCAGAATGTTTGGAAGAGCTGGGTGCTTTAATTGAAGTTTATGATTTGAATGTTTGCCAGCCAACTCCAGCCAAAGCGCTCAAAGAAATTGCAAGTCAGATTGGAGACCGAGACACGTCTGTCCGTAACGCTGCCTTAAATACAGTGGTTACTGTCTACAACATCTGTGGTGATCAAGTTTTTAAATTGATTGGGAATGTAAGTTTTTTTTGTTGCCAGTAGTGAGGAAGGACGTGAGTCTGGTTAAATAACTTCTACTGCTACTAAGTGCAGAAAGTAAAAACAAAATGGAAGTGAATGATGCAGTATTGTACAAATTTAAATGTTTCAAAATGAAACCAAATTTTTAATCAAAGCAATAAAGAAAGGTCAGTATGTACACTGTCCTACAAAAGAATATTTGCTCCCATCAGAAGTTCCAGCCATTGGGGTTTTGCCCCTGACTACACTATCATTATCTGGAGGGCGGGGTGCACGCAATTCTCAGATAGAGAAACCCCAGCATATATTCTGCTATAGCCCTTTATTATATGATGATTAGCAGTCCACCTCTGTGCCTTCTCTATCCCTTAATTCTTTTAATCATTGGCCCTCATGCCCAGCCTTAAGAATCTCCCTACCCATGATGCCACAAATCCTGACACTACTTGATTTTTCTACCCCATATGCCTACATTCAGCCAATATTTGTGATTTCAGCAGCCTTTTTTCATGTTTCTTGCTTAACTTTTAACTCCAGCTCCTATGCAGCATCAGATCTGCTATGTACACACTCCATCCATTCTGATCACTGCACTATATCTGGCTCCTTATTGGTGCACTGGAAAAGAGGTATTCTATCCACTTCTAACCATTTTTTGCACTGATCAATGATTTACCTTCCCACCCCAAACTACTTCCCTGGCCACTGTATCTACTGCTACTTCAAAGTGAATTGCTGCTGCCTTATTTTTCCAATTACTATCACTTATTTACTTTATGTCCTGCATCCTTAACCTCCAGTATCTGATTGTGGTGCCATTTGTGCACACTTGGTGAAGCACTTACTGGATGTTCTCATTAGTCACTCTCTCATTTACATACTATGTAATGAATGGAACTCACTACTCCCAGCCTAAAAGGTTCACTCTAGTTAGTGCATGTCTGAGATTTCCATTTATCAAAGTTAGCTCCATGATGCACTCCTTCTCCACAGTTTTCCACTCTATTAATGCTTGACTCTGAGTAGTAATTATAATCCAACACTCTTCATTGGCATGTTTTTAATATTTCCAGTTTTGACTGTTTAATTTCAGTATGCTGCACCATCTTGTCCACCTAATAAGATCCCCAAAAATTCTACCCCTTGCAGCTATTTGTTAGTAAATATGTAGAATAGGCCAAACTGAATATTAACCAGTCTGTTGAATAGTAGCTTTAATCAAGAGTGTATGTATGAATGATTTGTGGAATTATGCCAAGGATTCAGTGAGGATTGATAAAAGAACAAACTTGTGCATAAATACATCTGCAAATATTAGTGTCTTTTGCCCTCCAGATGTTATAATTAATTGGTTATGTAGCAAATAGGGTGGAAGACCAGTTGACCTGTTTTTAGTGTTGCTTTAGGCTAGGGCACCAGGCAAATGCTGTGCTCTTTAATTTAATGCCTGGGATTTTTTTAATGTCTAGCTATGGGTCTTCCATTTAATGTCTTATATCTTAAAAAGTGACAACAATGCAGCACACACTCAATACTGCATAGAAGTGTTGGCCTCAAAGTGTTCAAGTCCTGTAGTGGTGCTTGGAGTCCACAATTTTTGGACTCTGGAGAGCTAAGGCTCCGATCGTAACCACATCGCAACATAAACAGAGTGCATCGTAGAGTGGGGAGTTGAGAATTTGGTGAGCGGAGAAAGGAGCTGCACCTTTTTTAGCTAAATTATTTAAAATAAACCAAGGGAATTAATTACATAAAACTTTAAATATATAAAACAAGGTTAGATAGAGATAGTAGTACAGGATATGTGCAGCATCTGCAGCATGTGGGAGTTTGTGGTGAGCAGCATGACCCTCGGCAACCACATCTGCAGTAAGTGTCTGCAACTCATTGAACTTCGGCTCAGTTGATGAGCTCGAGTCCAAGGTGCAGACGTTGTGATGGAGGGGGAGAGTTACCTGGACATTTTGACTCGGGAGGCAGTCACACACCTTGGATTAGGCAGTGGTTTAGATTTGGTTAGTGGTCAGGGACAGGAAGATGTGACTGTGACTCGGGCAGGTAAGGGGACCGCAGATGATGTGGAGGAGCCTGAAGCATTTGGCGTTGTCCAGCAGTACGAGGTATTTGCTACCAATGTTCCCCCTAATTATAAATTTGGGTGCGGGGTCTCTAACGGGCTGTGCTACCCATTCAAAGTTTTGCGCATGTTCAAAATTTTACATTGGAAAAGCCAGTGGGTTGGAGGGTCGTGAATCTTTGGAATTCTCTTCCCCAGAGAGCTATGGAGGCTAGGTCATTGAATATATTTAAGGTGGAGATAGACAGATTTTTGAATGGGAAGGAAGTCCAGGGTTATGGGGAGCGGGCAGGGAAGTGGAGTTGAGGCCAAGATCAGATCAGCCATGAATGGCAGAGCAGGCTCGAGGGTCAAATGACCTACTCCTGCTCCTACATCTTATGTTCTATGTTCTCGGGAGTGCCGAAGGCTGTGTTGCCTACCCGGTGCCAGGGTTAAGGACACCTCCTTGTGGCTGGGGGAGGATCCAGTTGTTGTGGTCCACGTAGGAACCAACGACATAAATAGAACTAGTAATGATCTTCTGCTGAGGAGTTTGAGGTGGTAGGTACAAATTAAAAAACAGAACCTCAAAGGTAATAATCTCTGGATTACTACCTGAGCTACATGCAAATTGGCATAGGGATAAACCCATTAGAGGTCTAAATGCGTGGCTGAAAGAGTGGTGTGGGAGGCAAGGGTTTCCGCTCATGGGGAAAGAGGGAGCTGTTCGTTGGATGGACTCCACTTAAACTGAACTGGGACCAGTGTCCTGGTGAATCGAATAACTAAGGTGGTAGATAGGGCTTTAAACTAATAAGGGGGAGGGAGGGTTCAGATAAGCATAAATTTATAAGTCTGAAGAGAAAAGTCAAGGCTGTAGAGCAGAGCAGTGATTTGGGTAAAATCAAGCAGATTGTGTCAGGAAGGGACAGAGTTTAATAATGGTATTAGTGCATTAGTGACTAAGTGGAGTTGGTGTAGAATTTCAGCCATGATCTTTTGAACGGTAGAGCAGGCTCGATGGGCTGTATGGCCTTCTCCTGCTCCTATTTCTTACTGTCTCATAACTCCCAGGGCAAGAGTGCTACCAACTAAGCTTTGAAGAACTTTACCCCAGACCTCAAGTAGGTCGGATAGAATTCATGATATGGTTTGTACTTGTTCTGTGGAATGATTATGCTGGATGGGTTGATGACTTATTTTTGTTTGAAGATGGTACCTCCATTCACATTGTGCCTTATGACATCAAATCATCGTAGAAAATGTATATTTTTAGTGTTGGGCAGTTGAAAATCGCAAGTCAGTCCAAACTGATTAGGGTTTATTTAATCTTGGTAGAAGTGCCCAGTTTGTAACCCAGAAGTCTGATCAGGTATCAGTACACTTGATGAATTAATATTGGAGCAATGGATAAGATATCAGCAACAATTTGGGTTTTTCCTGAGGATGCTTCATTGCTCTTATTGGATGATTGGCTGCTGGCACAAGCGGGGCATTACAGTCTAGTCCCACAGTTTGTTTTTTGTCAACTTTCAAATGGTATCAACTTGACCAAATAGTTTTGAAGAGCATAACTGCTTTCATTTAGTGCTGATGGAGGTCTTCAAAATTTTCTCTTTCCTTCTCTGCTCCATACAGCCCTTCGCTATAGAAAGATTTATTTCTGTCCTTCCTACTATAAGTTTTTGCTTTTGAGTTGAACATTCTTAACTTGAGTCGTCATCATTGTTGACAACCTCAAGTTTGTTTGTACTGGTCGTAAGGTTCTTTGCAATGCCTATTCTAATTATTGTGCAGATTTTGTATTTATAAGTATCGGGTTATTTATACTCTAGACATTGAGTAATAAATTTATGGCAAGGAAAAGGCAATGGAACTGAATTTTGTGGATCTTTTTTCTTGGACTTCATCTCTGCTTTCTAATCCTAGCTTTCCGAGAAAGAGATGAGCATGTTAGAGGAAAGAATCAAACGATCTGCTAAGAAATCCTCAACAGTATCTTCAAAACAAGTGGAGGAGAAGACTCAGCGGCCACAAGGACTAAATCCAAATGCTACTGTGCCACGCAAGGGCTGTGAGGAAGTGCCATCCAAATTGAAGTATGCTTACAATCACTACTGTGTAATCTAAGTAGCAGTGTTTGCATGATCTGTCGGACTGAGTAATGGGGGTGATTACTAAGTGAGTGTGGTTTTAGGTCGATGTACCTTGGACAGAAAGCCAATCTAATAAGGAAAATCGAATGGCTGTTTGGCCTTTTCGGAGCTTTTAACAACTACGTGGCCTTCTCTACTTGAATAAACATACAAAGATGCCTCCAAGCAGCTGCAGTTTTGTCATTAGGCATGCATAGTTGTATGTTGCCCTCCATTAATCAGTTTTTAATGTAACATGATTTTTTTTATCCCCTTATTACTGCATAGATACTATGGATTTAAAGCTGCCTGCATGGTAAAGTTTAGCTCTCAATTACGATTCTTCAGATGTGATCCAAATTCATAAGTACTTAAGAATTAGGAGTAGGACTAGGCCATGAGGCCTTTCGAGCCTACCCCGCCATTCAATAAGATCATGGCTGATCTTCGACCTCGACTCCACTTTCCCGCCTGATCCCCATGTCCCTTGATTTCAAAAATCTATCTCTCAGCTTTGAATATACTCAGCGACTGAGCATCCACAGCCTTTGAGGTAGAGAATTCCAAAGATTCACAACCCTCTGAGTGAAGAAATTCCTCCTCATCTCAGTCTTAAATGGCTGACCCCTTATCCTGAGCCTATGCCCCCTGGTTCTAAATTCTCCAGCCAGGGGAAACAAGCACTCGGCATCTAAATTGTCAATTCCCCTCAGAATCTTCTATGTTTCAATGAGATCACCTCTCATTCTTCTAAACTCCAGAGAGTATAGACTCCTCTCTCCTCATAGGACAACTCTCTCAACCCAGGGATCAATCTAGTGAAATAACAGAAAATGCTGGAAACACTCAACAGGCCAGGCAGCATCTGTGGAGAGAAAAACAGAGTTAATGTTTCAGGTCTGTGACCCTTTGTCAGGCCTGAAACATTAACCTGTCTATATCCCTTTGCAGGCTCTTTGTGTCCTCCTCACAGCTTACTTTCCCACCTAGCTTTGTATCATCAGCAAACTTGGATAAATTGCACTTTGTCCCTTCTTCTAATTCATTAATATAGATTGTAAATAGCTGAGGCCCAAGCACTGATCCTTGCGGCACCCCTATAGTTACAGCCTGCTAACTGGAAAATGACGTGTTTATCTCTACTCTATTTTCTGTCAGTTAACCAATCCTCTACCACGCTAATATATTACTCCCAACCCCATGAGTCCTTATCTTGCATAGCAACCTTTTATGTGGCCCCTTATTGCATGCCTTTTGGAAATCCAAGTACACTACATCCACTGTTTCCCCTTATCTAACCTGTTAGTTATCTCCTCAAAACTCTAATAAATTTGTTAAACATGATTACCTTTCATAAAACCATGTTGACTCTGCACAATCATATTAAGATTTTCTAAGTGCCCTGTTACCACTTCCTTAATAATGGATTCCAGCATTTTCCTGATGACTGATGTCAGGCCAACTGGCCTGTAGTTCCCTGTTTTCTCTCCCTCCTTTCTTGAATAGTAAGGTTACATTTGGTACCTTCCAATCTGCTGAGAAGGTTCTAGAATCTAGGGAATTTTGGAAGGTCGCAACCAATGCATCCAGTATCTCCACAGCCACCTCTTTTAGAACCCTAGGATGTAGGCCATCACTCAGGGAATTTGTCGGCTTTTAATCCCATTAGTTCCTCGAGTACTTTTTCTCTACTGATATTAATTACTTCAAATTCCTCACTCTTATTAGCCTCTTGGTTCCCCACTATTTTTGGTATGCTTTTTGTGTCTTCTACTGTGAAGGCAGATACTAAATACAGGAAACTTTTTTTACTGGCACCTAAATAACCGGAAATCTCTTAACCGGCAAAATTCAGGAGTAGGTTCAGGTAAGTTTTACTTCATATTAGTGGCTGTGTAACTGGGGTTCCTGCACCTGTTGCCATGCAACAGGGACGCCTGGATCTGTGGCCGCGTAACTGGGGTTCCTGCACCTGTTGCCATGCAACAGAGACGCCTGGATCTGTGGCCGTGTATGGGGCTCTCGTACATTAGTAAGTATACCTCTCTGTGATCCGGACTTGTTGATCAACCGGCACCACGCCGGTCCCGGATAAGAGTTTCCTGTATTTGTTTAAAGTCTATGCTATTTCCTTATTCCCCATTATGATTTTTCCTGTCTCCGCCTCTAAGAGGTCAACGCTTACTTTTGCTACTCTTCCTTTTTATGAAGCTCTTAACAATCTGGTTTTTTTCTTGCTAGTTTACTCTCATTCTATTGTCTCGCTTTTAATTTTTTTTGTCATCCTTTGCTGGTTTCTAAAGCTCTCCCAATCCTCAGGCCTACTACTATTCTTCAGCATTATAAGCCTCTTCTTTTAATCTAATACTATTCTTAACTTCTTTAGTTAGCCACGAATGGATCACTTTTGCTGTGGGGTTTTTATTTCTGAGTGTAATGTATATTTGTTGAGAATTTGGAACATTCCTTTAAATGTTTGCCACTGCTTATCTACGGCTTAAAGCACCGCTAGAATTTAATCTGAAGTTACTGCTTCTCTTTCCAGCATTGACAAAGGTTAGGAGTGATTGTTCTACCGCATGGGTATCAAATAGGTCACCTTCTGGATCCCAGATCTGTCTTCTAGTCAGTGGGCGCTACTGAATTTACTGGCCACTACAAGAGGTCCACAATTACAAGGTGGAATGAATAATCCAGGCACTCTTTTTATTGCATTGACCTTATCAAGGAGAATGCTTCTGTCTTGTTGAGCTGAGGCATCTTGCACCTTTTATTCATGGTACTGTACATGAAGTATGATGAAATACGATTATTTTTCTTCATATAACTGAATATAAGTGGTCATCTGGTTTCCCACTACCTTAGTGTGTCCTTATTAAAGTTGCAAATTCTCCAATTTTCAGTTCTGACTTCTGTCTATGCAGGTAGGTCATTTTGTATTTAACTAGTGTTTGATGCTTTGCAGAAGCATTGAATTTTAGCAATAAATATCGAGACTCATTCTTGCTTTACATTCCCAATCATCTTAATTATGGATTTTTTAATGGAAGTCCTTGATAACCCAGTAATCTAGTAAAGGTATAAAGGTGGTTGGCTGGAGTTACCTTTGCATTGCACTGAAAGGAAAGTTTCATTTAGGATGTCATTGCTCATCCCTACCAGTTCAAAAAATGTTTGATTTGCTATTAGAATATATATTCATGTGAAAAGTAACTCTTATCTTGAGGTACGTGCTTTTTTTTTCTTTCTTCCCCACCCATTACTACCAGTTTTCTCCCCGACCTTTGAAACTGTTGATTTCTTGCCATGTTATGGTTCCATGGGGATTGGTTGACTTCAAGTACTTTGCAAAGAGGCAACCTTCTTGTCAGCCTTAACTGTATCTACAGGATATTAACTATGGCTGGATATGTTGGGTGGCGAAAATAGCAAATTGGCTTTTTCCCCCTTAACCTCCCTCCCAACCTAGAGGTGCTGATGCCAATTGTAGCACCCCAACTGTTGCTCTGGCTGAGATTACCCAATGCGGCACAAATCTGGATCAAACCTAGGACCTTCGTGGTTTGAAGGCGAGCACTTTTCATCCAAACATCTAGCACTTATACCACCTTTTTATGGCTTACAAGCATCATCTGCGGTAAGTGTCTGCGGCTCAAGGGAGGGAGAGAGTTACCTGGACCTTTTTGCTCCAGGAGGCAGCCACACCCCTTAGATTAAATACTTTAGAATTGACACGTGGTCAGGGACAGGAGGGTGTGACTGCGAGTGAGGCAGGTACAGGGATCCAGGAGGTAGTATTGCAGGAGCCTCGGTCCCTGCACTTGTCCAATAGATTCGAGGTTCTTGCAACCCTTGTGGACAATTGCGGGGAGGACGAGCAAATTGACCACGGCACCGTGGTACAGGAAGCCGTTCAAGTGGGGTGGGGGGAGTAAAAAAGGTGGATGTAGTAGGCAACAGTATAGTTAGGGGGATAGACACTCTTCTCTGCAGCCAGGAATATGAGTCCCAAAGGCTATGGTGCCAGGGTAAAGGACATCTCTGGGCTGGAGAAGAACTTTGAGTGGGAGGGGGAAGATCCAGTTGTCGTGGTCCACGTAGGTACCAACGACATAGGTAGGACAAAGAAAGAGGTTCTGCTGAGAGTTTGAGCAGCTAGGGGCTAAATTTAAAAAGAACCACAAAGGTCATAATTTCTGGATTATTACCGGAGCCACGAGCAAATTGACATAGGGTCCGTAGGATCAGGGCGATGAATGTGTGGGAGATTGGTGTGGGAGAAGTGGGTCTCAATTCGTGGGACACTGGCACCAGCACTGGGGAAAGAGAGCTGTTCCGTTGGGATGGACTACACCTGAACCATACTGGGACCAGAGTTCTAGCGAATCGAATAACTAGGGAGGTAGATAGGGCTTTAAACTAAATAAGGTGTGGTGGAGGGTTCACGGTGGAGAGAAATCTAGAATGCTAAAGAGAAAAGACAAGGAAGCAGTGCAGGAAGGTAAAGGTAACCAGATTGTGTCAGGAAGGGACAGAGCGTACAAACAAAGGCGTGCACTAACAAATAGGGTCCGGGTAAGAAAAAATGGTAAGACAAATAGGGCCACAGTGCAAAAAAAGTTAAGATTTCTAAAAATGTTAGACCAATCTCAAGGCACTTTATCTGAATGCACGAAGCATTCGTAATAAGGTAGACTAATTAACAGCGCAAATAGATGTAAATGGATATGATATAATTGCGATTACGGAGACATGGCTGCAGGGTGACCAAGGCTGGGAGCTGAATATTCTATATTTAGGAAGGACAGACAAAAAGGAAAAGGTGGTGGGATGGCGTTGTTAGTAAAGGATGAAATCGGAGCAACAGAGAGAAAGGATATTGACTCAGAAAATCAAGATGTAGAATCAGTTTGGGTGGAGCTAAGAAGCACCAAGGGGCAGAAAACATTGCTGGGAGTTGTCTATAGGCCTCCAAACAGCAGTGGTAATGTAGAGGATGGCATCAAACAAGAAATTAGAGATGCATGTAACAAGGGTACAACAGTAATACATAGAGACTGGCCAAACCAAATTAGCAATAATACTGTGGAGGATGAATTCCTGGAGTGTGTACGAGATGGTTTTTTTAGACCAGTATGTTGAGCCAACGAAGGAACAGGCTATCCTAGAATAAAGTATTGTGCAATGAGAAGGAATTAATAATCTTGTTGTGTGGGGTCCTTTAGGGAAGAGTGACCATAACGTGATAGAACTCTTCATTAAGATGAAAAGTGAAGAAGTCCAATCCGAAACTAGGGTCCTAAATCTAAACAAAGGAAACTACGAAGGTATGAAGAGTGAGTTGGCTATGATCTTGCTGCAGTTGTACAGGGCCTTGGTGAGACCGCACCTTGATTATTGTGTGCAGTTTTGGTCGCCTTATCTGAGGAAGGACGTTCTTGCCATGGAAGGAGTGCAGCGAAGATTCACCAGGCTGATACCTGGGATGGCAGGAATGACTTATGAGGAGAGATTGTGTCTATTGGGCTTATACTCACTGGAGTTTAGAAGATTGAGAGGATCTCATCGAAACCTATAAAATTCTGTCAGGCCTGGACAGACTAGATGCAGGAAGGATGTTTCTGATGGCCGGGGAGTCCAGAACCAGGGGTCATAGTCTAAGGATAAGGGGTAAGCCATTTAGGACGGAAATGAGGAGGAATTTCTTCACCCAGAGAGTGGTGAACCTGTGGAATTCTCTGCCACAGAGGGCGGTGGAGGCCAGTTCATTAAATATATTCAAGAAGGAGTTGGATATATTTCTTAAGGCTAAAGGGATATGGGGAGAAGGCAGGGACAGGGTACTGAATTTGTATGATCTCATTGAATGGCGGAGCAGGCTCGAGGGGCCGAATGGCCTACTCCTATCTTCTATGTTTCTATGATAGATTGGGGAGCTTCATTAAAAGGCATGACAGTGGATAGGCTAACATTTAAGGAACAAATGCCAGTGGATAGGCTAACATATTTAAGGAACAAATGCATGAATTGCAACAGTTATGCATTCCTTTCTGGCGCAAAAACACAAGGAAAAGCGGCCCAACCATGGCTAACAAAAGAAGTTAAGGATAGTATTAAATCCAAAGAGGAGTCATATAAAGTTGCCAGAAAAAGTAGCAAGCCTAAGGATTTGGAGCAGTTTAGAATTAAGCAAAAAAGGACCGAGATTGATTAAGAGGGGAAAAATAGAGTATGAGAGTAAATTTGCAAGGAACATAAAAGCTTCTACAAGTATGTAAAAAGAAAAAGATTAGTGAAGACAATGTAGGTCCCTTACAATCAGGAACGGGAGAATTTATAATGGGGAACAAGAAAATGGCAGAGCAATTAAACAAATACTTTGGTTCTGTCTTCACGGAAGAGGACAAACAACTTCCCAGAAATGCTAGGGAACCAAGGGTCTAGTGAGCAGGAGGAATGAAAGGAAATTGGTATTAGTAAAAAAAATAGTGCTGGAGAAATTCATGGGACTGAAAGCTGATAAATCCCCAGGGCCTGATAATCTGTATCCCAGAGTACTAAGAGGTAGCCATGGAAATAGTGGATGCATTGGTTGTCATCCCAAATTCTATAGATTATGGAACAGTTCCTGCAGATTGGAGGGTGGCAAATGTAACCCCACTATTTTAAAAAAAGGAGGGAGCGCGAAAATGAGGAACTACAGACCGGTTAGCCTAACATCAGTAGTAGGGAAAATGCTAGTCTATTATAAAGGATGTGATAACAGGACACTTTTTAAAAAAAAAAAAAAAAAAAAAAAATCTACAGGATTAGACAAAGTCAACATGGATTTATGAAAGGGAAATGGTGTTTGACAAACCTACTGGAGTTTTTTGAGGATGTAACTGGTAGAATAGATAAGGGAGAACCAGTGGATGTGATGTATTTGGATTTTCTGAAGGCCTTTGATAAAGTCCCACATAAGAGGTTAGTGTGCAAAATTAAAGCACATGGGATTGTGGGTAATATACTGGCATGGATTGAAAATTGGTTAACAGACAGGAAACAGAGTAGGAATAAATGGGTATTTTTCAGGGTGGCAGGCGGTGACTAGTGGGATACCGCAGGGATCAGTGCTTGGGCCCCAGCTATTCACAATATATATCAATGATTTGGATGAGGGAACCAAATGTAATATTTCCAAGTTTGCTGATGACACGAAACTAGGTGGGACAGTGAGTTGTGAGGAAGATGCAAAGAGGCTTCAAGGCGATTTAGATAAGTTGAGTGAGTGGGCAAATACATGACAGATGCAGTATAACGTGAATAAATGTGAAGTTATCCACTTCGGTAGGAAAAACAGAAAGGTAGTATTGTGTCTCAAGGGGTTTTATACCCTTACCTATATAACAATTAAGAAGGACTCCAGGGTGGAGAGTTTAGTTAACGGCCATTTTATTTACATGTGCTTCTTCACTCAATGCACTACATTTCCCATGGTGCATTGCAAATCACCTACGGTATCCCATGTGGGACAATTCTAATACACATCCAAAATACACAACATATTTCCTCCCCCTTAAAATAGAATGTCCACAAAACAGAATAACTGAAAATGACTATAACTTTGGAAGAGAAGGTAGACTGCCTCTACATTCCGCTAACCCTGGGGATTATTCTGCCCCATGCACTAACTGTAACTAAGGCGCTCTGGAGGCTGCCTTTCTCTTTGGGGGCAACGCCTACTCTCAGGAACAGGCTCTGGCTGGCTCTCCCATGACCCTGCAGGCGTGGCTTCCTTCCTCGATGGCACAAGAGTGGATGGTGCCACCGTCCGGGGTCGGACGACCAGTCCCTGCTGGAGCCCCCAGCAGGTCCTTGATCCTTTGTTTCTTGGGTTACCTGTGGCGACTGTCTTGGCAGTAACTGGTCTACATGCAGTCTCCATGTTCGGTCGTCTCTGGTGTGGACTCGGCATGAAACGGGGCCCGTCTTTTGAATGACCGTAGCCGGGACCCACCGCTCCGGGGTGGTGTAGTTACGCGCGAGGACTTTGCCCCCCACCACAAAGCGTCGTTCTTTGGACCTCTGAGCTCGTCTGCTGACTTGATCCTGCTGATTGGCGTGCACCACTGCTTCTGTGGACGTTGGCCTCAGCAGGTCAAGGCGTGTCCGTAGCTGCCTTCCCATGAGTAGGTAAGCAGGAGATGCTCCAGTCGTAGCATGAGGCGTGTTTCGGTATTTCAGCAAGAAAGCATTCAGGTGCTGCTTTAGAGGAGCATCACTTCTTGCCGCTTTCAACGCGCGTTTCAGCGTTCTGACAAATCTCTCTGCCAATCCATTCGTGGATGGATGATAAGGTGTGGAGAACGTGTGCTGGATTCCATTGCTCTTGAGGAACTCCTCCATCTCCTGGGATGTGAACTGTGTTCCATTGTCGGTTACGATCTGCTCCGGCAGACCAAATCGCCCGAACATCTCTGAGTCTCGATGGTTTTCTCCGTAGTGGTAGTGGACATTACTGCAACCTCCGGCCATTTGGAATGGGAGTCCACCGCGACCAGGAACATCGCTCCTTCCACTGGCCCCGCGAAGTCCAGATGGATCCGTTGCCACAGTGTTGCCGGCCATTCCCATGGATGCAGTGGCGCTGCTCTTGGCGTATCCCTGGTTGTCTCGCATGATGGGCATGATTTCGCTTCAACTTCAATTTCGTGATCCAGACCGGGCCACCAGAAGTAGCTTCGTGCCAGCCCCTTCATCCGGACAATACCACAATGTCCTGAGTGCAGCTCGTTGAGGACATGTTTCCGCAGCTTTGGTGGTATGATCGCTCGCATGCCCCAAAGGAGGCATTCTGACGTGACGGACAACGCCTTCCCTCTTGACAGGTAAGGTAGGAGCTCAGGTGGTGCGTCTGACACCTGTGATCCGTCTCCTCGCATCACCCGATCCAGCACCTTGGATAGCGTAGGGTCCACTCTGGTCTCTTTCTTGACCTGCCGGGCTGTGACCAGGGCATTGCTTACCATGTCAAAGTAGAAAATCTTCTGCTCACAGCCTTCAGAGGGCACCGGCAGCGGAAATCTTGACAATCCGTCCACATTGCCATGTGCTGCTGACCTCCGGTATTTGATGTTGTAATTGTGAGCGCATAACATCAGCGCTGCATCCTGCACGCTGCCAGGGAGGGTATTCCTGTGTGTGGACCAAAGATCGATGTCAGAGGACGATGATCTGTCAGCAAGGTAAATTTCCTTCTGAACAAGTAGTGATGGAACTTTTTGATTCCAAAGATGATGCCCAAAGCTGCTTTTTCGATCTGCGGGTATTTCACCTCCGCCTTGCTCAGGGACCTTGACGCGAATGCAATCGGCTTCTCTTCGCCTGAGGGAAAGATGTGGGACACGACCGCGCCGACGCCATAAGGCGACGCGTCACAGGCCAGCTGAATCTGCAACGACGGGTCCAAGTGCGTCAACACTCTGGGGTCAGTCAAAGCTGCTTTGGCTTTCTTGAATGCAGCTTCGCACTCCTTCGTCCACGCCCAGGCCTTGCCCTGACACAGCAACTCATGTAATGGCTTCAACAGTGATGCCAGCTGTGGAATAAACTTTCCGTAATAGTTCAGGAGACCTAAGAATGACCGCAGCTGGCCGACATTTGTAGGTGCAGGAGCGTCGGCAATGGCTTTCACTTTCGACGGTGCTGTGTGTAGGCCGTCCGCGTCGATGACATGGCCTAGGTACTCCACTGATGGCTTGAAAAATTAGCATTTGTCCTTGCGAACGCGTAAGCCATATTCTTCAAGTCTTCCCAGTGTCTTTGTCAGGTTCTGCAGATGCTCGTTGTCGTCCTTTCCTGTGACAAGGATATCGCCGAGATAACATTGTACCTCTGGAATGCTGCTTAAGATCTGGTCCATAGCCTGCTGAAACAAAGCTGGTGCTGACGTTATACCAAAGGGTAGGCGGCAGTACCTGTAAAGGCCCTTGTGGGTGGTGAGGTACTTCTGTGAGTCCTCTTCTACATGCATCTGCAAGTAGGCTTGGCATAGATCAATCTTGCTAAACTTCTGACAGCCTGCTAGACCCGCGAAAAGATCTTCAATGATGGGGAGGGGGTACTGTTCAGCTGAGAGCACAGGATTCACTGTTACTTTGAAATCTCCACATAAACGAACCGCGCCATCACTCTTCTTCACTGGTACCACGGGCGTGGCCCACTCACTGTGCGAAACCGGCACCAGGGCCCCTATCTTGACCAGACGCTCCAGGTCAGCCTCCACCTTTTGGTCTGAGGGCATAGGGAACGTTCCTGGCCTTCAGGAATCGTGGCTGGCTGTCGGGCTTCACCTTGAGTTTGACCGTAATCCCCTTCGTACTCCCCAATTCTCTGTCAAAGACAGCCGCATGCTTTGTCAACACTACTGCTAGCCCCGCCTCTTCGACTGACACCACATTCACTTTTTTCCAATCCAGATGAATTTTCTCCAACCATGGCCTGCCCATCAGGGATGGATAGCCGCCCTTGACCACGTAAACTGGCAGCATCACGGTTTGTCCATTTAAGCTCCACCTTGACCTCCGTCTTACCCAGCATTGGGACTGTTTCCCCAGTGTAGGTCTTTAAGATGAGCTTGGCCGGCGTCAGTGATAGGTGGTTCAGTTTTTCTTTGAATAGCTTCTCTGAAATCAAGGAGACAGCGGCCCCCGTATCCAGCTTCATTTTGACTGGTATTCCCTCTAGTAGTGGAGTGACTCCATAGCCTGATGAGCCTCCATTCACCGTTAACACATGAGTCTGTCACTGTCTTCCTGTTTTTCTTTCACCATGTGTAGGTTTTTCTTTTTAGAACGCCAGTTGGATGTGTTTCCTTTGTTTTTGTGTCTCTCTGTGTAGGATTGTTTGCTTTGCCCTTTACACACACGTTCAATGTGTCCTTTTCACATTTCTGACAGGTCAGGTCTTTACACCAGCAGTCAGATGGCTGATGACCTGACATTCCACATCTGTAACATTCTCTGGCGCCCCTTGCATGCTTATCCGGTGTAGCTGCTACCCTGTGCACTCTTGTTGCAGCCCCCAACAGCTGTGCATCTTTAGCTGCTAACTCCATAGACACAGCGAGCTCCACTGCTGATTTAAGTGTCAGTTTGTTAGTCGTGAGCAAGCGCTTCTGTGTTGCTTCACATCTTAATCCACACACAAACCTATCACGGACAGTGTCATTTAGAGTTTCACCAAACTCACAATGCTCAGTTAGCTTCTTTAGCACTGCAACATATTCGGCTATGGACTCGCCCTCCCCTTGGTTTCGTTTGTGAAACCTGAGCCTCTCGGCAATCAGCAGCGGCTTGGGTGCGAATGTGTTTCCAATACTTCCACAATCTGATCATATGTCTTAGCGCCGGGCTTATCCGGGTGCATCAAACTCCGTAACAAGCCAAATGTTTTTGTTCCGATCACACTGAGTAACGTAGTCACTTTCACGTCATCTTTAATGCCATTTGCAGTCGCGAAAAATCCGAAACGCTCTGTATAAGCACTCCATTGCTCCGCCGTTTCATCAAATGGTCCAAACGCTCCGGTTAGCATAGCCATTTTGTTTTCTCTTTTTTTTTCTCTACAGTCCTTTTCCTTTTTATTTTTACAGTCCTTTTCCTCCACTTTGTTTCACTGTATCGTTACTCTCCCCCTTATTTGTGTAACACACGAACCGCTACATTTACGAGGTGATTGCATCAGCACTAAACTGCGGGCGCGCCATTAAGAAAAGACAGGAACTTCTTACTTTAAACATCGCCGATTCCAGTGCAAAGCGATGCGCAAGTCCGTCGTCCTCGTCGCCAGTTTTATTGTGTCTCAAGGGGTTTTATACCCTTACCTATATAACAATTAAGAAGGACTCCGGGGTGGAGAGTTTAGTTAACGGCCATTTTATTTACAATGTGCTTCTTCACTCAATGCACTACATTTCCCATAGTGCATTGCAAATTACCACTACGGTATCCCATGTGGGACAATTCTAATACACATCCAAAATACACAACAGGTAGAGTATTATTTAAATGGTGATAGATTGGGAAATGTTGATGTACAAAGGGACCTGGGTGTACTTGTACATCAGTCACTGAAAGCAAACATGCAGATGCAGCAAGCAGTTAGGAAGGCAAATGGTATGTTGGCCTTCATTGCAAGAGGATTTGAGTACAGGAGCAAGGATGTCTTACTACAGTTGTACAGGGCCTTGGTGAGACCACACCTGGAGTACTGTGTGCAGTTTTGGTCTCCTTACCTAAGAGAGGATATATTTGCCATAGAGGGAGTGCAGCAAAGTTTCACCAGACTGATTCCTGGGATGGCAGGACTGTCGTATGAGGAGAGATTGGGTCGACTAGGCCTGTATTCACTAGAGTTTAGAAGAATGAGAGGGGATCTCATTGAAACGTATAAAATTCTGACGGGGCTAGACAGACTGGATGCAGGGAGGATGTTTCCCCTGGCTGTGAGGTCTAGAACGAGGGGTCACAGTCTCAGGATACGGGGTAGGACATTTTAGGACTGAGATGAGGAGAAATTTCTTCACTCAGGGTGGTGACCCTGTGGAATTCTCTACCACAGAAGGCTGTGGAGGCCAAGTCACTGAATATATTTAAGAAGGAAATAGATAGATTTCTAGACAGAAAAGGCATCAAGGGGTATGGGGAGAGAGAGGGAATATGGTATTGAGATAGAGGATCAACCATGATATTGAATGGCGGAGTAGGCTCGAAGGGCCTAATGGCCTACTCCTGCTCCTATTTTTCTATGTTTCTATATTCAAAAAGGGAGGGAGACAGAAAGCAGGGGAAACTACAGGCCAGTTAGCTTAACACCTGTCATAGGGAAGAAGTTAGAAGCTGCTATTAAAGACATTACAGCAGGGCACTTAGAAAAGTTCAAGGTAATCAGGCAGAGTCAACATGGTTTTGTGAGGGGGAACTCCTGTTTAACCAATTTATTGGAGTTCTTTGAGGAAGTAACCTGCGCTGTGGATAAAGGGGAACCGGTGGATGTACTGTATTTAGATTTCCAGAAGGCATTTGATAAGGTGCTATATCAAAGGTTATTGTGGGAAAATAAAAGCTCATGATGTAGGGCGTAACATTGGGATGGATAGAAGATTGGCTAGCTAATAGGAAACAGTAGGCATAAATGGGTCATTTTCTGATTGGCAAGATGTAACTAGTGGTGTGCCACGGGGATCATTGCTGGGGCCTCAACGTTTTACAATTTATATAAATGACTTGGATGAAGGGACCAAAGGTATGGTTGCTAAATTTGCTGATGACACAAGATAGGTAGGAAAGTAAATTGTGAAGAGGACATAAGGTTACAAAGGGATATAGATAGGTTAAGTAAGTGGGGAAAGATCTGGCAAATGGAGTATAATGTAGGAAAATGTGCAATTGTCCGTTTTGGCAGGAAGAATAAAAAAGAAGCATATCTAAATGGTGAGCGATTGCAGAGCTCTGAGATGCAGAGGGATCTGGGTGTCCTAGTGCATGAATCGCAAAAGGTTAGTATGCAGGTACAGCAAGTAATTGGGAAAGCTAATAGAATGTTATTGTTTATTGCAAGGGGAATTGAATACAAAAGTAGGGAGGTTATGCTTCAGTTATACAGGGCATTGATGAGACCACATCTGGAGTACTGTGTACAGTATTGGTCTCCTTATTTAAGGAAGGATGTAGATGCATTGGAAGCAGTTCAGCAAAGGTTTATTAGACTAATACCTGGAATGGGCGGGTTGTCTTATGAGGAAAGGTTGGACAGGCTAGGCTTGTATCCGCTGGAGTTTAGAAGAGTAAGAGGTGACTTGATTGAAACACATACGATCCTGAGGGGTCTTGACAGGGTGGATCTGGAGAGAATGTTTCCTCTTGTGGGAGAATCTAGAACTAGGGGTCACTGTTTAAAAATAGGGGGGTCACCCATTTAAGACAGATGAGGAGAAATTTCTTAGAGGGTTGTGAGTCTTTGGAAAACTCTTCCTCAGAGAGCAGTGGAAGCAGAGTCTTTGAATATTTTTACGGCAGAGGTAGATAGATTCTTGAAAAGCAAGGGGGTGAAAAGTAATCGGGTAGGCGGGAATGTGGAGTAATCAGATCAGCCATGATCTCGTTGAATGGCGGAGCAGGCTCGAGGGGCCGAGTGGCCTACTCCTGCTCCTAATTCGTATGCCAGGTGACATCTGCAGAGAGCAGAAGCTAGGGTTAATGTTCCGGTCTTGTGATCCTTTATCTGAACTTGGATAATGAACAGTTTTTTTTTCCAGTGAAGTTGGTTGAGCTTTAAGTATTGATCAGGACACAAGAACTTCCTTGCTGCTCTTAAAAGTAGTGCCATGGGATCTTTCCACCCACCTGAGAAGTTTAACGTCTCACCCGAAAGACAGCACCTCACACAATGCAGCACCCCTCAGTATTGCACTGAAGTGTCAACCTAGATTTTGTGCTTATCTCTGGAATGGGACTTAAATGCGCATCCTTCTGATTCAGTGGTGCAAGTGTTACCAACTGAGCCACAGCTGACATTTTGATTCTTTGTAGTCCCTTTTGAGCAGCCACAAATGAGCAGCTACAAACTGGTCTTATACTTGGCTTCTGCATTCAGCATGATAGTTCTTCTGAAACCAACAGAAATAGAAGACCGAGGTAATGGATAGCCACATAACCAGTAAAGGAACAGTGCTTTCAAGGGAGGTCACTTATCACTTGGAGGGCACGAGTCTAGGTGGGGTAAAGGAACAAAGGGATCTCGGAGTACAAATACACAAATCACTAAAAGTTGCGCCACAGGTTAGCAAGGCCATTAAAAATACAAACCAAGCACTAGGGTTTATTTCTAGAGGGATAGAATTGAAAAGTAGGGAAGTTATGCTAAACCTGTATCGAACCGCACTTGGAATACTGCGTGCAGTTTTGGTCGCCATATTATAAAAAGGATATAGAGGCACTGGAAGAGGGTGCAGAGAAGATTTACAAGGATGACACTAGAAATGCGAGGGTATACATATCGGGAAAGGATGAACAAGCTGGGTCTCTTGAGAAAAGGCTAAGGGGTGACCTTGTAGAGATCTATACATTTATGAAAGGTTTTGATAGTGGATACAGAGAGAATGTTTCCACTTGTGGGGAAGAGCACAACTAGAGGCCAGCAATAGAAGATAGTCACCAAGAAATCCAATAGGGAATTCAGAAGAAACTTCTTTACCCAAAAAGTGGTAAGAATGTGGAACTCGCTACCACAGGGAGTGTTTGAAGCAAATAGTATCTGCATTTAAGGGGAGGCTGGACAAACATGAGGGAGAAGGAAATAGTGTGTTATGCTGATGGATTTAGATGAGGAGAGACTGGAGGAGGCTCAAGTGGAGCATAAACACCGGCATGGACTGGTTGGGCCGAATGGCCTGTTTCTGTGCATATATCCAATGTAATGTAATTTTAAAGGTTAGTGTGAAGAAGTGTCTTATTTTTATTGAAACATAGGAACAGGAGTAAGCCATTAAGCCCCTTGACTTGAGCCTGCTCCACTGTTCTATTAGGTCATGGCTGATCTGTACCTCCGCTCCATATCCCTTGATAACCTGGCCTAACAAAAATCTATCGATCTTAGTCTTGACCGCTCCAATTATCCCAACATCTGCAGTCTTTTGGGGGAAGAGAATTCCAGATTTCTGCTACTCCAGTTGTAGAGGGTCTAATTGAGATTAGACACGTATAACTTTTTGCAATTACTTTTTTTTTTGAAGAATATTCATTTACCTGTTTAATGCTCAATAAAATTTGCCTCGTGGTTTATTGCCACTGTGGTAAACCACTGTTTGTATTCCACTGTGTACATGCCTGGACATGCCTCGGCTGACTCCTCCCACAAGTCCTAGTATAAAGGTGACTGCTCCCCAGCCCCTTTGTATTTCTGGACCGGTCGACCACTCGAGGCAGACCTTCATTCTTTTGTTAATAAAAGCCTTTAGTTACCCTCTTAACTCTCAGGCCTAGAAATTCAGTGCCCTTAGCACC
Source organism: Somniosus microcephalus (assembly GCF_052327205.1). NCBI lineage: Eukaryota > Metazoa > Chordata > Chondrichthyes > Squaliformes > Somniosidae > Somniosus > Somniosus microcephalus. Next base: position 88,508,956 of record NC_141001.1, read on the forward strand.
GATTTTGCAGCGCTAGAGGGCCGAGCGCTGCAATTGGCGCCGGTTCCTAAATTGCCTGGGGCCCTTCCGCGGCGGTAGACCGGTAGCGCTGCGCCGGCACCGATGACTTCATCGGTGTGCGCAGCGTCCCGGTTGCCGTGGTAACCCGGCCCCAAGCCGAAATTCAGTTGCGGCCGCCTCGCCAGTGGCAGCCGCAACTAAGACTCCGGCAAACGAGTGCTGCCGGAGTCTGCGCCGGCGCTTTAAGGAGGCGCGGCGGCCGGCCGCTTTCCCACCGGCCGCCTGCCCGCAGCTCCCTCCCCGGACTTCTCCCCCCCCCCCCCCCCCGGAACAGATGCAAGCCCGGCACTTGTCCGAGGTGCCGGGCTCATTTTTGAGGAGATTTGCGCGGGCCGCGGCCGGGTGCAGGCAGCTCCTCCTTAACGGAAGGAGGAGGCCTGCACTTCCCGAGCCTGCCGCACCGCAGCGGGCGCCGCAGTGCCGGAATAGCGCCGCAATGCGGCGCGTTGCGCCAGTTTTCAGGCGCTAAAACCCTTCAGTAGCGCCGGCAGCCGTTTGGGCGCGGCGCTACTGAATTTTTGGCGCGCGCAAAGGGACTTAGCGCCAGCGCTAACTTCCGGCGCTAAAGCCCTGGCGCAGCGCAAACTCAATTTCTAGGCCTCAGTCTTTTATGAGTAATTGATAGCGCATCAATTTTATTAACAAAATTTTTATAATGGAGAAGATCCTCACACCAGCATGCCTGGACTTAGATCATCGGGAGGCGGACTCATCCACCAAGTTTACTCACTGGCTTAAGTGTTTCGAAAAATTCCTGACCGCCTCCGCAGCAATCCAATCGGACGAGGACAAACTGGATGTCCTGACCTCCAAAGTGAACCACCGAGTGTACTCGGTCATCCAAGACGCGACCTCGTAAGCGGACGCTATCAAGCTCCTCAAGGACCAGTACAAGCGCCCAGTGAACGAAGTGTACGCCAGGCACCTTCTGGGGAGTCGTAAACAACAACCTGGGGAATCGACCGTGGAATACCTTCAGGCACTGTCTGTGCTTGGCCGGGCCTGTGGTGGTAAGGATGTAAAGGCCGCCGTGTACACAGAGGAACTTACCCGGGACGCTTTTGTAGCGGGCCACAGATCCAATTACACCCGACAGCGACTGTTGGAGCAGAGTGACCTCGACCTCAACAAGGCCTCTGAACTTGCACTATCATTGGATGCAGCCTACCGGGGCATGGATGCCTACTCCTCTGCACCGTGGACGCCGCGGGGAATGACAGGCTGGGACACGGTAGGACCGCCTCATAGCGCCGTGCCACCCCAGCAACGGCCCAACTACCGCAGCAGTGCCCCAAGGCCAGACAGCAGTGCCCCAAGGCCAGAAATGCTACTTCTGTGGCCAGGCAAAACACCCCAGAGCGCGCTGCCCGGCGAAAAACGCGATCTGCTCGGGCTGCGGAAAGAAGGGACACTACGCTAACGTCTGCAGGGCCAAAGCCACCCCGAACCCCAGCAGTGCCGCGTGTGGGCCATGCGGGCCGCCATCTTGGGCCTCCCCGGCCATGTGCGAACCACCGGCACAGCAGCCATTTTGGACGCCTCCAGCCACATGGGGATCATGGACGCCGCCATCTTGGACGACAGCCGGAATGCAGCAGGCCCCCAACACCGCCTCCTCTGATACCCGCAGCGACACACCGACCCCTACACTGGCATCCGTTACACTGGACCAAGCGAGACCGCACCAGCTGGCCAGCTCCACAATGGACATTAAGGTAAATGGCCACGATACAATCTGCCTTTTTGACTCTGGGAGCACGGAGAGCTTCATCCACCCCGACACGGTGCGGCGTTGCTCTCTCCCAGTCCTGTCTGCGCACCAGCGGATTTCTATGGCCTCCGAGTCCCAGTCGGCGGACATCGGCGGCTACTGCGTAGTGACACTCGTAGTAGACGGGACCGTGTACGATCATTTTAAACTTCTGGTCCTGCCCGACCTCTGCGCTGCTGTCCTGCTGGGGTTAGATTTTCAGTGCCACCTTAAAAGTGTTACGATGGCGTACGGTGGACCCCTACCCCCCACTCGCAGCCAGCAGCTCCCAAATTGCCCGCCGCGCACCAGGTGCAGCCTCTCCACACTCAGAGTCACCCCCCCCCACTGTTTGCTAACCTCACCCCCGACTGTAAGCCCATCGCCACAAAGAGCAGGCGATACAGTGCCGGGGACAGGGTTTTCATTAAAACCGAAGTGGAGCGGCTCCTGAAGGAAGGGATTATTGAGGGCAGCACCAGCCCCTGGCGAGCCCAGGTTGTGGTCGTTAAGACCGGCGAGAAGCAGCGCCTGGTCATCGACTACAGCCAGACAATAAATCGCTACACCCTGCTGGACGCCTACCCACTCCCCCGCATAGCTGATATGGTCAACCAGATCGCGCAGTACCGCGTCTTCTCGACCATTGACCTGAAATCAGCATACCACCAGCTCCCTATCCGCCCTGAGGACCGCCAGTATACTGCCTTTGAGGCAAACGGCCGCCTCTATCACTTCCTTAGGGTTCCCTTTGGCGTCACCAACGGGGTCTCCGTCTTCCAAAGGGAGATGGACCGGATGGTAGATCAAAATGCGTTGCAGGCCACTTTCCCATATCTGGACAATGTGACCATCTGCGGCCGTGACTTGCAGGACCATGACGCAAACCTCGAAAAATTCCTCCGCACCGCCCAACTCCTGAACCTGACATTGAACAAGGAGAAGTGCATATTCCGCACAAACCGCCTCGCCATCCTTGGCTGTGTTGTGGAACACGGAGTCATCGGCCCCGACCCCGACCGGATGCGTCCCCTTATGGAACTCCCACTGCCCCACTGCCTCAAGGCCCTGAAGAGGTGCCTAGGGTTTTTCTCCTATTATGCCCAGTGGGTCCCCTACTATGCGGACAAGGCCCATCCACTGATCAAGTCCACCTCTTTTCCCTTGACGGCAGAGGCCCGCTTAGCCTTCCACCGTATCAAGGAAGACATTGCCAAAGCCACCATGCACGCAGTGGACGAATCCATCCCCTTCCAGGTGGAAAGCGACGCGTCCGACTTTGCCCTGGCCGCTACCCTCAATCAGGCGGGGAGACCCGTGGCCTTCTTTTCACGAACCCTCCAAGGCCCGGAGACCAGACACTCCGCTGTTGAGAAGGAGGCCCAGGCGATTGTGGAGGCTGTGCGTCATTGGAGGCACTACCTGGCCGGAAAACGATTTACCCTGCTCACTGACCAACGTTCAGTTGCTTTCATGTTTAACAACAAGCAGAGGGGCAAAATCAAAAATGACAAGATCTTGAGGTGGAGAATCGAACTTTCCACCTACAATTACGAAGTCTTGTACCGGCCCGGGAAGCTCAATGAACCCCCGGATGCGCTATCGCGTGGCACCTGCGCCAGCGCGCAGATCGATAGATTGCGGGCCCTCCACAATGACCTCTGCCACCCGGGGGTCACCAGGTTCTTCCACTTCATCAAGGCCCACAACCTGCCTTACTCTATTGAGGAGGTCAGGACCATGACCAGGAACTGCCAAGTCTGCGCTGAGTGCAAACCGCACTTTTATAGACCAGACAGGGCCCACCTGATAAAAGCCACTCGCCCCTTCGAGCGCCTGAGCGTTGATTTTAAAGGGCCTCTCCCCTCCTCCGACCGCAATGTGTACTTCCTCAATATTATTGATGAGTACTCCCGTTTCCCGTTCGCCATCCCCTGCCCGGACATGACCAGTGCCACGGTCATTAAATGTCTGAACGACCTCTTCACCCTGTTCGGTTTCCCCAGCTATATCCATAGCGACCGGGGCTCATTGTTTATGAGCGACGAACTCCGTCAGTACCTGCTAACTAGGGGCATTGCCACAAGCAGGACCACCAGTTACAACCCCCGGGGGAACGGACAGGTGGAAAGAGAAAATGCGACAGTTTGGAAGGCCGCCCTGCTAGCCTTAAAGTCTAGGGGCCTTCCAACCTCCCGCTGGCAGGATGTGCTCCCCGATGCGCTCCACTCTATTCGGTCACTGCCACTAACGCCACCCCTCATGAGAAAATGTTTGTCTTCCCGAGGAAGTCCACATCGGGGACATCGCTACCGCCATGGCTGACGTCCCCAGGGCCGGTCCTACTGAGAAGGCACGTGAGGACCCATAAAACGGACCCCCTGGTCGAGAGGGTCGACCTCCTCCACGCCAACCCCCAGTATGCTTACATTGCATACCCGGACGGGCGGGAGGACACAGTCTCCATAAGAGACCTTGCACCCTCGGGGGCCGCAGTAACTCACTACCACCGCCCTCCCCCCCCCACGATCCGATATCCAGCCCCAGCAGACGGCAGGCCTGGGCCCAGCGACCCGCTCGACATCTACGAGGACGACACGCCTGTGCCACAGCCTACGCGGGACTCGACGCCGGAAGCTCCACTACCCCTGCCGTTGCCACGCCGATCACAGCGGCAGACAAGATCTCCGGAGAGACTCCAATACACTAACTTTTAATACACTTCACCCCGCCGGACTCAATTTTAAACAAGGGGTGAATGTGGTAAACCACTGTTTGTATTCCACTGTGTACATGCCTGGACATGCCTCGGCTGACTCCTCCCACAAGTCCTAGTATAAAGGTGACTGCTCCCCAGCCCCTTTGTATTTCTGGACCGGTCGACCACTCGAGGCAGACCTTCATTCTTTTGTTAATAAAAGCCTTTAGTTACTCTCAACTCTCAGTCTTTTATGAGTAATTGATAGCGCATCAGCCACGCAGTCATTCTTTCACTTACCAAAGAGGGGATCATGTAATGGCACGTGCTATATTTCAGTCTTTTTGCTTCACTCCTGTTACAGTGGCTGTCTTCTGGGTTATGTGGAGGAATCTTTCAGTTTAGGATTGCTGTTGCAAGTTTTGCACATGAAATGTTATGGACAGTTTATTTACTTGGAGCAGTATAAGGTGTTGAAGCCTAATGTTGAATAATTTAGAATTCTACTTTTATTAACTACACTGAAGCAATTACTGCAAACCAGTGTGTTAAGGGCAGGATGCTGTTTCCTTTGCTTAACTTTTTTTTGTGCTTCATGTCTGTGTTGTTTTTATAATTGTGCTTAAACCTTTATTTTGTCTAAATCTGTCTTCTGACTTCTTTCACTGCATTTCCTTGGAAAGAATAATGTATCGAACCTATCGAATGTAAGTAAAACTTGTTCTTGGTTGACTGTGTACTGCTGTTGAACCAGGATACTGACCTTCATTCCCAACTATTATGGCAGTTCCTAAATTCTGTAAATTATTTTTATACAAGGGCAAAAAGTAGCTTGTATTTCCCAGAAACTTTCAGAAATATTAAAATTGTCCCGATATGTGCTGTATGTAAGTTCCAAGTACTGAATAAGCAACGAATGCACAATCTGGTGTAGCAGCAGAGCTAGTTGACCAGTATTATTTAAAGCCACTTTGACAGATTTAACTTGCTTTTAGAATTTATATTTTAAACACATAGCAAGGCCGTCTATGAAATGTACTTAATTCCTACAATGCTTATTTTGGATTTCTTCATGTTGGGGTGGCTTGTATTCAGTCAATATTATGGCTTAATTTTACTAAAGGGAGTGTATAGCTAAGCCGTATAGACCAGAAGTTCCCAGGTTTGCTTCCTAATCTGTGCTGAGCTAGCTGATCTCGGCCAGAATGTTTGTTTGAGTGCTACAATTTGCTTCCATGTCCCTGGGTGAAGGAGGAGAAAAATTACAGGAAACTTTCGATTTACCGGCACCTAAATAACCGGAAATCTCGGTTAACTGGCAAAATTCAGGAGTAGGTTCAGGTAACTTTTATTACTTGCCTTCCTCCATTTGTTGCTGTGCAAGGGTGTGGCTGCAGCTGTTGCTAAGCTACAGAGACGCTTGCAACTTGTGGCCATTGTTCTGAAGCTGTTGAGGGTTTGTTGCTCTCCGTATCTTTTACTATAGCTTTCAGTTATCCAGAATTTTTGATGAACTGGCACGACGTCGGTGCCGGATAAAAAATAGTTTCCTGTAGCTGGTGGTCCTGCTGCTAATTGCTGTCCATTGACACTTACTGGAAGGTACTTGTACATGGAAATTGCGTGAGGTCACTCGAGAGTCCACCAGTGCATGCCTGAAAGTGGCCTCTTGGGCAAGGTACCGGAAAGGAATTGGACCTTGTTGAGCCATAGCCCAACAGGTGTTAACATATGCGTGAAGAGGGGATAGAAGAAATTAAGTTTTTATAAAAGAAATGAGCTTTGTTCCAAATAGGTTGCAAAGTCTAAATTGGAGGAGTTTCCCGTTGTAAGGAAAATATTGAATGATTATTAGCAATTTTTGCATTAAAATATTTATTTCTTGCAGTCAAGCACGTTCCAATAATGCACACTCCACCTCTGAATCTACTCACACGATTCCAAGAGAGTTCCAGTTGGATCTCGATGAAATTGAAAATGACAACAATGCTGGTGGATGCGAATTACCGGATCTGGTGCAACATAAACTTGATGAGCTCTATGAACCAGTTTGCATTCCAGAACCAAAGTAAGTCACCAATATAATGTAAGGGAATTAAAACATAATTTGAAAGAAAAAATGAATAACTAATTGAGGATTTTGGTGGTGTTATGCTCTTTTTGGTATCTGTACTTGATCCATTAAATTCCATATTTTTCATTTGTTCATCCTTCTCTGATGAACAGATCATCACCTAAACAGTTGAATGTGTCCTTCAGCTACTAGCTTGTCCAGATCTTCCATCTCATTCACATCAGCCATTAATTCGATTTGGGTTATCACTATTTAATGGAGGACATTTTGCTCAAGCCTTTTCTTGTGCATACTTGAATCAATCATTCAGAATGCTATCTTTATCTTGCAGTAATCATCTCTCAGCCCCATTTTCATCTATTTATAAGCTTACACCTCTTTTATGCAAAAATAAATCTTGCTCTTCATGTTGAGCATATGCTTTTTCCTCCTATGTCCCTGTTTGCCTCTTTGGCCACCGTTTTAACATTGTAAGTTTATATTCATCCCAGTAACCCCCTTCAGCTACCTCTACATGTGTCTTTTTTTCCTCATTTCTGCTTTTTTTTTTGATCATCTGTTTAGGGTCATGTATGTTTAGTATAGGCTTGCTGATCCTAGGCATGCATTTATCTTGTGTGCTCAAGATTATGCTTTTAAGTGTGTTCTCTACTGAACTGTTGTACAATAAACCCTGCCAATCATCTTAAATTGTTCCATCTAAAATTAGTTCTTTTAAACATAGACACTGGCTCCTGGCCTTTAATAATACTTACTAATTCTGACTCTGAGTTGCTTGACTATTCCCAATTTATATTCGATTGCTTGCAGTTGCACGTTAAAATAGTTTTTTTTTGTTTACACATGCATTCACCGAGTAAGCTGACTGACTTCATTGTTCTGACTTGATGGTCTGTAACATAAGTCCTAGTGTTAGTTTTGTCCCTTTCAGAAAGAAAACTTGCATTTATATGGTCTTTCACAATCCCAGAACGTTCCAAATGCTTCACACCCATATTAAAGATATCCAACCTGATTAGTTTATTTTGTGTCTTTACGCCTCATACTGAAATGACTCTTAATCTTGTGTGTCTGACATATATAGGACTTTCCTGTTATTTTCTGAACACACTATATGACCACTATATTGTATTTATTACCATTCTCTGATGTAACCTATGTTTCAGATATTTAATACATTGTCTTTACCTACTGCTGCAACAACTCCTGTTTCTACATCTTATTTTTAATGCTTCTAGCATTCATATGTATATACATTTTATTGCAGATTTTACCTCCGTCTATGCCCCTTTATCCATGTTCCTGGTATCTTGTTATCGTATGTTTGAGTTTGCATCCATGCCTGCCTGTTAACTATCTTTCCTTCTACACACTTATCTGTGATCTGTTGTTCCCCCTGTCCTCCTCCTTCCACCATCCACCTGTCTGGTTTATGATTCTTAATTAGTTACCACTCATTGTTCCTGCTTAGTTCAGATGCAGCTTGTCTTTCCTGTAGATTTTTTTGTTGTTGTGGAAATATTCCCAGTTATCTTCCTGTCCAGTCATTCGCTCTTCTACAGAGTCTCTGATCACTCTTTATTTGTACCATATCTCCATATCCATGCACACAAAACACATTTCTTGCCTGCTAGAAAATTACTATCTAGTAATTTAAACACTGGTACTACCATACCAGCTTTGAGTAAAGCAAAAGATGGAATCGTTTGCACCATTGTCAATCACTTATTTACATTCATCATTTTTGAGGGAACTCCTCTCTTTTACTGGAAGTATACCTGAGAATGTTACTTTGCATTCCTTATGTTTAAGTTTTAAAAGAATCCTTGCACTTGAGACATAACCATATCTTATTTCTCCTTGTGTAAAATATCTCTATGTAAACCACCACCACTGAGTCCCTTCCTGTCTCCTTCAGTAATCCTTCTAACTTTCCCTTAGTGTGCACTGTTGGTGCCAGGGTCAAGGATGTCACTGCAGGACATTGAGGGGGGGAGGGTGAACAGCCAGAGGTCGTGGTCCATATTGGTACCAACAACATAGGTAGAAAGAGGGATGAGGTCCTGCAGGTAGATTTTAGGGAGCTAGGAAAGAGATTGAAAAGCAGGACCTCAAAGGAGGTAATCTCCGGATTACTCCCGGTGCCACGTGCTAGTGAGTACAAAAATTGGAGGTTAGAGCAGATGAATGCGTGGATGGAGGGCTTTAGATTCCTGAGGCTTAGGACCGTTTCTGTGGGAGGTGGGACCTGTACAAGCCGGACAGGTTGCACCTCCACAGAACCGGGACCAATATTCTCACGGAGGGGGGCGGGGTTTGCTGGTACTGTTGGGGAGGGTTTAAACTGGCTTGGCAGGGGGATGGGAACCAGAGAGTAGATTCAGAAGGGAGAGAAGCAAAGCTGGAAATGGAAGGCAGAAAATTAGTAAGTGAGTTTGGAAGGCAGAGGAAACAAAGGCTATAAAATAGACAACAAGGGAGTTTGGCAGTGCTAAATGGGATATACTTCAACGCAAGGAGTCTAGAATAAAGCAGACGAGCTGAGGGCACAGAAACACGTGGAAGTATGATATAGCTTTTACTGAGACATGACTGAAAGAAGGGCAGGAATGGCAGCTGAATCTTCTTGCTTACAGGGTTTTCAGATGAGGGAGAGCGGGATAAAAAAGATTGGGTGGTTGCAATATTAATTAAAGAAACAATTACAGCTGTGAGGAGGGATGATATCTTAAAGATCATCCAATGAGGCCATATGGGTTGAACTGAAAAACAAAAAAAGGGGCGCTTACACTGCTGGGATTGTAGTATAGATCCCCAAAAGTCAGAGGGAGATAGAAGAGCAACTATGTAGACAGATTTCTGAGGTGAGCAAAAATAGGGCAGTAATAATAGGGGATTTCAACTTCCCCAATATTAACTGGGATAAAATTAGTGTGAAAGGTATAGAGGGAGCTGAATTCTTAAAATGCAATCAAGAGAATTTTTTTAGCCAGTATGTAGCAAGCCCAACAAGAGAGGGGACTGTTCTGCACATAGTTTTATGGAATGAAGCTGGGCAGGTGGAAAGGGTATCAGTGGGAGAGCATATTGGTGGTGGTGATCATAATTCAGTTAGATTTAGGGTAGTTATGGAAAAGGACAAGGATAGACCAGGAATAAAAGTTCTCAATTGGGGAAAAGCTAATTTTGCTAAGCTGAGATGTGATTTAGCCAAAGTGGACTGGAGACAGAAACTTGAAGGTAAATCAGTGTCACAGCAGTGGGAGGCATTCAAAGAGGAGATGGGTGAGTGTTCAGAGAAAGTATGTTCCCTTAAAGAAAAAGGGTGGGACGAACAAATTTAGAGCTCCTTGGATGTCAAGTGGCATACGGGGTCAGATAAAGAAAAAAAGGGAAGCTTATGACATACTGAGGGCTCAATACTGCAGAAACCCTAGAAGAATATAAAGTGCAGGGGTGAAATTAAAAAGGAAACTAGGAAAGCAAAGAGAGAGAATGAAAAAATATTGGCAAGTAAAATCAAGTAAAACCCAAAGATGTTTTATAAATACATTCAGAGCAAAAGGATAACTAAAGTAAGAGTAGGGCCTATTAGGGACCATAAAGGTAACCTGTGTGTGGAGGCAGAAGATGTGGGTATGGTTCTGAATGAATACTTTGCATCTGTTTTCACAAGAGAGGGATGATGCAGACATTGCAATCAGGGAAGAGGAGTGTGAAATATCTACCTGTCCTGCTACCTATAGGGATCTGTGGGCATGCACTAAGGTCCCACTGATTCTCTGCACTTCTCAGTGCCCTACCATTTATTGTGTATTCCCTTGCCTTGTTAGCCCTCCCCAAATGCATTACCTCACACTTCTCCGGGTTGAATTCCATTTGCCACTGTTCTGCCCACCAGACCAATCCATTGATAGCTTCCTGCAGTTTACAGCTTTCTTCTTCATCAACCACATGGCCAATTTTTGTATCATCTGCAAACTTCTTAATCATGCTTCCTACATTCAAGTCCAAATCATTGATATATACCAGAAAAAGAATGGCAGAATCATCAACAGCTGCCATGTGGGGGAAAAAAATAGGGGCAGAGGTTATGGTCTGAAATTGTTGAACTTGATGAGTCCAGAAGGTTGTGAAGTGCCTAAGTGAAAGATGAGGTGCTGTTCCTCGAGCTACGTTGAGCTTCGTTGGAACAGTGGAAGAGCCTTAGGACGGAGAGGTCAGAATGGGGGTGAAGTGGAGAATTAAAGTGACAGGCAACCGGAAGTTCAGGGTCACGCTTACCGACTGAACGGAGGTGTTCCGCAAAGTGGTCACCCAATCTGCGTTTGGCCTCGCCAATGTAGAGGAGACCGCATCGTGAGCAGCGAATACCATATATTAAATTGCAAATAACAGAAAATGCTGGAAAAACTCAGCAGGCCAGGCAACATCTGTGGAGAGAGAAATAGTCAACGTTTCAGGTCGAAACCCTTTTTATATACTAAATTGCAAGTAGTACAAGTAAATTGCTGTTTCACCTGGAAGGAGTGTTTGGGGCCCTGGACAGTGGGAAGGGAGGAGATAAAAGGGCAGGTGTTGCATCCCCTGAAAAGATACGTTGAATGTGGAGACTGGTGGGGTGAAAGGTGAGGATGGGGGAACCCTGTTGTGGTTCTGGGAGGGAGGAAGGAGAAGGGGTGGGAGCAGAAGTGCAGGAAATAGAACGGACGTGGTTGAGGGCCAGGCCAACCATGGTAGAGGGGAAATCTTCGGTTGAGGAAAAAGGAAAACATCGGAAGCACTAGTATGGAAGGTGGCATCGTCTGAGCAAATGCGATGGAGAGTTTATACAGTGCTCATCACATTATTGTTTCCCTTAACTGGCAATTGAAATGGAAATACAGGAAACTTTGGTTTATCCGGAGGTTGTATGTCCGGAAACCTCGATCTACTGGCAGAAATCGGGAGCCGTTTTGTTAGGTTTTTTTCTTCTCGTGGCTTTGTTTTCAACAGTCGGGCTCTGGAAAGTCTCTCTGAAGCTGTTGCTAAGCTACAGAGATGCTTCCAAGGTACGGGCCGACTGTTTACAAGCTGTTGCTAAGCAACCGTGTTTGTTGTCAGATACGGAGATGAAAACCTCCGTATGCTTTAACATTAACTTTGTATGTCCGGCAGTTTTGATAGATTGGCAACAGCTCGGTCCCGTCGGTGCCGGATATAACAAAGTTTCCTGTAGTGCTATTTTATGTAACCTTAGCATGTGATTTCACAGAATATACCAAATTAGACTATACTGCTACTGTGTGTGGATAATTTGTATCATTCGAAGAGCAAAGACCCTACCAGGTAAATTCTTTCCAGTTTAATATCTGGAATTATGTACTACTCTAGTAATGCAGTCATTCCATCCTGGCCCTCTAAATCAATTCTTACATGCTGCTGAGACTTCTTGACTGCCTGTTACTACCTAGCAAGCTGAGGACCTTGGACAATACTGGGGACACTTTGCTACATCAATGGCAGCAAATTGTGCAAATTTAGATCAATCATTTAATTAAAAGCAAGCTGCACCACTGCCAAAACCCAATTGTTAGGAATGCTGTGCAATTTGATAGCATTGTGATTGGCTTTCTTTTTGAACTTCTTGCTGCTGCTTTGCCATATTCATCAAATGCCACTGAAGCCTATTGAAGATTTTTGAAGTGAGAAATGAATGCCAAAATATCAAAACGCCTTCAGGAGGTAGACGCTCTTGGTGCCTTGCATTCCATTGACCTGACTGTATTGGTAGTGCTCATAGGGTAACTATATAATGTGAAAATTAAAGCATCTTGTACATAAAGGTGACAAGTGGTGAGTGCAATTGCCAGCCACAAATAGCACACCAGATGTTCAGCTTGTTTGCAATTGTGCAATCTTATTTTGGGGTTGATGTGCAACATGAAAATTTTGATATAAATGTTTTAAGCTTCATCTTGAATTTTCTTAAATGTTTTCAGAAACCGCTCCGTTTCTCCACACTATGATGAGATACATGGCAACACTGATTCTACTATCAATTTTGTTGTGTCGCAGGTGGCAAGTAGTGATATTAACACTAGCATCCAGGCTCTTGCCCAGGTAAGAAATCAGTGTTTCCTGTGGGGGTGGCTATGTAACCATGCGAATATATGTAACATTCTTGCACTTGTTTATCTTTATTAATATCCATGCTGTTGGATAAAATGTTAAATTAAAATTCCGTCTGCATATTTGGATTTTAAAACTGTAATTGGATTACTGTCCTCCTAGACAGATAAGATCAAATGGGCCTATAAACTGCCTTCATCAATATCTTGTCACCTAAAGAATTTAGTACAATTGAAGTATGAAACCTTAAAGGGATTGACTGAAAGAGGAAGCTGTGGGTGATCGGGGAGTGATGTCAAGCTGAGGAGCTGTATTGAGAGGAGTGCCTAAGAAATTAATGGAAGGGCCTCTTCGGTTTCTAATCTGCATAAACAATCTGGATTCAGTTCAATACAAGTTGGCCAAATTTGCAAAGATACTAAACGGGGCAGGAGGGAGGGAAAGAGTACAATAGAGTCTGAAGCAGAACTACAGAAAAAATTGCAAGTGAACTAAACATGACAGAAGAATTTTTTAGACAAATACAAGTTTTAAGGTGTTGAATGTAGGAAGAAAAAAATGGAGCATAATGAATAGTGTAGAACTTACTGGGGGAAGTGACTGAGAATTATGGGAACAGTGATAAACAACACTTAACTTCAGTCATTCAGAACTGCACTCAACAAAGTGAACAATGCTAAACTATATTGTCACCTCAATAGAGTACAAGTCTGAGACTATTCTGAATTTATATATCTCATCAGGTCACGCATTCAGTTCTGGTCACCTGAGGCACAAGGGAAAAATCCAAGGACTGAATTATGAAGAAGCAGTAGGGGAAAACTTGGGGCTCTTAGTCTTGTAAGGAGGCAATAAGGGGGATGTTGGAGGTATACAAGATATTAAGTAGAATAGAAAAGATTAAGTCCTGGATAGGGTACAGAGGAGGTTTACCAGGATGATCGCAGGACTGAGGGAGTTCAGTTATGTGAGAGACTGGAGAAGTTGGGATTGTTCTCCTTTAGAGCAGAGAGGATTAAGGGAAGACCAATTAGAGGTATTCAAAATAATGAGGGGTTTTGATGAGCAAGTAGGGAGAAACTATTTCCTCTGGTAAGTAGGTTGGTAACCAGAGGTCATAGATTTAAAATAATTGGCAAAAGAACTGGAGGGGAAATGAGGAGAAATGTCTTCACACAGAGGGCTGTTCAGACCTGGATCACACTACCTGAAAGTGGTGGAATCTGATTCCATAATAACTTTCAATGGGCAATTGGACATGTACGTGAAGAGGACTAATTTGCAGGGTTATGGGGGGGAAAAGCTGGGGAGTGGGACTAATTGGCCAGCTCTTTCAAAGAACAGGCACGATGGGCCAAATAGCCACCTTCTGTACTGTAGGATTTTATGGTTCTATAAGTCATGTTGGTAAAGTGAGGATGCATTGTCTGTTGTATTCAGTTTCTTTTGCACAAATTAAGTACTCGTGCCTGGTTTTCAGATTGACGAAGTTTTGCGACAGGAGGATAAAGCTGATACCATGTCTGGTCACATTGACCAGTTTCTCATTGCAACCTTCATGCAACTTCGTTTAATTTATAACACGCACATGGCTGATGAAAAACTTAAGACTGAAATCCTGAAGCTTTATAGCTGTATCATTGGGAATATGATTACGGTATGGTTTCTAATGCCATTTTAAAATACTGTATTATGTTGTAAGACATTCATTTAATATGTCAAAACTATGATTTTTTTGGTGATAAAGCCGATTCTAAATTTATATTCTACAATTTTTTTATTGGACAGACTAGATGTTTGTTTGACTAGCAGTGAGTAATATGCACACAGCAAAAGCTAGGAATAAAAACATTAGTCAGCAAAGTAGTGAACATTATTGCAATAATAAACCTAAATCCCTAAAATCTAATGGGAATGAATATTCCAGTGGGGTATAGATCTGCTATATTTTACTTTTTAATGAATCAGGGCCTAGCGTATGTCTAGAATAAGAGTCTATTTAAATAGGAAATATATCTCACTTTTTGTGTAGTCTTTAATGGAGAACATGTGAGAGTGATGAGTTGCACCATTAAAGGAGTAGTTGTGCAGTGACATAGCTGCTCCTTTCTGAACCCTGAGGACTAAACTATGTGCACAGGGGCCATCTGACTCACAAATTGACACACTATAGAAACATTTCTATACAAAGTAGCAGGGTGGGTAGGTAAAATGTGTCCTGTTAAATTTAGTGCAAGATATATACCACTGGACTCTTGAGATGTGTTAACAATTTAGGGGTTGTGGGAAAGAGGAACACTTTCAGTTAACATCGTTTTCCTCCTCTTGGCCGAGACAAATGCTTGTATATTCCTCCTTTTTTTCCCTGTTCCGACGAAAGGTCTTCGACCTGAAACGTTAACTCTGTTTCTCTCTCCACGGATGCTGCCCTGGCCTGCTGTGTTTTTCCAGTGTTTTCTGTTGTTATTTCTTGTTTAGCATTAGTCTGACTTCATCAGAAATTAGACTGGGGATCCAAAGGAAAATTGAAGCACATGCATTTATTTTTAAAAGTATGGCATCCGCAGCAGAACAGGGATTTAGACCAACGATGAAGGAAAAAATTGAAATGAACACGAGAACCCTGGAAATGCCCAACAACATTGTCAATATCAAGTGAAAATCTTTTTCCTTAGGATAGATACTGTCTGAAATGGGAGAAAAAGTAATGCTGACTGTTTTTATAAGACTTTTCTATGATGAAATGAAGGTGACTACCAGTAACTAACATATTTGACTTGCCAAAGAAAGAGTGGGGGGGAGATGCTGCAAAGTGAAATGTGCTGGATGTTATACAAAAGTCCTTTCAGCCAGCCTCTGAAAAGGTATTCGGAAAAAAAGGTAAGTTTAAAAAAAAAAAAAAAAACAGCGCACGCTTGCATTATGATGGTACTGCTCACCATGCTGTCAGTGAGGAACTGATATCTGCTGAGCGTGGACTCAAACCCATGCTTGTACAGTAGTTGTCTTATGACTAGTGGCTGTCTTCCTGCACAAGGAGGAGAGGGAGGGAGGAGGTGGGATAATTAAGGTCTCTGACATTGAGATGACAAGCTTGGTGGTGGAAATTTTAAACTACAGGGGTAATTTTCACCTCACCCATCCGGTGGGGAATTGATTGGATTGGATCGGATCGGCCGCCTGTTTTACACCCAGGCGATTTTATTTTCCATTGACACAATTGCATCAGTTTCCCATGTATGTGTTCGGTGACCGACTTGGTGGTCTGTTGCCTAAGCCAGTCATGTATAGCACTCTAGAATATGGTTCACCTTTAACACCCTTTTGGTTTGGTCAGTAAGCCAAGGCTCTGCTGATCTATATCTAAGCTTTCTGGACTTGGATAAATGGGGTGTGTTCCAAAAAGGAGGTGGGAGAGAATATACATTTCATTAGGCTAACAGAAATTTAGTCAAAATAATAGGTGTCAATTATCCCCGACCAATCCCCACTTCCTTCCCGCTCTGTCCACATATTAGGGCAGGAAGGAAGTGGTATCCTGTCATAAATATGCAGATTGGGTCTGATTATCAGGACCTGATCTGCAGTATCAACCAGCAGCTTGAGCAGTGGGGCAGTTTCAGCTCCCCTATTAAGCAAAACCTGCCGGGAGCTGGATACTTGGCCAGAATAGGCCCATAAGGTACGTTTGAAGTTTATTTTTCAGGTTTGCTTGTGGGGCAGTAGTGTTTCTCCAGGCCTCGCAAGGAAGCAAAGGGTCTCCCTTGAACTGGGCTACCACTCCAGCCCCGATCGCAGCAAGACCCGGCACTGATTGCAGCTCTGTTCACAGCCCTAGAGCGTGGCCACATTACCAGCCCTTTTCCTCATGCTGATCGCGTTCCTGAACTCACTAACTGTCATAGACTGTCACTACGGTCCCCGGTTACGGCCATTGGTTGCTTGTCTGTGCTGCAACCTGCCTGCCAGCTAGGCTGCCAATCTGGCTGGCTGTCAGGCGGGTGACTGCATCATTTTATTTAAATGAGGCCCTGCTGTTGCTCGGCAAGGCCTCCATGTCCCCGGCCTTGCTGTGTTCTTAGCCGATTATGGCCCCCACCCCTCCCCCAACATCCTCCTCACCTCCCTGTAAATATCGGGGCCATAATTTCTCAGTAGCTTGGTTTAGATCTACAAAACATGGCAACTGCTTCCCATGTATGTCAGAAACACAGCTCCAGATGGAACGCTGGACTTCACAAGAAGTATAGAATATAAAAGCAAGGAACACTAGTTAGACCTCATTTTGTGTTGTGTTCAGTTTTGGGTGAAGAAAGTAACCTTGGAGAAAGTTCAGTAATAGTTCACTTGAGTGATACCTGGAATGATGAGAATGGGTAAGTGTTTTTAAATTACATTTTTCAGACGTGTCTCACTATTAAGAGTCAAACATTAGGGGAACAGAACATTAAGTGATTTTGAAAACTCAAGTTTAATTCTTAATTCTACCATCCTCCACATAGAAGGTTGTTTAATGTAACATTTTGTGTACTTAGCTGATGATCAAAAAAGAGAAGCAATCGCTTTTACGCAATCACTTTCTTTCCCCATATCTGCTAAGAATTTTTTGTCTCTCTTCAGTTGTTCCAAATAGAAACATTGGCCAAGGAGGCTTCTATGGGAGTTTTGAAGGATCTGATGCATGGATTAATATTATTGATGCTGGATTCACGCTTGGAAGACTTGGATGAAGGTCCACAGGTTATACGATCAGTCAATCTGCTGATGGTAAAAGTCTTGGAAAAATCAGATCCAACCAACATCTTGAGGTAAAGTGGGAAAGCTGAGTTGATTATGTGGCTACATTAAATTATGGACACTTGAGAATATCTTGAAGCCTGTCTCTTTTGGAACTTGGTTTAGGAATTATCACAAGGTGGTGTTGCATCTGATTGTGCTGGAACATATGTCACCTTTCACTCATGGTAAAGTTTAAGGTTAAACTTTAGCTAACTTTTTATACAGTGATGAAATTTCAATTTTAGTGAAGGACATCTGCAAAGGGACCCATTATGGATAAAAGACTTTTTGAAGTTTTAAGTGTTTTGTGAATGTTAGTGGAGGCCTTTCTGGAACATGGTAGTAACCTTAGGAAAATTTCATTGGTAGTAACTCAAGCCATTTCTAACAATGATCTTGGCCACATCATGAAGGGAAGATTCTAGATGAGTGCCACATGCTTTCTTATGGAGACTGCAAGAAATCTAGATCAGTTCCAGATCTACAGCAACACTGTCACCTGATTTTGGCATAGGCTGTCTGGCCCCTAGGGAAATGGGATTGAAAATGGTTGTTCATGACTAATTCAGAACAATGATGAAACTACTTAAGCTTTTAAACCAAACCATTTTTGATCAAAAATTCTGAAATGCAAATATCTTTGATAAATCAAATATGACTGGACCAGTTTTACTATATATTGACCATTTCTCAGTAATGTAAAATCACAGCAACTACATCAATGGTCCCTCAATCTATATGTCCATTGTACACAAGTGTTGAGTGTGCTGTCCATCTCAGTCCATGACGTCCACTGCTACAGTTCAGACTTTTCCCCTAACATTTTACTCCTTTAAATACTTAATTGGTTGCCATAAATGAAGTCTCCCATGAACTGAAACGCTGCTGTGTTCTGTCATAGTTGGATCAGTGGAAGGTCTAACAGATAACCCCAGATTACCAGTGATCACTGGCGAATGTACAAGATCCTGTCACATACTCCTTTCACCTCAGAAATCAACAAATATCGCACCACTAGACCCCTGCATACAGGCTAAATTTGTCGATATTTATTTAAAGCTAAAATACAAAAACACTGGCAAGATACTTCAGTGGAATAACCCAACTTCTACATCCTCAACCAAGTTAGTGGTTCTTTCAGCTTCTCTGAGCATGCTCTTAAAATGATTTGTCTCTGATACGTCACAAGATTTTACTGAGCTCTAACCATAAAGAGGAAATTGAAAAATGGCTAGGTGACTTGCCATCAATACACTTGGTTTCTGCTGTGGAAAGAGCCACTTTGAAGATATGTTTCAACAAGTGTCTAACCAGACGAACCTCGCAGTTCTTCCAACTTTCCCTCAATTACAGCTGACCTATTTTGACATGTTGTCTGCTTCAATCGTGAACTCAGTGCATTTCACTGTCTCAATACTTAATACAGAGAAGAAACTTTTTTTTTTTTTTTTTAAGTCTTACATTTAATCTTAAATATGTTTCCTTGTTCTAGATCTCATCCACTGGAAACAGTTGTATTTTGGGTGCATGAACTTTGTATATTAATAGCTACTAGTCATGATTACAAGGTAGTCTTTTAGAATCAGAGTTTTACAGCACAGGAAGAGGCCCTTCAGCCCATCATGTCCATGCTGGCCATCAAGCCCTGTCTATTCTAATCCCATTTTCCAGCACTTGGTCCGTAGCCTTGTATGCTATGGTGTTTCAAGTGCTCATCTAAATGCTTCTTGAATGTTGTGAGGGTTCCTGCCTCTACCACCCTTTCAGGCAGTGAGTTCCAGATTCCAACCATCCTCAAATCCCCTCTAAGCCTCCTGCCCCTTACCTTGAAACTATGCCCCCTAGTTATTGACCCCTCTACTAAGGGGAAAAGTTCCTTTCTATCTACCCTATCTGTGCTCCTCATAATTTTGTACACCTCAATCAGGTCCCCCCTCAGCCTTCTCTGCTCTAAGGAAAACAACCCCAGCCTGTCCAGTCTCTCTTCATAGCTGAAGCGCTCCAGCCTAGGTAACATCCTGGTGAATCTCCTCTGCACCCTCTCCAATGCAATTACATCCCTCCTATAGTATGGCGACCAGAACTGCACACAGTATTCCAGCTGTGGCCTAACTAGCGTTTTGTACAGCTCCATCATAACCTCCCTGCTCTTGCCTTCATTAGCCAAGGCATAGAATATAAGTATCCCATATGCCTTTTTAACCACCTTATCTAACTGTCCTGCTGCCTTCAGGGATTTATGTACATGCACACCAAGGTCCCTCTGTCCTTCCTGTGGTCCTACTATTCATTGTGTATTCCCTTGCCTTGTTAGTCCTCCCAAAATGCATCACCTCACACTTTTCAGGGTTAAATTCCATTTGCCACTGTTCTGCCCATCTAACCATCCTGTCTATTGTCCTGTAGCCTGAGGCTTCCCTCCTCGCTATTTACCACTCCACCAATTGTCATGTCATCTGCGAACTTACTGATCATACCTCCTACATTCATATCTAAATCATTAATGTACACTACAAACAGCAAAGGACCCAGTACCGATCCCTGTGGTACACCACTGGACACAGGCGTCCAGTCACAAAAACAACCTTTGACCATCACCCTCCGCCTCCTGCCACTAAGCCAATGTTGGATCCAATGTGCCAAATTGCCCTGGATCCCATGGGCTCTTACTTTCTTGACCAGTCTCCCATGTGGGACTTTGTTAAAAGCTTTACTGAAGTCCATGTAGACTACATCAGCTGCACTACCCTCATCCACACACCTAGTCGCCCCCATTCAAAATTCAATCAAATTGGTCCGACATGATCTCCCTCTGACAAAGCCATACTGACTATCCCTGATTAATCCCTGCCTCTCCAAGTGGAGATTAATTCTGTCCCTCAATTTTTTCCAATAATTTCCCTACCACTGATGTTAAGCTCGCTGGCCTGTAATTCCCTGGTTTATCCCTACTACCCTTCTTGAACAATGGTACTACGTTAGCTGTTCTCCAGTCCTCTGGCACCTCCCCTGTGGCAGGAGAGGTTCTGAAAATTTGTGTCAGAGCCCCTGCAATCTCCTCCCTTGCCTCACACAGGAGCCTGGGATACATCCCGTCAGGGCCTGGGGATTTATCCACTTTCAAGCCCGCTAAAACCGCTAGTACCCCCTCCCTCTTGATACTAATTTGTTCAAGTATATCCGAATCCCCCTGCCTGATTTCTATGCCCACATCGTCCTTCTCCATAGTGAACACAGATGCAAAATATTCATTTAAAACCTCACCTACATCTTCCAGCTTGACACACAGATTGCCACGTTGGTCCCTAATGGGCCCTACTCTTTCCCTGGTTATCCTCTTGCCCTTAATATACTTAGAAAATACCGTGGGATTTTCCTTTATTTTGCCCGCCAGTGTTTTTTCATGCCCCCTCTTCGCTCTCCTAATTTCTTTAAGTACCCCTCTGCACTTTCTATACTCCTAGGGCTTCCACTGTTTTTAGTCCTTTGTATCTGCCAAAAGCCTCCCTTTTTTTCCTAATCCATTCTTGTATATCCCTGGACATCCAGGGTTCCCTGGGTTTGTTGGTCCCACCCTTGACCTTTACAGGAGCATGTTGGTGTTGTACTCTCTTTCCTTTCTGAAACACTCCCACTGCTCTGATGTGGATTTTCCTACAAGTAGCTGATCCCAGTCCACTTTGGCCAGATCCTGCCTTATATTAAAATCAGCCTTCCCCCAATTTAAAACCTTTACTTCCGGTCCATCTTTGTCCTTTTCCATGACTACCTTAAATCTCTCCGAATTATGGTCACCATCACTAAAATGCTCTCCTACTGACACTTCTACCACTTGCCCGGCTACATTCCCTAGAATTAGGTCCAGTACCGCCCCCTCTCTTGTAGGACTTTCTACATGTTGGCTCAAAAAGCTCTCCTGGATGCACTTTAAGAATTCCGCACCTTCTAAGCCTTTCACACTCTGACTATCCCAGTTAATATTGGGGAAGTTGAAATCCTCTACTATTATTACCCTATTATTTCTACACTTCTCTGAGATTTGCCTGCATATCTGTTCCTCTATCTCCCCCTGACTGTTTGGGGGCCAATAGTACACTCCCAGCAAAGTGCTTGCCCCCTTTTTGTTTTTAAGTTCTATCCATATGGCCTCATTAGAGGAACCTGCTAAGATATCATCCCTCCTTACAGCAGTAATTGACTCCTTGATTAATATTGCAACACCCCCCTCTGTCTCGCCTGAAGATTCTATACCCTGGAATATTGAGCTGCCAGTCCTGCCCCTCCCTCAACCATATCTCTGTGATAGCAACAATATCATACTCCCATGTGTTCACCAACACCTTCAATTCACCTGCCTTACTCGCAAGACTCCTTGCATTAAAATAAATGCCATCCAGCCTTGCCATACTCCCTTGTGCCGTTACATATTTGCTCCGCCTTCCAGGCTGACTTGTTTTTTCCTCTCTCTTTGGCTGTGCATCACCCCCTACTATAGCTCCACTCTCTATCCCATCCCCCTGCCAGGTTAGTTTAACTCCCCCCCAACAGTACTAGCAAACCTCCCCGCAAGGATGTTGGTCCCATTCCGGTTCAGGTGCAACCCATCCGACTTGTACAGGTCCCACCTTCCCCAGAAGCTGACCCAGTGATCCAGGAAACTAAAGCCCTCCCTCCTGCACCAACTCTTTAGCCACGCATTCATCTGCTCTATCCTCCTAGTCCTATACTCACTACCATGTGGCACCGGGAGTAATCCAGAGATTACAACCTTTGAGGTCCTGCTTTTTAATCTGCTACCTAGCTCCCTAAATTCTTGTTGCAGGACCTCATCCCTCTTTCTACCCATGTCGTTGGTACCAAGATGAACCACGACCTCTGACTGTTCACCCTCCCCCTTCAGAATGCCCTGCAGCCGTTCAGTGACATCCTTGACCCTGGCACCAGGGAGGCAACATACTATCCTGGAGTCATGTCTGCGGCCACAGAAACGTCTATCTGTTCCCCTTACGATAGAATCCTCTATCACTATTGCTCTCCCACTCTCTTTCCTCCCCTCCTGTGCAGCTGAGCCAATCGTAGTGCCACGAACTTGGCTCTTGCTGCATTCTCCTGAGAAACTATCTTCCCCCATCAGCATCCAAAACGGAAAATCTGTCCGAGAGGGAGATGGACCCAGGGGACTCCTGCACTACCTTCCTAGTTCTTTTACTCTGTCTGGCAGTCACCTGTTTCCTGTCTGCCTGTGCACTCTTTACCTGCGGTGTGACCACCTCGTTAAATGCGCGATGCATGAAGATCTCAGCTTTGTGGATGCTCCACAATGACTCCAGCCGCAGCTCCAGCTCCGAAACACGGATTTCGAGTAGTTGCAGCTGGAGACACTTCCTGCACATGTGTTCGCCCTGGACACCTAAAGTGTCCCTGACTTCCCACATAGCACAGGAGGAGCACTCCCCGCAGCCGAACTGCCCTGCCATGTCCTACCCTTAATTTAAAGGAAGTAAATTAATGAATATTAAATACACTAGGGACATTGCTTCCCTTTAAACACTACTTACTCTAAACTAGAGACCTTGCTTTGACTGGACTGTAGAAATACTCACCAGGTCCTACTTGCCATTCCGCTCCTTCCCTGGTTATGTCGTCACTTTAGCGGTTTCGCAGTTGTGGTTGTTTGACTGCTCCCGCTCTCTGACTCTTTCCTTGGTGTAAAGTAAGAACCAATTTCCAACTCTCAGCACTCTGTTTAAACCGCACTCATTCTTATTTTGGAATTGAAATCTCTCTGCAAAGCTCCCTACCCTTTATCATCCATATCTGGCATATTGTTTGAGGAGCAATGATGACGATTGCTATGCTGTTCTACTTTATTGGGTAAATAGAAATGAATAATCAAGGAAGTCTAACTTGCACGTGGAAAAACTGGACGGTCATTTACTTGTGCCAAGGTTTGAAAGGGAAGAAACAATCCACTCATTTTGGAAACATTGATGACTTCTATGATGGGGGCAACTAAATGATAGAGCACCCTAATAATTAATGTAACATTTGTTGGAGGCAGGAGAAAGAAGGGTAAACCATTGAAGCATGGCTGTCCATTCAGATACTTTGTGGTTTTTTTAAAATAAGATCACATTTGTGTTTTTAAAAAAAAATAAGATCACATTTTTGCTATGTGCATTAAATAAATTTTTGAATTTACTGGAGTTTTGTGCATGATCATGCAGACTTTTAAAAGAAAACTTTCCTTTGCAGTTCCTTGATTGTGCTTCTACAGGATAGTCTTCTGGCTACAACAAATAACTCTCCAAAGTTTTCAGAGCTAGTTCTGAAGGTAATATGTTCTATTGGGTAACATCTTTCAAACATAAATTTGAACTGTTTTTGCTTTTAAAATTCTATACTTTCAAATTGGTTGAGTTCTGCCCGTTACATTTTTACAGTGTTTGTGGCGCATGATACGCCTTCTCCCGAATAATGTGAACATTATCAATGTTGACCGAATACTTTTGGACATTCACAACTTCATGCGAGTTTTCCCAAAGGAGAGATTAAAACAGATGAAGAGTGATCTTCCCATGAGAACACAGAAGACGTTGCTACATACGCTTTGCAAGTTATTGGGATCGAAGGTTTGCTGACTGATTCACTATTTACTGTTTAATGAAGTGATGCAGTTGCTGATCTCTCACAATATAGAGGTCATGTATTGCCTAGA
This sequence comes from Somniosus microcephalus, assembly GCF_052327205.1. NCBI lineage: Eukaryota > Metazoa > Chordata > Chondrichthyes > Squaliformes > Somniosidae > Somniosus > Somniosus microcephalus. Next base: position 88,533,146 of record NC_141001.1, read on the forward strand.
GGTTTCCTGACATGCAAGCTAGAGTCTCTTTAGTTGTATGACTTACCATGGGTAAGATGGTGAGAAAATCAGACAAGGGAATCCTATTTGATTTCAGTTGGAGATGATGTGAACTTTCCTGCTTGTATATCATTTTCAGTTTTTAGAATGGACAGATATGTTATGTGGTTCAGTGTAGACCGGTTCGTTGAGTTTTTTTTCCTATAAATAGTCATTAAGGTAGCTTGAAGACTAACCGTACAGCAGCATTAGACACCACCACCTGGAGAAAGAGGAAAAAACACTCCCTCACTTGTAATGGATATGCTATTTTCACAGTTGAAGTCTCCCCTTGCCCATGGAATGAGACTTTTTTAAAGTATAGTTTGTGCATCGAGAAATGGGTTTCAACAATTTTAAAAGCTGAAATTGAGCTGCTTTAGTCTTCAATTTGTTAGCTAACGAGAGCGTGCTCTTGTTATTCCGAGTAGTTTGTTGTGACTAGACAATTAAATATTAACGCGAAGCACAGAATAACCAGATTTAGACGTGCACAAAATTCTATGGCGGTCAGTTACCTAAATCAGGGTAATGTGTTTTCCAGAAATGTGGGACAGTGCAGAGTTGAGTATCTGAGTGTAGACCTAATTTATTTTCTGTCTCTAAGCAGAAATATAATTATATCCACAACTGGGCTTTTTAAAACAACAACTTGTATTGATATAGCGCCTTTTAATGTAGTAAAACGCCCCAAGGGGTTTCACTGGAGCATTGTGAAACAAAATTTGACAGCTAGCAATATAAAGAAATATTAGGACATAGGATTAAAAAGTTGGTCAAAGAAAGACTTGCATTTATATAGTGCCTTTCATGACGACCGGATGTCTCAAAGTACTTTACAGCCAATGAAGTACTTCTGAAGTGGAGTCACTGTTGTAATGCGGGAAACGTAACAGCCAATTTGCGCACAGCAAGCTCCCACAAACAGCAGTGTGATAATGACCAGATAATCTATGTTTGGTGGTTGAGGGATAAGTATTGGCCAGGACACCGGGGATAACTTCCCTGCTCTTCGAAATAGTGCCATGGGATCTTTTACGTCCACCTGCGAGAGCAGACGGGTCCTCGGTTTAACGTCTCATCCAAAAGATGGCACCTTCGACAGTGCAGCACTCCCTCAGCACTGCACTGGAGTGTCAGCCTAGATTGTTGTGCTCAAGTCCCTGGAGTGGGACTTGAACCCACAACCTTCTGACTCGGAGGCGAGTGTGCTACCAACTGAGCCACAGCTGACAGAGGTAGGTTATAAGGAACATCTTAAAGGAAGAGGGAGGGGGTTTAGGGAGGGAATTCCAGATGTTGGGGCCCAGGCAGCTGAAGGCACGGCTGCCAGTGGTGGGGCGATTAAAATTAGGGATGCGCAAGTGGCCAGAATTGAAGAGCGCAGAGATAGAGAGGGCCAAGTCCATGGAGGGATTTTAAAATAATGATGAGAATTTTTTAAATAAGGTGTTGCTAGACCAGGAACCAATGTAGGTTAGCGAGCACAGGGGCGATGGGTGAATGGGTGCGAGTTAGGATACGGGCAGCAGAGTTTGGGATGAGCTCAAGTGTATGGAGGGTGGAAGATGGGAGGCGGGCCAGGAGAGCGTTGGAATAATCAAGTCTGGAGGTAACAAAGGCATGAATGAGGGTTTCAACAGCAAATGAGCTGAGGCAGGTGATGTTGGAGGTGGAAGTAGGTGGTCTTGGCGATGGAGTGGACATATGGTCGGAAGGTCATCTCGGGGTCATATACGACACCAAGGTTGCAACTGGTCTGGTTCAGTCTCAGATTGTGGATAGGGACTGAAGACGATGGCTTCCGTCTTCCCAATATTTAGCTGGAGGAAATTTTTGCTCGTCTGATGAGTAGTGATAAATCGGAAGCAGTGGAGGGGTCGAGAGAGGTGGTGGTGGAGTAGAGCTGGGTGTTGTCAGCGTACATGTGGAGCGTGTTTTTGGATGATGTCGCCGCAGTGACTATCTCCAAGAAGCAAGAGTCTAACCACTGCCTCTTGACATTCAACAGCATTACCATCGCTGAATTCCCTCACCATCAATACCCTGGGGGGTAATCATTGACCAGAAACTTAACTGGACCAGCCACATCAATACTGTGGTGACAAGAGCAGGTCAGAGGCTGGGTATTCTGTAGCGAGTGTCTCACCTCCTTACTCCCAAAGCCTTTCCACCATCTACAAGGCACAAGTAAGGAGTGTAATGGAATACTCTTCACTTGCCTGGATGAGTGCAGCTCCAACAACACTCCAGAAGCTTGACCATCCAGGACAAAGCAGCCCGCTTGATTGGCAACCCATCCACCACTTTATACATTCACTCCCTCCACCACTGGCGTACCGTGGCTGCAGTGCGTACCATCTACAAGATGCACTGCAGCAACTCGCCAAGGCTTCTTCAGCAGCACCTCCCAAACCCACGACCTCTACCACCTAGAAGCACAAGGGCAGCAGGCGCATGGGAACACCTTCACCTGCAAGTTCCCCTCCAAGTTACACACCATCCTGACTTGGAAATATATTGCTGTTCCTAGCTGGGTCAAAATCCTGGCACTCACTCCCTAACAGCACTGTGGGTGTACCTTCACCACACAGACTACAGTGGTTTAAGGCGGCAGGCCTTCACCACCACCTTCTCGATGGCAATTAAGGATGGACAATACGCCCACATCTCATGAACCAATATTTATTTAAAAAAACTGCAGCATGTAGATGAGAAATAGGAAAGGGCCAAGGGTTGCTCCTTGGGGGACTCCAGAGGTCAGAGAGGGAAGAAAAGTCATTTTCGGTGATTTTTTTTCTGGTTATGACTGGGTAGATAAGAATGGAAGCAGGCAAAGGCAGTCCCTCCCAGTTGGATGACGGAGGAGAGGTGTTGGAGGATGGTGTGGTCAACCGTGTCAAAGACTGCAGACAGGTAGAGAAGGATGAAGAGGGATAATTTACTACTGTCAGTCACATAGGATGTAATTTGTAATTTTGGTAATGGCTGCTGTGATTTTTTAACGAGTGGAGAATGCCACAACTCCAGTTATTTACTGCTTATATCTGGCAGACCTATTTCAGTTATTTAGGTGTAGCAAATGATCTTTTGCTGTGAGTAAGCCCCTTTTTTTTACTTCACCTGTCAGTGATGCGTTCATCTGTCGTGATGAATGTAAAAGTCCCTGCTCCCCAGGAGTGGAAAATCCAAAAGGTTAGATATCTTGCTGATGGATCTTGAGGTACTGGGTGGTGTACTGGATTTGTATATTGTCATTTCACTTCTGGAAGTCATATTTTGATGCTGCTTGGACTGATGGTATGAAAATCAAGTAGCTGGAAGGGTCCTATATGCAATGGATTTAAAATATCTTAACATAGTAGATGTAGGTCTTTAGCACAAGCTGTCCATAATTTGGCACTAAACTGACAATCTCAGTCAAAATGTAAGACTATTGGTGTGTGTGGGGCATCTGAGTTTATAGGGAATAACACCAGTGTAAACTGAAATAGGAGCTACATTTCAGGAAGGCATAATTTCACTGCGATTGGATGTGTAAGAGTCATGAAAGTTTAAGAAAGAAAATACTTTAAAATATTGGTTAAATAGTATAATAGTTAATTTACCTGACTGACATTATATTGAGAAACCCCCTATTTTCTTGCTCCAGTAGTATAGTCCGAGATACCCCCTTTATTCTTGCTACAATGGTACAGTCCTTAAGATTGTCACATGGTATCCAGCCATTTTACAGTCTAAGCCACGAGGCTGGAGAGAAGGTAAAAGGCTTTTGAGAGCTGGAGCAATACAGTTTTTGACCGTGTTCGTTTATACGTGTTTTGCTTTGTAATTCTGTTTGTAAGGTGTTATAGTAAACAGTTTAAAAGACAAAGCTACGTTTGGGAACGTTTTATTTCGACACGCGTCTACTCGTTGTTAAAAGCCTCAAAGCCTGGTGGCTGCATGTTTGGAAACTAAGAAGCGCCACTACAGGATGCTTCATATTGCTTTTTCAATGCAGGGTACTGGATTCTGGCTCATTCCTAGTTCCTAGAACTGACAATTAAGTTGCAACAAAACCCCTAAACAACTTTGTGGGATTTGTGATGCACACTTAGCTTGGATTGCTGATCAACTAACAGGCTGCAGTGTGTTGAGATGGAGGCAGGCATGTGGAACATAGTGTGATTGCAAACTCTGCTGTTCTTGTGTCTTTGCCTTCAAATGTAGCATCCATTCTTCAGGGACTGTGAACTTAGGCACATATCATCATGCAAACTGGCCAGAGCCAAATTTTCTTTAAGTCTGACATGTTGAAAATGTGTTTTTTTGATCTGCTGGCATGGAGCTGCCATGTCAAGGACGACAGCTGGGCTGGGATATAATGGTATTTTGTAGAGTTTGACTTTGGCGAGGTCAAGGAAAATTCTGCATAATCTTGCTCCAAGATGTGTTGGGTAGTGTGACTTGTACGTGGACTGTGGAGGAATGAGATTTCCTGTGCCATAATTTGTTGTGCACTTGTAGGGGGTGGCGTGTGCCCAGTCATCTCTGGCCCTGACTGTCTCTGAGCGGTTCGAATCGCTCCCACACCTCTGGGTTCCAGACACTGGACTTGTGTACAGGCGACGATACAGAAAATAGAGTAGACAAGTGGTTTTGGTGCAAGAAAACCGCAATTTTTATTAAAAGGCACAATAAAACACAATCTTGAGAATTACAGGCATATAAAAACAATACACTTATTTGGGAACGGGGAACACACGGCACATCGAGGGAACGGGGAACACATTAAAATCCCCTTACCCTTATCCCACCCCCAATACCTAACTAGATTAAGCTACGAAGGGCCAGGAATTCATGCTCGCCAATTCGAAACCTGTTGATTTAACTGGTCGTGGTTTTGGGGTTCACTCTTGTTGTCCTTTGGGGTCCGTTGTCGTCACGTGGTCACAGGGCGCGGCGATGGAGTTTGTGCAAAGCTCCCTCCTTTTCCTCCGTTAACGTCTTCGTTGGGTACTTTGTCGCGATGGGTCATCGTCTTCTGGCGGTTTGGTCGCCAACGATTTTATTACGGTTGGGGGCTCGGTTGGCAGTCTATATTGTCAATATGATTTTACTACCCATGCTTCGAATGCCAGCTTATTCATCAAACGCCAGCTTATAACTAGGCCGTTTGTCCCCCACCGCGTCTTTCCGCTGCCCTTCTCTGCCTTTATCGGTTTTACCGTTTTTCTCGTCTTGTCTGCCCGTTCGTGGCCCCGTATGTCCTGTGCGTACCCTATTCGGTTTCGTTCTCCTCCCCATGTTTGGCCCCCGGTGTTGTAATGGGCGTCCTCGGTGTCGGGAGCGAGTAAGAGGCGAGAGAGAGAGCGTGGTGGGCCTACAATTATACCCGGTTCTTCACCCCTTATCTGTGCGCCAAATCAGGTCAGTTCTTTGTCTAACTTTTGGCGGGCTCGTCTAAAATGATTACAGTCATTTACTTTAACGACTTCTGGGGCGGTTGTCTCCTTGTTTAATGGCTTCGATATCCTGGCTGTTATTTATGAAACTTAATCGGGTTTTCCTGGCTCGGTGGCCATGTTGATCTGTTACCGATTTATGTATGCAGAAACTTAATGGCCTCAAGATTAGGCCCATTCTGACTTGATCTGTTCCAAGATGAAGAATGCATATTCTGTGTTTACCTAGCTGTCTGGCTTTACAAAGTCTTTCACAGATCCATGCATGTTAGGTTTCGTTTCAGGGCCTGCCTTTTGCAGGGCCTTGCTTTTAAAATCCTGTTGGTTTTGGTCACGAGGTTTCAGAAGCCATTTTGGGTACCCTTTTTAATAACTTGTCCATACAGGGTCCCTTTATCCATAACTTTTGGGGAATGTGGGAATTTTGAGAACCCTACACACTTTTATAGTTGCCATTTGATCTGAACTCCAGGGCATAGCACCACTTTGTGTAAGGAATGAATGCATTACTTGCAGCTGAAAAGTTTCTTAAAAGGAAACATTCCAGTGTGTATCATTTATCTCCAATATAACCTTCATTCAGAGCAAGACTATGCCTAAAAGTGAAGAATTTCCTTTCTTAAACTGGTTAACCTTTTTGTGATGTAATGGTTCTGGCACTAAAATCAGACTTCTTTTGTTAATTTCTTTTCAATCCTACTGAAGGAAAGGATTATGGTGCTAACAGTCCCTCTGGACAGGTGCTGAGAATTCAAAAATCGGCACTGTTGATGCATTCTCATTGTGCGGGCAATATTTATTAGAATGAACAAGATAAAGGAAGGATTTGGACACTTCATATTTAGTATTACAATTTGAAAAGATTATGCAACACTTGTATTAGTGTGGGTAGAATTGGGAACTGGCAAGTTAAAATTATGCACAATGTTTAACATGTCTCAAATATTCTTTATTCCAGATTATGGATCATCTGACGCTGATTGAGAACAAGAATGAATCTGAGCTTGAGGCTTACCTGCGACGTGCCACTAAACAGTCAATGCCTTTGTCAGGTGGAAAGATTGATTCGGAAACAGAAAAGGGTGGTTCTACAATAGTATGTATCAAACTGGGAATAGGTAAAATTTGAGCAATTAAAACTTGATTATTGTGAATCTTAGTTTTTAAGGCAATTGAATTTAATTCTGCTCTTTGAATGTGTAAGAAGAATACTATAGCTGTATTGTAGAATATTTTAATTCTTCCTCCTTCATTCACCTGCTGAGCACATATTGGAGTTGCTGTTATCTTGGGGGTGGGCGAGGGGTAGAAGGAAAGTCATGGAATTGTCTAAGAAATTCATAGCTTTCCTTTGCCATTTTGGCCGGGTGATATTACCTCATTCTATTATGCAAGGCCTTGTTCTTAAAATTGCCTTCTCTTCTTTCCCTCTCCCTCTCTCTCTCTCTCTCTCTCCTTCCCCCCCCCCCCCCCCCTCTTCTGACCATGGTCTTAACTATTGAAGATTTGCACAAATTAATTATGGACAGATGATAAAGATTAGTTTTGTAATATATTTTTGGATTTTGTTTGGATGCAATGCTCTGAAAGTTTTGGCAACATTTCATGAGGGGGTGGGGGGAAGGGGGTGTATGTATCTTGTGGTTCTCTTGAAAGCGTACAAGTGTCAAATGGGGCAGCGTTTCCAGATCTGGAATTTTGACTTTGTTCCCTAAGGTCTTCAACTTTTGAGGACCTGGGAAAGATTGTTAAAAGTGGAATTGAGACACTGAATTCAAGACCGTGTATTGGAGCTTGGGAGGAATAAAGGGAAAGTTCAAAGAGCGGTGACCACAGTAGTGTTGACTAAAACTAGGTTTATAATGGTTGTGTTCAGAAGTTAGTGTGTGGTTTTGCATAAGCAAATCTTTGAATGTAGGAACAGGAGTAGGCCATTCAGCCCCTCAAGCCAGTTCTGCCATTCAATTAGATCATGGCTGATCTGTACTTCAACTCCATTTACCTGCCTTGGTTCCATATCCCTTAATATCCTTGACTAACAAAATCTGAAATTGTTGAACTCAATGAGTCTGGAAGGCTGTAAAGTGCCTAATCAAAAGATGAGGTGCTGTTCCTCAAGCTTCATTTGAACAGTGTAGGAGGCCAAGGATGGAAAGGTCGGACTGGGAGTGGAGCGGAGATTTAAAATGGCAAGCGACCGGAAGCTCAGGGTCACGCTTGTGGACTGAATGGTGGTGTTCAAAGCGATCACCCAATCTGCACTTGCTCTCCCCAATGTAGAGGAGACTGCATCGTGAGCAGCGAATACAGTATACTAAATTGAAAGAAGTATAAGTAAATCGCTGTTTCACCTGGAAAGAGTGTTTGGGGCCCTGGACGGTGGGAAGTTAGGAGATGAAAGGGCAGGTGTTGCATCTCCTGCGCTTGCATGGGAAGGTGCCATGGGAAGGGGAGCCTGGCTAAACTTGTTACATTGAGTAACTTCTCCTTTGACTCCTCTCGCTTGTTCCAAATAAAAGGTGTCGGTATGGGTGCCTGTATCAGCCAATTGTTAAGATACTTGAATAATTTCCTGTGTAGGTGTGTGTGTCTCAATCTTTGGGGGAGCCCTGGTTTTCAGTGGTTTCCCAAAGAATTAAGAAAAATGTGGAGATCAGGAAAATGTTAGTTTTGATCATTTATCTGTGCTGGGTTAGTTGATTTCAACCATTGTGCTGTGGTTAACCTCTGCGCCCATGTTAGGGAAAATCGTTCAGGGTTCCAACCTCGTCTGGCACCATGCCTTTGTGGAGAACATCAGCTTTGGCTCTAATGCTCTTTCTTTCTCTTCTCCCAACTCTAAATAGTTGATTTCCTGCCCATCCCTACTGCTAAGCATCACATGAAAATTGGCCACTTGGATGAGTTTCCAGTGTGCTTGACATCCCACGGAACTTCAGGAGCGTATATAATCGGGGTGGGGGGGTGGGTGCAGGAGGAAGCAAACCATATGTGCACAATGCCCTTGTAGAACATATTCTTTGATGTAGTTTACATTTTCAGAATGAGCTTTTTGCAAAGTGAGGAAATATTAACTGACCAAAATAGCAGCATAACACTGGAAACAATTTGCTGTTCACCCATAACCTGGGAAGATTTTACTATCAAGAAATTTGTAAAGGTTGAACTTTCAGAATAAGGAAGATGTATCTACCTATAGGTAATACAACATTCCCCAACAGTTCAGAACTTCAGTTGCATACATCTATAACACGGTCCTTTTTTATTTTCTAATTCATTGATGAAAGGAACTGTTGAGCAGTGAATAATGCTCAAATTTTAACCAATAACTATACTAATAGAACTTCAGTTTATAAAATCTAATTGATAAGCAAATATCAAGCAACTGATCTGTAGAATGCAGAACAAAATGACCCTTGGAATTGAGAGGGTATCCATTTCTGCAGAATTAATTTTATATGGTAAATTCCACAACTACTGAATCCTAAATTCCAAGTGCAACACACGTACTTAGAATTTAGATTTTTAAAAAGTAATGTTCTATGGTCAGTGTTGTAACTTCATATATTTCTTGTAGGAAGATAAAGAATCAAAAGCAAAGATAAGTGAAACCTTGGCAGAAATATTCAAGAAAATTGGATCCAAAGAAAACACAAGGGAGGCAAGTTTGAATTTTTTTGAATGTTCAAAAAAAATCCATAGATTTATTTCTTAATGCTGTAGTTAGTCTTCACATGCCACGGGCTTGAGTCGTGAAAGAAGTCTTTGACACTGCTGAAATGTTTCAGGACAAATCTGTGCTTCTGACTGCCATCTTTTGGTCCTTGCCAACTTTGTCCAAGATGAGCACTGATTAGTCAGAACTTGAAAATCGAAGAAGAGATTGAAGGATGAATTGTCCTTTGTTGTGCCTGGGCAGTACTTAGTTCCAAGACTGAGCCAGAAGGAAAGAAGGGCAGAGAGATGGTATTTCCTGGGGCTTCCCAAAGTATGTTGTTGGGCCAGCATTACAATGGAATTGAGGCAGGCTGGAGAGTTTCTAGCCCCCTGTTTCATTTTCCTCCTGTATGATTCTTAGGTGCCCTAATAGAGGGGCACATTAAAAAAAAATGGTTTTGCAGCTTATACTGAGTCCTCCACAGGTTGTAAGGTTTGTGGGGGGGCAGGAATCTGAAGATCAAATGCAGGGTTGTCCTGCTCTGGCACTACCAGGCACCTATCCTTTCCCCAGCCTCTAATATGCTCCAATTGGAGCCTCTGAGGAAAATCTATCCTAGATGCTGCCCTTTGGGACTGAAATGCAACTTATTTTGCTTAGGGAGAGCCAGCCTTTGGGTTTTGCATCTCATCATTGATGGGTCTTTAATCCCATTTTAAGGTGAACTTTACCTACTTTAGCATATGCTGCCCTGTTGAACTTTATTCCCCTGGCAATCACAATCTTAGGTGAAACACTTGGTGTCATGCATGATGTGGGTGGCTGCTTAACCCATGCAATGGGATGTCTGCTCAGGTGTAATGTCTTTTGGCCATGTATGCACCCAAGTCAAATCTGGCAGAATGTCAACTTTTTTAATGTTCATTTGTGTCTTGCAGTCAACCAGGCAGATGTTAATGGAGCCTGACAGCAGTTTAATTTTTTTTGGTTCATGTTTTGAAGCCTTCAGAAATGACCAGGCATTGTTGGATAGCATTAGCAGATGTCTTGGTGACCTGCCTGCACCCTCCGAATACTATGAAGAAAAATTTAATGTCCCCATTGGGATGGTACCAAAAAACCTACACCACATATTTATGGTCTATAGTTCTGCTATGTTGTCTGAAGTGTGTTTAATGACCATTGTAGAACTGGGTAATTGCAAGAGAGGTTTGTGGTATGTGGTGATAATGCTGAAATAATAATGAAGGTACAAGCTTTTCAGGTCCTTTACTTAAGTCACAACATCCCTGATTCATTTCAAGGAAACTACATATTACTGTCTTCTAACTCGCTGCGTTACAAGCTCTCAAAATGCACTTTGCATGCACTAAGAGTTTAATGTGCCATTTACACTGAATGTGAGCTGGCTGCAAAAATTTGGAAAATGAATAAGTGCCTATTATCTTGAGGAAATGGAAATTCTGGCTCCTTGTGTAGAAAAGCTTATGAATGTATGGCTTTTGAGAGTATAACTTTTTTAATGGGTGCAGATGCCTGCTACAAAATATTTCTAATGTGGTTTGTTGCCTTGAAATATCAAACCTGGTAAGTGAAGGCAACTTTAACTAGAAGTAGGACTTTATTATGAACCAGCTTTTAATAACGCTTGTAAAAAAATTATCTGACCAAATCTACATAGTATTCGATAATATTTACAGTACAGAAACAGGCCATTCGGCCCAACAGTCCACACAGGCCTCCCCCCCCCCCCCCCCCATGCTGCTTTATCTAACCCCATCGACTAATTCTTCTATTCCTTTCGCCCTCTTGTGTTTAGCTAGCTTCCCGTTAAATGCATCTGTGCTAGTCGCCTCAGCTACTCCTTGTGGGAACGAGTTCCACATTCTAACCACTCTGGATAAAAATGTTTTCCTGAATTTCCTATTGGATTTATTAATGGCTATCATATTTTTGGTGTCTAGTTCTGGTCTCCCTACAAGTGGCAACATCTTCTCTACATCTACCCTATCAAACCCGTTCATAATCTTAATGATCTCTATCAGGTCACCCCTCATCTTTTTTTCGAGAGAAAAGAAAGAGTCCCACCCTGTTCAATCTTTCCGGATAGGTATAACCTTTCAGTTCTGGTATCATCATAGGAAATCTTTTTGCACCTTCACCAGTGTTGTCCTTTTTTATAATTGAGACCAGAATTATTCACAGTACTCAAGTGTGGTCTAACGCAGGTTCTATACAAGTTTAACAAAACTTCTTTGTTTTCAATTTGTTCATTTAGAAATGAACCACTATGCTTTGTTTGCTTTTTTTATGGCCTTATTAACCTGTGTTGCTACTTTCAGTGATTTGTGTATCTGTACCCCCAGATCCCCCTGCTCCTCTACCCCATTTAGACACTTAATTTCCATGGTGTAGGTGGCCTCTTTATTCTTCCTACCAAAATGTACCACCTCACACTTGTCTATATTGAAGCTCATTTGGCAATTACACCCCTATTCTGCAAGTTTATTAATGTCTTCCTGTACTTTGTCACAGGTTCTCTATTAACTATACCCCCCAATTTGAGGTCATCTGCAAATTTTGAAATTCTACTTCCGATTGCAGAGTCCAGTTTATGTAAATAAGTACACAACAGTGGTCCCATCACTGATCTTTGTGGAACATCACTTCCCACCTTTGCCAGTCTGAGCAACTACCTTTAATCCTATCTCTACTGCAGAGCTAACATTGTTCCTCTCTCTGCACAGGGGTTAGCGGAGCTTTATGAGTACAGAAAGAAGTATTCAGATGCGGACATCGAGCCATTCTTGAGGAAATCTTCTCAGTTCTTTCAGAATTACATTGAAAGAGGTCTGCGGCTTGTGGAAAATGAGAGAGAAGGGAAAGGAAGGATATCTTCGTCGTCCAGTTCTGGTAGGACTAATGATTGAATGCAGTAAAAATTTGTGTTCACTTATTAAACAAAGGAAGAAATTATTAAGTAGTCTGAGCAATCAATTTGTCACCTTAATGTTAATTAACTTGGCTCAAACTTTGACATTCCTTCACTTAATTTTTTAAAAATGTGCATCTGTGAAACAGGTTATGGTCCTGTAGTTTTTCAAGTCAGGATTCAGATTTCATATTCTAGCCTACTTTTTGGCTGGTTAGTAACTAAACTTTAAAATCTCTATCTGGCTGCCACCTTTGTGAATTTTTGTGGAGGAAGGGTTGATTAAGGCAGATGTTACTCAATAAAGTCCCTCATTTATTAGAGAAAAGAAAGATCTTTTAAGCTTATTACTGTACAATTGTAGTATAACACAAATGTTCCATGCTCCAAATTCAAATTTTGGGACCTTTCACTATAATCACAACTTCTAAGTCTTGAACATTGAATTGGGAATTTTAAAAGCTGATGATCAAATGGTGAATGCATGCACTAATTACTACAAACATTAACTTTTTTAACTTCAAGGATTACTTCTTGGCGTCATCTCTTAGGATTTTTGAATGGCAAGCTCTGTCATGTATACTATATATCCACCCATCCAGCTAAGTCTGTTTCTGTTGCCTTGTGGATAAGTCAATTTTATGCATATATAATACTCGGTTTAACATTTAAATGCAATTGATCACTGCAATTCTGTACTGACTGCTGTTTGGGTGGAAGAGGAGGAGGGTTCCAGAAAAGCAGAAGATCATGTGGGCAATGGTAAATGAATCTGATTTAGTTTCATGCCACTCGAGCTGTGCATTTAAAAAAAAAAGAGCGAGCCCTGTTGATAGTAATTGGTCACTACATGTAACCCTTCAACCAGCTAATTAGAGGTCTCACCCCCGATAAGGGGAAAATCCTCGGGAAGCAATCAGTGGGTTGTTTTAATGCATCAGCTGGCTAATTTGAGCATCATTGGCAGAGGCCAGGGAACAGGTCAGTAGCCCTCTCCTGTAGTTAGTGCATGGCTGGTGAGATGTGAACAGGACAAGAGAAGAAACATAGAAACATAGAAGATAGGAGCAGGAGTAGGCCATTCGGCCCTTCGAGCCTGCTCCACCATTCAATGAGATCATGGCTGATCATCCAAATTCAGTACCCTGTCCCTGCCTTCTCCCCATATCCCTTGATCCCTTTAGCCTCAAGAAATATATCCAACTCTTTCTTGAATATATTTAATGAACTGGCCTCCACCGCCCTCTGTGGCAGAGAATTCCACAGGTTCACCACTCTCTGGGTGAAGAAATTCCTCCTCATTTCAGTCTTAAATGGCTTACCCCTTATCCCTAGACTATGACCCCTGGTTCTGGACTCCCAGGCCATCAGAAACATCCTTTCTGCATCTAGTCTGTCCAGACCTGACAGAATTTTATAGGTTTCGATGAGATCCCCTCTCAATCTTCTAAACTCCAGTGAGTATAAGCCCAACTGACACAATCTCTCCTCGTACGTCATTCCTGCCATCCCAGGTATCAGCCTGGTGAATCTTCACTGCACTCCCTCCATGGCAAGAACGTCCTTCCTCAGGTAAGGTGACCAAAACTGCACACAATACTCAAGGTGCAGTCTCACCAAGGCCCTGTACAACTGCGGCAAGACATCCTTGTTCTTGTACTTGAACCCTCTTGCTACGAAGGCCAACATACCATTTGCCTTCTTAACCGCCTGCTGCACCTGCATGCTTACCTTCAGCGACTGGTGCACAAGAACACCCAGGTCTCTTTGCACTTCCCCTTCTCCCAATCTATTGCCATTCAAATAATAATCTGCCTTCCTGTCATTGCCACCAAAGTGGATAACCTCACATTTATCCACATTATAGTGCATTTGCCATGTTTCTGCCCAATCACCCAACCTGTCCAAATCGTACTGGAGCTTCATGACATCCTCCTCACAGCATACCCTCCCACCCAGCTTTGTTTCGTCTGCAAATTTGGAGATATTACATCCAATTCCCTCATCCAGATCATTAATATATATTGTGAACAGCTGGGGTCCTAAGACCGATCCTTGTGGTACCTCACTAGTCACTGCCTGCCACTCGGAAAACGACCCGTTTATTCCAACTCTTTGCTTTCTGTCCGCCAACCAGTTCTCTATCCAAGTCAATACCTTGCCCCCAATCCCATGTGCCTTAATTTTGCACGCTAACCTCTTATGTGGGACCTTAACGAAAGCCTTCTGAAAGTCCAAATACACCACATCCAATGGTTCTTCCTTATCTATTTTACCAGTTACATCCTCAAAAAATTCCAGTAGATTAGTCAAGCATGATTTACTTTTTGTAAATCCATGTTGACTTTGTCCGATCCTGTCACTGCTTTCCAAGTGCTCTGCTATTACATCTTTTATAATGGACTCTAGCATTTTCCCCACTACCGATGTCAGGCTTACCGGTCTATAATTCCCCGCTTTTTCTCTGCCACCTTTTTTGAATAGTGGGGTAACATTAGCTAGCCTCCAATCCATGGGTACTGTTCCAGAGTCTATCGAGTTCTGGAAGATGACCAGCAATGCATCTACTATTTCTAGGGCCACTTCCTTAAGTACCCTGGGATGTAGATTATCAGGCCCTGGGGATTTATCAGCCTTCAGTCCCATCAATTTTCCTAACACCATTTCCCTACAAATACTGATTTCTTTCAGTTCCACCCTTTCATCAGACCCTATGTTCCACGGTATTTCTGGGAGGTTATTTGTGTCCTCCTTTGTGAAGACAGAACCAAAATATGTATTTAGTTGGTCTGCCATTTCTTTGCTCCCCATTATAAATTCCCCCGATTCTGACTGCAAGGGACCTACGCTTGACTTCACCAGTCTTTTTCTCTTTACATATCTATAAAAGCTTTTACAGTCAGTTTTTAATGTTCCCTGCAAGCTTACTCTCATATTCTATTTTCCCTTTCTTAATTAATCCCTTTGTCCTCCTTTGTTGAATCCTAAACTGCTCCCAATCCTCAGGATTATTGCTTTTTCTGGCCAATTTGTATGTCCTCTCCTTGGATCTTATGCTATCCCTAATTTCCCTTGTTAGCCACGGTTGAGTCACCTTTTTTGTTTTATTTTTATGCCAAACTGGGATGAACAACTTCTGTAGTTCATCCATTCGGTCTTTGAATGTTTGCCATTGCCTATCCACCGTCAACCCTTTTGAGTGCCATTCCCCAATCAATCCTACCCAACTCGCTCCTCAGACCATCGTTGTTTCCTTTATTTAAATTGAGGACCCTAGTTTCTGAGTCAACTACTTCATTCTCCATCTTAATGAAGAATTCGATCATATTATGATCGCTCCGACAAGGGGCCTCATACAACAAGATTGCTAATTAATCCTTTCTCGTTACATATTTAGAGGTAATACTTTCATCAGAGAAGTGTACATGCTTCCATTTAATATCTTGATATCTGCTCCCCTCTCTCAATCTCTGCCTCTCCCTCGATCTCTGCTCACTCTTCCTGCTCCCCCCCCTCCCCTCCTCACATTCGGGGGTCTTCATTCCCTTCTCCCAATTGAGATCTGTTTTTATCCCTAGTTCAGAGATGCACTCTCCTTGATGTTTGTTTGCCTGGTTTCAGCTGCTGTCTGAAGTTACTGCTACACTTCCCGACTCGTACTTCTGCCTTTCCAAGCTTTTGGCTTATTCACACTGGCGCGATTGAAACCCATCAGAAAATGGATTGGTGATGAGCTTACTAATTAGGAAGAGGCATTAAGGAGCAGAGCAGTAGCACTGTTGTCTTGCCTGCCAAATGCAGTAGTGCTCGAGGAGGGGTGGGGGGGAAGGGGGCGTGTTGGATTTCCAACCCATACCTTGAGAACGGACACGGTAGATTATCTCATTTTGTTTTGATCCTTGTTAACTTAATGGGTACTTGATTTATGTATTTAGCAGGGTTTTCATCACCTCCAGATGAGTTATCATATGTGGCAAGCTCCACTTCCATCCCTTCTGCAGGTAGTACTAATGGAGAAGAAGTCGGTCCAGCCGTTTACTTGGAAAGGTTAAAAATTCTGCGGCAACGTTGTGGCTTAGAAAATAATTCTAAGGTAATATGCATCTTTTTGACTAGCTTCTTCAGGTGTTTTACTATGTGTGTGTTGTAGAATGATCTATGAACAGTTGTTCTGGGACCTAATATTTTACCAATTTAGATTAGCACTGTGTGGAGCATGTAACGAATCTAATTCCAGTGCTTGATAAAACTCCCAACTTTTGCAGATCTTGTGAAGATCTTATAGATTGTATATTATGCTTCAATTATTATCCATCCTGTACTGTCATTGTAATAGTACCAGTATTCAGTTGAGCGTCACATGCTGTGGTATAAACATAAGTCATTTACTACTGTTCTGAGTTTTTTTTGGCTTATCAGCTCTTGCTGTCTAAGGATTGTAGAATTTTACAACATAAATAGGCATTTGGTCCATTTGAGTCTGTACTAGCAAACATCCTTGTGATTATGTATTTTTGATTTGTTCTTGATCACTTCCATCATTCTGTCTGTTATGCCATCTGAATCCCCTGTCCTTGTGTAGTTTAATTAGTACCCAAGAGCATGTTTCTCATGAACTGCCTAGTGCGTGCCCTATTTAAGTGCAGCCCATTGCTCCTGTACCAGGTCATTTTATTCCACCAAAAAATGTTATTGGCTAACTCTGTTTTGTTTCTCTTGTGCAAATAAAAGTAGATATAATCTCTTTCAATGCCATGATGGACATAGAGGAATGTTAAATGGCGAGAATAAGATGAGAGAAATGAGGAAAGAAGCTGAGCAACTGAAAGGGTGGAGGGGGGTGAAAGACACATGTAAAATAGTGAATGATATTAAGGAAGGGGGAAAAAGTAAAAACCACCTCAGATGCACCTCTTTTAGGTCTTTGCAGTGTTTGACAGAGGATACTACCCCAGGTGGTCCAGAAAGAATTGCCACCCACCCAGCAGGACATGCCTTGGTCCCTGCATTCTGCTCCAATCCAGCCATGCCCAACATGGGATAATCCAAGTAAATCCTTGTCAGTTCTTTAGGGGAGTCTGATGTATTGAAATTTCTCTGGCTTCTACAGACCCAGCTCAGCTGCATTAAATATTTAACTGTTGCCCAGTTAATGCTGCTGTTATAATCGCTGAATGAGACACCAGAAATGGCTAACTCAAACAGGAGGCGGCAGCTAATATGGGCACAGCTGTGTTGATGGCAATTAAGTTTTCCAGTTCTATAAGCAACTGCTTCAGAATTGTGAGCAATACTTTGCAGATTCCCACTGTCATAGGCAGAGTGGACATATCCTACAACCCTGAGATCCACTTCAGATCTCTTTGCTCTCTCCTTTTGATTTTGTTTTCTGGTTTTACTTGAATGACGATGTCTCCCAATGCATCCATTTGAGGGTATTATAAAAACCAATGAACAGCCTGAGACAGTGGCCGGGGAGGGGGGATTTATTGGGTTTATGGTGGGGGTTTCGATCTTCCCAATGTATAATAAACGCAGTATTTCGAACTTGGTGCATTTACACTATTTGCACCTTCGAACTCTAATAAGTTAGCTTATTTACTAATTAATAAATGTCCGGTAACCGGGATAAAAGTTCTTAATTTGTGGTAATAAGCCAATCGGAGACCAGTTGGTGACTGAGAACGGTAGACTGATTTACTCTTGCGCGCCCCCCCCCCCCCCCCAAAAAAAAATATTGCTATGTGATGTGTTTGGGGGAGAAGTAGCATGCGTTCTGGTAGTGACTTGTAGCGCAGCCTGATTTTTGGTGGTTGGGCGGGGGGAGAAGAATCAGGTGAATTCAAGCTCACATTTATGCTCCTCATCTTCCTCCCTCTGTTCTTTCCAGAGAGAGAGTTTCGTAAATCCAAATTTTAAACTGGCTAATGTGCGCGTAAGTTTTACTCCGTTTTGCTTTGGGGTTTATAGTAAAAATATAATTAGTTACACTTCCTCATCAAAAATGTAACTTGGTAGTTTAATGTTTCTATTTTCCTGTGTGTATTCCAATTAAATCTGAGTATGGCGCTGACGACCATCCTTTTCTCATCTATCTTGGTGCAGCATGAAGAAAGACAGCCTGCAACCTCACTTCTATCCAAACCAACAGTACCGACAGTTGCATCATCCTCTGAGCTGCTACACAATAAACTCACCCATCTTCGAGATTCACGAGAATACAACCAAGAACAGGAATCTCACCATCCACCAATGCAGACCAACAGTAACACGACCTCAGCAACTAATCTTGATGATCTGAAGAAAAGACTGGAACGAATAAAAAGCAGTCGCAAATAGATAGCCTGTGAATAGCGGTGCAATCATGAAGTTTCTTGAAATAGAAGGCCCCTTCATAACTGTTGGCCTCCTATTGACCTAGTATGTATAATTTTTTCTGTTTTATGTACAATACAGTGACTAACTATGTATTGTGACATAATTCATTCCTGTATATAGGCTTCTGGACTGCATTAACAACAAATACTAAGAACTGTTGTGCACTTGTGAACACTTTCAAACTGACACTTCTAGAACCAGTTAAACTTCTGTACTTCAGTTAGCTTCTCTAATGTTCTCTACTTACTTTCAAACTGAAGAACATCTGGGTAGTATCAGAGTAACTTGTTGGCTACTGTGTATTGCTCATTTCTCCATTTGAAACTTTAATTGCATCAGGTGATAAGATTGAGGCTCCAATAGCTTATTTCAGACCATGCTGCCTGTATTTTCGTTTTAACTAATGCAGCACCATCTATTAAATATTAAGAAAGTCTGTTATCTGACTAGCTCTGTCTGTTTAGTTCTTTTAGAAAGTTTAACTGTTGCTTGTTTTGTGTTTTTCCTCCCCTGTGATCAGCTCCACTTGAAATGTGTTGATTCTGTATGGAATCATGAAGCATGGCATGAGGTTATGAATATTTGAGTGTTTTTTTTAAATAAAGACAATTAAAAACAAAGATCTGTGTTACAATGTTAACCAAATTAAGCTGTATTTTAATTTAAAGAATTGTTAAAGCAATAACTTTTTCTTGTGGATAGTTGTAGCTTTTAAATTGGTACTTTTATAGCTAGGGCCCTGTGTAAGTCAAACTTTTTATAAATTTCATGGAAGGATCATGACCAGAAAGATTTCACAATTGGAAGACATTTTTCTCTCGGCACTGGGGAAGCATTACTAGAAACATAATAAATGATAAATATTTAAATCTGTTTGGGTTCCACTCATTGTTTTCCCACAAACCTGTTGAGATTTAATTTTCGGGGATTTGGGCCATTACTTTTGTGCAAGTCAATCAACTGATCACAATTCTACAAAGAATGGCAGAATCACAATCAACACTGTGAAGCCTCAATGCAACTAGGTAAGTTCATACAAATTTGTGCTTAAAAGATCAAATTTGTATTTTACAAGTGAGATTCATGTTTTTGATAACTTGTGTATCTGACTTACACTGGACCATACCTATAGCTACTAGCAATGTTTTAAAATGGGCATCTATAAATGGGCTTGGGAAGTTGATTTCCCAAAGAGCTTTGTATTTTGGAGTTTAAGGCATGTTATTTTTGAACTAGAACCTACTGGGATAGACAGACAGATCAATGGAAGCATGGAGACTTAAGTGGCCAGTGAAGACTACCTTCAGTACTTTTGTTGTAGGAGACAAACACTATGGTTGGATTTACTTTAATTTGCAGTACAGTTTGAATCTAATCAATCTGGATAATTACTGGTTGTGTATATTTTTATCCAGTTTTTTCTTGAGGTTGTGGAAGCACTTAAAATGGAATTCTTAAAGATTAAAAAAAAAAAATTCTTCTGTTCATCCACATCTCTCTCTGGCTTCTGGACATAGTACCCATTTTGTTCCTTGTTCTTGCTCTGTAGGGCATCACTCACTCATGCTTTTCCCCCACCCAATTCTCTCCGATCATGCCCACTACCTCTTCCTACCCCTTTTATTACAACGCATGCCTCTTTCCCTTTAAACTATCTGCGTCATCCCTGTTTCTTGCCTCCCCTTGCTCTGCTGTAACTTATCTCTCCATTCACTTTTTCCACGAGTAGGGAACTAGAGAAACTAGGGATGTTCTCCTTAGAGCAGAGAAGGTTAAGAGGAGATTTGAGAGGTGTTCAAAATCATGAAGGGTTTTGATAGAGTAAATAAGGAGCAGTTGTTTCCAGTGACAGAAGGGTCACTAACCAGAGGACACTGATTTAAGATAATTTGCAAAAGTTGACATGGGGGGGGGGGAGGAAATATGATCTGGAATGCACTGTCTGAAAGGGTGGTAGAAGCAGATTCAATAATAACTTTCAAAAGAGAATTGGATAAATACTTGAAAAGGAAAAATTTGCTGGGCCTATGGAGAGGAAAGTGGGACTAATTAGATAGTTCTTTCAAAGAACTGGCATAGGTATAATGGGCTGAATGGCTAGAGACAGCCAACTCTGCCCTTCCTGTCACTACCCTGAAACTTTGTTCTCTTAAAATTAACTAGAATGTGTAAAGAAACTGCCTGCCTATCTTCTCGCTGAGCTCTCACTTCCCTTTCTGTGCTCTCTTGTTAGAAATTAGAATCTCACAAGTGTAAGTGATTTGTGTTGACTTTTTCTGCATGTCAGCACAACACAAGTGATACTTAGTTGGCTTCAAGGCTCAACTTTGTAGTTACTCTTTAAAAATTGAAGTAAAATTAAATGATAGATGCACTCTTTCTGATTTGAAGTCTCTCAGCACAGTCATTTATCACAAAGGAAGAAATACTGGCATCGTAAATCCCCAAGTATCACTGTTTCCAAATAAGACTTTGACATCTGATACCGCAAAGGAAATCTCTGCTCCCAAGTTGCACAGAAAATTGAACAGGATTAAGAAACACAAGATTTGCTTTGTGTTCAACATCAGTATGATTTCAGGGAATATATTTTGGGGCCCTTCGGGTCCGACACAAATCTCCAGTATCGGCCATAACTTGGCAGGTTTGTTTGTAGGCTGATGTCAAAGTGATCGAGGACATCAGCCCACTTCTGCACAATGACAGCTTTCAATGTACCTATAGGGACAAAAGATTGAACTTTGTGTTTTGAGCATTCCTATTAGGAGTGCAAAAAATCATCAGAACCCTTATTAGCAGTCAAGGTTTTTATGCATATGATCACAGGTAATCTGAGGATCGCTTGTCTGCAACTTCCATATTTGATTTGGCTGGCAAGAATAATGAAAACTAGCAGAGCCCCCATGCTGTTGCTCACCGTGAAACAGGGTTACATTGTTTGCAAATGGGGCGCTACTGTTCTATTGGAAGCATTTAGAAGCAACTGGTAAATTCTTGCTAAAGATGATGCAAGTATTTTTTTAATTGGGTCCTGGAAAAAATATATTATCTTAGAAACCACACTCATTTATGGGGTGTAAACTGGAGCAGAGCTGGAGGAACATATCTGGCGGATTTCCAATCCTTGTTTCCTGCACTGGCAACTTGGGGGTAAGTCTTGCTGTTTCTTACAGGAAGCTGGTGTAAGTGCTTGATTGGTCTGTAGGTGGGCTCCACTATGCCTGATTCCAATAGTAATTGTGATTAAGAGATCCTGATGTCCCACCAGGTCTGTGGAGGTGTTGCTCCAATAGTGCTGCTGCTGAAGGCACATGCCCCACATTTGTAAATGATTCATGGATTTTGGATGGGATCATGCCAGGGGCAGACCAGCAGGTATAAGATCTACCCTGTTGTACTTCCAATGGAACTTCTGAAATTCCTAGGCTATAGTATTTTCCTTAACAATCTGCAAATGTGGGAATTTACTTCCTGCCCTAAAATGTAGCTGTTTATAGCAAATACTTAAATGCATGAAAACTTTTTTTGATACAGTTTTTCCCTCTGCTAAATAATCTCTGCAACCTTGCCTGTGTGCATGTTAGATCTTTTTGGCGAAACATTTTAAATTCTGCACTTTTATTCAGAAACTATTATTAGTCATTCCATAGCTTGCCACTTATGAGGAAATCACTGAGTACTATGTATAAAATTAATAAAAGAAAAGCAGATCTTAAGTATTTTGAATTGATCACAATGTAAAAATTATGCTATTCAATTTGGCTTTGTTTGAAATTCAATTTCTTACACCTGTGTAAGAATATAGTAACTTTTTTCAGAAATTATCATTTTTTGACTGCTTTTTAAAAAAAAAAAAAATTTCTGAAGGTTTTTATTCAGTAATTTTCTATTGATGTCAGAATGGAGAAAGGTAAGCTAATAAACAGGAAGCCTTGGTGTGCTTTTTGAATGGCCAGTCCTGTCAATAGGGTATGCAGGTACATGATGGGAGCCGTAGCCTACCAACTTGAATTTCTTCAGGTAATGATCTGAAAACTTGCATGAATTTTGGGCTTCCAATGAAATATTATTGTAGACAATTCAATCACAAAAATTCTGCAAGTATAAGAAAGATTAATTTTCTTGTAAATAGTTATCATGTTCAAACCTTTCCAGTTATAAATGCTTAGATTACTGGAGAAACTAAACTGATGGCCAAAAGATTATATCGCTGTTAGTTATGCGCAACTGCTGCAGCAACTTCAGGCAAGGACAGATGCATCATTAAAAATGCGGAAATAAACAAGTTGCTGTCGGGCGATGCGCTGCTCTGCTAAAAGCTTCGTGAGAACGGCATCTCGCTGACTGGCTCCCCATTCAAATGCATTAAGATCCACCTCTCCACTGTATTTAAATTGTCAGACTGCCTGTCCGACAGCCAGTACTGGATGAGCAGAAATTTCCTAAATATTGGGAAGACCGAAACCATTGTTTTCGGTCCCTGCCGCCAACTCCATCCCTCTCCCTGGCAAACTGCCTGAGGCTGAACTAGACTCTTCGCAACCTTGGTGTATTTGACCCAGAGATGAGTTTCCGACCACACATCCGTGCCATCACCAAGACTGCTTACTTCCACCTCTAACCGCCTGACTCTGACCCTGCCTCAGCTCGTGCTGCTGAAACATCCATCCATGCCTTTGTTACCTCCTAGACTTGACTATCCCAACGCACTCCTGGCCAGCCTCCCATCTTCCACCCTCCATGAACTTGAGCTCATCCAAAATTCTGCTGCCTGTATCCTAACTTGCACCAAGTCACGTTCACCCATCACCCCTGTACTCGCTGACTTACATTGGCCCCTGGTCCGGCAATGACTCTCTTTTTAAAATTCTCATCCTTTGTTTTCAAATTGCTCCATGGCCTCACCCCTCCTTATCTCTAACCTTTTCCAGCTCTACAACCCTCTGAGATCTCTACACTCCTCCAATTCTGACCTCTTGTGTACCCTCTTTTAAGTGCTCTACCATTGGCAGCTGTGCTTTCAGCTGCCTTGGCCCTAAATTTAGAATTCCCTCCCTAAACCCCTCTGCCTCTGCATCCCTCTCTCCTTTAAAATACTCCTTAAAAGCTACCTCTTTGACCAAGTTCTGCCCTAATATCCTTTTGTGTCTTGGTGTCAAATTTTGTTTGATAACACTCCTGTGAAATGCCTTAGGATGTTTTACGACATTGAAGGTGCTATATAAATGTAAGTTGTTGAGCAGTGTGAATTTCCTATATTTGCATAGTAGATGTGAAGTGAACTTGCCACAAAGTTTAGTCAAGCCATTTCAAGTCTCAATGCCCTTTTAATGATGTGATTTGTGTTAATTACTGCTAGTCAACTTCTGGCACTGAAAATGAACTATTACAAGTGTGGCGTCTCTGTCCTTCAGGTTTTCATTGTTGGAGATTTAAAATGACCTTTCTTGCCCTCACTTTAGTCTCTTTGGCTTCCTTCTCCATCCTCATGCTGTTAATTTCACAATTTTTGAAATTGGATTGAAATCTGTTTGGTTCAGGAGATGCACAGTTGGAGATCAACAGTTGCTTGCCAGATGCCTGTAGAAGGTGCCACACTGATTCTATCTCTCACTTCCAGCAACTTGCAGTACAAAATAGCGACATTCAACAGAAAAGGGCAAGTCTAACGGTGGGCACCATTCATTGCCCTCCTACAGGAAATTTTGGGCCATGGAGTGATTTTGCTTCTTTTTGTTGGCTGTTGCCGCTTGTTCATTTTTGATTTAAAGTTCTTTTGAACTTCATGATTGGTTTTCATTTCCTGTTTCCTTTCTTTCTCTTTCTTGCATGTTGATATGCTCAATTTGATTTGTTGGTGTTTAATAAATGAAATTTCATTCAATTATGCCTGCATGCAAAATTTACATATTGAAATAACACACTTAGCAGATAAAACGTGCATGCTTGTGTGTATTTAAGTTTGAGACACTCCTGTGTATGATCAATTCAAGCCCCATTAGATGATAAACCAAGAAACTATTCTTTCATCCAGTGAAGTTTTCACTTTCCATTCTTGCCGTTCTTTTAGCCCTAACTCTACCGTTCTCCACTTAGCAGTAGAATATGAGAGCGCAACAGATGGTAGTTTTTGAGCTTGTGATCAAAATTTGGAATTGCAGACTGTTTCACAAGAGGAACTGAGGATTCCAATTCCAAGATGGGAGAAAGTGAAGTAGCTTCACTTAAGGAAATAAAGCTTGGTAGTAGTGGTCTGGATGCATTCTTATTTTGTCAGCTTGTCATCCTCTACGCAACACTAAGTAATCTGTCTGATTGTAAGTATTTTGCAGGCATACAGAACAAACTTTTTTGTTTGTCAGCCCACAAAACCTAGAGATGAGATTGAAATGCAAGCCCTGATTTTCAGTTTTTTTAGTCTTTTCCTCTTTGATGCATTTTACATTTCTGTGATGTAATTTGCATACAATTTGCTACAGATTGTGTAATGCAAGAAATTGAATTGTTTTATCGCATGTGTGTGGAGGGTGGGTACATTTGCATAGCTGCTAGTATGTTGACTGAATATGTTGTCTTTATGTGAAGCAACTTTCATTAATGAGAAATTTAATCTGTGATCTTGAAATGCTATTAATGGAATTTAGTTGGAATTTTTTGGTAAGTACACTAAGCAGCCAGTTTAAACTTTTAGCTACCTGGCCTTTTGTAACTTACAAGATTACAGAAAAATTATGCTCTAAGCTTGTGGCTTTTCTAATAACTACTTGTAACAGGGCGACACATTCTGCTCTCGTTCCTTCTCAAACCTCAAATTTTAAAATGTACTAGTTGATCTCCAACGTCATTGCATGGGAGTTAAGGCCAAGTGCATTATTCCGGTCGAGCTGGATTAGAAGGCTGGGGATAACTGCACCCAGGTAAGTATGGGAGTGGTGGGGGTAAGAGGGAGAAACAGATCATGGGAAATTGGTGGATGGCCCTGGGTCAGGGTGATTCTCTTCTCACTGGGGGTGTGAGGGTAGTTTTTTCAGCTCATTGGGGAGGGGGGCGGGGATGGAATGGGAATACACAGGATTGCTGAGTCAGAGGAAAGGCTGGCAAATGTGCCTGGAGAGGATTGCTTGGTTACAGTGCAGGAAGACCATGGAAGGATCTGATGAGGTTGGAGTTTGGTGAGGATAGGGTGATGGGAATGTATGACCTTGCGCAAAAGAGAGGCATGGTTCCAGGTTTGACCTTGTAACATTTTAGCGCTTCCCTTAACCATCAGTCCCTTGCTCGTCACTTCCATGATCACTCCCGACTCTTACTCAGCTCTTGACCACTCTAAGACCCCCGTGACAGCCTAATGGTCACTGACAACCATCCACTGTTGGCTCTCCTCAGGCACTTCTTTGACTCCCAAGCCCACTTTCAAAACTGCTGTAATTACCCCACACAATAACACATGTAGTCATCTTCCAATTACTGATCTGTCTCCAACTTGCTATTCTCAGGTACTGGAACATATTGCTGCCACACAATTCAGTGCTCACCTCTTAACACTCTGTTCAAGTCGCTTTAACTGAGTTTCTGAGCTGCCCACAGCACTAAGATCACCTTGATCAAAGTCACCAATGACTCTGACTGTGACTATTACATTATTCCTCCCTGACTCCTATACGGCCTTTGATATGATTGACCCAAATGTCCTTTACCAATGCTCCTTCATAGCACTTCTTTTGTGATTCCAGTCCTACTGATATTGGGAAACGAGCATTAAATTTATTTTTGCACAAAGCACTTTCATGCATCTGCTCTCACATCATTGATATACAGACAAACCTCTTTACTATAAGCTCTACAGTTTTCATTATTTCTCCTGTCTTGAATGGATATATCCAGTGTGCCCCTAATTGCCATCAATAGCCCCTCCTATTTCTGATGTATAAATTTCCCTTTAACATCATCCATAAGCCTGGGACTGGCTTTATCTCTCCATTACTACTCTCTATCCCATACAATCATTGTACTGTCTGCCTACTTGTCCAACATCAAATTGTGGATGAGCAAGAATTTACTTAAACTCTGGATAAAACAAAACTATCCTGTTTGCCCTCTACACTCTAGCCTCTGATCCTCTGCCCACTCAATGCCAACCCAACAGTACATAGTCCCCAACTCCTATTCAACCATGAGCTGAGCTTCAAACCTCTCATCCAATTTATCATCAAAACTGTCAATTTCCACTTCTGAAACATTGCCCATCTCTGCACCTACCTCAACCCAACTGCTGTTGAAACCCTCATTCATACCCTTGTTCCTTTTGGATTTGACAGGTATTTAAAAAAAAAAAAACATGCAAGCTGGTAACATGCAGCCCAAATACAAAATAACTGAACTCTCACCTTCCACAGTTGCAAGTTGTACTAAGGCTTTTTTGTTATCATTACACCACAGTAGGAGACCCATTGAGCCCGTGCCGGCTCGCTGCAAAAGCACTTCAGCTAGTATCACTCCCCCGCCCTTTCCCTGTAGCCCAGCAATTTTTTTTTCCTTCAGGTACTTCTCCAATTCCCTTTTGAAAGCCACGATTGACTCTGCCTCCACCACCCTTTCAGGCAGTGTATTCCAGATCCTAACCACTCGCTACGTAAAAAAGTTTTTTCTCATGTCGCCTTTGGATCTTCTGCCAATCACCTTAAATCTGTCTCCTCTGGTTCTCGACCCTTCTGCCAAT
Source organism: Somniosus microcephalus (assembly GCF_052327205.1). Taxonomy (NCBI): domain Eukaryota; kingdom Metazoa; phylum Chordata; class Chondrichthyes; order Squaliformes; family Somniosidae; genus Somniosus; species Somniosus microcephalus. Next base: position 88,560,319 of record NC_141001.1, read on the forward strand.
GGGAATAGTTTCTCTCTACTCTGTCTAGACCCCTCATGATTTTGAACACCTATCAAATCTCCACTCGATCTTCTCTGCTCTCAGGAGAACAACCCCATCTTCTCCAGTCTATCCGCATAACTGAAGTCCCTCATCCCTGGAACCATTTTTGTAAATCTTTTCTGCACCCTCTCTAAAGCCTTCACATCCTTCCTAATGTGCGGTGCCCAGAACTGGACACAATACTCCAGTTGAGGCCGAACAAGTATTTTATAAAGGTGGTTCATAACTTCCTTACTTTTGTACTCTATGCCTCTATTTATGAAGCCCAGGATCCCGTATGCTTTTTTAACTGCTTTCTCAACCTGGCCTGCCACCTTCAATGATTTGTGCACATATACCCCCAGGTCTCTCTCTTCCTGCACCCCCCTTTAGAATTGTACCCTTTCGTTTATATTGCCTCCTTGTTCTTCCTACCAAAATGTATCACTTCGCACTTTTCTGCGTTTTCATCTGCCACGTGTCTGCCCATTCTACCAGCCTTTCTATGTCCTCTTCAATCAAATCAACTTTTATTGTCATTGTTAGTGCACAAGTGCAGTACAACGAAATGTAGTCTATCCCTATCCTCCTCTCTGTTCCCTATACTTCCAAGTTTAATGTCATCTGCAAATTTTGAAATAGTCCAAGTCCATATATATCAAGAAAAGCAGTGGTCCTAGTACTGACCCCTGGAGAACACCACTGTATACTTTCCTCCAGTCTGAAAAACAATCGTTCACCACTACTCTCTGTTTCCTGTCACTTAGCCAATTTTGTATCCATGCTGCCACTGTCTCTTTAATCCATGGGCTTCAACTTTGCTGGCAAGCCTATTTGCTAGCGCTTTATCAAACTCCTTTTGGAAGTCCATGTACACCACATCAACCGCATTAAGGGAGGTAAAAAGCACGGAGTACTGCTTCAATAGAGTACTAAACTCGGGAATTTGGTGAGTGAGGGAAGTTGGTGAGGTGGGGGTGAGAGGTGCTGCATGATGCATAAAAAGATATAAACAGCTAGGGTTAAATTAGGACAATGGGCTAAGTTAGAATCTTACTAAATTTAATAAATTAAACAAGGTTATTACCTAGATTAAATACTATTAATAGACAATTGAGTATTTCAAAACTTGAAAACCTAATTAGTTAAATAAAATACAATAGAGACGGCAGGGCAGGTGATGTGTTGCAGCTGTACCATGTGGGAGCTGATGGACTCCAGTGTGATCCACAGCAACCACATCTGTAGTAAGTGTCAGCAGCTCGAGGAACTTGGCTCAGAGTTGATAAGCTGGAGTCCGAGCTTCGGACACTGCAATACATCAGGGAGGGAGAAAGTTACCTGGACACTTTGTTCAAGGAGGCAATCTCGCCCCTTAGGTTAAATATTTCAGATTTGGTCTGTGGTCAGGGACAGGAGGGTGTGACTACAAATGAGGCAGGAATGGGGATCCAGAAGGTAGCACTGGAGGAGACGGGCCTTGCACTTGTCCAACAGGTATGAGGTTCTTGCAGCCTGCGTGGACGAGAGCAGGGACTGCAGGGAGGATGAGCAAACTGACTACAGCACTCTGGTACAGAGGGCCATTCAAGTTGGGGGAGTAAAAAGGAATGTAGTAGTGGTAGGGGGCAGTATAGTTAGGGAGATACATACTGCTCTCTGCAGCCGAGAGCGTGAGTCCCGAAGGCTGGGTTGCCTGCCCGGTGCCAGGGTTAAGGACATCTCCTCAGGGCTGGAGAGGAACTTGGAGTGGGAGGGGAAGGATCCAGTTGTCATGGTCCACGTAGGTACCAACGACATAGGAAGGACTAAGGTTCTGCTGAAGGAGTTTGGGCAGCTAGGGGCTAAATTAAAGAGCAGAATCACAAAGGTAATAATCTCTGGATTACTACCCGAGCCATGAGCAAATTGGCATTGGGTCAATAAGAGCAGAGATTTGAATGCGTGGCTCAAGGATTGGTGTGGGAGAAATGGGTTTTGATTCATGGGGCACTGGCACCAATACTAGGGAAAGAGGGAGCTGTTCCGTTGGGACGGCTTCACTTGAAACGTGCCGGGACCAGTGTCCTGGTGAATCGACTAACTAGGGCTGTAGATAGGGCTTTAAACTAAATAGCGGGGGGGGAGGGATACGCTGAGCGGAAATTTTAAAAGTCAATGATAAATGAAAAGGCAAAAGTGCAGGGTAGCGATAGGGGTAATGATAACCAGAGTGTGACAGGAAGGGACAGAGCATACAAGCATAAGAGTACATGAGCAAATAGGCTCAGAGTAGGGAAAAATGGTAAAAAGACAAAATTACCTGAATGCATGCAGCATTTGTAACAAGATAGATGAATTGACGGCACAAATAGAAATAAATGGGTATGATCTGATGGCCATTACAGAGACGTGGTTGCAAGGTGACCAAGGCTGAGAACTGAATATTCAGGGGTATTTGACATTTCGGAAGGATAGGCAGAAAGGAAAAGGAGGTGGGGTAGCTCCGTTAATGAAGGATGAGATCAGTGCAGTAGTGAGAAATGATCTTTGCTTGGAAGATCAAGATGTAGAATCAGTTTGGGTGGAGATGAGAAATAAGGGAAAGAAGTCCCAGTGTCTTGGCCAACATTTATCCATCAACTAACTATCAAAATAGAGTAACTAGTCATTTATCTCTTGTTGGTGGGACCTTGGTATGTGCAAATTAGCTGCTGCATTTGCCCACAATAATGATTACATTTTAATAGTAATTCATTGGCTTGCAAAAGATATGACTGGGAATAATCCAGCAGGGGGAGCTATTGACAGCAAAAAGGGATAGAAGTGGAAAAGTTCTGCCAAGCTGGTAGTGTAGGTAACATTGAAGGGAAGTTAATATTCAGAAACCTGGGACACAAGCCATTATGTTAAGGTAGTGCAGGAAAGAATAGGTGAAAATCTGATGTCAAGAATTTGAGCAGTGTTATCAAGCTAGTGTTGTGATATTAACCAGCTACATAGCAAAAAAAGATATTTTACTGATAATTATCCATTTAGATCTTCTTGCAAGTGTATCATCAGTTAGCTCCACAGCACTCATGAGGGCTGCTGCTGGGCCCTCCCCTTCCCATGGAACTTACCTGAGGATTGCTGCCGGTGTGATTTGACTTTGAATTTGGAGGTGTTTAATATTTTAAGTATTTTAATCCAATATTTTAATAATCCAATTATATAATTTTAATGATTACTTAAAATGAGAACCTTTTGTGAATTCTAGATACAGATTTAAGGTAGTTGGTTAAAGGACCAAAGGCGATATTAGAAAAAACTTCTTTACACAGCGAATGATTAGCATCTGGAATGCACTGCCTGAAAGGGTGGTGGAGGCAGACTTAATCAAGGCTTTCAAAAGTGAGTTGGATAAGTGTACCTGAAGGAAAGAAATTTGAAGGGCTACAGGGAAATGGCAGGCGCCTGGGACTAGTTGAAGTGCTCGTGCAGAGAGCTGGCACGGGCTTGATGGGCCAAATGGCTGCCTACGTAACCATTCTACGATTGCTGGTTCAGTTATGCCAGCCAAGCCTGGGAGCAGTTGAATAGTTTAGGGTTTATCGATCCCCTTTTATGAACATCAACTAGGGACACACGTCTGCACACACTTCAATGGAAATAAAAATCAGGAGCGATGTAAAATCAGTTGCCGACTTGGTATTGTCTGTTTAACGCTATCACAAAAAGCCAAGATCTACCCCTTGCGTCCAAATCCCTTTTCAGCAACAGCTATCAAAAATGTTCAGGAATGCAATGACTTGACTGAGAACATCTAAATATTTGGAATACAGGTTTCAAAAGACAGAAATTGTTCTTTCAATAACTCATTGCTAATCTCTGCCATGCATATCCCGTACATAATTCATTCTTCATAACCTTAATGCAAGAACTCCGCAATCCACGATAGCAAAATACTGTGGATGCTCGAAATCCGAAATAACAGAAAACGCTGGAAAAATTTAGCAGGCCAGGACAGCATCCGCGGAGAGAGAAAGAGTTGGTGTTTCAGGTTGATGACCTTTCGTCAGCAATCCAACTTAGCATGATTGAGCCAACTGCATTAAATATGACAAATTGGCCAGAGAAGAGCAATGTACAATGTTGTCCCATCAATTTATAGTGGCTACGTAAAGGGTCTCCATGATTATTGCAATAGACATTAGGAACTTTCAAAGCTACATATTATGTCCGTGTATAATTGAGACACGGACTGCAGGAGTTGATTATAACAAGTCTTTACTGAATGGAGGCAACCTGGAAACTGAAACTACAGAAGCCTGCTAGGGCCTTTTATACAGGGGTGGTCACTGCCGGTACTGCAGTCTGAGACCAGTTATTCCCTTAAAGGTACATACACAACAATTCCTCCCCTTTTAGATAAACAGTACATAACATTCATTTAACAACTAAATAATAACTAATTACAATTACGGTTGCTAGATACATTGGTTGAAGTTAAGCAATTATAAGTTCAGTCTTTGAGGAGGCTTCCTGATTCTGTCTGGATAACGCCTCTTTGGGATATCAGGTTCTTCTGACAAGGTTGAGTCGGGATCAATGTCATTGGTTCGTCTGCTTCCAATATCACCGATTCGGCGGTAGATGCCATTGGTACTTCGGTTTCATCGCCAGGTGTATCAGATCGTGGTGTGGAGTTGACGTTTTCCAGTGACTCTAGAATCTGGTCAGCATAGCATCTTACAATGCTCTCTCCAACGTCCATGGTATACATTAGAGGTCCTTGCCGTGTACAGATCGTTCCTGGCTGCCATTTCTCTGTGCGGTAGTCCCGGGCCAAAACTGGTTGACCTATCTTAAAACTCCTGGTCGGCCTTTCATTCATATTCTGAAACTGCCTGTTCTCCACATCTCTTCTGACGTTTGGCTTAACCAAATCCAAGGGGCATCGTAGTCTTCAATTGAAGAACATCATGGCTGGAGTTTGGTTGGTAACCGCATGTGTCGCATTCCGGTAGGCAAACAAGAAGTTATCCACCTTGTGTTGTAGGGGTATATCTTCATTACACGTTGCCTTGATAGCCTTCTTGAATGTTTGAACAAACCTCTCGGCCAATCCATTAGTGGCTGGATGATATGGGGCGGATGTGTAATGCTTAACACCATTGTTCTTTAAAAACCTCCGGAACTCTTCAGACACAAACTGTGGTCCATTGTCAGAGCAAATCTGTTCAGGCAGCCCATTCCTGCTGAATATGGTTCGTAAGACTGTGATAGTTTTTTCTGTGGTGGTTGAGGACATTTTTATTACCTCTGGCCACTTTGAATGTGCATCCACCGCAATTAAAAACATCGAGTCCATAAAGGGACCAGCAAAATCAATGTGCACCCTTTGCCATGGAGATGAGGGCCACTCCCATGGATGTAGAGGGGCTTGTGGTGGGGCGTTTTGGAACTTCTGGCATCCTGTGCAGCTCTTGGTCATCTCTTCGATTTCTCTATCGATTCCCGGCCACCACACAAACGCTCTGGCTAAGTTTTTCATTTTTACCCCTCCCAGATGACCCTCATGAAGCTCATTGAGCACTCTATCCTTCAATTTGGGTGGAATTATTACTCTGGATCCACACATCAAGGTTCCTCTGCACACTGACAGCTGTTCTCTTCTCGGCGAGAATGCTGGCAGCAGTGGTTCGCCATGTGCTGGCCATCCCTTCACCGTTAAATCATAGACCCAGGAGAGTGTCGGGTCATTTCGTGTTTCCTCTTCTATGTTTGCATTCATCACAGGGAGACATTCGACTATAGTCGAGTGGAATAACTCCACTGGATCCACTGCCAGTTCTTCTTCCACCGTCGGTAACGGTAGGCGCGACAATCTATCAGCATTCCCATGCTGTTTAGTTCCTTTGTACTCGATGTCATATTGGTATGCCCCTAGGAAAAGGGACCACCTCTGCAGCCGTTGTGCCGTCATTATCGGTACGCCCTTCTGAGGGTTGAAAATGGAGACGAGAGGTTGATGATCAGTTAGTAGAGTAAATTTCTGACCGTGCAGGTAGTGATTGAACTTCTTCACCCCCCACACCAGGCTGAGGGCCTCTCTGTCAATCTGGGCGTAGTTATGCTCGGCTGAAGTTAACGAGCGTGACGCAAAAGCTATCGGCCTCTCTGAACCATCAAGGAATTTATGTGACAGTACCTCCCCAATGCCGTAGGGAGACGCATCACACGCCAGTCTTATCGGTAGTGATGGGTTGTAGTGAGCCAATACTTCTCTTGAAGTGATTAGGTCCTTACTCTTCTGAAAGGCCCGCTTACATTCATCGCTCCATTTCCATGCTACTCCCGTTCGTAGTAGGGCATTCAGTGGATGCAGAATTGTGGACAAATTCGGCAAAAACTTACGGTAGTAATTCACCAATCCGAGGAATGACCTCAGTTGCGACACATTTTCAGGCGCTGGAGCCTTAACTACTGCTTCAATTTTGTCAGGGGACTTATGCAACCCCTCTTCATCAATCACGTGGCCACAGTACGATATCTGTTTCTTAAAAAACTCGCACTTGGGGCGATTGGCTCGTAGCCCATGTTCACGTAGTCTAGTGAGCACCTGCTCTAGGTTGGCAAGGTGTTCACTGTCATCTTCACCTGTCACTAGGATGTCGTCCAAGCAACACTGAGTCCCCGGAATCCCTTGCAGGACTTGTTCCATCGCTCTTTGCCATATCGCCGGAGCTGATGCTACTCCGAATACCAGTCGATTATACTGAGTGTTTATCGTGAGATACTTCCTAGAGGATTCTTCAACCTCCATCTGCAAATATGCTTGTGCTAGGTCAATTTTTGTACAACGCTTCCCTCCAGATAGTGAGGCGAAGATATCTTCTATCCTTGGAAGAGGAAATTGTACTGTGTGAAGGACTGGGTTCACCGTCACCTTGAAGTCCCCACAGATGCGAACCTTCCTTGGCTCCTCAGACTTATTGTTTAACGTTTTCTTCATGACAGGAACGATGGGTATCACCCACTCGCTCCAGTCTACCTTAGATAACATGCCTGCATTCTTCAGATTCTCCAGCTCTGCCACGACGGCTGGGCGAATTGCATATGGTACCGGTCTTGCTTTGAAAAACTTGGGAATTGCATTCTCCTCTATTTTTCTTGAGGCAGTTACACCTTTCAGAGTGCCCAGTTCTTGTTGAAATACCTCTTTGGCGTCAGCTAAGATTGTTGACAATCGTCCAGGAGTGACATCGTCATCCTTTTTACCAGCCACCGTCAGTGCCTGAATGGAGTGCCAGTCTAAACTTATCTTTCTGATCCATTCACGTCCCAATAACGGTGGTCCACCATCTTGCAGAATGTAGAGATACAATTTCCATATTTTCTTGCCGTTGTATTCGACAGGCACCCTTATTTTTTCCTCAGGTATACTTTTTGCCCCGTATACGTCCTCAAGACAATGGATGTCTCTCTCAAGGGTATGTGTGAGAATAGCCACTCGTAGTCTCGTCGATTCATGACGGTTAGAGCTGATCCTGTATCCAATTCCATTTTGACTTGGGACCCTGCTATCGTGAGGGTGACCCAAATGGTTCGGTGATCCTCTTTTGCGATTACGTTGTGAAGTTTGAGACGGCTTAGTCTCTTGTTCCCGGATTCACTATCGCTCATCTGGTCTTCGGAACTACTGTCCGTCATCTTTTGTCCTTTCTTGTACGGTTCCTTAGTAGCCTTTTTGTTGTCGTTGGTCTTCTTCCCAGACCTGCAAACTCATGCAATGTGTCCCTGTGGTGTATGTAACCTGTTCCACCTTAAGAAAGGTACTACTTTCTTTGGCTGCTGTATACGTAATACCGGTGGTGACCACACCGGTATATAAGCACAGTGTAATAATATTGTATTCAGTTTAGTCCGACCTCCAACCAGTAAAAACTTGTTGAGTTTACTCTTGTGGTCTGTGTAGTAATTCTCACTATAACACACAGACTTAACAGTGGCGACGAGTCCGATTCTTACCCTGCTGCAGTAATTTCCACGACGACTTCGTCCACAGACAGGACGTCGAAGAGAGGTTTCCACCCTCATCACCTACGGGAAGACACGTCGAGCGGCAGGCATCGAGCAACCGGAGTGCAGAAGACATCCTGACCTCGAAGCCTCCATCAGCGACTGTCAGCTTCTTCTACTACCTCGTGGTGGGTAAGCCGGGCAGTGACGCGACAGAAAGTCAACCGCGTTGGCTGTACAGACGGGGCTGGGAAGACGGAGGAATAAGGGCGGTGAGGTCGATCGCGACCAGAGATACGGGCCGGGCCGCTTTCGAGCGAGAGGCGCAGCGCGGGACATCGATCGCGACCGGAGATAAGGGCCGCATTCGGGCTAAAGGCGCAGCGTCTGGGGAAACTGAAGGCGCGAGAGCCGCGGTGAAGCGGAGACAGCGTCGGGGGATGGGTGAAGACCGCCAAGCGCGGGAAAACCGCCATTTTGTGGGCGGAGGACGACGGCAAGAGCGGGAAGCCGCCATCTTAGATAACATTAAAAATACGATAAATTGCTACGATGCCTAAACATGGGAACATTAATGCCTTCGACAGTGATATAGAAGACTGGGCTATGTATGTAGAATGCGTACAAAACTATTGTAAGGCAAATAAAATTCCTGAGACAGATAAAGCACAAACATTACTAAACTTAATGGGTGCGAAGACATACGGGCAATTGAAACACCTGTTATCACCAGATGAACCGGCGGATAAGACGTTCGAACAGATTGTTACTGTCCTAAAAAATCATCTTAGCCCCACGCCGCTGATGCTAGCGGAACGATTTAAATTTTACGATAGAAGACAGCTGCAAAATGAAAGCAATGCTGAATATTTGATGGAATTACGTAAGCTAGCAAAATATTGTCAGTTTGGAACGGGACTGACAGAGGCACTTCAAGATAGATTTGTATGTGGTTTATTTAAACAGGATACACAAAGGCGACTGCTCGAGGAGAATGAGCTGTCTCTTGAGAAGGCGGTCACTATGGCAGCAGCACACGAGGCCGCAGCGAGAGGCACGGCAGTAATGCAGCTACGGCCACCGGAACTTGGTACAAACAAATTGGGTTTGAGTTCTGTCAAATGTTATCGTTGTGGAAAGACAACGCACGATCAGAACCAGTGTTGGTTTAAAAACCAAGAATGCAGAACGTGTGGCAGGCTTGGCCACATAGCTAAAGTATGCCGGTCAGGAAAGAAGACCAGCAATAAAAAGTCACCGCAAGGAAAATATGCAAAGGTACACAAGGTGACAAAGAACAGTTTGACCGAACAGAAGTCAGATTCAGACGCTAGCAGTAATGAACTGGACAGCTTAAGAATACACAACGTTGGTAAGGATACAGACCTCCAGACAATTTGGGTCACTCTTAAGATAGCAGGAGTCCAAGTAAAAATGGAATTGGACACTGGATCGGCATTGACGGTCATGAATAAGAAAGATTACAGAAGGTTATTCCAACATATTCCCTTACAGGATACGGAGATTATATTGAAAACGTACACTGGGCAAAGAGTGTACCCCATCGGAAAAATAGAGGTAGAAGCGGTCCACAAGGGCGAAGGAAGCCAAGTAATGGACTTATATGTGCTACCTGAAGGAGGTCCACCACTACTAGGACGGGAGTGGATTAGGAAAATGAATATGGACTGGCACTCCTTGAAAGCACTAACGGTAGATTCCGGGGAAACAGCTGTCAAACCTAAACGATTGTCCAGAATATTGGATGAGGCTAAAGAGGTGTTCCAGCCGGGGCTGGGAACACTGAGAGGAATTACGGCAAACATCAAGATTGATGAACATGCACAACCAAAATTTTTTAAAGCCAGACCGGTACCCTATGCAATACGACCTGCGGTTGAAGCGGAGCTGGAAGCACTAGAATGTTCAGGGGTACTGTCTAAAGTAGATTGGAGTGAGTGGGCTACGCCCATTGTTCCCGTTATGAAACGTCCTGCGAACAATAAGCCAGGAGATCCAGGGAAGGTTCGCATCTGTGGAGATTTCAAGATCACCGTTAATCCGGTGCTTCACGCGGTGCAGTATCCGCTTCCACGGATTGAGGATATTTTCGCTTCACTGTCTGGTGGGAGACACTTCACCAAGATAGACCTGGCGCAGGTGTACTTGCAGATGGAGGTTGAAGAAGAGTCACGCCAATACCTCACGATCAACACGCATCGAGGGTTGTACCAGTACAATAGGCTGGTTTTTGGTGTGGCATCGGCTCCAGCAATTTGGCAGCGGGCCATGGAGCAGGTATTACAGGGAATTCCAGGCACACAATGTTACCTGGACGACATTCTGATCACAGGTAATGGTGATGAACAGCATCTCGCTAACTTGGAACTGGTGCTCAACAGACTGAAAGAGTATGGACTTAGAGTAAATCGGCAGAAATGTGAGTTCTTCCAGAAGCGGATCTCGTACTGTGGTCATGTCATTGACCGGGAGGGGCTTCATAAGTCTCCTGACAAGATAGCGGCAGTTGTGAAGGCGCCCGCTCCAGAGAATGTCTCTCAGTTGAGGTCGTTTCTAGGATTAATTAACTATTACCATAAATTTCTGCCAAATCTATCCACGGTGCTGCATCCATTGAACGCTCTTTTACAGAAAGGGGTACCATGGGACTGGGGCGAAAACTGTAAGAAGGCATTTCGCAAAAGCAAAGAATTGATCACCTCAGAGGAAGTGTTGGCTCACTTCAACCCGACACTGCCTATTCGGTTGGCTTGTGATGCTTCTCCATATGGTATTGGGGCAGTACTCTCACATAAATTGCCAAATGGCACGGAAAGTCCAGTCGCGTTTGCATCCAGATCATTGACCTCCGCTGAGCGCAACTATGCGCAGATCAATAGGGAGGCCCTTAGCCTTGTATGGGGAGTGAAGAAGTTTAATCATTACCTACAGGGCCAAAAATTCACACTTCTGACGGACCATCAACCGTTGGTGTCCATTTTTAACCCTAAGAAGGGTGTTTCGGTGATGACAGCACAGCGTCTCCAGAGATGGTCTCTTTTCTTAGGGGCACATCAATATCAGATAGAATTCAAAGGTACGAAACAGCATAGCAATGCTGATGGCCTGTCGCGCCTGCCACTACCTGAAGATGAAGACACGACGGAAGTTGACCCTGTTGAGTTATTTCATTCGACCATTATCGAGTGTTTACCTGTCACCAACGCAAGTATTGAAAGAGAAACCAGGAACGACCCGACACTGTCCAGAGTCTACGAGGTGACAGTGAAAGGATGGCCAACACGGGGTGATCCTCTGTTACCGGCATTCTCGGCAAGGCGAGACCAGCTGTCCGTCTGCCATGGTACTTTGATGTACGGGACAAGAGTGATTATTCCTCCCAAGTTAAGGGAAAGAGTTTTAAAAGAAGTACATGAAGGTCATCTGGGGGGAGTTAAAATGAAAAGTCTTGCTAGGGCTTACGTATGGTGGCCGGGTATTGACCAACAGATTGAGGAGTTAACGAAAAGCTGCGCTGGGTGTCAAAAAGTGCAAAATGCACCTCCGATAGCACCGCTACACCCATGGGAATGGCCTTCAGCCCCATGGCAACGCGTACACATTGACTTTGCTGGTCCATTCATGGACTCCATGTTCCTAATCGCGGTGGACGCACATTCCAAATGGCCAGAAGCCATCAAGATGAATACCACTACTTCAGAAAAGACAATTGCGGTGTTAAGAACAATATTCGCAAGGAACGGATTGCCAGAACAGATCTGTTCAGACAACGGACCACAGTTTGTATCGGAAGAATTCCAACAATTCTTAAAGAAGAATGGAGTTAAACATTATACCTCTGCCCCATATCATCCGGCGACAAACGGGTTGGCTGAAAGATTTGTCCAGACATTCAAAAAGGCTATTAAGGCCATGAATGATGATCAGATTCCGCTGCAACACAAGGTCGATAAGTTCCTGATGTCATATAGAAACGCCGATCATGCTGTGACTAACCAAAGTCCTGCTATGATGTTTTATAACAGGAGGTTGCGGTCCAAGTTGGACTTGTTAAAACCAAATGTGCGGAGGGAAGTGGAAAACAAACAGTTTCGGCATATTAACAGCAAGACCACTCGAACTTTCGACGTAGGACAACCAGTGATGGCAAGGGGCTATGGAAACGAAAAATGGCAGTCCGGAACAATCCGGGCCAGACAAGGACCTCTGATGTACACCGTAGATATTGGTCATAATGTGATAAGGCGTCATGCGGATCAACTGGTAGAGTCAAGAGCAAGGGTCGAACCCATGGTTGTGACAGAGACAGCTGTGGAAGACGTTCATGAACCTGAAGCATCTACCTCGGCCGAGAATGTATTTGATGATGATGACACCCAATACATTGGCAACCAACTAGAGGAGGCACCTCAACAACAAGAATCAGAGACCACTGAAAGGCGTTATCCAAGCCGAATCAGAAAGCCTCCTGAGAGACTGAACCTTTGAACTGTTATACCTGAAGTTATATATGTATATATGTTATGTTTATTTGGGGATATGACTGTTAAGCTAAAAAGGGAGGATTGTGGTGTATGTAACCTGTTCCACCTTAAGAGAACTTAAGCCTGGTCCACCTTAAGAAAGGTACTACTTTCTTTGGCTGCTGTATACGTAATACCGGTGGTGACCACACCGGTATATAAGCACAGTGTAATAATATTGTATTCAGTTTAGTCCGACCTCCAACCAGTAAAAACCTGTTGAGTTTACTCTTGTGGTCTGTGTAGTAATTCTCACTATAACACACAGACTTAACAGTCCCATCTTTCCGCATTGCCTGCATATTTTGTCCTTGGAGCAGCAGTCCTTCTGGTCATGGTTTGTTCTGCCGCAGCGATAACATTTTGCAAATCCCCTGTCATTTCGTGGGAGCCATATTCCTGTGACTTTTGTTGTATTTCCGCAGCTCCCCTTGCTGCTGCTTCGTATGATACTGCCACGCTGAATGCCTTATCTAGCGTCAGCTCTTTCTCTGAGAGTAACCTCTTCTGGGTTCCTTCACTCAGGAGTCCACAGACAAATTTGTCCCGTAAGGTATCTGCCAGTCCTGCTCCGAACTGGCAGTGCTTTGATAGCTTGCGTAGTTCCGTAAGGTAATCAGCATTGCTCTCATTTTTATGTTGATTTCTCCTGTGGAATTTAAATCTTTCTGCTATCAGCAGCGGTGTAGGATTTAGGTGTTCCTGTAGGATAGCAACAATTTCGTTAAAACTCTTCGCCTTCGGTTTGGCTGGAGCAATCAGGTCCCGCAATAGGCCGTACGTTCTTGCGCCCATTAAATTTAGCAATACCGATGCCTTTTTCTCATCGGCTATTTCGTTTGCCTCGCAATATACCTCGACTCTTTCCACATACGTGGTCCAGTCTTCTATTGCATTATCGAAGGCAGTGATATCGCCAGTCTTTGGCATCTTGAAAATCTAAGATGGCGCCTCCCGCGCTTTGCCTTCATCTCCGATGGATCAAAATGGCGCCTCCCGCGCTTTTCCTTCTTCCCCGCCGAGTTAAGATGGCGCCTCCCGCGCTTTCCCGCCGCTGCCGCTGCTGCCAACGCTGTTGCTGGCGATTATATTTATTTTACTATCCTGTAATGGCGACGCCCTATGGTCTTCGCGCCTCCCCGATCGCTGCTGCCAACGCCGCTCTCCGCGGTATTTTTATTTTTCTATCGCGCTTCAATATTTGCTCTGTTAATTGAAGAACCGTTCCCGTCGTGGAGTGGACCCTCTGGGACACTTCCCTCCCTCTTCTTAGGTCCGAGCGTTGCCCGGCTTCGAAGCACCGGCCGCGCCCTGTGTGCTCCACCCTCTCTCTCTCTCCTTGCTTCCCGACTCGCTGCCCGGCCCCGTTGCAGAGCCACCCGATCGAGCCCCAGCCCGCTGCAGCCCAGGAAGAATCAGTGCACTACCTGCCACCAGCCCGACCAGCTGGGAAACCACAGACTGGAGAACCAAGCCTGGCTCTCGACAGTCTCTCCTGCACTCCCCAACTCGATGATTTGGAGGGTGGTTGCCCACGGTCGACGCCTGTTTCTCTAGTTTCTTTGGATTATTTTTTTTTTCTTTCTTCTGGCTTCGACCTTCAATAACGTCATCTGAGGTGCTGCCGAGTTGCAGGTAAGTTCGTTTCTTACTCGTCGCCAGTATTATGTCTGTGTATAATTGAGACACGGACTGCAGGAGTTGATTATAACAAGTCTTTACTGAATGGGGACAACCTGGAAACTGAAACTACAGAAGCCTGCTAGGGCCTTTTATACAGGGGTGGTCACTGCCGGTACTGCAGTCTGAGACCAGTTATTCCCTTAAAGGTACATACACAACAGATATCTCTCTAGCTCTATTATAAAGCCAAGTTAAAAAAAAATTACAAAATGTTTCTTCATTTATAGATTAAAAGCAAAAACAGTTGAGAACTCTTGGATAGCATTCTATAACAGTTCTATCTGCCAGCATCAGAACGGCAAATAAAAAGTACCTATATCATTAAAATGGTGTACTTAAAGTCTTGTCATTGGAGGTGATAACTGGCCAGGACTATCGTATGGATTGATGGCTGAAGATGGCGAATTGCAGATCCATGGCTGAGACTCGCATTTCATTCAGAATTACAAAAGTAATTTTTGGTTGGAGTAAATTATGTAACACCATCTTGTCGTTCAGATTAAATTAACAAATAAGACCAAAGCTCTTGCAACTTATGATGTCACTTGAATCGCTTGATTGTATTACATTCTTATAGCGCGCTATTTTTCTAGCCTATTGAAAGTTTCTGTAATTTTCATCAATGCACACTTTAATTAGACTAATATTCTGTTATACACAATTCTATAACAATTTCTAGTCTCTCTCACCCTTAGCTCACAATGTCTTCATTCATGTTAAAGAAACTGAAACTGTCAGCTGACTAAACAGACCACATCTGCTTCCCTTTCACTCTATAGATGTCACGCTGTAAGATTGTATCAGATTATTTTGGTTTCATTCAGTTAGTTATTCAGTGTTTAATTCGTTATGATGGATCACAAATGCAAATTTCCAACTGATTGGGTGAAAAAATACACCATCAAATTGGTTTTAACCAAAGCTTACAAATATGTTTTGATTTGTTTTTAATTATACATGATACAATATAAAATATGATCAATAACTTGGCCTATGGTATCTTAGTAATCAATGGTAATAAATAATCAATATTGGTATTCATATTTTAAATATCTATCATAATCTCATGTCTGCAAATGTACTTTGTAAACTTTTTATAAATTATGTGTCCAGATTTACAATGGTATGCTGCTTATTTAAACTTGTGTTGTACTACACCCTTCCATCAGTGGTGCTGCTGTACAGCCTTAATTTTCCACTTCCCCAGCTCTTCAGCCAATACAAGGGTAACTCATATGCTCTTCAACAACTCTGCTTCCCAAATTGACCTTTGTTTTGCTATGTAACTATAAATAATACAAATCAAAGTAGTATGTAAAACTAAGGACAGAAAATATGACTTTAAAATGGTGACTGAATTCCTCATCCCCACCCTCTAATCCCAGTTTCATCTGAAAATTACACTTGATCTTAACTCCTCATGAGCAATACTACGCAGGATCAACTAGTAATATATAAATGTTTTTTAAATGAGTCTGGAGAGCCACTTTGGTGGTGGGCAAGGGGAGCAAGCAAGCAACCAACTAGAAATAATGGGAAACCATTGGTGGTAAGCCATTAAAGTTCTCTGTGCAATGTAACAATATGAATAATCCTGTTAAGGGATGCCACATTCTGACTCATAAGCACGGGCTTGTTTTTGTAAGATTCCTACTTGGAAAAGAGTTGAAGCTAGAAAACTGTAGAGAGACTGGATGGCGTGGTTGTTTCCCTCATTCTCTGGCTTGCGAAGCGCAGTTGTGGTAATAGTTTATTAAAAACTGCCGCTCACTTTGGGCATAACAGTTGTAGATCTGGAAAATAGATTTTGTTTTGGGATTATTTAGCTGTAAAGAATATTTCTGATCTTATCCACCGTAAAAAGTATATCTGGAGCGTTTTTGAAGTAGCTTGGATAGTTGCTTCAGCTTTAACAATTTGCCATTGTACTGCTGGGTATGCACAGGTATGTAACACTCTGTATATTGGGAATGGTAGCACAGTGGTTATATTACTGGACTAGTAATCCAGAGGCCTGGACTAATGATCTGGAGACGTGAGTTCACATCCCAGCACGGCAACTGGGGAATTTAAATTTAAATAAATCTGGAATTAAAAAGCTAGTATCAGTAATGGTGACCATGAAACTATTGGATTGTAAAAACCCATCTGGTTCCCTAATGTCCTTTAGAGAAGGAAATCTGCTGTTCTGGCCTATATGTGACTCCAGACCCATAGCAATGTGGTTGACTCTTAACTGCTCTCTGAAATGGCCTAGCGAGTCACTCAGTTATACACAACTGCTATGAAAAACAATAAGAATAAAACCGGACGGACCACCCGGCATTGACCTCGGCACCGCGAAGAAGCACTGAGGGTAGCAAGGGCACAGAATATACTCTGGGTGGGGGAACTTCAATGTCCATCACCAAGAGTGGCTCGGTAGCACCACTACTGACCGAGCTGGCCGAGCCCTGAAGGGCACAGCTGCCAGACTGGGCCTGCAGCAGGTAATGAGAACCAACACTAGGGAAAAACCTACTTGACCTCATCCTCACCGATCTACCTGTCGCAGATGCATCTGTCCATAACAGTATTGGTAGCAGTGACCACCCCACAGTCATTGTGGAGATGAAGTCTCGTCTTCACACTGAGGACACCCTCAGATTGTGTGGCACTGCCACCGTGCTAAATGGGATAGATTCAGATCAGATCTAGCTGCTACAAAACTGGGCATCTGTGGGGCAGCAGCAGAATTGTATTCCACCACAATCTGTAATCTCATGGTCTCACTCTGCCATTACCATCAAGGCAGGGGGCCAACCCTGGTTCAATAAGGAGTGTACAGGAGCAGTACCAGGTGCACTTAAAAATGAGGTGGGAAGCTGCAACACAGGACTTCATGCATGCTAAACAGTGGAAGCAACATGCTATAGACAGGGCTAAGCAATCCCACAATCAACAGATCAGGTCAAAGTCCTGTCACATCCAGTCATGGATGGTGGTGGACCATTAAACAGCTAACGGGAGGAGGCTTCTTTGGCAGCATTTCCAAAAACCCGCGATCTCTACTACCTAGAAGGACAAGGGCAGCAGGCGCATGGGAATACAATCACCTCCAAGTTACACAACATCCTGACTTGGAAGTATATCGCTGTTCCTTCATTGTCGCTTGGTCAAAATCCTGGAACTCCCTCCCTAACCACACGGACTGCAGCGGTTCAAGAAGGCAGCTCACCACCACCTTCTCAAGGGTAATTAGGGATGGGCGATAAATGCTGGCCTTGCCACCAATGTCCACATCCCATGAACGAATAAAAAAAATACTTTGGCCCTTTCTGATAGATGGGACAGAAAACACGACATCATATTTCAGGCTAAGTTTAAAAATCAAATTAAGTTAAATTTATACAGAAGCAAGATATCAGTGGAGAAACAGACACACAGTGCTTAATTTACATTACTTTAAACTCTTAAACTAAAGTATTTGTATTTTTAAACTCTTTTCAGATTTCTTAAACATTTGATATTTCTTGCTTGACTCGACCTCCATGGAGTTCGGTCTCACAGCAGTGAAGTGGAATTACAGTTGAAACAAGTGAACTAAGCTATGGTGAAAGGCTGCAGTAAATACACTTGGTCCAGTCATCTTCTGACACCTCAGAACAAAAATGGCAACCTTTTTCAATAATAAATAAAAAATAAAAACAGAAGATGCTGGAAATACTCAGCAGGTCAGGCAGCATCTGTGGAGAGAGAAACAGAGTTAACGTTTCAGGTCGATGGCCTTTTTCAATAATCTAGTTATTAATCAATATTATATTTGTTACCCATGTGGATAGAAAGTGGAATCTGTCTTATTTTACTAGCTCAGATCTGAAAAACATAAGCCGATTGTGAATTCCAGCAGGCATGACACCTCCTTAAATGGTTGTGGTAATCCAGGCAATTAGCTATCATCTTCCCCCAATTCAGCATTGTAGACTTTAGCTACAGGCTCTCAAGTCAGAGGACAAAAGAAATGTCGACAGTATCAGAAGACAGTGGTGCAGGATGTGGCAGCTAGGCTCACTATTGTGACATTGCCCATAAAAACTGGGAAGAAGATTGTACTCCTTAATCTGTCACGGTCAGTATACTTAACAGTACCATTTTCCAAATAGATGGCCCAAGTATACGTGCAGCAACCACTTCCATATTTACTGCTAGCCTATGCCACGCTGCTCTTAATCTTGCAGCTCTCTGATTGTTTGCTATACACAGCCATGCTCCAGCAGAGCAAACATTGAAGGTGGGCATTGTTAAAATCACCTCTTCAAAGGGCTTCACCTGTAAAATTGCAACAAAACCTAGCTACATAATGCATTGTAACTAACTGACACAGGATGGCTGAAGATTGGGAATATGTCACTATGAATGTGCTCCTTTAACTTAGAAAAATGTTAGCACTGCTTGGTTTGCACAAGATGGCTCATAATGCAAGACAACAAATCTGAACTTTGAGACTGCAAAATTGTATGCACTTGATTCCTTTGGATTAAGCCACTATTGCCTTCAAGCTCTTTAAATATTTGTTACATAATGTGGCCCCTACTTTAATGAGGTATTTGCATAATATGTGCACTCTCTAGCTAACAATTTTTCCTTGTCACAAAAATGCATCCACATCGCATCAGTTGAGAAATGTAGGCAACAACTGCATGCCCAATTTGTGCCAGTGTAACTAACGATGCCAATCAGAAAATCTACTCTAATTAGCCATGTTGCTTTGAAGAAAAGTGACCAAAAAGAATGGAGGAATAATAATAAAAATCAAAGCTGAGAAGAAACATATACACTATTTGGAAAAGAGTGTTCATGGCAAAGTAACAAGATAAATATAAACTATGATCAGACTACAATTGCACCACGTGAATCTTGACAGAAATAATTTCAATCGTAGAATAGGTTTGGAATGTTATTGGCAAACTTGTTTTTTTCAATAAATCCGCAGTAATTCTAACTAGTTGCAAAATGAACAGAGCTCAAGCCTTGCCTGCAAGAAATCTGACAATTTCCAAAAGTTTTACGAAATGCAGGGATGTTCGGAAGTGAAACAAAGTTCTCCGTAAAGACCTTCTGCAGCATCGAGAATTGGACAGGCCATTACATTTAGCTGAAATACAGGCTATAATCAAACATGTAACCAGTAGGAAGTCCCGAGGGATGATGGAGTTAGTGTTAAATTTTACAAATGTTTTCTTTCAGAATTAAACCCATACTGTTCTATTCAGCTCATTAAATTTGGAAAGATGGCAGTTTACATCTGGAGAGTCTGTATAGCTCAAAAAGGGTAAGGAATGTGGAAGTATTTATCACTCCGTGATTACTGCACTACAAATATAAAGACAGTGAAAGAAGGCTTGGCACTTGACGTAGACAAGAAAAGGAGAACAATCATTGAACGTAAAACAACGAAAGCAAAGCATCCCAGTTAAAATATACTGTATATATATATATTTGACTTAAGACTGCAAAAGTCCTTTTGATTTGCATTGGTCATGTGAAAAGCCAAGATAAGTCATAAGTACCCGACCCACAAGACTAACTAGCTTTCTCACATAAGTGCACACATCAGTGTTTTACAGTTCATGTAGGAACTCAACTAATTTACCAGGACTAGGCCATTTTGTATGAAAATGTATTGTATCAATGGGACATTTTTTAAGGTGTCCCTGTTGTTAAGAATTGTGGCACAAGCCCTCATCTGTGCACTGGTTTGCTAACACGTTGTCAGTGGATCCCCTAATCATATTCCAATTTAAACCAACAACTTTTGATATTCTCATACTATTCCTTATGTGTACTAGTTCTGAACTAAAAATGTGCAAGGAATGTAACACGTCCAACACATAATTTGAGCCGTCGATTGTCTAATCATTAAATGCATTTTGAATCTAAAGATGACAGCTAAAAACTGAGGTGGCTTTTGAGATCAAAGGTTTTTGAAGCGACCTTTCATCCTTTGAGGGCTGCAGTTTGATTGCTATACTATACATTAAAAATTAAGTTCAGAAACGTATATTCACAGTTTACAAAATGTTCTGTGGTTGTCAACATCTGCTAAATTCTACTTTTCTAATGTTCAGCATTGCAAATGTACAGAAAATCACATTTGCAGATGTGAAATGATACAGAACATATGTATTTTACCATTTGGTATATTTCCCTGAGGCCTTTAATATTTTTGAGTCATGCATTTGTTAACTTTTTCATCATTTCAGTTGTTTAATTGTCGAAGATATCCAGATCTGCATTGTGGTAATCAGGATACAGAAATTGCAGAATTTTGGATTTTAGTTATTTTACGCAAGTAAGTAATATTCCTGCAAAAAAGTGCTTTAGCCACAATATGAAATCTCATTCGACAGACAAATCTTTTTGGTTTTTCAACAGATTGGTTGCAATGTAACATGGGAAAATTGTTTTTTATCTTATTTTTAAAAACATTTACATGATTTGGCTGTGGTCTATCTTGCAGTGAGATACTTTTTCAGAGGACGGTTTAACTATAAGGTAACTGCTATAATCATATGATCAGATTTCACACCAGAACATTGACTTCGACAGAAAAGGAGAAGCAGGCGGCTAGTTCGATATCGCCCCTATTACACCATCGCTGAAAGTGAAAATTCTCCCCCTTCAGTATTAGCCTTAGTATGATGTTTGGATGTTATTTGGCAGCCCAGTCCTGTAGCACCCTTCCCTAGTTCGATGCATAAAAGATGACTATGTCAACCTTTTATACGTGCGGCACTGAATTAATTGTAAGAACAGCACTGCTTTTGGAGGCAGGTTTTGTCCATTCAAATTTTTACAAAGTTTGCATTTCCACTATAGATGTGAGCAGGGAGGCAGAGGAATATTTGCCTATCTGTGTCTCTGCCTCCTTGATCATATCTATCTTTATTTTGGAAAAGTTAACATTGATTAGGATAGGTTAAAATTAATTATTAGATAAAAGTAAAATTTAATAAAGATAACACAAAGTAGGAGAAAATAGTGGAACTTCATATTTATTTTTAAATGTACTTTTGTAATATATCATTAATCCTACACCAATAACATTACTCCTGATATTTCAGTATTTAACTATAATACAGTATTGGGATTTGTTTCAAGGTCACAGGGGCCCAAAGAGCAATTTTAGGCCAGCTTTGGGACTCTCTCACTTGGAATATGCGAAGCCAGATTAATCTCTACCCCAAACCAAGATTTTTTTTCCCATTGAAGACAGAAAATAAAAATCTTAATAAACTTCACTTTTAAGAAGTGCTGAGATGGTATATCTGTACAAAGTGAGATTTTGTACTCTGTTTTGATGCAAGATCCAGGCTCTGCAATATTTTCAAGGATTATCTTGCCTGATGATGTTAATGGGAACTATTGGAAAATTGTTTTATCGTGAGAATTTCTTTTGTAGTTGTTAATGTTTTACTCCGTATGGACTTGAAAATCAGTGGTAAGTTTCATCTCCCTAAAGTATTAATGTGGTTGGACTCTTAATTCAACCTCTTACTGTAGCCTTGCTTTCTGGCATTCTTTAATTCAGTGGGGTCTGTTACTTTAATTTCATGTTTCAGCACCAGAACTAAAACTATTTCCCTTCATTCTTCAGTTCAGTGGGTCTTATTATAAACAGATTTCAGATAAATCTTAAATTGCTACATTTCTAATAAACTTGCTTCCTTCTGGAACTTTTTAAAGCATGTTAAAATGTTTCTTTTTATGAATATTCTCTCCCAGTCAGGGCCAGCCAGCAACATCGATCACATTGTTCCACCAAACCATATCACCTTTATTTTATTTTTGTGGTTTCATTACCAAATGGATAGAAGTGCCAAGTCTACATCATTGTTAAATACAATTTTGTTACTAGTTATTAAAATCAGGCCCTTGGGACGTTTAATTTAGTTGATCCCGTCAGTGGTGATTTTGGGCCATGCTGTGAGTTTACATTTATTTTCTGCAAGTCAGGAATACTCTTTAGAGAATGAAAAGCTGGTGAAGGACATATTCAGACATGTTAGCTGCGATGTACCATATTATGAACCTTAATAAATGTAATGGGAATAAATAACTCACCGTGCATTTGCATATACAAGTGTGTATTTATTTTGAAACTATGGCCTGGACGGTTTGGTACTGGACAGAAAAAAATTCTGCCACAGAAACCTAACATTGCTGTTTTAATAAAAATAAAGCTCCAGTGATTCCATGACGGACGTTCCCACTGTGTTCTGCCAGATTCGGACATCGTTCTTGATGCTCCATTATGTTATGTACCTGTCCAGATGTATGGAATCCAGTGAAGGTAATAGGTATTAATACAGCACTATTCTTTTGTGTATCCAAGTGTGCGTTCATTTTGAAACTATTAGCATGATTCTGTTTGCTATGCTGGATTCCCATCCCACCCAATGTTCTGCTGTCCTTTCCATCGGATGGCAGAAGCACCCACCTATTTGTCGGCAGGCGCATTCATTTAAGATGATAGAATATGGTACGGGTGAAGAACAAAAAGGGCCAATCACACTGCGAGGAGTGTACTATAGAGCCCCAAATAATCAGAGGGAGATAGAAGAGCAAATGTCTTGGCAAATTTCTGAGAAGAGCATAAACAATAGGGCAGTAATAGTTGGGGATTTCAACTATCCTAACATTAACTGGGATAGAATCAGTGTAAAAGATATAGAGGGCGCAGAATTCTTAAAATGCACTTAGGAGAACTTTTTTAGCCAGTACATAGCAAGCGCAACAAGGGAGGGGGCGGTTCTGGACTTAGTTTTAGGGAATGAAGCTGGGCAGGTGGAAGGGGTATCAGTGGGAGAGCATTTTGGTGGTGGTGATCATAATTCAGTTAGATTTAGTGTAGTTATGGAAAAGGACAAAGATAGACCAGGAGTAAAAGTTCTCAATTGAGGAAAGGACAATTGTACTAAACCGAGATGTGATTTAGCAAAAGTGGACTGGAAACAGCTACTTGAAGGTAAATCAGTGTCAGAGCAGTGGGAGGCATTCAAGAAGGAGATAGTGAGGGTTCAGTGCAAATATGTTCCCACAAAGAAAAAGGGTGCGACTTCCAAATCTATTGCCCCTGGATGTCAAGGAGCATACAGGGCAGAATAAGGCAAAAAGGGAAGCTTGTGTCAGATACCGAGAGCTCAATACTGCAGAAAGCCGAGAGAGGTATAGAAAGTGCAGGGGTGAAATTAAAAAGGAAATTAGGAAAGCAAAGAGAGGGCATGAAAAAATATTGGCAAGTAAAAGCAAGGAAAACCCAAAGATGTTTTATAAATACAAAAAGAGCAAGAGGATAACTAAGGAAAGAGTAGGGCCTATTAGAGACCAAAAAGGTAGCCTGTGTGTGGAGGCAGAAGATGTGGGTATGGTTCTGAATGAATATTTTGCATCTGTCTTCACAAAAGAAGGGGACGATGCAGACATTGTAGTTAAGAAGGAGGAGTGTGAAATATTGGCCCAGAAATTCAGGTCTCCACGGGTGAGTACGCACGGAGTACTCACCCGTAAGCCCAATGGAAGTGCCAGTTTCCTGCTTGCACTGCGCATGTGCGGGGAACCGGCACTTCCGTTCCCCTGAACGAAGAGGTTCAGAGGTCGAACGCGTGCGCAGGAGAGGTAGCGCGTGCGCATCGAACTTCGTTTTTTTTTGCAGGTTTTCCCAGGAGGGTAAGTCTCCAGAAGTTAGACATGTAAAAAGCAGGCGTAAGGCCTGCTTTTTACAAGGTAAGTGGTGAATTAATTAAAATTAAAACATTTTTTCCACAGGTTTATTATTTTTAAATACTTTAAAGCAAGGTAAGTTTATTTTTAGCCCCGTTAGAAAATAAAATTATTCTTTTCAAAAATTTAAATTATTGTTTAAAATAGTTATTTCATGTAATTTATAGTTTATTTAAAAAATGTGATTTTTAAAAATATTTTAAAAATAAAATATTTTATCATTGTTATGCCATATTTATTCCAATGTTGGGAGGACTCGTAAAAATCAACATTTCATTGTGCAGTACACACGTCTGCTGCATATATGACAAATACAATTGAATTGAATTGAATTGAAAGTGGGATTCGGCTGGATAGCTCTTTTTTGGCCCACACATTTTTGTCTCATTTGCGATTGGTGGTAATCCATATAAAATGGGCATCCAGGAATACTGGGGAAAAAGTGGAATCAAATTTGAAGAGATATTTCAAGCTTTGCAGAATTCTTATTTCAACACCGACTGGGGCATTTTTTTTGTGTGTATTTGCTCGTGTCAACTACTTTATCAAGTAACTTTTGCTGTGGGTCTACCATATTTTTTGCCAATTGCTGTGGGGCTACCATTTTTCTGACTTCTTTTTCAGACAAGGCACAATAGGTTTTCTGATGGAGCTTTCTCTCTACCATTGATTTTCTGGAAGAGGAGGAGCAGCAGCAATGGAGGGAAGCCAGGCTGGTGAGGCTTCAAGACGACTAGCACCGCCAGCAGTAGTCCCACCAGAGAGGATACAGGCAGAGGCACAACCATCTGCATTTGTTGGAGAAGTGGATGTCTGAAGACGATACAGAGGAGTAACCATTTGCTGGCTGCAAGGTTCATTTGTGCTGTCCTGGTACACTGCCACTGCTGGTTACTACATGAACGGACCTTTGCACATCTTCACTCCCCTTCTCACCACTAACATGCCATCATCTACCGAGCCTTCTCTGTTCTTTGTAAATCACACAGCTTCCATTCATTACATCAGATGAAAGCAACTTTCAAACCTTGGAAAGAACACTGTCTGCATGCAAAACAAATTAATGTAACCTCTTCTTATACAATTACCCAATATTTCTTTATACTAAGCTTCTTCTTGGTGCCAGCTGCCATGTGACTTCTTGTATCTAACCTTACGTTTCTCCTAGATTCTACCCGAGTGGCAAGAGTGTGTGTGTTGGTGGACTGCTGCAGTACATTCACAGGAAAGAAGGCCAAATAGTACCAATGAGATCAGTAAAGCTCTGTGGGATACTCATCTTGCTGAAGAAACAACCCTCTTTGATCTGGCACTCCAGGACTCTTTCAGTCTGAGCTTCCATGGTGGAATCATAGACTGTCCTTGGTGTCTATAACATGAGGACCTCTGGCGTAGATCTTCTTGGAGATGCCATATGCTCCAGGTTGGAGTGAAGTACTATGAAGCTATCCAGCATGGTGCTGTACCCAATGGCTAGTGCCATTCTTCATTTGACATGCCATCTGCAGCACACTGTGTGATGTGGCCGCCAATGCCTTTACACCACATGCTACTCCTTTTCATTCGTGCTTTGTGCCTCGCCAACTCCACTCTTATTTGGCTCACTCTCTAATTGCTGTAGGGTGGATGTCTTCATGTTTGTGTTTTCAAGGAGAGAGTGAGTGATAGCATCTTTTCCAAAGTGCCAACAGAGCTAGATGTCCTTTAGCCGTGCTCATCTTCCTCAGCTATGTCTAGAGGAAGAATGGGTTCATTATGGTGCCTCTTGTGCTTTGACGGTAAGCAATTTGAAACAATTAATGGAGTGTGAAGGGGAAGGCATGCATTGCACACTGCATTTTAGTAAGGTTGGCTGGATCCTATTCAATTAGAGGGTGAGAAGGTTGGATCTCAAACAAGCGTGCTAAGCTTGAATAAAGGAGACTATGAAGGTATGAGAGCGGAATTGAGTAGAGTGGATTGGGAAAATAGATTAAAGGGTAAGACGTTACATGATCAGTGGTGTACATTTAAGGAGTTATTTTACAACTTCCAAAAAAAATATATTCCACTGAGAAGAAAAGGGTGTAAAAGAAAAGACAGCCATCCGTGGCTAAGTAAAGAAATTAAGGATAGTATTCGACTAAAAACAAGGGCATATAAGGTAGCCAAATCTAGTGGGAGGATAGAGGATTGGGAAAACTTTAAAAGACAGCAAAAAATAACAAAAAAGATTGATTAAGAAAGGGAAGATAGATTATGAAAGTAAAGTAGCAAAAAATATAAAAACAGATAGTAAGAGTTTTTATAGTTATATAAAAAGAAAAAGGGTGGCTAAAGTAAATGTTGGTCCCTTAGAGGATGAGACCGGGAAATTAATGGTGGGAAATATGGAGATGGCAAAAACACTGAATGAATATTTTACATCAGTCTTTACAGTAGAAGACACTAAGAATATCCCAACACTGGACAAACAGGGGGCTAAAGGGGGGGAGGAGTTAAACACGATCAAAATCACTAAGGAAGTGGTACTCGGTAAAATAATGGGACTCAAGGCGGATAAATCACCTGGACCTGATGGCTTACATCCTAGGGTCTTGAGGGAAGTGGCGGTAGGGATTGTGGATGCATTGGTAATAATTTTCCAAAACTCCCTGGACTCGGCAAAGGTCCCGGCAGACT
The DNA here is from genome assembly GCF_052327205.1 of Somniosus microcephalus. Classification (NCBI taxonomy): domain Eukaryota; kingdom Metazoa; phylum Chordata; class Chondrichthyes; order Squaliformes; family Somniosidae; genus Somniosus; species Somniosus microcephalus. Next base: position 88,586,973 of record NC_141001.1, read on the forward strand.
GGAAAACTGCTAATGTAACACCCTTATTTAATAAGGGCAGTAGACAGAAGGCTGGAAACTATAGACCGGTTAACCTAACATCTGTGGTAGGTAAAATTTTGGAGTCCATTATTAAGGAGACAGTAACAGGACATTTGGATAATCATAATTTAATAGGACAAAGTCAGCATGGTTTTATGAAGGGGAAGTCATGTTTGACAAATTTGCTGGAGTTCTTTGAGGAAGTAATGTATAGGGTGGATAAAGGGGAACCAGTGGACGTAGTGTATTCAGACTTCCAAAAGGCATTTGACAAGGTGCCACACAAAAGATTATTGCTTAAGATAAAAAATCACGGGATTGGGGGTAATATTCTGGCATAGATAGAGGATTGGCTATCTAACAGAAGGCAGAGAGTTGGGATAAATGGTTCATTCTCAGACTGGCAATCAGTAACTAGTGGTGTTCCGCAGGGGTCAGTGCTGGGTCCCCAACTCTTTACAATCTATATTAACGATTTGGAGGAGGGGACCGAATGTAACATTCAAAGTTTGCAGATGATACTAAGATGGGAGGGAAAGTAGTGAGTGAGGAGGACATAAAAAACCTGCAAGGGGACATCGACAGGCTAAGTAAGTGGGCAGAGATTTGGCAGATGGAATACAATACTGGAAAGTGTGAGGTTATGCACTTTGGCAGGAAAAATCATAGAGCAAGTTATTATCTTAATGGCAAGAAACTGGAAAGTACTGAAGTACAAAGGGATCTGGGGGTCCTGGTGCACGAAACTCAAAAGGCTAGTATGCAGGTGCAGCAAGTGATTAAGAAGGCCAATGGAATGTTGGCTTTCATTGCTAGGGGGATAGAATATAAAAATAGGGAGGTATTGCTTCAGTTGTACAAGGTATTGGTGAGACCGCACCTGGAATACTGCGTACAGTTTTGGTGTCCATACTTAAGAAAGGACATACTTGCTCTCGAGTCAGTACAAAGAAGGTTCACTCGGTTAATCCCGGGGATGAGGGGATGGACATATGAGGAGAGGTTGAGTAGATTGGGACTCTACTCATTGGAGTTCAGAAGAATGAGAGGCGATCTTCTTGAAACATATAGGATTGTGAAGGGGTTGGATCGGGTGGATGCGGGGAAGATGTTCCCGATGATGGGTGAAACTAGAACTAGGGGGCATAGTCTTAGAATAAGGGGCTGCTCTTTCAAAACTGAGATGAGGAGGAACTACTTCACTCAGAGGGTGGTAGGTCCATGGAATATGCTGCCCCAAAAAGCTGTAGAAGCTACATCATTACATAAATTTAAAACAGAAATAGACAGTTTCCTAGAAGTAAAGGGAATTAAGGGTTACGGGGAGCGGGCAGGAATTTGGACATGAGTCTAGGTTCGGATCGGTCATGGCCCTGTGGGTAGCGGAGCGGGCCCAGGGGCCGTGTAGCCTGATCCTGCTCCTATTTCGTGTGTCTAATTCTGTTAGATTCAGGAGATGGTTCTGTGATAGTGGATTGGCGGTTAGGATCAGATCAGCCATGATCTTATTGAATGGCGGAGCAGGCTCGAGGGGCCGATTGGCCTACTCCTGCTCCTATTTCTTATGTTCTTATGTTCTTATCCTCTTACCTTGCCAGATCTGGTAAAGTTATTTAACTTTTTACAGCACTGAATTGCCATAGGCGGGTTTATAGATTTAGTAACGACTGCACTGCCCACTGTTAAGTCTGTGTGTTATAGTGAGAATTACTACACAGACCACAAGAGTAAATTCAACAGGTCTTTACTGGTTGGAGGTCGGACTATACTGAATACAATATTATTACACTGTGCTTATATACCGGTGTGGTCACCACCGGTATTACGTATACAGCAGCCAAAGAAAGTAGTACCTTTCTTAAGGTGGACCAGGCTTAAGTTCTCTTAAGGTGGAACAGGTTACATACACCACAATCCTCCCTTTTTAGCTTAACAGTCATATCCCCAAATAAACATAACATATATACATATATAACTTCAGGTATAACAGTTCAAAGGTTCAGTCTCTCAGGAGGCTTTCTGATTCGGCTTGGATAACGCCTTTCAGTGGTCTCTGATTCTTGTTGTTGAGGTGCCTCCTCTAGTTGGTTGCCAATGTATTGGGTGTCATCATCATCAAATACATTCTCGGCCGAGGTAGATGCTTCAGGTTCATGAACGTCTTCCACAGCTGTCTCTGTCACAACCATGGGTTCGACCCTTGCTCTTGACTCTACCAGTTGATCCGCATGACGCCTTATCACATTATGACCAATATCTACGGTGTACATCAGAGGTCCTTGTCTGGCCCGGATTGTTCCGGACTGCCATTTTTCATTTCCATAGCCCCTTGCCATCACTGGTTGTCCTACGTCGAAAGTTCGAGTGGTCTTGCTGTTAATATGCCGAAACTGTTTGTTTTCCACTTCCCTCCGCACATTTGGTTTTAACAAGTCCAACTTGGACCGCAACCTCCTGTTATAAAACATCATAGCAGGACTTTGGTTAGTCACGGCATGATCGGCGTTTCTATATGACATCAGGAACTTATTGACCTTGTGTTGCAGCGGAATCTGATCATCATTCATGGCCTTAATAGCCTTTTTGAATGTCTGGACAAATCTTTCAGCCAACCCGTTTGTCGCCGGATGATATGGAGCAGAGGTATAATGTTTAACTCCATTCTTCTTTAAGAATTGTTGGAATTCTTCCGATACAAACTGTGGTCCGTTGTCCGAACAGATCTGTTCTGGCAATCCGTTCCTTGCGAATATTGTTCTTAACACCGCAATTGTCTTTTCTGAAGTAGTGGTATTCATCTTGATGACTTCTGGCCATTTGGAATGTGCGTCCACCGCGATTAGGAACATGGAGTCCATGAATGGACCAGCAAAGTCAATGTGTACGCGTTGCCATGGGGCTGAAGGCCATTCCCATGGGTGTAGCGGTGCTATCGGAGGTGCATTTTGCACTTTTTGACACCCAGCGCAGCTTTTCGTTAACTCCTCAATCTGTTGGTCAATACCAGGCCACCATACGTAAGCCCTAGCAAGACTTTTCATTTTAACTCCCCCCAGATGACCTTCATGTAGTTCTTTTAAAACTCTTTCCCTTAACTTGGGAGGAATAATCACTCTTGTCCCGTACATCAAAGTACCATGGCAGACGGACAGCTGGTCTCGCCTTGCCGAGAATGCCGGTAACAGAGGATCACCCCGTGTTGGCCATCCTTTCACTGTCACCTCGTAGACTCTGGACAGTGTCGGGTCGTTCCTGGTTTCTTTTTCAATACTTGCGTTGGTGACAGGTAAACACTCGATAATGGTCGAATGAAATAACTCAACAGGGTCAACTTCCGTCGTGTCTTCATCTTCAGGTAGTGGCAGGCGCGACAGGCCATCAGCATTACCATGCTGTTTCGTACCTTTGAATTCTATCTGATATTGATGTGCCCCTAAGAAAAGAGACCATCTCTGGAGACGCTGTGCTGTCATCACCGAAACACCCTTCTTAGGGTTAAAAATGGACACCAACGGTTGATGGTCCGTCAGAAGTGTGAATTTTTGGCCCTGTAGGTAATGATTAAACTTCTTCACTCCCCATACAAGGCTAAGGGCCTCCCTATCGATCTGCGCATAGTTGCGCTCAGCGGAGGTCAATGATCTGGATGCAAACGCGACTGGCCTTTCCGTGCCATTTGGCAATTTATGTGAGAGTACTGCCCCAATACCATATGGAGGAGCATCACAAGCCAACCGAATAGGCAGTGTCGGGTTGAAGTGAGCCAACACTTCCTCTGAGGTGATCAATTCTTTGCTTTTGCGAAATGCCTTCTTACAGTTTTCGCCCCAGTCCCATGGTACCCCTTTCTGTAAAAGAGCATTCAACGGATGCAGCACCGTGGATAGATTTGGCAGAAATTTATGGTAGTAGTTAATTAATCCTAGAAACGACCTCAACTGAGAGACATTCTCCGGAGCGGGAGCCTTTACAACTGCCGCTATCTTGTCAGGAGACATATGAAGCCCCTCCCGGTCAATGACATGACCACAGTACGAGATCCGCTTCTGGAAGAACTCACATTTCTGCCGATTTACCCTAAGTCCATACTCTTTCAGTCTGTTGAGCACCAGTTCCAAGTTAGCGAGATGCTGTTCATCACCATCACCTGTGATCAGAATGTCGTCCAGGTAACATTGTGTGCCTGGAATTCCCTGTAATACCTGCTCCATGGCCCTCTGCCAAATTGCTGGAGCCGATGCCACACCAAAAACCAACCTATTGTACCGGTACAACCCTCGATGCGTGTTGATCGTGAGGTATTGGCGTGACTCTTCTTCAACCTCCATCTGCAAGTACGCCTGCGCCAGGTCTATCTTGGTGAAGTGTTTCCCGCCAGACAGTGAAGCAAAAATATCCTCAATCCGTGGAAGCGGATACTGCACCGTGTGAAGCACCGGATTAACGGTGATCTTGAAATCTCCACAGATGCGAACCTTCCCTGGATCTCCTGGCTTATTGTTCGCAGGACGTTTCATAACGGGAACAATGGGCGTAGCCCACTCACTCCAATCTACTTTAGACAGTACCCCTGAACGTTCTAGTGCTTCCAGCTCCGCTTCAACCGCAGGTCGTATTGCATAGGGTACCGGTCTGGCTTTAAAAAATTTTGGTTGTGCATGCTCATCAATCTTGATGTTTGCCATAATTCCTCTCAGTGTTCCCAGTCCCGGCTGGAACACCTCTTTAGCCTCATCCAATATTCTGGACAATCGTTTAGGTTTGACAGCTGTTTCCCCGGAATCTACCGTTAGTGCTTTCAAGGAGTGCCAGTCCATATTCATTTTCCTAATCCACTCCCGTCCTAATATTGGTGGACCTCCTTCAGGTAGCACATATAAGTCCATTACTTGGCTTCCTTCGCCCTTGTGGACCACTTCTACCTCTATTTTTCCGATGGGGTACACTCTTTGCCCCGTGTACGTTTTCAATATAATCTCCATATCCTGTAAGGGAATATGTTGGAATAACCTTCTGTAATCTTTCTTATTCATGACCGTCAATGCTGATCCAGTGTCCAATTCCATTTTTACTTGGACTCCTGCTACCTTAAGAGTGACCCAAATTGTCTGGAGGTCTGTATCCTTACCAACGTTGTGTATTCTTAAGCTATCCAGTTCATTACTGCTAGCGTCTGAATCTGACTTCTGTTCAGTCAAACTGTTCTTTGTCACCTTGTGTACCTTTGCATATTTTCCTTGCGGTGACTTTTTATTGCTGGTCTTCTTTCCTGACCGGCATACTTTAGCTATGTGGCCAAACCTGCCACACGTTCTGCATTCTTGGTTTTTATACCAACACTGGTTCTGATCGCGCGTTGTCTTTCCACAACGATAACATTTGACAGAACTCAAACCCAATTTGTTTGTACCGAGTTCCGGTGGCCGTAGCTGCATTACTGCTGTGCCTCTCGCTGCGGCCTCGTGTGCTGCTGCCATAGTGACCGCCTTCTCGAGAGACAGCTCATTCTCCTCGAGCAGTCGCCTTTGTGTATCCTGTTTAAATAAACCACACACAAATCTATCTCGAAGTGCCTCTGTCAGTCCCGTTCCAAACTGACAATATTTTGCTAGCTTACGTAATTCCATCAAATATTCAGCATTGCTTTCATTTTGCAGCTGTCTTCTATCGTAAAATTTAAATCGTTCCGCTAGCATCAGCGGCGTGGGGCTAAGATGATTTTTTAGGACAGTAACAATCTGTTCGAACGTCTTATCCGCCGGTTCATCTGGTGATAACAGGTGTTTCAATTGCCCGTATGTCTTCGCACCCATTAAGTTTAGTAATGTTTGTGCTTTATCTGTCTCAGGAATTTTATTTGCCTTACAATAGTTTTGTGTGCATTCTACATACATAGCCCAGTCTTCTATATCACTGTCGAAGGCATTAATGTTCCCATGTTTAGGCACCGTAGCAATTTATCGTATTTTTAATGTTATCTAAGATGGCGGCTTCCCGCTCTTGCCGTCGTCCTCCGCCCACAAAATGGCGGTTTTCCCACGCTTGGCGGTCTTCACCCGTCCCCCGACGCTGTCTCCGCTTCACCGCGGCTCTCGCGCCTTCAGTTTCCCCAGACGCTGTGCCTTTAGCCCGAATGCGGCCCTTATCTCTGGTCGCGATCGATGTCCCGCGCTGCGCCTCTCGCTCGAAAGCGGCCCGGCCCTTATCTCTGGTCGCGATCGACCTCACCGCCCTTATTCCTCCATCTCCCCAGCCCCGTCTGTACAGCCAACGCGGTTGACTTTCTGTCGCGCCGCTGCCCGGCTTACCCACCACGAGGTAGTAGAAGAAGCTGACAGTCGCTGATGGAGGCTTCGAGGTCAGGATGTCTTCTGCACTCCAGTTGCTCGATGCCTGCCGCTCGACGTGTCTTCCCGTAGGTGATGAGGGTGGAAACCTCTCTTCGACGTCCTGTCTGTGGACGAAGTCGCCGTGGAAATTACTGCAGCAGGGTAAGAATCGGACTCGTCGCCACTGTTAAGTCTGTGTGTTATAGTGAGAATTACTACACAGACCACAAGAGTAAATTCAACAGGTCTTTACTGGTTGGAGGTCGGACTATACTGAATACAATATTATTACACTGTGCTTATATACCGGTGTGGTCACCACCGGTATTACGTATACAGCAGCCAAAGAAAGTAGTACCTTTCTTAAGGTGGACCAGGCTTAAGTTCTCTTAAGGTGGAACAGGTTACATACACCACACCCACCACTACCATTGGCCATATGTTCTCATTTTGGTCCGGTGCCACACCAAATTAAACAGGGTGTCGCGCCACTGTCTTAGTTCCCACATCTTTGTTAGAAAATCTCCGGGCTCTCTGCCTGTAGCAAGCCTCGCATACGTTGTTCACAGTCCTAAATGGATATTTTTTCCAACCAGAAATTCTTATGTGGGTGACATAGAAACATAGAAGATAGGAACAGGAGTAGGCCATTCGGCCCCTCGAGCCTTCTCCGCCATTTAAGGAGATCATGGCTAATCATCCAAATTCAGTACCCTGTCCCTGCTTTCTCCCCATATCCCTTGATCCCTTTGGCCTTAAGAAATATATCTAACTCCTTCTTGAATATATTTAATGAATTGGCCTCAACTGCCTTCTGTAGTAGAGAATTCCACAGGTTCACCACTCTCTGGGTGAAGAAATTCCTCCTCATCTCTGTCCTAAATGGCTTACCCCTTATCCTTAGACTGTGACCCCTGGTTCTGGACTCCCCCGCCATCGGGAACATCCTTCCTGCATCTAGTCTGCCCAGTCCTGTTAGAATTTTATAAGTTTCAATGAGATCCCCTCTCATTCTTCTAAACTCCAGCGAATAAAAGCCCAATCAACCCAATCTCTCCTCATACGTCATTCCTGCCATCCCAGGTATCAGTCTGGTGAATCTTCGCTGCACTCCCTCCATGGCAAGAACATCCTTCCTCAGAAAAGGTGAGAAAAACTGCACACAATACTCAAGGTGTGGTCTCACCAAGGCCCTGTACAACTGCAGCAAGACATCCTTGCTCCTGTACTCGAATCCTCTCGCTATGAAGGCCAACATACCATTTGTCTTCTTCACCGCCTGCTGCACCTGCATGCTTACCTTCAGCGACTGGTGCACAAGGACACCCAGGTCTCATTGCACTTCCCCTTCTCCCAATCTATTGCCGTTCCGCTAATAATCTGCCTTCCTGTATTTGCCACCAAAGTGGATAACCTCGCATTTATCCACATTATACTGCATCTGCCATGCATCTGCCCAATCACCCAACCTCTCCAAATCATACTGGAGTTCCTCGGCATCCTCCTCACCGCACACATGCCCACCCAGCTTTGTGTCGTCTGCAAACTTGAAGATATTACATCTAGTCCCCTCATCTAGACCATTAATATATATTGTGAATAGCTGGGGTCCTAGCACCGATCCCTGCGGTACCCCACTAGTCACTGCCTGCCACTCGGAAAAAGAGCCATTTATTCCAACTCTTTGCTTCCTGTCTGCCAACCAGTTCTCTTTCTAAGTCAGTACCTTACCCCCAATCCCATGTGCTTTAACTTTACCCGCTAATCTCTTATGTGGGACGTTATCGAAAGCCTTCTGAAAGTCCAAATACACCACATCCACTGGTTCTCCCTTATCTATTTTACCAGTTACATCCTCAAAAAATTCCAGTAGATTAGTCAAGCACGATTTACCTTTTGTAAATCCATGTTGACTTTGTCCGATCCTGTCACTGTTTTCCAAGTGCTCTGCTATTACATCTTTTAAAATGGACTCTAGCATTTTCCTCACTACCGATGTCAGGCTTACCAGTCTATAATTCCCCGTTTTCCCTCTTCCACCTTTTTTGAATAGTGGGGGAACATTAGCTACCCTCCAATCCATGGGAACTGTTCCAGAATCTATAGAATTTTGGAAGATGACCAGCAATGCATCTACTATTTCTAGGGCCACTTCCTCAAGTACCCTAGGATGTAGATTATCAGGCCCTGGGGATTTATCGGCCTTCAATCCTGTCAATTTCCCTAACACAATTTCCCTACAAATACTGATTTCATTTAGTTCCTCCCTCTCATTAGACCCTATGTTCCCCGACATCTCTGGGAGGTTATTTGTGTCCTCCTTTGTGAAGACAGAACCAAAATATGTATTTAATTGGTCTGCCATTTCTTTGTCCCCCATTATAAATTCCCCTGATTCTGACTGCAAGGGACCTATGCTTGACTTCACCAATCTTTTTCTCTTCACATATCTATAGAAGCTTTTACAGTCAGTTTTTATGCTCCCAGCAAGCTTACTCTCATACTATTTTCCCCCCTCTTAATTAATCCCTTTGTCCTCCTTTGACCCCTTCAATCTGCTGCAGTCTTTTAAACACTGCAGCTGCGTGCCAATTCCTGCTCTCCAAATGCCAAGTTCATAGTTAGAGGTATTAGTAATGCTGGGCCTTCACACGATTTTTAAAAAGTGGACCTAAGCAGGGATGCAATTTGGTCAAAATTACTATATATGTTTGGTGCTGCTCTGAGGATTACTTCTATTTAAAATTCAGGAAATGAATGAGTAGTTTAAAAACAACAGCCCTGTTAAATGGAAATCATGAGAAACTTGTGCCGAAAAATAGAAGGGGAAGACATAAACAAAAGTTGCTTTTATGTTGGCATCATTATAATTCAGAAATTGGGAGACTGAAGTTTGCGAGCCAGGTCCAGATTTTTATGCTGCTAAATCAATCTCCCTTATGTCAGTGACAGACGCATGACAAATTGGGTCGACAAATCTGGCAGCAGTATAAGGAAGCTAGACTTAACAGTGTTTTTGCCAGTTGACAACTCATGGAGACCAGTCTCCCAAAAATAATGCCAATATAAAGCAGCTAAAGAGCAAATGCAGGTTAGACCTGGCATTAGTGAGTTTAACGGAGAGGAAGATTTCAAAATAGTGCCACCGTTACCGATACCAGTAACAGTTCTGACGAAAGGTCATCGACCTGAAACATTAACTCTGTTTCTCTCTTCACAGATGCTGCCTGACCTGCTGAGTATCTCCAGCATTTTCTGTTTTTATTACAGATACCAGTACTCATTTTAATGCTGAGTTCCATTAAACTATTTGCCTTGCTGTGTTTTGTTCCATTGCTTCATTTTACATTATTTTCCCAAAGCTCCACCATGTTACTATTTTAAGTTCCATTTCCATGTTTTTCTTTTTGTATACATCAGCAGTCACACAGTTACTTTGTTTTATTTAGAAACCCAGTTGTATATATTCTAAAATTAGACTGACTTCATTATGTTATTTTTTCAGTACAAACATATAGCACAAATTTACATAATCAGGTCAAACTTACACTTCATCTTTTGTTTCTTAACTTGTCCCATTACCATCTCCTTTTGCCTTGCACCATCATCCCTTTAGTCTCTTAATCTCTCCTGCCTTCCATCCTATCACAGACCTTCCCTTTTCTTCTTTCCTCCCCTCCCCCTTTCCCTGCCCCTACACTTGCTTAAAAACCTGTTCCATCTCCAGCTTTTTCAAATTCTGACGAAGGGTCATCGACCTGAAACGTTAACTCTGTTTCTCTCTCCACAGATGCTGCCTGACCTGCTGAGTATCTCCAGCATTTTCTGTTTTTATTTCAAACATAACACTACCTGCCTGACGGAAAGTGGGTGGGTGAACAGTTTAAAATGAACAGGTTACTTAACTTCTTGAAATTTGAACTTTAGCACCATTTTCTATTTTAACCTACAGAGCTCTGTAGGGACATTTCACGTCAACAGGACCCTGGTTGCATTTTAACTGGGGCCTGAGCAGGGCAGTTGCCGCAGTTTCCCCGCCAGCCTAGAGGGAAGAGGCCCTCCAAGGTAAGTGCAAAACCTTCTCTGGGCCTAAGAGGAGCAGGCACATCCTGACCTGGACTCTCCACCTTCCGTCCTCCCGAAACCCCCTCCCTACAATTTACCCGCTTGCTGGCCAGCCTTCCCTCAGTGCCGGCCGGCAGCCTCTGGCTGCCTGAACTTCCTCTTTTAAATATATTAACTGAATACAACTGAACTCCAGTAATCTCTCACCATAATAGGATTTGTAATGAAGAATAATATGCCTACCAACTTTTAAAAGACAGCGTTAGAAAGTTAAGCTCATGATTTCAGGATAATCTTCAAGTCTATCACAGAGATACTATCATTTTGTGTTTGTACCCATTTCCTTCCGTTCCATTTTTCCAAAATGTATAAAATTAGGTATTTTAACTACTGTAAAGTATAGGGTTAGATTATTATACATGTCACTTATTATTAAGTTTTCTGTATCATGCTCTGCAACTCTGATGATAAATTCCAATGAAACATGGACCTTTCTCTTTCAGATGCTGATTGACGTGCAGTTCTTATCAGATTTCTGGCATTTGTGGTTATCTTTTGACCCCTATTCCACAGAGATACCAGTAGAAACTGTCAATGGGCTTGCACTGCAGTTGATTGTATTGTGTTATCGAAGCTTTGTAATCTTTATTTCATTGTCATCTGTCATGTATTTCATACATTTATGCTATAAATAAAAGCCACATCCTTTTATTGTTCTGGCGAGTCAAACTATAATCTAAGCCGTAAAGTCAGAATCAAGAATAGAAACATTTGGAACTGTGTACAATCTGCGGCTGGATTCAAAACTGCGAATTCAAATGTGAGTTGGTCAGTGTGTACAATTGTTTTCTGGGTTCCCCTCTCCCATAACCTAATATTAAAAAAGGGAATATGAGAGAATTTTTGAGACCTAATCTGATTTTAAACTGTTTTGTTATTTGACTAAGTCTTCAAGATGCCCAACAGCAGTTCTTCTTGTGTGGGTTGTGTGACTAAATCATTGAGGAAAACTCTTCATGGGAAGTACTGACTACAAAGCAGAAGCGTTTAAAAAAAATATTTGAGAGCTGCGACACTTTTCCCCCGACTATGTAACAACTGTGGGACCAAATCTATTTAAATAGAACAATTCAATAATGCAACATTATAGTGCTGAAGAAAAATAAAAATAGAGATATAAAAGAGAAATAAAGAATAAACCAAGGCTAGAAACAGAAAATAAAGTAATGAATGGTATACTTGCCAGTGCTATGTTTTCCTTGTTATAACTGAAACATGGTCAATTCTTGTTGAGAAGAATTGAGCATTATTTCTCAAGATTAACCTACTGATTTCTTTGCCAACTGTTTATATTCAAAAGATGTGCCTATCCCTCCACCACAGCAGACGTGGAGCCTTGCAGTCTCTTTGCTAAACCTTACGACATCCTACCTTATCTAGACAGAACTGAGGGGGCACTTTTGTAGAGCTTATAAAAGAGTTCCTTTGAATTTAACCAAAACTTCTTGACAGGGAAAGGCATCCCTATGATTTGCTGTGTTATTCATGGCACATTCAGTCAAAGAACAAAAAATGTATAGCTTCTGATGGGTTTGCTACTTTTTCATGTCCAAAATACATTTTTTTCAATTTGTTTGCATTTTACGTTAAACTCCACTTCTGTTCACCCATAATGTTTTTTGCAGAAAAGAAGATGTGATCACCCTAATAGGTCCTAATAGGTGAGCATATAGCGTTCAATCAGAGAAATAAGGAATCTTCACAGTAATTAAATGGAGAGCTGGCAGTGAATAAAAGATGATTCGGACCAGTAGTGTTTAGTTACATTTTAACTTGTGTGTTGCAAGAAACAATATTTTTGGCACAAATAATGGTTGCTTTTATGGGGACAAGTTACTGGTGGAAGAAATCATAAATCATCTTGAAAAAAATACAGCTTGTCTTCCCTGTGTCAAGCTTCCAAAATCAGTAGCTGCAGGATTTAGAGTAGCTTCATATTTAACTAGCCAGAAAGAGAGAAGGCCTCACTTAGAGCAATGGTTCTCAAACTATTTTGGTTGAAGGACCCCTTTACAAATGGATTAATAATTACAGACCCCCCCCCATCTAAATTATAATACTATAGAATACTCAAAACCTCTGCTAGATTCCCCCTCCTTAATCTTCTCTGTTCCAGTAAAAAGTCCTAATATTTTAAGCCTTTCTTCATAAGTAAAATCATGCTAGTTAATCTTAGCTACAGCATTCCTATGGCTCTAATATATTTCCTAATAATGCGGTGCCCAGAATTTAACACAATCCTCAACTCAGATTCGCTTGTGTAAAGGGTGGCACTGGGATAAGAAAGAAAATGAGAGCTGCAAATAAGTATAATCGAGCAGCAGAGCGAAATAAATACAGAAACAAGAGAGATTAAAAGAAGCACAAACTCTGCAAGGATACCTATTTTAAAAGTGACATTTGGCAAAATTAATAAACCTCCAAAAATGTATTTTATTTCAAAACGGTACTGACTGCACAAATTCTGGTGTGTAACACAAAGAATTCGACCCAACACAATCGTCGCTAAGCAAAAGGAAAAATATCTGTCATATTGGGCAGAAACAACAAAAACCCAAAGCAAACTCAATTGCTACTTGGCCCTAAACAGACAATACAACATAGCTGATTACCTGACCATGGTAAAGGATAACAAACTGAGAAGAACCTTGACAAGGTACAGACTTAGCGAACATAGCCTAGCAATCGAAAAAGGCAGACACAGGCAGACCAGGCTGCCAAGAGAAGACAGGATATGCTCTCACTGCAGTCAGGGAGTAGTTGAGACAGAGATGCACTTCCTCACAGCCTGTGGAAAATATCAGGGCATCAGAGAGAATTTCTACCAAAAATTCTCACAAATATGCCCTGAATTCAGAAATCTGACTGACAACCAAAAACTCCCATTCCTACTGGGGGAGGAGAGAAGCTGTGTAACACTGGCGGCACACTATGTTACAGCTTGCCATGAACAGAGGGACAACCAGTAAACTAAGACAAGAGTATATATAAACAAGGCGAATGTATATTTATAAAGTCAGGGATATACCTGTTTATACACTGTATGAATGGAACCGCGTTTATGTGTTCAACCATAAATGTATTTTGATGCTTTGGCAACATAAGATGTACCTTATCATGCCAATAAAGCGATTTGTATTGTATTGTATTGTGTGCTTATTTGCTTTGATTTCACAATAAATGTTTGCATCAATGCTGAAAAGAGATGGCGACTAACTGGTGCACTTTGTTTCGCTACCTTTGGAAGTGATATGCGATCATTGGTACACTGCACATTTCAATGAATTTGTGAGGTTTCAGAGATCGTTATTTCTCACCTTTCGCTTCACGGGAGTCAGGGATTTTCTTACTGAGCATAAGTGTTCAGATCAGATTACCAATGACATGAAGTAGTTTGAAGCAACCCCAGCACGTAGTTTATTTTTGTCCTCTATCTGCTATCAGCAAACCATTCCCAAGACCCTAATATATATTTGCACAGAGCCACCTGGTTTAAAGTACGACCAGAACTCTGCGTACATAAGATCCTCGGGAAGGCTGGGATTAGTGCACGAGCGGGAATGGGTGAAATCTTTGCTTAACGTTGGTTGCAGGAGCCTGTCGACCTGCTGCAGGAGATTCAAGCTGCCAATCCTCCAGACCAGCCCTATCAAAAATTGCCATTTGGATAAATCCTCTGCTCGGTAAGCACTTTCACATTGACCCCAGTTTGAGAACCACTGATGTAAAAGAGAAAGCATGCATCAAACTGACTCACAGAATTTTAATTAAGAACAAGGCTGAAATCTTTTCTCACTAAATTTAAGAATTATGGCACCAAATGATTTGACTGTCTTCACTTTCTTCTCAGTGCAGATTTCAATTGATTTTTAACATTATTAAGGCAATCAAAACAGTGATTATGTGTGGGACAAAACAAACAACAGGTACAAATTTTAAACAGCAGTCTATATATAAGACCATCTTGAGGAACCCTTGTATTCCAAATATCTCAATACACATGAAAAATATACATTTTATTATCTTGCAATCATTTTCCTTAAATGGTATCTTCAGTAGTTTATTTTTAAATGGTTTTAAATTAGTGTTTCTCATGAATTTGAAGGAAAAATGTGAAGAGGACATGCAACTCAAATGAAGCTTTATCACCCTGATCTACTTTGCAAAGAAATATTCAGTTTGGATCAAGATTTCTTGTGATTCTTGTTTTAAACGTCATGCATACCACAACAGAATTTAAATTAACAGACTTTATTGTGAAAAATCTGATATTTATGTCATGATTGGCATGTGAAGAATGACTGATGTACCAGATTAACAAAATATAACATGTCAATCAAGAAAGTGTGAAAGATCACTGTGTGCCTTAGCCATGATTATCCGCCTAGATGATAAATTCATTATAATGGGAAATAATTTCTAAATTCTTCCAGTTCATCGACCTGAAACGTTAACTCTGTTTCTCTCTCCACAGATGCTGCCTGACCTGCTGAGTATTTCCAGCATTTTCTGTTTTTATTTTACTTTACAATATTCCTTAGTCTGCTATTTTAATGGAGCTGTTAATCCATTTGTTTTAAAATAGCAGACAAGAAAAATAAAATGACTGTGATGATGGTGATTGCAGTTTTACTTAACTCAGATATAGAATGGTTGTTTACAAGTGAGCATGTGTAAGTTGAAATTGATGGGACATTGACTTTGTCTTTGGCAATGAGTCAAGAGCTCTCCTTGCACAGAATATACTTCCGGAGGAGGTGAAGGCTCCTTTCATGGCAATGTGGTAAACGTCATTAAAGCTTTTTGAGATTGACTCAAATGCAACAAAAACATTATTTTTCTTTGTACTCTCATTTTTTTCCATTTCTAAATTCTCAAATTTTTTCCAATTTCTATATTTTTATAATTAGCAAACAAAAGTGTTCAAAGAAAATGTAAAAAAAAATACAACTTTTTATTGTCCCTCAGATTTTTCTCCTGGGTTGCTCGCAGCAGTGTCCTGGAGATTAGTCTTTGGTTCCTGGAGAATCCTGGAGTGTCGGCAACCCCATGCAGGCCTGAAGCAAGAGGCCCGAGGATCAAGAGAAAATGGTCCTCGGGCCTCATTTGAATGATTAGGGCGAGCTGCCAGCACTGGTCTCACGTCCTTGCTCAACTTCAGGCTGTCTACTTTGCCGGCAGTGGCTCTTGGGTCGGTCCCAGGATGGGGTGTTGGCCGGGCTGCAGGGGGCGGGATGGGGGTGGTGCAATTGCGACTCCTGTGGAGTTGGTGTAGCTCTCCTGCTCCTCCTGGCTCCACAAGAAAGTGCTACTTTAAAAACCTATGGTTGGTGGCCATGGGGGCCGCTGAAGAATCCTGAGCCTGCCCTGTTCATAAGAAACATAAGAATTAGGAGCAGGAGTCGGCCATACGGCCCTTCGAGCCTGCTCCGCCATTCAATAAGATCATGGCTGATCTTCGACCTCAACTCCACTTTCCCGCCCGATCCCCCTTGATTCCCCATGAGTCCAAAAATCTAGCTATCTCAGCCTTGAATATACTCAACGATGTCTTCTCAAAGGGGTCCTTTAGCTTGGCATTAGGCTGCTGATTTACAAATTCAATGGTTTTTAGACCTGTTAAGCCTAATGCCCAGGACACCGAAAAAGTAGGCCACAAATTTGGCAGTGGGACCAACACTGCACAGATTGGGAACAGGCTGTCCCACTGCTAAATTGGCATGCCTTACACCTGTTTTATGTCCGAAAAATGGGGGCGACACATACCAATTTCTACCCCATCGTCTTTAATGCACATGCCTCAAATCATAACTCTATCCGCTGTAGACAGTAATATTTGAAGTTGCAGGGTTAAATATCTTTCTAAAGTATTCCACATGGTGATGGTCTGCAATTGATAAAAGACAAATATTATGTTTTGTTTCTTCGGCAATCCAATACTATTTCTTCACAACTGTAGTTTTTTTGTATTGGGGCAGAATTACATGAAACACAGGAGTGAACAGCTTTCGCATGATGGCCATATTTGTTCATGTGGAAATGTAAAATTTAGACCAGCTGGCCTTCAGTATGGTTTGAACATGAGTATAAGTTTAATTTTACTAAGTAAATACATCTTTAAAAGAATAACAGTAATTGAATTGTAGTGTAATTTTAACCTGTTGACTTTTTATTTAGCTGGACCTTGTTTTAATTCAAACTGTCTGAAATTATATATTCAATGTCATTTTCTTATGTCTGTTGCTAGCCATCAGGATGATGCGATTACCACAACTACCCCTGTACCCACAGGGAAAGAAACTAAAATGTTATATGAATAAAATACAAAAGACATTCGATGATGTTGTATTTGACAAATATAAAACATTGTTATAGTAAAGGGGTGTTTTATGTGGTTTCTCAATTAATTAGGAGGAATGTTTGTTCTACCAGAGGTTTGGGATATCAGGGCGATATAGTGAGGAGCTGCTGCAATACTTTAAATTTATTTAGTGAATTTATGGTATTTCAATAATTAAGATTTCTACTCTGCTCTTAACAATTCGCCACCAATTTGTAATAATGAAAAGCTTTTTTTGAATTCTAAATGCCAAAGGGATCTCTTCAGTATTTCACGAGTTTTCAGTTTTAATGGTGAAGGGTTACACCTGAAATGTTAACTTGTCTGTTCTCTCCTCTAGGGCCACTGCTTTTCTTGATATATATTAATGACAGGGCACAATTTCTAAATTTGCAGATGACACAAAACTTGGAAGTATAGTGAACAGTGAGGAGGATAGTGATAGACTTCAAGAGGACACAGACAGGCTGGTGGAATGGGCGGACACGTGGCAGATGAAATTTAACGCAGAAAAGTGCGAAGTGATACATTTTGGTAGGAAGAACGAGGAGAGGCAATATAAACTAAAGGCTATGATTCTAAAGGGGGTGCACAAACAGAGAGACCGGGGATATATGTGCACAAATCGTTGAAGATGGCAGGTTGTGGTTAAAAAAGCATACGGGATCCTGGGCTTCATAAATAGAGGCAGAGTACAATAGCAAGGAAGTTATGATGAACCTTTATAAAACCCTGGTTCGACCTCAACTGGAGTATTGTGTCCAATTCTGCGCTTTAGGAAGGATGTGAAGACCTTAGAGAGGGTGCAGAAAACATTTACAAGAGTGGTTCCAGGGATGAGGGACTTCAGTTACGTGGATAGACTGGAGAAGCTGGGGTTGTTCTCCTTAGAGCAGAGAAGAGTGAGAGGAGATTTGATAGAGGTTTTCAAAATCATGAGGGGTCTAGACAGAGTAGATAGAGAGAAACTTTTCCCATTGGCGGAAGGGTCGAGAACCAGAGGACACAGATTTAAGGTGATTGGCAGAAGAACCAAAGGCGACATGAGGAAAAACTTTTTTATGCAGCGAGTGGTTAGGATCTGGAATTCACTGCCTGAGAGGGTGGTGAAGGCAGACTCGATCGTGGCTTTCAAAAGGGAATTGGATAAGTACCTGAAGGGAAAAAAAATTGCAGGGCGGGGGAGTGGGACTAGATGAAGTGCTCTTGTAGGGAGCCAGCATGGGATCGACAGGCCGAATGGCCTCCTACTGTGCTGTAACCATTCTATGATTCTAGGTGCTGAACTTCCTGCTTGTGTTTCAGTTTTAATAGTTTATTCATGAATAATATTCTCTGCCAAGTGTCATGAACACCTATTAATGTGTTATTGGGAAGTTTAAATTGTAATATTGCTCACAATAAGTAGTATAGGGCACGGTGGCATAGTGGTTAGCACTGTTGCCTCACAGCGCCAGGGACCCGGGTTCAAATCTGGCCTCGGGCGACTGTCTGTGTGGAGTTTGCACATTTTCCCTGTGTCTGCGTGGGTTTTCTCTGGGTGCTCCGGTTTCCTCCCACAGTCCAAAGATGTGCGGATTTGGCTATGATAAATTGACCCTTAGTGTTAGGGGATTAAATACGTGGGGTTACGGGGATAGGGTGGGATATGTGTCGGTGCAGGCTCAATGGGCCGAAATGGCCTCTATCTGCACTGTGGGGATTCTGAGGGGAGATTTTCAACTTTTGGTGCAGAGGCAGTGCAGCTGGAGGTGCACATTGTAGCATGGGGTGGGGCAGGGGGAGGAAAGGACCTCCTGGCATTTTAATAATTAGCAGAGGTGACTGAGGAGAATACATAAGTCCAGGGAGGACAATTCCCTTTACATAGCCAACCTAGGAGGTAATATGAAAGGTGAAGCAAAGGAAGATTGTCAACTTTAGTTTCAAGGTGCACTCTTCTCAGAAGTTGGGTTGCATGGCAAGAAGCAGCAGGGTTGGTGAGTGCAGTTTCTACATTGAGGAGGTCCACAGCTCAGGTGTGGAAGGAGTTTAATACTTTGAAAAATGTTGCCAAAGTAAGTGCCCACCTGTTTTCAGTCCTATGGTAGGGCAACAACAATGTGGTTGACTTTTAACTGCCCTCTGAAGTGTCCAAGGGAGCCATTCAGTTCTATGAAACCACAACAGCGATTCAAGAAGGCGGCCCACCACCACTTTTTCAGGGCAACTAGGGCTGGACAATAAATGCCAGCCTTGCCTGCGACTCCTACATCCAGAGAATAAAAAACCTTACATTTTTTTAGTGCCTTTAATTTAGAGAAACATCCCAAGGCATTTCATAGGTGTGAATAAAAACAGATGCTAAGTCAAAGACGAGATTAGGAGGGGTGAACTCAAGCTGATCAGAGGTGGGTTTTAAGGATAGTCTTGAAGGAGGAAGCAGGAGTTGGAGAGGCAGAGAAGTTCTGCGAGGGAATGCCAGAGCATGGAGCATATGTGGCTGAAAGCACGTCCACCACTGGTGAGCGAAGGGAGGGGGTGCACAAGAGGTTGGAGCCAAAGGAATGGTTGTAGGACTGGAGCAGGTTACAGAGGTAGGGTGGGGCGAGGCCATAAATTTAATTATAAGGATGAGAATTGTAAATTCGAGGAAGCCTTTGGCACAGATGTTAGAAGTTTAAAGTGTTGAAAAAGTTAGCCAAGGTCAGTGAACTGAATGTACCTGTTTCCAATCCTATGGTGGAATGTGGCAACAACACATACCTTCACCTCAAACAGCTGCATCCTTACATTAGATGCAGACTGGTCATTCGAGAGCCTTTAGTCTTTTGCAAACAATCATAAAGCAGCCGATGTTCATGCATAGCACACCTTCCAAATTCCAAGCAAATTTCCTTCAGGTTGGAGGAGCGGCTAGCAATGAGTCACCTCCTTTCTGTTCTGGAGTTCCTTTTCCTGAAATCATAAATAGATTGATGAAATGGTGACTGTTTCATGGGCCCTGCCAATGCTATGCAATTGGCCACCCTGTTTCCCAAAGCAAGTGTGCAAGAACGTGCAGCAGCTTAGTGGCTATTGGTGGAAACCTACTTTTTCCTCATGATTTAGCATCACCACTGAATGGTCTGCTTAATATGTGAAAGGTGTGTCAAGCATGAATATGGTAGGCTTTGTGATTGTGTATGAAGTGCTAAAGGGTTCCCAAATGATCAGTGACTTAAGAAAACTACTAAGCGCTTGGTTTGAGTATAAAACAAGGCTTTAATCAACTGTTTCACAACCATGAGTTTCTAGTTACATCACTAGCTCCTGGTTACTAAAACGTCCTGAGCAAGCTGGGCCCACGCCCGAGTATTTATACTTTCCTTGGATGGCGCCACCAGCTGGCCGCCCAGTGTTATCTCATGAGTCATTTCTACATGAATGGTAAGATTCATGACAATCAGCACGCACAATGTGAAGATGCAGCTGGTTGAGGATGTTACCATGACCTCAACCAGGTACATTCAATGGACACTTACTTTGGCAAAGATATTCAATGCTTTGCATTTCTTTTGCATTTGAGCCAAAGATGATCATGTCTCAGAAACTGTGTTCACCTGCTTTGCTGCCTCTTCCCATGTAGTTCAGACAGCTGCCATCGCCCCTCCAAACCAAAGATATCAACCCTTTTCCACTTCACCTCTTGTAACATTACCTCCCAAACCCGCGACCTCTACCATCTAGAAGGACAAGGGCAGCAGGCGCATGGGAAACACCATTACCTCCAAGTCTCACACCATCCTGACTTGGAAATGCATCACAGTTCCTTCATCGTCGCTGGGTCAAAATCCTGGACCCTCTTCCCTAACAGCACTGTGGGAGTACCTTCACCACACGGACTGCAGCGGTTCAAGAAGGCGGCTCACCACCACCGTCTCAAGGGCAATTAGGGATGGGCAATAAATGCTGGCCTTGCCAGCGACGCCCACATCCCAGGACCAAATAAAAAAAATATTAGGGATGGGCAATAAATGCTGGCCTTGCCAACAGTGCCTGTATCTCATAAATGAATAAAAAAAACTCCAAGATACTCTGTAGAAGGAGCTGCTTTCTCTCCTCCCTGGACCCTTGTATTCTCCTCAGTCATTGCTATTACACCAGCAAAAGTAATTGTCAAATGCAGCACTTTCAAAGCACAGAACGTGCAGGTGCCCTGTGAAGGCACCGCAACAGCTGTTTTTTGCTGCTGTGTTGGATATTCCATCCTGTCCCCAGTCATCTATACTTCAAGCAGCTGGATCAATATGTGCTCAAAGGCCTGCAGAATTATTAAAATGAGGGAACCTCAGAAAACACCAGGAGATCCCCGACGCCTGGGATATGGTTGCAAAGTTCTGGGGGCACTGCTGCTGTGCCAAAAACAAAATATCTCCCCTAATATTCCAAATGTGGCCTCACCAGTGACTTGTACAAGGTTAGAATTTAATAAACCTCCTCAGTTTCAGCTGAGGAACATTTTGAAAAAATATTGCACATTAATGAACCCCTCAGCAATTCAATTAAGTTGGGAGTGGATTTCCAGCTCAGTTGGGAGTTTTAGTGCCCGAGCCAGGTTCCTTAATGTCCTGACCAATACACTGCAGACATATATGCATCCACTTTATCTTTAGAATCTTATGGCATTTACCATAGCCATGAAAGCTATAATTTCTGATTGTGCAGGCTGTATACAATGATAAGTAACATCACTAGAGTTAGTGCTCATTTCTGGGAATGTATTTTTGTCTGCTAAATCAAACAATGAGATTGGAGGAGACTGGTTTGTAGATAACTATCAATCTTTCTTTTTGCAGAAGACAGCAGGTAAAAATTGAAAATCTGGTTGATGACTCCTCTAGGGGATCCTTAAACCCCTGTACAAATCAGGTACATCTATTCACATTTCACCACCATATGTGTTATTGAAAGGGTATTTGACCTCTTAAAAGAATGCTTTTGATGTCTTGACACATCTGGTAATGTATTGCGACACAGGGAAGAGAAAGTCTGTAGCATTTTACCAGTATGTTGTATACTGGTAAAATGCCAGACCTTTACTTTAGACAAGATTCCCAACAATATGAATAATGATATGGACCTACACATCCCTAATCATTCAATTACAGAGAATGTCTAAAAGAAACTGATTTAAGATACTGGTATGCTGTGAGCATGGGAAGGTATAATTAAGACATTGACACCATTTTTCCCGCAAAACAAGTTTAAATGATGGGTTTTCTCTCTCACTGCTTCCCACACTGTGCAGCCCACTAGTGGATGTTTAGTTTACATATCTGCTTAAAATAACATAACAAAAAAAAAGAAAACATAGAAATTCTGTGGGCGTGCTAACTAACCTGAGTCTTGCTGGATCAATAAGGGCTGTTCTGTAGGACTTCCCACTGTTATATTCTTCCTGTAAGATACTATTAAATGTCTCTGGAGCACCATCTGGTGGTTCATGGGTGAGGTCACCATCTTCTCGTGTTTGCCATGGCAGACCAATCAGCTGAAGTAAAAAACAAGCCTGGAACATGGTATTTAAACATAGGTGATGGGATTCAACTTGGTTATAGTGCTCTGGACAGCACCAAATGAATTACCAGATTGCATTGACAGTGCCCAGCTTCTATTCATAAAGGGAATCATGTATCAGTAATTGTTTTTTCTGGAATATTAACTGGTCCTTCTTGTGGTCTTTTCTTGTTGTATTATGAATCAGAAGTCTGGGCAAACACTCTTTGCCTGGTCCTAGCCAGATTGAACACTCAGAAAAAACAGATGATGAGGTTCAATTTCTCCCTCATAGCCTTTATTTACTATCTCCTGCCAGATTCTAGTCTTGGCCCTAGAGAATAACTGGTTTTCACTTTGCCAAGCAACTTGGCTTCATTCGACAGTTAACTCCGCCACGAATAATCCTCCTGTTCACTGTATATCAGCTAATGTGTTAGTTTGGGGAAGATTCCTCATATATTCCAGTAATTCTTCCCGCAGGTTTTAAACCTGTCCAATGCTAGGTGTTTGCATCAGTCACACGTAGTTACACGGCCCTTCAGCACATGCTTTGAGATTATTGCACTTGCAAAAAATCAGAATTTTGATACAAAATAATTTATGACAAAATTGTGGGGGTAAAAACTATGGAGGGTCTGTGGAGCAATTAAAATATTAGTAAAGTTCATGAATAAATATTGGTACTTGGATACATGCTCCCTAAAATAGTGTGTAGAATTTACAATAACTTTTTAAAAAATTCCTCTGAATTATACCTTCTCTCCTATCATCTGCTCTCACTCTATTACTCATTTCTATAGAAATATTGCATTGCTTATATTTAAAATATAGTTGTTCAAACCCATATTTATCCAATCAACATAACTAAAGGTTACCTAAACCACAAAGAAGCCTATTCAGTCATTTCAAATAATTGCTATAGCTATATGTCAAGTAACAGTTAAATGAATTTTTTGAGTTGTGGTTTCAGTTAGAATGTGAAAATCTTTCATGGTTAGTGTTCTGTTTGAACTTATCATCTGTTTTCGTATAGTCTCAGCCACGGCTGATATTACTACAAGAATGAAGTCACTTTTGGTGCCAACAAGTTGAATTATTTGAGTTTAAAAAAGAATATTCCTTTTCCTCAGAGAGTTTTCAGCTCATGCTGGTCCTCACATGGACTGCAGGCTGCCCAGTCTGTGCCTGTATAAATCAGGTTCAAATAAAATAGTTTTACAGATCTGCTCGCCATGTGTGCTGATTGTTTGCTTTTTGTGGAGTTGACACTTTTCATTCTATTTTCAGCTCTGTCGCTGCTCTTACCCCCTCCTTTCAGCGTGTTATATTTGAAACGGCTTGACTCTCAAGTGCTCTTTCTACATACCCATAGTGAAAATTCATGTCTACCCATTGTACTCAAACAATTTCTCTTGGGCATACATTGCCAGCCTAGAAAATTGATTAATAGCATAAAAAGAGTGGACATAGCCTCAAAAAAGCTGAAAGAAGCTTTGGTTGTGACTTTACTTCTGCTCAAGGCAAAAATGACTTCTCCTGCAAAGGTTACAGATATTTTAACTGAGAATAAATAAGTTGTACAGATTTCAATACTGCTTTACAGTTTCTAATTCTTTCCATTGGAATTTAACTCTATACAACATAAAAACAGAACATGCTGGAAAAACTCAGCAGGTCAGGCAGCATCTGTGGAGAGAGAAACAGAGTTAACGTTTCAGGTCGATGACCTTTCCTCAAAACTGGAAAATGTTGGAGATGCAACAGATTTTTAAGCAAGTGCAGGGGCAGGGAAAAGGGGGAGGGGAGGAAAGAACAAAAGGGAAGGTCTGTGATAGGATGGATGGCAGGAGTGATTAAATGACAAAAGGGATGATGGTGCAAGGCAAAAGGAGATGGTAATGGGGCAAGTTAAGAAACAAAAGATGAATCTAGATGAGGTGTAAATGGGAATGGCAGAGTCATTAACAGCTGTCATGTGAAAAAAAATAGGGGCAGAAGTTATGGTCTGAAATTGTTGAACTCGATGTTGAGTCCAGAAGGTTTTAAAGTGCCTAATCGAAAGATGAGGTGCTGTTCCTCGAGCTTAAGTTGAGCTCTGTTGGAACAGCCTAAGCGTGACCCCGAGCTTCCAGTCACCTGTAACTTAAATTCTCTGCTCCATTCTCACTCGGACCTCTCCGTCCTTGGCCTCTTACACTGTTCCAACATCCCTTTTTTCTTTTAATCTCTCCTGCCTTCCACCCTATCACAGACCTTCCCTTTTGTTCTTTCCTCCCCTCCCCACTTTCCCTGGCTCCGTTACATCTCTAACGTTTTCCAGTTCTGACGAAGGGTCATCAACCTGAAACGTTAACTCTGTTTCTCTCTCCACAGATGCTGCCTGACCTGCTGAGTATTTCCAGCATTTTCTGTTTTTATTTCAGAATTTCAGCATTGCAGTATTTTGCTTTTGTCTATATACAATATGTTGATCTTCATCAATTCTTATTTTATTTCTGACGTAAATGAACACTATTGTTAACATTGTTTTGTTATTTTGTAGGTTGGATAAGACCATATTTTCTTCATCTGGATTTATTGAACACAACAGCATTCCATTGCACTTTGACTCTATTTGGCAACCAAATAAAATGCCATTGCAAGGATTCTCGTACATATTATTTGTGTTTTAGACTCTTCCTGATTGAACTCATACTCCACTCTGAGAGAATTTCTGCTATGTTGTAAGGCAAGGGAGAGTGCAATATTGACATGCGATAATTGCTCTTTGCTCCATTAACACATTTGGAAGAAAATCTTTTGTTGACTATTTTAGCGAAGTACACCCTTATCTCATTTCCCTTGAGGTCAAAGAGAACTGGAAAATGTAGATAATACCAAAACAGGAGGTATAGTTAATTCTTTAGAAGACCAGAGGAATATTGATGATATGGGGCAGGGATGGGTTAAAATGAGGCCGAGGCAATTCAATGTCAGTAAGTGTGAGGTGATGCAACAATTTTAATCTGAATGAAAGCAGGCTCAGTGCAGTGGATGAACAGAGAGATTCACAGGACATCAGATTGACAAACCTGTAACAAAAAAAAAGCTAGTGGAATTGTAGATTTTATCTCGTGGTATAGAATATAAAAGCTAAGCGGTAATAGTGAGCCTATATAAAACCTTAATAAGACCTCCGTTAGGGTACTGTATGCTATATTGGGCTCTACATCAGAGGAATGACGGTGAGGATTTAGGGCATTTACAATGCAGATTCACTGGGATGCTGTCAGGTATGAGGAAATACAAATGTGAAAAAACCTTGAAAAATTGGGACTTTTTTTCATTAGACACAGATTACGGGGGTGATATAAAAGTGTTTACATTTATGAAAGGAGGTGGCAGGGTAGATAGTAGTTAAGAATAAATAGATACAAGATTAAAAGTAAAAGATTTAGAACAGAGGGCAGGAGAATCATCTTTACACAGAGTTGTGAGTATGTGGACTTCACCTCCAGGTTCGTGGTTGAGACAGAAACTATGGATGAGAGATTGGTCTTGCGCTGTAAACTGGCGGGAAGTGGGCATCAGGCTGGCCCGAAGGGGAATGCCCATGATACCGGCGAGCTGTGGACGCCAGTTGGGTGTCCCGATGTAGCTCACTGATTAAGGCCATGGAAAATTTGTCTGGCTTCGAGGTGCAGCCATGTTAACTCCTGGGGGAGGAGAGAAAGAGGTGAACGGGAGGGCCGAGCGTAGGCCGGTAGCGACCCTCAGTATTGCTGTATAGCCATATTTTCTGCCTGTCTATTTTATCTCTTTTTTAATCCCACCTGTCTTTCCCAATCTTTATTTCGCTTTGTTTTCGTGATTTAAATCTAATTTATACTTCCTGCTTTATACGTCATGGTTTAGACACTGCAGCCGCGATTTTGCTGACCTCGGCGGGTCCATGGCGGGCGGCGTTGGTGGCGGGTCCCGACCCCGCTGCAAGCTCCAACCCGCTCTGTGAAATGAATTTCCCTTGATGGAGCTTGTTAAGCCCGCCCAGCGTGTTTCCTGGCCAATTAGAGGAAGCGGGTCTGGTGACGCCATTTGATGACGTGTCACCAGCCGGTTTCCTTAAAGGGAACATGACCAACTTTATTTTGACATTTGTGCTGTCAGTGTTGAGGTGCTGCAAACACTGACAATCACTGCACAGAGGTGCACGGCTGTACCCAGGCTCTCCCTGACTCCCCCCATATGCATGCTGTGACGTCCTCTTCCCTTCCCAGGGCGGATGAGACCTCCCCAGGAGATCAACACAGCCTGGTTGCTCATTGCACAGGAGGACACAAGCAGGGATGTGGTCAGGAGGACCTGGGTGCAGTGCCGCAAACGTTTCAATGATCTCAGTAGATCACAAAACGTTAGTACAAAGCCACAATCAACCTCATCCTGCTGTGCCTCTCATCACATCCCCATCACTCTGCCTTCCCTACCCTACTCCTGCACATCCTTACTCACACCAACTTACCTTGCACCTCCACCCATCCCGCTCTATCTATATTATCACATCCCTATCTCACTAGCCACCCTTCACACTCACCCTCATCCTAGTCCAAGCTTAACAACTAACAACACACAAGGGTAGGCACTTGGGTGTTTTATGTAATGTTCATGTAAAGTTTCTGTTAATGTGCTATTAAACATTGAAACCTTTATTTTCAACACTTTATGTTCTTCCCGCAATGGTGATGAGTGTGAAAGGAATGGCTTGGGCATTGTAGGGATACTTTATGGTGCTAGTGTGGGGTGGTGCCAACCTGGTGCATCATGTGGCAGCCAGGGTGTACAGCGTCAAGTGAAGTAAATGTGACCATGATGAGGCCATCCCTGGCCTCCCGGGCAGCAATGTGATCGGGTGCTGATGCCCTCTGTCCTGTGCAGCATCAGGTGATTGCGGAGAAGGTTGGTGTTGTTGTTGGTGCTGCTGGTGTGTCTGGTGCTGCTGGTGTTGGGGCTGATCGTGTGGGATGCTGAGGACCACTGTGAGACAGTATAAAGGGCACCCATGCTGATGGAATAGATGACAGGTGAAGTAGAGATGACAGAAGCAATCTGTCAATGGTGAGAGAGGTAATGAGGTCAGACTGGATGGAGACTTGTGTAAAGACTTGCAGCATGGTGAATCTGTTGTGGAAATGCAGTGAGGAAGAGCTTATGGCTGAGGGAAGATATCGCTGTAATGTGGGAGCTTTTACTTTACATTTGAAGCTGTCAACTCAACAGCTGATGCAATGGCCACTGAACTCCCGCCTCAGTTTGACAGATGTGGTCCATGACCAGCGTGGACTCCGTGGGCTGTCAAATGCAGAAGATGAGCTGAAAATCATTCTTAAATGGCTCTGAACAAGCCACTAATTACATGAATTGGGTCCCCCAACACTGCGTGTCGGGTCTGCTCAGCGCTGACAGACCCGACATTGGGAAAGGCGCGTGGCAGCGGGTTCACAGTGGGTTCCTGACATGCTGTGGAGAAAAAAACACTTTCCCACCCGACCCGCCACGCCACAGATCGTGCCCGCTGACCTCCCTCTCAAAATTCTGGCCTGCGTGTCTGTGAGGATTCTTCAATCCGGTTGAAGGGTCTCGCTGGTGCTTGTCCTGCTCACAGACGCCACAGATTCCCAGCAGAGAGCGCCGTGCTGGATTAGTGCAAATCTACATTGAGAAGCCTGAGATATCTTTGTGGGCAGCTGTCAACGAGGTGGACGGAGAGTGACGTTCCTTCGCCGTTGACTGCAAAATCCGAGCGAATGTTAATTCGAAATTACAGGAGGCAAATCTGTTTGGCAATCTGCCACTGACCAGGAGTCTCCATTATGGAGCAGGTTTAGTAAAAAAAATAAGTGAAGTGAAATCATGCTTGGTAATTCATTAATGTGTTTGTATGAAATTTCACTGGCTGCTATTTTAATAAAATTAGTTAATTGCTCAGCCTAAGCTGAGTCAGAGACAGAATGATTTATCTACTAGAAGGGAGAAAAACCTAAATGAGAAAAAAGACAGTGAGAAAAATGTGCTAGAGGTTAATAAGTTATACAAAAAGTGTAAATGTATTTTTCTGTTTATTGATTCAAGTCCGAGCAGTGATTGTCTCTCTGGGATGCCATTTCAGATCAAGGAGTTATTCTTCCTGCATGCCTGGATTGTGAAACTAAAGCCCAAAAAGTCAGTGCACAAAATTGCTCACAAGAACAAACCCTCCAAAAATAACTTACCTGTCTCACTCCCTTCAATCACTGTCAGAGAAAGTGTAAAGGCCTTGACGAAATGCTTGTAAATAGCAAGCATGGAACATAAAATAAAAAAATCCACACGTGTTCTCACCACAAATGACAAATTCGTTTTTCATTTTAAAGGGACAAATGTGAATCATCTAAAATTTGGACTTTGCCAACATAATTTCATTTGGACCTCTTTTTTAAAATTTAAAATTAAAAAATGTATTTCCCCCCAATTTTAAAGTTATTTTCTCTTTCTTCCACCAAGCACCTACACCTTCCTATGACCAAGAGGAGCAATTGGGGTGACATATTTCTGCCAATTGGACATTGAAGTAGAGGTACACAAGAATAATGCTGATTGATTTACCCTATAATTTTCTTTCTCTCCCTCCATAGAGGAAGCAATTCATGTCTAAGTAGACCACATCATGTGGAGATTGTGCAAGATTACCTACGTCCTAGTACTCCATGGTAGGACGAGAGTAATGTACTATGTGGCAGTTGGGTGCTTCCTAACTGTAGTTTCTATTTCAAAATAATTGGCTGCAACCCTATTGGTAGGCCAAGGTCAAGTATATACTGTGTCCTACAGGTTCTGACTCTAGTCATCAAGTTAATGATTGTTACATTGGCTGTCAACTGATGGAGTTATATGAAGCAGCACATGGGGACATCCCTGTAATAGCTGTCATTGACTTTAAGATGTATATTTTATTAATTGCCCAAAACAGTTCCTAAGTGTTTATAGAAAATTTATGGATGCATTATATTCAAACAATGGACATATGTTAGAATTCCTTGGCAGGATTTCTATTACCCTCCACTTTTCGCTATTTCCCTCCTGTTGAACAGTAAGATCTATTGAAAGAAAAATGATATTAAGAAAAGTGATTAGCAGCCAAGACTGATAGAACTTAATGTTTTTAATCTAATATTGAAGACAGAATCAGAAGTGGAATGTCCTAACTTAGCGCAAACACGGCGCTCATAGTATCCTGAGCAACACACAAAATGAGTTATTGAACTATAGACCAGCAATGATGTAGTATTAGTACTAGATAATTATTTTTAATTTGCATTTCTTGTTTAGGTTCTCCACAGTAGCTTTGCTCATCAACTTGAGAAGTCTGGATCATTCTTTGGGCTACTTCTTGATTGGCCAACAGGGGGCATGCTTCTGTCAGTAAGAGGAAGAAATCTCCCTGGCAGTGTTCCATTTAACAGCCGTGATGTGAATTAGTGAAGGTAAGAAACTGGAAATAGCAGTTAAAACTATGTTTTCAATTTGTTACCCTCTGGTTGTGAGTCTGTTGCTGGAGCTATTGAGAATCAAGCGCTCCACTTCCTTCCTGGAGCGCAACAGGCAGCAGGTGGGACGGTAGGTAAGCAGCGCTGCACAATGGGCCGAGCAGCACTGCCGCGTTGGAAGGCTCCTCTCCTCCCTTAAAGGAAAGGGCCATCGCTGCAGGCTCTGCAAGAGGAAAACTTACCTGGTCCCCGGCGGCAGCCGTGATCTGGCCTGATCAGCCCGATGCACTGCAGCAGAGTGCCGGGCTGATCGATCGCTGGCAAAGAGAAATGAAAAAATAAGAGAAACAGCATTTCACAATTTTTTCCACTTACCTCGGCCACCTCGCCTTTAAGTATCGCCCCCAAAGCGTCCGGCCTCCCGATGAACGCCTCCTGCAGCTGCCGGTGTTTTCGCCCAGCGATGCTGCAGGGGGCGAACCGAAGTTCGGGTCTGGGGCGCTCCCGGGGCGATGCGCACGGCAATGATCTCTGGGTGAAGGAGATCGGGGCGCAACGTCATACCGCCGCCGCAAACCTTTGCCAAATATAGCAGGAGTCGATAATGGGAGGTGCTTAGGAGGCCAATTTCTAGCCCATTAATATAAATTCAGCAAAACCCAATGAGAGAGAAAATGAGAAACACTTGTTTTTTAAACTTTATGAGGGGGAAAAAGTTATTTTTTTCTCAAGTTTTATTTGACAACAATGTAAGTGGGAAAAAATCTTTCGAGTTCAGGTATGTGCAGGAAACATTTTCAAACTCTTCAGAAGTGCAATATCAGTATTTGAATGTTATTGCTGTCTTTACATATTGCAAGATGTACTGTAGTTTTAGTAGAATCCTATCATTGTTAATAGGCAAAGGACAGAAATTCTGTGGATTTAAAAAAAAGAGTTTTTACTCCGTTTCATGATGGGCCCCATTCTGTTGTCAAACTAAAATGGCGTCAGTCATCAGAGACAGGCTGGAACATCTTTACGAAATTTACCTTTGATCTATGTCAGATTGTGCTTTGCTAACTGACATTGTCTACTCAAATATAAATACCTGTTGTCATTGTCAAATATCAGTAGTCTTTTGATGGAAAACTGAATGGGTAAATGGCACTTCTTCATGAATATTATTTCGTTGAATATTTGTCTGGGTCTTTTGTTAATTACATCTGGTAACCTTGTCAAATGTCACTGAGCACTAAATTACATTGTTACAAGAGTTTACAAACATTAATTTCATCCTCTATTCAGGACTATTTTCCCAATTCCCTTCCTTCTCCTTTAAAGGCATTGGGGGAGAAATTCAGTATCGCCCCGTTTGGGGCATGATTATCGGCCGGGTGCAAAGTTTAGTGCCTGGCACTAATTATCGCCTCCGATTGCAAACTTGGCTTTTATCGCCCCTGGAGGTGATTGGAGCGCTAAATCAGGCGCTGCACACCTGTCTTAAGGTGCAAAGGCCGAGGAGCGAGGCGCTAACTTAGAGTGCTGGCGAAGCTCATGTGATGTCAGTCAGCAATGGAACACAGACACACCGGCGCCGGCCAGTTCTTAAAGGGGAGGGTCGATCTTGCTCTCCATCCACAACCCTGCTCATTGCAGCTTTGAATGTCGGCCTGGAGAGACCTGTACATCAAATCTGTTGGAAAGAACAATGGAGAGGCCCAGGAAAGAGCTCAGAGTGCAGCCCCCATAGTCTCTTCTAAATCGATGCAAGGACGATCAAAAGAAAAAGAACCTGCAAAGTGCTGCTCAGTACCCAAAACTCCTCAGCACAGCTTTGAATATCTCCTGCAGTCTCTCTCTCTCACTCAGAATGTGTGGTGAAAAGATGTCGCTGACAAAAAAAGGCAGGAAGCGGTTGCCTTTAAATAGCGCTCCCCCAGTCCCTTCCCGACTGCAAAACACTCCTCTCAACCTGTTGTTGCTAGCGGCAGGCGGTAAGACAGGGGGCGCCACTCAATATCCGGTCCGGGGCGCTACCGGGGCGTTGTACGCTCAACTGACGTCACGATCTGCGGGCGCAGGAGATCGTGGTGGTAGTGTTTAGTGCCGGCTGATCTTGCTGACACCCACTTCCCCCGCTCCCCCCCCCACCGCCTCGGCTCCCAACCGTAACCAATGAGCTGCCTCTGGGGCACCAAAAGGCCCGCAGCTTGCAGGTACTATGCTAATTGTTAAGTCTGTGTGTCCCAGTTATGCTTATTATAAATCACTGGACACAGACCACAAGAATAACTTTAACAGGTCTTTACTATTCGGAGGTCAGGGCTGAACTGCCCAGCAAATCCCTACACAACACTTATATACCGGTGTGGTCACCACCGGTATTACAGTATACAGCAGCCAAGAGAAAGTAGTACATCTCTTAAGGTAGTTCTCTTAAGGTGGAACAGGTTACATACACCACAATCCTCCCTTTTTAGCTTAACAGTTATATCCCCATTTAACGTAACATAATTAACATATATATATACAACTTCATGCAAAACAGTTCAAAGATTCAGTCTCTGAGGAGGCCTCCTGATTCGAGTTGGATATCGCCTTTCAGGGGTCTCTGATTCTCGTTGCTGGGGTGACTCATCTAGTATTACATTTTCACCAATATCTACCGTGTACATCAGGGGTCCTTGTCTGGCCCGAATTGTTCCAGATTGCCATTTCTCGTTTTTATAGTCCCGGGCTAACACTGGTTGTCCTATTTCGAAACTCCGAGTGGTCTTGTTATTTATATGCTGGAACTGTTTGTTTTCAACTTCCCTCCGCACATTTGGTTTTAACAAGTCCAACCTGGACCGCAACCTCCTGTTATAGAACATCATGGCAGGACTTTGGTTTGTCACTGCATGAGTGGCGTTTCGATATGCCAGTAGGAATTTGTCCACCTTGTGTTGTAGTGGAATCTGATCTTCGCTCATGGCCTTTATTGCTTTTTTGAACGTTTGTACAAATCTCTCGGCCAACCTGTTTGTAGCCGGATGATATGGGGCAGAGGTATAATGTTTCACCCCATTCTTCTTCATGAATTTCTGGAATTCTTCTGACACGAACTGCGGTCCGTTGTCTGAACATATTTGTTCTGGCAATCCATTTCTTGCAAATATCGTTCTTAGCACTGCGATCGTCTTTTCCGAGGTAGTGGTAGTCATCTTAATCACTTCTGGCCATTTAGAATGTGCGTCCACCGCAATTAAAAACATGGAGTCCATGAATGGACCCGCAAAGTCAATATGTACACGTTGCCATGGGGTTGAAGGCCATTCCCATGGATGCAGCGGTGCAATCGGAGGTGCATTTTGCACTTTTTGGCACCCTGAGCAGCTTTTCGTCAGATCCTCTATCTGTTGGTCGATACCCGGCCACCACACATAAGCCCTAGCAAGGCTTTTCATCTTGACTCCCCCCAGATGACCTTCATGCAGTTCCTTTAGAACTCTCTCTCTTAACTTAGGAGGAATAATCACCCTTGTTCCATACATCAATGTTCCTTGACAGATGGACAGCTGTTCTCGTCTTGCTGAGAATGCCGGTAACAGTGGATCACCATGTGCTGGCCATCCCTTCACTGTCACTTCGTAGACCTGGGACAGTGTCGGGTCATTCCTGGTTTCTCTTTCAATACTTGCATTGGTGACTGGTAAACATTCGATGATGGTCGAGTGAAATAACTCAACAGGGTCAACCGTCGGTGCCTCCTCCTCTGTAGGTAGTGGCAGGCGCGACAGCCCATCAGCATTACCATGCTGCTTTGTACCTTTGAATTCGATCTGATATTGATGTGCCCCTAGGAAAAGGGACCATCTCTGGAGTCTCTGTGCTGTCATCACCGAAACATCCTTCTTAGGGTTAAAAATGGATACCAACGGCTGGTGGTCTGTCAGAAGCGTAAACTTTTGGCCCTGCAGGTAATGATTAAACTTTTTTACTCCCCACACAAGGCTGAGAGCCTCCCTATCTATCTGAGCATAGTTGCGCTCAGCGGAGGTCAATGATCTGGATGCGAACGCAACTGGCCTCTCCAGGCCATTTGGCAACTTGTGTGAGAGTACTGCCCCAATACCATATGGAGAAGCATCACAAGCCAAACGAATAGGCAGCGTTGGGTTGAAGTGAGCCAACACTTCCTCTGAGGTGATCAATGCCTTGCTTTTGCGAAAGGCCCTCTTACAGTCCTCGCTCCACTTCCATGGTACTCCTTTCTGCAAAAGAGCGTTCAGCGGGTGCAGCACCGTGGATAAATTTGGCAGAAACTTATGGTAATAGTTAATCAACCCTAGGAATGACCTCAACTGAGATACATTATCCGGAGCGGGAGCCTTCACAACGGCTTCGATCTTGTCAGGAGACTTATGAAGCCCCTCCTGGTCAATGACATGACCACAGTACGAGATCCGCTTCTGAAAGAACTCACATTTCTGGCGATTAACTCGAAGTCCATATTCTTTCAATCTGGTGAGCACCAGTTCCAAATTTGCAAGGTGTTCCTCGTCATCATCTCCTGTAATCAGAACATCGTCCAGGTAACATTGTGTGCCTGGAATTCCCTGTAATACCTGCTCCATGGCCCTCTGCCAAATTGCTGGAGCCGATGCCACTCCAAAAACCAGTCTATTATACCGGTACAAGCCTCTATGCGTGTTGATCGTGAGATACTGGCGTGACTCTTCCTCAACTTTTATCTGTAAGTACGCCTGCGCCAGGTCTATCCTGGTGAAGTGTTTCCCGCCAGACAACGAAGCGAAGATATCCTCAATCCGCGGAAGCGGATACTGCACCGTGTGAAGCACCGGATTAACAGTGATCTTGAAATCTCCACAGATGCGAACCTTCCCCGGTTCCCCCGGCTTGTTGCTCGATGAACGCTTCATGACAGGAACAATGGGCGTGGCCCACTCACTCCAGTCTACCTTAGACAGTACTCCTGAACGTTCTAGCCCTTCCAGCTCAGCTTCCACAGCAGGTCGTATCGCATAAGGTACTGGTCTGGCTTTGAAAAATTTCGGGTTTGCATGTTCTTCAACCTTGATGTTTGCCATAATTTCTCTCAGTGTTCCCAGTCCCCGTTGGAACACCTCTTTAGCATCGTCCAATATTCTGGACAATCGTTTAGGTTTGACATCTTTTTTACCGGAATCTACCGTTAGTGCTTTTAAGGAATGCCAGTCCATATTTATTTTCCTAATCCACTCCCGTCCCAGTAGTGGAGGACCTCCCTCAGGTAGCACATATAAGTCCATTCCTCGGCTTTCTTTGCCCTTGTGGACCACCTTTACCTCTGTCTTCCCGATGGGGTATACTCTTTGCCCCGTGTATGTTTTCAATACAATCTCCGTATCCCGTAGGGGAATATGTGGGAATAACCTTTTGTAATCTTGCTTATTCATGACCGTCAATGCCGATCCAGTGTCCAATTCCATCTTCACTTGGACTCCTGCTATCTGAAGTGTGACCCAGATTGTTTGGAGGTCTGCTTCATTACCAACATTGTGTACTCTTAGACTACCCAGTTCATTACTGCTGGAGTCTGAATTTGACTTCTGTTCGTTCGAACTGTTCTCTGTCACCTTGTGTACCTTTCTGTACTTTTCCTGCGGTGACTTTTTGTTGCTGGTCTTCTTTCCTGACCGGCATACTTTAGCTATGTGACCAAGCCTGCCACATTTTCTGCATTCCTGATTTTTGAACCAGCACTGGTTCTGATCGTGCGTTGTCTTTCCACAACGATAACATTTTACTGTACCCAAGACCATTTGATTGGTGCTGAGTTCCGGTGACCGTAGCTGCATTTCCGCAGTGCCTCTCGCTGCGGCTTCGTGCGATGCTGCAATAGTGACAGCTTTATCAAGCGTAAGATCATTCTCCTCAAGCAGTCGCTTTTGTGTTCCTACTTTTAACAATCCACACACAAATTTATCTCTCAGCGCATCTGCTAGTCCTGTTCCAAACTGACAGTACTTTGATAGCTTACGCAGTTCAATTAAAAATTCAGCGTTGCTTTCGTCTTTCAGCTGCGTTCTTCTGTAAAATTTAAATCGTTCCGCTATCATCAGCGGTGTGGGGTTTAAATAATTTTTCAGGGCAGTAACAATATTCGCGAAAGTCTGATCCGCCGGTTTATCTGGTGATAGAAGGTGCTTCAATAGCCCGTATGTCTTCGCACCCATTGAGCTTAATAAGGTTAGTGCTTTCTCATCATCTGGTACCTTATTTGCTTTACAATAAACTTCCATGCGTTCTACATACGTGGTCGAATCTTCGATATCGCTATCAAAGGTATTAATGTTCCCATGTTTAGGCATCCTTGCAAGTTTTTAAATTTTTCTTTTTCTCAAAATGGCGGCTTCCCGCGCTTGTCTTCTTCCCCCGCCTACTAAAATGGCGGCTCCTGCGTTTGCCTTCTTCCCCCACTGGCTGCAATGGCGATTGCCGTGCTGCTGCCATTCTCGCCTCCCCAGCGGTTCTCAATTCCCCGACGCTGCTTTTACTCCCCCGCGGTTCCCGTGGGCATTCACGCTTCCCCTGCTGTTGCGCCTCTCAGCCCCGCATGCAGCCTGGTCCTTTACACTGGCTGCATTTGAGTTCTCCGCGGCTCTCGTGCCTTAAGCTGCCCCAGTCGCTGCGCCTCTCGGCCTCGATTGCAGCCCGGCCCTTTTCACCGGCCGTGGTCGAGTTCTCCGCCCTTTTTCCTCCGTTTTCCCTCCCCCACTCCACAGTCAACGCGGCCGACTTTCTGCTCGTGTCGCTGATCGGCTTACCCACCACCGTGGTAGAAGGGATGATCACTGCCTGTCGCTGATGGAGGGCTTCGTGGTCAGAATTTTTCTTTTTAACCCGGGTTCTCGATGCCTCCCGTGCGATGGTGCTCAGCAGGATGATGAGGGCGGATGCCTCTTCTCAACGCCCGTTCTGAGAATGAAGCTGCCTTGGATGTAACTGCCGCAGGGTAAGATCGGACTCGTCGCCACTGTTAAGTCTGTGTGTCCCAGTTATGCTTATTATAAATCACTGGACACAGACCACAAGAATAACTTTAACAGGTCTTTACTATTCGGAGGTTAGGACTGAACTGCCCAGCAAATCCCTACACAACACTTATATACCGGTGTGGTCACCACCGGTATTACAGTATACAGCAGCCAAGAGAAAGTAGTACATCTCTTAAGGTAGTTCTCTTAAGGTGGAACAGGTTACATACACCACACTAATGAGGCCGCCAGACCAATTTGCCATGGTCCTGCTGCCGGCCTCATTAGGCGCACCAGGATCAAGTCCCAATTCAGGCGCAATTGAATTTCTAGGCCTAGGAATTGCTCTGTTTCAGTGGACTTCAGAGTTATAATTCCACTGTGTGATATTTCTAATGGATTGGTTAATGTATTGCTACATAATTCCTCCATTCGCTATTTTGACAGTCATTAACCTGCTGATTGAAATGTGTTAAGATAGTTTCATTAAAATAGTGAACAGAGAAATTTCAGGTAAGTACACTAACCAATGGGTTACAAGTGCAGCGCAGTAGAATTTCAACTCATTTGTGTTTGAAAACAAACTGAAGGAGAAACTAAGATGGTAATCAACTCAAATGGACACACTGTGATATATTTATTTTAAAATATAAGAATTATTTTGCCTCATATCTTCTGTATATTTCATTAAGTGGGAATAAATATTTAGTGATTTAGGTTGTGCAAGTCAGGCCTGGTGTGTTTTGAATAGGTTGAAGAGGTAGTGTGATTTTATATAAAATTCAGCATCCAATTTCCACTAACTGTTGTTAATTGTTGGCCCCATACTAAATCTCTGGTGAAGGCAGAAGTATCCCTGATTGCGAGGGGGGTGAGTTATGCTTGCAGGAAGGACTATGAACCAGTTTGAAAATGGTGCATTCAAGCGTCTGGGTTGTAATACGAGAGTTATTGTGCACCTTAGTTTTTAGCATTCTATAGATTCTAAATTACAATCTATAATTTAGCTCTGTTTCTTTCTTCATTTTGGTTTAAAAATGCAACATTTGTCCTGAACAGTTGCACTCACGTCAGAAACACTTATAGCCTTACACCAGACTAATTTGTGTAGTTGCTTTCATCTGACGATAATGACTACCTTCTTGAGTATTTATTTTAATTTGGGACTTGGAATAAAACAGCGTTTTTGATTCTTAGAAATATAATGCCACTACCAGCTGCATTAATGCAAGTATGGAGCCTGTCTGCATAGCCAGTTTCCACATATACACTGTTGCCTCCGAAAAGCATGAGCTGATCCCTGCAATTATACCAGGATAGCACCTGCTAGAGGACCTCCGCCACTGACCATGCCACAGTTAGCAATGCCAAGGGGATGTCCTTTAATTTGCATGCCCCTGGTGGACGCCTGTGCCATTAGGGATGCATGTAGGGCATCTGAAAATTCCAGGGAAGCCAGGAATCGCAGCCAAAGTTGACCTTCGGAGGAGTTGAAGGGTGCTAGCCCTCTCCTAACAGAGTGTTTCGGCCACCCATTAATAAGAGCTGAAATAATTGTTCTATCAGTAAACATGTTGGGGTGGGGGTGGGTGGTCCAGACTATGTCCTACTTAGGAACCTAGGAAGAGGAACAGGCCATTGAACCCCTCGAGCCTATTCCACCATTCAATGAGATCATGACTGATCTGACCTAACTTCCTTTGGCCCATATCCCTTAATACCTTTGGTTAACAAAAATCTGCCAATCTCAGATTTAAAATTAACAATTGCTTTGCATCAATTGCCGTTTGTGGAAGAAAGTTCAAAACTTCTACCAACCTTTGTGTGTAGAAGTGTTTCCTAATTTCACTCTTGAAAGGTCTGGCTCTAATTTTTAGACTATGCCCCCTCGTCCTAGAATCCCCAACCTGAAGAAATAGTTTCTCTCTATCTACCTTATTTGTTCCACCCTTTGAGCTGAACTTTGCCGGCGTTCAGAGGGTGGATTTGGAGGCGGGTCCGCTGTCAAAATGGCAGTGATTGACAGTGGGGCGGAAGTCCGCTCTGAACCCGCCTCCTTGTTAATTTCCCAAGTGCCGGCTCTGCCTGCGGTTTGCAGACCCGGCACTAAGTGATGGGTCAGGCAATTGAGATAATAAAGAAGCTGCTTAAAGCTATTTAAACAGCATTTTACCAGGTCCTAATAGAAACATAGAAGATAGGAGCAGGTGTAGGCCATTCGGCCCTTCGAGCCTGCTCCGCCATTCAATGAGATCATGGCTGATCATTCAAATTCAGTACCCTGTCCCTGCCTTCTCCCCATATCCCTTGATCCCTTTAGCCTTAAGAAATATATCCAACTCTTTCTTGAATATATTTAATGAACTGGCCTCCACCGCCCTCTGTGGCAGAGAATTCCATAGGTTCACCACTCTCTGGGTGAAGAAATTCCTCCTCATTTCAGTCCTAAATGGCTTACCCCTTATCCTTAGACTATGACCCCTGGTTCTGCACTCCCCGGCCATCAGGAACATCCTTCCTGCATCTAGTCTGTCCAGGCCTGACAGAATTTTATAGGTTTCGATGAGATCCCCTCTCAATCTTCTAAACTCCAGTGAGTATAAGCCCAATCGACACAATCTCTCCTCATATGTCATTCCTGCCATCCCAGGTATCAGCCTGGTGAATCTTTGCTGCACTCCCTCCATGGCAAGAATGTCCTTCCTCAGGTAAGGTGACCAAAACTGCACACAATACTCAAGGTGTGGTCTCACCAAGGCCCTGTACAACTGTAGCAAGACATCCTTGTTCCTGTACTCAAACCCTCTTGCTACGAAGGCCAACATACCATTTGCCTTCTTAACCGCCTGCTGCACCTGCATGCTTACCTTCAGTGACTGGTGTACAAGAACACCCAGGTCTCTTTGCACTTCCCCTTCTCCCAATCTATTGCCATTCAAATAATAATCTGCCTTCCTGTTTTTGCCACCAAAGTGGATAACCTCACATTTATTCACATTATAGTGCATTTGCCATGTTTCTGCCCAATCACCCAACCTGTCCAAATCGTACTGGAGTTTCACGACATCCTCCTCACAGCTTACCCTCCCACCCAGCTTTGTGTCGTCTGCAAATTTGGAGATATTACATCCAATTCCCTCATCCAGATCATTAATATATATTGTGAACAGCTGGGGTCCGAGGACCGATCAATGCGGTACCCCACTAGTCACTGCCTGCCACTCGGAAAACGACCCATTTATTCCAACTCTTTGCTTTCTGTCCGCCAACCAGTTCTCTATCCAAGTCAATACCTTGCCCCCAATCCCATGTGCCTTAATTTTGCATGCTAATCTCTTATGTGGGACCTTATCGAAAGCCTTCTGAAAGTTCAAATACACCACATCCACTAGTTCTCCCTTATCTATTTTTGCATGTTTTTTTACGAGGTTCCCGGTGCTTGGGGATCACGTCAGGTAAGTGTGTCGGGTCTCAATGACTCTCCATTGCTGTGAATAGTTGACAGGTGCAAAAGTGGTCTAAATCAACCATTTCACAGCTGTTCAATTTCCAATCATAGAAGCTGGAGCTGTCAGGATTTGGAATACACTTTTCAGCTTTATGGAGGTTTGAAGTGTTTGGAGCAAACTGTCTATCCAGTGTCACCTCCCTGGAGCAACCTCTCTCACCATTGACAGATCACTTCTGACATCTCACCTTCAGCTGTCATCTATTCTATCAGCCCTTGAAAAAATCTCATCCTGGTTCTCAGAATCCCACCACGATCAGCCCCAACACCAGAATCACCGGGCACACCAGCATCACTAGGAGCACCAACCTTCTCCGCAATCACCTGACGCTGCACAGGACAGAGGGGCATCAGCACCCGAGTACATTGCTGTCTGGGACAGCAGGGATGGTCTCACCATGGCCAGATTTACTTCACTTAACAACTTGGCTGCCACATGATGTGCCAGGTTGACACTGCCCCACACCAATACCATAAAGCATCCCTACAATGTCCAAGCCATTCCTTTCACACTCATCACCATTGCGGGGTGGGGGGGGGGGCGGGGGTGGTAGGTGGGTGGTACCATTATGTCTCACATTCACTGCAATTCACTAAGCCAGTTCCAAAGATACACACAGATCTGTCCAAGAAGGCAAAGTGTTGAAAATAAAGATTTCAATGTTTGACAACACAGTAACAGAAACTTTACATGAACAATGGTGATAACACCCAACTGCCTACCCTTGTGTGTTGTTAGTTGGTATGATTGGACAAACTGTAAGATTCGCAAAATTTGAACATTGTCCTATAAGGGTCTATTGGCAGAAAAGGCCTTAACTTTTAAAGACTGTTTTAAAAGAAGCCCAGAAAAAGGGACACACAAAATGGCCGCCAGACCCCGTGACCAGCTTTTGGGACGCTTTAAAATGGTTCCTGCAGTCCCCAGACAGCTTTTTGTGGATTCAGCCCACAGTAGGCTCTGGAAGGCAGTTTCAGGAAAAACGAAACCAGACAGAGCCCCATCCATATAGATTGGATGCAGATCCGATCAGATTGGCCTGTAGATAAAGGCCATCAAAATGTTTACCCAGACAAAGGGAAACAGTTTCATATTCATAGGGGGAACATCAAGCACCATTTAAGACATCAGAAGGACATTAAAGACAATACAGGGTCGTTCCAGACCAGAGATAGCAGTTACCGGCCATCCAGAAGATACTTTAAAAACAAAGACTACCCCGCTGTGCTACAAGCCCGCCAAAAGTTAAACAAAGACTAACCTTGATTTGGCGGGAGATAAGGGCTTCTTTGAGAAGTATAACTGGAGTCCCGGGGTAGCCATCGGGAGCTTTTTGCAGCTTGGAGTTTTTGCAGCTTTTTGGCAGCTTTTTTGAGCTAGCTTGCCTTTTCGAGAGCTGTGGAGGAACGTTGGTCCGGAGACTGGTTAAGAAGGTGATTCGAGTCTGCGTCCCGCCCCGGGGTAACCATCGGGAGATCATCGACAAACCCCGGGCCGTTGACGAGACAAAGGACAGCAGCCCTTCAGAAGAAACCTATCTGAAAATGGTAAACCAGCTGGGCTCTGCGAAGAAACCTATCTGACCATGGTCAAATAGGTGGTCTCCGTCCACTTCGACGTCCAGGCCTGCCAGCATCCAGACTGTCCGTGACCTTCACCTCGAGGAAGAAGAGAGAGTGTCGCAGCCCGCAGCGTTGACCACGTGGAGACAGGACGCCTGAGAGGATCAAAACGCAGACCTTTCAAAATCTTATACTTTCTCATTGGATTGGTGAGCATGTTTCTGTCCCCTCATAATCTGGTCTAGCTAGGCTTAGGGGGTGGGCATTTTGGGTATAATTAATTATGAGTTGTTATCCCTCGATGTTCCGTGTGTTTCCCCATTTCGAGATGACTTTTGTAAAGTATAACATGCCTGTATATATGTTGGCTAGTACTGTATTATGATTTGTTTTTTCCCTCCCATGTACCTTATTGGCTTACATTCAATTTGTTCCTTTATGCAATAAAATTTCTTTTCGTTTTCATTAAACCTGGTCTATAGAGTATTCTCTACATTGTAGTTCCTGCCTCAAAGTCCAGTGTATCGAACATAAGGGGCGAGTGGGTCGAACCACTCAAGGTTTTACTGTGCAAGAGAGCGAGGCCTCTAGAGAGAGAAACCTCGGCGATCTAAAAACCCCTTACAGTGTGAGGTGTGGCTAGTGAGATGGGGAAGTGATAATGTAGATAGAGAGGGATGGGTGGAGGTGCAAGGTAAGTTGGTGTGAGTAAGGATGTGCAGGAGTAGGGTAGGGAAGGCAGAGTGATGGGGATGTGATGAGAGGCACAGCAGGATGAGGTTGAGTGTGGCTTTGCAGTAACATTTAGTGATCTACTGAGATCATTGAAAGGTTTGTACCACTGCAGCCTGGTCCTCCTGATGACATCCCTGCTTGTGTCCTCCTGTGCAATGTGCAACCAGGCTGCGTTGATCTCCTGGGGAGGTCCCTTCCGCCCATTGGAAGGGAAGAGAACCTCCCTGCATGCTGTTGCTCCCTCCATAAGCATATGGAGGGTGTCATGGGAGAGCCTGGGTGCAGCCGTGCACCTTTGTGCAGTGCTTGTCAGTGTTTGCAGTACCTCAATGCTGCAGAACACTGACAGCACAATGGTCAAAATGATTGTTGACATGGCCCCTTTAAGGAAGCCGGCTGATGACACGTTATCAAATGACGTCATCAGACCCGCTTCCTAATAATTGGCCGGGAACCTCGCAGGGCGGGCTTAACAAGCTCCATCAAGGAAAAATCTTGTTGGAGGCCAGGATT
The DNA here is from genome assembly GCF_052327205.1 of Somniosus microcephalus. Taxonomy (NCBI): domain Eukaryota; kingdom Metazoa; phylum Chordata; class Chondrichthyes; order Squaliformes; family Somniosidae; genus Somniosus; species Somniosus microcephalus. The sequence goes on from NC_141001.1 coordinate 88,630,127, forward strand.
AAGACAGATGCGGGGTCCCCACACGAACGTCAAATGCCACGGACCCGCCAAGGTTGGAAAAATCCAGCCCTTTGTGTGTAGAAGTGTTTCCTAATTTCACTCCTGAAAGGTCTGGCTCTAATTTATAGGCTATGCCCCCCAGTCCTAGAATCCCCAACCAGCGGAAATAGTTTCTCTCCATCTACCCTATCTGTTCCCCTTAATATCTTGAAAACTTCGATCAGATCACCCCTTAACCTTCTAAATTCTAGGGAATATAACCCTAATTTGTGTAATCGCTCCTCCTAATTTAACCTTGGAGTTCGGGTATCATTCTGGTAAACCTACACTGCACTCCCTCCAAGGGCAATATATCCTTCCTAAGGTCTGTTTCCCAGAACTGTTTACAGTACTCCAGGTGTGGTCTAACCAGGGTGTTGTATAGCTGCAGCATAACTTCTACCCCCTTGTATTCTAGTCCTCTAGATATAAAGGCCTTTTTGATTATTTTCTGTACCTGTTCATGACATTTTAATGATCTATGTACCTGGACCCACAAGCCTCTTTGGACCTCCACTGTTTTTAGCTTTTCACCATTTACAAAGTACCCTATTCTATCCTTTTTAGGTCCAAATTGGATGACCTCACATTTGCCTACATTGAAATTCATTTGCCACAGTTTTGCCCATTCACTTCATCTATCCCTTTGTAATTTTATGCTTCCATCTACACTGCCTACAATGCCACCTATCTTTGTGTCATTGGCAAATTTGGATATATGGCTTTCAATGCCATCATCTAAGATGTTAATAAATACTGTGAATAGTTGAGGCCTCAACACAGATCCCTGCAGGACACCACTAGTCACATCCTGTCAATTAGAGTACCTACCCATTATTCCTACTCTTTGTCCCCTGCCGTTCAGCCAATTTCCTAACCAAGTCAATAATTTTCCCTCAATTCCAAGGGCTTCTACCTTAGTTAACAGTTTCTTATGAGGAACTTTATCAAATGCCTTCTGGAAGTCCATATAAATAACATCCATAGACATTCCCCTGTCCACTACTTTAGTCACCTCCTCATAAAATTCAATCAGGTTTGTCAGGCATGACCTACCTTTCACAAATCCATGCTGGCTCTCTCTGATCAGCTGAAAATTTTCAAGGTGTTCAGTCACCCTATCCTTAATTATGGACTCTAGTAATTTCCCGACAACAGATGTTAGGCTAACTGGTCTATAATTCCCTGGTTTCCCTTTCTCGCCATTCTTAAATAGTGGAGTGACATGCGCAATTTTCCAATCTAAAGGAATGGTTCCTGAATCTAGAGAACTTTGGAAGATTATAGTTAGAGCATCTGCAATGTGCTCACCTACTTCCTTTAAAACCCTGGGATGAAAATCACCTGGTCCTGGGGATTTGTCACTCTTTAGTGCCATTATTTTTTTCATTACTGTTATTTTACTTACATTAATTTTATTGAGTCCCTGTCCCTGATGCAATACTAGTTTCCTTGGGATTTCCAGCATACTGCCCTCTTCTACTGTAAATACTGATGCAAAGTAATAATTCAACATGACTGCCATTTCTTTATTATCATTGACAATATCACCGCTTTTAGTTTTTAAGGGGCCAACATTGCTCCTGACTACCCTCCTTTTCCTAATATAAATTTAAAAATTCTTTGTGTTGATTTTGATACCCCTTGCAAGTTATTTTTCGTACTCCCTGTTTGTAGCTCTTACTTTGTGTTTTGTGACGCTTTGCTGTAATTTGTAGCTTTCCTATTTGCCAGAATCTGTGTTATTTTTTGCATTTTTATGTATTTATTCTTTTAGTTTTATGCTCTCCTTTACCTCTTTAGTCGTCCATTGGTTTTTTTTGGCAAGCAGAGCCCTTGCCCCTCAGGGGTATAAATTGGTTCTGTATCACATTCAATTCATTTTTGAACATCTCCCACTGATCTTCTGTCGTTTTACCAGTTAACAGATTTGTCTAGTTTAATGTGGACAGTTTCTGTCTCATCCCGTTGAAGTCAGCCTTATCTAAATCTAGAATCTTGGGGGGCGATTTTGCCAGCCCTGGGGAGGCGGGTATGGAGACGGGACTGCCGGGAAAATGGCAGAATTTGGGGGCAGGTGCCCAACCGGCCCCCAACCTGCCTTCATGCCATCTTCCCGGGAGGCAGGTAGCCGTCCCGTGCCAGGTAGTTAACAGGCAGAAAATAGGATTATCCCCTTTTTGCCCTCACAAGTGCGGGCTTCCCGAAGACTCTAAAACCCGCCAGCGAGGCGAGGCAAGTACTGGAATTGGGGGGGTGCAAAAGTGTTCTGTGAAGGTAAGTAATGGGTGCAAGAGTGTAGAGGTGAGTATCTGAGGTAAATGCAAAGTGTTACTAAAAGTGTACTTACCTTTGTTTCTTCCTGCAGGCTTCAGTCGATGTCTATACGGAGAGTCTTGGACCTTTGTGTTGCAGATGAGAGATGACCGTTGCATTCTCAGATGCAACAACCATCTCATTTCTGTAAAAGAAAGGAGTTTGATGAGGTCTTGAATTGTTACTGTTTGACAGCTTCACAGAGCTGTCAAATGATGACAATTCATCTGTCAGATGAAACATCATAAGTTGACGTGCTCTGCAACCGGCTTTCCCTTAATTGGCCTGCTAAGCCCGCTGGGCGGGCTTAACAAGGTCAATCAAGGGAAAATAGCGTGGGTTGGCCACAAATTGATGGAGGCGGGACATCAACCCACCAAGCAGCTGTCCCGCATTCACAAAATTGACCCCAAGTAACTGTTTTGCGTTTCTCCCTTTCAAATGCTACGTTGAACTCGATCATGTTATGATTGCGATTGAATAAATGTTCATACACCGTTAGGCTGTTAACTAAATCTGGCTCATTACTCATTACTAAATCTAATATGGCATGCCCCTTGTTGTAGAAAACTCTCTCTCTAGACACACTCTAGAAATTCACTACCTTTCTGACAGGCGCTAGTCTGCTTATCCCAATTTACATGAAATTTAAAATCCCCCATTAAAACCGCTCTGCCTCTGCTACACGCTTGTCTAATCTCTGCATTTATACAATCTAGCACTTCACAGCTGCTACCAGGGGGCCTATTCACACTTCCCACTACCGTCTTAAATCCTTTCCTATTTCTTAATTCTACCCATAAAGCCTCCACTGCCTGCTTACCTCTCATTATATCCTCTCTTATCATTGAAGTGATTTCATCCTTAATCACTAAGGCTACACCTTCCCCTCTACCATTTTCCCTATCTTTTCTGTAGACCTTAGAGACTGGTATATTTAGTTCCCAGTCCTAATCAACTTGCAGCCATGTCTCAGTAATGGCTACCATGTCATACCCTCCAGTTTGAATTTGCGCCTGCAGTTCATTCAATATACTCCATGCATTTGTAATAAGAACACTTATTTGGGCCACACACCCTAGCCTATCCTTCAGCTCTAATGTTTTACTCACATGTTTCTTATTTCTCCCTCCTGGTTTAATCACTTTACATCTTTTAGTTTTCCCTTTACCTGTAGTGCCTAAAGCACAATTTCTGACTGTTACTCTACTCTCTTCCCTTTCATTTGTTTTTGAACTATTATTTGTACTACAATTTTCACCTGAGCCCTCCCCCTCCCCCCATTTACTAGTTTAAAGTCCTTGTGACCGCCCGATTTATCCTTTCCGCTAGGACCCTGTTCCCAGCCCAGTTCAGGTGGAGCCCGTCCCAACGGTACAGTTCCTTCCTGTCCCAATACTGGTGCCAGTGCTGAATGAAGTGGAACCCCTCTTTCCTACACCACTCCTTTAACCACGTGTTATCCTCCCTAATCGGCTTATCCCTACGCCAATGTCCTAGGGCTGGACCCCCAAGGGGGGCTCCACAACTGCTATTTCTGAGATCAGTATGTCAACTTCTGGGCGTATTGGCTGGCCATCACCCAACCGGCTTTTCCTAGGCCAGGATGTGGGAACTCCTTATGTTGGGAATCCCCGGCGCAGTGCCAGCCCCGCTCCCTCCTTGTCAACAGCATTGCTAGGGATAGGTGGAGGCTCTGCCACCAACACAGGCCACAGGTAACTCCTGGGTGAGGCTGGGTCCTTATCTAGTTTGTGGCCCATCTTCCGTACTTCCGCCGGAGTTGAGGTGGGATTATGCCAGAAGAGCCCAGGATTTTCGGCCTCCTGGTGTTTATCTCTCTGCCTGTGCCATTAATTCTATTACTGTTTCTATCCACTCTAACTGTCTGTCCAACATTAAGGAATGAATCATAATTTCCTCTAGAAATATTAGTAAAATCAAAGCCATTCTCTTTGGGTTCTTCCAGCACCTGGGCTCTACCAAAGTGCTTGGCCACCATCTCAGACTGTGAATGGGCAAAGCCTTGGGCGCGTTTGGAGGCAGGCCTGTTGTGAAAATTGAAAAAATTGGGGGCGGGCTGGGAACCTGCCTCCATCCCGCCTCCACGCAACTTTGGGAAGTATTGGGTCAGCCACTCCCGAACTGACCCAACACCAAACGGCGGGACAGGTTGTTAAGGCAGTTAACAGGTCGTTAACGGCAGGATAATCCTCTTTTAAATGGCTGATCAGATTTTCGAGGTTTTCAGCATGCTGCCCGCCTTCATTAAAACACGTCTGGTGAATCGAGTCGGTTTGACCGAGGACCTGAATTGTTGGCAGCTGCTCGACCAGCTTAAAAGCGGTCCTGCAAACTCTCAGTCTTTCACATGCTACAACTTAGTGCTTTGAGGTTGTAATGATCAGTAACATGTCATTCTAGAATGGTACACTAGGTGGAGCTGTATGTTTAGTAAGGGGCTACCCACAAGGCAGTAGTCAAGATGGATGCCTGTACACTAGTCCACATGGCTGAATAAATGACTAGCTCAAGCTAGCTGTTCATAATGAAAACGTCTATTTATTTATGAACATAACATGGTACCAGGATTGGTAATATCTGCTGAATATTGTGAAACACGACATGGAGAATTTGAAGCCACCGGAGGGTTTGAAACTCACAGGGAATGTCGACTGCAATTGGTGGACTTTCAAACAACAATTCGAACTCTACATTGCCGCCATCAGGTTCAGTACGAAGCCAGACGCAAGGAAAATAGCGTTACTGCTCATGGTTGCAGGCCCGCAGGCGATAGAGGTATTTAATACATTTGTATTTGATCAAGAGGAGACAGAGAAAAAATGGACGATGTGCTAAAGAAGTTTGATACACATTGTTCTCCAAAAAAGAACGAGACCTATGAGAGGTACGTGTTCCATTCACGGACAGAGCAGCAAAATGAGACTTTTGATAGCTTTGTGACCGATCTGAAACTGAAAGCACAGACATGTAATTTCTCTGAGCTGAAATCATCCATGATTCGTGACCAGATTGTGTTTGGTATTCATGATAAAAAAAGTCAGGGAACGTTTGTTGAGAGAAACCGAACTAACATTGGAGGATGCTGTGAAAATATGCCATGCCAGTGAGCTAGCTCAACAGCACGCAAAGACTTTCAGTGAAATTAATAATAATGCGATTGTAATGAGTGACTGTGCTGCTGTCGGTGCTGTGCCCTACGAGGGGAAGAAACGTGGGCAGAACAGGAATGCAAAGCAATCGGAGGATGGAACTTTTAATTGTAAACGCTGTGGTTACCAGCACCAGCCAAGACAATGCCCAGCGTTTGGGAAAATGTGCACAAAATGTAATGGAAAGAATCACTTTGCCAAACAATGCTTTTCAAAAGTAAAAACAAAGAAAGGGCAACAAGTCAATGTGATTGAGGACACTGATTTAAGTGAGACATTTTTTGTAGGAATGGTGTCATATGACAATATCGAAAAGGATACAGAAAATGAGCAGCCCTCAGGAATGGTCAATGCTGAACATAAAGTTAATGCAGTAAAAGAGGACAAATGGATAATGTCACTGCAGGTAAATGGAGCATTAGTTACATTGAAACTAGACACTGGGGCAAAAGCAAACTTAATCAGTATGAGTGACATTAAAAATATGAAAGAAAAGCCCAAAATACAGAAAAAGTCAGTACTACTGAAGAACTATAATGGACAGAAAATAGATAGCTTAGGTGTATGCAGACTTAAAGTGACAGTCAAAGACAAAGTGCATCATCTCGTGTTTTCTGTTGTGGCTGAAGGACTTGGTTCACTATTAGGTGACAAAGCTTGTGAGGACTTAGAACTGGTCAAGAGAGTCTACCGTATAAACTGTGCCATAAGCAGACCAGATGACTCAGTGGATTCTGTAGTGAGTAATTTCCAGGATGTGTTCAAAGGATTTGGAGTTCTACCATTCACTTACAAGATCCAGCTAAAGGAGGATGCTCAGCCAGTGGTACATGCTCCACAGAGAGTTCCCGCACCCCTGCGTGACCGGCTCAAGAAAGAACTGGACAGAATGACCACGCTAGGAGTCATCAGGAAAGTCGAAGAGCCAACAGACTGGGTTAACTCCATGGTATGTGTAAAGAAAAAGAACAATGATCTAAGAATATGCATGGATCCAAAGGACTTAAATGCAAACATAAAACGTGAACACTACCAGATTCCCAAGCGAGAAGAAATCACCAGTGAAATGTCAGGTGCCAGATACTTCACAAAGCTCGATGCCTCAAGGATTTTGGCAACTAAAACTGGACGAAGAGAGCACCAAATACTGTACCTTCAACACACCATTTGGCAGGTATTGTTTCCTCAGAATGCCTTTTGGGATAATATCTGCATCTGAAATCTTTCATAGAGCGATGGAACACATAATTGAAGGTCTGGAAGGAGTTCGGGTCTATGTTGATGACATCATCATCTGGGGCTCCACACTGAAAGAACACAATGAGAGACTGACTAAAGTGCTACAGAGCATACGCCGGAATGGACTGAAGCTCAACAAGCCAAGTGTCAGTTTGGCATCCAGGAAGTCACTTTCCTAGGAGATAATCTATCTGGTAAAGGAATAGAGCTAGATATGGAAAAAGTAAACGCCATACTCAAAATGCCCCGACCCACTGACAAAAAAGGAGTGCTACGCATCATGGGGATGATAAACTTCATTGGAAAGTTCATTCCTAACTTGTCAGCCAAGACAGCCTGTCTGCGAGACCTGCTACATAAAACAAATGAGTTCGCATGGACAGAAAGACATGAACAAGAGTGGATGAACCTCAAAACAGTGCTGACAACCACACCTGTACTCACCTTCTTTGACAAAACAAAGAGAATCAAAGTGTCAACGGATGCATAAAAAGATGGCCTAGGCACGGTCTTGCTACAAGCAGGGGGTGAAGATTGGAAGCCTGTTGCCTATGCCTCCAGGTCTATGACTGACTCTGAGTGTTGATACGCCCAGGTTGAAAAGGAATGTCTAGGCTAGGTAGTTGGACTAGAAAAGTTCCATGGCTACATATATGGACTTCCCACCTTCACAGTTGAGACAGACCACTGCCCACTGGTTACCATCATTAAACAAAATCTGAATGAGATGTCTCCAAGGATTCAACGACTCATGATGAAGCTGCAAAGATATGACTTTGAACTGATCTACACACCAGGCAAACACATAGTGTTAGCAGATGCACTATCCTGAGCATCCACAATGAGTCATGTGAGCTCCACTGAGGAAGACGTGGATGTTCATGTGAGTATGGTCACTGCTGCGCTGCCCGTGTCAGACACAAAATCAAAGCAAATAGCAGAAGAAACAGTAAAGACAGTGTTACAAACAGTAATAGAGAACATTCATCATGGTTGGCCAAAAGGTTCCTGTCCAAAGTACTATCACATCAGGTCAGAGTTAAGTGTCGCAAGTGGACTATCACTAAAACAGAACAGAATAGTCATTCCACAGGCTCTACATCAAGACATGCTCAAAAGGATTCATGAGGGACACCTTGGAATTGTAAAATGCAAAAGGAGAGCAAGAGACACTGTTTATTGGCCTGGCATAAATAAGGACATTGAGAACATGATAGGCATATGTGAGACATGTCAGAAACACCAAAACAAACAAGCAAAGGAACCAATGATAGTAGCTGACTTACCAACAGCACCATGGCAAAAGGTTGGTATGGACCTCTTTCATTTGAATGGTAAAGACTATCTAATAGTGATTGACTACTATTCTAACTATCCCGAGATGGCGCTGCTCTCAAGCACATCAGGAAGCAGTGTCATAATGCATGTTAAATCCATCTTCGCCAGACATGGAATTCCCAGGATTGCCGTTAGCGACAATGGTCCGTGCTTCAACTGTAAGGAGTGGCAACAGTTTGCAGCACATTATGACTTTCAACACATCACATCCAGTCCTCTGTATGCTCAGTCGAATGGTAAGGCAGAGAAAGGTGTTCAAGTTCTCAAACAGCTACTGAAGAAAGCAACAGAAAGCAAGTCTGGTCCTTATCTCGCCCTGCTGAGCTACCGAGCCTCCCCTTTAGACTGTGGTTCTTCACCTGCTGAACTCCTAATGGGTCACAAGTTGCGCACCACGCTACCCTGCTGTGCAAAAGAAAAGCAGAGTAAGGAACTGAGACAGAGACTTCAACTGTTAAATCTGAAACAGAAATCACACTATGACAAGTCATCCAAAACTCTGAAACCATTGACAAGGGATGATGTTGTCAGGATTGAAGATCCAGATGCATGGAACAGGAAAGCTACAGTTCTTGAGGAAGTAGGACCAAGGTCATACACTGTTAGAACTGAGGAAGGACAGATTCTCAGGAGGAACCGCCGTTCCCTCCTGAAAACACAAGAAACTATCCAAGAGCAAATTGATGACAATGCCGCAACTGAATCTTGTCACTCACCACCAAAACAATCTAACACAAACACACATACAGGCTCTCATGAAAACACATCAGACTTACCCTGTGCTGCACACGTGCACACGTGAAGTAAAAAAGCCTGATAGACTTAATCTTTGAGTACAAAGAAAACTATAATAAAAGAATGAAAAGCTTAGATTTCATAAAGTAATGCTTTGAAAATGTGATGACTGTTGTGAAGATGTTTATGTCATTATGATTGATTGATATTGATTGATATTGATTTTGTTTAACCTCTAAGGAAGGGGGATGTAATGATCAGTAACATGTCATTCTAGAATGGTACACTAGGTGGAGCTGTATGTTTAGTAAGGGGCTACCCACAAGGCAGTAGTCAAGATGGATGCCTGTACACTAGTCCACATGGCTGAATAAATGACTAGCTCAAGCTAGCTGTTCATAATGAAAACGTCTATTTATTTATGAACATAACAGAGATTTGGGAGACATTTAGCAGCTCTACCAATCTTCTGAGTGTTGAGGCTGAATCCATCTGCTGTGTGACCTCCTTGGAATACCCTCTGGCCACTTTGGCTGAGCGCACACAACCTCCATTTCTCAACTGAGCTATATACCAGCGGGATGGGAACCATTTATATCCTCTCATCCCGGTTGTCAGATTTGGAGGAACAGCAGCCGTGGCAGCAGCGCAACCAGACACAGCAGGAGCGCCAACCTTCTCCTCACCCACCTGATGCTGCACAAGGCAGAGGGCATCAGCGCAGGGCTGCACCTCGCCGCACGAGATACCCCCAACACAGGGTTTACAGGCAGAGGATGAGCTTCCTCAACATGAGTGAGCTGCAGTGCCAAAGGAGGCTGAGACTTTTGCGAGAGGTAGTCGCTGACACCTGCGCAATGCTGCACCAACACCTGGAGCCCAGAGGAGTGTGTGGACACTCCTTACCAGTGGCTGTCAAAGTCACCACCACACTCAACATTTTTGCTTCGGGCTCCTTCCAGGGATCAGCAGCAGACATCAGCAGTATCTCCCAGTCGGCCGCACACACCTGCATCACGCAGGCTACTGATGCCCTCTTTGCAAAGTTGCACATTTACATCCACTTCTCCACGGATGAAGCAAGTGTAACTTCATGTGTAGTTGGCTTTGCAAATATGGCAGGCTTCCCAAGGGTGCAGGGCGTCGTCGACTGCACACCTGTGGCCTTAAGGGCACCCCATCACAACCCAGCTATATTTGTCAACCGCAAGGGCTTCCACTCCCTTAACGTCCAGCTGGTGTGTAACCACAGGAACATCATCATGCATGTTTGCGCCAAGTACCCTGGCAGTTGCCATGACTCCTCCATCCTGCGGCAGTCTACTGTGCCTCAGCTCTTCAATCTGCCAACCCAACTTTCCAGATGGCTACTTGGCACCAAGGACTATCGCCTGAAAAAGTGGCTCATGACACCAACAAGGAGGCCATCAAACGAGGCTGAGAAGTGGGCCACATTTTGACCTGAAGCACCATAGAGCAAACCATCGGCTTGTTCAAAATGCGATTCCGATGCCTTGACAGATCTGCTGGAGCCCTGCAGTATGCACCAGCCAGGGCGTCCAGAATCATCGTGGTCTGCTGTGCTCTGCACAACATCACACAGCAGCGTGGCTTAGCACTGCTTGAGGAAGAGGGGGAGGACAAGGACGAGGACGAGGAGGCACGCCTTGTGGGGCCAGATGTGGCCAAAGCAGCAGCACTTGAGCATATTGCTGGCCATCATGCAAGGGATGCACAGATTTGCGTAAGCTTAAGCTTCAGCCACAGGTGGCTGGCATATGGCTATGAATGTGTGGATGACATTCTTAAAACACCATACATCATCTCTCTAATAAATGGTGCTTTCCTATCACTCTCAGCATCATCATTACAAATGCAAGTCACCCTGAGGCCTCAATGTGTAACTTCCATTTCCCAGAACACATAGGCCAGACCTTCAACTGTTTGTCATTACATTCACAAAAGCATGACAATGCAAAATATTAAACAGAACCAAATACAACAGAACAAAACACCCAAGTGACTCCCCTTGTGACTATTTGTGCTTTATCGTCCTCTTACACATGCTTCTACGTGGTGCTTCCCCTGTGACCTCAGCAAATGTAGCAACTTTGATGCTGCGCCTGCTTAGGTGCCTTTGGTGGGCGTCCTCTGGGTTTGGGAGCCTGGGAGGGCTCCTCCACAGTTTGATCTTCCTGCAGCTGTTCAGGGGCTGAAATGGCTATCTCAGTTGGGTGTGCAATGTGGGTCTTTGAGTGAGGGCTCTGCAGTGGCATGGTTATGTGAGCATTTGGAGAGGAGCCCACACTTCCTTGTTGCCTGCCACCAACATCCCTCTCATGGGTCAGCCGCACTACAGTGCTAGCAAGTGGCTGGAGAGCATCTTGCTGCACATCAGGGGGGCCATGAGGACCTGTATCTGTACTGGTAGTCCTCATAACAAGGATGTCCATGAAGCTCTAGTGTCCCTTCAAAATAGTTGCCCATCTCTCCTCCATAGCTGACAATCTATTTAGAAGAGTCACCGTGTTTTCATTAATCTGGCGACTTATGTCCTCCATGGCGGTTGCCACCCTCTCCATGGTGGAACGTTCATGCGCCATTGCCACCACCAATGCAGTGCTCATGTTTGAGATGGACTCCTCCATTCTCTGCACACTCGCAGTTACCGTGGATGCAAACCCTCTCACAGACTCCTGCACTTGTTCCTGGAGTTCCAGCACCGCTCTCTTTCTGGATGGCCCCAGAGGCACAACGTCTGCATGCAGCTGAGCAGAGCTAGGAGAGTCCTGCGACCTCTGACGAGGACTCTCCACTGCTGTCACTGTCTCCACCATCTGCTGATGCTCACTTGTGAGCTGTGATACACCAGGTGACAACACTACTCTAAGTCACGAGGGCCCCGCCGAGGTGTGCGTCTCTGCGCTGGAGCTGGGTGCGCTGAGTCCTGGTGACGCTGCTCCCTCAGAGGCTACAGGTTCCTCTGAGGAGTCGTTTGGCTGTTCCTCTTGGACAGTGGGGAGGGGGATGTTCGATGGTCCTGTGGGAGAGTAAAGGCATGAGTTTGACATCTGATTTTGAGGTAGCAGACACATCCTTTTGTGCAGATGATACAAAGCGAATCTCTATGAACATCATATGCCATTGCAGTCAATCATTAAATGTCAATGAGAGGGGTGAAACTCTATCCTGTCACCAGCTTCGTCTAGTGCGTCCATCTCTCCATCGCCCACTTCCAGATCCTCGCCGCCTCCGACGATTTTGTGCGCAGCCTCCTCCTGTCTGAGCCCTCTCCCTCTTATTGTGGGCTATCTTTTCCTGCAATGAGGGACACAAGCAGAGTTTCAGCCAGAGTGATGGAGTGACTGTGAAGAATCCATAACATAGAAGCTTAGAGGGAGACCAAGATGGAGTGAGGTGCCAAGAGGAAGCTAGCTCCCTGTGCGTTGTTAGTTGTTGTCAATGCATAACAGTATGAGCGAGTCTAAGGGGTGCATAGGCAGGATGGTGAAGTGATTCAGTACAGAGAGAGAGATGGATAGGTAAGGGTGCAAGGGAAGGAAGGGTAAGGTGGGATGTGGAGGAGCAGGCTTACAAAACAGAGTGCTGGTGATGAGAAGAGAAGGGAAACAGATTGAAGGTAAGTGTGATGTGATACTCACTTTTGCTGATCGCAGAAGATCATTAAAGCGTTTTCTGCACTGGATCCATATGCGTGAACAAATGGAGCTTGCGCTGACCTCCTCAGCAATGCGCAGTCAGGCTGCCTTGGTTTGCTGAGGAGGCTTCCTCCGGCCATCCGCAGGGAACAGAATCTCCCTGCGCCCTCTGACAGCATCCACAAGAGCTTGGAGGGAGTCCTCAGTGAAGCGTGGTGCAGTCTTAGCTCTCGATGCACTCATTGTGGCCTTGCCAATTCCAGACTCCAGCAGAATCAAGGACTGAAAGGCTGAGGCTGCATGGGGCCCTTAAAAGCATCTGCATTAATGATGTCATCAGGGGTGACTAACAGACCCGATCCCAGTCATTGGACTGGCCAGCGCACACCACTCAACTCAAGGGGCCAATTAAGCTAAAATCGCAACTGGGGATCGGATGCAGCTGGCAGCGGGTCCGGACCCCGCCCACCAGGCAGCCCGACTCCATCCCGCCTCCTCCATTAAATTCGCAGCTTTGATGTCCTGCTTGACCTTCACCCCAACTTGTTTCCGCAGATCCAATCCGTCAGCAAGACCACTTTCCTTCACTTCTGAAATATTGCTTCTCGCTCCATCATTGCTGAAACCCTAAATCCATGTCTTTATCACCTCAATGCTTGACTTTTCCAACTCTCTTCTTGCTGGCCTCCACCATTTACAACTAATCCAGAATGCCAAAGCCAACGCCAACATCCTCCAATGCATTCCCATCATTCCATCCTTGCCAATTTCCACTGGCTTCCTCTACCCAAATGGATAAATTATAAAATCAATCCTCAGCCTCTTATTAAAATCCCCCTCTGGATTTGCATCACCCTATCTTTGGAAACCCCCCCCAGCTCGGCATCCCTGTATGCACTTCACTTCTCTGCTATTGGTTTATTCCTCATTCTCTGTTCTTTCTATTTCATGATCAGTGGCCTTTTCTTCAGCCAATATTTGTACTTACATGTTTATATAAGGAGATATGTTCTCTGTGCCCAGAATTTAAGATATAAAAATAGAAGAACTTAAGTCAGTATAAAATCAGTAAAAACCTTTTGGGCAACTGTGATGGCTCAAGAGCAATCTTTAAAACTTGGGGTTATTACATCGTACACTGTGATGGAATAGCTCAAATACATTTTACTGACAAGTGAATTGGCAGAAGTGCCTATCATTTTGTATTTTACTATATTGGTTACACTGGTTTAAAAGTCACATAGGGCAATTAATTGGCCATTAAGAAAAAGGACAATTATAACAATATTTATACAGATCAAACCATCAAGTTTCCAGCTCATAAAACCTGTCTAACCTCCCAGAGATGTCGGGAACATAGGGTCTAATGAGAGGGAGGAACGGAATGAAATCAGTATTTGTAGGGAAATGGCGTTAGGGAAATTGACAGGATTGAAGGTCGATAAATCCCCAGGGCCTGATAATCTACACCCTAGGGTGCTTAAGGAAGTGGCCCTAGAAATAGTAGATGCATTGCTGGTCATCTTCCAAAATTCTATAGACTCTGGAACAGTTCCCATAGATTGGAGGGTAGCTAATGTTACCCCACTATTTAAAAAAGGTGGTATAGAGAAAACGGGGAATTATAGACTGGTAAGCCTGACATCGGTAGTGGGGAAAATGCTAGAGTCCATTATAAAAGATGTAATAGCAGAGCATTTGGAAAATAGTGACCGGATCAGACAAAGTCAACATGGATTTACAAAAGGTAAATCGTGCTTGACTAATCTACTGGAATTTTTTGAGGATGTAACTGGTAGAATAGATAAGGGAGAACCAGTGGATGTGGTGTATTTGGACTTTTAGAAGGCTTTCGATAAGGTCCCACATAAGAGATTAGCGTATAAAGTTAAAGCACATGGGATTGGGGGTAAGGTACTGACTTGGATAGAGAACTGGTTAGCAGACAGGAAGCAAAGAGTTGGAATAAACGGGTCATTCTCCAAGTGGCAGGCAGTGACTAGTGGGGTACCACAGGGATCGGTCGTAGGACCCCAGCTATTCAGAATATATATAAAAGATCTACACGAGGGAATTGGATGTAATATCTCCAAGTTTGCAGACGACACAAAGCTGGGTGGGCGTGTGTGCTGTGAGGAGGATGCCGAGAAACTCCAGTATGATTTGGAGAGGTTGGGTGATTGGGCAGAAGCATGGCAGATGCAGTATAATGTGGATAAATGCGAGGTTATCCACTTTGGTGGCAAAAACAGGAAGACAGATTATTATCTGAACGGCAATAGATTGGGAGAAGGGACGTGAAACGAGACCTGGGTGTCCTTGTGCACCAGTCGCTGAAGGTAAGCATGCAGGTGCAGCAGGCGGTTAAGAAGGCAAATGGTATGTTGACCTTCATAGCGAGAGGGTTCGAGTACAGGAGCAAGGATGTCTTGCTGCAGTTGTACAAGGGCTTGGTGAGACCGCACCTTGAGTATTGTACGATAGCAGAATACTGCAGATGCTGGAAATCCGAAATAACAACAGAAAATGCTGGAAAAACTCAGCAGGCCAGGCAACATCCGTGGAGAGAAATTAGAATCGACGTTTCAGGTCTAACCCTTTTTCAAAGCTGGAAAGGAAATGAAATAGATCGAAAGGTAGGGCTGGGGAGGGAACAAAAGAAGTGAATAGACATTAAGAGGTATTCAAAATGAGACGAGATGGTGATAGGACTAGTAAAGAGACAAAAGACAGCTCAGATTAGGTGTGAACTGTACTGGCAGAATGAGAGACAGCTGCCATGTAAAAAAGAGGAGGGGGGGGAGGGAAAACCCAAAACAAAGGGGTGGAAAAAAAATGTTTTAAGTAAAAATGTGATAGGGGCCGAGGTTATGATCTGAGTATTGTGTGCAGTTTTGGTCACCTTATCTGAGGAAGGATGTTCTTGCCATGGAGGGAGTGCAGCGAAGATTCACCAGACTGATACCTGGGATGGCAAGAATGACGTATGAGGAGAGATTGAGTTGATTGGGCTTATATTCGCTGGAGTTTAGAAGAATGAGAGGGGATCTCATTGAAACTTATAACATTCTAACAGGACTAGACAGACTAGATGCAGGAAGGATGTTCCCAATGGCGGGGGAGTCCAGAACCAGGGGTCACAGTCTAAAGATAAGGGGTAAGCCATTTAGGACAGAGATGAGGAGGAATTTCTTCACCCAGAGAGTGGTGAACCTGTGGAATTCTCTACCACAGAAGGCAGTTGAGGCCAATTCATTAAATATATTCAAGAAGGAGTTAGATATATTTCTTAAGGCTAAAGGGATCAAGGGATATGGAGAGAAAGCAGGGGCAGGGTACTGAAATTGGATGATCTGCCATGATCTCATTAAATGGCAGAGCAGGCTCGAGGGGCCGAATGGCCTACTCCTGCTCCTATCTTCTATGTTTTTATGTTTCTAACAGTATAGCTGATGCATTGGATTTTATGGTAATTACAATATTTATACCAGCATTTTAGGGATCAATGACATTACAGTGTTTTAAATGAAATTTTAACTCTTACAGTGGTGTTGAGAAATTATATGATAAATCAAATCAACTTTTATTGTCATTGTTAGTGCACAAGTGCAGTACAACGAAATGTAGGCTTGCGGCTCCCGAGAGTGTACATTTTGATTAAGACATTTAAACATTCAACATACATTTGGCTTGTAATACATTAACATAAACATAACCATAATAAAGTGCATTGGCAGATGTGCAGGCTTTAGAGTTTATTTGTGGAGTTCAGTAGGATGACAGCCCTGGGAAAGAAGCTGTTCCTAAATCTGGTCGTACGGGTGCGAATGCATCTGTAGCGTCTCCCAGATGGCAGGAGGGCAAACAGACTGTGGCTGGGGTGGGTAGGGTCTTTGATGATGGACCGTGACCTCCGTAAACAGCGTTTCTGGTATATGTGCTCTATGGTCGGTAGCCGGGTGCCGGTAATGCGTTGGGCAGTTTTGACTACCCGCTGCAGGGCTTTCCGGTCATAGTAGCTACAGCTGCCATACCATACTGTGATACAGTTTGTCAGGATGCTCTCTATTGTGCAGCGGTAAAAGTTAGAGAGAATCAGGGGTGACAGGTTACATCCCTTCAGCCTCCTTAGGAAATATAGGCGCTGCTGCGCCTTCTTCACCAGAGAGGAGGTATTGAGGGACCAGGAGAGGTCTTCCGTGATGTGGACTCCGAGGAACTTAAAGCTGTCCACCCTTTCCACCGCAGCCCCATTGATGTAGTATAACAGTATATCAGTTTTGCTTGGGTGCACATATGAAAGGTAATTTGTGAGGCTCTATTGCTGGCACAGAGCCTCACTAAGCTATCCCTGTAATGTGCTGCAGACTTGGCCAGAATATGTTGATCTTGTATCCTTTTGAATCATCCAGTAGAAGCTGCTGACAGGCTACTATGGAGAATCTATTGAGTAGACTGTATATACTGGCAAAAATAAAACACTTAAATGTCACAGATTAAGTACCAGGCATTGATAAGACTATTGAAAAATCGGTAGAAAGCTCACTTTTGCCTGACTCTATCGTCACTTCTGCTATTTAACCATCTCCTGTTCGCCCCCTAATCACTTTACAGCTCATTTTTTTCTTATCTCATATATGTTGTCTCCCCCCCCACCCACTTTCCTTCGCTCTGCTCCTTCTTATAAGCTGTTCATCTGAAATATCTTCCCATTCTGATGAAGAGTTATGCCTGAACTGTCAATATTCAGCCTTACCTTACAGATACTGCTTGATGGGCTGAGGGTTTCCAACATTTTCTGTTTTTATTTCATGAAGCAGAATTAGACTGCAAAATGTACTGCGAATATCTCACCAAAAATGCAAGGATGACATTTCTGACTACAAAGAAACCCCACAATGTTTGTCCACAATTAAATCACCATTAAAGAAGCAGCCAATATGGTTGGTTGTGCATGAATCTGGTGCAGGGCACAGTAAAACAAGCCGTTAATAGTAAGGGGTCTTTTGATTTACAAATTTTAGTTAAAGTTGGGTTCCCATAAAAAAAAAAGATCTATTGCATGATGGTAATTCTAGTGGTGTTTTATTGGGTTCCAAATCAAAAGGTCAAAAACTAAAATACAATTCTTGACTGGCCTGTCCCAACAGGATGGCTTTTGACAGATCTTGATTATCCATTAGATGGAGCACTTTTTGTGCAGTAGTACGGTCCATCTCAGAAAAAAATGTCAGAAGCCATTATACCCCGTAGACAAGCTAACAATGGAACAACATCGATGATTGCTATGCAGACGTTTACAGTTTATACTTCTCACTCTCCTTGTTGGAGTGTGACAGTTGAAGAGGGAATTATACCCAGAAATATTTGCTGGCCTATATTCGCTGGAGTTTAGAAGAATGAGAGGTGATCTCATTAAAACATACAAAATTCTTACAGGGCTTAACAGGGTAGATGCAGGGAGGATGTTTCCCCTGGCTGGGGAGTCTAGAACCAGGGGTCACAGCCTCAGAATAAGGGGTTGGCCATTGAGGACTGAGACGAGGAGAAATTTCTTCACTCAGAGGGTGGTGAATCTTTGGAATTCTCTACCCCAGAGGGCTGTGGAGGCTCAGTCATTGGGTATATTCAAGGCAAAGATTGATAGATTTTTGGATATTAAGAGAATCAAGGGATATAGGGACAGTGTAGAAAAGTGGAGTTGAGGTAGAAGATCAGCCATGATCTTATTGAATGGCAGAGCAGGCTCGAAGGACCAAATGGCCTACTGCTGCTCCTAGTTCTTATGTTCTTATATTAACTTTTTTTTTAACATTTGTTCTAGGTCTATGTTCCTATATTAGGTGATATCTCGGCTTGAAAGGGAAGAGTTATTGTGGCAGGCTTGCGTGGATGGAATCACAGCTGAACTCTAGGGACTCCTTTTGGAGAAAAGCCATAGTTGAACTACCTCCACATGACCATGCACAACTTCAGAGGGAGTTTGCTTTGACTGACATCTTAAGGAAACTAGAGTGGAGGCCCCAGATGTTGTATACACAACACTTGAAGTAGACCGCTGTGCATTTGCTAAACTGAAATAGGCACCTTTAATCAGTCACAGTGAATTGTGGAAGCATATCCACTTTGGCCCCATGCAAACCTTGGAATGTACACTTTCTGGAGATTTTCCCAAGTTGCAAGTTTCATTTTACCTGTGGCTATTTTTAGTCTGTTTGCCCAGGCAGCTAAAGTTTTCTTTTGTCCCGCGTAATGCAGAGCTTAAAAGTGCTTTTGAAGTATCCTAAAGCAGATGAAAATTATACAGTGCTGCTTAAAGTAATGTTGCCTTCAGTGACAGACAAGTGAACTGAACTATGCCAATAATAGCTGCTGGTAGGAATGAGCAAACTATAAACCAAACTGGCCCAATGAAAACATGGTATAATTGCATTTTTTTTTCATGCCCATACTGGATGTGAGTGCTACATGAGGGGTAAATTCATAACATGCAACATACAGCTTCATATCCTGTAATGGTCAAAGGTCGAAAACCAAACGACTTTGTAGCACATAGTTTGCTATGGGTTGGGGTCAGACCCTGCTGCAGTGTCAACAAGACTGAGTGGGAGAAAGTAAGACAAATACAGAGACCAAAAGACTGAGTATCAGTAATGAGAGATTACAAGTCTGCCAGTTATACAGAGAGAGAGAAGGGGACAGAGAAAGTTATAGGAGAAGGTGGTTGAAGACACTATAGGCCCGATTTTCATGGTGCAGGAAGTGAATGGGCGGGGTCGAGGTGAGTGGTAAAGTGTCCTGACCCTGGCAGCGTGAGGCCTGGCCAACTTTAACCCCTGGCCCTCGTCTGCTTGCCCCCTGGCCAATTGCCTACCAGAAACCGACGGGAAGCAGTAGCTTTCAGAGAGACGGCACGGGGCGATGGGGAAAGGATCGAGGAATGGGACTGGATTGTCAGGTAGCAGGAGGACGCTGGCAAGGACCGAAGGAATGATCCTCAGTCATGGGGTTAGGGTTTCCAGAGGGCCTCACAATCAGGATGGGGGGAACTTGGGGCTGAGGAGGCCTAAACTTTCCTTTTGGTGCCTGGAGGAGCATTCCTGCTGCTCCTGCATGCACAAGGAAAGTTTTTCTTTTAAGTTTATTAACTTGCCTGTTTGGGCCTCTTCTAGCCCCTACCCTTCTTTCTGTTAGGCTCACCCGATGAGAAAGCCAGAGCAGTTTCCCCACCCCGGCCACTGGTTAAAATACAGTCAGGTCTCAAAGACATCATTGGAGCCCAACCTACGTATTTAAAGAAGGTTTCCAGTGGGTGTCCTTCTGGCCTGCTCAGAGGAGCATGTTAAAATGGAAGACTGCTAAATAAAAATTAGTTACTGTAGTGTATGTGCCTTTAAGAGCCCCATGTGTGCTGTAATGCCGGTAATGGCCACTCGGGCTATATAAGCCTGTATATTGTGTTATATCCGTTAGTACCCCCCAGACTTTGCTTAGTAAACACCTATGAACCAACTCCTGTCTTCAGTGTCTCTATCAACACACGGACACTACAGTGGCGACGAAGTGGAAACGGACTTACCTGCAATTCGGCAGCACCTCAAGGACATCGATTCCTCGGGCATCCAGAAGACTCAAGAAAGTGAAAGAAGCTGTGGTTTCACCAGCTGGCCAAGCTGGTGGCAGGTACTGCGCTAATCCTTCCTGGGCGTCAGGCTGGGGCTCCAGCGGCTGGCTCTACAGCTGGGACAAGCAGCAAAATCGGAGGCAAGCAATAACAGACGGGGAGGGAGCACTCGGGAGATGGCCGGCGCTGCAAGCAGGTCGGCGTTCAGGCCTAGAGAGAAAGTCCGGCGGGAACGAGTCTCCAACTGTAAATTTAAAAAAAAGAAAAAAAAAGAACGGAAACCGCGGGAAACAGCGTTGTCATCGGCAGCAGCGGCAGGAAAGCACGGGAAGCGCCATATCTTTTCTGCAGAAAAGAAAGAAAAGCGCGGGAAGCGCCATATCTTTTCTAAAATGCCTAAGTCTGGCAATATTGATGCTTTTGATAGCGAAATAGAGGATTGGACCACATATGTGGAAAGAGTAGAGGTATATTGCACTGCAAATGGAATAGAAGATGAAAAAAAAGCTTCAGTACTGCTGAATCTAATGGGCGCAAAGGCATACGGGCTGTTACGAAATTTAATCACTCCAGCCAAACCAAAGGACAAGGATCTTAAAGAAATTGTTGATACCCTGCAGGAGCACTTAAACCCAACACCGCTGCTGATAGCGGAACGATTCAAATTCTTCAAGAGAAATCAACACAAGAATGAAAGTAACGCTGATTACCTCACCGAATTAAGAAAGCTATCAAAATACTGCCAATTCGGGGCAGGACTAGCAGATTATCTTCGAGACAAATTCGTCTGCGGTCTCTTAAGTGAAGGAACACAGAAAAGGCTGCTTTCTGAAAAAGATTTAACACTGGACAAGGCTTTCAGTATGGCTGTATCATACGAAGCAGCAGCAAGAGGAGCTGCAGAGATACAACAAAAGACACAGGACTTCGGCACCCATGAAATGACACAGGGTTTCGAAAGATGTTATCACTGCGGCAGATCCACCCATAACCAGAGGGACTGCTGGTTCAAGGGCAAAGCATGCAGGCAATGCGGAAAGATTGGACACATTGCACGGGTATGCCGATCTGGACAAAATAAATCCATAGACAGAAAAAAAATCAATAAAGAAAAGTACAGAAAAGGTACAAATGATGACGGACAGTAGCTCCGAAGACCAGAAGAGCGATAGCGACTCCGAAAAGAAGAGACTAAGCTGTCTCAAATTACATAATGTAATCGCCAAAGATGATTACCAGGCCATTTGGGTTACCCTCACGATAGCAGGGTCTCCAGTTAAAATGGAGCTAGATACAGGATCAGCTCTGACCGTAATAAATCGACGGGATTACGAGAGGCTATTTCCGCATATACCTTTAAAAGACACATCCATTATCTTAAAAACATATACGGGGCAGAAAGTATACCCCAAAGGAAAAATAAGGGTGCCTGTTGTATACAACGGCAAGGAAATACAAAAGTTGTATTTATACATTCTACAAGATGGTGGCCCACCGCTGTTACGACGTGAATGGATCAGGAAAATACGTTTAGACTGGCACTCCATTCAGGCACTGACAGTGACCAGTAAGAAAAAATAATGATGATGACATCATACCTGAACGATTAAAAGGCATCTTGGCCAACGCCAAAGAAGTGTTTCAAGAGAAACTAGGAACCTTGAAAGGCATCACCGCCTCAATAAAAGTGGAAGATGCAGCAATTCCCAAGTTTTTTAAAGCAAGACCAGTGCCATACGCAATTCGTCCAGCAGTCGAGGCAGAGCTGGAGAATTTGGAAAATGCAGGCGTATTATCCAAAATAGATTGGAGCGAGTGGGCAACACCCATCGTTCCAGTCATGAAGAAAGCATTGAATAATAATAAATCTGAAGAACAGAGAAAAATTCGCATCTGTGGAGACTTCAAGGTGACGGTAAACCCGGTCCTTCACACGGTACAGTATCCTCTTCCGAGGATAGAAGATATTTTCGCCTCACTATCCGGAGGGATATGTTTCACCAAAATTGACTTGGCATAGGCATATCTACAGATGGAGGTTGAAGAGGCCTCTAAAAAAATATCTCACGATAAATACACACAAAGGTCTGTACCAGTACAATCGACTAGTTTTCGGAGTAGCATCCGCTCCAGCTATCTGGCAAAGAGCTATGGAGCAAATCCTCCAAGGGATTCCGGGTACTCAATGCTACCTGGGCGACATCCTTGTAACAGGAGAAAATGACAACGAGCACCTTGCCAATTTGGAGCTGGTGCTCACTAGGCTGAGAGAACGGGGCCTACGAGCAAATCGCCCCAAGTGCGAATTTTTCCGAAATCAAATATCATATTGTGGCCACATAATAAATAAGGAAGGGTTGCATAAGTCACCTGAAAAAATTGAAGCGGTCATAAAAGCCCCAGCTCCTGAAAATGTTTCACAATTAAGGTCGTTCCTGGGATTAATAAATTACTATCATAAATTTTTACCGAACTTATCAACTCTTCTACACCCTCTTAATGAACTGCTACAAACAGGAGTAATTTGGAAATGGAACGAAGACTGTAAACGTGCCTTCCATAAATGCAAAGACTTAATCACATCCGAAGAAGTTTTGGCTCATTACAACCCATCACTGCCAATCAGACTGGCGTGCGATGCATCCCCTTACGGCATAGGAGCAGTATTATCGCATAAATTCCCTGATGGCTCGGAACGGCCGATAGCTTTTGCGTCACGCTCATTGAACTCAGCTGAGCGTAACTATGCCCAAATCGACAGGGAAGCACTCAGCCTGGTATGGGGAGTGAAGAAATTCAACCATTACCTACACGGACAAAGATTTACCTTGTTGACTGACCATCAACCCCTCATCTCCATATTCAATCCTAAAAAGGGTGTTCCCATTATGACAGCGCAAAGGCTACAGAGGTGGTCCCTTTTTCTAGGGGCACACCAATACAACATAGAATACAAAGGATCAAAACAGTATGGGAATGCTGATGGTTTATCGCGCCTACCGTTGCCAACGATAGAAGAGGCACCTACAGTAGACCCAGTGGAGATGTTCCACTCTACCATAGTGGAATGTCTACCAGTAACAAATTCTGCCATTGAAAGGGAGACAAGAAATGACCCGACTCTCTCACAGGTCTACGATTTAACAGTGAAGGGATGGCCAGCACATGGCGAGCCACTGTTGCCAGCATTCTCGCAGAGAAGAGAACAGCTGTCGGTGTGCCGAGGAACCTTGATGTGTGGATCCAGAGTGGTGATTTCACCCAAACTCCAGGATAAAGTGCTAAAGGAGCTTCACGAGGGGCATCTGGGTGGAGTGAAAATGAAGAACCTAGCCAGGGCGTTTGTATGGTGGCCAGGTATCGATGGAGACATCGAAGAAATGACCAAGAGCTGCCTAGGATGCCAGAAGGTCCAAAACGCTCCACCACAAGCCCCTCTACATCCATGGGAGTGGCCCTCATCTCCCTGGCAAAGGGTACATATCGACTTTGCTGGTCCATTTATGGACCCAATGTTCTTAATCGCGGCTGATGCACACTCCAAGTGGCCGGAGGTAATAAAGATGTCCTCCACCACCACGGAAAAAACCATCACAGTATTAAGGACCATATTTGCCAGGAATGGGCTGCCGGAACAGATCTGTTCTGATAATGGACCGCAATTTGTGTCCGAAGAATTCAGGAAGTTCTTAAAAAACAATGGGGTTAAGCACTACACGTCCGCCCCATACCATCCCGCCACCAATGGATTGGCTGAAAGGTTTGTCCAGACCTTCAAGAAGGCCATAAAGGCCATGGGTAATGAAGACATAAAACTTCAGCACAAGGTGGATAACTTCTTGTTCGCATACAGGAATGCAACACATATGGTTACCAACCAAACTCCCGCCATGATGTTCTTCAATAGAAACCTAAGATGCCGGCTGGATTTGGTCAAGCCCAACATCAGAAGGGACGTGGAGAACCGGCAGTTTCAAGGCATGAATGAAAGGCCAGCTAGAACCTTCCAGATAGGTCAACAAGTTTTGGCCCGGGACTACCGTACCGAGAAATGGCAGCATGGAACTATCTGCACACGACTAGGACCACTGATGTATACCGTGGACATCGGAGAAAGCATAATAAGGCGCCATGCTGACCAAATCATAGAGTCATCCGAAAAGGGACAACCTACACCACAACTCTATACGCCTAACGATGATGTAGAGATACCCATATCTACCTCCGATCCAGTGATACTGGAACCCGATGAACCCGACACTGGCATTCAAGCTGAATCGGCCTTGCCGAAGGAACCTGCTACACCACCAGAAACTACTACACCACCGAGGCGTTATCCGGACCGAGTCAGGAAGCCTCCTGAGAGACTGACTTATAATTAATTAACTACAGCAATGTGTATATTATTTTTCTTATAACATGTAATTAATAATTACTTAAAATATGATGTACCGGCTAGCTAAAAGGGGAGGAATTGTAGTGTATGTGCCTTTAAGAGCCCCATGTGTGCTGTAATGCTGGTAATGGCCACTCGGGCTATATAAGCCTGTATATTGTGTTATATCTGTTAGTACCCCCCCAGACTTTGCTTAGTAAACACCTATGAACCAACTCCTGTCTTCAGTGTCTCTATCAACACACGGACACTACAGTTACCAATGTATTTGGAAATAGGCCCATGATACCATATAATTAAATCATGTCCATTTTGTAAATTTGCAGTAAACACCAATCAAGCATATAGCTCCTACTGCCTTGTATTCTTCAAGGATTTAGGGTCACAAACGAAGTCATATGACATTGAATTGGCCATTATATGTTCAGTGCCCATTGAAAACAGAAGGTCCAATTTTAAATCCGAACTAGTTTTGGGTGAGTGAGAAACTCACCTGCTACTCCAGAAATGAGGTCTGGGGTATTTTAACTCCCTGGCCTTATTTAAATCCTGCCGGCCAATTTAGCTTTGTCAAGGAACACCATAATCTTATCATGCCAATTTATGATTTGCTGGGAGTATTCTAGCCCCTTCTGAGAATTAAGGCTGGATTTTAAGGAGGAAGGCAGGTTGGGGGCCGGGGGGGGGGGGGGTGCTCCAAGGTGGTTGGAAAACCCAGGAGGCCGGGTTTCCCACAGGCCCTGCTGACTTTAATG
Organism: Somniosus microcephalus; assembly: GCF_052327205.1. Taxonomy (NCBI): domain Eukaryota; kingdom Metazoa; phylum Chordata; class Chondrichthyes; order Squaliformes; family Somniosidae; genus Somniosus; species Somniosus microcephalus. The sequence goes on from NC_141001.1 coordinate 88,655,401, forward strand.
GGGCAGGGCCTGATTTGCATGCGAGGCCTCGGTTTCCCGCCCGCAGCCGGACAGATTGAGAGGCTGGCTGGCTGAGGGTGGGCAGGCCTGCGGCACTAGGCCACACAGAGGAGGGAGGGAGGGAGGGATCGCATGGGGGCTGGAGGCTGGCTGGAGAAGCACAGTGATGGAGCACGAGGGGATAGGGTGGGGGAGGCCTTATGGAGACATCGGAGGCCTGTGGGGGGGGGGGGGTGATCGGAGGCCTGTGGGGGGGGGGTGATCGGAGGCCTGGAGGGGGGGGGGTCTCCAATTGCAGGGGATGGGTTAGGCAGGGACCCTGGATCCAGGAGGTAGGTATAAAGGCACTTACCTCCTGGATGCAGCAGTCCCCACCTTGCTGTAACTGTGTGTAAATTGTATAAATCCCGTCCAGATGCAGTAAAAAACAAAATGGAGATTAAAAAAGAAGCTTCCTGCCTCATTATAATATTTAAATTGACATCCTGCCTCCTGGGAGCGGGTTGGTCTCCCGCCTCCATTAAAACCGGAAGTGGATGGGTTGGAGGCGGGTTCAGGTCGGGAATCCCATTTTTAACAATTTAACTACCCTCACGTCCCCAACCCACCCATTTTTTTCAGATTAAAATTCCCCCCTGTATGTTTGCGATGTCCGCAAATGGATGCGATGTCTCCACTATCAACACGGAGAAGGACTCTCCGGACTCAGGTCATCCATTTTCTTTAGAAATCATTGACTTCTTCCTGACTATAACTAGAAATCTAGCAATGAGTACTCTCTGTTCTCGACAGTGTCAGAATACATAGCTGCTGACACTGGGGCTGTGCACATGAAGGAATCATAAATCAACTCAATTTGTGCCAACTAATTTGTCAGCTTGTTTTTTGAATGTAATATGCATTCTAATTAATTAAATGATACAATAGTGTAGGGTGATTTATGCCTTATCTATAGTCATCAAGGTTAAGCAATTTAAAATTTGAATAAAATTAACATGTTTTAACATAAAGGAGCTGCTTTTCTATTTATATATCATTAATAAATCCTGGAAACCAGTCCCTAAACTGATCATTAAATTTTGTTTGTAGCAAATCTCATGCGGCAGTCGGTCGCGAGCCAATTAGGGCATTAGGCCCTGATTTACATAAGCCTAACACCAGTTTCAGTTCCTCCCTAACCAATATGGCGTGGTGTACTTCCAATGGGGACCGAGTGTTCTCACGGCCTACACCATGTTGGGTCCTGCGGCACTCTATTTCGGGCGAAAAACAGGCACCGCTACATCGAATTTCTAGGTCCATATTGAAAAGCTGAGAGATTTTTTTTCCTAATTTTTCTCTTCTATTTTTTCATCTTACCCTTCATCTCCTTATCACGGCAACTTAAGTTGCGGTATAACTAACAGATGGTTGTGACTCACCAGTATCTCATCCAAGTGGCCACTGAGTGAGCTTGAGCAGTGAGTGTTGGCAAGCTAATCAAATCCTGCCATTGTCAAACATCCACATATCTGCTTTATCCATAGTGGTCACTAAACAGTGGCCTGGAATGAGAACCGTGGCTGATTTTTATTTTTATTCCCCTCCCTCCCAAGCCTAGAAACAATAAACCCAGTTGTGGTACATCCACTGTACTCCAGGTGGAGATCAAATCTGGGTCCTTTCTGGTCAGCACCACACCCTATGGTACATTCACTCACTGTGCCACTGAATGGGAGATCATTTATAACACTGTTTTACAGACTTAGAATTTGCCATCATATAGACAGACTTGTGTAATGAATTCCTTTTCTATAGGCCTGATTGGTCAGGAGTGACAACTTATAAGAGAAGAAATTATATGGAGAATACAAAATAAGCTTTGAAAATTGATCTTTTCAGGGATGGTTTTAAAATAATTCCACTCTATGGTACATATAGGGCCGGATTTTCCGATCCCCACAGGTGCGTACGAGGTGTGTACGCGCCCGTAGGGGCCGCGCAAGTGCCGGATTCGGGCATGCGAAGCGCACACGCTGAAACCCGGCACTTGCGATCTATCAAGAATTCTCTTGACAGATCCTCGGCCTGCTCAAGGAAAGTACCTCTGCAGGTGGAGAGTCGGGCTTTTTGCACAACTTCCGCCCGCTGAATGTCTGTCAAATTCATACGCCTGGTAAAAGTAGGCATAAGGCCTGCTTTTACCAGCTTAAGAGTTTTAAAAAATAGAAAAATGAAATTTTACCATTCATTTATAGATTAAAAATACTCTTCAAAAAGGTAAGTTTATTTTTAGCCCCGTAAAAACATTAAATTTTTCCCCCAAAATTAAACTTTTGTTTAAAATATTTAATTAAATGGGATTTTAATTCATTTTAAATATGTAATTTAAAAAAAAATGTATTTAATGTGTTGGTGTATATTTTAGGTGATCCCCATTCATTCCTTTGACAGTTCCGTACATACAGAACTGTCAAAAGTATGAATGGGGATTCCCTTCTTCCATTGGTTGGGCCGGCCCATGTGATCCCAGAACCGCTTGTGCCCCTGGGATACGTGGGGCTCTGCCCGCACGGACCTGGAGAGGCCCAGGATCGCAAGCCGCTATTCTTCCCTGGGCACCAGGTAAATTCGTAGACATTTTGCAGGTCGGAGGCGTCCGCCCGCGGGAAACCTCCGATCGCAAATGTTGGCCCATAATGGTATTTTGCATAAGTGTGCTAAATGCTGATTCTGTGTAAGTCCAGCTTTTTTAAAGTATTCATTGGATGTGGGTGTCGCTAGCAAGGCCAGCATTGCTCATTCCTAATTTCCCTTGAGAAGGTGGTGGTGAGCCCTCTTCTTGAACCGCTGCAGCCATTAATAAATAGACATTCTTATTATGAACACAGCTAGTTTTTGCTAGACACTTTTATTGAGCACATGTGGACTAGGTACAGTATCTGTAGAGGCTTCTATCTTGACTGCTGCCTTGTGGGTAGCCTAGTGCCTCATGGGTAATGTAGTCTTAATATACATACAGCTGGGTAGTGTAGTCTTATACATACAGCTATATACAGCTCTACACAGCTCTATGGCTCCACCTAGTGTCCACTATAGAATGACATGTTATTGATCATTACATCCCCCTTTCTTCGAGGTTTAACAAAATCAATATCAATCAACTTTCAAGAAAACAATAAAGATAATATCAGTAACACTTTTGTTAGTGCTCTATAAACATAAACATTTTCAAAACAGTCAACACATTTTCAAAGCTTTACATTGTACTCAAAGATTAAGTCTATCAGGCTTTTTTACTTCACGTGTGGATCTTCTCAACACGGGTAAGTCTGATGTGTCTTCATGAGATTGTTCTGGCGGTGAATGACAAGATGCAGTTGTGGCATTGTCATCAATCTGCTCTTGTATAGATCGAGGTCTCCTTGCGATCTTTGCTTGGAGAGGGTTTCAGTGTTTCCTTCACTCTTCATGCCATAACTCTCAATGTAGTCAATGCACTCTCGAAAAACTGCTGGCAGCTGGATCCCATCATACAGCATAGTCCTCTCAGCAGCCTCGGCTAATGGAACACCAAAGATTGGCCTGAGGGAAGAAGGAGTATCCACCGGAACTGCTTCCTGCTCTGGTGCAGGCTTCTTCTTTTTCTTTTTCTCTTTCCACTGCTTAACAACATCTGCTGCGGTTATATCTTTGGACTTTTTCTCCTTGTGTTTTTCCTCTTTGTGCTTTTCTTCCTTTGGCTTCCCTTTGACCTTAAAGTCTTTTTCTTTCTTCTTGGAGAAACTAGGCTTTTTGAAGACATGGATACCCTTTGGCCTTTTCATCCTTGATGGGCTCTCTGCTTCATCACCTGAGTCATCTGGTCTGCTTATGGCACAGTTTATACTGTAGCCTCTCTTGACCAGTTCTAAGTCTTCACAAGCTTTGTCACCTAGTATCGAATCAAGTCTTTCAGCCACAACAGAAAACATGAGATGATGCACTTTGTCTTTGACTGTCACTTTAAGTCTGCATACACCTAAGCTATCTATTTTCTGTCCATTATAGTCCTTCAGTAGTACTGACTTTTTCTGTATTTTGGGCTTTTCTTTCATATTGTTAATGTCACTCATACTGATTAAGTTTGCTTTTGCCCCAGTGTCTAGTTTCAAGGTAACTAATGCTCCATTTACCTGCAGTGGGATCATCCATTTGTCCTCTGTTACTGCATTAACTTTATGTTCAGCATTGTCCATTTCTGAGGGCTGCACATTTTCTGTATCCTTTTTGATATTGTCACAGGACACCATTCCTACAAAAAATGTCTCACTTAAATCAGTGTCCTCAATTACATTAACTCGTTGCCCTTTCTTAGTTTGTACTTTTGAAAAGCATTGTTTGGCAAAGTGATTCTTTCCATTACACTTTGTGCACATTTTTCCAAACGCTGGGCATTGTCTTAACTGGTGTTTGTAACCACAGCGTTTAGAATTAAAAATTTCATCCCCCAATTGCTTTTCATTTCTGTTCTGCCCATGTTTCTTCGCCTTGTAGGACACAGCACCGACAGCAGCATTATTACTCATTACAATCGCATCATTATTGATTTCACTGAAAGTCTTCGCGTGCTTTCGAGCTAGCTCGCTGGCTTGGCATATTTTCACTGCATTTTCCAAATTTAGTTCGGTTTCTCTCAACAGAAGTTCCCTGACTTTTTTATCATGAATACCAAACACAATCTGGTCATGAATCATGGATGCTTTGAGCTCAGAGAAATTACATGTCTGTGCTTTCAGTTTCAGATCAGTTATAAAGCTATCAAAAGTCTTATTTTGCTGCTGTGTCCGAGAACAGAAGATGTATCTTTCATAGATCTCATTCTTTTTGGGAGAGCAATGTGCATCAAATTTTTTTAGCACATCTTCTAATTTTTCTCTGTTCTCCTCTGGATTAAATACAAATGTATTAAATACCTCTATCGCCTGTGGGTCTGCAACCGTAAGCAGCAACGCTATCTTCCTTGCGTCTGTCTTCGTACCGAATCCGATGGCTGCAATGTAGAGTTCGAATTGGTGTTTAAATGTCTGCCAATTGTAGTCGATGTTTCCTGTGAGTTTCAAACGCTCTGGTGACTTCAAATTCTCCATGTCGCTTTTCACAATTTTCAGCAGATCTTCACCATCCTGGTACCATCTTATGTTCATTAATAAATAGACATTCTTATTATGAACACTGCTAGCTTTTGCTAGATGCTTTATTGAGCACATGTGGACTAGGTACAGTATCTGTAGAGGCTTCCATCTTGACTGCTGCCTTGTGGGTAGCCTAGTGCCTCATGGGTAATGTAGTCTTAATATACATACAGCTGGGTGGTGTAGTCTTATACATACAGCTATATACAGCTCTACGCAGCTCTACGGCTCCACCTAGTGTCCACTATAGAATGACATGTTATTGATCATTACAGTTTGGTACAACTGAGTGGCTTGTTAGGCCATTTCAGAGGGCAGTTAAGAGTCAACCACATTGCTGTGGGTCTGGAGTCACATATAGGCCAGACCAGGTAAGGATGGCAGATTTCCTTCCCTAAAGGACATTAGTGAACCAGATGGGATTTATAACATTCTGATAGTTTCATGGTCACCATTACTGATACTAGCTTTTTAAAAAAAAAATTCTAGATTTATTTCATTAACTGAATTTAAACTCCACAGCTGCCGGTGGTGGGATTTGAACTTATGTCACTGGATCACTAGTCCAGCTACCGTACCTTGTAATGTCCTGCATAAACACTTGTGCTATTAAACCTGTTATTAAGTGTAATCAGCATAGAAATATAGGGGGAGAAATTGGGTATTGCCCCATTTGGGGCGCAATTATCGGTCGGGCACAAAGATTAGCACCCGGCGCAAATTATCGCCGCCGACTGCAAAATTCGCCTCTCTCGCCCCTGGAGGTGATTGGAGCGCTAAATCAGGCGCTTCACATCTGTTTTAAGGCGCAAAGGCCAAGGAGCGAGGCGCTAACTCACAGCGCTGGTGAAGCTCATGTGATGCCAGTCAGCAATGGAACACAGACACACTGGCACCGGCCAATTATTAAAGGGGAGTTCTGATGAATGGTCATCGACCTGAAACGTTAACTCTGTTTCTCTCTTCACAGATGCTGTTTGACCTGCTGAGTTTCTCTCGCGTTTTCTGTTTTTATCTTAAAGGGGAGGGTTTATCTTGGTCTCCATCCACATCCTGTTCATTGCAGCCTTGAGTCTCAGCCTGGAGAGACCTGTACATCAAATCTGCTGGAAAGAACAATGGAGAGTCCCAGGGAAAGAGCTCAGAGTGCAGCCCCCACAGTCTCTTCTAAATAGACACAAGGAAGGGCAAATCAAAATGAACCTGCAAAGTGCTGCTCAGTATGCAAAACTCCTTCACACAGTGTAGAATCTCTCCAGAAGTCTCTCTCTTTCTCTCTCAGAATGCATGGTGCAAAAATGTCACCAACAAAAAAAGGCAGGAAGCAGTCGCCTTTAAATAGTGCTCCCCCAGTCCCTTCCCGACTGCAAAACGCTCCCCTCAACCTGTCGTTGCTAGCGGCAGGTGTTAAGGCAGGGGGCGCCACTCAATTTCCAGTCCGGAGTGCTACCGGGGCATTGCGCACTCGACTGACGTCATGATCTGCCAGCGCAGGAGATCGTGGCGGTAGTGTTTAGCGCCGCTGCAAAATGTCCGGTCAATTTCACGAGAGGCGCAGATATTGCCACGCCCGGGCGCTAGTTGGTTTGCGCCCCACTTAGCGCCCTCTTAAGGCGCTAACGGGTGGCGCTACCAACTGAATTTTTCCCCCATAGAAACATAGAAGATAGGAGCAGGAGTAGGCCATTCGGCCCCTCGAGCCCGCTCCGCCATTTTAATGAGATCATGGCTGATCATCCAAACTCAGTACCCTGTCCCTGCTTTCTCCCCATATCCCTTGGTCCCTTTAGCCTTAAGAAGTATATCTAACTCCTTCTTGAATATATTTAATGAATTGGCCTCAAGTGCCTTCTGTAGTAGAGAATTCCACAGGTTCACCACTCTCTGGGTGAAGAAATTCCTCCTCATCTCAGTCCTAAATGGCTTACCACTTATCCTTAGACTGTGACCCCTGGTGCTGGACTCCCTCGCCATCGGGAACATCCTTCCTGCATCTAGTCTGTCTAGTCCTGTTAGAATTTTAAAAGTTTCAATGAGATCCCCTCTCATTCTTCTAAACTCCAGCGAGTATAAGCCCAATCGACCCAATCTCTTCTCATACGTCATTCCTGCCATCCCAGGTATCAGTCTGGTGAATCTTCGCTGCACTCCCTCCATGGCAAGGACATCCTTCCTCAGATAAGGTGACCAAAACTGCACACAATACTCAAGGTGTGGTCTCACCAAGGCCCTGTACAACTGCAGCAAGACATCCTTGTTCCTGTACTCGAACAGGACAGCAGAACAAGGTTAATGGCCAGCCTTACTGTACTTTAATTCTACTATATTTGTAGAGATGTAATGAATAACTAGTGGAGCTAGTTTTCTTAGGAAAGCAACAGACTAATTCACAATTAGTGCACATTGTTGCTGAACTTATTTCTTATCGTGGCAATTTCATAAGTTCTAAGACCACAATGGAAAACTATTCAAGGGCAAAATGGCTAACTTTTTTGGAGGCACAATGTTTGCTTCCAAGGTTTTTCAGCTGCAAAAGATACTGCTTTCTGGAGTTGCATGTATCTCGATTGGATGTAATGTAAAGAGGCTATTGTGTTGCAAGAATTAATAGTGGAACTTTAAAAAAAAAATCCAGTCCAAACTTTTCTTATGCTATCAATTTGTCTGCTACCATCCTAGCTCCATGTATCGCAGTGTTTGTACACCTGCCAGCTTTCACCACCAAACAGAACCCACAATTCTCGAAACATGTTCAGCAGTGTTATAAATTCTAGCCTGGAACGCAACGCCGAGCCATGAGACAGTGAGATTGCACCCACACCGTCTACCCAATGCTTAATTGGGAATTATTCCATTTATTTATAACAGACATGTACAGAGCCAAACTCTACTCAGTTTCAAGCTAATTTCTAAAGGGGCACAGCCAGAGGTCGAGTCAGGACATGTGAAACCCAAACTGAACCCAGTGAATCCAGTATATAACCGCAGTGAGGTAGGATTCCCTGTGGGGGACATTTTCTATAGTATCTAGTTTCTATAATAGAAGAAATTGAAACTGGATAATGCATGTCTGTTTTAGGATATTTAGACCTATACATATTTTGCTTTGACCTTATTTGGTTTAAGTTTTGTACATTCCAAAAGTCTGGTATTTCAACCTGATCATAGCTGAGGCTCTTCTGAAGCCAAAATAGGTAAATAAACATTTGAGATGTCCATAATATTTACCTGTCTCATTATTCTCATTTTTCTGCCTCGCACAGTTGTGTGGGATTGTACCAGTACTCTTGTGATTTTAACATTTTTTGTTCGGTAAACTGGTTAAAGATTCATTAAATATACAGTAATTATTTAAATCTTTCAACAAGAAGTCTACTTTTCTTGGGAAGGAAACAAACTAATTCACAATTATTATTTGCTGTACTCATTTATTATGGTGGCAATTCTGTAACATCGAAGACCTCAACAGAAAACTATTCAAGGGCAAAATGGCTAACTTTCAGTAGGCACAAGTGTTGCTTCCAAAGTTTTTCAGTGGCATGTAGCTTGATTGGATTTAATGTAAGGGAGCAGTGTGCTACAAGCGCAGAAAATATTTTTAGAAATATTCTCAATGGAGCTGGATACACAAGCCTAGAAATGACTGGTGCTGATCTGAATGGGTGAATTTTTAATGCCATCAGATGACGTTCCCTTGTACCTTATTTTAACACAGGCTAACGCTAAACTGTAAGAAATGTAATATTTAAAAATATTAATTTATGGAGTGTTTGAATTAACTTGTACCCTGTCAGTTGTGGATTTTTCCAGTGCATTGAAAACTAAGGCTGCAGGAAGCTGGGAGTTAATCCTAACTTCAGACTGATTTTTTTTTTCTCTCTGAGATACTAGTAAATGTTTTCTTAAGGACAAAAGAAAGGCACCCTGGGGCAATGAAATAGCATCCTTCTACTGTCTCAGAGGGAGAGTAGCGTGTTCTAATTGTCCTGTCTCCAAGTTCTCTCAGGCCACACTTCATGGTTTTGGCCACGACACTGTCACCTCCCTCCCTCATCACCGTGATGATGGAATTTGGAAAGTCAGTAGTGGGAGAAGCTGATTAAGGGGAGCTGTGTGGTGGAGTTTGTTTGGTAAACTACCATTTCTGGACTTTACCTTCTGAGTGAAACCAAAATATAACGGAGGACCACATTTCAAGTTTGGTCCAGAGTTTTCTGTGTGCTAGCCAGGCTATGGGTAAAAAGAGTGATTCGTCATTTGTAATAATGCACTAAAAGGATGCTAAGATATGAGCTGGTATTATTAGCCCAGTAGCACTGATGTTACTTATTGCTTTGTTGAATGGTCAAGATTGTGTACTGCTGCAAAGTACCTGGCAATTCTTCCTGAACAAAGTCATTAAAGCAATGGCCCTCACCTTTCTCCATCTTTACCTTGCTGGTTAAAGACTCAGAGCATGGTAAAAAATCCTGATAGCAAAGCAGCATCATATTATGAGATGTGGCATTTGTCATTGCTAAATCATATCACTGCATTTTATTATTAGTGTGACAAAGTGGTGCAAACCATTCATTTATCTATCTCCTTCAAACTATAATTGAACTTTTACAATGTGCATACTGAGTGCATGAAAATTGCATTTCATACTGAATATAGTATTACCATACATTTTTGTATGTAATGATATTTTATACAACACATCTGAATTATCCACGGCATTATTATATTGTTGGATGATTTTTAAACTGGATGTGTTGATACTTTGCAGTCTTGCTTTTTATAGAAGTAACAGTTTTGAATGTGAGCTCATAACTTAATGTTTGTTTCTATCTCCACACTGCTCCCACCACCACCACCACCGTGCCCAATTGTTCTGCAGTTTTTGATGGATTCTTATGATTAAACGTCAAAAGTGCCTTCTCCATCCTTAATGAGCAATTTTCATTACCACACGTTTTTAACATGAGAGCAAGAGTCAGAGAATTGGTAAGATTGGAAGTCCATTACCACTTGCGACCAGTCTTGCTCCCCATTTGCACTTTTTCATTAAAGTTAACACCCAAATGAAAATATGGCCTTTAGAGATATGGACTGGAACTAGAATGGAAAGACCGTGTGGTTTCAAAACCATTAGAACTTGCATGGTTCCTATGGAAAGAATTTTCATTCTGCTTCTAATTGCAGAATTTCTTTTGCTTGAGTGCCGCTCTGTGCACATCTTATTTTCATTGCGATTGGTTTCTGTGTGCAGTCATTTGTCTTTGCAAAAGCAGCCTTCCTTATGTCTGCTGCAAAACATTGAACAGCTTTTTAAAAAAAAAAAGTATTATTAACAGTCGGAGAGCTAAATTATTGAAAGCTTTCTAGGATGGGATGGCATTGTTTCTGAATAAGACAATACTTCCTGGAACTTATTTTGTGAAAAGGAGAGGTAAAATTATGGCATTTATTTTTCTGTGGCACTGTATACAATCTGATTAATAAGCTTGATTCAGTGAGGGTAGAAAGATATTTGGGTTGTAAAGGGTATAATAAATTAACTGTAAAGCTGCAAAAAAATATTTTCTAATGGTGCTTTCAATAATAAATTAAACCTATAAAAGTCTATTTTGCTTTTGTGGAGTTATTTGGTCTTTGCAGACTGTGTTTTAATGATTTCTGGAATCATTAAATGGTCCAAAATCTGTAACACTGATTGCTTTCGTGACTTCAGATATGCTTCTCTCTTGCTGCTATTCCAGACAATTTGTTAACAGACCTCTCATAGGGGTACGTTTTCTCTGGGTGTAAAAGTTTAAAATAAATGTAAACATGAGTAAACAGGTAAGCAAGACTGGCAGTGAATCAAAATGGGTGAAAAAGGCATCTGCTATCACCTGTAAAAGAGCTGAAAGGCAACTAATGAAAAAAAAAAGTTGCTGAGTGCTTGTTAAGAACTGTGAAAGCCTTGATGAAATTGTGCAGCTTGGCGGAGGGGAATAAAGATGAAAATTGAATTCTAAACTCCTGCTCAATTAGTCATACAAATGCCTGGGAAACATTTGAGGTTAGTGCAGATAAACCTACTGTAGTTCTCCAAGGTTTGTTACTGCTATTAGTTTTTTGGTGGGCTTTTGGTCCCAAGTCTAAAAAATAAAATTCAATATTAAGGAAAAAGAATAATCTTTTTGATTTTATCTATAATATATTTTATGCTTTTTTAACATTTGTCCTGTAACATAATCCATATGCTTGACTGAATTGTGACCATATGAAAGCAACACTTTATACCGGTTGTTTATGTTGGAGTATTTATAGCTACACTGTTGGTATTTATTGGTCTACCTTAACCAATAACCCAAATAATTCACAAAATGCAACTTAGCAAACAGTGTAAAGGGAAATCAGAAGTTAACTTCTTATATGCTTCAATCTGGCTATTAGGAATTTGGACTGTCATCAAGTTTGCATATTTAAAAGCCTTTTAGATAATTTAAAAAAATCTACTGATATACAATGTCTGTAAATTTTGTTTCAACCTTTTAATATAATAGCATTTGGTCCACTCAAAATGTGTCTTATGACCCTTCACTAAAGTGACTTGCTTGCATTCGATGTCTTAAAGATACGGTGAAGTGTTAATTGTGATGAGCAGACTTTTGGTCGGTTGCCATGACAGGAAGCAGAAGCGAAGCTGTTGTGGTAAAGAAAGCCTGAGATTAGTGCCGATGAAAGAAAAAGGTGATTTTTTTTTTGCTCGGTGTCAAGTGGGAGGCAGCAGTTTGATGAGATGCAGGCGTGCAGCATAAATCTGCCAAAAGAAAAGGCTGAGTTTCACTTGTAGCACATAAGGAATGATAGGCCTGGGCGAGTCTAAGTAAAATATTATAATAACAAAATGAAACGGGTAAAAAAAAAGCCTCACTGCCCAATAAAACAATCATTTACATAGTAATCATACTGATCATTTTCCTCCTAAAATTGTGTTTGTGCAGGCCCCAAAAGCCACTTGAAAGCCTCCTGTAGAGCAAACAAAACATTTTCCCTTCCTAGAATTAGGGGCCATTTTTACATAGGCAAATCAGATGGTAGTGTTAAAAAAAGCTACTGCTTTGTACTGGTGGCCATAACCAGGTCAAGCACAGTAAGTGGCCAATTGCCCTTTTTTAAATGTTATGTTTTTTACTAGGATCACCAAATATCAATAATCGGCCTAGTAGTGAGTTGATGTACCAAAGTACTGCGCTCCAGATTGATGAGAAATGGGGCTTGCTGGATTCCCCATCTACTCATCATGCTTTGTAGTCCACCAGAAATGTTCAGAGTGGCAGTCACATGACTTGAAGTAAATCCAATTCAATCTTCCTTCTCTCTTTGGCTGTACTTCTGAAGATGGAATATATTTGAGCCTTTGCCATGTGGAGAAGGAAGGGCTGTTTACATTTCCATATGACACATTACAGGAGACTGCAGCAGATGCTTTCAGTTACAACGAGCCTCCCCAGGTGGTGAAAACTAGTAGCAAACCATGCTTCTAATGTATGAAATATGGTAGCCCGATGAATATCTTGGTAGTCTACAGCTACTTTGATTTTTGATCTCTTTTCAAATATTGGGTCTTTTTGCATGTGATTAATCTGAAAAGGATAGGTATGTATGACTCGAGCATTGGACAATGTGACCTATTCCATGCACACCAGGGTCACTATACAACCTGCCATTACAATCTGAGCAAAGTTCTTTGAAAAGTCTCCAGATTTACCTGAAAATTCATCCCATCATTAGAAAGACAGTAATGTTGTGCTTTACAAGAATGTAACAAGACTGTAGCAACACATTTGAGGGTTGAGACGACTTCATAAATAGTGAGAGTGAAACTTGAATGGTTTCCCCAGACATCTGAACCCTGAGGGTGTCCTACAGCCTTAAACATACTCCTGGTCTTTTATTTTTCCTTAAATTTAAACCTCTTTAACTATTTCTAACTTTCCCATTTGATACGGCAGATGATTTTCTCCTACAATTGCGCCATTGAGCTTTGCCATCCATCACCTGGGTTATAGTTGGATGAGTTCACAGGAAAAGAATGTTCACCAAGACATAATACATTGTTTTTCAATGTATTATTATGAAATATATTATGAAATTTGAGAGTTTTACTTAGAAGACAAAGTGCAGCACACGGCCTATAGTCGTTTTTTGTTACACAGTACAGTGTTATAGAAATATACAGTACAACATGAACAAAGCATCCCATAGACTATAGCTCTGTTGCACTATTTAGGTGTATTTCTATAATGTAATCTCCTCCAGCCCTACAACCCTCCGAGATATGTGTGCTCCTCCGATTCTGGCCTCTTGCACATCCCCGATTTGAATCGCTTCAACATTGGCAGCCGTGCCTTCAGCTGCCGAGGCCCTATACTCTAGAATTCCCTCTCTAAACCTCTCCGCCTCTCTTCCTCTCTCTTCCTTTAAGACGCTCCTTAAAACCTACCTCTTTCATCTGCCCTAATATCTCCCTATGCAGCTAAGAAATTAATATTAACATAAACATTTTTGCCTAAATTTCCCGAGACCAAGAACTATGGAGGGGCCTCGCATGCAGTGGACAGCTTATCAGAACATCCTGAACAACACACTTGCAATTTTTAGATTAATTGCCCAACAACGCATGCAAGGTTCCAGTGGTCGGTACTGGATTCAAAAATCTACTTCCAATGTCTTGTAACTAAGTTAAAGGAACCCCCACCAATCTAAGACTAGACAAAAATGCTTATGTGTCAAATTTTGCTTGATAACACTCCTGTGAAGCGCCTTGGGACGTTTCACTACGTTAAAGGCGCTATATAAATGCAAGTTGTCATTATTTTGTAGTTAACTTCTATATATTGCAGAATATTCATATCTTAGGCTTTCTAGTTGCAGGAGCTAAGCTGGCCTAAATTATTTCTCTGAAGGTTCCAGTTGGCTCGGCTCAGACTGTCAAACAATTATAGTTTATCAATACACGCGGGAAAAAAATTGCCGTAGTTTCCTGTGCTTGAATATCTGGTAGTTGCAGTTGAAAGTAGCTTACAATTAACCAAGCAAATCACACAGAATGTGTTTCGTTTTTGAATGTGGTTTGGCTCCTCCCTCCAGCTTTTGGAGACGGCGTACAAATCTTTGCAACATCTGTATCGAGTTAGGTCAGGGACACGATCCTGACTGCAGCTGGTTTTAAAGCTGCTTCGGGTGGGTAAGTTTCCCGAGACCAAGCGCCATGGAGGGGCCTCGCATGCAGTGGACAGCTTATCAGAACATCTTGAACAACACACTTGCGATTTTCAGATTAATTGCCCAACGCATGCAAGGCCCCAGTGGTTGGTACGGGGTCTCGAAAATCTACCTCCAGTGTCTTGTAACTGAGTTAAAGGAACCCCCACCAATCTAAGACTCGACAAAAATGCTTAATATCCTGCCAATGTTGCTGTGCTGAAAAGCACTACCATTATGAACCCCTCCCCGTCGTTCTTTAATAAGACATTATTAATAAACTTGAAAATTATTATAGTGGGGGGGGGGGCATGATAAATATTTCAACATGTGCAAAAGGGTGCCCATTAGCTCTTATAGCTTCTGCTTGCTCATCTCTCTTTTTAACATTTTTTAATGCTCATCAAAGTAAGGGATTTGCGTACTAGCGAATGAAGTACACCCAGTGTCAGTATCAAGCATTCTCCAGTCAGGTATAGCACAGCCCCCTTCACTCTGTCCCAACAACATGCTCCAATCTCAACTTCAGAAGAGCTGCCCCCCCCCCCCCCCCCACTGCACCATTTCCCATACCAAACATCCTGAGGCCTGTCAGAGTGATAGTGCCAATTAATGACAAATTAGAATCAGTTTTGTGCTGTAGATTCAGGCCCAGCAGAAATTGGACTGAGTTTGCCGAACTAATTTCACACGGGACCCTTACAGCCAGTGGCAACTGATGACCTTTTTGACAGGTGAGGCACAGCTGTACACGCCTCACGAAGCCTGTGTGTTCCCATGGCAACAGGCCCTTCCTGTGGAATCCCACCACCAACTTTAATTTAAAAAAAAATTATATTATAACAGCGTATGTTTGAAAGATTCCAAGTAAGCGCATTACTCAAAAGGATGAATGAAAGAACTGTTCTACGATTAGCCACATTCCCCTTGGATGCTCTTAATGTTAATTAAAGACAGTGTTATGTGCAGAAAGGTACAAGTTGACAGAGAGGTCAGATCAGCAGTGCTAGATTCTGGCAACAAAATCCCATACATTGACACTGGCCATAATCCAATAATATGGCTCAGATTTTGGCAATTACGATTTCTGTGCAGTGTAAAAGGCGGTTCTGCACAGCGACATCAACTCACTGCTCGTACGAGCGCACAAAATTCTAGGTGAGGCAATCTTCCCTTTGCTCCCCTCTGCTTACAGCAGCAGACAAGGGATTCTCACCCTGTCAGTCTTGGCTGGATTTGAACCCACATCCCACAGGTGAATGGGTAACCACTGGGTAACCCAGTTCTCTAGCCTATCTCACTTTAAACTCCTTGAAGGAAGTTTAATGGTGATACACATTACATATTCAAAAATGCATTTAATATTCTTGTGTTTGGATCTATCTCTTACAAGGGTACTTCCATCTATTTATATCTAGCTTGATGTTTTGATCTTTAGGCAAATCTTCAGGTAGTTGTCCCCACTGTAAGCATCAAATTTGATATGATCCTTCAGTTTAATGTATAATGTTCCTTGAGTAAGGGTGTTGCAGTTCTTTCCCAAATAGGTTTCTAAGGATGCCCTAATGCTTATGATGTATCAGAAATTGATCTTGGTGTGAAGCTGAACTTCAACCTTTATCATGCCTAGTAAAAAGATCCAAAAAGCTCTCTGGGCAAACTTTTCCTACACCTACAGCCTACTCCAGATAGAGGTAGGGCTTATATCACAAAGTGCATTTATTCCCACCCCCTCAGCTATGGGCGCAGGTGTGCTTGTGTTTTGGGTCAGCACAACCCCACTTTTGCCTGCCTTGCAAAATTGGGGCTCATGTGTATCCTGAGTGAGGATAGGATTGGATTCAGTTATGCTGCTCACAGTTGTTTAGCCTGCTGACTGTCTAGGTGCACACGTGAAGAATGGTCGCTTGGATGAAAGCCTTGATACCAATGAAACTTGTTGCTACACTTCAAAAGGAATTCCTTGAGTGAAATATGTTTTGAAATATTCTAGTATGTTAAGGTGTTATATAAATGACATTATTTGATTTTATGTATACCCCAGCATGAGACAGTACCTTCAGGAGAGGAGGGGAGAAAATTGAAGGAGAAAAATGGATGCCTTTGTTGTGAAGTGTAATTTGTTTTTACTTTGGCGAAGTTAGTCATGTGACAGAACCCAATATACACAATGTCTTGTAATTTCCAAAAGGATTATAGAGCTGCTTGTGCTGCATATGCTCTGCCTGGTTTTACCGGGTCTTAAGTGGCCTAACCAGCAGTCCTTAACGGGATCGCTGAAGGCCACTCGGAGAAAAAGGCCCAAGAAATTTGCAGTTTTAATTTTTTGTGGGCCCAGGAGAAGCAGGAGTTTCATTTATTTTGGTTTATTTCCTCTCATACAATGAAGGAATGTTGGGTACACCTATAGCTGGGTCCCAATGCACTTTCAGTGTAATTACCTCCTTCCACATGCCATAGATTTACAATCAGGGCAATTTCGGGGCTGCGCCGGCTTTTTTGTAGCTGTTGGTCAGCTTTCACTAGTTTTCTAGGTTATCACTCATGCTGTCATAAGGTAAGTGGGAAAGTAAGCTGCGAGGATGACGCAAAGAGGCTGCAAAGGGATATGGAGTATAATGTGGGAGAATAAGAAATTATCCATTTTGGTAGGAAGAATGGAAGAGCAGAATATTTTTTTAAAGGTGAGAGACTAGTAAATCTTGGTGTGCAGAGGGATTTGGGTGTTCTTATATACGGATCACAGAAAGTTAACATGCAGGTACAGCAAGCAATTAGGAAGGCAAATGGTATATTAGCCTTTATTGCAAGGGGGTTGGAGTATAAGAGTAAGGAAGCCTTGGTGAAATTATATAAGGTTTTGGTGAGACTACACCTGGAGTACTGTGTACAATTTTGGTCTCCTTACCTAAGGAAGGATATACTTGCCTTAGAAGTGGTGCAATAAAAGTTCACTAGATTGATTCCTGGGATGAGAGGGTTGTCCTATGAGGAGAGATTGAGTAGATTGGGCCTATACTCTCTGGGGTTTAGAAGAATGAGAGGTGATCCCATTGAAACATATAAAATTCTTAGAGGGCTTGACAGGGTAGATGCTGAGAGGCTGTTTCCCCTGGCTGGAGATTCTAGAACTAGGGGTCATAGTATCGGGATAAGGGGCTGGCCATTTAGGACTGAGATGAGGAGAAATTTCTTCACTCAGAGGGTTGTGAATCTTTGGAATTCTCTACCCCAGAGGGCTGTGAATGCTGAGTCTTTGAGTATATTCAAGGCTGAGATCGATAGATTCTTGGGCACTAAGGGAATCAAGGGAATGGGGATAGGGTGGGTAAGTGGAGTTGATGTAGAAGTTCAGCCATGATCTTATTAAATGGTAGAGCAGGCTTGAGGGGCCGCATGGCCTACTCCTGCTCCTATTTCTTATGCTCTTATGTTCTTATTAAAACTGCCGCTAGTTTTGGTGTAGAAATCTTCTACTTGGCAACTGCTAAGGAGCAAGACCTGGAACATAGAGGCCAAATCAATGCTGGATGTGTGACAAAATGTGTTTTCAGAAAAACACATCCAAAGTTTTAGCAAAATAAAAATTCTCTCATCCCTGTCTCCACCCCTTCAACATTGTTTTGCTAAAAATAAACATAATAAATTTCCAAAAAGTTTACTACTGCAGAGAATGTTGCCCTGAATGATTTGCATTGCAGGCGGCCATTCCATTCTGATACCAATGTGGAACAACAACAACGTACCCTCCTATATATGCCAGCATTAGAAGCGAGAATTTACCTCACCATGTGCTGCACCATTTAATATTATTCTGGCGCCTAATGAAAATGTGGTGGCGGGGTGTAGGGGTGGCAAGGGGGCAGGGGGCTGGCATATGCGGCTGCCATCCAAAGAACTATTTTGGTCCTGGACCCTCATTATAACGTGGTTGGTGACCTGCCAGCATGATAGGTGCCCTCCTCAATAGGCAGCTCGCTGTTCTGGGGAGGGTGCTATAGATGAAGTGCCTGCAGCAGCACCTTAAAGCACCTATAAGTGTCAGGCATGAAAACACGCAGCACTTTAGAGCAGCAGGCGTCTTGCGTGTGGAATCTACAGCGGAAAATGCATTAGATATGGAAGCCTTTAAGGCTCAAAACCCATAATCAACTGACATAAAAGTATCTCTCAGAAGTCATACAGCTTACCCTGACTGCAGCTGAGGATCCCTTTACATTTTGCTGGAAATGGCCACCTCCTGACTTGTACTGCCCATCATTGCTACATGGGAGCAGGAACTGGTGACAGTCAGGCGGAAAGGGTGGAAAATGCTGTTGAGTGTCTTAACTTCATCTCTCAACCCTAATTTGTATATGTGCATGAGCCTTCCATCTGTTTCCGATGGGAGCTCTGGCCACAAGAATGGAGGCCCGCGCGAAGCTCAGGACAGATGGCAACTCAGCGGTAAGTCGGCATGACGACCCACTGCATTATTTTGGTCCCACTACTGTTCTGTTTTTGAGCTCAAACAAAGAGACATTGATAGATTAAGTGAGTGGACAAAACTGTTGCAGATGGATTTCAACACAGGTAAGTGTGAGGTCATACATTTTGGACCAACAAAGGATAGATCCGAGTATTTTTTAAATGGTGAAAAGCTGGGAACAGTGGAGGTCCAAAGAGATTTAGGGGTCCATGCACACAGATCACTAAAATATAGTAGTCAGGCACAGAAAATAATTAAAATATCTAATACAATGTTAGCTTTTATAACTAGAGGACTAGAATATAAAGGGGACGAAATTTTGCTACAGTCTTACAAAGTCCTGGTTAGACCACATCTGGAATATTGTGTACAGTTCCGGGCACTGCACCTTGGAAATGATATACAGTACTGGCTTTGGAAGGAGTACAGCGCAGATTCACCAGAATGATACCAGGGCTCCAAGGGTTAGATTATGAGGAGAGATTACATAAACTAGGCTGGTATTCCCTGGAATATAGAAGGTTAAGGGGTGATTTGATTGCGGTTTTTAGGATTTTGAAAGGTGTTGATAGGATAGAGAGAGAAAAACTGTTTCTGCTGGCAGGGGAGACTAGAGCACGGGGACATAACTTTAAAATCAGAGCCAGGCCATTCAGGAGAGAAGTTAGGAAACACTTCTTCATGCAAAGGGTGGTAGAAGTGTGGAACTCTCTCCCATAAAAAGCAGTAGATGCATAGCTCAATTAATCATTTTAAATCTGAGATCGATAGATTTTTTCTGCCAAGGGTATTAAGGGATATGGAGCCAAGGAGGGTGGATGGAGTTGGGATACAGATCAGCCATGAGCTCATTGACTGGCAGAACAGGCTCGAGGGGCGGAATGGCCTACTCTTGTTCCTATGGTAGTGAGACAAAAAATAACCCCTAGGGGCTTTTAATCAAACAAATGATGCTGCAGCCATCCCATTGAAAATAAAGTCCATTGTTGCTTTGGAGAAGTGTTTACCCAGTGTCTGCTGTACTTGGGCTGGGTAAAATTCCTTTATCCACCTGCGTGTGTCTGTGCACATGTATGTTGCTTCGTGTAAAAAATACGAAGCAATTAGAAAAACTGCAACAAGCAGCTGTAAACTTGCAGCTGATTGCTGAAATTAGTCACTTAGAGGTTCCAAGAAAACACAGTCAAATTGCAAGCACTCTGAGAACGTGCTTTATTATTAATCAAAATAAAGACTAACAAAAACACTTGGAAATAATTTTTTGTCGTTCACCAACTCCTTTAAACAAAACTTCCAGTGGTAAAGCCAGATTATATAACCACACTCTTAATAACTATTCTGTCAAAGAGTGATTTGTGTTAGTAGTGGCATGTCTGTTGGGAAGGGAAGTGTTAAACTGAGGATTTGTCACTTTGACTCTCCCCATATGGAACACTGATGCTGGAGTGTATGTTTAAGGGGCTGTTGGGACAGTGCCAAGGCGAAGAGATGAACCTCTTTGATTCTCTTCTTTGAGGCTGAATTGAACTCCCCTGGGGCTGCTCGCTCCCTTTCACACACCAAATTCCTTACTACTTTGAGTACGGTTTTCCAAGTCCCTCTGAGACTCTAAACACCGTCCCTGCTTGTGTAGTCTGGCTGTGAGGCTGCCTTTGGGTCTGGCGTCAGCTGTAATTACCTTGGTTGGAGACTTCAATAACATACCTGCACTTAATTAAATCAAAAGTGGCCTTTGTCATGCTTTTTTTTTTAAGAATGTAACTTAGAATTTCATTTATGATGTCGGAGAGGAACGAGTCCCCATGTTACTTTCACTGCTGTCAGTGTGTCAGATTTTACTGATAATGTTTAGATTTCAATGTCAGCTGCTATCGAGGGAGACCCGAGACACAGATTCAGGTCAAGTTTAATTATTTTCTGAATTCACCCTTCAGGACCTATGGCAGTATTAATATATACCGCTGGACATCTACATTTTCAGAATTTGTTTTTGCTGCATTTCCTGGGGATTTTAGTTTCATCCTTTGTGCATTGAATAGTTTGTATTCATTTCAAAACCTGCAACAACAAAAATTTAATGCTGAATAACAGTTTAAAAATTCTTAAATATGCAGCATAATAAAAATATTTGTTTGCAGTCCTCTCTGATTAAACCACAAAAGTTGAATTCAAAATTGCACTGATGTTCCTCAAATGCGTCAATGTTTCACCAAAACTTAGCTATAAATTGATTACTTATGGATTGAGGTTAACATTTTAGACACAATAAAATTTGAATTTTCAGCAACAAATACAGGAAAGGAAATTGATTTTGTAGTAGTATAGAATATTTGGAAATTAGAATAAAGTAAACTATCTTTCAATGGGCACACCGACAATTAAGAGATAGAGGATCAGCCATGATCATATTGAATGGCGGAGCAGGCTCGAAGGGCCGAATGGCCTACTCCTGCTCCTATTTTTCTATGTTTCTAAATGCACCTTCTGGCATCATTCCCATTGCAGTTTATTGTCCCAAGTCTGAGAAGTGCCACATGGTCCCATTATTGCAGCTCTGTGCAGAGAGGATACAGGATGGAGTAAAATGATGCCATGAAAAGATGGATGGAGTAAAATTTCAGGGCGAGAGAAAACCAGTGATATGTACTGTACTCGATACAGCTCAAAGGAGTTGAACAACTAGGAAATAGTTACTTCCATTGGTTTTCATGAACGCCAGAGTTCTGCACAGCATGTTTATGCCAGTAAAATCTAATGATTAAAGTGCACTTAAGCTGTTGTTGTGAGTGAGGCAGTGTAATAGGACACAAGGCTGCAGGTTGAATGCCTCTAGTATAATATTGTCTTGCAAGTGCTGACATATTGATTTTGATAGAACGCTGTTTTTTTTTAGCATCATAAGTGTTTTGAAAATCATGTGTATCTAAGATGCTTTAGACATTGATGAATGTCATCCACTGCACTGCTTGAATAGTCAATTTAATAGTAATGATTTTTAACACATGCAGCGAAGGTTCACCAGACTGATTCCTGGGATGGCAGGACTGTCATATGAGGAGAGATTGGGTCGACT
Source organism: Somniosus microcephalus (assembly GCF_052327205.1). NCBI lineage: Eukaryota > Metazoa > Chordata > Chondrichthyes > Squaliformes > Somniosidae > Somniosus > Somniosus microcephalus. The sequence goes on from NC_141001.1 coordinate 88,677,332, forward strand.
AGGCCTGTATTCACTAGAGTTTAGAAGAATGAGAGGGGATCGCATTGAAACGTATAAAATTCTGACAGGGCTAGACAGACTGGATGCAGGGAGGATGTTTCCCCTGGCTGGGGGGAGGGTCTAGAATGAGGGGTCACAGTCTCAGGATATGGGGTAGGGCATTTAGGACTGAGATGAGGAGTAATGTCTTCACTCAGAGGGTGGTGAACCTGTGGAATTCTCTACCACAGAAGGCTGTGGAGGCCAAGTCACTGAATATATTTAAGAAGGAGATAGATAGATTTCTAGACACAAAAGGCATCAAGGGGTATGGGGAGAGAGCGGGAATATGGTATTGAGATAGAGGATCAGCCATGATCATATTGAATGCCAGAGCTGGCTCGAAGGGCCGAATGGCCTACTCCTGCTCCTATTTTTCTATGTTTCTAACACAAGAGAATTAGTTGATTACAGCAGTTTTTACTGAAATTATTCTTTTAAGCCTTTTCAGCAATTTTTTCTGACAACAAGGGATCTGTAAAGATCCCAAGAGAAGTAAGTTTGGGCAATCTCAACCCAGTTTCTATCATTCAAGAATCAGCAGCACAGAGGTACTTAAATCATGGTTTTGCAGGATAAAGATTATGGCACTGTCATTGTGTGAGAGGAGGGTTTATTTCTAATATATGGGGTCAGAATTTATTGCCAGCATTGCCACTGGGGCCTAAGATACTGAGAGAGAAATTCAACATTGCTGCCCTGATTTTATGATCACAAAACGGCCGCAACAATGACAAATTTGGCAAAGCAATGGCCCGTGCCTGATCTGTGCATATGCATGGCCCACTGCTAAGTTTGCCAGGGCCTCTTTTTAGGCGGCCCTGCTGGCTGCCTGAAACGAGCGCAGGCCTCATATTGAAATGAGGGGCCTACGGCCGTTTCAGAGCTCATTTGTTAGATTTGTTAAGAGCTGCACTGTTTTTCCGGATATACAGCGGCGTAAGTAGTAGTCCTTAGATAGATTGCTGGGTGTCACCGAAGAAACCGTTGGGTAAATGTTTTATATTTAACTCAATGTGGAGCCAGGAGGAGCAGGAGTTCTCCTCCGCTCCGAAATAATGCTACAGGCTTGCTCCCCTCTTGGTTGCCCCCTCCCTTCCCGACCTACCTGCGGGCTGCTGCCGTCAAGGCAGCTGGCCCAAATTGGATCACGGCAAAATGGAGAGCTGCCTCTGGAGGCACAACAGGGGTCGATAGCTCGCCGCTATTATTAAAGCATGGCCTGATGCCAAATTTCTGTCGATCCTCGGGCCTCCTGGCTCAAGCACGTGCTGGAGGTGCGCCGACAGTTATGTTGCTGAAAATGTGCTATAACGAATTTCTACCCCACTGTTTTCACAGAAGTGCGGCTGGCTCCTTTACGCTAGGTGCAAACTGCAGTCTTTTGTTATCCTGCAGTTCCCACAAAGGTTTTTACCCATAATAGTAACCTTTTTTCTTTTCAGATGTAGACAGACCTGCATTTTCTGTTTTTTGCTTCAGTCTTTATTTTGTTCCGATAAAGAATTCCTTTTGGACAAGTTTTTTTGTTGTCATTCTGTGAAATTCCTGAGTTCATTTTAATTTCCACCCAGTCGAGGGAAGTGCTTTGCCCCTGAGATTTAAATAGACAGCTGTAACAATTTATTGGTATCAAACTATATTTTCATTCAGCTGTTAGCATTGACGTTCTTTTGTTGCTTTGTATGGCCAAACAACAAATGCTGAGCTCCATGCTGTAAACCATTAATACAAGACTGTTTGCATTGAAACAATACCAATCCACATGATGAGTAATGCACAAAAAATAGGCTCAAATTTCTGCTTTGATTGCAGGACAGTTAGACCCATATAGGACCTGACATGGGAATGCTTGCTAGAGATAATCATCTGAAATTTCGCTTTAGATGCAGTCAGATGGTCTGAAGATAAATTTTCATCAAAACTTTGCATTTTCTTGATTGGTTCTGATGTCTGAAATCTGTTAAACAAGTTAGCATCGACCACCTGAAGAACAAGTCCTCTAAGCTCAGCCTCAGTGCGGTCACTGGTATAGATTTAACAACTTTTTTTCTTCTCTCTCCCACATAGCAGCTGTCTTTCATTCTGCCAGTGCCATTTACACTTCTCTAGAGCCATCTTTGTTTCTTAACCTGTCCCATTGCCATCTCCTTTTGCCTTGCACCATCTCTTAATCTCTCAATGTCTCTTAATCTCTCCTGCCTTCCATCCTACCACAGACCTTCCCTTGTTCTTTCCTCCCCTTTCCCTGTCCCTACACTTGCTTAAAACCTGTTCCATCTCCAGCTTTTTCCAGTTCTGACGAAGGGTCACCGACCTGAAACGTTAACTCGGTTTCTCTCTCCACAGATGCTGCCTGACCTGCTGAGTATTACCAGCATTTTCTGTTTTTATTTTAGATTTAACAATTGTTCAATTTCCCATCATCATGGGGAACTACACCCAAACAATGCGAAAGTAAATTTGATCAGAATAAAACCAAATAGCTTGCAATTTTACATTATTGACATTAAAATGATAGATTATTCATATTTTTGGTGTTGTTGACCAAAAGACTAGGAGGTCTCCTTGCTCTTCAAATTGTGCATTGGAAATTCTTACATCCAGCTGAACAGGCTGGCAGGGCCTCAGGTTATCATCTTATCCAAAAGACTGCTTACAGTACTGCCTTTGACTCTTTCTGGTGACTTATGCTGGCTATGTTTCCATAAATGCCAGCAACCCTGCAGTGCTTCATCACTGTGGTTATTCTTTGTGTGTGATCTCATCGTGTGTGACCCTAACCAAACTTCAGAGTATGCATACTTTCCTGTGATGGATAGCAATCAGAGGCAGGTGGCAGGAGTACTGGCTGATTTTCCTCTTCTACAACCCAATCCTGGTCTGGTACTATGTTACACGATGTATTTATGCACTGAGTCATCACAAGAAATTTGAGAAAAGTTGAGGACAAGAGTGGCCATTTTTTTTTAATTCTTGGGATAGGAGCGTTGCTGGCAAGGCCAGCATTTATTGCCCATCCCTAGTTGTTCTTGAGGAGGTGGTGGTGAGCAACCTTCTTGAACCGCTGCAGTCCGTGTGGTGAAGGTGCTCCCACAGTGCTGTTGGGGAGGGAGTTCCAGGATATTGACCCAGTGACAATGAAGGAATGTCGATATATGTCCAAGTCGGGATGATGTGCGACTTAAAAGAAAAAAAGACTTGCATTTATATAGCGTCTTTCATGACCACCGGACATCCCAAAGTGCTTTACAGCCAATGAAGTACTTTTTCCAAGTGTAGTCACTGTTGTAATGTAGGAACCGCGGCAGCTAGTTTGCACACAGCAAGGCCCCACAAACAGCAATGTGATAATGACCAGATAATCTGTTTTAGTGATGTTGATTGAGGGATAAATATTGGCCAGGACACCAGGGATAACTCCCCTGCCCTTCTTCCAAATAGTGCTATGGGATCTATTACGTCCACCTGAGAGAACAGAAGGGCCTTGGTTTAACGTCTCATCCGAAAGACGACACCTCTGATAGTACAGCACTCCCTCAGCACTGCACTGGAGTGTCAGCCTAGATTTTTGTGCTCAAGTTCTTGGAGTGGGACTTGAACCCATGATTTCTGACTCAGAGGTGAGGGTGCTCCAATTGAGCCACAGCTGACACTGTGGAGTAAACTTGGAGGTGATGGTGTTCCCTTGTATCTGCTGCCCTTGCCCTTCTAGGTAGAAGTTGCAGGTTTGGGAGGTGCTATTGATGAAGCCTTGGTGAGTTGCTGCAGTGCATCCTGTAGATAGTACACACTGCAGTTACAGTATGCCAGTGGTGGAGGGACTGGATGTTTAAGCTGGTAGATGGGCTGCCAATCAAGTGGACTGCTTTGTCCTGAATCGTGTCTATCTTCTTGAGTGTTATTGCTACTGCACCCATCCAGGCAACTGGGGAGTATTCCGTCACACTCCTGACTTGTGCCTTTTTGGTGGAGGAGAGGCCTTGGGGAGTCAGGAAGTGAGACACTCGCTGCAGAATACCCAGCCTCGTCTGACCTGCTCTAGTAGCCATGGCATTTCTGTGGCCTGCTGTAGTAGCCACCAGTGTTTCTGTGGCTGGTTCAGTTGAGTTTCTGATCAATGGCAACCCCCAGGATGTTGAAGGTGGGGGGATTCATAAAATCGCCCATCATGTCTCTTTGAAAGAGCTATCTAATTAGTCCCAATCCATTGCTATTTCCCCATAGCCCTACAATATTTTCCTTTTCAAGTATATATCCAATTCCCTTTTGAAAGTAACTCCTTTTGTGGGAGGGTGAATTGGGGTGGGAATCGGATGCCACCTGGGACCTAAGGGAATTGTCCCTGGCATAAGGTAAGTTCTGAGGGGGAGGGGGATTCATATACAGATACTGATGTGGGAGAGGAGAAGGAAGGCAGGGGACGCCTTGGAAAATACGAGTTAAATGGGGTAGAGGAGCAAAGGGATCTAGAGGTACAGATTCACAAATCATTAAAGATAGCAATGCAGGTTAACAAAACCATAAATAATTATAAACAAAGCACTGGGGTTCATTTCTAGAGGAATAGAATTGAAAAGCAGAGAAGTTATGTTGAACTTATATAGAACATGGGTTAGACCACACTTGGAGTACCGTGCACAATTCTGGTCTCCGCATTATAAAAAGAATATAGAGGCACTGGAGAAGGTGCAAAGAAGATTTACAAGGATGATACCAGAGGTTATAACTATCAGGAAAGACTGAACAGGGCTCCTTTCTCTTGAAAATGAAGAGCAAGAGGACACCTGATAGAGGCCTTTTTAAAATTATGAAGGGGTTCAATAGGGTAGATGTAGAGAAGATGTTTCCACTTGTGGGGTATCTGGAACTAGGGGCCATAAATATAAGATAGTCCCCAATAAATCCAATGAGGAATTCAGGAGAAACATCTTTACTCAGAGAGCGGTTAGAATGTGTAACCTGCTACCACAGGGAGTAGTTGAGGCGAATTACATAAATGCATTTAAAGGAAAGCTAGAGAACTGCATGACTGAGAAAGGGATAGGAGGATATGTTGATAGAGTGAGATGAAGTAAGGTGGGAAGAGGCTTGTGTGGCGCATAAATGGCATTGACCTGAATGGCCTGTTCCTGTGCTGTAAATTCTATGTCGAATCAGAACATTGCACCTTAAAATATCTTAGTTAAACCCAGGGAGTCTTTCCAAGGCCAAAAGGTGCACTTCTGCTCCTCCTGAACCCCACGGAATCCTCCCAAACAGCAAAAAATAAAACGAATCTTGGCCTCTTCTAACCACTCTGCTGCCTCCTGCCAGGTTTCTCTGGCAGCTTTGCCCCTCGCCCCCTTGATCTGCATTAAAAATAGTATCTTTTACAGTTGAATTAGGCCCCCGCCTGCCTATAACCGGAGCCCTGGCTGACTTGAAAGTCAGTGAAGGTGCGATTGTGCCGGGTGGGAATGGAACGACCTCAGGCTGGTAAGTGGGCTCAGCTGATTTTAACCATTCCCACCCGGCGGGATTAAAATTGACCCAAACAGTGCATTTATCATAGAATCATAGAATAGTACAGCACAGAAGGAGGCCATTCAGCCCACCGAGTCTGCGCTGGCTGTTTTGAAGAGCAATCCAGTTAGTGCCTCTCCCCCGCTCTTTCCCCATATCCCTGCAATTTGTTTTCCTTCAAGTATTTATCCAATTCCCTCTTGAAGGCTACAGTTCTTGGGGAGGAGTGACCTGTACCAAGGGGACGGTCTACACCTGAACTGTGAGGGAGCCGATGTCCTCGGGGTAATATTTTCTAGGGCGGTTCGGGAGGATTTAAACTAATTTGGCAGGGGGATGGGAACCTAGGTAGTGGAAAAGAGGGAAGTCATATGAAGTCAGAAATAGATGGTAGAAAGGTGAGAAGCAATAAGCAAAGGAGAGAAACACAAAGGGCCAAACTAATTCATAATGAGAGTGTGAAAAAAGCAAGCCTGAAGGCTTTGTATCTTAATGCTAGAAGCATTAGGAACAAGGTGGATGAATTAGTTGTGGAAATAGAGGTAAACAAGTATGATTTGATTGGGATTACAGAAACGTGGCTGCAGGGTGGGCAAGGCTGGGAACTTAACATCCAGGGATATACAATATTTAGGAAGGATCGGCAAAAAGGTAGGGGAGGTGGGGTAGCATTGCTGGTAAAGGAGGGGATTAATGCAATGGAAAGGAAGGATATTAACTCGGATGAAACGGAATCTGTATGGGTAGAAATGAGAAATAGCAAGGGGAGGAAAACGTTAGTGGGTGTGATATATAGGCCTCCAAATAGTAATATGGAGGTGAGGGAAGGCATAAAAAGGGAAATTAGAGAAGCGTGCGATAAGAGCACAGCTGTCATCATGGGTGACTTTAATTTACATATTGATTGGACTACCCAAATTAGTAAAAATTCTGAGGAGGAGGAATTCCTGGAATGTTTTCGGGACGGTTATCTGGACCAATATGTCGAGGAGCCGACTCGAGATCAGGCCATTTTAGACTGGGTATTGTGCAATGAGAAGGGACTTATCAGCAATCTTCTTGTACGAGGCCCCTTGGGTCAGAGCGATCATAATATGATCGAGCTCTCAGTCGAGATGGAGAGTGAGGAAATTGAATCAGAGACTAAGGTCCAGAACTTAAATAAAGGGAATTACGAGGGTATGAGACGGGAATTGGGTAAGATTGATTGGGTGGTGTTTCTGGGGGGATTGACAGTGGATAGACAATGGCAAGCATTCAAAGATAGAATGGAAGAATTCCAGAACATGTTTATACCGGTTTGGCACAAAAATAAACCTAAAAAGGTGACTCAACCGTGGATAACGAGGGAAATTAGGGACAGCATAAAATCAAAAAAAAGGGCATATCAACTGGCAAAAAGCACCAGACCGGAAGATTGGGGGCAGTACAAGATACAGCAAAAGAGGACAAAGGGATTAATCAGGAAGGGGAAAATAGAATACGAAAGTAAACTTGCAGCAAACATAAAGACAGACTGCAAAAGCTTTTATCGGTATATCAGGAGGAAAAGACTGGTAAAATCCCAAGTCGGTCCCTTGCAGTCCGATTCGGGAGAATATATAATGGAGAATAAGGAAATGGCAGACCAATTAAACTCATACTTTGGTTCTGTATTCACAAAGGAGGACACAAATAACCTCCCAGGAATATCGGCAAACATAGGGACTAATGAGAGGGAGGAGCTGACAGAAATTAGTATCTCTAGGGATATGGTGCTGGGTAAGTTGAGGGGACTGAAGGCCGACAAATCCCCGGGGCCTGATAAACTACATCCTAGGGTACTTAAGGAGGTGGCCCTGGAGATAGCAGATGCTCTAAGGATCATCTTCCGGAACTCCATTGACTCGGGAACAGTACCCGTGGATTGGAGGGTAGCTAATGTTACCCCAATATTTAAAAAGGGGGGTAGAGAGAAAGCAGGGAATTATAGACCAGTAAGCCTTACATCGGTTGTGGGCAGAATGCTAGAGTCCATTATTAAGGATAAAATAGCGGAGCACTTGACAAATGGGGAAAGGATCGGACAGAGTCAACATGGATTTACAAAGGGTAAATCGTGTTTGACTAATCTGCTGGAATTTTTTGAGGAAGTAACTGGTAAAATAGATGGGGGAGAGCCAGTGGATGTGGTGTACCTTGACTTCCAGAAAGCCTTCGATAAGGTTCCACACAAAAGATTATCATGCAAAATTAAGGCTCATGGGATTGGGGGCAAAGTATTAACGTGGATAGAGAACTGGCTGGCGGATAGAAAACAGAGAGTTGGAATAAACGGCTCGTTTTCGGAGTGGCAGGCAGTGACCAGCGGGGTGCCGCAAGGATCTGTCCTGGGACCCCAGCTGTTCACAATATATATAAATGATCTGGATCAGGGAATTGGATGCAATATTTCCAAATTCGCTGACGACACTAAACTAGGAGGAGGGGTGGGCTCTGATGAGGATGTCAGGAGGCTACAGTGCGATTTGGACAGGTTGGGGGAATGGGCGGATACGTGGCAGATGCACTATAATGTGGATAAATGCGAGGTTATCCACTTTGGGGGTAAAAACAGGAGGGTAGATTATTATCTAAATGGCAATAGATTGGGAGATGGGGAAGTGCAGAGGGACCTGGGTGTTCTTGTGCACCAGTCACTGAAGGAGAGCATGCAGGTGCAACAGGCGATTAAGAAGGCAAATGGTATGTTGGCCTTCATATCAAGGGGGTTCGAGTATAGGAATAGGGATACCTTACTACAGCTGTACAGGGTGCTGGTGAGACCGCATCTGGAGTATTGTGTACAGTTTTGGTCGCCCCATCTGCGGAAGGATGTTCTTGCCATGGAAAGAGTGCAACGGCGATTCACCAGGCTGATACCTGGAATGGCGGGAATGACCTACGAAGAGAGATTAAATAGTTTGGGCTTGTACTCACTGGAGTTTAGAAGATTGAGAGGGGATCTCATCGAAACATATAAAATTATGGCAGGCCTGGACAGGCTGAATTCAGAGAGAATGTTTCCAATGGCCGGGGAGCACAGAACCAGGGGCCACAGTCTAAAAATAGCGGGCAAATCATTTAAAACAGAGATGAGGAAGAATTTCTTCACTCAAAGAGTGGTGAGCCTGTGGAATTCCCTGCCACAGAGGGCTGCGAAGGCTAATTCAATAAATATTTTCAAGAGAGAATTGGATATATTTCTGAAGGCTAAGGGGATTAAGGGTTACGGAGAAAAGGCGGGGACGGGGTACTGAACTGGTAAGATCAGCTATGATCTCAGACGAAGATCAGCCATGATCTCATTGAATGGCGGAGCAGGCTCGAAGGGCCGAATGGCCTACTCCTGTTCCTATCTCTATGTTTCTATGTTTCTATGAATCTGTATCCACCACCCTATCAAATAGTGCATTCCAAATCCTAACCACTCGTTGCATAAAAAAGTTTTTCCTCATGTCGCCTCTGGTTCTTTTGCCAATCACCTTAAATCTGTGCCCCCTTTTTAAATCGACCCTTCAGCCACTGGAAACAGTTTCTCTTTATTTACTCTATCTAACTCCTTCATTTTTAAATTTTTGTAAAAAAAATTTGCAATCTTCTGGTTTCTTTCATAAATAAAGTGAAATTTTATGAGATAGTCTAAACAAAATCATCTGCAATGCAATAGCTTAGAATCTACAATGGAGGGAAAGCATAAAAGAACAAGGCCTAGAAATTCAGTTGTTTGCGCCAGCCGCTAGCGCCTTAGGAGGAGGAGAAGTGGGGTGCTAAGCGGCTAGCGCCCGGGTGCAACGCGACCTGCACCTCTCGCGAACTTCAGTTAAGATTTAGCGGCGGCGCAAAACCTTTGCGCGCGCTCAGCTGCACGCGCAGATCCTGACGTCATTTCATGGTGCAACGCCCTTTGTGCGCCCCAAACCGGAAATTCAGTGGCGCCGGCCTATTGTGCGCCTGGCGCCCCTAGCGACTGGTAGAGGGGAACGGTTCCCAGTCGCTGCGGGGCGCGGGGGGTGCTAATTAAAGGGCACTCCTCCTGCAGTATAAATGGCAGCCATTTTGCACCACTCCTTCTTTGTGAGAGACGGATCTTTGGAGAGAGACAAAGGTAGAGAGCTTACTGCTTTGGCTCAACACTCGCACAGGTACTTGTGGCTTCAGGCCACAGCTTTGCACTTGTCTTTAACTTCAGAGTCATAGCATTGATTGGAAACATATAATGGGGGCTGCAATGGGTGGAAACGTTGGGCTTCTCCATTGCATTCAAAGGGCTCAGAGACGCCGTGAGAGAGTGCCAGTCATGGCCAGACGGAGAAGGGGCAACAGGCGTCGGCAAAGGAGGCCTTACCCACCCAGGGTATACCGCCAGCAGTTCTCATATCTGAACATGTCTGAGGAGCAGTGTGTTCGGAGGCTGCGATTCAGAAGGGCGGTGGTCACTGAGATCTGCCACCTGCTTCGCGGAGATCTGCAGCCACAGCTGAGGAGCAGGACGTCTCTGTCGGTGGCAGTGAAGGTGACGGTGGCTCTCAACTTCTATGCCACCGGCTCCTTCCAATCCGCTACTGGGGACATTTCCAACATCTCCCAGTTTGCGGTACATTGCTGCATCCGCCAGGTGACCAATGCCCTTTTCAGAAGGAGACATCAGTTCATCTCCTTCCCCATGACCGTTGACAAGCAGCAACAGTGTGCAATGGGCTTTGCAGCATTAGTGGGCTTCCCCATGGTGCAGGGCGCCATTGACTGCACGCATGTGGCTTTGCGGGCACCTCTAGAGAATGCCGAGGATTACCGCAACCGGAAGGGCTACCATTCGCTCAACGTGCAGTTGGTGTGTGACCACAGGCAGCTCATCCTAGCTGTCAATGCCCGCTTTCCAGGCAGCAGCCACGATGCCTTCATCCTGCGCCAGACTTCTGTGGCAGACATGTTCGAGGCCCAGCCTCACCCACGAGGATGGCTTCTCGGGGACAAAGGCTATCCTTTGTGCACCTGGCTGATGACCCCTCTCCATGCGCCCAGCACCCCTGCTGAAGAGCGATACAATGACAGCCATCAAGCAACCAGGAACATCATTGAGCAAAGAATCGGCGTGCTGAAGCAACGGTTCCGCTGTCTGGATCGTTCCGGGGGAGCCCTACAGTACTCGCCTGAGCGAGTCTCCCATTTCATTGTCGTGTGCTGCATGCTGCACAACCTGGCTATCCACAGGACTCAGCCACTGCCAGCAGACATTGGAGGACCACCAGAGGAGGAGGAGGAAGAGGAGGAGGGGGACCAGCACAGGAGGGAGGCAGAAAGTGCAAGGGCCGCCCGTCGGCGGCTTATTGCAAGTCGGTTCTAGGCCCCCTCTCAGGAAATGGCTTGTGCCAATGGCAGAAGATGAATGTAGCCGCTCCACAAGCCCTCAGCCGAGCAGGGCAACCAGGACTTCCAAAAGAAAGCATGGACAGTGCGATTTAAGAATTTTTTTTTTCTATGATACCCCTGTGCCCTTCCCACATGACAAACTAATGGAGAGAAACCCCCCCCAAAAACACAAATACACCAGTCTCGGCCTTTAAATATGAAACAAATATACCAGTCTCGGCCTTTAAATATGAAACAAATATACCAGTCTCGGCCTTTAAATATGAAACAAATACACCAGTCTCGGCTTTTATAAGTAAAACAAAACATTTGGCCACACCTTCTACTTTTTCCCCTGCGAGGGTGATCCGTTTCACTTCCGTGACTGGCCCCTACCCGCCCTGCAGCACCTCCTCAATGGGACCCCAGTGGCTGCAGCAAGGCTGGGGGAAGGCTGCTGAGGGTCAGATGGTGAGACGGCAGATGCCCTTGGGGGTCGGCCTGGACCATCTCTGGGCCTGGAGGTGCCGGCTGCTGACTGCTGCAACTCTGCTTGGGCGGCAGCAGTCTGTCCAACAGCTGGTGGCAGCTGCAATGGAGGAGTGACAGTGTTGGTTGCAGGAATGCTGCCAACCTGACAGATCACAGGCACTCCCTGGTCGGCTGATACATTGGCACGCGCACGGGCCAGCACTGCAGCATGCGCAGCAATCTGCTGAGGCACAGACTGCTGGGCTGCTGCAGCACAGCGAGTGCCCCGGCGATGCCTGGCCGATCCAGCGAGTGTGGCAGCAGTTAGTGCCCGTGTGGCCCTGGTCTGTGTCTGCATGACAGCAGCCAGTGAATGCACGGCACGACTGAGCACTTGGCTAGAAGCCGCCTGTGAAGCAGCGAAGTCCTGCAGACTCCTGGCCTGTGCTGCACTGAATTGTTGCAGACTCCTGGCCTGTGCTGCCCCAATTCCTGCACACTCCTTGCCAGTGACTCTATGGAGTCAGGCATCCTTGCCACTGCAGCCATGAGCTCAGTGTGCCTGCGCTCAGCCCTGGCGCCCATTTCCTCTAGGAGCCGCACCTCCTCTGCGCTCACCGTAGCAGGACTGGAGGCCGCACTCACCCTCCGGGGAGAAGGCCGCCGAGCTTCCCCACCCCTCCCGCGTTGCTGCAGCCCGCTGGTCCCCAGAGCTTCACTATCCTCCGACCCTTCCCCCCTGCTCCCCTCCAGGGAAGACGCGTCACCATCATGGCCATGGGCTGCCTCGGCTGAGGGTGTCCCTGATGGGCTGGCTTCCTCTTCCTCCTCCTCTATGTCTGACTTGGACACAGTGCCAGCTTGAGGGGCCGCCTCCTCACCTGGCGAGTCACCATCTGAAAGCAGGGAGGCACAAGAGTTGCTTTAGAGTGAGGACAGGGCGGCAGCGAGGGAGGCATGAGTGCTGCTGTGCACTGCATTGGTTCGATAGTGGCAAAGGATGCTGGTGTGAGGCACAAGTGGAAAGGGAGAGGTCAAAAAGGTGATGACCTTACCATTGGTGCCCAGAACAGGGTCAGCATCTCCAGTGGCGACGGGGCCACTCAGCCGGCCTGCCATGATCCGCTCCACTCGCTGCTCGAGGTCGCTCAGCTGTTTCAGGTCAGGACGGCCTCCCCCGGTCTGTCGCTGCTGTCTTCTGTTATGTGCCAGCTTGGCCTGCAAGAGAAAGGACCGCCTCTAAGTACAGTCTCAAGCCCTGATCTTGCCCGCACTGCCTCCCATGTTCGATTAGCCCTGACAGTGTCAAGCCCTGATCTTGCCCGCACTGCCTCCCATGTTCGATTGGCCCTGACAGTGTCAAGCCCTGATCTTGCCCGCACTGCCTCCCATGGTCGAATAGCCCTGACAGTGTCTAAAGTCCTGATTGCGCAAGTGCTTTTCATGACAGTCCCATAGCTGCTGGATGAGGGCTGGCCATTAGGGCTTTCAGACCTGTTTGGCCATAAAGTGAGGTGCACATGCAGGGATGAGGAGGATACTGGAAAGGGTACTCACCCTGACAACCCGAGTGAGGTCGTTGAATTTTTTCCGGCACTGGGTTGGTGTCCTGCCAACCACGCTGTTGGACGTGACCTGGTTTGCCACATCCCTCCATGCTTTCCGATATTCGGCGGGCAGCGGCCTCCTGCCACCCTCAGGGAAGAGGATATGGCGCCTGCGGTCCACTGCGCCAACCAGCAGCCTCAGGTCACCCTCGCCGAAGCGCTGCGCTCTATCCCTGGCCTTCTCCATTCTCCTGGGCGTGGAGCTGTTCCAGAAGCAGTATTCAGGTCTTGCCTTAGGGCTGCAGTGTGCAGGGCGTGGCAGCCAAGCAATTCCACCCTCCCCCTTTAAGTGCTGACCGGCGCCTGACTGTCTGCCCTCAATGAGCAACTTGCCGCACCTGCGCTGCGCCCGCCTTCAGTGTTTGCGCCCCGGATCGCCGGCTTAGCGCCTAATGATAGTCGTGCATCGCCTGCTTTAGCGCAGCAGCAACCTCTTGGGGCGATGCAACTGAATATCGGCGAAGGTGCCGCTAAGTTGCGCCGGGCGCAAAAGTTAGCGAACGCCATGCTGTAGCGCCCCAAATGTGGCTATACTGAATTTCTAGGCCCAAATCTGTAAAGACTATTTCAGTATAATTTTTTTCACAGGTTTGGCAACCCGGAGTAGATATGTTGACCTAGATACTCAACAGCACCAAAGCTTTATCAGCACGTGGCCTGACACACAACAAAATTCTAGTGGTATGGGACTTTATGTACCCCCATTACAATGAAATATTATTGCACCTATTATAAAATCTGTTCTGAGATTGGATTATTTATTAAAAGCTCTGTTTATGATTAGTGTTGAAATCACTGTAGTTATATCTACAGATATTATTCCTCCATGCTTTTGCTAATTTCCACTTCCTGCTTCAGACAGCCATCTTGGTGATGAAAGGGTGAATCCATTCACAGGCTGGGTGGTAGTCAGGCATGTCGGTTTCACACCCGCTGGAATGACACCAATAGAACTTTCGAGATCAGTCTAATTTTCATTAATGCTCTAAGCTCCTGCCAAGAACCCTGCCAAGGGTTTTGAAAGAGATGGCCATTGGGATAGTGGACGCATTGGTTGTCATCTTCCAAAATTCTATAGATTCTGGAACGGTTTCTGCAGATTGGAGGATAGCAAATGTAACCCCGCTATTTAAGAAAGGAGGGAAGAGAGAAAACGGGGAACTGCAGACCTGTTAGCCTCACATCAGTAGTTGGGAAAATGCTGAGATCTATTATAAAGGATGCAATAACTGGGCACTTAGAAACTAATAGTAAGATCGGGCAGAGTCAACATGGATTTATAAAAGTGAAATCCTGTTTGACAAACCTATTGGAGTTCTTTGAGGATGTAACTAGTGGAGTAGACAAAGGGGAACCGGTAGATGTGGTGTATTTGGATTTTCAGAAGGCCTTCGATAAGGTCCCACACAAGGGGTTGGTGAACAAAATTAGGGCACATGGAATTGGGGGTAATATACTAGCATGGATTGAGAATTGGTTAACAGGCAGAAAACAAAGAGTAGGGATAAACGGGTCTTTTTCAGGATGGCAGGCTGTGACTAGTGGGGTACCGCAAGGATCGGTGCTTGGGCCCCAGCTATTCACAATCTATATCAATGATTTGGATGAGGGGACTAAATGTAACATTTCCAAATTTGCTGATGACACAAAGCTAGGTGGCAGTGTCAGTTGTGAAGAGGATGTGAAGAGGCTTCAGGGGGATCTCGACAGGCTCAGTGAGTGGGCGAGAACATGGCAGATGGAATATAATGTGGATAAATGTGAAGTTATCCACTTTGGTAGAAAAAACAAAGGCAGAGTATTTCCTAAATGGTGAAAGATTGGGGAATGCAGATGCTCAAAGGGACCTGGGTGTCCTTGTACATGAGTCACTGAAAGTGAATGTGCAGGCGCAGCAAGCCATTAGGAAGGCAAATGGTATGCTGGCCTTCATTACAAGAGGATTTGAGTACAGGAATAAAGAAGTCTTACTCCAATTATACAGGGCCTTGGTGAGACCACACCTGGAGTACTGTGTACAATTTTGGTCTCCTTACCTAAGGAAGGATATACTTGCCATAGAGGGAGTGCAACTAAGGTTCATTCCTGGGATGACGGGACTGTCGTATGAGAAGAGATTGAGTAAACTAGGCCTGTATTTTCTTGAATTCAGAAGAATGAGAGGGGATCTCATTGAAACATACAAAATTATTACAGGGCTTGATAGGGTGGATGCTGTGAGAATGTTTCCCTTGGCTGGGGAGTCTAGAACCAGGGGCCACAGCCTCAGGATAAAGGGTAGGCCATTCAGGACTGAGATGAGAAGACATTTCTTCACACAGAGGGTGGTGAATCTTTGGAATTCTCTACCCCAGAGGGCTGTGGAGGCTCAGTCATTGGGTATATTCAAAACAGAAATCAATAGGTTTCTGACTAGTAAGGGCATCAAGGGATATGGCGATGGGGCCAGTGAATGGAATTGAGGCAGAAGATCAGCCATGATCTCATTGAATGGCGGAGCAGGTTCGAAGGGCCGAATGGCCTACTCCTGCTCCTATTTCTTATGTTCTTAAGAACAACATCTCCCTTGGGCTCGAGCCTGCTGCTTGCGGGTTGTGATACCCGGTGCTGTTTCAGGATTCAAAGCCCTGCAACAGCATCTTAAAGGAAGAAAGACAGACTTGCATTTATATAGTGCCTTTCTTAACCTCAATACGCCCCAGAGCGCTTTACAGCCAATGAAGTACTTTTGAAGTAAAAACAGAAAATGCTGGAAATACTCAGCAGGTTAGGCAGCATCTGTAGAGAGAGAAACAGAGTTAACGTTCAGGTCGATGGCCCTTCGTCAGAACTGGAAAAAGTTGGAGATGTAACAGGTTTTTTAGCAAGTGTAGGGTCAGGGAGAGGGGGGAGGGGAGGAAAGAACAAAAGGGAAGGCCTGTGATAGGATGGAAGGCAGGAGAGATTAAGAGACAAAAGGGATGATGGTGCAAGACAAAAGGAGATGGTAATAGGACAAGTTAAGAAACAAAAGATGACTCTAGATGAAGTGTAAATGGCACTGGCAGAATGATCGGCAGCTGCCATGTGAGAAAGGGGAAAGAAATGATAGGGGCAAAAAATGATAGGGGCAGAGGTTATGGTCTGAAATTGTTGAACTCGATGTTGAGTCCAGAAGGCTGTAAAGTGCCTAATCGAAAGATGAGGTGCTGTTCCTCGAGCTTACGTTGAGCTTCATTGGAACAGTGTAAGCGGCTGAGGACGGAGAGGTCAGATGGGAGTGGAGCGGTGAATTAAAGTGACAGGTGACCAGAAGCTCATGGTCACCCTTACGGACTGAACGGAGGTGTCCCGCAAAGCGGTCACCCGATCTGCGTTTGGTCTCCCCAATGTAGAGGAGACCGCAAAGTACTTTTGAAGTGTAGTCACCGTTGTAATGTGAGGAAAGCTGAAATCTTTTGTTTGAATTCATAAAAATTACTGTCGTTCAATTTTTGGGGAAATAGGGGAAAGAAGTGTTGCAGCAACCTATACCCCTAAAATTCCTGATGCTTTCAAGTGCAGCAGAGGAGGGTGGCATTTTGTGGCATCTTATAAGAGAGCAGTATAAGTGCTTGTCAATAGGTGGCAATGCATGCTGAATCAGAGAGCAGAACCCAGAGGAGTTCGTTGCAAGTCAAGATGAGGTTTAGAGACCCCATCAGGTCAGTCAAGGAAGGACTAACTATATGAAGTAACTATCCAAAGTATGCATAGCTGAAAGAGTCTCCCCCTTACTCACTATATTATAGTCCTTTGAATGCTTACCATACGTTCACATTCAGCAGCAGTGCACACATTAACCAGCACTCGTAACTTCATTACTCGCATGCTGAAAGAGATTCACCCAAAACAAAATGCTTCCATCTCAATATGGCTCCATGATGCATCTGCATCCAATCATGCTTTGCTTCCTGACCATTTAAGTTTCTCACATATTCTCTGTTTGCAAGACAAGACCACAATAATAGATGGAAGCAAACTCGCAAGGGATCCCAATAACTTTCAATCTTTGAATGACTTCAAAAAGGTCACTGTCCAAATCATTGATGACATGGTATTGAGAGAATAGGGGATGGTGAAGTCTGCAGTCTAACTACTGTTCAGGATTAGTACCATTCTGCTCATGCTCTTTCTTGTAATACTACAAATTCACTCACTTACTGGTACCAAAGCATATACTGAAGCAAAATACAACGTGACTCATTCTGCTGTAAGCTATATTTGAAGGATTGTCAAGATAAGAGCATTGTACTTTATGCTTCTCTTTTACTCTAGATGTGCCACAGGAAGTTATGCTAGGGCTAAATGTTCCAGACCTGCTGATTACCTCACAGCATCCAGCATCACTCACTACGACAAGTGAAAGTGCTAGCTCAGTTACATCCACTCTGGGGCACTGACATAGCAAGATGGAACGGTAAAGTAGCATTGTGGTTATGTTACTGGACTAAGTAATCCAGAGACCTGGACTAATAATCCATGAGACATGTGTTCAAATACTACCACGGCAGCTGTAGAATTTAAATTCAGTTAATTAAATAAATCTGGAATAAAAAGCTAGTATCAGTAATGGTGAACATGAAACTATCGGATTGTCGTAAAAACTCATCTGGTTCACGAATGTCCTTTAAGAAAGGAAATCTGCCGTCCTTACCTGGTCTGCCCTATATGTGACTCCAGACCCACAGCCATGTGGTTGACTCTTAACTGCCCCCTGAAATACTCAGCTGTAACAAACTGCTACAAGAAAACAATAAGAAGAATAAAACTGGCTGGACCACACAGCATCGACCTCGGCACCGGCTTCGGACACAACAACAGCACACCCAGCCTAGTCGACCCTGCAAAGTCCTCTTCACTAACATCTGGAGACTTTTGCCAAAATTGGGAGAGCTGTCCCACAGACTAGCCAAGCAACAGCCTGACATAGTCATACTAACAGAATCATACCTTTCTGCCAATGTCCCAGACTCCTCCATCATCATCCCTGGGTATGTCCTTTCCCGCTGGCAGGACAGACCCACCAGGGGTGGCGGCACAGTGGTATACAGTCGGGAAGGAGTGGCCCTGGGAGTCCTCAACATTTGACTCTGGACCCCATGAAGTCTCATGACATCGGGTCAAGCATGGGCAAGGAAACCTCCTGCTGATTACCACCAACTGATGATGAATCAGTACTCCTCCATGTTGAACACCACTTGAAAGAAGCATTGAGGGTAGCAAGGGAACAGAATGTACTCTGGGCGGGGGACTTCAATGTCCATCACCCAGAGTGGCTCGGTAGCACCGCTACTGACTGAGTCCTGAAGGCCATAGTTGCCAGACTGGGCCTGCAGCAGGTGGAGAGAACACCAACACAAGGGAAAAACCTACTTGACCTCGTCCTCACCAATCTACCTGTTGCAGATGCATCTGTCCATGACAGCATTGGTAGCAGTGACCATCGCACAGTCCTTGTGGAAACGAAGTGCCATCTTCACACTGAGAACACCCTCCATCGTGTTGTGTGGCACTACCACCGTGCTAAATGGGATAGGTTCCGAACAGATCTAGCAGCTCAAAACTAGGCATCCATGAGGCGCTGTGGGCCACCAGCAGCAGTAGAATTGTATTACACCACAACCTGTAACCTCATGGCCCGGCATATCCCTCACTCTACCATTAACATCAAGCCAGGCCACCAACCCTGGTTCAATGAGGAGTGTAGAAGAGCATGCCAGGAGCAGCACCAGGCATACCTAAAAATGAGGTGCCTACCTGGGGAAGCTGCAACACAGGACTACAAGCATGCTAAACAATGGAAGCCGCATGCTATAGACAGAGCTAAGCGATCCCACAACCAACGGATCAGATCAAAGCTCTGCAGTCCTGCCACATCCAATTGTGAATGGTGGTGGATCATTAAACAACTGATGGGAAGAGGAGGCTCCATGAACATTCCCATCCTCAATAATGACGGAGCCCAGCACGCGAGTGCAAAAGGCAAGGCTGAAGGGTTTGCATCCATCTTCAGCTAGAAGTGCCGAGTGGATGATCCATATTGGCCTCCTCCTAAGGTCCCCACCATCACCGAAGCCAGTCTTCAGCCAATTCGATTTACTCCACGTGATATCAAGAAATGGCTGAGTGCACTGGATACAGCAAAGGTTATGGGCCCCAACAATATCCCAGCTGTCATACTGAAGACTTGTGCTCCAGAACTAGCCGCGCCTCTAGCCAAGCTGTTCCAGAACAGCTACAAAACCATCATCTACCAAACAATGTGGAAAACAGCCCAGGTATGTCCTGTCCACAAAAAAAAGGACAAATCCAATCCGGCTAATTACTGGCCCATCAGTCTACTCTCAATCAGCAAAGTGATGGAAGGTGTTGTCGACAGTGCTATCAAGTGGCATTTACTCACCAATGACCTGCTCGCTGATGCTTAGTTTGTGTTCCGCCAGGACCACTCGGCTCCAGGCCTCATTACAGCCTTGGTCCAAACATGGACAAAAGAGCTGAATCCCAGAGGTGAGGGGTGAGTGACTGCCGTTGACATCAAGGCAGCATTTGACCAAGTGTGGCATCAAGGAGCCCTAGTAAAATTGAAATCAATGGAAATCAGGGGAAAGTCTCTCCACTGGCTGGAGTCATACCTAGCACAAAGGAAGATGGTTGAGGTTGTTGGAGGCCAATCATCACAGCCCCAGGACATCGCTGCAGGAGTTCCTCAGGGCAGTGTCCTAGGCCCAACCATCTTCAGCTACTTCATCAATGACCTTCCCTCCATCATAAGGTCAGAAGTGGGGATGTTCGCTGATGATTGCACAGTTTTCAGTTCCATTCACAACTCCTTAGATAATGAAGCAGTCTATGCCCGCATGCAGCAAAACGTGGATGACATTCAGGCTTGGGCTGATAATTGGCAAGTAACATTCGCACCACACAAGTGCCAGGCAATGACTATCTCCAACAAGAGAGCATTTAACCACCGCCCCTTGACATTCAGTGACATTACCATCGCTGAATCCCCCACCATCAACATCCTGGGGGTCAACATTGACCAGAAACTTAACTGGACCAGCCACATAAATACTGTGGCAACACGAGGTGGTCAGAAATTGGGTATTCTGCAGCGAATGTCTCACCTCCTGACTCCCCAAAGCCTTTCCACCATCTACAAGGCACAAGTCAGGAGTGTGATGGGATACTCTCCACTTGCCTGGATGAGTGCAGCTCCAACAACACTCAAGAAGCTCGACACCATCCAGGACAAAGCAACCCACTTGATTGGCACCCCATCCACCACCTTAATCATTCACTCCCTCCACCACCGGCGCACCGTGGTTGCAGTGTGTGCCATCTACAAGATGCACTGCAGCAACTTGCCAAGGCTTCTTCGACAGCACCTTCCAAACGCACAACCTCTACCACCTAGAAGGACAAGGGCAGCAGGTACATGGGAACACCACCACCTCCAAGTTCCCCTTCAAGTCACACACCATCCTGACTTGGAAATATATCGCTGATCATTTATTGTCGCTGGGTCAAAATCCTGGAACTCCCTCCCTAACAGCACTGTGGGAGTACCTTCACCACATGGACTGCAGCGGTTCAAGAAGGCGACTCACCACCACCTTCTCACGGTCAACTAGGGATGGGCAATAAATGCTGGCCTTGCCAGCGACGCCCACATCCCATGAACAAATAAAAAAAAGATGGAGGAAGGTGCATCAAATGATGCACAGAGTGCAGCTGACGGTGGAGGAGGAGCAGAAACCTGGTCTGAAGGCTCAGCTTCTGTCCTTCCTCAGTTGTTGAGCATAGGGACTTGGATCTCACTGAGCTTACTTTTAAAAGAACTATGCTTTCTGAGCACAGAACTTTAATAGACCAATTGCAGACTGTGCCAAACAATCTGATGCAGCTGAAGGCTAGTGTTATGTTCACTACCATATCCATGCACTGATGGTGCATGGATGTGCAGCACTGCAGGCCATGGAAGATGTAGCAATACCACAGATGTTTGCAATGAGACTCCCTCTGGCAGAGACCCTAATATTATTCATAGCATGACTCACGAGCTCTCAGATTACTGCTGTATGGGTCTTGGGCTCCAATATCCTAAATATTGCTATTGGGTTTGCAGTCTCAGTAAAAGTGGCATAGCTGCAACACTCGGAAGGAGCAATAAATTGGGGTGTAGAGCACACAAATCATTGGGGTCAATTTTCCCGAAGCTGTCGGGAAGAAGGCGGGACTACAACTTTCGGATTTTAGACCTGCCTACATCAACGTCCGGCAAATCCACGCAATTTTCCCTTGATTGACCTTGTTGAGCCCGCCCAGCGGGCTCAGCAGGCCAATTAAGGGCCACCCGGTAACAGGTGATGTCACAGACTGCAATTTCATCTGTCAAGAGTTCAAGGCTGTTAAGGTAAGTACAGGTAAGTAAAAGTTCTTTACACACTTTAGACACACCAAACACACTTACCTTTGCACTCATGCACCCATCACTCACCTGAGCACTGACATCGCGACCCCTCCAACTCATTCAACCGACGGCCCGCTGCTCTAACCTGGCGTGGTTTGGAGCCGTCGGGAATCCCACATGACACCCCTCAAAATAAGGGATTAGGCTAAAAACTGCCTGTTAACTACCTGTTAACAGGCAGTTAATTGGCACTAATCCCTTCCCGCCTGGGGTCAGCAGATCCCAGTGCGGGGCGGGTACCCGCCACCTCTGAAACTTGCGTGGAGCGGGGTTTTGGGCGGGATGGTGTCGGGACCCCCGAATTCAGGATTCCCCCCCCCCCCCCACGCGCCTGAAACCCCGCCTGACAGCTCCAGGAAAATCGACCCCATAGTGTCAGCACAGGGGTGTTGAAGATAAGACACACACACACACACACACACACACACACCAATTAAACTGTGCCCATGTATTGGGCATTACATTGTAGAGAAGACCATTGATAGTTTGGGTGGAGAGGATACTTATGAGGAGTTCTCAGCTATGAGAGCCTTGCATCTTCTTCTTAGGCAGTCCCTCGGAACCAAGGATGACTTGCTTCCACACTAAAAATGAGTTCTCAGGTGACTGATGAGTCCAATGCGGGACCTACCAGTCTCTGTCACAGGTGGGGCAGCTGATGGTTGAAGGGGCGGGTGGATGGGGCGCTTGGGTTGACGTGCGCTCCTTCCGGTGTTTGCGCTTGGCTTCTGCTTGCTCCCGGCATCTGTTTGCTCCTGGCGAAGAGACTTGAGGAGTTCGGCACCTTCCCGATGCTTCTCCTCCACTTTGTGCGGTCTTGGGCCAGGGATTCCCAGGTGTCGGTGGGGATGTTGCACTTTTTCAAGGAGGCTTTGAGGGTAGCCTTGAAGCGTTTCCTCTGCCCACCTGGGGCTCTCTTGCCGTATCGGAGCTCCAAGTAGAGCGCTTGCTTTGGGAGTCTCGTATCAGGCATGTGGACGATATGGCCCGTCCATTGGAGCTGATCAAGCATGGTCAAAGCTTCGATGCTGGGGATGTTGGCCTGAGCGAGAACACGGACGTTGGTGCGCCTATCCTGCCAATGGATTTGCAGGATCTTGTGGAGGCAGCATTGGTGGTACCTTCCTAGTGCTTTGAGGTGCCTGCTGTTCATGGTCCATGTCTCTGAAGCACACAGGAGGGCGGGCATCACTACTGCTCTGTAGACCATGAGCTTACTGCTGGGTTTGAGGTCCTGGTCTTCAAACACGCTCTTCCTCAGGTGACCGAAGGCTGCACTGGCACACTGAAGGCAGTGTTGGACTTCGTCATCAACATCTGCCCTTGTTGACGGTAGGCTCCTGAGGTATGGAAAGTGGTCCACGTTGTCCAAGGCCTCGTCATGGATTTTGATAATCGGGGAGCAGTATTGTGTGGTGGGGGCAGGTTGGTAGAGGACCTTTGTCTTACGGATGTTTAATGTAAGGCCTATGCTCTCGTATGCGTCGGTGAAGGTGTTGACGATGGTTTGGAGTACGACCTCAGAGTGTGCGCAGACGCAAGCGTCGTCTGCATACTGTAATTCGATGACAGAGGATGGGACGACCTTGGATCTGGACTGGAGGCGACAGAGGTTGAACAGTTTCTAGATTGTTCTGTAGATTAGCTCCACTCCAGCGGGGAGCTTACTGAACCCACAAAGGTGCTTCTGTAGACAGAACTTCTGGCTCCTCCTGTTCATGTTGCTCTAATCTTAGCTGTGGGTGGTTGTTCTTCTCAACCATGTACTCCATGCTTACGCCCCATTGCAATTGCATGGCAAAAGTGTAGCATGCAGCAGATGATAATGATTTTGGAAACCTTTACTGGACTATATTGCAACATGCCCTCTGACCTAGCAAGGCATTTGAAGATGTCTATGATGTGTTGTATTATAATCCTTATGGCTGCATGCACTTAATTGTACCTGTGCTTCATTGGTGTTCTTGGCTATTTGACAGGTGTCAAAAGCCATGGCTCTCGAGGGTAGCCTTGGCCAAACTTGCATTCTTCTATTTCAAACAATAGAGGCACAATGGATTACTTTAAAATAAACAAGTCATAACTACTGGGAGTGTACTATAGGCCCCCAAACAGTCAGGGGGGAGATAGAGGAACAGATATGCAGGCAAATCTCAGAAGTGTAGAAATAATAGGCTAATAATAGTAGGGGATTTCAACTTCCCCAATATTAACTGGGATAGTCAGAGTGTGAAAGGCTTAGAGGGTGCAGAATTCTTAATGTGCATCCAGGAGAGCTTTTTGAGCCAACATGTAGAAAGTCCTACAAGAGAGGGGGCGGTACTGGACCTAATTCTAGGGAATGTAGCTGGGCAAGTGGTAGAAGTGTCAGTAGGAGAGAATTTTGGTGACGGTGACCATAATTCGGTGAGATTTAAGGTAGTCATGGAAAAGGACAAAGATGGACTGGAAATAAAGGTTCTAAATTGGGGGAAGGCCGATTTTAATATGATAAGGCAGGATCTGGCCAAAGTGGACTGGGATCAGCTACTCGTAGGAAAATCCACATCAGTGTAGTGGGTGTCTTTCAGAAAGGAAATAGAGAGTACAGCGCCAACATGTTCCTGTAAAAGTTAAGGGTGGGACCAACAAGTCCAGGGAACCCTGGATGTCAAGGGATATACAAGAATGGATTAGGAAAAAAAGGGAGGCTTTTGGCAGATACAAAGGACTAAAAACAGTGGAAGCCCTAGAGGAGTATAGAAAGTGCAGGGGGGTACTTAAAAAAGAAATTAGGAGAGCGAAGAGGGGGCATGAAGAAACACTGGTGGGCAAAATAAAGGAAAATCCCAAGGTGTTTTCTAAGTATATTACGGGCAAGAGGATAACCAGGGAAAGAGTAGGGCCCATTAGGGACCAACGTGGCAATCTGTGTGTAGAGCCGGAAGATGTAGGTGAGGTTTTAAATGAACATTTTGCATCTGTGTTCATTATGGAGAAGGACGATGTAGGCATAGAAATCAGGCAGGGGGATTCTGATATACTTGAACAAATTAGCATTGAGAGGGAGGAGGTATTAACAGTTTTAATGGGCTTAAAAGTGGATAAATCCCCAGGCCCAGATGAGATGTATCCCAGGCTGCTGTGTGAGGCAACGGAGGAGATTGCAGGGGCTTTGACACAAATTTTCAGAACCTCTCTGGCCACAGGGGAGGTGCCAGAGGACAGCTAATGTAATACCATTATTCAAGAAGGGTAGTAGGGATAAACCAGGGAATTACAGGCCAGCGAGCCTAACATCAGGGGTAGGGAAATTATTGGAAAAAATTCTGAGGGACAGAATTAGTCTCCACTTGGAGAGGCAAGGATTAATCAAGGATAGTCAGCATGGCTTTGTCAGGGGGAGATCATGTCTAACCAATTTGATTGAATTTTGTGAGGGGGTGACTAGGTGTGTGGATGAGGGTAGTGCAGTTGATGTAGTCTACATGGACTTCAGTAAGGCTTTTGACAAAGTCCCGCATGGGAGACTGGTCAAGAAGGTAAGAGCCCATGGGATCCAGGGCAATTTGGCACATTGGATCCAAAATTGGCTTAGTGGCAGGAAGCAGAGGGTGATGGTCAAAGGTTGTTTTTGTGACTGGAAGCCTGTGTCCAGTGGTGTACCGCAGGGATCAGTGCTAGTCCCTTGCTGTTTGTAGTGTACATTAATGATTTAGATATGAATGTAGGAGATATGATCAGTAAGTTCGCTGATGATACGAAAATTGGTGGAGTGGTACATAGCGAGGAGGGAAGCCTCAGGCTACAGAATGATATAGATGGGTTGGTCAGATGGGCAGAACAGTGGCAAATGGAATTTAACCCTGAAAAGTGCGAGGTGATGCATTTTGGGAGGACTAAGAAGGCAAGGGAATACACAATGAATGGTAGGATCCTAGGAAGGACAGAGGATCAGAGGGACCTTGGTGTGCATGTACATAGATCCCTGAAGGCAGCAGGTTAGGTAGATAAAGTGGTTAAAAAGGCATATGGGATACTTGCCTTCATTAGCTGAGGCATAGAATATAAGAGCAGGGAGGTTATGATGGAGCTGTACAAAATGCTAGTTAGGCCACAGCTGGAATACTGTGTGCAGTTCTGGTCGCCACACTATAGGAAGGATGTGATTGCATTGGAGAGGGTGCAGAGGAGATTCACCAGGATGTTACCTGGGCTGGAGCGTTTCAGCTATGAAGAGAGACTGGACAGGCTGAGGTTGTTTTCCTTAGAGCGGAGAAGGTTGAGCGGGGACCTGATTGAGGTGTACAAAATTATGAGGGGCACAGATAGGGTAGATAGAAAGGAACTTTTCCCCTCAGTAGAGGGGTCACTAACCAGGGGGCATAGTTTAAAGGTAAGGGGCAGGAGGTTTAGAGGGGATTTGAGGAAAAACTTTTTCACCCAGAGGGTGGTTGGAATCTGGAACTCACTGCCTGAAAGGGTGGTAGAGGCAGGAACCCTCACAACATTCAAGAAGCATTTAGATGAGCACTTGAAACGCCATAGCATACAAGACTACGGATCAAGTGCTGGAAAATGGGATTAGAATAGACAGGGCATGATGGCTGGCGCGGACACGATGGGCCTCTTTCTGTGCTGTATGACTCTACTGCATGGGAATTGGGCATTGGCCTGTATAAATATGCTGATCATCACAGATGAGCTGTATGTTGAAGGAGTGGTACCCCTGCGTGTAGATGAATGTACAGCTATTTTGTGCATGGGCTTATAGAGCCATCAATGATGCCCTGGACTTTGGGGAATCCTGCCATTTCTAAAAAGGGAAGTGCCAACTCATGCTGTTGCCAGTTGTCCATGGGGAATGTGATGAAATTGCTCACCCTGGAAAACAACTTATCAGTCACTTGCTTGATACATCTGTGCACTCCAGTTTGGCTGATGTTCCCTGTGGCATTTCAGAATGAGTCTGAGGCATAGAAGTTCAGGGTTGAGGTATCCTTGACAGCAACTGGCAATATTGCGCCTTTGGTGGAATTTGGCTGGAGGTCAGATGCCAGAATGCAGCACAACTCTAACAGCTTGTCTGGTAAATGCCAGCCGATGAAGACAAAGTTCCTCTAACAAATCAAGATAAGTCTGTCTCTGCCTGTATA
This sequence comes from Somniosus microcephalus, assembly GCF_052327205.1. Lineage (NCBI taxonomy): Eukaryota > Metazoa > Chordata > Chondrichthyes > Squaliformes > Somniosidae > Somniosus > Somniosus microcephalus. The sequence goes on from NC_141001.1 coordinate 88,703,953, forward strand.
TCTGAATTGAAGGGAAACAACAGGTGAAGGCAGTAGGCCACTGGCACAGCCTGTGCTTTCTGGCGTCCTTCTGTTGCTCCTCCTCCTCTTCCTCTAAATAACATAAATAAAGATTGAATACCCATGCTCCAAATTTCAATACTGCAAGATAATAAATGACAGTCCAAGGCCCTCAGCAGAAACACTTATAACCTAAGGGAGTGCACATCCTGACAAAAGACCACCAACAAATTACACAGTTCTTATACTACAAAAAGAATAATTCTATTTGGCCACTATAATAAAAGCAAAATACTGTGGATGCTGGAAATCTGAAATAAAAACAGAAAAAGCTGGAAATATTCTGTTTGGCCAGCTCTCCTTTAAATTTGGAATGCTTAAAAGACAGAACGTAACAACACACAATGTCCATTTTCTAATGGCGTGATCAAGACTGGTTGTAATCATTATAATATGTTAATGAAATTAAAATAACCTTTAATGAAACCTCTTGATGTTTATGGCAAGGACTTTGTGTCCAAATACCAATTAACTCGAATGCACGTGACTGACATTATTGACGATGATCTGCCGAACAAGGTCACTGCCCTTACTTCTGCTCCCCATTGATTAAAAAGAAAAAAACTTGCATTTATATAGCGCCTTTCACAACCTCATGATGTCCCAAAACGCTTTACAACCAACAAAGTACTTTTGAAGTATAGTAACTGTTGTAATGTAGGAAACGTGGCAGCCAATTTGCCCATAACAAGCTCTCACAAACAGCAATGTGACAATGACCAGATAATCTGTTTTAGTGATGTTGGATGAGGGATAAATATTGGCCAGGACACCAGAGATAATTCCACTAATGCTCTTCGAAATAGTGCCGTGGGATCTTTTACATCCACTTGAGCGGGTAGACAGGGCCTCTGGTTAGCATCTCATTCGAAAGACGGCACCTCCAACAGTGCAGCATTCCCTCAGTACTGTCGTGGAGTGTCAGCCTGGATTATATGCTCAAGTCCCTGGAGTGGAGCTTGAACACACAACCTTCTGACTCAGAAGCGAGAGTGCTATCAACTGAGCCACAGCTGACACACAGTGCACACCAGTGTCATGAAACATCAGAAAAACAAGCCTAAAATGTCATGCACCAGCTTTCACAGTTGAATTGTACCAGCACATGACCAAACTCCAAGTCACTGAAATTATGCCTAATGTAACATCATTCAAGCTGAATGTATGATGAATACATGTTGGTGTCTGTGCCTAAAGTTGAATATTTAGGATTGCAAATGAGAATCAGGTGGCTTTAGCTCTGAAATCTCATTAGTCATGCCCATGCATCAAAGAGGTTCTGTGAACATCATTGTCCTTGTAGGATATCATTTTATCATTTTATTTTTTCATTCTGATGGAGCTCTTAGAATCTTGCTGCTCTGTGCAATTCGCTTGTGGCATTTTTTCTCTCTTACCTTGATTTAAGTGGGCTTGGTCACGTTTTGCAGGTATCAGATCTAAAAATAAGCTTTTTAGATTTACGATAGCTATTTTGCTGAATAAATGAATCTCAATAATGGATATAGACTCTTGAAGCAGAAGGCCGACTCAGTTTGAATCCATGCCTCAAAAGCAATGCTGGTTAAAAGAAAGGACTACCGTGAATAGTTCCATGATTAGCAAATCAACCTGGAGTCTTGACAACTTGTTCCAATTAACCAAATCTACATCACTTCACTGTATTTTATCACATGTATGGAGCTATACTTGTAAAAATATTTTCATACTTTGAGTCTTGTCTCAAAAAAGTCATTGCTGGAACTCTTTGATCTTGACATCACCTAAATTCCAGTTGTATAATGTGCTTCCATTGTCAGCTGCTCATTCAATATGTTTATTATAAAAGGCAAGCTCATGCTACAACACACAATCAACTCTGCCTGATACTATAAATATTTAACCAACAGATTCAACAGGTTATGTACAGATGAAAGAGAGGAAACGAGGACAATTATGATGGAAAACATTTTAAACATAAAAGTGAATACTATACAGAGGTAAGATGTGGCATTGGCTCTTTAAATTCATTGAATAATGGTGAAGGTAGCTGCTGTGGTACCTATATTCAAATAGCAACAATTCCGTGGCATTTAATTTGAATAAAATAGAATTCATGAAAGCTACCCAGAACCTGATTAGCAATATTAAAATGAAAAGCATTGGCCCTTGTATTCCTTTTGAAATGCCCAGTAAGTTCCAGATTTCTGCATGCCTGTGCACAATCTGGAACCTGCAGCCCTTCAATGTACGCGTTGACAGACCATCCGCGGGGGGTCAGAAAAAGCAATCGCTGGTGCAGAGTTGGGCTATTTGCCTAGCGACTGGCCAGCAACTGCCCAGATAAGTCTTGTGGTTGATGCAAGCTGGCATAGGGCCTGCTTGCATCAGTGCAAGGGGATTTCTAAGGCTTAAATTAAACATTTTAACATCCTAAATTATGCACATACACTGTATTAAATGAGTTTATGCAAATATTGGCCTGGATTACAGTCTTAATAATGTATAAAATTATCCAAAAAAAAACCATTTTTATTGAGGTTGGTGCAATGAAGGAACTTATGAATAAAATTACAATTCTGTACATTGCATATTTATTAGATTTTGGGATTCCATTGCATATCATTAGGGGATTCCCTTTATAAATGATTGAAATGAAATTCTCCTTTCTCATTGGAGGACTGGACCGCACGATCCCAGGGATGCTTCTGGACCGCCTGCATCTCTGGGATCCGTGAGCCTTTATGCTGCCGTCTGCCTCGAGGCCCGAGCCCGCAACATTTCGCAGCCTGGGCACCAGGAGGTACTTTCATAATTGTTTTGAGGGTTGGGGACGTACTCCAGAGGTTCGTCTCTGACTGCAATTTCTAGGCCTTTAATCCATTCGTTTCAAAAATCTACTGTAATTTTACAGGAAATTATAAATGACACTATCTTTCTGCAATACCCCTCACTATTAAGCTCTGTGATAACATGCATTGCTTTTGGTTCCCTCAATAGGGAACTTTTATATTAACTCTCAAAAGGAGTGTACCTTACTACTTCTGTCCAAAATAACAAATTAGAGAACATTGTATTCCTAAATTAATGACATATCTGCTTTTTCCAAGGATCTTCAGTTCAAAACAATTTTCAAAATTATATATATCAGAATTCTAAATTGTGAATATCACAATCTTGCCTTTATTTTCTGCCTAATTGCAGCCAAGAGCACATTGGCACCTTCAACCAGATCTTGGTTGAGTGTTTAAACTAATTAATTTCTCTGAATTTCCCACAGGTTCCCCCCATGCTGTAGTAATGAAGACAGGGGACTTGGTGAGGCAATTATCTGGCTGCTGCATTTTGAATTGCAAAATTACCCACAGGCAATAAAAATATACGGTTTTCAGTTTGAAAGTATTGGTTGACTCATTGAAGTACTCACTAGGAGGGATTATTCCTTTAACATGGCCCTTGGCTATTGCTGGAACATGCATTTTGTATAGTGTCATTGAGTGTTTTGGAAACTGTCTACTGTACAACAAAACACACTTCTGCAATACTTTTGTTTGTCATCACAAACTGCAGATGTCTGATATTGCCAAAAAGAATCTCAAGACCATCTAAATATGTCAGCATGGTGTGGCGTGATTGTTTTTTTGTTTTTGGAATTTTGCTGTATACCCTTTTGAGATATTGTGCCAATTTCAATTGAGATGGGATTGCAAGCAGACATGTGGATGTTGATTTACTCTGACGTGGAGGAATTCACAACACTGACCCTACAAACAGTTTGACATTTCCTTCATGTTTTATTCATTACAGTGGAAAACCTAATGTCCATGGTGGATCCAGCACAAGGGGTAGGTACCTTTTTAGGTGCTTTGAGGTCAAAGTTTACTGTTCTATTGAACAGCCACTCACTTACATGTTATTGATCTAAAAGAATAGCAACAGTGGAACATCATTTTCTAATTAAATTGGTCAAAAACTATTTATCTGATTGATGGCAATTAGACAAAATGTGCAAAGGTGTCAAAGGGTAGTAGTGGCAAAGCAGTTATTAGATTATTTTATGACTTGTGGGAATATGTGCCCACTCTCTGAACTGGGCATCCTTTCCTTGAACAAGCTGACCTGCGGTTGCAAGCACCGAGTGAAATGCTGATTGTGAAATGTTCCATTTCAGGCGTTTTTCCTGAACCAGTTGCAGTACTTTGAGTCACTGCTGGGGGGAAGTGAACTGCTTTGGGTGTTCAAACAAACACTGCCAGAGGGAGAAACTGATCCTTGTCACTCCCGATTTTTGGGCAAAAGCTTCGCGTTTGGGGGGGGGGGGGGCGGGGGGGAACCTATTTTGTGCCACGGTTTCTTGTGCCCAATCTCCCCCTGGAAGTACCCCGGCTACCAAATTGGACGTTGGCAACTTCAAGTGTCCAGGGCGCCTGGCTGAAAAAGGCGTTGGGCGCCTAGAATATCCAAATTAGGGTCCCAGCGCTTGTTTTAGGGCCACGCATGAAATTTGCGCGTGCTCCACTCAATTTGTCGGGGTCTACAGCAATGTTCTCCCTAAGGGGTGCGGCCACGCACCAATCGAGAAGTCCCACACAGGCTGCTTACCAGTTGCTGTCGCTGGAAGATACCGTGCAGCAAATTTAAAGGGACCACACACCTCGACCACAAATTAGAGTGAACATTGGTCTACAGTCGCCTAACCAATGATCCTTGCAGGCAGCGCAAGGAGTGCACGTCAACCCAAGCACCCCACCCACCCACCCCTTCAACCACCATCTGCCCCACCTGTAACAGAGACTGTAGGTCCCGCATTGGACTCATCAGTCACCTGCGAACTCATTTTTGATGTGGAAGCAAGTCATCCTCGGTTCCCGAGGGACTGCCTAAGAAGAAGACGACGACAGTGGCCTAACCAATGATCCTTAAAGGGACAGACAGAGACCGGCCACAAAAAGGTAAGCAAACTTTTTTACACTTTTGTTTCTATGGAGCCAGGAGGAGCAAGAATTACCCAGTCTACACTCATTTTAGAGACTTGTTAAAATAATATTTTTGAATGAATCAATCAAATCAAATCAAATCAACTTTTATTGTCATTGTTAGTGCACAAGTGCAGTACAACGAAATGTAGGCTTGCGGCTCCCGAGAGTGTACATTTGGATTAAGACATTTAAACATTCAACATACATTTGGCTTGTAGTATATTAACATAAATATAACCATAATAAAGTGCATTGGCAGATGTGCAGGCTTTAGAGTTTATTTGTGGAGTTCAGTAGGATGACAGCCCTGGGAAAGAAGCTGTTCCTAAATCTGGTCGTACGGGTGCGAATGCATCTGTAGCGTCTCCCAGATGGCAGGAGGGCGAACAGACTGTGGCTGGGGTGGGTAGGGTCTTTGATGATGGACCGTGACCTCCGTAGACAGCGTTTCTGGTATATGTGCTCTATGGTCGGTAGCCGGGTGCCGGTAATGCGTTGGGCAGTTTTGACTACCCGCTGCAGGGCTTTTCGGTCATAGTAGCTACAGCTGCCATACCATACTGTGATACAGTTTGTCAGGATGCTCTCTATAGTGCAGCGGTAAAAGTTAGAGAGGATCAGGGGTGACAGATTACATCCCTTCAGCCTCCTTAAGAAATATAGGCGCTGCTGGGCCTTCTTCACCAGAGAGGAGGTGTTGAGGGACCAGGAGAGGTCTTCCGTGATGTGGACTCCGAGGAACTTAAAGCTGTCCACCCTTTCCACCACAGCCCCATTGATGTGGATGGGGGTGTGACTTCTGCCTTTGGACTTCCTGAAGTCCACAATGATTTCTTTTGTTTTCTTGGTGTTAAGGGCCAGGTTGTTATCGGCGCACCACTTCACGAGATGCTGGACCTCCTCCCTGTAGGCTGACTCATCGTTGTTGGTGATCTGGCTTACTACCGTGGTGTCATCCGCAAACTTGATGATGGTGTTGGAACTCCATGCAGATCCCTTTTTTTCTTCCCTTGTCCTCAATTTCTGCTGGGTGACAAGTCCATGGGTACCAGTTGTTCTTTGTACCTTGCCTAAGTGGCCATTCTTTGTGTGTGATCCTAGATAATGAATGTTGCCAGGCTGTTCAGTTCTGGGAGAGGCAGGGGATTACAGCTGAGCTCAATCTTGTCCTCACCCAATTTCCACACTTGCCAGCAGGGATCACTAAGCATCAATCAGGAACAGGAATGGGTGCTGAAGATAACTATAGCGTTTCTGTTGCCATCCTGGCTGAGATCAACTAACTCTGCATGGGGTGGATACTAACCTGGGACTTTTTTGTCTGTATGGCTCAGCTATGCTATGCTTTTACCAACTGAGCCACCAGTGGAGCTCTGGAAAATCACTATTAACCTTGTAAAACATTTCCCTATCAAATAGACTAGTTTATTGAACCAGGGCATTTTATAATTTAATGAAATGTTTAAGTATGCAACTAAAAGAAAAATGGCTTATACATGTCAGAATGGTGTTCATATGAAATCATAGTCATAGAGTCATAACGACACCAAAGGAGGCCATTCGGCCCATCGCGTCCATGCCGGCTCTCTGTAGAGCAACCCAGTCAGTCCCATTCCCATGCTCTATCCTCGTAGCCCTACAAGCTTATTTCCCTCAAGTGCCTATCCAGTCTCCCCTTGAAAACATTGTGTGTCTCTGCTTCCACCACTTCCGTCGGCAGCGAGTTCCAGGTCCTCACCACTCGCTGCATAAAAAAGTTTTTCCTCACGTCCCCCTTGTATCTCTTGCCCAATACCTTAAATCTGTGTTCCCCTAGTCCTTGTACCATCAATTAGTGGGAACAGCCTTTCCCCGTCTAGCTTATCCAAACCTGTCATAATCTTTTATACCTCTATCAATTCACCCCTCAACCTCCTTTGCTCTAATGAAAACAAATCCAGCTTCTCTAACCTGTCCTTGTAACTAAGATTCCCCCATCCCCAGAACCATTCTGGTAAATCTCCTCTGCATCCTCTCAAGGGCCTTCACATTCTTCCTAAGTTGTGGTGCCCAGAACTGGACGCAATACTCCAGTTGTGGCCTAACCAGCACTTTATAAAGGTTCAGCATAACTTCTCTACTTTTGTACCTCTATTTATGAAACCCAAGATCCCATATGCTTTGCTAACCACTCTCTCAATATGTCCTGCCACCTTCAGGGACCCATGCACATTAACTCCCAGGTCCCTCTGTCCCTGCACACTCTTTAAAACTGTGCCATTAAGTGTATACTGCCTCACCCTGTTCCTTCTGCCAAAATGCATCACCTCACATTTCTCTATTAAATTCCATCTGCCACTTGTCTGCCCATTCTGCCAGCCTTTCTATGTCCTGTTGCAGTCGATTGGTATCATTCTCACTGTTTGCAACACCCCCAAGTTTGGCGTCATCGGAAAGTTTAGAAATTCTACTCTGTATTCCAATATCCAGGTCATTTATATATATCAAAAAAAGCTGTGGCCCCAGCACTGACCCTTGGCAAACACCACTGTCTACCATCCTCCAGTCTGAAAAACAGCCATTTACCACAACTCGCTGTTTTCTGTCCTTAAGCCAATTCCTTATCCAAGCTGCCACTGACCCACCTATTCCATGAGCCTCAATTTTGTTAACCAGCCTTCTATGTGGTACTTTGGCAAACATCTTCCTAAAATCCATGTAGACAACATCCACTGCATTCCCTTCATCAATCCTTGCTTGCTGTTTGCCCCCAAGACCACACTTTGTCCTTGTTTTGGTCCAGATTCAGGGCTTCAGTGCGCTGCTTGACCCAAAGTGAGCGTCCCATTCCAGATCGAGTTTGTTGCCAAGCCTACTTTCTTTTACCCATGTCTCTCTAATGACCGTGGAACCTTATTATCTCCAAAATGGACTTCTCCAAAACTCTCATCAGCTTCCCCCAACTTCCCCAAACTCCAACTTATTCAAAATCCACAGCCCATGTCTGTTCCTGCAGACCCATCGGCTGGGAAATTCAATCGCGTTGGGCCTGTTTTATAGGCATAACATGGGCACCTAAGAGCCCATTAGGGTGGGCGGCGCGCACATGCTAATTCTGTGCCAGAAGTGTGGCACCCATCATATTGGATTCAGGTATTCAGGGCGCCCCAGCGCCTGACTCGCCAGGTGATAAACTTGTACAACAAATGATGCCACTAACGGGCAGCAAGGACCCTGCTGCAGCACTATTTTAAAGGACTCATTCACTCCATACAGGTTAGGTCCTGGTTTCTCCTCTCAGGCTGCTTAACATCTGATCCTTTTTTTTGGACTATTTTCACCATTCTACGTGAATTCTGACTTCTGAGAACAGCTTTGTGCTGCTTTTGTCTCTTTTGAAAGCAGCATTATTGCAGCCATGGTTGGTCTGATAGGTCTGCCTTTGGGCCTGGAGGGCGAGGGAGAGCAGCAAAGAAGACAGGAGAGAGGAGCAGTTGGGAGAAGAGGGAGGAAGAGGGCAGTCAGCAGGAGGCCACACTCACAACCCGTCTTCAGGGGGCACTTCTCTTACCACAACTTCAGAGAGGAGCAATGTGTCAGGTGCCTACATTTCACCAAGGAGCCCGTCACCAAGCTATGTCACCTGTTGCAGCCTCAACACGAGCCCCAAGACAGGGCATGGACAGCACTGCCTGTGGCTATCAAGATCACGTTAATTTTTATGCCACAGGCTTTTTCCAGGCTACAGCAGGTAACATCAGAGACATATCACAGTTTACTGTGGACCGCTGGATCAGGGAGGTCACAGGACTTTCTACCCCAGGAGGAACACCTACATCACATCCCCAATAGACAGGGCAAAGCAGGAAGGCTTTGCCTTCATTGCAGGCCTCCCCAGGTTCCAAGTTGTCATAGACTGCACCCACATTGCCTTGTGTGCTCTCCATCACCAGTCTGGCATCTTTCTCAATAGAAAGGGATTCTGCTCCATGAATGCCCAGCTTGTTTGTGATCACAGGTTTGTGATCATCATGCAGGTCTGTGCCCGGTTTCCTAGCAGCAGTCATGATTCATTCATTCTGGGCCAGTACTCTGTGCCGCCTTTATTCCAACCAGGCAGTCGGGTCATAGGCTGGATACTGGACGACAATTCCCTCCAGACATGTCCCGTGACTTCAACCCAGGCACAGACACAGAGCTGGCATACAAGAACCATGCCGTCACCAGACATATCATTGAATAGCCCGTCGGCTTGGTCAAGCAATGTCTCCATTGCCTGGACCATTTGGCAGTGCATCCCTGGCCATGTTTCCAGATTTGTTGTCATGTGCTGCATGCTATTCATTATACTCGGAGAACTTCCCTTACCACCACCTGATTAGCAAGAATTGGATGAGGAAGAAGTGCAGGAGCAGTATTGATTACTAGTGCCCCAGCTGCCAGATCTCTCAGAGTGCAACTTACCAAAGAGCAGTTCACCTGCACCATCCCTTCCATCCCCAATACAACAACAGTCCCGCAGTTCTCATCACTGTCCTTAACTACCACCATCCAATTTCCTTCTTTCAGTCCACTCTTATAGGTCTTCCTTCATTTGACAATGAATCTTAACCCCAACACCAAATCCAGGGAAGAAAATCACTCCAACAACTCTATTCCATATGTGCACAATAGTGAACAGGATTAATTAAAAATCACCCTTTTGCAACCCCTCAATTTTCTGTGATTGTTTACCTATCCTAGTGATCCTACAAAATGTTTCTCCAGTGGCTACAGCTTTGGAAGTGGTAGGCTGCTGAGCTTTCATTGAGGACACTTCAGTTGGCCGTGTTGGGCAACCTCGATCAGCTCTGGGCCTTGAGAGCCCGGCTGCAGATTGCAGTACCTCAGTGTGGGCCAGGGCAGCCTGGCTCAACTGGCTGTGTGGCACTGACAAGGGTACTGGTGGAGAGGGTGGCTGGGGTGTAGACATGCTGTTGTCCTAAGAGAGGAAAGTAGGTGCTTCTTGCATAGAGCCAATACCACTCTCCTGGGAATGCACTTCAACACTCGTACGGCTCTGCACGAGAACAGGGTGCAGTAGGGATGAGACTCTCTGGAAGCCCCTGTCAACTCAGTCAAATTTCTAGACCGTGAACGCTATCCTTATCAATCTCCATGGCTGTTCATGTTCTAAACTTCAAGATTATTGTTATTTTCAAATCCATCCACAGCTGTGTTGAACAATCTTCTCCAGCCATATGTCCCCGGACCCATCCTCTGCTCTGACCATCCCTCCCCTCCACACCACTGAAGTGTTGTTCATTTAGTTACTGTGCTTCTGGCGACTTCCTAAACTACTTCCCTTCACAACCTTCCTCTCCGTCTTCCAAAGCCTCCCAAGGATCCTTCTTTTTATCCATGCCTTGGTCTCCTCTAAAACATTGTCCTCATTTTATCCTGCATGGTGTTCATCCTATCCACCTTGTTCAGTCGTCTAATTTTTTCATGCGAGAAGCACTATATAAATGCAAGTTGCTGTTTCACAATGTAGTTAGAAAAGCACTTTCAGCAGACTCCAGAATCTCTCTTCAAATCGAAATCAGCCATGATCTAATTGAATGGTGGAGCAGGCAGGAGGGGCTGAATGGCCTACTATTGTTCCTAATGTTCCCATGTTCCTAACTGGTTTCTGGTTTCCTGATGCATTACACTGTATACAATCACATTCCTCTGCTGGGCCCGTGCATGCTGCTCTGGTTCCATTTTCTGGGTCTTTAGGAAGTGCGACAGAGTAGCCCAAGGGTGTCTGATCCTCTGATTTTTTGCTCCGTGTGGAAAAGAATTTGCACGTCACTAACCTTGAAGGGTTGAGATTAGGAATCTACCCCATGGGCGCCTTTCTCAAGGTGCTGACTATACCCAAAAGTGACAGAAGAAGAGGGGCCCATTAAACCATATCTTTCCAAAAGAAATGAAGAGCAGATGGCTATTTAGTTACATAACTGTAAAAACCCATTAACCCATCATAGTAAATTAATTCAGACCCATTACCATGTGGTGTTATGACATTATAATCAGCACCAAACAATTTTATTTCTTGCACAGGGTGCACTTTGCATATTTTCTATGATTACACAAAATGCCACTCACATCCTAAATACATAATCTTCTCTCATAACTGTTTATGGCAATCTTTCCGGTCAATGCATCAGAATTTCATATTGATGTTTGGTACCAAGAGGCTTAAAATGGAGGACCATAATTTCAGAGGGCGCCTCCACTTGCAGCCAAAAGGCACCAGAAACATTTTAAAACTACAGAAGCCCAAAAGACATTTCTGGACATGTGACTCATTAGGAATAGAAATTTGTCTCGGGGGAATCGGGTGTAAGAAAGCTTGCTTTAAACCATTATTCATTTTCTTTTGCTATATGTTCTCATGACAGACCTACTCCCTTCAGAAAACAAAAATATCATCACTTTGTGAACTACACTAATATCAGTTTCAACCTCCGTGTTTTACGGCAAAATACATCCAATACAGAAATGGAGGATAGCATATAAGCTCCATAGATGTATATTATGAAACAACCATTTCAGTCACAACTTAAACTAAATACAGCATTTTAATTTTAAAGTTCATTACCATTTTTTCATCTCAAGAACCCAATCTAGATCACTAGATAAAAGCCTCGCTTCTCTGCCAAACCGGATTGAGTTTGCCCAGACTCAATCCAGTAAATGGGCATGAAGTCACAGCACAAAATTACCCAGAACTTACACTTATAATGGTGAATTGAAACTTTTGGCAGTGGGCACAGAATGGGTGGCGGCAGATCGCCCACCCATTTTACACACCACCTGATTTTCGGGCGGGGTATTAATCAGGCGGCTGATCCGCTAATGCCCGCTTTATGTGCAAATTCACCTCACTGACCCTAAATTGATGAAAATATCAGATGAGAAATGAAATGAAAAGGTCACACAATGGGGATAATTTTGACTTTGTGAGATTCTGTAAAATGAGTGTTCGAGAATCAGCAGCCCGTTGAAGTCAATAGAAATAAAAATTGGGAGAGATAAAAAACGGGCTGCCGATTCGTTATCTCCCATTTTACATCATCGCACAGTCAAAAAACGCCACATAAAATTATGTTACATACAGTTACATAGTCTACAGCATAGAAACAGGCCATTTGACCCAACTGATCTATGCCGGTGTTTATGCTCCACACGAACCTCCTCCCATTCCTCTTCATCTAACCCCATCAGCATAACCTCCTATTCCTTTCTTCCTCATGTGCTCATCTAGCTTCCCCTTAAATGTATCTATGCTATCTGCCTCAACTACTCCTTATTGTAGCGCGTTTCACATTCTTACCACTGTTTGGATAAAGAAGCTTTTTCTGAATTCCCGATTGGATTTGTTAGTGTCTCTCTTATATTGATGACCTCTAGTTTTGGACTTCCCCACAAGTGGAAATATTTTCTCTGTTTACCCGATCAAACCTTTTCATTAACTTAAAGGCCTCTATAAGGTCACCCCCTCCTGCCTCTCATGTATGATGCATGGCAACACCTAATCTGTACAATTTCCTCTTCCAACCCATTGTCTGACTCCCTGCTGAATTGGGATTTAACCCAATGACCATGTATTTATTGTAAAGGTTTCTGCCGTCCCTTAGAAAATTCAAGGGTAATCTTCCAATAGTTGAGTTAAGGCAAAATGTTGAGACAGTATAGGAGGTAGCTTTACCATGTATATACTCTGATATACCAGAGAATGCTTAATGGTAATAATAGATGCAAAACTGAAACAAGTGTACTATTCTTCAGCATTGATATTCCTTACTTATTGAGTGCTGCCCCAAAATGTCTTCACAACTAGGTCATAATAATCAGTGCACAGATTGTAATCATTGTTTTAAGCATTGTAAAATTACATTTTTAATACCTAAACTGTGGTCTAGTGTGGCATTCTCTGGTTGTGTGGGGTACAATATATAGTTCATTCACTTTTATCAAGCACCTTTGGCCATGCCTCATCATTCAATCAGTATAAAGATTACTTTGAGTGCATGTTCAACTCTCACAAATGTTACCATAAATGACTTGTGATTCCATCACCATTGTATATGATAAAATCTGAATCTATTTATTGAAATTAAACTCAAGCTATATTATCAATCAAGTATTAAAAAAAAAATATTTACATGCAGAAAGACTTTAGAGAGTTGATGAGCTCTCAAAGCTAGCAGATGAATCTTGCAATCTGTGTTGGACAGAGAAAACAAGTGTCAGTTATGCTATTTTGGGATTCTTTAAGCATCTGTAGATAATGTCCAGATTACACTCACCTGTCAACTATGGTGAGCCTCGGTTATTAATTACAATGCCACAGACACAGCTGGGTATTATTATTCACACACATTAGTTCCTTCAGTAGTTGTGAAGTTGAAAAGTTAGAATTAAATCAAAGATCCAGCCGAATCATATTCATTTTTTGGTAAAAATACCTCTATCTTTTCTTAAATATCTTTCACACGTGATTCCCGAGCTGAGATGGTGGGTCATTTATTTTATCCCAAGCAACGGCAGGTAATATTCAGGAGCTGGCCACTAGGAGGTGGACAAGAGCAGCCTGAAATTGCTTGCCATCGATTTCCTTCCATGGTGCTTTTCCCAGACAGTACAACTCAGCTTGGGAAACCAAAATGCCAATGAATGTATTCTATTGATTTGCACTGTACCTTCACTGCTCTGTTTTATCTGGATGATGCCCTTCAGTGATTATACATTGCTAACAGGCCTTTAGTCTTAGCTGAGACAGTACATTAGTACGTTAATACTTTTACTTAGCAATCAATTTGTTTTCTTCCGAATTATTGTGTATCTGAGGGTGCAGCTGGAGACAACTGCAACAAGGACAGATGTCTTCAGAGATTGATGGTGGCTGGTGAGAACTTAAAAACATTTTAAACATTTGGGATGTCAACATGCAAATCAAAGCTTTCTTGTGGCCTTGTTTCTTGATTAACAATCTTGGTCCGATAACTGATGGTTAATTTTGCATTTGGACTTCTGATGCAACAAGGGCCAGGCAATGGAGGTGTTTGGAAGAGACTGCCACAGGTGGGAGAAGAGCGTGTAAACCTTTGTTATTACTACCTTACAACAGTGACTGCACTTCAAAAAATACTTCATTGGCTGTAAAGCACTTTGGGACACCCTGAGGTTGTGAAAGGCGCTATATAAATGCAAGTCTTTCTTTCTTTTATTGGTTTTATGTGTGGACTTTTTAAAATTGATGAGGTGCATCTTCAACAACTTCTTGGGGTGAAATTGCACCTCATTGCACCCGTTTTCCAGGTGGACATTGGGTGCAAAGAAGTCTAATTTTGGGGGCTAACCTCCTTGTCTGAACAGGAACACGTCAGATGCCATATTGGTTCGGGCGCTTTAGAAACAATGCGTGGCGACTGCCTATATTGGGCGTTAGGCCACTTGGATATGCTAGTAAAGGGCCTAACGTGTATTTTAGGACCCAAACCGGAACCAATTTCCCCAATTTCATGAAAACCTGTTCTGCATGCAGCCTAACCAGTGGTCCTTAAAGGGCCAGCTGGAGGCCGCCACCAAAAAGTTAAGCTCCTCCCAGCTCCACATTAAATCCATGGGCCACGGTCATCCACTACTTACCACCCTTATAATTGCCTCCACCACCCTCCCCCCACCCACCCCCCACCCAACCCCGACTCACCCAAGGCCCTTGGTTGGCATCCCAGCCAGCTGATTTTGCAACCCTCCCGCGATGGCGAGCTGCCTCTGGGGCCACGAATGGTACCTACAGCTCCTTGGTACTATCCGAATGAGGCCGGTGGACATATTTGTCGCAGTCCTGTCGCCAGCCTCATTAGGCGCGCGCAGTATGCAATGCACCAGGATCATGCCCGGATTCAGGCGCGATCCAATTTCCAGGCCCTTGTGTTCTTGGTATAAAACATGAAGATCTAGCTAAATGGAGATCAACTCTTGTGCTTTGGTATGGCCAAGATATTGTAAAGACTGAAGTTGTAGGGAATGGCCTCTGGCATAGAGTACGTCATCCTCATCCAACCTCAAAGTCTTAATGACTTTAAATTATTCATGATTTTTGTGTGTGATTCAACAAGATGTTTGCATCAATACTTAACATTCAATTAGGAATTTTAATTGTGAACTTCTGATAAATTTAGAACAAGTTGAGAAAATTAATTAATTTGTGATCTCTCTCCCTATCTAGTTCTGTCTCTAAATTCCTATATATGCTTATCATTATTTCACTGGCTCACACCTCTCTCTATTTCTGTCTCTTTCTAATGGTTTGTGCCCTGAAGTACTGAATTACGGTGAGAAAAAAAGCACACACCTCAGCTGTCAGTCACCCTGATTTATACAGTCAATGGCCAGAATTGATTTCACTCCATGCGAACGTGGAAAACACATCATTTTCATTGTTGGAGAGGAGGCAAGCTGCCCTGTAACCCATAACATTGCATATCAGTGTGAGACACATACTAGAGCAGTGGTGGGATTAATAGAGGCAGAGGTCGGGAATGGGTGAGTGGTGGTTTTCAGTGGATATAGTAGATATATATATGAGTGGGCTTCAACTGGAGTAGTTTGAAGTTGACATGGAGTGGGGTAGTGACGGTGGGGAGGCTTAAAGATAAGCGGGTGGGGAATCGAAGGTGGAGGCAATGAGTGAACAGGGGATTGTAATGCATAAAGAAATATTGTAATACATGAAAGGAGACAGATGGTGAGGGGTAAGGACAGTAATTCAGAAACACTGGGAGATTGGATGGAGGATCTTGGAAACATGAATTGGGTAGAGAGAACCTTGGAGACATGGACTAGGAGTGGAATCTCTTAAAGGGTAGCAAGAAGGTACGAGTTAAGGAGAAGAAGTATACTTACATAGCAGGTAGTGAGGGAAGGAATAAATGTGCGATTCCCTGGTGGTCTAGCGATTTGTCTGCATCTGTGTTTTTTAGCAGTATGGTGTGAGGAATGCATCCATGCTTCCTTGCTGTCCATGGAGGCTTACACGCGAGACTGTGGTAATTGGGACCAGATTTAGGTTTTGTGAATAGTTAAATTTAAAACTAAAACCATAAGGTCTTAGTCACAGTCCCATTTTACAGCTGGTCACTGTCGGTCTAGATTCTCAAATCAGGTTTGTATTATGGTATTTTTGGAAGGGAATTAAGTAGTCACTGTAGATAGGTGTTGCTGCCCAGATATTTTCACGACTGATTCAGTTATATTGATTTTTATTTCACTCTGCTAGCCTTGTTACAGAATATTGTGCTATCATAATATTTACATGTTCCAGATTTTCCAGAGAAAAAGAAAAAAACTTACATTTCTATAGCGCCTTTCACGGCCACCAGACGTCCCAAAGTGCTTTACAGCCAATTAAGAACTTTTTGAAGTGTAGTCACTGTTGTAATGTAGAAAGGACTTTGAATGGTTTAAGGTCAGTGGATTGCAGAGATAACTGAATTAATGGGCCAGAATTTGCTGGCAAAATAATGGCGAGTTAAAAGCATATGCCACTATTAGTGTGTAAATTGTCCAGCAATTTGTGGCGAGAAAGAGATGCACATTGAGTTTCGAATCAACACAGGTTGCTGGACGATTTGCGACGCTTCACCATTAGCCTCGCAAAACCTGGAGCTCGCCATCAGCCTCCCTATGAGTGTCAAGAATTTACCACATCTACGCTGTAAACACGAATTAAACTCACTGCAGAAAGTTAAGGCTGCTCCTTAATAGTGTAAGGAGCCTGTTAACGGGGCAATTTCTGTTTCCAATGGCCTTCCATTTTGAAACTAGTTCGCAATTAAATAATTGTTGTGCACATGTCACGTAAAACACACAACCAGGATGCAAGTTAAACTGATTTCTGTAACTGATTAAACTGATTTGTTAAATTGATTTGTTGTGGGTTCTGGCTGGGAGTAAAGTCAATGCTAAATTCATTTCAGCTTGTCAGGGTTTAGTGTGACCTCCCCTGCTTCAAAGTATGTGGGTCCTAATTTGTAAGTAACCAACAATCTCCATGCCGATTCCACAAGTAACAGTTTTGAATTGCTCTAAAATATTTAGCTTCCGTGAGTGGATAGCAGCTGCCTTCAAGTCCTGAACTTCATGAATTAAAAAACAATAATAATCTGAACCCTAGGCAGGAGGTTGTCTTATTCCTTTGTGTATGTGTCATGTTCCATAGGCAAAAAAAACTTAGCACTACACATTTTCCTGCATGCAATTCGGTGATAAAGCTGCCACTTTAGAGCTTTGCTAACCATTCAAATCCTTAAATTCTTTGGTTAAGGTGATAGACTAGTGGCCCCATCATTCACAAAAGTCCCAGATGCCCCATTATCAACTCTCACTTCCAGCAATTTGTGACGCAGAACTAATTGGAGCTGTAAAGTAAGGAAGCAAATCCAACTCACGGCACTCGATGCCCCGTTCCAGCAAATTCTGGGCCAATGTAACCACTGAAAGGGTGTAATAGTCCTAATCCCTAAAGCTCTGTGGAGTGCACAAGATGGCATCAGTAATGTAATGTTAAGATCTTCTGCTGTTCCAAGTGATCAGTGTTTGAAGCTGGACAAATGCAGCACTACATTGTGTGCTTACAGTACATGCAGGAAATTTCATTCCCTTTTTCCTATGTTCCATTCTTGTATCATTCATTACAATTATCTGCCTTAGATCGTAGTAGAGACAGTTAACATTCCCCTTTAAAATTAATCTTGCCTGAGGCCATTCCTCTGGATGCCATGGATTAATATATTAAAATGGTGCCACTCAGGGATATCTTTATGGATAAGTAGATAAAGGATCATGTGGTCTGATACTGACCCTTACACATCGGGAAAGCCTCAGGTTTGATCTTTAGTCTGCGCAGGTTAAGCTCATCTAAGTCAGGATGGCAATAGGAGCACTTCGGCTTCCTGGAGCTGGGGAGGGGGCGGCGGGGGAAGGAAAGAGTGGGAGAAGGGGTCAGTCAGGGTTCCTGGTCTTGATCGCTATTCGGTGAACTCTGCTGCAAAATACATGCATGTGGGTGTTAAGCGAGAACAGGATCAGAATTAGCTGTGGTGTCCCTGCCAAGCGACTAATCTACTACTTTACACTGTCTATGTTCACATATGAAGAAGATAGATGTGTGCATGGCAAGGATTACTGTTGATGTGGAACTTTATCCCAGTTTGAGATGCTGCCTCCAGGGAGAGGCGACAACAAAATGGAAGCACTTTTTTTTAAAAAAGGGACCATTTTCCTCCAATACAGAAAAGGCAAATTTTGTTCCAGTATAAGGTGTTAGACTTTGTAACAAGCCAGTGCTGGTGCAATTTTTAAAAATTGAGTGTATAACTTTCCAGAAACATCTTGGGCAGCATATGCTGGAAAGCTTTGAATATTGCAGCCAGCTTCATAATAAAAACTATAATGATTCAGTGATCAATTCCAGAGCAGCTGGGGTGGTCTAGTAACTAAATGATACACTTTTGAACTCCTCCAAACTAAAAGGAACTGAGATCTATATCTGAGCCTTAACTTGCATTTGGACTTGTAACTTGAATAAATAGGAAAAGGCCATCAGCCCTGATTGGGTCATTTGTCGGAGAGAGTAGAAAATGGCTGCACCCCGCATTCTACCTCCTGGAATAGTGGCATTGATAAGCTTTGTGAATGTGTCTGCAGACAGGACCATCTTGTGCCCCTGACCAAGAAAATAGTTTGGACATGAGGTGGATATAGGAAAAAGGTTGGAAAGAAGAAGTATCTTTAATACATTCTAATGGACCTGTGGAACTTAGAATTTCTTGTGACTTTTGACCAGCCACTTTGGAAAAAAATAGGTTGTGAACCTGCTTCCATAATAAATGATTGTGAGCAAACTTTAAGGGAAATCTTCACCTGCAGAATATCTTTTAAAATCAACTGTTATAAAAAAAATTCTGAATAACTCTACCAACCCTTTTTTTCTTGACAATTTCTTGAATATTTTTGAGTTTAAGCAGGGAGTACTGATGACATGTTCAAGGAACAGGGCTGGAAACATTATTAAGCTTGAGGTGTAATTGAGCTAAATTAACACGTAGTTACATGACCATCACTATTGATGTCAATTCAGCTGCCTGGCACTCATTCAAATTGATAACACTGTGCAAAAGTCAACAGTAATGAATGGAAGAAAATAAAATGCATGTTAATGTTGATCATAACACTGTCATTTTTTACGTCTTGAAAAGGGTCCTGATGATACCTTCAAAATACCCTCAAGCTGATAGTCTGAGTTCAGTTTGGTGAGATAATTTACTTTGTGTAGTATATTTGAGGTCACTAGCATAAGCCGCAAGTTTCTCCAAATGGATTAAAAAAAATATTCAGCAGCTATATGAAAAATGCACATAGAATGATTATATCAGGAGACCACCTTTTATGTGGTTCTAATTATCTCCTTGATCTTAATTACATGGTGTGTGAATGTAGAAAGGAGCCCTCCCCACTGGACGAGTAACAGTCCTTGCATGCCAACATATTGCTTCCTTGTTTTGTACAGATGTGAACAACAAGCATTCTAGTTTATGCAATTATAGAAGGCCATTGGTCAAAACCCTTACAGATTGTAGAAACAGGAAATTATCACCATTAGATGAATGAGCATGCCAACACAATGCTGTTTAATTTGTACAAACTGGGACAATGGCAAATCCAGCAGTTCAGTAATAGAACAGCCAATAAGAGTTACTGGTAGAATCAACTGCCTATTGCCTCCCAGAGGCTTGTTGCAGATTAGTTATAATGACTTACAGATCTTTTTTTCTGCAATTTTCTGGAAATGGTGTTTCCTTCAACAAAAGTTCTGTGAATGATCATTTGTAGAAAAAAATGCAGAAACCGCATTAAGAAATTAATGAATCTCTGCCCATATGCATTAGGTTCTAACTAAAACTTTATTCTTGCCTTTTAATTTGCTTCAGGGAAAGAAGTGTATATTGGAAAGTAATTTTATAAGCCTTAATTAATTCCATAAACCTTCTAAAAGTCTTACATGTGGAACTTAATATAATGCTTTCTGAAAACAAATACATTATATCCACTGATAGTCTTCATCCACTAGCTTGTTACCTCCTCAAAGAATTCCAGTAGATTAATGGTGCATGACCTATTGCTTTTACATCTATGCTTTCTACTCTCTATGGATTTTATGATCTTATGATAGTCTCCAGTATAATGTACTCAATTTCTCCCTTACAAATGTCCAACTAAGTTGTCTATAATTTTCAGATTCATGTCTTACAGGTCATGTTTATGAAGCTCCTATAATATTCACCAGACCATTTAATCTGATTCTAGGGTATTTTCCATCTAAAAGAAAAGAAAGACTTATAGCGCCTTTCATGACCACTGGACGTCTCAAAGCATTTTCAGCCAATGAAGTACTTTTGGAGTGTTGTTATTTTGGATTTCCAGCATCCGCAGTATTTTGCTATCGTACTTTTGGAGTGTAGTCACTGTTGCAAAGTGGGAAATGTGGCAGCCAATTTGCACACAGCAAGGTCCCACAAACAGCAATGTGATAATTACCAGATAACCTGTTTTGTTATGTTGATTGAGGGATAAATATTGGCCAGGACACCAGGGATAACTCTCCTGCTCTTCTTCGAAATACTGCCTTGGGATCTTTGATGTCCACCTGAGAGAGCAGACGGGGCCTTGGTTTAACGTCTCATCCGAAAGGCGGCACCTCTGACAGTGCAGCACTCCCTCAGAACGTCAGCCTAGCTTAATATGCTCAAGTCCCTGGCGTGGGACTTGAACCCACAACCATTCTGACTCAGAGGCGAGTGTGCTACCAACTGAGCCACAGCTGACAGTACTCCTTTAAGATTTTTCATAACCCACTCATATTTACTTGTGTTGTGGATTATTGCTAAGAGGCTTCAACGTGGATAACTAGCCCTGAAATGAAACATCCCACAATTCTGATTTTTCTGATCTCTGCATTACACACCTCATTTATACAGTAAATTGTTCTTTTGTCAGCATGCAGCTAAGAAGCTGTCACAATAGGGAATCCATGTAATAAATTTCCATTACAGTTACTGCTTTCTGGCATATGGTATTTACAGGCATTAGTTTTCCTCTCTGCACGTGTTCAACACAATAATTTCTCCCAACTAGTTTTCCCAATTATGCCATCAGCACTCACGATTTAAATAAAATATTTGTAAGAAAAGGATGTTAAGGTTAACCATTCATCTTTCCACTGTTTAAATCTGGTGCTGATGATGAGACCGTCTCTGGATTTTAAATTTGAATACTGATGGCGAGGTTGTTTTATTAAAGCAAGGTGATTATTGAAGCCAGGTGAGCCAAAATAACAATGTTTAGCCTGAAGTCAAATTGTAGTGGCAGTTAGAATAATGAACGAGATTTTTTCTTAATTGTTTGAGGACTTCAGCGTGATTTGCGAACTTCATTAGAAAACGTATCAACATTAGTTTTAGATTATATTAAATATGCTGCATAAAGAAAAATACTCAGCTCTGTAAATATCTTTAATTCTACTTTAAAATTATGTGAAAGAAAATATATTTAATTATTCAAAGGGTTAATTTATGTACTTATTTGAATCATAATATTAATCAGTTTTTATTCACATCAAGTTTGCCAGGTAGAGAGAAGAGATTTCATCAACATTTGGGGGCAAAATTCAATTGCTTTGCGCCTCCCGTTAGCGACCTTGGGGGGCACTAATGGGGGGGCGCAAAGCTCCTAGTGCCTGGAGCCACTAACGCCACCTGCGAAATTCAGCGGGAGGTTAGCGGCAGCGGTAGCCGGTAGCACCCTGCGGCGGTGACATCGTTGCCGTGCGCAGCGCCCCGGCTGCAAACTTTGGTTGCGTCCCCTAACCTATCGCCGGACGATATGTCTGACAGAGTCAGGGTGGTGTTTTTGCAGCCGCGGCGGCGCAAGTTAAAGGGTAGATGTCGGGCAGCCATTTTTTTTGACTGACTGTCAGCACCTGCCCCCTTCCCCTTTCTTCTTCTGGGTGCCCACCGCAATCGCTCAGCCCGGCACTCCTCGAGTGGGGGCTGTTTTCCCGGCACCCCGCTGGTCCGGCAGGGCCCCTGTGCACGCAGCACTAGGCCCCTCCCCTTTAATCACTGGTAGCACCCCAAGAGGAAGGGGGAGTGCTTCCAGTAGGGCCCCGCCTCCTGCTTGGGGCGCTACCACTGAATTTATGGTGCTGGGGCGCTAACTTTTTCAGGGCGCTAAAAGTAGCGCCCCGGCGAAGTTACCGCCCCAAAGGGGGCGCCACAGAATTTCTCCCCAAAAGTTCCTTAAGGCACCTCCAAACTGTAGTGCACTATACTACATGTATATATTTAAAATTAATGCTAAAACATCCCTTTATGTAGACAATTTAAAACTTATTTGATGACATGGTATGGCTAATGTGTAAACAAAGATTATAGAGAAAGTGTATGGTCCTAGATTGTTGTATAATCCTAAATATTACACAAGGAAATATCTATATATAACTGTTCCCCATAAATCACCAATTGGAGGCAATGAAAGTGTCTTTAGAATTCCCCCTAATAATCTGCCGATACTCACCGGCAAGCTTACTTACGAATAATAGTAACTTGGACAAGGCACTGGAGGGAGAACTCTGCCCACGGAACTGTAGTCCAGCAAGGAGTCGTTGCCTTCACAGGGGGAAGGGTGGCGATAGGAATTAATTTATTTTACTATTATAAATGGGGATGATGGGTTGTGGGTAATATCTCCAATTTGTGTTTTTACTGGAGCAGAAGTAAATACGGTCATATTAGTGGGAGTTCTGCATGAAATACCTGTTTCAGGCTGTCTCTAACTAATAGTTTAAAAGCATTAAATATGATAACAAGGGTTCATAAAACTAAGTATACACTTATCTGCCTTATAACATTTAGCATTATGTAACAATTTAGCAGACTGTACATTCTCTTTAAATATTATATGATTGTGCTGCATATCCCAGGGCCCCTTATAACGATTAAAAATGTACATGGGAATGTTTACTACGAACAAATAATAAAATTTTATATTTTATGTGCTGGCCATGGAGTAATGGCATTTTTCAAATGTTAATGATCTATCGTGAAGTGTGCTTTGATGTGACCACGTTCCTTATTGTGCGATTTCTAATCAAACTCTCCCTCCCATCTGTCCTTGTCATGATTTCTCTCTTTATATCATTTATTATTCTTTGCTCTGGAGTTACTCTTGCTCATCATATTTCTTACTCCCTAAATTGGCCTCCTATGTTCCACTTCCTGTTCACTTCTATTTACCTGTCTCCATCTCACTTCCTGACTTGCCCCCCTCCACTCACTGGGGCTTAAATGGAGTAGCGCCCCAAACGGGCACGACTCCGGTGGCTGCAGTAATGGCATGGAGAGGGTAGAGGAGCTAAATTTTTCCTTGGCCTTCAGCATAATAATGCAGGCGCGCTGCAGCCGCTAATCAGGCGCCCCAACGTAGCTTACCTGTCGGGGTCTGACCAATATCGGCCGGCGTCTAGGCCCACGTGTAAGTCTGGGCGGTGGGATGGGGGAGATAGGTAATCGGGAGGAAGGCAGCCTGACAGTGGCCCGCAGTTGCTTTGTGGAGACAGATGGGGCAGTCCTGCTCTTTCCGTCTCCGCAAGTACCACATTCCTGTAAGTTTCAGGCCCTTTTTTTTGAGCAGCCGCTATTTGGAGCTTGTGCGTTGCCAGGGACCAGGGTCGCCTAAAAAAATTACACCAACCAATTTAGCAGTAGCCCGAACATCTGTGCATATCGGATGCAGGCCTCTGTCCTGATAAATTAGTTATCGTTGCCGCAGTTTTAAACCCATAAAATGGGCGCAATAGTGTTGAATTTAAATCCCAATGTTCTCCTTCATGTCCAGTTTCTTACTGCATGGACCATATATTAACCATTCTATCCTCTCCAAAGCAGCACATTGCAAAAATTCTACACCACCACCACCACCTCAAAATACAAAGCGCAGTCTGTGCACCTTTAAACAGCAATACCACTGCAGATTATGGCACAACATAATAGTGATAAAATGTAACTGTGTGTAGGCTATAAATCAAATGAAGTAGTCGGTAGCAGCAGTTTGTGACAATCCACTGAGTAATTACGTAACTAATTTGTCCATTGTTTACTGATTGATAGAAAAAAATATATAAATCAAAATGATATTTTATTTAAACCTAAATGTAAGCTTGTGAAACTGAAGAGGGTAACATGATTCTTCAATATCAACAAGTAGGAAAAGCCTTGCGAATCATGCAACATGCAGTTCTAAATTGAGATCGGAATTGCTTTAAACTAGGATTTGTGCAGATTTAAGATTAAAGTTATGAACTGCATGATGAGCACAAATTAAAATGACCCTTATTTATGTAGTTCTAAGGTTTCCTCAGAATAAACCCTGAAGTGGAATCCTATTTCTAGTGGAGTCACTTTCAATTTTCCAGCTACAAGTGACAGTCAGCAGAAGGAGACAGTGATAGGCTTTCAGTTCAATAAGATGCTAATTTCATTAGAGACTTCAAAATAAACTTCTATGCACTAAAATAAATGTGTCACTTTTTGCTGTGATTGCTTCAAATATCTGCTTCTATCTGACTACTTCATTGCCTTGCCATTCAGTGCCTAGAATAAAGCCTTTGTCTAACTAACGGGTTTCAAATAGAATAGAAAATTTTAAAAGTTTGAAAAAAGTTACAGATGCTTTCTGGTGCAGTAGTGCCAGCTATGTCTTTGATTCATGCTCTGCTGCAGCCTCAGCCCCTATACAGGCCGAATGGAATCACTGTTACTTGGAACTTTGTTTCTGGGTCGGGCGTAGGCCTGGTCTTGGTACCTGTGGTAAACCACTGTTAACCTGTACATGCCTGTGTGGTAAACCACTGTTAACCCTGTACATGCCTGTGTGGTAAACCACTGTTAACCCTGTACAAGTCCAGGCATGTCTCAGCCCCTGGCTCCACCCCTAAGCCCGGGTATAAAGGTGACTCACCACCCTTCCCCCGGGAGCTCTTAGGATGGATTCACTAGCAGAGGCATGCTCTAGTTCTTAGTCAATAAAAGCCTACTTCATATAAGTCCATCTCGTAGCTTTTGGTATTGTTGATAGCGCATCAGTACCATTGCTCTTTCTGGTTGGCTTATGACTTTAATTGACACCCTGATTCTACCTACAGACCCTGCCAGACTTGGGTGTGATCCTGATTAAACACTACGGAGGTGCCGTCTTTCGGATGAGACGTTAAAACCGAGGCCCCGTCTACTCTCTGAGGTGGACATAAAAGATCCCATGGCACGATTTTGAAGAAGAGTAGGGGAGTTATCCCTAGTGTCCTGGCACAATATTTATCCCTCAATCATCATAACAAAAACAGTTTCTCTGATCATTATCACATTGCTGTTTGTGGGAGTTTGCCGAGTGCAAATTGGTTGCCATGTTTCCTACATTACAACAATACCTGTAACTACACTTCAAAAAATACTTCATTGGCTGTAAAGCGCTTTGGGACGTCCGGTGGTCGTGAAAGGTGCTATAGAAATGCAAGTCTTTCTTTCTTTATTTTGGTGAAAGGGTGAATACAGGCACTCAATGGATGCTGTGCTAATAAGACACGCCGGTTTGAAAGTGTGAACTTAGCACACAATTTTGGTCCTATTTGCTGATTACCATAATTTGAATTTACCTGGAGCTGCTAAACAAACATCTGCAGGTTTAACACGAAAGTGCTGATCAGACATAATTTTCGTGGAGCAGTGGAAGTGGATGTGAGAAGCCCATTTATAGGGGTGCCTTGCATCCACTTCCACTGAAGCTGTGGAGTGCGCTGCCTGGCACACAGTGGTACATTACAGGATGGCTTGGCTTAGGAATGAAGGGAGAGGCCACACAGGTTCTGGAGGAGGAGGACAAGTGGAGGAGGGATGTCCTGTACCTGTAGAGGGGAAAGGATGCCACCTCGCCCTCCTGTCCCTCTCTTCTGCAGCAGCTGGTGCTGCTCTGCCTGGCCTCATGTCCTCCTTCCATTCCTCATCCAGACGAAGGGGGATCCCTATGACCAAGCACTCCCATTCTCCTGGTGATTCTTATAAGGTGGAGTAGCACAGCACTTACTCTTTTTAGGTGAAGTCCTCAGAGAATTTGCAGAATAAATTTTTCTAGAGTGTTGGTGAAGTCTTGACAAAGTGTCCCAGAAAGTCTCTCGATGTGTTTCAGATGTCCTCATCACAGCTCCAGCGGCAAGTGAACATGAAATGCTGAGTATCCCTTTAAGTAGCACTTGGAAATCCACACCAATGCCTTGTTTACTCCCAAACGGGTGGGCACTGTTAGGAGAGGGTGTTAGACCAAGCGTTAGCCACTAAAATGCCGTGCAGCCTACTTAATGAGTTCTAGCAGGCATTTTAAGTGGCAATCAACCACTTAACGAGCCTTCAGGCAACCATTCCTATCGCAGGCTTCAACTCCTTTACCAAGATGGCATCTTGTACTAAATGCAGGCTTAACCGGCATTTCAGCTCAAGCCCCCATTTTGGCCACCTCAGAGGTTGTTTAGCGCCTGAACCCGCTGCCGAATATCATCCCCCCAGGTGTAATGATCTTGTAAAAAGATGTTTATGATTTCATTATATATAGTGACAGAGCAATTCTTCCCCTATGTAGTCATGGGTTACATCAATGCCAAAATTTAGCAGTGGCCCAACATTTAATTTATAACACAGAAGTACCTTTGTGGCTTCAACAGCTTGTGCAGACCCCTCTTGTTTTACACTCTACTTGGATCCATGTCTCTGGATTGCTAAACTTTAGATGAGTATTCCTTCCCCTGAAGGGTGGTTTGTCCTCTCTTCATATAGATTTTACCAGCAAGGATCTAGCTTAGCTTTCCTTTTCCAACACAGATCATTCTGCATAAGTCTTAACCTGTCTCCAAGGAGATAAAGAGGAGCGATGATCAGTGTTCATCTTCTGCATCCTACGCTTCAAGTCTCAGGAGACGAATCTTGTGTGTTACCAGGTAGCTTATAGCATGTTAATACATTCCAAAACTGGAAAAGAATCTAGCTGAGAGGTTATATACACCCAGTACATATACTCTAAACCTCTATTTAAACCTACCGTCTAGTTATTTTTGTACATTAAAGCTGACTTCTGGGGGTTGGGTAAGTTGTATACGCTAGGATTGGGTAGCAGTGTACGTGCAGTGTGCACCTCCTGCATTTGGGAATGTTTTCAGCAGTGGCAACCATGATCCACCAATACGAAGGGCATCTTCTAAAGTATGGCGAGGGAGAAATTGGGAGGAAACAATTTGGGGGCAGAAAAAAGATTGATGCATGTAGAAGTTGATGGAAACCATTTAATCTGATTGAGACAAAAAAATGGTAGATAAATGTTTAAATAAAGCACCGATTATTGAAAAGTGACACGACTACAAACAAATAGTGAATGAATCGGGATCTTATCATGTCAATGGCATACACGTAGCTACTGAATAAACTGCAACCCAGATGGTGCCGACCCACTGTTTTGCCTAAACCACTAAGCAATTTCACAGCTTGCTGCTTTTGGTAAACAAAATAGATAAAACTCAATAAAAGCAAAATAAAAATGGAATCTGATAATTCTTTGATGGAGCATCATGCAGAGATAATGCAACAGTTAATTAGGGATAATCTAACTGCAAAAAAAACTTATTGGCTTTCTGGGAGCATCTGTAGATCCAGAGCATGCACAACAATAAGCAGGAAAGACAAAACTGAGATGACAATAATATTCACTGATGCAAAACATCTGCTGAATATTGTATCTGGCACAGTTAAAAACTGCCACATAACTGCTTCCTCTGTCACAGCACTAGTTGTAGACAGTGGGCTGATTAAGGATTACTGCAAATGCTGGTTCTTATTCAGGCTTAGTTGAATTTGAGTAATTTGGTAGAACCAAACTAGAACTGAGCTTGCTTGGTTTAGACTTGAAACTTTTTTTTAGTGTTGGAATGGAAACGTGGCAATGGAGAAAATTACATTTGAAGAAGGAATAGCAATTGTTGCAATTCAGAGGTGGCAGTGATTTACTGGGAGGCTGTTCACATATTAAGCCGAGGTAGTACATTTTGAAGGAGACCTCAGTGAGTTAAAGCATTACATTTAGGAAACCTTTTGAATCACATTCGGTGATTGAGCATATAGTGTGACACAACACAAAACCAGCTTGCATTGTCTGTTCCCCAAGTGTGCAGCAAAGCCACCAACCTGGCTTTAAGTCGAGCAGCATCGCTTTGATTCCCTTCAAAGATGTTCAGCAAGTTGCACTAAAACTTAAAAAAAAGTAACTATCAACACTCATTAACCATGAAGAGGCTTTGAACTCAGGAGAAGCCATGTTAACATTGCCTTGCACTTTCTCTGTGAAATTTCTGTTGGTACTGTCAGAAGTCAAAGTTTACTCTGGCTACATTAAGAGTTACAGTTTTCATGTTTCTCCATAAAACATGTACAGATGTTATGTTGTCTCGCACAATTTCAGTCCTCAGGTGAATGATGAAGTGTGGCACATCTAGTCTTGCACTTGTTTGGCTTTGTGTAATTATTTGTAATTGCACTTCCTATTTCCAGTGTCTGCAAGAAATCACATTTCTGTCAATTGGCAATGTGGACACACCCAAACCAGCTCAGAAGTTTTATAATGATTCAGTTTCAAACAGATTCAGCTCATAATTTGCACAGATTTGGAAACTAATCTGCACGAGTTCTGCTTGGACACAAACAAACCAGTTCACCTGGAAGCAATCTATCTTAAATTGGCTCCATATTAAGTTTAAATATCTCAATTGTAATCATTTTATACTCATATACAGGGAAAATGGAGCAGAATAAATTTACTCCAGCTAATGTATAGAAATAAGCACTAATCACATTTAAATGAATACTAAAATATTTCACACATGTAGGTCTCTGTTAACCCTTCAATGGCTACTGCAATAATAGTAAGGCTGTTGAAAATAATCCATAATATCTTAAGTATATGTTGAATTATTTGTCAAACTATTGGACTTTTTGCCCCATAAGATTTCCACTGTTGCCACTTTCTATCATAGTACCATTTCCTCTTTCAGCTGCAAGAATAACATTATCTGGTTCTATGTCTTTCCCATAGCCACCGTCAAAGTTGAACCAGAACCAGCTGACATGAGCTACATTTATGTGAGCTGTGAATAGCCTCACTAACTTTTACAGCTTATCAAGTATATTACTGTAAAATGCTCTATCCATCAACAGCTTGACCAAGGTCTAGCAAAACACATTGATGGTATTGAATTAGAATGTCCTTCAAAGCTGAGATTTGAACTCCCACCCCCTAATCCATATCTGGTACTTCCACTGGACTATTAAAGTATCTTATGGGCTATTGAACTACCTTAACAGAAATGTTCCTGTTTGAGCTGGTGCCTCAGCCACAGTACATATCTATCTGTTGGAGAACCACTCGTCTTTTATATTTTTTTATGATAGGGCTTTGAATTCCACCGGTTAAGCTTATTTATAAATATTTTTACTAGGAGGAAAAACATAAATATTCGTCTATAATCAGAAATCCAAAATTAACAGGAGTACCTCATAACAATACTAGCCATAAACAATTAGGCACAATATCCTGAAAATGTTTCTCAGACAGCAATGACTAAAAGCGGAAGGAAGCAGATCTCATGACTCATTTGGCTTCTTAGATGTGTTCAATAGAAATCACTGAAGTTTAATTTAGACTTAAGAAGTGAAACAAATTTACCAAGTGGATCAAAATTAATTCAACTTGCTTCTCAGTGTGTTCACCTATCCACACAAATCTTGGGTCAGGAGGCTTCCAGTGTCTCTTTGGACTGTGCAGTGTCCACGATAACAATTTAGATTCGTTAGTGGAGTACCTAAATTTGGTTTAGTTTGGAAAATTGTATGCCCGTCGGTGTTTTTTTTAAATGAGACCTATTATAGTGACGAATATGAATTCATATCTCCTTGTTCTACAGAAAAGCTTCCTTGCTATCCCGCAGTTATTGAAAACAGGCTCTAGTTTTAAAAACACCAGGATTTTTGGGCCTCTGAAATCAAAACCGGATAAACTTTGTTCAGGGACGTATGTTAGACTACTCTAAATTAGTACAGAGTCACACAAGGTCAAGACATAATTATAGGAAAAATGTTTTACATTTTATGTGGGCCTTAGCTTTTTTTTTCCCTTTTTGCTTAAAGGTTGTTTTGAGTTGAACTTATGATCTTATCAAGGATGTTAATACTGGGTAAGCAATATTAGCCCCCCAGTTTCATTGTTAGTATTGTCACTCTCGGACCATAAACCTTGTGGACCAGATAGAGATTAAAACTTCCTATACACGAACCCAAAAATATGCCTTCAATCCAATCTCAGGAGAGCACAGCTTACTTCACAGGTGTAACCTTTACATTTCCCAAAACAGCCACACTTGGGGCCTCTTCGAATGAGATTGCCAGTTTAGTGCCTAATTATTTAAAGTTTGTGCAATGGACTGGTGCCACAAATAGCTAGGTTTCTTTTTTGAGTGGGGGTTAGAAGTAATGATGTCCCATTGGTAATATAAAAAGTGCAATGCTATGAGTTCACTTCTCCACAGCACAACAGAACTTCAGTATTTGGTATGTATAATGGGATCATAAAAATAATAAATTTTGCTTATGATTTTAAAATTACCAGCGTTTTTCATCAACATTCGATGCAAAGAAACTACTTCCTCCATTTAATTTTACCAAATAGAGAAAGGCACTTGGATTAAAAGATCATAATTCATAGAGATAAGGTTCAAATCAGATCTGTAGAACTGTCCCAGTTTTGATGAACCATTTCTAAGAATGGAATCTTTTTATAGCCTTAAAGCAATGTTAGAATTTAGACATGACCTTTCTAATTGAATACATTAGTTGACTTTCCTCCAATAAGCAATGAAATTAACACATAATAAATGCCCGTTACTGCTGCAGAATCACTATACCGGCAACAACGCTAGGTTGTTTCTGAAAGCCATTATCAGTTGCACATTTTGAATAGCAAGTGGCACTTTTCAGTCAATCTGTCTGCATTTGTTTCTGAGCCATCCTTTACACCAGTCACAGGAAATGCTTTTAACTATTAGAAATCAGGCCAGTAAAAAAAAAACATTGCTGAGGAGATTTTGTAGAATACAAATGTAAGACTATGTAAGGTAACTAACTGCTTATGCGTACTTAATCTTATATTAAAGCAGCAGTATCATACTCGTAATCAGTTATCAGGGAGAAAGAGATGACATTCATCCCTTTTATCAAGGCTGGATTCAAATGAGGACTGTAGAGATAACAAGAGTACTGTTTTGCTACAATGTTTTAATTTGTTGTGCTGTGTGGTCCCAAGGGTTTGGTATGTTAGTCTGTGTATAGCCTTTGAAAATCAAGCTTAAAAGAGATGAGTTTATTTTCTCCATTTTTTTTATATAGCATGTGATTATAATTGAGTCAGGAAAGAAAATTTGATAAAAGTAAGGAACAAGTACACAAAAGTGGTGACCCCACAAAAAGGTCATTATAAAAAAAAACTCCTCTATTGAGACTGACCCAGTTGAATATGCTATTTTTGTAAAAAAAAGTCATGAGCTTTTACTGCCCAGTGCCCTCTGCTTGTTAATTTGGCTGACCTTCAGTGCATCTGTGTTTCTTCCTTCCACCAATCGGGTGCTGTGCTGCAGTAGCCCGAAGCACAAGCTTTCAACACCAGGTTGGTTGTATAACCCCAGGTCAAGAAAGGGGATTAGGGATCAGTCTTGGAATTTAACTCCCTGGACTAAGCTTCCTAAGAAGCTTCTAGATTAATACAGCAGTGGCTACTTTTGTATTTTTCCCAATTGAGAGTGTTTGCGACTCTAAAAGCACCGTTTTTGACGTTAGTACTATTTTATAAGAGGGTGTGAGCATATAGCACTGAGATGTATTGTTTACTTAAACCAACGGCATTAAATGGGGAAATTAGCGGGAACAGAGCAGGAAATGGAGCCGCTCAATTTTAACTGCTATCCCCGCTCCTTTCCCGCCGATCGGGTAGAATAAAAATTCCCCAGTAAATTTAGAAATGTTATAATTTGAAATCAAATGTTATAATTTGACCTCTAGTTCTGTCACAGTAGCATGCTGTCATCTCACAGAGGAGCCTTGCTGTAGTTAGACACCGGCACTATTTTATGTATAACACCCATCTTTAATAGTGAATCAGAGACTTTGAATTCAGGCAGGAACACCTCAGGATATGACTGAAATTGGAACAACAGAAATGCAGAAAGAGTATATACAAGTGTGTTCAAGGTGGTTGTGGTTGTGACTTACTTGAATTCATCCAGAAGCCCTGTTATATATTTCGAGATGTCTATTTTAATCTATGTAAATAATTAAGCGTAGAAATTTATTAATGCTCTACAGGTTGCTATACAACACTTCTGAAAATGTTTGGCACTGTTTAGAATGCATTATTTATAAGAAATAAAGGTTTTGATCTGTTTAGAAATCTTATTACATTTGGTGCAATCAGTTCATTGTTAAATCCCATCGCTGTATTTTATTATTTATATGACAAAGTGCGATTAATTCTTTTATACATTTTCTTCATACAGACTATATTGAACTTCCTTAATGTACTGTATATCGGGCAAAAACTGGATTGTATATGGAATAAAATGTTGTCCTGCGGCAGAACTACTGAATGACTCTGGCTAACTGTATATAATTCTCTTTAACGATGCTCTAAACCAGCCTAAACCTGTACCATTGTGTTAGGCATTACTGTGTTTTGTATATAGAGTTTGCATGTACGGGGCGTGGCCCCTTTAAGAGCGCGGGAAAACATGGGTAAACGCGATGACGTCACGTCGCAAACCACGGGGCTGCCCAGGCAGTCCTCGTGGCATCTCTGTTGAGTAAAGACCTGTTTAATTGTTCTCTTGTGTCGATCTCTGTTATTCATAGGAATTCGTTAATTCCTACATTGGTGACCCCGTTTTTGTGAACGTTTTCACAAAAGAAGAGCACAGCATGGAAGCAAATGTTGTTTCGCTAAAGCTACCGCAGTCCTGGGAGCAGCAAGCGCCCTCGTGGTTTATTCAGGTTGAGGCCCAGTTCGCCCTGAGGAACATCGATGCGGATCAGACCAAGTACCTTTATGTGATCTCCGCACTCGACAGCTCTACCGCCTCTCGGATCGTCAGCCTCCTCGAAAACCCCGCAATGGAGCGCAAGTATGAAACCCTCAAAGCGCAGTTACTGCAGGTTTTCGGGCTCACAAAATCGAAGCGCGCCCGTCGATTACTCGCTATGCCCGGGCTCGGGGACTCCAAGCCTTCAGAGTTGATGAGCCAAATGCTCACACTCCTGGGCTCAGAACGGGAATGTTTCCTATTCCGCGAGATTTTCCTCAGCCAACTGCCTGAACAGGTACAAGCTGCCCTGGCCAGCTCTGACATTGAAGACTGCGCAACACTCGCTGCGGAGGCTGACAAAATTTTCGCTGTAACTCGGCAGTATTGCGCCGCCACGAGGCACCCATCCCCCGCAGACACCGCCCCAGCTCGTCAGCCTGCTGGGCTGTGTTTCTACCACGCGCAGTTCGGCGCGAAGGCGCAGCGTTGCCGCCCTCCCTGCAGTTTTCCCCAACAAAACAAACAACAACTGACACTGCGACCGCCGAGGAACGGGTCTAACGGGCACCCCGCGGCCACGATGGCGATCGGCAACGCGGGAAAATTGTTGTTCATCACTGATACTCTCTCCGGTCGTCATTTTCTGTGCGACACCGGAGCGCAGTGCAGCATTTTACCCGCGTCCGCCCTTGATGTGAAGACGGGGAATCACGGCCCCACCCTTGAAGCGGCCAATGGCGGAACAATTCCGACCTTCGGCAGACGGCGAGTGGAGGTGTGCCTCGGGGGGCAACGTTTTCACTGGGAGTTTGTTACGGCCAAAGTTTCCCAGCCCCTCCTCGGCGCGGATTTCCTATGCGCCAACAGCCTCCTAGTCGAAGTTAGGAACCGGCGGCTGATCAACGCAGCAACTTTTAATTCTCTTCCGTGTTACCGCAGTAACACTACGTCGCGCACCGTCTCCTGTGCGTTCCCGACTCCTGATGAGTTCGCTCGCCTGCTCGGCGAATTCCCCGACCTGACAAGCCCCACGTTCTCCTCCACAGCTACGAAACATGGTGTGGAACACCACATCACCACCAACGGCCCCCCGGTCTACGCCCGGCGCCTGGAACCTGGCAAGCTGGCGGTCGTAAAGGCGGAGTTTGCAACCATGGAACAGTTAGGGATTATTCGCCGGTCAAATAGTCCCTGGTCTTCACCCCTCCATATCGTCCCGAAGCCTGGCGGTGGATGGCGGCCATGCGGCGACTATCGACGCCTGAACGACGCCACCACTCCTGATCGGTACCCGTTCCCCCACATTCAGGATTTCTCTGCCCATTTGGCAGGGAACACCGTGTTCTCAAAAGTCGACCTCGTCCGGGGCTACCACCAGGTCCCAGTTCATCCACAAGACATCCAGAAGACCGCAGTCATCACCCCATTCGGCCTCTTCGAGTCTTTACGAATGCCGTTTGGGTTAAAGAACGCCGCCCAGGCTTTCCAACGCCTGATGGACTCCGTGCTGCGGGACCTCAAGTTCCTCTTCGTCTACCTAGATGATATTCTGATTGCCAGTCCTACTAAGGAAGAACATACCTGTCACCTACGCACCCTTTTTCGACGCGGCCAAGTGTCAGTTTGGCCTGCACCAAATTGACTTCCTGGGGCATCGCATCACCTCAGAGGGAGCGGTTCCTTTACCTTCGAAAGTAGAGGCGGTGACATCCTTTCCACGCCCGCAGAACGTAAAGGCCCTGCAGGAATTCCTAGGCATGGTAAACTTTTACCACTGTTTCGTGCCTAAGGTGGCACTACTCATGCAGCCCTGTATGAGGCCCTCAAGGGCAAGACTGGCAAGAACCCGGTAGACTGGACGGATGACATGGCCCGAGCGTTCGCCGACACCAAAAGCGCCTTAGCCAACGCGACTATGCTGGCGCACCCGCTGCCAGGAGCCACCATCGTCCTCACCACCGACGTGTCGGACTACGCAGTCGGTGCCGTGCAACAGCAGTGGGTGAACGGGACGTGGCAGCCGTTGGCATTCTTTAGCCGTCAACTACGGCAGAACGAGAGAGCATACAGCACGTTCGACCGGGAGTTGCTCGACCTTTTTCTGGCCATCCACCATTTTCGGTTCCTATTGGAAGGACGTCCTTTCACCGCCTTTGTGGACCATAAGCCGCTAACCTTTGCAATGGCCAAGACCGCCGAGCCGTGGTCAGCCCGACAGCAGTGTCAACTGACCTACATATCCGAATTCACCACGGATATACAGCACGTGGCCGGTAAGGACAACCTGGTGGCAGACTGCCTCTCCCGCGCGATCGTCAATACGGTTCATTTG
This sequence comes from Somniosus microcephalus, assembly GCF_052327205.1. Lineage (NCBI taxonomy): Eukaryota > Metazoa > Chordata > Chondrichthyes > Squaliformes > Somniosidae > Somniosus > Somniosus microcephalus. The sequence continues at coordinate 88,739,588 of NC_141001.1, forward strand.
GGCATCGACTACGCCCTCATGGCAGTGGACCAAGCCTCAGACACGGAAGTCCAAGCTTACAGAACGGCCATCACTGGCCTCCAGTTGGCCGACATCCAGTTCCATTTGGCAGGTACCACGCTGTTGTGTGACGTCTCCGTACAGGATCCTCGCCCGGTCGTGCCGGTCGTCTGGCGCCGCAAAGTGTTCGACGCCATACATGGGTTGTCACACCCAGGAATGAAGGCCTCTCAGAAGCTGATGTCAGCGAAATTTGTATGGCATGGCATGTATAAAGATGTCCGCGACTGGGCCAACACCTACGTGGTCTGCCAAAAGGCTAAGGTACAGCGCCACATCAAAGCTCCGTTGGCCACCTTCACAGTTCCAGAGTGACGTTTTGACCATGTCAACGTGGACCTGGTAGGACCACTCCCACCCTTCCATGGTTTTTCACACATCCTGACCATGGTTGACTGCACCACCAGATGGCCGGAGGCGGTCCCTCTGTCATCCACTACTTCGGCGGACGTGGCCAGGGCGTTCATTTCCTCCTGGATCGCCCGTTTCGGAGTGCCCGCAGATATTTCGTCAGACAGGGGACCGCAGTTTTCTGCCGAACTCTGGAATGCAGTGGCCCAAGGACTCGGTGTTAAATTGCACCGCACCACAGCCTACCACCCACAGGCGAATGGCCTCTGCGAACGCTTCCACCGGTCAATGAAAGCCACCCTGAGGGCCAGCCTCCAGGATGCTGGATGGACAGACAAGCTACCGTGGGTCCTGTTGGGCCTTCGCACGGCCCCCAAAGAAGACCTTCACTCTTCATCAGCGGAGCTTGTGTATGGTCAGCCGCTGCGGGTCCCAGGGGACTTCCTACCAACATCGACGGAGCCATGGTCCGCGTCTGCCCAGCTTGCTAGTCACCAAGAGGCGGCCAGATGTTTCGCACCGATGCCCACTTCGCACCACGGGCTGCAGAGGTCACACGTTCCCATGGAGCTTCACAAGGCTGAATACGTTTTTGTTCGCCATGATGCACATAGGGATCCACTCAAGGCCCCATATACCGGTCCCTTCCACGTGTTGGAAGCAGGGGACAAAACCTTCACGGTAGATGTCGGTGGTAAACCGGACCACATTTCGGTCGACCGGTTAAAGCCCGCACATTTAGACCTCGACCGCCCCGTCGAGACAGCACAACTGCCGAGACGGGGTCGGCCACCCATCGTCATTACGGCAGACCAAGTGCGACCGCCCACCAGACCGCCAGCCGACCAGCAGCCTCCGCCTCGAGAGCACAGGAGTCATTCTGACAGGCTCGTCAGACCCCCTCACCGTTTGACTTTGTCCGTTAAAGCGAATTCTGGGGTGGCGCATGTGGCAGAACCACTGAATGACTCTGCCTAACTGTATATAATTCTCTTTAATGATGTTCTAACACCAGCCTAAACCTGTACCATTGTGTTAGGCATTACTGTGTTTTGTATATAGAGTTTGCATGTACGGGGCGTGGCCCCTTTAAGAGCGCGGGAAAACGCGGGTAAACGTGATGACATCACGTCGCAAACCACGGGGCTGCCCAGTCAGTCCTCGTGGCATCTCTGTTGAGTAAAGACCTGTTTAATTGTTCTCTTGTGTCGATCTCCGTTATTCGTAGGAATTCGTTAATTCCTACAGTCCTTCATTTATTTTGTTTATACAATTTTTTTCATACAACACATGTGAATTATCTGTAATCTTGTATTGTTATTGGACAGTTGAATATCTGTATCTTACTCACATCTTGTATCTACTCACATCTGATGCATCGCACCTTTCAAACCCATTATACATTAGATGACCACAGGAAAAATATTGTGATTTTCTCAAATAGCCACTTATCTGTTATCAGTCAAATATTCCACAATTAATCGTGAATGAATTGAAAATTGAAAGTAACTAGCAAGAAACCGTGCAAGCAAACCTCAATTATTTTGAAAGATATCACTCACTCACACAGCAAGTATCGTAAAACTACCCAATTAAATTGGTCAAATAAATTCTTCACGCTGTGCTTACCTGCCATTTCCCTTCTTTATTCAAGTAGCTAACATTCAGAAGATAATTTTTTTTTTAAATTACACAATACTGAAAAGGTCACTAAATATGTCCATAAAATAGTTTTTTTTAATGTTAGGAATGCTTGTAAAATGTTTCCCCCACATAGGCCTGTTTTTCTCTTTGGAGCCTGCACCTAAGTTGAAAATTATACCCGAGTGTTGTGAATTCGCAGCTGCTGTTGGCGAGTCTGAGAAAGATGCATCATGAGGGTTGTAACATTTCCCATGCTCCTTTGGAACCACGGGTTAGAAATGGGAATGAGTTGTGCCCATTTTTCGGGGCATAAAACAGGCGCAAAGCACAACAATTTAGCAGCGGGATAGCCCACACCAAATCTGCGTAGGAATTGGTCCCATTGCTAAATTCATGGGCCCTTTTTTAGGGGGATCCTAGGTGTCTGTTGAAGGAACCCATCCAGAAAATAGTTGGCGATGAGCAGGGCAAGCATCGGGCAGCTTGTACAGAGTATGCTCCTGAGGCCCAAGGACCAATTTCCATCAACCTTTAGGCCTCTTGACCCGGGCACGTGCCAGTCGTTCAGCGCCAAGTCTGGGCCCTAAAATAGGCCCAGATCAAACTCTGCTCCACAGTGTCTAGAGTGTAGCAACAAAAGGACCCAACGTGTGTATGCATGTACGTGTGCATGATGGAAATTGCACTGGTCACTGTGCTCCTGTGGAACTACAATACCCAGAGTGTGCTGTGACAAACTAGATAGAAACGTTACAGATAACTATGCAAGGGATGAACGGAATGAAAAAAAAAGTAAAAATTATTTCCTTTTCTTTGCAGTCTAAGTCATGAAATAAAAATTCTGAGCTAGTGGTGTCATTTGTGATTAGAGTGTTTTTTGGATTCCTGAGGGGAATCTATGTCTGTGCCAGATCCAGAGATGGCTGTTTATGAGGACCTTATTGGCAGGGTTAGTTGGTCAAACAGGCCCAAGCCCTGATAAATGACCACTTATTCAGCAGCTGGTCATTGGAACTGTGACAATGGTATACCAACAAAAACTTCAGCAAGAGCTAAAAATCCACTGTGGTAAGTAAGAGGCAGAGATCTTTTGTAATAATATAAATAACTGAGAAGGGAGGAAAATAAATAAACAATATACTTGTATCTTAAATACTGCAAATGTACCATTCGGCAGCACCTCCCAAACCTCTTCCACCAAGAAGGACAAGGGCAGCAGACGCATGGGAACACCACCACCTCCAAGTTCCCCTCCAAGTCACACACCATCCTGACTTATAAGTATATCGCCGTTCCTTCATCATTGCTGGATCAAAATCCTGGAACTCCCTACCTAACAGCACTGTGGGAGTACCTTCACCACAAGGACTGCAGCGGTTCAAGAAGGTGGCTCACCACCACCTTCTCAAGGGCAATTAGGGATGGGCAATAAATGTTGGCCTTGCCAGCGATGCCCACATCCCATATATGAATCAAAAAAAAGTATAACAAAAAAATATTTTTTAGCAAACAACTGGGAATGAGAGGTTTTGTGAGTGAAGAACAAAGTTACTTGCATGTTAAGCAAATGTTATGAAGTTATAGGTAAATGGTATTCCAAGTATATTTACAAAATCCTGTAACTCTCTGTATCAGTAAAATATATATTTTTTACTTCAAGCCAGTTACATTATCATAGAATCGAACAGCACAGAAGGAGGCCATTTGGCCCATCATGCCTGTGCCGGCTCTTTGAAAGAGCTGTCCAATTAGTTCCATTTCTCTACTCTGCATTGCTTTAGTAAATTTGCTATATTACAGCGATGGGCAAACCATAGTCACATTTAGTTGGCACAGGACTTTGGTCATGGTTTCAGACTATTCATGAGCAACCCCACAGGAGATCTGCTAGTTTAGATTATTTTTAAGCAGTAAGTACTCGCTTTGTTGATACTTTAACATCTTGCCCTGCCATTGTGTTACTAATACAATTACTCAATTCAAATTCAGAATTCACTTTTTGATAAAATCCCCTGCCAGCACAATTCTGTATAAGTTTCTCAGGACAGGCCTTTAAATATCTAAACAAACAGTTTTTTTTCCCCTCTCACTTAATTTTCTTGCACCCATTTTATGATGGAAGCAAGACACAGAAGCAGATGCAAAAGCTATTACTTTTTACCAGGCTTGCCCACCTATTTACCTGCATTTACATTTTGGCTAAAATTAATCGAGGAAAATATTCTCCCCCTTAGTGTATTGGAAATCACAGATACCCATGACCTGACAATTCAAAGCACAAATGTACAACACCACCTTTGTACACAAGTAACAATTAAGACATATATTTTGGAATGTTGTTTTTCAATTTTTAGGGCTATGTAATAGGTTTTTAGATTTTTCATAGGATGATACAGCACAGAAGGAAGCCATTCAGCCCATCGTGCCTGTGCCAGCTCTTTGAAAGCGCGATCCAATTAGTCCCACTCCCCTGCTCGTTTCCCATAACCCAGCAAATTTTTCCACTTCAAGTATTTATCCAGTTCCCTATTGAAAGTTATTACTGAATCGGCTTCCACCACCCTTTCAAGCAGTACATTTCAGATCATAATAACTCGCTGTGTAAGTTATCTTCATGTTGCCTCTGGTTCTTTTGTCAATTACCTTAAATCTGTGTCCTTTGGTTACCGACCCTTCTGCCACCGGAAACAGTTTCTCCTTATTTACTCTGTCAAAACCCTTCAAGATTTTGAACACCTCTATCAAATCTCCCATTAACCTTCTCTGCTATAAGGAGAACAACCCCAGTTTCTCTAGTCTCTCCATATAACTGAAGTCTTTCATCCCTTGTACCATTCTAGTAAGTCTCCTCTGCACCCTCTCTAAGGCCTTGACATCCTTCCTAAAGTGTGGTGCCCAGAATTGGACACAATATTCCAGCTGAGGCCTAACCAGTGTTTTATTAAGGTTTAGCATACCTTCCTTGCTTTTGTACTCTATGCCACTATTTATAAAGCCAAGGATCCCATATGCCTTTTTAACGGCCATCTTAACTTGACTTGCCACCTTCAAAGACTTGTGTACAGATACCCCCAGGTCTCTCTGTTCTTGCACCCCCTTTAAAATTGTTCCATTTAGTTTATTATTGCCTCTCCTCATTCTTCCTACCAAATGAATCACTTCACACTTCTGTGCGTTAAATTTCATCTGCTACCTGTCTGCCCATTTTACCAGTCTGTCCATGTCCTCCTGAAGTCTGTTACCATCCTCCTCACTGTTTACAACATTTCTAAGTTTCGTGTCATCTGCAAACTTTGAAATTATACCCAAGTCCAGGTCAAAAAGAGCAGTGGTCCCAACACCGACCCCTGGGGGACACCACTGCACACTTCCCTCCAGTATGAAAAATAATTGTTCACCACTACTCTCTGCTTTCTGTCCCTTAGCCAATTTTTTATACATGCAGCCACTGCCCCTTTGATCCCATGAGCTTCAATTTTGCTAAGAAGTCTATTATGTGGTACTTTCTCAAATGCCTTTTGAAAGACCATAGACACAACATCAACCGTTCTACCCTCGTTCACCCTCTCCATTACTTCCTCAAAGAACTCGATCAAGGTGGTCATACACGATTTGCCTTTAATAAATCTGTGCAAGATTTCATTTATTACCCCATATTTTTCCAAATGCCATTTAACTTTGTCCCGGATTAATGCATCTAAAAGTTTCCCCACCACCGATATTAGGCTGTCTGGCCTGTAAGAGCCGGGTTTATCCCTCTCTCCTTTTTTGAACAGGGGTGTATCATTTGCAACACTCCAGTCCTCTGGTAACACTCCCATATCTAAGGAGGATTGTAAGATTGTGGGCAGAGGCTTTGCAATTTCAACCCTTACTTCCCTCAGCAACCTAGGATGTATCACATCTGGCCTTGGTGACTTTTTTTATTCTGAGCGCTGCTAACCTTTTAAGTACCTCCTCTTTTATTGTGATATTGGCAGCATTCTCTTCTTTAATGAAGGCAGATGCAAAGTACTTAATTGTACCTCAGCCATGCCCTCTGCCTCCATAAGAAGATCTTTTGGATCCATAATCAGCCCCACCCTTCCTTTGACTCCCCTTTTACTATTTATATGTTTATAAACCTATTGTGGTAGATTTTTGTCTTCGGCGCCAAGGCAGCAATCTGGCGGAGCGAATTGCCCGCCCTCTATATAACCCTCTTGATTTTCATTCCATTAATTTTACTTAGTTCTATAAAGGGCAGTCGATCTATTCTACCAGATTACCACCCAGGCACTGAAGACGAAAATCTACCTCTTTGTTTTACATTCAGTTGAAGCCTCTTTACTGGGAAGTCCTGAAGGAAATTAAATTATCTCGTTTGTTACCTCACCCCAATTAAGGGAAATGTAAATGGTAATAAAGTAACTATTAAACCAAAGAAATTTCTATGCAACGTTTCCATTTTATGGCAATGTCTTACAGTAATTACATTCATAAGATTGTACTGTCCAATGGAATGCCAAGTTCCCTTTTAAGCTCTGAAACTGATGCCCTCTTGTCTGTAGGCTATTGCTATATTTTAAGATATGGATCAGTGCAAATTGCACTCTTCACAGTCATGAACTAACACTAAACAAGTTATGTTCTTTAATGTGCTTACAGTGAGGAACTAATTTACATTTGACTGGAGGTCTGGTGCAAACTTTAGATGGACAGGAAATGATCACAACTAATGCTTGTTAGAAATATCCAATTACCAAGAAAGAGATGAATTGGCTACTTAGATGGTGAGAAAGAAATGGGTATACTGGTCTGTACAGGAATTACATCATTGGAGAAATTGTGAAGTGCATCTAGATACTGTATAACAGGCATAAAATGAAGATTTTTCACTCTGAGCGTTGGGAACATTGTAGTGCTGGTATTGCACCTGCCCAACCCTGATCTGGAATCAGGCTTCATCACACATTCATAGCAAGCTTCTGGTGTGTAATCCACAAGCCATTTAAAGGGGCGCGCTAAAACGTCTGCCATGCTTGTTCAGATTTATAAGTATATAAGAATGGAATAGAGCAGCAAGTTTCCTGATGCAGCAGTTGAGACAGGAGAGTAACCCTTTTTGGCACTCCTGGGCATCCTCCTCCTAGGAGAGAAGCTCAGAGTGCCTGGGAGGAGAACTTGGCTCCACATTGCAAAAGGTTTGCAGACCTGACAAGATCAGCCAAAGTAGGTGTGCAGACTTGAGCGTATCTGGTGCACAACTGGTTTAGCCATCTATCACCATATCTGGCTGGACCATCATGTTTTCAATCCTCACTGGCTTCAGGTGTGGTGCCGGAGGACTGGAGGACTGCTAATGTGGTACCCTTGTTTAAAAAGGGAGAAAAGGATAGACCGAGTAATTACAGGCCAGCCAGCCTAACCTCCCTTGGTGGTGGGAAAATTATTGGAAAGAATTCTGAAGGACAGGATTAATCTTCATTTAGAAAGACACGGATTAATCAAAGATAGTCGGCACGGATTTGTTAAGGGAAGGTCGTGTCTGACAAACTTGATTGATTTTTTTGAGGAGGTAACAAGGAGGGTAGATGAGGGTAGTGCATTTGATGTAGTGTATATGGACTTTAGCAAGGCTTTTGATAAGGTTCCACATGGTAGACTAGTCATGAAGTTAAAAGCCCATGGGATCCAGGGCAAAGTGTCAAGTTGGATTCAAAACTGGCTCGGAGACAGGAAGCAGAGGGTAATGTGTTGTGTATGTACCTTTAAGAGAATAACTGGTCTCAGACTGCAGTACCGGCAGTGACCACCCCTGTATAAAAGGCGCTAGAGAGCCTCTGTTGGTTAGTTTCGTTTATGCCTTTCACCAGTAAAGATCTATTTGTTTTCACTCCTGCTAGTCCGTGTCTCAATCATTCACGGACTTAACACTGGCGACGAGTAAGAAACGTACTTACCTGCAACTCGGCAGCAGCTCCGACGACGTTGAAGGACGGAAGAAAAAAAAAAAAATAGAGTCCAATGAAACTCGAGGAACGGGCGTCGACCGTCAATCATCGGGTTCAAGGCTTTGCAGGAGCGACGTTCCAGAGCCAGGCTGGGTTCCTCGGTCTGTGGTTTCCCAGCTAATCGGGCTGGTGGCAGGTAGTGCTCTGATCCTTCCTGGGCTGCAACGGGGCCGGGCAGCGAGTCGGGAAGCAAGGGGAGAGAGAGAGAGAGGGTGGAGCATACAGGGCGCGGCCGGTGTTTCGAAGCTGGGCAGTGTTCGGACCTCAGAAGAGTGAGGGAAGTGTTCCAGAGGGTCCGCTCCACGACGGGAAAATAATAAAAGAAAAAGAATACGCGCAAGAAACCGTGGAAAGCAGCGCTAACAACAGCGGGGAAGAAGGAAAAGCGCGGGAGGTGCCATTTTGTTAAATCGGAGAAGAAGGCAAAGCGCGGGAGATGCCATTTTAGATTTGCAAGATGCCGAAGACTGGCTGTATCACTGCTTTTGATAATACATTAGAGGACTGGACCACATATGTGGAAAGAGTCGAGGTATATTTCGAGGCAAATGAAATAGCGGAGGGGAAAAAGGCATCAATATTGCTAAACGTAATGGGCGCTAGAACGTACGGCCTATTGCAGGATCTGATTACTCCAGCCAAACCAAAGGCGAAGAGTTTTAACAAAATTGTTGCTGTTCTACAGAAGCACTTAAACCCTGCACCGCTGTTGATAGCAGAAAGATTTAAATTCCACAGGAGAACTCAGCACAAAGATGAGAGCAATGCTGAGTATCTTACGGAACTATGCAAGCTATCAAAGCACTGCCAGTTCGGAGCAGGACTGGCAGATACCCTACGGGACAAATTTGTCTGTGGACTCCTGAGTGAAGGAACACAGAAGAAGTTACTCGCAGAAAAAGAGCTGACGCTAGATAAGGCTTTCAGCGTGGCAGTATCATATGAAGCAGCAGCCAGGGGAGCTGCAGAAATTCAACAAAAACCACAGGAATACGGCACCCACAAAATGACACGGGGATTTGCAAAATGTTATCGCTGCGGCAGAACTAACCATGACCAGAAGGACTGCTGGTCCAAAGACAAAATATGCAGACAATGCGGGAAGATTGGACACATTGCACGAGTTTGTAGATCTGGGAAGAAGACCAGCGACAACAAAAAGGCTACTAAGGAACCGTACAAGAAAGTACACAAGATGACGGACAGTAGTTCCGAAGACCAGATGAGCGATAGTGAATCCGAGAACAGGAGATTAAGCTGTCTCAAACTTCACAATGTAATCGCAAAAGAGGATCACCGAACCATTTGGGTCACCCTCACGATAGCAGGGTCCCAAGTTAAAATGGAATTGGATACAGGATCAGCGCTAACCGTCATGAATCGACGAGACTATGAGCGGTTATTTTCACACATACCCTTGAGAGAGACATCCATCGTCTTGACGACGTATACGGGGCAAAAAGTATACCCCAGAGGTAAAATAAGGGTGCCTGTCGAATACAATTGCAAGAAAATACGGAAATTGTATCTCTACATACTGCCAAATGGTGGACCACCGTTATTGGGACGCGAATGGATCAGGAAGATAAACTTAGATTGGCATTCCATTCATGCAATGACGGTGGACGGTAAAAAAGATGAAGACGTCACTCCTGGACGATTGTCAACAATCTTAGCTAACGCCAAAGAGGTATTTCAACAAGAACTGGGCATGTTTAAAGGCGTAACCGCCTCGTTAAAAATAGAACAGAATGCAGTTCCCAAGTTTTTCAAAGCGAGACCGGTACCATATGCAATTCGTCCAGCCGTCGAGGCAGAGCTTGAGAATCTGGAGAAGGCGGGCGTGTTGTCTAAGGTCGACTGGAGCGAGTGGGCGACACCCATCGTTCCTGTCATGAAGAAAACGTTAAGCAATAAGTCCGGAGAGCCAAGGAAGATTCGCATCTGTGGGGATTTCAAGGTGACGGTGAACCCTGTCCTTCACACAGTACAATATCCTCTTCCAAGGATAGAAGACATCTTCGCCTCACTGTCTGGAGGGAAGCGTTTTACAAAAATTGACCTAGCACAAGCATATTTGCAGATGGAGGTTGAAGAGTCCTCTAGGAAGTATCTCACGATAAACACTCACAAAGGTCTTTACCAGTATCATCGATTGGTATTCGGAGTAGCATCGGCTCCGGCGATATGGCAAAGAGCAATGGAACAAGTCCTGCAAGGGATTCCGGGGACTCAGTGTTGCTTGGACGACATCCTTGTAACAGGTGAAGATGACAGTGAACACCTTAACAACCTAGAACAGGTGCTCACTAGACTACGGGAACATGGGCTGCGAGCCAACCGCCCCAAGTGCGAATTTTTTAAGAAACAGATATCGTATTGTGGCCACGTGATTGATGAAGAGGGGTTACATAAGTCCCCTGACAAAATTGAAGCGGTTGTTAAGGCCCCAGCGCCTGAAAATATGTCGCAACTGAGGTCATTCCTCGGGTTGGTGAATTACTATCATAAGTTTTTGCCGAATTTGTCGACAATTCTACATCCACTGAATGCCCTGCTACGAACGGGGGTAGCATGGAAATGGAGCGATGATTGTAAACGTGCTTTTCAGAAGAGTAAGGACTTAATCACTTCGAAGGAAGTATTGGCTCACTACAGCCCAGCACTGCCAATCAGGCTGGCGTGTGATGCGTCTCCCTACGGCATTGGGGCGGTACTGTCACATAAATTCCTTGATGGTTTGGAGAGGCCGATAGCTTTTGCGTCACGCTCGTTAACTTCTGCCGAGCGTAACTATGCCCAGATTGACAGAGAGGCCCTCAGCCTAGTGTGGGGGGTGAAGAAGTTCAATCACTATCTGCACGGTCAAAAATTTACTCTACTAACCGATCATCAACCTCTTGTCTCCATTTTCAACCCTCAGAAGGGCGTACCGATAATGACAGCACAACGGCTGCAGAGATGGTCCCTTTTCCTAGGGGCACACCAATATGACATCGAGTACAGGGGAACTAAACAGCATGGAAATGCTGATGGATTGTCACGTCTACCGTTGCCGACGGTGGAAGAAGAAGACCTTGCAGTGGATCCAATGGAGTTATTCCACTCGACCATAGTCGAATGTCTCCCTGTGACGAATGCAAACATAGAAAAGGAAACACGGAATGACCCGACACTATCACGGGTCTATGATTTAACGGTGACGGGATGGCCAGCACATGGCGAACCACTGCTGCCAGCATTTTCGCCAAGAAGAGAACAGCTGTCAGTGTGCAGAGGAACCTTGATGTGTGGATCCAGAGTAGTAATTCCACCTAAGTTGATGGATAGAGTGCTCAATGAGCTTCATGAGGGTCATCTGGGTGGGGTAAAAATGAAGAGCTTAGCCAGAGCATTTGTGTGGTGGCCGGGAATCGATAGAGAAATCGAAGAGATGACCAAGAGCTGTGCAGGATGCCAGATGGTCCAAAACGCCCCACCACAAGCTCCTCTGCATCCATGGGAGTGGCCCTCATCTCCATGGCAAAGGGTGCACATTGATTTTGCTGGTCCCTTCATGGACTCGATGTTTTTAATTGCGGTGGATGCACATTCAAAGTGGCCAGAGGTAATAAAAATGTCCTCAACCACCACGGAAAAAACTATCGCAGTTTTACGAACCATATTCGCCAGGAATGGGCTGCCTGAACAGATTTGCTCTGACAATGGACCACAGTTTGTGTCTGAAGAGTTCCGGAGGTTCTTAAAGAACAATGGTGTTAAGCATTACACATCTGCCCCATATCATCCAGCCACTAATGGATTGGCCGAGAGGTTTGTCCAAACATTCAAGAAGGCTATCAAGGCAATGTGTAATGAAGATATACCCCTACAACACAAGGTGGACAACTTCTTGTTTGCCTACCGGAATGCGACACATGCGGTTACCAACCAAACTCCAGCCATGATGTTCTTCAATCGAAGACTACGATGCCGCATGGATTTGGTTAAGCCAAACGTCCGAAGAGATGTGGAGAACAGGCAGTTTCAGAATATGAATGAAAGACCGACCAGGAGTTTTAAGATAGGTCAACCAGTTTTGGCCCGGGACTACCGCACTGAGAAATGGCAGCCAGGAACGATTTGTACACGACAAGGACCTCTCATGTATACCGTGGACGTTGGGGAGAGCATTGTAAGATGCCATGCTGACCAGATCCTAGAGTCACTGGAAAACGTCAACTCCACACCACGATCTGATACACCTGGTAATGAAATCGACGTTCCAATTGCAGCTACCGCAGAACCAGTAATATTGGAAGCAGATGAACCAAACAACGACATTGATTCCGACTCAACATTGCCAGAAGAACCTGATACTCCAAAGAGGCGTTATCCAGACAGAATCAGGAAGCCTCCTCAAAGACTGAACTTATAATTGCTTAAACTTAACCAATGTATCTAGCAACAGTAATTGTGATTGTAATTCATTATCATTAGTTGTTAAATGAATGTTATGTACTGTTTATCTAAAAGGGGAGGAATTGTTGTGTATGTACCTTTAAGAGAATAACTGGTCTCAGACTGCAGTACCGGCAGTGACCACCCCTGTATAAAAGGCGCTAGAGAGCCTCTGTTGGTTAGTTTCGTTTATGCCTTTCACCAGTAAAGATCTATTTGTTTTCACTCCTGCTAGTCCGTGTCTCAATCATTCACGGACTTAACATAATGATTGATGGGTGTTTTTGTGACTGGAAGGCTGTTTCCAGTGGGGTTCCGCAGGGCTCAGTACTAGGTCCCTTGCTTTTTGTGGTATATATCAACGATCTTGACTTGAATATAGGGGGTTATGATTAAGAAGTTTGCAGATGATACTAAAATCGGCTGTGTGGTTGATACTGAAGAAGGAAGCTGTAGACTGCAAAAAGATATCAATAAATTAGTCAGGTGGGCAGAACAGTGGCAAATGGAATTCAATCGTAGAAGTGTGAGGTAATGCATTTGGGGAGGGCTAACAAGGAAAGGGAATACACATTAAATGGTAGCACACTGAGTAGTGTAGAGGAACAAAGGGACCTTGGAGTGCATGTCCACAGATCCCTGAAGGTAGCAGGCCAAGTAGATAAGGTGGTTAAGAAGGCATAAGGAATGCTTGCCTTTAATTGCTGTGGCATAGAATACAAGTGCAGTGGGGTTATGCTTCAACTGTATAAAACACTAGTTAGGCCTCAGCTAGAATACTGTGTGCAGTTCTGGTCACCAAATTACAGGAAAGGTGTGACTGCACTAGAGAGGGTACAGAGGAGATTTACAAGGATGACGCCAGGAGTAGAGAATCTTAGTTATGAGGAAAGACTGGATAGGCTGGGTCTGTTTTCCTTGGAACAGAGGAGGCTGAGGGGAGACCTTATTGAGGTGTATAAAATTATGAGGGGCATAGATAAAGTGGATAGAAAGGACCTATTTCCCTTAGCAGAGGGGTCAAAAACCAGGGGGCACAGATTTAAAGTAATTGGGGGAATGTTTAGAGGGGATTTGAGGGGAATTTTCTTCACCCAGAGGGTTGTGGGGGTCTGGGACTCACTGCCTGAAAGGGTGGTAGAGGCAGGAACCCTAACCACATTTAAAAAGTACTTGGATGTGCACTTGGGATGCTGTAACCCGCAGGGCTACGGACCAAGAGCTGGGAAGTGGGATTAGGCTGGATGGCTCTTTGTTGGCCGGTGCGGACACAATGGGCCGAAATGGCCTCCTTCCGTGCTGTAACTTTCTATGAATCTATGATTGCGCACAATTTACCCTACCTATACCATAGTCATGGAGGCCAATTGTAGCACTTCCATTCCTGCCCTGGATGAAATCAGCTAACCAAGTACGGAGCAGTGTTTGAACTAGTAGGGACCTTCCTGGCTCAGTTACTTTTTGGATAAATTCACTTAAGAACATAAGAACATAAGAATTAGGAGCAGGAGTAGGCCATACAGCCCCTCGAGCTTGCTTTGCCATTCATTAAGATCATGGCTGATCTTCGACCTCAACTCCATTTTCCTGCCCGATCCTCATATCTTTTGATTCCCTTTGAGTCCAAAAATCTATCGATCTCAGCCTTGAATACACTCAATGACTGAGCATCCACAGCCCTCTGGGGTAGAGAATTCCAAAGATTCACAACCCTATGAGTGAAGAAATTTCTCCTCATCTCTGTCCTAAATGGCCGACCCTTTATCCTGAGACTATGACCCCTGGTTTTAGACTCTCCAGCCAGGGGAAACAAGCTCTCAGCATCTACTCTGTCAAGCCCTCGCAGAATAAACTGTTCAGAAGCCAACAGGCTACAAGCAGCCAGGAAGGATGGAGTCAAGTAGCACCTCCACTTCAAAGGGACATTGAGGCACCTGAAACCATAATTTTCATTTTAATTAGCCAATGCAGGAACTAGCAATGATAGTTTTGGTTGGGATCGTGTTCTCAAATTTGTTCTTTGTGTAGTTTATCGGCTCACTCAGTGATAAAATGTACATTAATGACAAAAGTACTCTGCAGAAATATGTTGCATGGTTGGCTTAGTGGTGCCACAATATGTTAGGATTGCCTTTAATGCCCTTGATTTCCCATATGGTAAATTTTTGCCGCGTAGTCAGGGTCGACACCGTGTGTAAGAGTGGCACCTGTCCACCGTGAAAAATGTGAAATCGAATGATGCTGGGTTGCTCTTGGGTATCTACTCACAGCTAGTTACAAAATGGTATAGACAGTGGCTTAGAAACCAAAGTTCCCTGTCGGCTGCACTATGGTCGGCGCGGCCTGTTTCTTTCCATGTGCGCGGTCTCTTTACATTTCTGCGCATGTGCGGTATTTCCAATGTAAAAGCTTCTGAGCGGCCGGCGTGGGACCTTGCAGATTACTGCGTGGCCGCGCACGCGCTCAGTTTAGAGGGAACATTGTGGGAAACTGCTCGTCATGCATGCTCTTGGTGAGGAATGGTACATGGTGTGTGAAATAGGAGATATACAGAAAATAAAGAAATTAAACATTTTCTAAAATGTCCAGTTGATTAGTATAAAACATTGTGAAAACCCTTTGCAAGATAGCTACAAATGTTTTTGTGATCATCACTCATTGGCTTTTTTGGAACCTTGTTGTCAACTATAAGTTGTCCAAATTATCAGCTATTTTCCTGTTAAAAAGAGGCTGGACAAAGTCACAGCTAGTGCCTGAGAAATCTCCCCAATTAACCAGAATAACCTTATTAACCGTGTCCTGACCAAGCTATTATCAGCTAAACATAGCGTGCCATGTTACATATTTGCTTCCTTGGATTGAAAAAGCACTAGACCTGGAACAAACAAAGCAAGAAGGGCAAGCAGCCACTTAAAATAAATGACTATGAACAGAGGGTTTGTTGTATACTCCTTCACCATCATGCTTTTAATTGGCCTTGGGGAACACATTGCAGACAGTGTTGAGAGACCATATAAACAGAAGGACAAGTAAGATGATGAACTGCTTTATATTAAGCTGACGGAATTTCCTATACAGTTTTACGTTTAAAAAAAAAAGCAACAATGGAATAAAATAAAAAAACAGAAAATGTTGAAAATACGCATCAGTTCAGTCAATATCTATAGAAAGAGAAAGACAGAACTTGCAGTTACATAGCGCCTTTCACAACCTCAGGACACCCCAAAGTGTTTCACAACCAATTAAGTACTTTTAAAGTGTAGTCACTTCCATTGTAGGAAATGCGGCAGCCAATTTGCACACAGCGCGCTCCCACAAACAGCAATGTGATAACAATCAGATACTTTGGGGGAGAAATTCAGTAGGTTGCGCCACCCGTTAGCGCCTTAAGAGGGCGCTAAGTGGGTTGCAAACCAACTGGTGCCAGGGCGCGGCACTGCCCACGCCTCCCGCTAAATTCCGCGGGACGTTAGTGGTGGCGCTAACCGTTAGCGCTGTGCCGCTGCCAATGACGTCATCGGTGTACGCAGCGGCCCACTGACGCCCCGGCCGTGATATTCGGCAGCGCCCCCTGATTTACCACCGGACGCTATGTCCGACGGGTTCAGGGGGGCCTACCTGCAGCCGGGGTGGGCTCAAATTAAAGGCGCGGTGCGGGGCGGCCATTTTTGTTGTTGGCCGCCTGCCAGCACCTGCCTGCGCTCCCGTCCCCGGCCTCCTGAACCGCCCCCTCCATGGAGTGCCGGCTGCGCTCCAAGAGCCCGGCACTTCTCTTCGGTGCCGGGCTCTTTTGCCTGCACTCCCGATCCCCGGGGGCCCAGTTGGGCCCCAGATCGCGCTGCACAAGGCCCCTCCCCTTTAAAAAGGGGAGGAAGGCCTGCAATACTGCAGCGCGACATGCTGCAGCGTGTGGCGCTGTGGCATGTAGCGCCACGATATTCACTTGCAGCGCCCCAAGAGGGATGCGGGGCGCCTCCAGTAGCGCCGCGCTTCCCTTTGTGGCGCAACCACTCAATTTCCGGTACGGGGGCGTGAATGTTTCCGGGGCGCTATTTTTAGCGCCCTGGCGAGGCTGGCGCCCCAAACGGGGCTATACTCAATTTCTCCCCCTTTGTTTTTAGATGTTGGTTGAGGAATAAATATTGTGCCAGGACACCTAAATGAAGAGAAAAGACAGGAATTACATATTTGCTCATGTTATTCTTCTTCTTGGGCAGTCCCTCGGAACCGAGGATGACTCGCTTCCACACTAAAAATGAGTTCTCAGGTGACTGATGAGTCCAATGCGGGACCTACAGTCTCTGTCACAGGTGGGGCAGACGGTGGTTGAAGGGCGGGTGGGCGGGGTGCTTGGGTTGACCATGTTATCACCAGTGCTGTGACCTCTGTTTTGCTTTAGCCAAAAGTGTAGTATAACACAACAACAACAACTTGTATTTATATAGCGCCTTTAACGTAGTAAAATTTCCCAAGGCGTTTCACAGAAGTGTTATAAGACAAAAAATTTATAAGACAATCAACACAGTCAATACCAACCTGGTCTCAGGTACTGCATTACTATATAACAGCTCTCTTGAATGCATTGCCACCACCAGTATACTGAAGAAATAAATGTCACAAATCAGAATTATTTACATCAAAAGTTGGGCATTGAAATTTTTAAAATTCTTTCTATGTCTCACTTCTTTGAGAATCTGAGTTCCTCATTTGTTTTTGAATGCTGTTTTTTTTTCATTTTCACTTTCTATTTAAATCTCTGGCAAGTTCTTTCTCTTTTTCATGTTGCCCTCCCCCCTCCTATTTTCTTTTGTTCACTGTCTTTCTTTCTGGACCACAGACAGGAAATATGAGACAAAGAATGGCACTTGGCAGAGCTACAGAAACAGCCTGCCACTACGGTGCAAACACTGAAGCTCACGTGGAGTTGGCTATAAGGAAGCTGATGACAGGCTGGGGGAGTTAGGCAGCCGGGGAAAGTTACAAAGACATCTGGAGTAAGGATTGAGGCAGAGGCCCCAATAGTTGATGGGATCTTTTCAACCCACGGCAGCACAGCTTGAAAGACCTGGGCTTAAGATAGAGCTTTGTGCTGTATTGGAACTTCTGCTAGATCTGAGTGCTTTCAGTTTTTGAACCTCTGACCTTTTCTGTTTACATTTGCAAATGCTTTGTTCCCACCCAACTGTACTTTTGCCTTGAGGAGTTTAAATAAGCGATGCTGCACTGTACAGTGATACGATGATTTCATCTAAAAAGCATCTGCTGTAAACAATCTTTATCACGTCCCAATTTACTCCATAGTTGCAACTGAAAAGTTGACAGCCAAACTGAATTCCGAAGCTGAAGTGGCCCAAATAGAGGGCTGTCTCTGATTAATTGGTACGCAAATGTTGCCAAAATCCTATAATGTCAGGTTTGAGTTTGTTGGTTTCTTTAATAAGTGGTGACAAACATGTGCAAGGGTTCATCGGTAGTGCGGAAAATGCTAGAGTCCATTATAAAAGATGTAATAGCAGAGCACTTGGAAAACAGTGACAGGATCGGACAAAGTCAACATGGATTTACAACAGGTAAATCGGTCTTGACTAATCTACTGGAATTTTTTGAGGATGTAACTAGTAAAATAGATAAGGGAGAACCAGTGGATGTGGTGTATTCGGACTTTCAGAAGGCTTTCGATAAGGTCCCGCATAAGAGATTAGCGTGTAAAGTTAAGTCACATGGGATTGGGGGCAAGGTATTGACTTGGATAGAGAACTGGTTGGCAGACAGAAAGCAAAGAGTTGGAATAAACAGGTCTTTTTCCGAGTGGCAGGCAGTGACTAGTGGGGTACCGCAGGGATCGGTCCTTGGGCCTCAGCTATTCACAATATATATTAATGATCTAGACAAGGGAACTAGATGTAATATCTCCAAATTTGCAGACGACACAAAGCTGGGTGGGCGTGTGTGCTGTGAGGAGGATGCCGAGAAACTCCAGGATGATTTGGACATGTTGGGTGATTGGGCAAAAGCATGGCAGATGCAAGATAACGTGGATAAATGCGAGGTTATCCACTTTGGTGGCAAAAACAGGAAGGCAGATTATTATCTGAATGGCAATAGATTGGGAGAAGGGGAAGTGCAACGAGACCTGGGTGTCCTTGTGCACCAGTCACTGAAGGTAAGCATGCAGGTGCAGCAGGCGGTTAAGAAGGCAAATGGCATGTTGGCCTTCGTAGCAAGAGGGTTCGAGTACAGGAACAAAGATGTCTTGCTGCAGTTGTACAGGGCCTTGGTGAGACCACATCTTGAATATTGTGTGCAGTTTTGGTCGCCTTATCTGAGGAAGGATGTTCTTGCCATGGAAGGAGTTCAGCGAAGATTCACCAGGCTGATACCTGGGATGGCAGGAATGACGTATGAGGAGAGATTGGGTCAATTGGGCTTGTACTCGCTGGAGTTTAGAAGGATGAGAGGGGATCTCATTGAAACTTATAAAATTCTGACAGGACTGGACAGACTAGATGCAGGAAGGATGTTCCCGATGGCTGGGGAGTCCAGAACCAGGGGACACAGTCTAAGGATAAGGGGTAAGCCATTTAGGACAGAAATGAGGAGGAATTTCTTCACCCAGAGAGTGGTGAACCTGTGGAATTCTCTACCACAGAAGGCAGTAGAGGCCAATTCATTAAATATATTCAAGAAGGAGTTGGATATATTTCTTAAGGCTAAAGGGATCAAGGGTTATGGGGAGAAAGCAGGGACCGGGTACTGAATTTGGATGATCAGCCATGATCGCATTGAATGGCGGAGTAGGCTCGAGGGGCCGAATGGCCTACTTCTGCTCCTATCTTCTATGTTTCTATGTTTCAGCAGTTAGTATTCTGTTAATAATATGAACAAGCTGCGGCTCTTTTCTCTAGAAAGAAGAAGGCTGAGGGGTGACCTGATAGAGGTCTTTAAGATTATGAAGGATAGACATAGAGAAGATGTTTCCAGTTGTGGAGGAGACCAAAAGTAGGAGCCATGCATTTAAGACAGTCACTAATAAATCCAGTAGGAAATTCAGGAGAAACTATCCAGAGAGTGGTTCGAATGTGGAACAAGGAGCAGTTGAGATGAATGGCATAGAGGTATTTAAGGGGAAGCTAGATAAACACACGAGGGAGAAAGGAATGGAGGGTTATGCTGATTGGGTTAGCTGAAGAGGGATGGGAGGAAGCTTGTGTGGAACATAAACACTGGCATGGACCAGTTGGGCCAAATGTCCTGTTTCTGTGTTGTACATTCTATGTAATGTTTTCATTTTCTCCTTTTTTAGCTATGTGATGATAAATGACATGAATTGTAGTGAGTATAACAGATTTAAGATAGGGGGCTGGAGTGATGAGGTATTCCTTTCTAGAATTGCAACTTCATTTATGGGTTATAGGAAATAATTACTGAAGTAGTCATTTCCTGAAATTAAAATTTTTGGTTGGAATGAGGACATCTGTTTATTCTTTTACCCATGTTAATAAAAATTAAACTCTAGCTTTCTATGGTAGCCAACTTGCTAATGTGAGGTAAATTTTGTGATTAAATAAATCATCACCTTTGTTATGCATCCCCTATTTCAGATGGCAGTTGTAAAGACACTTTAGACAGTTTGATTGCATTAAGCATGAACATCTACTGCCTAATCTTTAACACTATTCTTGTCTGCTCCATATTAATTTACTCCCAGTCGTAAATTAAGACATGCAATCAGATGTCAGTTGAAATTGTTCAAATATAATGGGCCGGATATTCCGATCCCTACGGGTGTATACGCACTGTGTACACACCTGTAGGGACATTGGAAATACCGGTTTCAGGCATGCGAAGCGCATGCGCTGAAAACTGGCATAGAAACATAGAAGATAGGAGCAGGAGTAGGCCATTCGGCCCATCGAGCCTGTTCCGCCATTTAATGAGATCATGGTTGATCATCCAAATTCAGTACCCTGTCCCTGCTTTCTCCCCATATCCCTTGATCCCTTTAGCCTTAAGAAATATATTTAACTCCTTCTTGAACATAAGTTGGCCTCAACTGCCTTCTGTGGTAGAGAATTCCACAGGTTCACCACTCTTTGGGTGAAGAAATTCCTCCTCATCTCAGTCCTAAATGGCTTACCCCTTATCCTTAGACTGTGACCCCTGGTTCTGGACTCCCCTGCCATCGGGAACATCCTTCCTGCATCTAGTCTGTCTAGTCCTGTTAGAATTTTATAAGTTTCAATGAGATCCCCTCTCATTCTTCTAAACTCTAACGAATATAATCCTAATCGACCCAATCTCTCTTCATACGTCATTCCTGCCATCCCAGGTATCAGTCTGGTGTATCTTCGCTGCACTCCCTCCATGGCAAGAACATCCTTCCTCAGATAAGGCGACCAAAACTGCACACAATACTCAAGGTGTGGTCTCACCAAGGCCCTGTACAACTGCAGCAAGACATCCTTGCTCCTGTACTCGAATCCTCTCGCAATGAAGTCCAACATACCATTTGCCTTCTTAACCGCTTGCCTCACCTGCATGCTTACCTTCAGCGACTGGTGCACAAGGACATCCAGGTCTCGTTGTGCTTCCCCTTTTCCCAACCTATTGCCGTTCAGATAATAATCTGTCTTCCTATTTTTGCCACCAAAGTGGATAACCTCGCATTTATCCACATTATACTGCATCTGCCATGCATCTGCCCAATCAACCAACCTGTCCAAATCATACTGGAGTTGCTCTGCATCCTCCTCACAGCACACACGCCCACCCAGCTTTGTGTTGTCTGCAAACTTGGAGATATTACATCTAGTTCCCTCGTCTAGATCATTAATACATATATTGTGAATAGCTGGGGTCCTAGCACCGATCCCTGCGGTACCCCACTAGTCACTGCCTGCCACTCGGAAATAGACCCGTTTATTCCAACTCTTTGCTTCCTGTCTGCCAACCAGTTCTCTATCCAAGTCAGTACCTTACCCCCAATCTCATGTGTTTTAACTTTGCATGCCAATCTCTTATGCAGGACTTTATCGAAAGCCTCCTGAAAGTCCAAATACACCACATCCACTGGTTCTCCCTTATCTATTCTACCAGTTACATCCTCAAATAATTCCAGTAGATTAGTCAAGCATGATTTACCTTTGTAAATCCATGTTGACTTTGTCCGATCCTGTCACTGTTTTCCAAGTGCTCTGCTATTACATCTTTTATAATGGACTCTAGCATTTTCCCCACTACCGATGTCAGGCTTACCGGTCTATAATTCCCCGTTTTCTCTCTACCACCTTTTTTAAATAGTGGGGTTACATTAGCTACCCTCCAATCCATGGGAACTATTCCAGAGTCTATAGAATTTTGGAAGTTGACCAGCAATGCATCTACTATTTCTAGGGCCACTTCCTTAAGTACCCTAGGATGTAGATTATCAGGCCCTGCTCTTGACAGATCGGACGCCTGCCCTGGAGAAGGGCCTCTGCGGGGGGAGAGTTCTGCTTTCTGCAGAACCTCCGCCCGCAGAAAACCCTTAGAAATCTTAAGCCTGGTAAAAGCGGGTGTAAGCCCTGCTTTTACCAGCATAAGATCTGAAAAAAAGTTAAAAATTTTTTTTTCACTCATTTATCATTTAAAAAAGGTAAGTTTATTTTTAGTCCCGTAAAAAACTTTAATTATTTTTTTCAAAAAATTAAATTTTTGTTTAAATTATTTAATTTATTGTAATTTCAACTAATTTTAAAAATGTGATTTAAAATTTTTTTTATTTAATGTTTTAAAGTGTTTTCGGTGTGATCTCCACTCATATATTTGACAGGTCTATCTGTCAAGTGTATGTTGGGAGATTCCCTTCTTCGATTGGCTCCCCAAGGCCCACGTGATCCCAGAGACGCTTGCGAACTGCATGCACCCCTGGGATACATGGGCCCTGCGCATTTCGAGTTCGAGAGGCCCAGGAGTGGAAGTGTCCGGACTTCGGGAGCCCTCAGGTAAATGCGTAGATTTTTTCCAGCTCGGAAGCCTCCACACGCGGGAAGCCTCGGATCAGAAAATACGGCCCATTATTCCAACAAGCAAAAATTAGTCACTTAATCTGGACCTCATTATTGAAAAATTAAAGAATCCAAAATGTCCACATTTGCAAACAACTGTAGAAAAATAATTAATGACCTCAAAAGGAAAGCACAAGCTAAGATACAGCACCAAGAGAATATTCCATCAATGACACAGGAAAGACAAGAAGTGTCTAGAAAACATTAATCAACACTTGAACAGATAATGGATCAGTTGTTCCATCTGCAGGGCAAGGAAGGCAGTATCTTAGCAGAGCCTGCTGCTGAGTCCAGCAAATGGTAAAATAGACCGTCCATGATCCCAGCAGTAATGCTGGGATCATGACAGCTGGTGCCCTCCAGTATTGATCCAGCCAGAGTATGCAGGGTCACTAGGAGGGTACTTCATTTGCATGTGACCAATTGGTGCCCATGCCACTCCAGGTATATCTTCGACACATAAGAACATAAGAAATAGGAGCAGGCGTAGGCCATTCGGCCCCTCGAGCCTGCTCCGCCATTCAATAATCCATGTTTTTGCCTGTTCCCCATAACCCTTGACTCCCCTGTAGTTCAAAAATCTATCTATCTCTACCTTGAATATATTCAATGACCCAGCCTCCACAGCTCTCTGGGATAGAGAATTCCAAAGATTCATGACCCTCAGAGAGAAGAAATTCTTCCTCATCTCCGTTTTAAATGGGCGACCCCTTATTCTGAAACTATGCCCCCTAGTTCTAGATTCCCCCATGAGGGGAAACATCATCTCAGCATCTACCCTGTCAAGCCCCCTTAGAATCTTATATGTTTCAATAAGATCGCCTCTCATTCTTCTAAACTCCAATGAGTATAGGCCCAACCTGCTCAACCTTTCCTCATACGACAACCCCTTCATCCCAAGAATCAACCTAGTGAACGTTCTCTGAAGTGCCTCTATTGCAAGTATATCCCTCCTTAAATAAGGAGCCCAAAACTGTACGCAGTACTCTAGGTGTGGTCTCACCAACGCCCTGTACAGTTGTAGCAAGACTTCCCTACGTTTATATTCCATCCCCCTTGCAATAAATGCCAACATTCCATTTGCCTTCCTAATTACTTGCAGTACCTGCATGCTAACTTTTTGTGTTTCATGTACGAGGACACCCAGATCCCTCTGTACCGCAGCATTCTGTAGTCTTGCTCCATTTAAATAATATTTTGCTTTTCTATTCTTCCTACCAAAGTGGATACCCTCACATTTTCCCACATTATACTCCAGCTGCCAAATTTTTGCCCACTCACTTAACCTATCTATATCCCTTTGCAGATTCTTTGGGGAGAAATTCAGCTGGTAGCGCCAGCCGCTAGCGCCTTAAGAGAGCGATAAGTGGGGCGCGAAGCGGCTAGCGCCCCGGGCACGGCGTGATCTGCGCCTCTCGCGAAATTGAGCGGACATTTAGCGGCGGCGCAAAACCGCAACGCCTGCTCAGCTGCGCGCGCAGATCCTGATGTCATTTCATGGTGCAACGCCCTTGGTGCGTCCCGAACCGGAACTTCAGTGGCGCCCCCCCTTCTTTCCACCTGGCGCTCCCAGCGACTGGTTGAGTGGAACGGTTCCCAGTCGCTGTGGGGCTGGGGGGGCGCTATTTACAGGGGGCTCTTCCTGGCTTCTTAGTGGTAGCCATTTTTGGACCACCCCTCCTGTGTGAGAGAGAGAGAGATTTGCAGAGAGACAAAGGCAGAGAGCTTTCTGCATTGACTCAGCGCTCGCACAGGTACTTCTGGCTTCAGCCCAGAACTTTGCTGGTGGATTGATTTTTCAGTGCCATAGCCTTGAGTGGCCACATATTATGTGGGCTGCAATGGGTGGAAATGTTGTGTTTCTCCATTGCATTGAGAGGGCTCAGTGATGCCGAGAGAGAGTGCCAATCATGGCCAGATGGAGGAGGGCCAACAGGCGTCGGCACAGGAGGCCTTTCCCTCCCAGGGTATACCGCCAGCAGTTCGCATACCTCAACATGTCTGAGGAGCAGTGTATTCGGAGGCTTCGATTCAGAAGGGAGGTGGTAACTGAGCTCTGCCACCTGCTTCAGACAGATCTGCAGCCTCAGCTGAGGAGCAGGACATCTCTGTCGGTGGCAGTGAAGGTGACAGTGGCTCTCAACTTCTATGCTACCGGCTCCTTCCAAGCCACTACTGGGGACATTGCCAATGTCTCCCAGTTCGCGGTGCATTGCTGCATCCGCCAAGTCACGAATGCCCTCTTCAAAAGGAGACGTCAGTACATTTCCTTCCCCATGACGCCAGACAAGCAGCAAGAGTGTGCAATGGGATTTGCAAGAATAGTGGGCTTCCCCATGGTCCAGGGTGCCATTGACTGCACGCATGTGGCTTTGCGGGCGCCTCTAGAGAATGCCGAGGATTACCGCAACCGGAAGGGGTTCCATTCGTTGAACGTGCAGTTGGTGTGTGACCACAGACAGCTGATACTAGCTGTCAATGGCCGCTTTCCAGGCAGCAGCCACGACACCTTCATCCTGCGCCAGACTTCTGTGGCAGACCTTTTCAAAGCCCAAGCTCACCCAGGAGGTTGGCTTCTCGGGGACAAGGGCTATCCTTTGTGCACATGGCTGATGACCCCGCTCCGTGCGCCCAGCACCGCTGCTGAAGAACGATACAATGACAGCCATCAAGCGACCAGGAACATCATTGAGCACACAATCGGCGTGCTAAAGCAACGGTTCCGCTGTCTGGACCATTCCAGGGGAGCCCTTCAGTATTCGCCTGAGCGAGTCTCCCATTTCGTTGTAGTGTGCTGCATGCTGCACAATCTGGGCTGGAAAGAAACTTGCAGTGGGAGGGGGTGGATCCAGTTGTCGTGGTCCATGTTGGTACAAATGGCATAGATAGGACTAGGAAGCCGGTTCTGTTAAAGGAGTATGAGCAGCTAGGGGTCAAATTAAAAAACAGAACCTCAAGGGTAATAATCTCTGGATTATTACCTGAGCCACGAGCGAATTTGGCTAGGACAAATAAAATTAGAGAGTTAAATGCGTGGCTCAAAGACTGGTGTGGGAGAAATGGGTTTTGCTTCCTGGGACACTGGCACCAGTACTGGGGCAGGAGGGAGCTGTTCCGTTGGGACGGGCTTCACTTGGCCAGTGCTGGGACTAGAGTCCTGGCGGATCATATAACTAGGGCTGTAGAGAGGGCTTTAAACTAACTAGTGGGGGGGAGGTTCCTAGAGAGCAAATAATAAAAATGACAACAGAGAAGGTCATAGACTTAGGTAGCAGTGGGGAAATTAAAAACCAGAGCGTGTCAGGAAGGGGCAGAAGGTATGGAGTAAAAGGTAAAGTAATAAAAAGGGCAAAAGCAGGAACTAAGTGTCACAAAACATATTTGAAAGTTCTCTGTCTGAATGCACGTAGCATTCGTAACAAAATAGACAAGTTAATGGCACAAATAACTACATATGGGTATGATCTTGTGGCCATTACAGAAACATGGCTGCAGGGTGACAATGCCTGGGAATTAAACATACCAGGTTATTTAACGATCAGGAAGGACAGGCAGGAAGGAAGGGGAGGTGGGGTGGCTATGTTAATAAAGGAAGGAATCACTGTAATACAGAGAAATGATATTGGGTCAAAAGATCAGGATAATGAAACAGTTTGGGTGGAGGTAAGGAATAATAAGGGGAAAAAAACACTAGTGGGCGTAGTCTATAGGCCTCCGAACAGTTGCAACTCTGTTGGACGGAGTATCAATCAGGAAATAGTTGAGGCTTGTAATAAGGGAGCATCTATAATTATGGGGGATTTTAACTATCATATTAATTGGACAAATCAAATTGGGCAGGGCTGCCTCGAGGATGAGTTCATTGAGTGTATTAGGGATGGGTTTCTTGAGCAGTATGTAACTGAACCGACCAGGGGGCAAGCAACCTTAGATCTGGTCCTGTGTAACGAGACAGGATTAATTAAAAATGTCCTAGTAAAGGATCCCCTTGGAATGAGTGACCATAACATGGTTGAATTCCATATTCAATTAGAGGGTGAGAAGGTTGGATCTCAAACAAGCATGCTAAGCTTGAATAAAGGAGACTATGAAGGTATGAGAGCAGAATTGAGTAGAGTGGATTGGGAAAATAGATTAAAGGGTAAGACGATACATGATCAGTGGTGTACATTTAAGGAGTTATTTTACAACTTCCAAAAAAAATATATTCCACTGAGAAGAAAAGGGTGTAAAAGAAAAGACAGCCATCCGTGGCTAAGTAAAGAAATTAAGGATAGTATTCGGCTAAAAACAAGGGCATATAAGGTAGCCAAATCTATGGGAGGATAGAGGATTGGGAAAACTTTAAAAGACAGCAAAAAGTAACAAAAAGATTGATTAAGAAAGGGAAGATAGATTATGAAAGTAAATTAGCAAAAAATATAAAAACAGATAGTAAGAGTTTTTATAGTTATATAAAAAGCAAAAGGGTGGCTAAAGTAAATGTTGGTCCCTTAGAGGATGAGACCGGGAAATTAATGGTGGGAAATATGGAGATGGCAAAAACACTGAATGAATATTTTGTATCAGTCTTTACAGTAGAAGACACTAAGAATATCCCAACACTGGACAAACAGGGGGCTATAGGGGGGGAGGAGCTAAACACGATCAAAATCACTAAGGAAGTGGTACTCGGTAAAATAATGGGACTCAAGGCGGATAAATCACCTGGACCTGATGGCTTACATCCTAGGGTCTTGAGGGAAGTGGCGGTAGGGATTGTGGATGCATTGGTAATAATTTTCCAAAACTCCCTGGACTCAGCAAAGGTCCCGGCAGACTGGAAAACTGCTAATGTAATGCCCTTATTTACAAAGGGCAGTAGACAGAAGGCTGGAAACTATAGACCGGTTAGCCTAACATCTGTGGTAGGTAAAATATTGGAGTCCATTATTAAGGAGACAGTAACAGGACATTTGGATAATCATAATTTAATAGGACAAAGTCAGCATGGTTTTATGAAGGGGAAGTCATGTTTGACAAATTTGCTGGAGTTCTTTGAGGAAGTAACGTATAGGGTGGATAAAGGGGAACCAGTGGACGTAGTGTATTTAGACTTCCAAAAGGCATTTGACAAGGTGCCACACAAAAGATTATTGCTTAAGATAAAAAATCACAGGATTGGGGGTAATATTCTGGCATGGATAGAGGATTGGCTATCTAACAGAAGGCTGAGAGTTGGGATAAATGGTTCATTCTCGGACTGGCAATCAGTAACTAGTGGTGTTCCACAGGGGTCAGTGCTGGGTCCCCAACTCTTTACAATCTATATTAACGATTTGGAGGAGGGGACCGAGTGTAACATATCAAAGTTTGCAGATGATACTAAGATGGGAGGGAAAGTAGTGAGTGAGGAGGACAGAAAAAACCTGCAAGGGGACATAGACAGGCTAAGTAAGTGGGCAGAGATTTGGCAGATGGAATACAATACTGGAAAGTGTGAGGTTATGCACTTTGGCAGGAAAAATCGTAGAGCAAGTTATTATCTTAATGGCAAGAAACTGGAAAGTACTGAAGTACAAAGGGATCTGGGGGTCCTGGTGCACGAAACTCAAAAGGTTAGTATGCAGGTACAGCAAGTGATTAAGAAGGCCAATGGAATGTTGGCTTTCATTGCTAGGGGGATAGAATATAAAAATAGGGAGGTATTGCTTCAGTTGTACAAGGTATTGGTGAGACCGCACCTGGAATACTGCATACAGTTTTGATGTCCATACTTAAGAAAAGACATACTTGCTCTCGAGTCAGTACAAAGAAGGTTCACTCGGTTAATCCCGGGGATGAGGGGATGGACATATGAGGAGAGGTTGAGTAGATTGGGACTCTACTCATTGGAGTTCAGAAGAATGAGAGGTGATCTTATTGAAACATATAAGATTGTGAAGGAGTTGGATCGGGTGGATTCGGTGAGGATGTTCCCGATGATGGGTGAAACTAGAACTAGGGGGCATAGTCTTAGAATAAGGGGCTGCTCTTTCAGAACTGAGATGAGGAGGAACTAATTCACTCAGGGGGCGGTAGGTCCATGGAATATGCTGCCCCAAAAAGCTGTAGAAGCTACATCATTACATAAATTTAAAACAGAAATAGACAGTTTTGTTGAGATACCGCGGCAAACGTGGGAGTCGAGACCAGAGCTAGTAAAACACAACTGCTTTTATTCTACCTCATGACAAAGAGGAACTGGAAAAGCCCACGCATCCACTTAAATACTTCCCAGACAGGAAGTGCTCCCGGCAGCCTGTCCCTGTGGGAAACAAGTTGCTGGAGGAAAGGGCCCCCGGCTGGGGGCGTTTGCTTAAACTGTCCGTGCCGCCGTGAGCGGATTATGTCCAGTGGTGGCATGTCGCCACAGAGCTCCCCCCAGAATCCGCTTAGGAGGAGTGGACGAGTCGTGACGGTGGTCTGATGGTTCTGCCGCAGCGGCTCTGAGTGGTTGCCGGTCTAGTTGGTGGGGCCCGGCGGTTCGCCGCCGGCTGTGCTGGCTTGCTGGCGGGACGGCCTCTAGTTGGAGGCCGGGCCACGGGGACCTGTTCCCCTGGTTCTGTGTGTGCTGGTTTGAGCCGGTCGATGGAGACTGTGTCGACCCTGTCGCCGAGTCGCAGCTTGAAGACCTTGTCCCTGGTTTGTAGCACCTCGTATGGTCCATCGTACGGGGGTCGCAGGAGCCTGCGGTGCGCGTCGTGTCGCACGAAAATGAAGCGCGCCTGCTGTAAATTTGGCGGGACGTGAGGTGCGAGTTCGCCGTGTCGGTTGACCAGAAGTGGGGTGAACTGCTGAGCGGAAGAGAAAGAGTTGAGCCGCTGCTGTTCGGCCGACCAAGGCGTGGTAGCCTCCGGAAGGAATTCGCCTGGGACGTGCAGCGGTTGTCTGTAGACTAACTCCGCTGCCGAGGACTGGAGGTCTTCCTTGACCGCGATGCGTAGGCCTAGTAGCACCCACGGTAGGCGGTCAGTCCAGGTACTGTCCTGCAGGCCGGCGCGGAGTGAGGCCTTGAGTGACCTGTGGAAGCATTCACAAAGCCCGTTGGCCTGTGGGTGGTACGCCGTGGTTCGGTGGAGTGTCACCCCGAGGTTGCGTGCTGTGGCCGTCCAGAGTTCGGAGGTGAACTGGGCGCCTCTGTCGGAGGTTATGTCGGTCGGTACGCCGAACCTCGCGACCCAGGTGTTAACGAACGCCCTGGCGATGTCAGCTGTGGTGGTGGAGGTCAGCGGCACTGCCTCAGGCCAGCGTGTGTAGCGGTCGGCCATCGTGAGGAGATAAGTTTGGCCTTGCGATGGCGGCAGGTGACCGACAATGTCCACGTGTACATGGTCGAAGCGGCGGCTGGGTAACTCGAAGTCTCCCAGGGGTGCTTTTGTGTGCAGCTGTACCTTAGCCCATTGGCAGGCGAGGCAGGAGGGGGCCCAAGTCCGAACATCTCTGCTGAGGCCGCGCCAGACGAAACGCTGGGAGAGGAGTTTGACGGATGCGCGGGAACCCGGGTGGGAGAGCACGTGGAGCACGTCGAAGATGCGGCGGCGCCAGGTTTCAGGGACAACCGGCCTGGGTTGGCTGAGTGAGACGTCACAAGTGACTGCCATGGCTTCGGGCCCGTGCGCGACCTTGACTAGGCGTAGCCCTGGCAGGCTGGTAGCCACTGAGAGGAGGTCTGGGTCCGTGAGCTGGGCCGCTGCTAGTTGCGCGTAGTCGACCGCGAGATGATTCGCGCAGATGGCGGGACGGGAAAGGCAGTCGGCGACAACGTTGTCTCTACTGGAGACGTGCTGGATGTCCGTAGTAAACTCGGACACGGCCGCGAGCTGGCGTTGCTGCCTAGCGGACCAGGGTTCGGTGTGCTTGGCCATCGCGTATGTGAGCGGCTTGTGGTCCACGTACGCGGTGAAGGGGCGGCCTTCCAGGAGGAACCTGAAATGGCGGACCGACAGGTGGAGCGCGAGAAGCTCGCGGTCGAAAGTGGAGTATTTGACCTCCGGGGGGCGCAGTTGGCGGCTGTAGAAGGCAAGTGGCTGCCACGCTCCATTGACCCACTGCTCGAACACGGCGCTGACCGCGTGGTCGGAGGCGTCGGTGGTGAGCGCGACCCGGGCATCGGCCCTCGGGTGCGCGAGCAGGGTGGCGTCGGCGAGCGCGTTTTTGGTGGCGTCGAAGGCGGCTGACGTGTCAGTGGTCCAGGCTACGTCCATCTTGCCGGATTTACCTCGGAGGGAGTCGTATAGGGGCTTCATGAGGGCTGCTGCTCTGGGAATGAACCTGTTGAAGTTCACCATCCCGAGGAACTCCTGGAGGCCCTTGATGGTTGTGGGGCGGGGGAATTGCTGGACGGCCTGCACCTTGTTGGGCAGGGGGACGGCCCCAGCAAGGGTGATGTGGTGACCGAGAAAATCGATCTCGGTTAGGCCGAATTGGCACTTCGCCGGGCTGAGGATGAGCCCGTGTTGGGCTAGGCGCCCGAACAAGATGCGAAGGTGTTCGAGGTGTTCCTGTTTGGAGGAGCTGGCCACGAGAATGTCGTCTAGATAGACGAATAGGAAGTTTAGGTCCCGGAGGACTGAGTCCATCAGGCGCTGGAAAGCCTGGGCTGCATTCTTGAGGCCGAAGGGCATCCTCAGGAACTCGAACAGGCCGAATGGGGTGATGACGGCCATTTTGGGGATGTCCGCGGTGTGTACGGGGACTTGGTGGTAACCGCGCACCAGGTCGACTTTGGAAAAGACGGTTCGCCCGGCCAGTCGGGCCGAGAAGTCCTGGATGTGTGGCACCGGGTATCGGTCGGGGGTGGTGGCGTCGTTAAGGCTGCGGTAGTCCCCGCAAGGGCGCCAGCCTCCGCCGGGCTTGGGGGCGATGTGGAGGGGCGAGGCCCAAGGGCTGCTGGAGCGGTGGATGATGCCGAGTTGTTCCATGGTGGTGAACTCGGCCCGCGCGATTTCCAGCTTGGCCGGGTTGAGTCTGCGAGCGTGGGCAGAAACTGGGGGGCCGGTGGTGGGGATATAGTGCTCCACACCGTGTTTGGTGGCTTTGGCCGAAAAGGTCGGGTTAGTGAGGGCGGGAAACTCGGCTAGGAGTGCCGAGTAGTCGTCCGTGGCTCTGGCGAGGCAGTAGGTCGTCAGGCCGGCCGAACGGGCCGGGGTAAATGCGCCGGGGATGGGGGCCATAGTGTTGATGTCGACGAGGCGGTGCCTCGGAATGTCGACAAGGAGGCCGTGGGCGCGTAGGAAGTCTGCGCCAATGAGTGGGCAGAGGACCTTGGCTGTGAGGAACTCCCAGCGGTAGCGGCGGCCCGCGAGGTCGAGCGTGACCATGCGGGTGCCATATGTGCGGATGTCAGAGCCATTGGCTGCGGCCAGCGTGATACCCCGTGTGCCGCGTTGGATTTCGAGGGCGGAGGCGGGGGTGGTGCTGTGCTGGGCCCCTGTGTCGCACAGAAATCGGCGGTTCAATCAAATCAAATCAACTTTTATTGTCATTGTTAGTGCACAAGTGCAGTACAACGAAATGTAGGCTTGCGGCTCCCGAGAGTGTACAATTTGGGTTAGGACACTTAAACATTTCAACATACATTTGTACATATATATTAGCATAAATATGACCATAATAAAGTGCATCGGCAGATGTGCAGGCTTTAGTGTTTATTTGTGGAGTTCAGTAGGATGACAGCCCTGGGAAAGAAGCTGTTCCTAAATCTGGTCGTACGGGTGCGAATGCATCTGTAGCGTCTTCCAGATGGTAGGAGGGTGAACAGACTGTGGCTGGGGTGGGTAGGGTCTTTGATGATGGACCGTGCCCTCCGTCGGCAGCGTTTCTGATATATCTGTTCTATGGTTGGTAGCCGGGTGCCGGTAATGCGTTGGGCAGTTTTGACTACCCGCTGCAGGGCTTTCCGGTCATGGGAACTACAGCTGCCGTACCATACCGTGATACAGTTTGTCAGGATGCTCTCTATAGTGCAGCGGTAGAAGTTAGAGAGGATCGGGGGTGACAGATTACATCCCTTCAGCCTCCTCAAGAAATATAGGCGCTGCTGGGCCTTCTTCACCAGAGAGGAGGTGTTGAGGGACCAGGAGAGGTCTTCCGTGATGTGGACTCCGAGGAACTTAAAGCTGGCCACCCTTTCCACCTCCGCCCCATTGATGTGGATGGGGGTGTGACTTCCGCCTTTGGACTTCCTGATGTCCACGATTATTTCCTTTGTTTTCTTGGTGTTAAGGGCCAGGTTGTTGTCGGCGCACCACTTCACGAGATGCTGGACCTCCTCCCTGTTGGTTCTGTCGTCGGTGACGTACAGTAGAGGCCCCTTTTGCCCCGCGGCCATCACGGGGGCCGGTGCGAGGGGTGGTTTGAAAGTACACGGTGGCGTGCAGCGTTTGGCCCTAGCGCCAAAACGGGTGTGGTAGTAGCAGTGACCCGGAGTGGTAGGGCGGTCGGGCCTAGTGGGCCGGGAAGACCGCGTGGTCGTTGCCGTGAGGTCGGGCGCGACGTCGCGAGCGGACTGTGCAGAGAGCAGCCAGTCGGCCTTTTTGGCTATGTCATTCAGGTCCGTGGAGTCACACTCCACAATGAGCGGGCGGATGCTGGCGGGGAGCTGCCGAATGAAAAGCGTGCGAAAGAGGGCGCCGGGGTTTTTGTCGTCCGAGAGGGACAGCATGTGGGAAAGCAGGTCTGATGGTGAAGCGTCACCAAGGCCGGGGAGGTCAAGGAGTTGGCAGTGGCGCTGGTAAGAGGACGTTTGAAATTTTTTAAGGAGCGCAGCCTTCAGATGTTCGTACTTGCCGTCCGGTGGTGGATTCTGCAGCGCTGCCCAAACCTTGGGGACTGTGGCGTAGGTGAGAGCGGAGACGAGGTAGTCGTACTTTGTGGCGTCGACTGTAATGTGTTTCAGCCGGAATCTGGACTCAGCTTGAACGAACCAGGCTTCGGCCAGGTTCTCCCAAAAGTCCGGTAATTTAACCGTGACTGTGTTTGTATCCGCCGTGCTAGCTTAGGATTCGTCCTGAGCGTCGGGGTCACCAGTGTTGAGATACCGCGGCAAACATGGGAGTCGAGACCAGAGCTAGTAAAACACAACTGCTTTTATTCTACCTCATGACAAAGAGGAACTGGAAAAGCCCGCGCATCCACTTAAATACTTCCCAGACAGGAAGTGCTCCCGGCAGCCTGTCCCTGCGGGAAACAAGTTGCTGGAGGAAAGGGCCCCCGGCTGGGGGTGTCTGCTTAAACTGTCCGTGCCGCCGTGAGCGGATTATGTCCAGTGGTGGCATGTCGCCACAGTTTCCTAGAAGTAAAGGGAATAAAGGGTTATGGGGAGCGGGCAGGAATTTGGACATGAGTCTAGGTTCGGATCGGTCATGGCCCTGTGGGTAGCGAAGCGGGCCCAGGGGCCGTGTAGCCTGATCCTGCTCCTATTTCGTGTGTCTAATTCTGTTAGATTCAAGAGATGGTTCTGTGATAGTAGATTGGCGGTTAGGATCAGATCAGCCATGATCTTATTGAATGGCGGAGCAGGCTCGAGGGGCCGATTGGCCTACTCCTGCTCCTATTTCTTATGTTCTTATGTTCTTATGTTCTCAGGACTCAGCCACTGCCAGCAGACATTGGAGGACCACCAGAGGAGGAGGAGGAGGAGCAGCACCAAGATGGGAGGGAGGCACAAAGTGCAAGGGCCGTCCGTCAGCGGCTTATTGCAAGTCGGTTCTAGGCCCCCTCTCAGGGAATGGCTTGTGCCATTGAAAGAGCATGAGAGGAACCGGGCCGCAAACCCTGAGCCGGTCAAGGCAATAAAAATAGTTCAAAGTGCAAACATGCACAATCTGAATAAAGAGAATTATTTATTTAACAAACTCTGTGCCCTTCCCGCATGACAAACAAATACAGAGAAACCCCCCAAAAAACAGTCAGACACATAACTGGCGCTCACAACCTGGAGACAATGAACAAAAGACTTAACCAAAAATGACCATGATCCTCGGCCTTCACTAAAATAAATCACAGCATTTTGCCACACCTCCTACTTTTTGGCCTGCGAGGGTGATCTGCCTCGCTTGCGAGATTGGTCTCTTCCCACCCTGCAGCTCCTCCACAATGGGACCCCAGTGGCTGCAGCAAGGCTGGGGGAAGGCTGCTGAGTGTCAGATAGTGAGTCGGCAGATGCCCTTGGGGAACGGCTTGGACCAGTTCTGGGCCTGGAGTGCCCGGCTGCTGACTGCTCCAACTCTGCATGGGCGGCAGCAGTCTGTCCTACGGGTGGTGGCAACTGCAGTGGAGGAGTGTGTGGTAAACCACTTTTATCGTTCACTATCGTTATACTATGGTTATCACTGTTATATCGTTACACTATGGTTATCACTGTTTACACTGTTGTATCACTACATGAGGTCGCCTCTTGTCACGCTGTTATACCTGGGCTGACCACTGCTGACTCCGCCCATGGCTCCACCTACCTGCCCAGGTATAAAGGTGGTCGACTGGCTGGTATTCCTCCTTGTTGGATCCGATCACCCACGAGGGTGGGCTCTGTTATTTAGCCAATAAAAACCTATAGTTACTTTCTTAACTCGTCGCTTTTCATTGGATGAATTGATAGGTATATCAATTTTATTGGCTAAATTTTAAAATGTCGTTATCTGAGCAGCCAAACGACCAGTCAACGGAGCAGCCAAACGACCAGTCAGACGCCCAGCTACAACAGCCACAGCAGCCGGCCTGGCTGCGAGCCCTCCGACCACCGTACCTGGATCTAAACCCACAGGCAGCAAACTCAGCCCTCGACTTCGAACACTGGCTGAGCTGTTTCGAATCCTACCTGGGAGAATCCGGCGTGCCTCAGAGATCCAAGCTAAGAGTTCTGACCACCCAAGTGAGCCCTAAAGTATTCGCACTCATCCGGGACCTTACTACATACGAGGCCGCCATCAACCTGCTGAAACAACAGTACCGGAGCCCGGTAAATTCCATGTATGCCAGACATCTCCTAAGATCCCGCCCGCAACAGCCAGGAGAGTCTGTAGGTGAATTTTTACGGGCGCTACAAACACTCGGCAGGGACTGTGACTTTAAAGCGGTAACGGCGGCAGAAAATACTGAAGATAATATCCGCGATGCCTTCGTGAAAGGCCTGCGGTCCGACTACTCACGGCAAAGACTGCTTGAAGCAAAGGACCTCGACCTGAACACAGCTGCAGCCCTCGCTCGCTCCCTAGAAGTGGCCCATCGGGACCTCGAGGCATACTCCAGGTACTGTAATTCGCGACCCTGGGACTCGGGACCGACCCCGACCGCAATACCCCTCGCCGCGCCACCCCTGGGACCTACCTCAGCATCGGCGTCCCGGACCCGATCGGGACCGCCACCCCCGGTACCGGCTGCGACATCGGAACCCCGCGATCGGGCCGCCGGCTGCTTCTTCTGCGGCCAGGCGAAACACCCGAGGTCGCGCTGCCCTGCGAGAAACGTGACTTGCTCCAGTTGCCAGAAGAAAGGTCACTTCGCTAAGGCCTGCAGAGGGAGAGCCACAGACACCAGCAGTGCCTCATGCGAGCTGTGGGGGCGGCCATCTTTCATCAAGGCCACAGATGCCAGTATCCCCTCGTGTGAGTCGTGGGGGCGGCCATCTTTGATCAAGGCCACCGACACCAGCAGTGCCACATGTGAGTTGTGGGGGCAGCCATCTTCTCCGCCATCTTACCCCACCTCGTGGGCGCCGCCATTTTACCCACCACACTCGACCGCCACCTCACCTCCAGACCCGACCACCGCCTCACCCGCAGACTACAGCAGCTCGCTCAGCCATACACTAGCCTCCGTCACACTGGACCAAGCTCGCCCGCATCACCTGTCCAAGTCCATGATGGACATCGAAGTAAACGGCCATGCCACGACCTGCCTGTTCGACAGCGGAAGCACGGAGAGCTTCATCCATCCAGACACAGTGAGCCACTACTCCCTCACTGTCCGGCCAACGCGCAACCGGGTCTCGATGGCGTCTAGGTCCCACTCTACAGACATCAGCGGCTACTGTGTTGTGACCCTGTCGGTTAGGGGCACGGAGTATAAAAATTTTAAACTTCTCGTCCTGCCCCAACTCTGCGCTGCCGTCCTACTAGGGCTGGATTTCCAATCCCACCTTCAAAGTGTCACTCTAGCATACGGTGGACCCCTCCCCCCACTCACAGTCGACAACCAGCAGCCTTTAAACCGCCCACCGCGTACCACCTGCGGCCTATCCACCCTCAGGGTCCCGCCTCCCTCCCTGTTCGCCAACCTCACCCGCGACTGTAAACCCGTCGCCACCAAGAGCAGGTGGTACAGCGCCGGGGACAGAGCTTTTATTAGCTCTGAAGTGCAGCGCCTCCTGAAGGAGGGCATCATCGAGAGGAGCAACAGCCCCTAGCGCGCTCAGGTCGTAGTCGTCAAGACCGGCGATAAAAACCGCCTAGTCATCGACTACAGCCAAACCATAAACCGGTACACCCAGCTGGACGCATACCCCCTTCCCCGCATATCTGATATGGTCAATCAGATTGCACAGTACCGCGTATTCTCTACCATCGACCTTAAGTCGGCCTATCACCAACTCCCTATCCGCCCTGAGGACCGCCAGTATACTGCCTTCGAGGCGAATGGCCGCCTCTACCACTTCCTGAGGGTTCCCTTCGGCGTCACCAACGGGGTTTCAGTCTTCCAAAGGGAGATGGACCGGATGGTTGACCAGAACGGGCTGCAAGCCACGTTCGCCTATCTAGATAACGTCACCATCTGCGGCCGCGACCGGCAGGACCACGATGCTAATCTGGAGAGATTCCTCCGTACGGCCCAGCGGCTGAACCTCACCTACAATAAGGAGAAATGTGTGTTTAACACCTCGCGCCTTGCCATCCTCGGCTGCGTAGTAGAGAACGGAGTCATCGGCCCCGACCCCGAAAGATGCGCCCCCTCATGGAGCTTCCCCTCTCCCACTGTCCAAAGGCGCTGAGGAGAACCCTGGGGCTCTTCGCCTACTATGCCCAATGGGTGCCCAATTATGCGGACAAAGCCAGACCCCTCATGAAGTCCACCTCCTTCCCCCTGACGGCAGAAGCGTGCGCAGCCTTCTCCCTCATTAAGGGAGACATTGCTAAGGCCACAATGCATGCGGTGGATGAGTCTATCCCTTTCCAAGTGGAGAGCGATGCATCCGACTTCGCCCTGGCCGCAACCCTTAACCAGGAGGGGAGACCAGTGGCCTTCTTCTCAAGGACCCTCCAGGGCCCCGAGATCCGACACTCTTCGGTCGAGAAGGAGGCCCAGGCGATCGTGGAGGCTGTACGACGCTGGAGGCATTACCTGGCAGGCAAACGATTTACCCTCCTCACCGACCAACGTTCGGTCGCCTTTATGTTTAATAACAAGCTGAGGGGCAAAATCAAGAACGACAAGATCTTGAGGTGGAGAATCGAGCTCTCCACCTATGATTATGATATCTTGTACCGGCCTGGTAAACTGAACGAACCCCCAGATGCTCTATCACGAAGTACATGCGCCAGCGTGCAAAGTGATAGACTGCAGACCCTCCACAATGACCTCTGCCACCCCGGGGTCACCAGACTTTACCACTTCATTAAGGCCCGCAACCTGCCCTACTCCATCGAGGAGGTCAGGACCATGACCAGGAACTGCCAAACCTGTGCCGAATGCAAACCGCATTTCTTTAGGCCGGACAGAGCAAGCCTGATCAAGGCCACCCGCCCCTTCGAGCGCTTGAGCATCGATTTTAAGGGGCCCCTCCCGTCCTCTGACCGTAATGTGTATTTCCTCAACATTATTGATGAGTACTCCCGTTTCCCCTTCGCCTTCCCCTGCCCAGACATGACCAGTACCACGGTCATCAGATGCCTGAACGACCTCTTCGCCTTGTTCGGGTTCCCGAACTATATACATAGCGACCGGGGCTCCTCCTTCATGAGCGAGGAACTTCGCCAGTTCCTACTAGCGAGAGGTATTGCTGCAAGCAGGACCACCAGCTACAACCCCCGGGGGAACGGCCAGGTGGAAAGAGAGAACGCGACTGTCTGGAAGGCCGTCCTCTTAGCCTTAAAGTCTAAGGGCCTCCCAACCTCTCGCTGGCAGGAAGTCCTCCCGGCAGCGCTGCACTCCATCTGGTCACTGCTTTGCACTGCCATTAACGCCACCCCCCATGAACGAATGTTTGTTTTCCCCAGGAAGTCGACTACGGGAACCACGCTACCAACTTGGCTGACCTCTCCGGGGCCCGTCTTGCTGCGAAAGCACGTGAGGGCCCATAAAACAGACCCCCTGGTCGAGAGGGTGGACCTCCTGCACGCCAACCCCCAGTACGCCTATGTGGCATACCCAGACGGGCGGGAGGACACAGTCTCCTTACGAGACCTTGCACCCTCGGGCACCCCTGAGACACCACCATTACCCCCCACCACTCCCCCAGATCCAGCCCAGGTAGACGGCATGCCGGAACCCCACGAGCCTTCGCCGACCACGCAGACACCAGCATTAACGTCGGATACTGCATCACCGCCGCCGCTGCTGCGACGATCAGAAAGGCTTACGAGGCCGCCGGACAGACTGACATACCCGAACTGGTAGTACACTTCACCCCGCCGGACTCAAATCTAAACAAGGGGTGAATGTGGTAAACCACTTTTATCGTTCACTATCGTTACACTATGGTTATCACTGTTATATCGTTACACTATGGTTATCACTGTTTACACTGTTGTATCACTACACGAGGTCGCCTCTTGTCACGCTGTTATACCTGGGCTGACCACTGCTGACTCCGCCCATGGCTCCACCTACCTGCCCAGGTATAAAGGTGGTCGACTGGCTGGTATTCCTCCTTGTTGGATCCGATCACCCACGAGGGTGGGCTCTGTTATTTAGCCAATAAAAACCTATAGTTACTTTCTTAACTCGTCGCTTTTCATTGGATGAATTGATAGGTATATCAGAGTGACAGTGTTGGCAGCAGGAATGCTGACAGAGCACAGGCACTCCCTGGTCGGACGAGACACTGGCACTCGCACGGGGCAGCACTGAAGCATGCGCAGCAATCTGCTGAAGCACAGACTGCTGGCCTGCTGCGGCACAGCGAGGGCCCCGACGAATCCTGCCCGATCCAACGAGGGTGGCAGCAGTTAGTGCTCGTGTGGCCCTGATCTGTGTCTGCATCAGACCAGCCAGTGACTGCATGGCACGACTAAGCACTTGTGTTGAAGCTGCCTGTGCTGCCCCGAATTCCTGTACACTCCTTGCCAGTGACTCTATGGAGTCAGGCATCCTTGGCACTGCAGCCATGAGCTCAGTGTGCCTGTGCTCCGCCTGGGCACCCATTTCAGCGAGGAGCCACACCTCCTCTGCGCTCACTGTAGCAGGGCTGGAGGCCACACTCTCCCTCCGGGGAGAAGGCCGCCGAGCTTCCCTACCCCTCCCGCGTTGCTGCAGTCCGCTGGGCCCTGGAGCTTCACCCTCCTCAGACCCTTCCCCCCTGCTCCCCTCCAGGGAAGACGTGTCCCCATTATGGCCATGGCCTGCCTCGGCTGAGGGTGGCACTGATGGTCCGGCTTCCTCTTCCTCCTCCTCGCCTTCAGAATCACTCACAGTGGCAGCTGGCGAATCAGCATCTGAAAGCAGGGAGGTACAAGAGTTGCTTTAGCGTGAGGACAGGGCGGCAGCGAGGGAGACGTGAGTGCTGCAATACACTGCATTGCTTCGATAGTGGCAAAGGATGCTGGTGTGAGGCACAAGTGGAAGGAGAGAGGTCAAAAAGGTGATGACCTTACCATTGCTTTCCAGAACGGGGTCGGCATCTCCAGTGGCGACGGGGCCAATCATCCGGCCTGCCATAATCCGTTCCACTCGCTGCTCCAGATCGCCGAGGTCTTTAAGTTCAGGACGGCCTCCCTCGGTCCGTTGCTGCTGCCTCCTATTGTGCGCCAGCTTGCCCTGCAAGAGAAAGGACGGGCTCTCAATACAGTGTGAAGCCCTGATCTTGGCTGCACTGCCTCCCATGATGGAATAGCCCTTACAGTGTGAAACCCTGATCTTGGCTGCACTGCCTGCCATGGTGGAATAGCCCTTACAGTGTGAAGCCCTGATTTTGGCTGCACTGCCTCCCATGGTCGAATAGCCCTTACAGTGTGAAGCCCTGATCCTGGCTGCACTGCCTCCCATGATGAAATAGCCCTTACAGTGTGTAAAGTGCTGAATGTGCATGTGAGTTTCATGAGAGGCCCATAGGTGTTGGATGAGGGCTGGGCATTGGGGCTTTCAGGACCCTTTGGCCATAAAGTGAGGTGCACATGCAGGGATGAAGAGGATACTGGAAAGGGTACTCACCCTCACAACCTGAGTGAGGTAGCTGAACTTCTTCCTGCATTGCATCGGGGTCCTAGGTACCATGCTGCTGGAGGTCACTCTGTGTGCCACCTCCCGCCAAGCTTTTCGATATTCATTGGGCAGCGGCCTCCTGCCACTGTCCGGAAAGAGGATAGGTCGCCTGTGCTCCACTGCGCCAACCAGAACCTTCAGGGCCCCCTCACTGAACTGCTGCGCTCGCTCCCTGGCCCTCTCCATGGTCGTAGGCGTTACAATGTCGCAGCAGGTCTGTCCAGGCCGAGAATCAGGGCTCCAATGTGCAGGGCGTGGCTGCAAGCCAAATCGACACTCCCCCTTTAAGAGGTGACCAGCGCCAGCGTGTCTGCCTGCAATCGCTAACTGGCCGCACCTGCGCTGCACCCGCCCTCGGTGGTAGCGCCTCGCCTCTCCGGCTTAGCGCCTTAGGATAGTCGTGCAGCGCCTGATTTAGCGCACCAACAACCTCTTGGGGGCGAAGCAACTCAATTTCGCTGAAGGTGGCGATAATTTGCGCCGGGCGCTAAATTTAGCGCACGCTCGACTATAGCGCCCCAAACGTGGCGATACTGAATTTCTAGGCCTTTGTGTCCTCACAACTTGCTTTCCCACCTATCTTTATATCATCAGCAAATTTGGCTACAGTACACTCGATCCCTTCATCCAAGTCATTAATATAGATTGTAAATAGTTGAGGCTCCAGCACTGATCCCTGTGGCACCCTACTAGTTACAGTTTGCCAAGCTGAAAATGACCCATTTATCCCGACTCTGTTTTCTGTTAGTTAGCTAATCCTCTATCTGTGCTGATATATTACCCCCAACACCATGAGCTCTTATCTTGTGTAGTAACCTTTATGTGGTACCTTATCGAATGCCTTTTAGAAGTCCAAAAACACTACATCTACTGGTTCCCCTTTATCCACCCTGATTGTTACATCAACAAAGAACTCTAATAAATTTGTCAAACGCGATTTCCCTTTCATAAAACCATACTGACTCTGCTTGATTGTATTATGATTTTCTAAATGTCCTTCTACTGCTTCCTTAATAATGGATTCCAGCATTTTCCCAATGACAGATGTTAGGCTAACTGGCCTATAGTTTCCTGCTTTCTGTCTCCCTCTTTTCTTGAATAGGGGCATTACATTTGCAGTTTTCCAATCTGCTGGGACCTTTCCAGTGTCTAGGGAATTTTGGAAGATTACAACCAACGCATCCACTATCTCTGCAGCCACTTCTTTTAAGGCCCTAGGATGAAGGCCATTGGGTCCAGGGGACTTTTCAGCCTTTAGTACCCTTAGTTTTCCTAGTACTTTTTCTCTAGTGATAGTGATTGCCCCATGTTGTTGGTAACTCCAGCACCTGGTGCCAGTGGGGAGAGGGTTGCCCATCGACCCCCAGCAGAGTTCCCTGGGGCTCCTGTATAAGAAAGTCAGGGGGATCAGGTTGCTTCCATTGTCTGAAACCTTCCCCCATTCACCTTGGTAGGGCTCGCTTCCGCCCTTCTTGAGGTCGGTATCTAAGAGTAAATCAACAGATAAGGCTAGAGGTTACAAAAATAATAAAAGGACAAAACTAAAGGCTCTGCATCTGAATGCACGTAGCATTCAAAACAAAACAGATGAACTGATAGCGCAAATAGAAATAAATAAATATTATCTGTTAGTGTAAGATTCGCAAAATTTCCACATTTCCCCAAAGGTTATTAATAATAAAAGGGACCCTGCATGGATATTTTTAAAAAGGGTACCCAAAGATGGTGTCCGCACCTCGTGACCAAAAGTCTGCAAGATTTTAAAAGCTTGGACACTGTGGCAGAAGCAGTTTTTGGGGAAATCGAAACCTAAAGTGCAGTTTCTGTGAAGAAGGACTTTAGTATTTTGAAAAGCAGACAGCAGGACTCTGAATTATGCATTAAGCCAAATCGTAGACAGACCAAAACCAGTTAGGCCTATACTTGAGGCCATCAAGTTGTTTGCATAAATAATCGGAAACAGCTTAAGGAAGCCACCGAGGCTGGACAGGCCGATTAAGATGCATTAATAACAATACAGCTCAGACATCAGGCCAGTAGGTGCGCTCAACGGCCATCTAAAAACAATTCGTTTAGATTGCTACAATTATTTAAACTAGCCCGCCAAGATTGGGACAAGGAACTAGCCTGATTTGACGCGCAGATAAGGGTTTTCGTAAGGAGTATAACTGCAGGTCCCGGGTAGCAATCTCTCTCTGCTCTCTGCTCTTCATGGCTCTTGCTCCGCTCTCATGGCTCTGGCCTCTTGGGCTGCCGCTCGTACTCGTGCCCTGGCCTTGTGGCGGGTTCTCTCCCCGTAGCAGATTTTCAGTAGCCAGTTACACCATACCAACTGCAGGGAAGGGGAACGAGACCCAAGTCCATAGCCATCCAGGATGCCCAGGCCGCAGAAAGGGGTGAGACGAAGTCGAGCAGGTAGCCCAGGACTTGTATAGTAGTCCGATGAGACGGGACGAGTTGAGACGAAGAAGACGATAATAACTCGATAAGGGAAGAGCAGGGCAGCGAAAAACGTATCGATAAGAAAACCAAGCGCCTAGCTATAAGCTGGCACTTGGGAAGACGAACATTCCTCGTTGAACACTGCGAAAACGCAAGTGGCCATGCCACGACGAATAGACTGGCGATCTTAAGCTTGGGTAGGAAAATCTAGGCAGTTAAAACTGCCAAACTGCCCTGTAGGTGTTATTGTGGCGTACCGATCACAGAAAGGTCACAATCCGCTTTTTGGTCCGTAGACTATAAATCAGGCGTCATGCCTTTAAGAAGGATCACACCTTTAAGAAACTCGATCTGCAACATAGTTAAGCCCAGAGTGGGGGAGGAGCAGTCGAAGCTGGGGACTGATGAAAAGCAGTCAGACTTGGTGTAAGCTCTGACGCCATTTTTGTGTGCAACATGTGGTCTCAACAATTAAACCTTTTCTGTTGAACCTCTCCAAGTTCAGTATATTTTGTTAGGAGTACGTAGACTCCTACATTGGTGACCCCGACGCTCAGGACGACTCCTAAGCGTAACCATGGCTGACACAAACGCAGTTTCTGTGAAGCTGCCGGAGTTCTGGGAGAACCTAGCCACCGCCTGGTTCCTTCAGGCTGAATCACAATCCCGACTCCGCGGCAGCACCGCCGACGCAACGATGTACGACTACCTCCTCGCCTCCCTGGGCAGCTCTACAATCACGAAAGTCTGGACAACACTACAAAACCCTTTGGAGGAAGGCAAGTACGCACATCTCAAGGCCGCGCTCCTTAAAAAATTCACAGCCTCCCAATTCGCGCGCAACTGCCACCTCCTCGACCTCCCGGGCCTCGGTGACTCCACGCCGTCAGACTTGCTCTCACACATGCTTGCTCTGACCGACGAGAAACCGCCCGGCTCCCTCTTCCGCACGCTCTTTATCCG
The DNA here is from genome assembly GCF_052327205.1 of Somniosus microcephalus. Classification (NCBI taxonomy): domain Eukaryota; kingdom Metazoa; phylum Chordata; class Chondrichthyes; order Squaliformes; family Somniosidae; genus Somniosus; species Somniosus microcephalus. The sequence goes on from NC_141001.1 coordinate 88,783,962, forward strand.
CCAACTACCCCCCAGCATCCGCCCGGCGATCGTGGCGTCCAGCCTCACGGACCTCGAGGACCTGGCCGACGAAGCCGATAAGCTCCTGTCCGCCGGCTCCAACCATGCCGTCACCCCCGACCTGGCCTCCGCAGCATCGGCGCGCGCTCCACCCTCTATTGCTCGGCCACGAGGCCCCCCAGGCCCCCACGTCCCCCAAGCCCTCCGACCCAGGGCTACTGCTACTTCCATACCTGGTTCGGCGCACGGGCACGCCGCTGCAGCCATCCCTGCACATTTCCAACGCCCCCACACCGGCCTACACGATGGCCGTGGGGCAAGCAGGCGCGCTGCTGTACGTTACGGACAGCGCCTCCGGACGCCGTTTCCTATGCGACACGGGTGCGCAGCGCAGCATCATCCCCGCGTCCGCCCTCGAGATCCAGCGAGGCGGCCGCGGCCCTGCGCTGGCTGCCGCCAACGGCACCGACATCCGGACGTACAGCACCCGCACCGTCACCATCGACCTCGCAGGCCGCCGCTACCACTGGGAGTTTATCACCGCCAAGGTGCTCTCCCCGCTCCTCGGTGCGGATTTCCTGTGCGCCCACGGCCTGTTGGTCGACATGCCTCGGCGCCGCCTCGTGGACATGAACACCATGTCACCTATCCCGGGCGTCATGGCCCCCCCAACCCGCCGAAATGGCGTGGCAGTGCCGCGCCCGCTCAACGGACTGAGTTCCCAGCTCTCACCAACCCGACCTTCTCCGCGAAAGTTGCTAAGCACGGGGTAGAACACTTCATCCCCACCACAGGCCCACCGGTGTATGCCCACGCCCGCAGGCTGGACCCGGCCAAGCTGGAGATCGCGCGGGCCGAGTTCGCCACAATGGAACAGCTCGGCATCATCCGCCGCTCCAACAGCCCCTGGGCCTCCCCACTCCACATCGTCACCAAACCCGATGGGGGATGGCACCCCTGCGGGGACTACCGGCGCCTAAACAACGCCACCACGCCGGATCGGTACCCCATACCGCACATTCAAGACTTCTCGGCTAGACTGGCCGGCCGCTCAGTCTTCTCCAAAGTCGACCTGGTGCGCGGTTACCATCAGGTGCCAGTCCACCCCACGGACGTCCCCAAGATGGCCATAATCACCCCTTTTGGGCTATTCGAGTTCCTCCGAATGCCCTTCGGCCTCAAAAACGCAGCCCAGGCCTTCCAGCGGCTCATGGACTCGGTCCTCCGGGACCTGAAGTTCCTCTTTGTCTACCTGGATGACATCCTGGTAGCTAGTTCCTCCAAGCAGGAACACATCGAGCACCTCCGCACCCTGTTCCAGCGGCTCAGTGAGCACGGGCTCATCATCAGCCCGGCCAAGTGCCAATTCGGCCTCAGCAGGATCGAATTCCTCGGCCACCACATCACGCAGGACGGAGCCATTCCCCTGCCCGCCAAGGTGCAAGCCGTCCAGCAGTTCCCCCGGCCTACCACCATCAAAGGCCTCCAGGAGTTCTTGGGGATGATCAACTTTTACAACTGCTTCATTCCCGGAGCGGCCTCCCTCATGCGGCCCCTATACGAAGCCCTCCGGGGTAAGAAAGACAGAATGGCGATTGAGTGGTCGGCGGACATGTTGACCGCTTTCGACTCGACCAAAAAGGCGCTCGCCGACGCCACCATGCTCGCTCACCCACAGCCCAATGCCAGGGTGGCCCTCACCACGGACGCCTCCGAACACACGGTCGGCGCCGTGTACGAACAGTGGGTCGACGGGGCCTGGCAACCGCTGGCCTTTTTCAGCCACCAACTGCGCCCCTCGGAGGCCAAATACAGCGCCTTTGACCGCGAGCTCCTCGCACTGTACCTGGCAGTCCGCCATTTTAGATTTCTTCTGGAGGGCCGCCCCTTCACCGCGTTTGTCGACCACAAACCCCTGACATTCGCGATGGCAAAATCTGCGGACCCGTGGTCAGCCAGGCAACAACGCCAGCTCGCCGCGGTGTCCGAATTCACCACGGACATCCGGCACGTCTCCGGTCGAGACAACGTGGTGGCCGACTGCCTATCCCGCCCCGCCGTCCACGGCGCCCACCTGGCAGTGGACTATGCTCAACTGGCAGCGGAGCAACGCACCGACCCCGATCTGCTCTCTGCGCCCACAACCCTCCCAGGGCTGCGACTGACCGACGTCGCCTGCGGCCCGTCCGCCGTCACAGTCAAATGCGACACCTCCTTGGCGCAACCCCGCCCCGTAGTCCTGGCGTCCTGGCGAAAACGGGTGTTCGACATCGTCCACGGCCTCTCACACCGCGGCACCCGCGCGTCCATTAGACTGGTGGCCAACCGATTTGTCTGGCGCGGCCTGCGCAAAGATGTGCGCATCTGGTCCAGATCCTGCATAGCTTGCCAGCGTGCCAAAATCCACCAGCACGTCAAAGCCCCACTCGAAGAGTTCACCGTGCCAGATAGAAGGTTTGACCATGTCCACATCGACCTCGTCGGACCCCTGCCGCCATCACAAGGTCACACGCACCTGCTGACAATCGTGGACCGTACCACCCGCTGGCCCGAGGCCATTCCACTGACGTCCACCACCACCGCCGACATCGCGAGGGCGTTCATCGGGACCTGGGGCGCTCGGTTCGGCGTCCCCTCCGACATGACGTCGGATAGAGGCCCGCAGTTCACCTCTGATCTGTGGGCCGCCATCGCCCGAAACCTCGGGGTGGCCGTTCACCGCACCACGGTTTACCACCCCCAAGCCAACGGACTGTGCGAGCGATTCCACAGGTCCATGAAGGCATCCCTCCGCGCCAGCCTCGAGGACAAGGCCTGGATCGACTGCCTCCCGTGTGTGCTACTTGGCCTACGCTCCGCGGTCAAGGAAGACCTGCAAGCCTCGGCGGCGGAACTCGTGTACGGCCAGCCGCTGCGCGTACCCGGAGAGTTCCTGCCCACCGCCACGACCCCCTGGTCAGCTGACCAGCAACGCCGCGCTTTCGCCAACCGAGCACAACAGTTCGCTCCGGTACCCACCGGCCGGCACGGCAAACCAGCAACCCGCGTACCACCTAGCCTGCACTTGGCCAAATTTGTTTTCATGCGCCATGACGCCCACCGAGGATCTCTACGGCCCCCATACGACGGACCCTACAAGGTACTCCAGACGGGGAACAAGTTCTTCCTCCTCCAAGTGGGCGGCAGAACTGACAAGGTGTCGGTCGACCGGCTCAAGCTGGCGCACCTAGAGCCCGACGAACCCGTTCAAGTGGGCCAACCCCCACCGCGGGGCAGACCGCCTAAGAGCCCGACGCGTCCGACCACCCCGCTCCCGACACCAACCTCCAAGAGCCGTTCCGGCCATGCCAGCAACCCGCCACGCTCCCTACTAGCGGATTCTGGGGGGAGCTGTGTGGTGTACCGATCACAGAAAGGTCACAATCCGCTTTTTGGTCCGTAGACTATAAATCAGGCGTCATGCCTTTAAGAAGGATCACACCTTTAAGAAACTCGACCTGCAACATAGTTAAGCCCAGAGCGGGGGAGGAGCAGTCGAAGCTGGGGACTGATGAAAAGTAGTCAGACTTGGTGTAAGCTCTGATGGCATTTTTGTGTGCAACATGTGGTCTCAACAATTAAACATTTTCTGTTGAACCTCTCCGAGTTCAGTATATTTTGTTAGGAGTACGTAGACTCCTACATTATGTTCATTAATAACTAGACATTCTTATTATGAACACAGCTAGCTTCTAGCTAGTTATTTATTCAGTATCTGTAGAGGCTTCCATGTGTGCTCCCGTGTGCAGGCTGCCATCTTGACTGTTGCCTTCTGGGTAGCCTAGTGCCTCATGGGTAATGTAGTCTTAAACATACAGCTATATACAGCTCTACACAGCTCCACCTAGTGTCCACTATAGAATGACATGCTATTGATCACTACATCCCCCTTTCTTTGAGGTTTAACAAAATCAATATCAATCAACTTTCAAGAAAACAATAAAGATGATATCAGTAACACTTTTGTTAGTGCTCTATAAACATAAACATTTTCAAAACAGTCAACACATTTTCAAAGCTTTACATTGTACTCAAAGATTAAGTCTATCAGGCTCTTTTACTTCACGTGTGGATCTTCTCAACACGGGTAAGTCTGATGTGTCTTCATGAGATTGTTCTGGCGGTGAATGACAAGATGCAGTTGCGGCATTGTTATCAATCTGGTCTTGAATAGTCTCGTGTTTTTAGGAGGGAACGGTGGTTCCTCCTGAGAATCTGTCCTTCCTCAGTTCTAACAGTGTATGACCTTGGTCCTACTTCCTCAAGAACTGTAGCTTTCCTGTTCCATGCATCTGGATCCTCAATCCTGACAACATCATCCTTTGTCAATGGTTTTAGAGTTTTGGATGACTTGTCATAGTATGATTTCTGTTTCAGCTTTAACAGTTGAAGTCTCTGTCTCAGTTCCTCACTTTGCTGTTCTTTTGCACAGCAGGGTAGCGTGGTGCGCAACTTGCGACCCATTAGTAGTTCAGCAGGTGAAGAACCACAGTCTAAAGGTGAGGCTCGGTAGCTCAGCAGGGCGAGATAAAGATCAGACTTGCTTTCTGTCGCTTTCTTCAGTAGCTGCTTGAGAACTTGAACACCTTTCTCTGCCTTACCATTTGACTGAGCATACAAAGGACTGGATGTGATGTGCTGAAAGTCATAGTGTGCTGCAAACTGTTGCCACTCCTTACAGTTGAAGCACGGACCATTGTCACTAACGGCAATCCTGGGAATTCCATGTCTGGCGAAGATGGATTTCACATGCATTATGACACTGCTTGCTGTGGTGCTTGAGAGCAGCGCCATCTCAGGATAGTTAGAATAGTAGTCAATCACTATTAGATAGTCTTTACCATTTAAATGAAAAAGGTCCATACCAACCTTTTGCCATGCTGCTGTTGGTATGTCAGCTACTATCATTGGTTCCTTTGCTTGTTTGCTTTGGTGTTTCTGACATGTCTCACATTTGCCTATCATGTTCTCAATGTCCTTATTTATGCCAGGCCAATAAACAGTGTCTCTTGCTCTCCTTTTGCATTTTTCAATTCCGAGGTGTCCCTCATGAATCCTTTTGAGCATGTCTTGACGTAGAGCCTTTGGAATGACTATTCTGTTCTGTTTTAGTAATAGTCCACTTGCGACACTCAATTCTGACCTTATGTGAAAATATTTTGGACAGGAACCTTTTGGCCAACCATGATGAATGTTCTCTATTACTGTTTGTAATACTGTATCTTTTACTGTTTCTTCTGCTATTTGCTTTGATTTTGTGTCTGACACGGGCAGCGCAGCAGTGACCATACTCACATGAACATCCACGTCTTCTTCAGTAGAGCTCACATGACTCATTGTGGGTGCTCGGGATAGTGCATCTGCTAACACTATGTATTTGCCTGGTGTGTAGATCAGTTCAAAGTCATATCTTTGCAGCTTCATCATGAGTCGTTGAATCCTTGGAGACATCTCATTCAGGTTTTTTTTAATGATGGCAACCAGAGGGCAGTGGTCTGTCTCAACTGTGAAGGTGGGAAGTCCATATGTGTAGCCATGAAACTTTTCTAGTCCAACTACCAAGCCAAGGCATTCCTTTTCAATCTGGGCGTATTGACACTCAGTATCAGTCATAGACCTGGAGGCATAGGCAACAGGCTTCCAATCTTCACCATCTGCTTGTAGCAAGACCGCACCTAGGCCATCTTTTGATGCATCCGTTGACACTTTGATTCTTTTGGTTGGGTCAAAGAAGGTGAGTACAGGTGTGGTTGTCAGCACTGTTTTGAGGTTTATCCACTCTTGTTCATGTCTTTCTGTCCATGCAAACTCATTTGTTTTATGTAGCAGGTCTCGCAGACAGGCTGTCTTGGCTGACAAGTTAGGAATGAACTTTCCAATGAAGTTTATCATCCCCATGATGCGTAGCACTCCTTTTTTGTCAGTGGGTCGGGGCATTTTGAGTATGGCGTTTACTTTTTCCATATCTGGCTCTATTCCTTTACCAGATAGATTATCTCCTAGGAAAGTGACTTCCTGGACGCCAAACTGACACTTGGCTTTGTTGAGCTTCAGTCCATTCCGGCGTATGCCCTGTAGCACTTTAGTCAGTCGCTCATTGTGTTCTTTCAGTGTGGAGCCCCAGATGATGATGTCATCAACATAGACCCTAACTCCTTCCAGACCTTCAATTATGTGTTCCATCGCTCTATGAAAGATTTCAAATGCAGATATTATCCCGAAAGGCATTCTGAGGAAACAATACCTGCCAAATGGTGTGTTGAAGGTACAGTATTTGGTGCTCTCTTCATCCAGTTTTAGTTGCCAAAATCCTTGTGAGGCATTGAGCTTTGTAAAGTACCTGGCACCTGACATTTCACTGGTGATTTCTTCTCGCTTGGGAATCTGGTAGTGTTCACGTTTTATGTTTGCATTTAAGTCCTTTGGATCCATGCATATTCTTAGATCATTGTTCTTTTTCTTTACACATACCATGGAGTTAACCCAGTCTGTTGGCTCTTCGACTTTCCTGATGACTCCTGGTGTGGTCATTCTGTCCAGTTCATTCTTGAGCCGGTCACGCAGGGGTGCTGGAACTCTTCGTGGAGCATGTACCACTGGCTGAGCATCCTGCTTTAGCTGGATCTTGTAAGTGAATGGTAGAACTCCAAATCCTTTGAACACATCCTGGAAATTATTCACTACAGAATCCACCGAGTCATCTGGTCTGCTTATGGCACAGTTTATACGGTAGACTCTTTTGACCAGTTCTAAGTCCTCACAAGCTTTGTCACCCAGTAGTGAATCAAGCCTTTCAGCCACAACAGAAAACATGAGATGATGCACTTTGTCTTTGACTGTCACTTTAAGTCAGCATACACCTAAGCTATCTATTTTCTGTCCATTATAGTCCTTCAGTAGTACTGACTTTTTCTGTATTTTGGGCTTTTCTTTCATATTGTTAATGTCACTCATGCTGATTAAGTTTGCTTTTGCCCCAGTGTCCAATTTCAATGTAACTAATGCTCCATTTATCTGCAGTGGGATCATCCATTTGTCCTCTTTTACTGCATTAACTTTATGTTCAGCATTGTCTATTTCTGAGGGCTGCACATTTTCTGTATCTTTTTTGATATCGTCACATGACACCATTCCTACAAAAAATGTCTCACTTACATCAGTGTCCTCAATCACATTAACTCGTTGCCCTTTCGTCGTTTTTACTTTTGAAAAGCATTGTTTGGCAAAGTGATTCTTTCCATTACACGTTGTGCACATTTTTCCAAACGCTGGGCATTGTCTTAACTGGTGTTTGTAACCACAGCGTTTACAATTAAAAATTTCATCCTCCGATTGCTTTTCATTTCTGTTCTGCCCACGTTTCTTCCCCTTGTAGGACACAGCACCGACAGCAGCATTATCACTCATTACATTCGCATCATTATTGATTTCACTGAAAGTCTTCGCGTGATTTCGAGCTAGCTCGCTGGCTTTGCATATTTTCACTGCATTTTCCAAATTTAGTTCGGTTTCTCTCAACAGACGTTCCCTGACTTTTTTTTATCATGAATGCCAAACACAATCTGGTCACGAATCATGGATGCTTTGAGCACAGAGAAATTACATGTCGGTGCTTTCAGTTTCAGATCAGTTATAAAGCTAACAAAAGTCTCATTTTGTTGCTGTGTCCGAGAACGGAAGATGTACCTTTCATACGTCTCATTCTTTTTGGGAGAGCAACGTGCATCAAATTTTTTTAGCAGATCTTCTAATTTTTCTCTGTTCTCCTCTGGATTAAATACAAATGTATTAAATACCTCTATCACCTGTGGGCCTGCAACCGTAAGCAGCAACGCTATCTTCATAGCGTCTGGCTTCGTACCGAATCCGATGGCTGCAATGTAGAGTTCGAATTGTTGTTTAAAAATCCGCCAATTGTAGTCGACATTTCCCTCGAGATTCAAACCTCCTGGTGGCTTCAAATTCTCCATGTCGCTTTTCACAATTTTCAGCAGATCTTCACCACCCTGGTACCATGTTATGTTCATTAATAACTAGACATTCTTATTATGAACACAGCTAGCTTCTAGCTAGTTATTTATTCAGTATCTGTAGAGGCTTCCATGTGTGCTCCTGTGTGCAGGCTGCCATCTTGACTGTTGCCTTCTGGGTAGCCTAGTGCCTCATGGGTAATGTAGTCTTAAACATACAGCTATATACAGCTCTACACAGCTCCACCTAGTGTCCACTATAGAATGACATGCTATTGTTCACTACAGTAGGCACAACGGTGCCGCCGCTGACCGCCCGAGGGAGAAGAGGAGAACCCATCGTGACGAAACGACGACGGCAGCGGAAGGGAGAAGGTGTGTCTCAGTAGCAGACCCAGCACCGCGCCCCTGAAGACCACATGACGATGGGGTACCTGGAAGGACCAAAGGGCAGACTTCAAAACTCGCACTCGTTAACAGTTGGCTTTATTTTGGATTGGTGAGCATGAATTTTGGCCCCTCATAGCTTAATCTAGTTAGGTATAAGGGGTGGGATAAGGATAAGGGGATTGTTAAGATAGTTTGTTTTCCCTCGATGTGCCGTGTGTTCCCCATTCCCTGTATAAGTATAGTTATTTGTATTTGCCTGTAACTCTATACTAGTAACTTCTCATAAGATTATGTTGATTGCTATTTTCAATAAAATCTTGGTTTTCTTACATCCAAACCACCTGTCTACTCGAGTCCTTTCTGTATCGCCGCCTGTACTTAAGTCCGGTGTGTAGAACCCAGGGGCGTGGGAGTGATTTGAACCGCTCACAAACAGTCAGGGGCATAACTGACTGGGCGCACACGCCAACCCCACCACCCCCTACATAGCCATTACAGAAACATGGCTGCAGGATGACATAGATTGGGACCTGAATATTGAAGCATACATGACATTTAGGAAGGACAGGAAGGTGGGAAAAGGTGGAGGGGTGGCTCTGTTAATTAATGATGGTATTAGCACAATAGAGAGGGATGACCTAAGTTCAGGAAACCAGGATGTAGAAGCGGTTTGGGTAGAGATGAGAAATAATAAAGGCAAGAAGTCACTTGTGGGATTGGTGTACAGGCCCCCTAACAGTAACCACATGGTAGGATGGAGTATAAAGGAAGAAATAATGGGAGCTTGTCAGAAGGGTACGGCAAAAATCATGGGGGATTTTAATCTGCATATGGACTGGAAAAATCAGATGGGCAAAGGTAGCCTAGATGAGGAGTTCATGGAATGTTTTCATGATAGTTTCTTACAACAGCACATTCTGGAGCCAACCAGAGAGCAGGCTATACTAGACCTGGTATTGTGCAACGAGATAGGATAAATTAATGACCTCATAGTGAAGGCGCCCCTAGGAAGCAGCGATCATAATATGATTGAATTTTACATTCAGTTTGAGAAAGAGAAGAGTGGGTCCAAGACTAGTATTTTAAACTTAAATAAGGGCAATTATGAGGGCATGAAAGCAGGGCTAGCTAAAGTGAACTGGCAAATTAGGCTAAGGGATAGGTCAATAGAGTTGCAGTGGCAGACATTTAAGGGGATATTTCAAAATACACAGAATATATACATTCCAACAAGAAAGAAAAATTCCAAGGGGAGGACCCACCATCTGTGGTTAACTAAAAAAGTTAAAGACAGTATTAAACTTAAAGAAAAAGCATATAATTGCGCAAAGATGGGTGGCAGGTCAGAAGATTAGACAGAATATAAAAAACAGCAAAGAATGACTAAAAGATCAATAAGGAGAGAAAAATTAGAGTATGAGAGAAAGCTAGCTAGAAATATAAAAACAGATAGTATGAGTTTCTATAGATATTTTAAAAAGAAAAGAGTTAAAAAAGTGGGCGTTGGTCCTATAAAAAATGAGTCTGGGGAATTAATAATGGAAAATAAGGAGATGGCAGTTGAATTGAACAGGTATTTTGCACTGGTCTTCACTATAGAGGATACAAGTAACATCCCAGAAATAGCTGTAAATCAGGAAATGGAAGGGAGGGAGGAACTCAAGAAAATTATAATCACCAGGGAAGTGGTACTGAGCAAATTGTTGGAGCTGTGGGCTGACAAGTCCCCAGGTCCTGATGGACTTCATCCTAGGGTCTTAAAAGAAGTGGCTTTAATTTTCCAAAATTCCCTAGATTCGAGGAAGGTTCCATTAGATTGGAAAATAGTGAATGTAACTCCTTTATTCAAAAAGGGAGGGAGACAGAAAGCAGGAAACTACAGGCCAGTTAGCTTAACATGTGTCCTAGGGAAGATGTTAGAAGCTATTATTAAAGACATTATAGCTTAGAAAAGCTCAAAGTAATCAGGCAGAGTCAACATGGTTTTGTGAAAAGGAAATCATGTTTAACCAATTTATTGGAGTTCTTTGAGGAAGGAACATGTGCTGTGGATAAAGGGGAACCGGTGGATGTACTGTACTTAGATTTCCAGAAGGCATTTGATAAAATGCCACATCAAAGGTTATTGTGGAAAATAAAAGCTCATGATATAGGGCGTAACATATTGGCATGGATAGAAGATTGGCTAGCTAACAGGAAACAGAGAGTAGGCATAAATGGGTCATTTTCTGATTGGCAAGATGTAACTAGTGGTGTGCCACAGGAATCAGTGCTGGAGCCTCAACTTTTTACAATTTATATAAATGACTTGGATGAAGGGACTAAAGGTATGGTTGCTAAATTTGCTGATGACACAAAGATAGGTAGGAAAGTAAATTCTGAAGAGGACATAAGGAGGCTACAAATGGATATAGATAGGTTAAGTGAGTGGGCAAAGATCTGGCAAATGGAGTATAATGTGGGAAAATGTGAAGTTGTCCATTTTGGCAGGAAGAATAAAAAAGAAGCATATTATCTAAATGGTGAGAGATTGCAGAGCTCTGAGATGCAGAGGGATCTGGGTGTCCTAGTGCATGAATTGAAAAAGGTTACTATGCAGGTACAGCAAGTAATTAGGAAAGCCAATAGAATGTTATTGTTTATTGCGAGGGGAATTGAATACAAAAGTAGGGAGGTTATGCTTCAGTTATACAGGGCATTGATGAGACCACATCTGGAGTACTGTGTACAGTATTGGTCTCCTTATTTAAGGAAGGATGTAAATGCATTAGAAGCAGTTCAGAGAAGGTTTATTAGACTAATACCTGGAATGGGTAGGTTATCTTATGAGGAAAGGTTGGACAGGCTAGGCTTGTATCCACTGGAGTTTAGAAGAATAAGAGGTGACTTGATTGAAACATATAAGATCCTGAGGGGTCTGGACAGGGTGGATATGGAGAGGATGTTTCCTCTTGTGGGAGAATCTAGAACTAGGGGTCACTGTTTAAAAATAAGGGGTCACCCATTTAAGACAGAGAGGAGGAGAAATTTTTTCTCACAGAGGGTCGTGAGTCTTTGGAACTCTCTTCCTCAGAGGGTGGTGGAAGCAGAGTCTTTGAATATTTTTAAGGCAGTGGTAGATGGATTCTTGGTAAGCAAGAGGGTGAAAAGTTATCAGGGGTAGGTGGGAATGTGGAGCAATCAGATCAGCCATGATCTTATTGAATGGCGGAGCAGGCTCGAAGTGCTCCTAATTCATATGTTCGTATGTATGCCCACCTCCAGTTTTATGCCAGCTCCCTCAACGTGAACTCATAGCTTATGGTGAGGATGGGAAGAAAAGCAAACTAAAGGTGGTGGCACTGTGGGAAATTTAAACTTCACCAGTTTAACATTAATACCTAGATGTGGCAGAATTAACATGACGTTGGCAAATCAATCTGTCTGTCTATCTATCTATCTATCTATCTATCTATCTATCTATCTATCTATCTATCTATCTATCTATCTATCTATCTATCTATCTATCTATCTATCTATCTATCTATCTATCTATCTATCTATCTATCTATCTATCTATCTATCTATCTATCTATCTATATAAAAGGATATGTCTGTCTGTCTCTCTGTCCGGCTATACAATCAAAAGTTATAGAGCGTACCTACACATATGTTATATCAAAAGAAAGCTCATCATTAGGGGACTCTTGTAGCTGTATTTACGTTTTGCTCGGACAAAAATTGTGCCGACGGTCGGACAAAAATTGTGCTGACGGCATCCAAAAAACATTCAAAATTCCTCTCATTATCCGCTCATTTGCATCGAGTGGGGGCGGGTTCATTGTGTGTGCGGGCGGGCCATCCTACAGTTGAGTGACGTGATGATTGACCAATCCTACAGTTCAGTGACCTGATGGTTGACCAATCGGTGCGTGTGTGGGCGGGCCTTATCATTCTGAACCGAGGTGAGTGGCCACCATCTTGATTCCAAACTGTTCATTTCTTTTTCCCACTTTCTGCGTGTTTCTTTTCAAATCTACATTTCCAGCAAAAAAAAAGTTGCTTTTAAAACACAGATTGTTTTTAAAAAAAGTTAATTAATTTGTAAATCTTTTCTCTAACATCTAGAAATTTCCTACCTTTCACCGTTTTTCCAGGCCTGTAAGCCTGGGCCTCTGTTGCCCAGCCACGCCCAAGCTAGGCACCTCCCGTCGCGCTCAACAAGCGGCTCGTGATCGCCGCCATCTTTGTGAAGGCTGGAGGGGGCGGGCCTGAGCCGAGCATCGCCATCTTAGTAAAGGCGGGTGGGGCAGGAGCCAGCGCGCGTGACTTGAGTCCGGCCGTGTCTCACGTGGTAGGTTGCACGGCGGCGTCTCTCTCCCTGCTCTTGAAGCCGGCTCGGGCAGGGGGCGGGGCTCGGGAAATTGGGGTTCGGCAGATCGGGGCTCGGGGGGGGGGCGAGCCTCGGGAGATCGGGGGGGCGAGCCTCGGGAGATCGGGGGGGGGCCAGGGCTCGGGAGATCGGGGCTCTGGAGATCGGGGGCGGGGCTCGGGAGGGCGGGGGGCGGGGCTCAGGAGATCGGGCCTCGGGAGATCTGGGCTCGGGAGATCGGGGGGGCGGGGCTCGGGAGATCGGGCCTCAGGAGATCGGGCCTCGGGAGGACGGGGGCGGGGCTCCGGAGATCGGGGCTCAGGAGATCGGGGGGCGGGGCTCGGGAGATCGGGGGCGGGGCGTGGCTAGGGGAGGCGCGGGGCGGAGCTCGGGGAGGCAGGGGGCGGGGCTCGGGGCTCGGGGCTCGGACAGACGGGGCGCTCCCCTCCCCCCCTCTCCCCCTCCCCCTTCTTCCCCCCTCCCCCTTCTTCCCCCTCCCCCTCCCCCTCTCCCCCTTCTTCCCCCCTCCCCCTTCTTCATGCCCCTTCTTGCCCCCTCCCCCTTCTTCCCCCCTTCTCCCCCCCTTCTTCCACCCCCCTTCTTCCCCCCTCCCCCCTTATTCCCCCCCTTCTTCCCCCCCCTTCTTCCCCCCTCCCCCTTCTTCCCCCCTTCTTCCCCCCTCCCCCTTCTTCCCCCCCTTCTTCCACCCCCCTTCTCCCCCCTCCCCCCTTATTCCCCCCCTTCTCCCCACCTTCCCCCCTCCCCCTTCTTCCCCCCTCCCCCTTCTTCCCCCTCCCCCTTCTTCCCCCCTCCCCCTTCTTCTTCCCCCCCTCCCCCTTCTTCGCCCCCCTCCTTCCCCCCTCCCCCTGCATACAGTTTTGGTGTCCATACTTAAGAAAAGACATACTTGCTCTCGAGTCAGTACAAAGAAGGTTCACTTGGTTAATCCCAGGGATGAGGGGATGGACATATAAGGAGAGGTTGAGTAGATTGGGACTCTACTCATTGGAGTTCAGAAGAATGAGAGGCGATCATATTGAAACATATAAGATTGTGAAGGGGTTGGATCAGGTGGATGCGGGGAGGATGTTCCCGATGATGGGTGAAACTAGAACTAGGGGGCATAGTCTTAGAATAAGGGGCTGCTCTTTCAAAACTGAGATGAGGAGGAACTACTTCACTCAGAGGGTGGTAGGTCCATGGAATATGCTGCCCCAAAAAGCTGTAGAAGCTGCATCATTACATAAATTTAAAACAGAAATAGACAGTTTCCTAGAAGTAAAGGGAATAAAGGGTTATGGGGAGTGGGCAGGAATTTGGACATGAGTCGAGGTTCGGATCGGTCATGGCCCTGTGGGTAGCGGAGCGGGCCCAGGGGCCGTGTAGCCTGATCCTGCTCCTATTTCGTGTGTCTAATTCTGTTAGATTCAAGAGATGGTTCTGTGATAGTAGATTGGCGGTTAGGATCGGATCAGCCATGATCTTATTGAATGGCGGAGCAGGCTCGAGGGGCCGATTGGCCTACTCCTGCTCCTATTTCTTATGTTCTTATGTTCTTATTCCCCCCTCCTTCCCTCCCACTTTCCTCCTCCCTCCCCCCTCCCCCTTTCCTCCCCACCTCCCCCTTTCCTCCCCACCTCCCCCTTTCCTCCCCCCCTCCCCACCTCCCCCTTTCCTCCCCCCTCCCCTTTCCTCCCCCCTCCCCCTCTCCTCCCCTCCCCCTTTCCTCCACCTCCCCCTTTCCTCCCCCTCCCCCTTTCCTCCCCCCCTCCCCTCCCCCTTTCCTCCCCCTCCCCCTTTCCTCCCCCTCCCCTCCCCCTCCCCCTTTCCTCCACCCCTCCCCCTCCCCCTTTCCTCCCCCCTCCCCCTCCCCCCCTTTCCTCCCCCCTCCCCCTTTCCTCCCCTCCCCCTTTCCTCCCCCCTCCCCTCCCCCTTTCCTCCCCCCTCCCCCTTTCCTCCTCATCCCCCCTCCCCCTCCCCTCCCACCTCCCCCTCCCCCCTCCCTGTCCCCTCCACCCCCTCCCCTCCCCCCTCCCCCTCCCCTTTCCTCGCCCCCTCCCCCTTTCCTCCCCCCCTCCCCCTTTCCTCCCCCTCCCCCTTTCCTCCCCTCTCCCACTTTCCTCCCCCTCCTCCTTTCCTCCCCCCTCCCCTCCCCCTTTCCTCCACCCCTCCCCTCCCCCTTTCCTCCCCCTCCCCCTCCCCCCCTTTCCTCCCCCCTCCCCCTTTCCTCCCCTCCCCCTTTCCTCCCCCTTCCCCCTCCCCCTTTCCTCCCCCCTCCCCCTCCCCCTTTCCTCCTCATCCCCCCTCCCCCTCCCCTCCCGCCTCCCCCTCCCCCTCCCTGTCCCCTCCACCCCCTCCCCTCCCCCTCCCCCCTCCCCCTCCCCTTCCCCTCCCCCTCCCCCTCCCCTTTCCTCGCCCCCTCCCCCTTTCCTCCCCCCGCCCCCTTTCCTCCCCCCCTCCCCCCTCCCCCCTCCCCCTTTCCTCCCCCCTCCCCCTTTCCTCCCCCCTCCCACTTTCCTCCCCCCTCCCCCTTTCCTCCCCCTCCCCCTTTCCTTCCCCTCCTCCCCCTTTCCTTCCCCTCCCCCTTTCCTCCCCTCCCCCTGTCCTCCCCCTTTCCTCCCCCCTCCCCTTTCCTCCCCCCTCCTCCTTTCCTCCCCCCCTCCCCTCCCCCCGCCCCTTGCCTCCCCTCCTCCCCTCCCCCACCCCTCCCCCTTTCCTCCCCCTCTCCTCCCCATCTCCCCTCCCCCTTTCCTCCCCCTCCCCTCCCCCTTTCCTCCCCCCTCCCCTCCCCCTTTCCTCCCCCTCCCCTCCCCCTTTCCTGCCCCCTCCCCTCTCAATCTCTCTCTTCCCCCCAGTCGCTCTCTCTCTTCCACCCAGTCTCTTGCTCGCTCTCTTCCCCCCAGTCTCTCGCTCTCTCTCTTCCCCCCAGTCACTCTATCTCTTCCCCCCAGTCACTCTCTCTCTTCCCCCCAGTCGCTCTCTCTCTCTCTTCCAACAACAACATGCCCTCAAAAGACCCTCGGCACCACCGGGCACTTCAGCAAGTATATAATAAAAGGATCGTGGTGTCTGTCTGTCCGCGCATCACTCAAAGGTTATAGAGCGTACCTACACATATGTTATATCAAAAGAAAGCTTGCGATTAGGGGAGTGTCCTAGGCATATTTACTTTTAAAAAAACGTACAAAATCCGCTAATTAGCGGTTGACCAATCAAGGGAGTGTCATAGGCGTATTTGACCAATCAGGGGAGTGTCATAGGCGTATTTACTTTTAAAAAACGTTCAAAAAACGTACAAAATAGCGGTTGACCAATCCTACCGCTCATTAGCTTTGAGTGACCTGATGGTTGACCAATTGGGGGGCGTTTCATGGCATTTGTGGGCGGGGCCTAATCCTTCAAACTGCCGAGTGGGAGCTGAGCTGAGGTGAGTGGTGGCCATTAAAGACCGGCCGGGCTTGAAGCTAAAAAAATGGTAATGGAGGGGAGGAAATTGTTGATTCATTAGTATTGATTCAGGAATTTCTGAACAGAGAACCACGCGGCCCGAGAGACAGCGAGCAGGGGAGCAGCGGCGAGGGCTCCGGCTCAGCGGATCGGGCACTCATCAGGGGTCGGCCCGCAATGCATCGTCCGGAGGGGCGGCGGCTCTCTCTCTCCTTCCCCCCTCTCTCTCTCTCTCCTTCCCTCCCTCTCTCTCTCTCTCTCTCTCTCCTTCCCACTCTCTCTCTCCTCCCCCCTCTGTCTCTCTCTCTCTCTCTCTCCTTCCCCCCTCTCTCTCTCTCCTTCCCCATCTCTCTCTCTCTCTCTCCTTCCCCCTCTCTCTCGCTCCTTCCCCATCTCTCTCTCTCTTTCTCCTTCCTTCTCTCTCTCTCCTTCCCCCGCTCTCTCTCTCTCTCCCCTTCCCCCCTCTCCCTCTCTCTCCTTCCCCCTCTCTCTCTCTCTCTCCTTCCCTCTATCTCTCTCTCTCTCCTTCCCTCTCTCTCTCCTTCCCTCTCTCTTTCTCCCTCCCCTTCCCTCTCTCCTTCCCACTCTCTCTCTCTCCTTCCCACCCTCTCTCTCTCCTTCCCACCCTCTCTCTCTCCTTTCCACTCTCTCTCTCTCCTTCCCTCTCTCTCTCTCTCCTTCCCCCTCTCTCTCTCTCTCATTCCCCCCTCTCTCTCTCTCCTTCCCCCTCTCTCTCTTTTTTCTCTCTCTCTCTCCTTCCCCCTCTCTCTCTCTCTCCTTCCCTCTCTCAATTCAATTCAATTTCAATTCAATTCAATTCAAATGCTTTATTGGCATGAAAGTTTACAGAGAACCATATTGCCAAAGCTTACACAACAAAAAAGTACAGTTTTCCAACATTCTGTAGGTGTCAAACAATTTTGACCCTTGTTGGGTACATACAATATTACTTTTAAACAATATTAATTTAAACAGTTTTTGTACATCATTGGGTACATTCAGTATTAATTTTTTTTAAACAGTCCTCAGGTTGTGACATGTTGTTACATATTTGGCACCAAGGTATGGTCTGTCTCCCTCACCCAGGACTAATCTTAATTTTGACAGGTCATCCAAATCCTTGAAATCTGGGGTTGTTTGGCTGAGCTTGTTAAATAATATGTTTCTTGATGTGTTGAATTTTTCGCATTTTAGGAGAAAATGCATTTCTGTTTCAACCTCGCCGGTCAGACATTGATCGCATATTCTAATCTCTCTAGGCTGCCAGGATTTCTTGTATCTCCCTTTTTCAATTGCCAGTTGGTGGTCACTTAGTCTGTACCTGGTGAGGGTCTGTCTCTGTTTTGTGTCTCTGATGGTCGAGAGATAGTCTGCCAGTTTATATTCTCTTTTTAGGGCCCGGTAACATTCTAATCTGCTTTGGCTTTTGGTTATTTTGTTCCAATGTTCCAGGTAGGTTTCTTTGCATTGTTTAATGATTTGGTTCACTGTGTTGGTCTGGGACTGGTCAGGGTCCGGCTGAGTAGGAGTACTTAGTTTCAGTAGCAGCTGACTCAGGGGACTCTTTTCTGGGTTTAGCTCTTGGGTCTGGAAGGCTTTAAAATGAAGGGTGTCTGGGGAGCTAGTTTTGAGGTGATTTAGGAATTTTAGTGCTCGTTTTTGGATGTTTATTATCAGTGGGTATCTGCCTAGTTCGGCTCTGCATGCATTTCTTGGTGTTTTCCTTTGGGTGCGAAGGATGCTTCGGCAAAATTCTGCATGTAGGGCTTCTATTGTGTGTTTTTCCCATTTAGTGTAGCTATGGTGATTTAGCGGGCCCCATACTTCACTACCGTACAGCGCAATGGGCAGGATTACGCTGTCAAATATTTTGAGCCAGATTTTGATTGGGATTTGGATGTTGTAGAATTTTCTTTTTATTGCATATAGGGCTCTTCGGGCTTTTCCTTTTAGTGCATTCACTGCTATGCTGAAGCTCCCTGATGCTGTAATGGTTAGACCAAGGTAAGTGTAGCTCATAGTGTGTCCTATGATGGTATCACTGAGAGTAAACTGGTATTTGTTTTCCTGACACCTGGGCCTTTTTTGAAAAATCATGATGTTGGTTTTCTTTAGATTTACTGTTAGAGCCCAGTTTTGGCAGTATTTGTCGAGTAGGTCTAGTTGTTGCTGTAATCCCTGTTCTGTGGGAGACAGCAGAACCAGGTCGTCCGCATAGAACAGGGATTTCACTTCTCCATCCAGGAGACAGAGACCCGGTGACTCGCTTTGCTCCAGCATGTCTGCTAATTCATTTATGTATATGTTGAACAGGGTCGGGCTCAAATTGCAGCCCTGCCGGACGCCTCTTCTCTGGGTGAAGAAACCGGTGCGTTTGTCTCCAATTTTGACCCCGCATTTATTTTTCAGATACATCGATTTAATAAGGTCATAGACTTTGCCCCCTATTCCGCACTGAAGAAGTTTATAATAGAGCCCTTCGTGCCAGATAGAGTCAAAGGCTTTCTTGAAGTCAATGAAACAAGTGAATATTTTCCCATTTTTTGTTTGGTGTATATGTTTTTCAATGAGAGTGTGAAGGGTATAGATATGGTCGGTGGTGCGGTGTTTTGGGAGAAAGCCTATTTGATTTTTTCTCAGGATATTATGTTTGTTAAGAAAATCCAGTAATCTACTATTTAGAATACTGCAGAATAATTTCCCTAGACAACTGTTGACACAGATGCCGCGGTAGTTATTTGGGTCTGATTTGTTTCCACTTTTATATATGGGAGAGATGAGACCTTGGCACCAGATATCGGGAAAACAGCCTGAACGTAATATGATGTTGAATAACTTGAGTACCGCACCCCGCATCTCCATATTGCTGAACTTGAGCATTTCATTTTTGATGTTGTTTGGACCACAGGCTTTCTTTAGGTGGAGAGATTTTGTTTTTGTGGCCAGTTCTTTCCATGTGATTGGGGAGTCTAGAGGGTTTTGGTTGTCTTTAATTGTTGCTTCTAATGTGTGGAGTTTTTCTGTGACATGATGTTGACTTGGGTTTGTTTCGTTTATTGGGATGTCTTTGTAGAGGTTTTCAAAATGTGTTCTCCAGATGTCGCCATCTTGGATTGGTAATGCTTGCAATTGTGTTGTACTCAGGTTATTCCACATTTCCCAGAATTGATTTGGATTAGAGGAGTTTTCAATTTCTTCGAGTATTTTGTGGGTATAATTTTGTGTTTTGTTTCTAATGGTGTGTTTATATCTTTTGAGGGTCTCATTGTATCTAATACGTAGGAACGGGAGGGCAAATTATTATTTAAATGGCAATAGATTGGGAGAGGGGGAAGTACAGAGAGACCTGGGTGTTCTTGTACACCAGTCACTGAAGGCGAGCATGCAGGTGCAACAGGCGGTCAAGAAGGCAAACGGTATGCTGGCCTTCATAGCAAAAGGGTTAGAATACAGGAACAGGGATACCTTGCTGCAGCTGTACAGGGCACTGGTGAGACCACACCTCGAGTACTGTGTACAGTTTTGGTCGCCTCATCTGAGGAAGGATGTTCTTGCCATGGAGGGGGTGCAGCGGCGATTCACCAGGCTGATACCAGGAATGGCGGGAATGACCTATGAGGAGAGACTATGTAGTTTAGGGATGTACACACTGGAGTTTAGAAGATTGAGAGGGGACCTCATAGAAGTGTATAAAATTCTGACAGGTCTAGACAGACTGGATGCAGAAGGAATGTTTCCCTTGGCGGGTGAAAACAGAACTAGAGGACATAATTTAAGGATAAGGGCTAAACCATTTAGGACAGAGATGAGGGGGAATTTCTTCACTCAGAGAGTGGTGAACCTGTGGAACTCATTGCCACAGAGGGCAGTGTACGCCAGCTCATTAAATATATTTAAGAGGGAATTAGATATATTTCTACGGGCAAAAGGGGTTAAGGGTTACGGAGAGAAGGCGGGGACGGGATACTGAATTAAAGGATCAGCCATGATCTCATCGAATGGCGGAGCAGGCACGAAGGGCCGAATGGCCTACTCCTGCTCCTATCTTCTATGTATCTATGTATCTATGTAGGTCTGGATTGTTTGGTTGGCGATGCTTTTGGTTTGATATTTTTCTCAGGTCTTTTCTGGCGTTTTTGCATTCGTGGTCAAACCATTTCTCATTTTTATTTTGTCTTTTGTAACGTTTCCTCTTCTGTTTCACAAGGTCGGCTTTTACAGCTGCCTCATGGAAGATCATATTTATATCCTCTATGGCCATGTTTACACCATCTCTGGTGATCTCATATAGATTTTCTTTAAATTTTGAAATTTTACTTGTGAGATCAGGTGAATTTAGTGCTGTGATGAATTTATCTCCACTGTCTGGGGCCCATCTGTATGTCTGGTTTATTTTATGTAGCTTACTGGGTTCCTTTTTTGTGTCTGTAGTTTGGGCAGAAAATTTAAGGTACACATTTATTTGGTTATGGTCTGAGAGGGGGGATTGCTGCCTGACAGTGAATGCGTTGATATCGCAGGGGTCCAGGTCAGTGATTGTATAATCCACCACACTAGACCCAAGAGTTGAGGAATATGTGAGTCTCCCTAAGGAGTCCCCTCTGAACCTACCGTTAACTATGTACAGGCCTAAGGCTCGGCAGAGTTGCACTACCTCCCTACCGCTTTTATTTATTTCACAATCGAGGTTGTTCCGATTTGCGATGGCTGGTGTGACATATAGAGGGGTCTGGCCAAACACATGGTTGTTGCCCTGTGGGTCTATGAAGTCAGGTTCACATCCGGTCCTTGCATTTAGGTCCCCACATATTAGCACCTTTCCTTGGGCCTGGAAATGGCTGATTTCCATGTGGAGAGTGTCAAATATCTCCTCTTCAAAATATGGCGATTCTATTGGAGGTATGTAGATCGCACATAAGTAAACATCGTTTTTTGCTATTCCTATATTTTTATCTAATTTTAGCCATACGTGTGATTTTCCCTGTTTTATCGGTGAGATGTGTTTGTTCAGTTCTCCTTTATACCACACCAGGATTCCCCCGGAGGTTCTGCCCTTGCGTGTCTTAGTGTTCTTTACTGAGGGCACAATGATTTCATGGTACATTGGAGGACAGTGGGTCGGCATGTCCTTTTGGCACCATGTTTCTGTTAACACAATTATATCTCTCTCCTTCCCTCTCTCTCTCCTTCCCCCCTCTCTCTCCTTCCCCCCCTCTCTCTCCTTCCCCCTCTCTCTTTTTTCTCTCTCTCTCTCCTTCCCCCTCTCTCTCTCTCTCCTTCCCTCTCTCTCTCTCTCCTTCCCTCTCTCTCTCTCTCCTTCTCTCTCTCACTCTCTCCTTCCCTCTCTCTCTTGCCCTCTCTCTGTCTCTCCTTCCCCTCTCTCTCTCTCTTGCCCTCGCTCTCTCTCTCCTTCCCCTCTCTCTCTCTCTCTCCTTCCCCCTCTCTCTCTCTCTCCTTCCCCCTCTCTCTCTCTCTCCTTCCCCCCCTCTCTCTTTTTTCTCTTTCTCTCTCCTTCCCTCTCTCTCTCTCTCTCCTTCCCCCCTCTCTCTCTCTCTCTCTCTCCTTCCCCCCCTCTCTCTCTCTCTCTCTCCTTCCCCCCTCTCTCTCCTTCCCCCTCTCTCTCCTTCCCCCTCTCTCTCTCTCTCCCTCTCTCCTTCCCTCTCTCTCTATTTTCTCTCTCCTTCCCTCTCTCTCTCTCCCTCCCCTTCCCTCTCTCCTTCCCACTCTCTCTCTCTCCTTCCCCCCTCTCTCTCTCTCCTTCCCCCTCTCTCTCTCCTTCCCTCTCTCTCTCTCTTTTTTCTCTCTCTCCTTCCCTCTCTCTCTCTCTCCTTCCTTCTCTCTCTCTCCTTCCCTCTCTCTCTCTCTCTCCTTCCCTCTCTCTCTCTCTCCTTCCCCCTCTCTCTCTCTCTCCTTCCCCCCCCTCTCTCTCTCTCTCCTTCCCCCCCCCTCTCTCTCTCCTTCCCCCCTCTCTCTCTCATTTTTCTCTCTCTCTCTCCTTCCCCCTCTCTCTCCTTCCCTCTCTCTCTCTCTCCTTCCCTCTCTCTCTCTCCTTCCCTCTCTCCTTCCCCCTCTCTCTTTCCCTCTCTCTCTCTCTTTCCCTCTCGCTCTCTCTCTCTCCTCCCCCCTCTCTCTCTCTCTCTCTCTCTCCTTCCCCCTCTCTCTCTCTCCTTCCCCCACACAGACAGACAGACAGATGGTCAGACTCATTGATATATATAGATAAAAATTATTTCTACTTTTTTCATAACAACATGCCCTCAAAAAACCTTCGGCACCGCTGGGCACTCCAGCTAGTATATTATAAGTGCAATGGGCACTTTAATAACTAAACTGCCAGTTTACCAGATCAGAGCTGTGAAACCGACAAAGCCTTATTCCACCCCTTCTTCCAAATTTTTTTATTTCTTTTGAATGAGTACAATACTTTGAGAAGATCTGAGAAGATGTACGGAAGCTTAATAGCCAATAATGCTTCTAAACCCTAAGCATATAACACTTTGGCCTAGAAATTGGGTATAGCCCTGCTTGAGGCGTTAGAACTGGCGCTGCGCAAAGTTTATAGCCAGACGAAACTTATCGCCGCCTGGCGCGATATTGGGTTGCATCGCCCCCAAAGGTGATTGAGGCGCGAATTCAGACGTTGCACGGGCCTCCTAAGGCGCAAAACTTCTGGCGCTACCCAATATCGGCGCGGACGGGCGCAGCGCAGGTGATCTCAATTACCGATAACCACGAGACTTCCAGGCGCCGGCCAGCTCTTAAAGGGGTGGGTCAGTCAGCCTTAGCTTCATCGCCCTGTAGGCCTCAGAATCGGCGCACACCCTTCTCTGGCGCAAAAAACTTGGTCAAGATGGAGAAGGTGAGACAGAGAGCAGAGCGCTTCAGCACTGAGGCTCTGGAGCAGTTGGTGGCCGCAGTGGAGCGCCGTCGAGATGTTCTCTATCCTGACAATGGCAGGAGGCCGAATCAAAAGGACTACCGCCGAGCTTGGAGGGATGTTTGTCAGAGGGTCAACTCCAGCAGCATGGCGACCAGGAGCCCTGTTCAGTGCAGGAAGAAATTCAACGGCCTCACTCGGGTCGTTAGGGTGAGTGGTGTTTATGCAAACTTCTGATTCCCTCCATCTGCACCTGACTTCATGGCTACAGGGTGCGCGATGCCCCAATGGCCATGTGTCAGCAAGCACCCATGGCCCTTTCTGGGCACACACATGCACATTTGACTCAAGGCGTCATGTAAGGGCTCTTGCACCGTGGGGGGCATGAGATGATCACTCAGGGCATCATGTAAGGGCTCTTGCACCATGGGGGGCATGAGATGATCACTCAGGGCATCATGTAAGGGCTCTTGCACCATGGGGGGCATGAGATGATCACTCAGGGCATCATGTAACAGAACTTCCCCTTCTTTCCCCTGCAGTCCACTTGGCGATGATTCGCAAGGACCAGCTTTGAACCGGTGGAGGACCTCCACAAGTGGTCACTCTGACGGATCTCGAGGAGAGAGTGCATCAGATTCTTGGAGGACGTCTGAGTGGTCCTGTTACCACTGCAGCTGCCGACCCCATTGTCGACAGCGATGGTAAGGATCTCACCTTTTTCAACTGTCTCCTTCCACTTGTCCCCCCGCCAGCATGCTTTCTCACTATGGAGCCTTGTCATAGCCTTGCCGCAATCTGGCATGCCTTGCTGCCAACCTGTCCTTTTGCTAAAGCCACTCTTCCACCTCCCTGTTCTCAGATGCTGCATCACCAGCTCGGGATCAGGGCCCTGAAGCTGCCAGTGCCAGTGCCTCCGGAGGCAAGGATCAGGAGGAAGCCGCACCATCCGTTCCAGCCGCAGGGGAGCCAACACATCTGCAGACTGGGGATAGTAGCTCCCTGGAGGGGAGGGGGGATGCTCTCATGAGGAGCCAGTTGCTGGAACAAGCGGCCTGCATCAACGCAAGGGGGGTAGGCAAGTTCGGGCATCGGCTCCCCGGAGGGCGAGGCAGGGAGCGATGACTGCTGCACAGAGTGCAGAGGAGGTGTGTAGCCTGGCTGAAATGAGCACCCAGGCCCGGCTCAGGCACACTGAGCTTATGGCTGCAGTGGGGAGGATGCCTCAGTCGATAGAAACACTGGCAAAGAGTGTGTTGGACTTTGGCGCTGCAATGGAGAGGACTGCCCAGGGCTTCGGGGCAGCAATGGAGAGGACTGCCCAGGGCTTTGGGGCAGCAATGGAGAGGACTGCCCAGGGCTTCGGGGCAGCAATGGAGAGGACTGTCCAGGGCTTTGAGGCCGCGATGGAAAGGTCTGTCCAGGGCTTGTCCGAGGCAGTGGAACGGACTGCTCCGGCCTTGTCCAAAACAATGGAGAGAACTGTCCAGGGCTTCTCCGAAGCACTGGCACCTGCCACACAGGTCCTTACTGCTGCCACGCAGTCACTTGCTGGCCTCGTCCACACCCAGATTGAGGCAACGCGAACTCTCACTGCTGCCACCCTACCTGCATCAGCTAGGATCACCCCGGGCCCTTCCAGTACCACACGAGGCCAGGAATCAGTGGAGCAGTCGCTTGTGGCGGTGGAGCCGAGCTGGTCCCCTCCGAGAGCCAGTGTGTCGTCCGACCATGGTGCAGGTGTCCTCTCTCGGCAGGTGACCATTGCTCATGCCACCGCTGGAACGTTTGCAGTGCAGCTGCCACCACCTGCAGTGCACACTGCTTCCAGCCATGGCCAGATCAAGCAGCCAGCCTCCTCACCCTCCAAGACCAGAGGTCGTCCAGGCCGTCCATCAGGGGCTTCTGCGATTCCAGACAGTCACCAGGCGTCCCCCAGCCTTGACCCCGCCACTGGGGTTCAATTATGTAGGAGCAGCAGGGAGGGAAGGGGCCGACTGCGAAAGAGAAGTCGGTCTCCATCAAGGGGCCAGCAGTAGAGGGAGTTGCTGAGACGTTTCTTCCTCCAAATTCAAGGACGCCCTCACCTGTTGTGATTGTTTGTGATGGTTTGTTTAGTTTTGCAGCTTTGCCAGAGAGTTGACTGTTATTTTGTTAGTTATGGTTTCTGTTGACATGATGTTGTTATGCTGGAAGGAAGCACTTTTTGACAATAAAGAAAATGTTTTATTTACAATGGTACTCGTAACTATTTACACTCATGGTGGACTTCCTAGGCTTTGAACGATGCGAAGTGCGCAGGACGAATGACAGCCATCATTCTGTCAGAGGGGCCTAGAACCGAGTCCTTATGAGCCTCTGACGGACGGCCCTTCCACTTTCAGGAGCCCTCCCATCTTCCTCCTCCTCCTCCTCCTCCTCCTCGTCCACATGCTCCTCCTCCTCCTCCTCATCCGCCTGCTCTTCCTCCTCCTCCTCCTCCTCCTTGTCCGTCTGCTCTGCTGGACCTTGAGGGTCGGCTGGCATTGGCTGGGTGCGTCGAATGGCCAAGTTGTGGAACATGCAGCAGACGATGACGATGCGACCCACTTGCTCCGGCGAGTACTGCAGGGCTCCCCCCGAATGGTCCAGACAGCGGAAACGCTGTTTGAGCACACCAATAGTGTACTCCACAATGTTCCTGGTCGCCTGATGGCTGCTGTTGTAAAGCTCTTCTGCCAGGGTGGCGGGCAAATGGAGTGGGGTCATGAGCCATGGGCAGAGAGAATAGCCCTTGTCGCCCAGAAGCCAGCCTCGTGGGTGAGCCGGGCCCTCAAAAAGGTCAGAAACTGAGGTCTTCCGCAGGATGAACGCATCGTGGCTGCTCCCAGGGAATTGTGCGTTGACTGCCATTATCATCTGGTGGTGGTCACAGACCAGCTGGACATTGAGGGAGTGGAACCCCTTTCGGTTGCGGAACTCCTCTGGATTCTGCAATGACGCCCGCAAAGCCACGTGTGTGCAATCTATGGCCCCCTGCACCATGGGGAAGTCCGCAATAGCAGCGAAGCCCTGCGCGCGCTCCGTCTGCTTCTCCAGGGTCACGGGGAATGTGGTGTATGTGCCTTTAAGAGCCCCTGTGTACTGTAATGCCGGTAGTGGCCACTCGGGCTATATAAGCCTGTATAGTGTCTTGTATCTTTTAGTTCACCTCCAGACTGTGTTCAGTAAACACCTGTTAAACCAACTCCTGCATTCCGTGTCTCCATTAACACACGGATACAACAGTGGCGACAAATTGGAAACGGACTTACCTGCAATTCGGCAGCACCTCAAGGAGATCGATTCCTCAGACGAAAGGTGAAGAAAAAAAAAAGGAAAAAAACTGTGGTTTCACCAGCTAGCCGGGCTGGTGGCAGGTACTGCAATAATCCTTCCTGGGCGGCGGATTGGGGCTCGATCGGCTGGCTCTGCAGCGGGGCCTAGCAGCGAAGGCGGAGGCAAACAGAGACGGAGGGTGGAGCACTCGGGAGACAGCCAGCGCTGCAAAGCAGGTCAGCGTTCAGACCAAGCAGAGGGAGGGAAAAGTCCCAGAGAGTCCGACGGGAACGAGTCTCCAACTATTAAAAATATCTGTATAAATAAAAACCGCGGAGAACAGCGTTGTCAGCAGCGGCAGCGGCGGGAAAGCGTGGGAGGTGCCATTTTTTCTCGGCAGGGAAGAAAGGAAAGCGTGGTAGGCGCCATTTTTTTTCAGGATGCCTAAGACTGGCAATATTACTGCTTTCGATAGCGATGTAGAGGATTGGACCGCATATGTGGAAAGAGTGGAGGTATATTGCACAGCGAATGAAATAGAGGATGATAAAAAGGCATCGGTACTTCTAAATCTAATGGGCGCAAGGACATACGGGCTGTTACGAAACTTAATCACTCCAGCCAAACCGATGGACAAGAATTTTAAGGAGATTGTTGATACCCTACAGGAGCACTTAAACCCAACACCGCTGCTGATAGCAGAACGATTCAAATTCTTCAGGAGGAATCAGCACAAGAACGAAAGTAACGCTGATTGCCTCACCGAATTAAGGAAGCTGTCAAAGCACTGCCAATTCGGGGCAGGACTGGCAGATTCTCTTCGAGACAAATTCATCTGCGGTCTCCTAAGTGAAGGAGCACAGAAAAGACTACTTTCTGAGAAAGATTTAACACTGGACAAGTCTTTCAGTGTTGCTGTATCATATGAAGCAGCAGCAAGAGGAGCTGCAGAGATACAGCAAAAGCCACAGGACTTCGGCACCCATGAAATGACACAGGGTTTCGAGAGATGTTATCGCTGCGGCAGATCCACCCATGACCAGAGGGACTGCTGGTTCAAGGACAAAGCATGCAGGCAATGCGGAAAGATGGGACACATTGCACGTGTATGCCGAGCTGGAAACAAAAAATCCACTGACAGAAAAAAATCAATAAGGAAAAGTACAGAAAAGTACAAATGATGACGGATAGTAGCTCCGAAGACCAGAAGAGCGATAGCGACTCCGGAAACAAGAGACTAAGCTGTCTCAAATTATATAATGTAATTGCCAAAGAAGATTACCAGACCATTTGGGTTACCCTCACGATAGCGGGGTCCCCAGTTAAAATGGAGCTAGATACATGATCAGCTCTGACCGTCATAAGTCGACGGGATTATGAGCGGCTATTTCCGCATATACCTTTGAAAAACACATCCATTATCTTGAAAACATATACGGGGCAGAAAGTATACCCCAGAGGGAAAATAAGGGTGCCTGTTGTATACAACGGCAAGGAAATACAGAAGTTGTATTTATACGTTCTGCAAGATGGTGGTCCACCGCTGTTGGGACGTGAATGGATCAGGAAGATACGTTTAGACTGGCACTCCATTCAGGCACTGACAGTGACCAGTAAGAAAAAAAATTATGATGACGTCATACCTGAACGATTAAAAGACATCTTGGCCAACGCCAAAGAAGTGTTTCAACAGGAACTAGGAACCTTGAAAGGCGTCACCGCCTCAATAAAAGTGGAAGATGCGGCAATTCCCAAGTTTTTTAAGGCAAGGCCGGTGCCATACGCAATTCGTTCAGCAGTCGAGGCAGAACTGGAGAATTTGGAAAAGGCAGGCGTGTTATCCAAGATAGATTGGAGCGAGTGGGCAACACCCATCGTCCCGGTCATGAAGAAAACGTTGAATAATGATAAATCTGAAGAACAGAGAAAAATTCGCATCTGTGGGGACTTCAAGGTGACTGTAAACCCGGTCCTTCACACGGTACAGTATCCTCTTCCGAGGATAGAAGATATTTTCGCCTCACTATCCGGAGGGAAACGTTTCACCAAAATTGACTTGGCACAGGCATATCTACAGATGGAGGTTGAGGAGGCCTCTAAAAAGTATCTCACGATAAACACACACAAAGGCCTGTACCAGTACAATCAACTGGTTTTCGGAGTAGCATCAGCTCCAGCTATCTGGCAAAGAGCTATGGAGCAAGTCCTGCAAGGGATTCCGGGGACTCAATGCTACCTAGACGACATCCTTGTAACAGGAGAAAATGACAACGAGCACCTTGCCAATTTGGAGCAGGTGCTCACTAGGCTGAGAGAACAGGGCCTATGAGCAAATCGCCCCAAGTGCGAATTTTTCCAGAAACAAATATCATATTGTGGCCACATAATTAACGAAGAAGGGTTGCATAAGTCACCTGAAAAAATTGAAGCGGTCATAAAAGCCCCAGCACCTGAAAATGTCTCACAATTAAGGTCGTTCCTGGGATTGATAAATTACTATCATAAATTTTTACCGAACTTGTCAACTGTTCTGCACCCTCTTAACGAACTTCTACAAACGGGAGTAATTTGGAAATGGAGCGAAGACTGTAAACGTGCCTTCCATAAATGCAAAGGCTTGATCACGTCCAAGGAAGTTTTGGCTCATTACAACCCATCACTGCCAATCAGACTGGCGTGCGATGCATCCCCTTATGGCGTAGGAGCGGTATTATCGCATAGATTCCCTGATGGCTCGGAGCGGCTGATAGCTTTTGCGTCACGCTCATTGAACTCAGCTGAGCGTAACTATGCCCAGATCGACAGGGAAGCACTCAGCCTGATATGGGGAGTGAAGAAATTCAACCATTACCTACACGGACAAAAATTTACCTTGTTGACTGACCATCAACCCCTCGTCTCCATATTCAACCCTAAAAAGGGCGTTCCCATTATGACAGCGCAAAGGCTACAGAGGTGGTCCCTTTTCCTAGGGGCACACCAATATGACATAGAATACAAAGGATCAAAACAGCATGGAAATGCTGATGGTTTATCGCGTCTACCGTTGCCAACGGTAGAAGAGGCACCTACAGTGGAACCAGTGGAGATGTTCCACTCAACCATAGTGGAATGTCTACCAGTAACAAATTCTACCATTGAAAAGGAAACGAGAAATGACCCGACTCTCTCACGAGTCTATGATTTAACGGTGAAGGGATGGCCAGCACATGGCGAACCACTGTTGCCAGCATTCTCGCAAAGAAGAGAACAGCTGTCAGTGTGCCGAGGAACCTTGATGTGTGGATCCAGAGTGGTGATTCCACCCAAACTCCAGGATAAAGTGCTAAAGGAGCTTCACGAGGGGCATCTGGGTGGAGTGAAAATGAAGAACCTAGCCAGAGCGTTTGTGTGGTGGCCAGGTATCGATGGAGACATCGAAGAAATGACCAAGGGCTGTCTAGAATGCCAGAAGGTCCAAAACGCCCCACCACAAGCCCCTCTACATCCATGGGAGTGGCCCTCATCTCCCTGGCAAAGGGTACACATCGACTTTGCTGGTCCATTTATGCACTCGATGTTCTTAATCGCGGTTGATGCACACTCCAAGTGGCCGGAGGTAATAAAGATGTCCTCCACCACCACGGAAAAAACCATCACAGTATTAAGGACCATATTTGCCAGGAATGGGCTGCCTGAACAGATCTGTTCTGATAATGGACCGCAATTTGTGTCCGAAGAATTCAGGAAGTTCTTAAAAAACAATGGGGTTAAGCACTACACGTCCGCCCCATACCATCCTGCCACCAATGGATTGGCTGAAAGGTTTGTCCAGACCTTCAAGAAGGCCATAAAGGCCATGGGTAATGAAGACATAAAAATACAGCATAAGGTAGATAACTTCTTGTTTGCATACAGGAATGCAACACATGTGGTTACAAACCAAACTCCCGCCATGATGTTTTTCAATAGAAGACTAAGATGCCGGCTGGATTTGATCAAGCCAAACATCAGAAGGGACGTAGAGAACCGGCAATTTCAAGGCATGAATGAAAGGCCAACTAGAACCTTCTAGATAGGTCAACAAGTTTTGGCCCGGGACTACCGTACCGAGAAATGGCAGCCTGGAACTATTTGCACACGACTAGGACTGCTGATGTATACCGTGGACATTGGAGAAAGCATAATAAGGCGCCATGCTGACCAGATCATAGAGTCATCCGAAAAGGGACAACCTATACCACAACTCTATATGCCTAATGATGAAGCAGAGATACCCATAGTATCTACCTCCGATCCGGTGATACTGGAACCAGATGAACCCGACACTGGCATTCAAGCCGAGTCGACCTTGCCAAAAGAACCTACTACACCACCGAAAACTACTACACCACCGAGGCGTTATCCGGACCGAGTCAGGAAGCCTCCAGAGAGACTAACTTATAATTGATTAACTGCAGCAAATGTGTAGATTATTGTTCTTGTAAACATGTTAATTAATGATTACTTAAAAATGTTATGTACTGGTTGTCTAGAAGGGGAGGAATTGTGGTGTATGTGCCTTTAAGAGCCCCTGTGTACTGTAATGCCGGTAGTGGCCACTTGGGCTATATAAGCCTGTATAGTGTCTTGTATCTTTTAGTTCACCTCCAGACTGTGTTCAGTAAACACCTGTTAAACCAACTCCTGCATTCCGTGTCTCCATTAACACATGGATACAACAGGGAAGGTGGTTAATTGACGCCTCCTTCTATAGAGGGCAGCTGTCACTTACCGGATGCAACAATGCACTGCAAATTGTGTTATATTCGCGATGTCCCCAGTGGCTGACTGAAAGGATCCACTTGTGTAAAAGTTCAGGGCAACAGTCACTTTGACGGCAACCGACAGAGAGGCCCTGCACCGTAGACGCGACTGCAGATCCTCAGCAAGCAGGTGGCACAGCTCAGTCACAACCTCCTTACCGAATCTGAGCCTTCGCAGACACTGCTCCTCGGACATGGTAAGGTATGACACCTGCTGCCTGAAAACCCTCGCAGCGTATCGTCGGATTGGCCGACTTCCATTGCCCCTCCTCCTTCTGGCCAATCCCGGCCCTCTCTCCCGCCGTCTCTGTGCCCCTTCCAAGTGTCCGGCCATGAGGACGTTCCCCTCCAAAGCAGCTCCCATTGCTATGCCAGACAGGCAACATGCAGTAATGTCTAGTGCTCCAACTGCTCCGGACAGGCCTGCAGGTCCCAAGTCTTCGAAGGCTAAATCCAAAATATAGTGTGCAACAGTAGTTCACCAACTCTCTCCAGCAACAAGCAGAATGAACAGGCCAAGTGCCTGCAGCTTTTATACTAGAGCTGTCCCCTTTAAATAGCACCCCCCGACTCCGAGAAGGACCTGGGAACGTTCCATCCAACTGTCACTAATAGCGCCAGGTGGAAAGGTTCCGGACGCCACCGAATATCCGGTCAGGGTCGCCAAAAAGGTGTTGCACACTGAAATGACGTAATTAACTGCCTGCGCACGCGGGCGCGCCCTAAGAGTTAGCACTGGCGCTAAATGGATACGCAATATGGGAGGTGTCGCTATCCTCATTGCGCCCGCCCGAACATTGGGTAACGCCCCAATTCTTGGGCTCTTTAGGTGCTAATCGCTGGCGCAACCAACCGAATTTCCAGGCCTTTAAATCCAAAACATTGCTCACCACAGAGATGCGGTTAACAGATTTTTATTACATTATGTTTCCTGATTAATTAGAAAAAGCAAGCTCAATTTTTAGGAAGGTTTCAACATACTTTCTGCCGTAACTTGTTAATGATGAGCTTTGGGGTGATTTTCCTCCTTTATACCATCCACTTCCAGGCAACACTGCGGTGGAGAATAAAACAAAATGGGGCAGAGAGGCCTTCTGCAAAATCCACGCGCCTAACAAATGGTCACCATGATTTTCCACCATATTAGATGACAACTGCTTTGTCTACTGCAGGTAAATGGTGGTGAGTGGACCAGGGCTCATTTCTCTGAGCCATTTCCTTGCAGGATTGTTCCTTTCCCAATAAGAACATAAGAACATAAGAACATAAGAAATAGGAGCAGGAGTAGGCCAATCGGCCCCTCGAGCCTGCTCCGCCATTCAATAAGATCATGGCTGATCTGATCCTAACCGCCAATCTACTATCACTGAACCATCTCCTGAATCTAACAGAATTGGACACACGAAATAGGAGCAGGATCATGCTACATGGCCCCTGGGCCCGCTCCGCTACCCACAGGGCCATGACCGATCCGAACCTAGACTCATGTCCAAATTCCTGCCCGTTCCCCGTAACCCTTTATTCCCTTTACTTCTAGGAAACTGTCTATTTCTGTTTTAAATTTATGTAATGATGTAGGTTCTACAGCTTTTTGGGGCAGCATATTCCATGGACCTACCACCCTCTGAGTGAAGTAGTTCCTCCTCATCTCAGTTTTGAAAGAGCAGCCCCTTATTCTAAGACTATGCCCCCTAGTTCTAGTTTCACCCATCATCGGGAACATCCTCCCCGCATCCACCCGATCCAACCCCTTCACAATCTTATATGTTTCAATAAGATCGCCTCTCATTCTTCTGAACTCCAATGAGTAGAGTCCCAATCTACTCAACCTCTCCTCATATGTCCATCCCCTCATCCCTGGGATTAACCAAGTGAACCTTCTTTGTACTGACTCGAGAGCAAGTATGTCTTTTCTTAAGTATGGACACCAAAACTGTATGCAGTATTCCAGGTGCAGTCTCACCAATACCTTGTACAACTGAAGCAATACCTCCCTATTTTTATATTCTGTCCCCCTAGCAATGAAAGCCAACATTCCATTGGCCTTCTTAATCACTTGCTGCACCTGCATACTAACCTTTTGAGTTTCGTGCACCAGGACCCCCAGATCCCTTTGTACTTCAGTACTTTCCAGTTTCTTGCCATTAAGATAATAACTTGCTCTCCGATTTTTCCTGCCAAAGTGCATAACCTCACACTTTCCAGTATTGTATTCCATCTGCCAAATCTCTGCCTACTTACTTAGCCTGTCTATGTCCCCTTGCAGGTTTTTTATGTCCTCCTCACTCACTACTTTCCCTCCCATCTTAGTATCATCTGCAAACTTTGATATGTTACACTCGGTCCCCTCCTCCAAATCGTTAATATAGATTGTAAAGAGTTGGGGACCCAGCACTGACCCCTGTGGAACACCACTAGTTACTGATTGCCAGTCCGAGAATGAACCATTTATCCCAACTCTCTGCTTTCTGTTAGATAGCCAATCCTCTATCCATGCCAGAATATTACCCCCAATCCCGTGATTTTTTATCTTAAGCAATAATCTTTTGTGTGGCACCTTGTCAAATGCCTTTTGGAAGTCTAAATACACTACGTCCACTGGTTCCCCTTTATCCACCCTATATGTTACTTCCTCAAAGAACTCCAGCAAATTTGTCAAACATGACTTCCCCTTTATAAAACCATGCTGACTTTGTCCTATCAAATTATGATTATCCAAATGTCCTGTTACTGTCTCCTTAATAATGGACTCCAATATTTTACCTACCACAGATGTTAGGCTAACCGGTCTATAGTTTCCAGCCTTCTGTCTACTGCCCTTTTTAAATAAAGGCGTTACATTAACAGTTTTCCAGTCTGCCATGACCTTTGCTGATTCCAGGGAGTTTTGGAAAATTATTACCAATGCATCCACAATCCCTACCGCCACTTCCCTCAAGACCCTAGGATGTAGGCCATCAGGTCCAGGTGATTTATCCGCCTTGAGTCCCATTATTTTACCGAGTACCACTTCCTTAGTGATTTTGATCATGTTTAGCTCCTCCCCCCTATAGCCCCTTGTTTGTCCAGTGTTGGGATATTCTTAGTGTCTTCTACTGTAAAGACTGATACAAAATATTCATTCAGTGTTTTTGCCATCTCCATATTTCCCACCATTAATTTCCCGGTCTCATCCTCTAAGGGACCAACATTTACTTTAGCCACCCTTTTTCTTTTTATATAACTATAAAAACTCTTACTATCTGTTTTTATATTTTTTGCTACTTTACTTTCATAATCTATCTCCCCTTTCTTAATCAATCTTTTTGTTACTTTTTGCTGTCTTTTAAAGTTTTCCCAATCCTCTATCCTCCCACTAGATTTGGCTACCTTATATGCCCTTGTTTTTAGTCGAATACTATCCTTAATTTCTTTACTTAGCCACGGATGGCTGTCTTTTCTTTTACACCCTTTTCTTCTCAGTGGAATATATATTTTTTGGAAGTTGTAAAATAACTCCTTAAATGTACACCACTGATCATGTATCGTCTTACCCTTTAATCTATTTTCCCAATCCACTCTACTCAATTCCGCTCTCATACGTTCATAGTCTCCTTTATTCCAGCTTAGCGCGCTTGTTTGAGATCCAACCTTCTCACCCTCTAATTGAATATGGAATTCAACCATGTTATGGTCACTCATTCCAAGGGGATCCTTTACTAGGACATTTTTAATTAATCCTGTCTCGTTACACAGGACCAGATCTAAGGTTGCTTGCCCCCGGTCGGTTCAGTTACATACTGCTCAAGAAACCCATCCCTAATACACTCAATGAACTCATCCTCAAGGCAGCCCTGCCCAATTTGATTTGTCCAATTAATATGATAGTTAAATTCCCCCATAATTATAGATGTTCCCTTATTACAAGCCTCAACTATTTCCTGATTGATACTCCGTCCAACAGAGTTGCAACTGTTTGGAGGCCTATAGACTACGCCCACTAATGTTTTTTTCCCCTTATTATTCCTTACCTCCACCCAAACTGTTTCATTATCCTGATCTTTTGACCCAATATCATTTCTCTGTATTACAGTGATTCCTTCCTTTATTAACATAGCCACCCCACCTCCCCTTCCTTCCTGCCTGTCCTTCCTGATCGTTAAATAACCTGGTATGTTTAATTCCCAGGCATTGTCACCCTGCAGCCATGTTTCTGTAATGGCCACAAGATCATACCCATATGTAGTTATTTGTGCCATTAACTCGTCTATTTTGTTACGAATGCTACGTGCATTCAGATAGAGAACTTTCAAAGATGTTTTGTGACACTTAGTTCCTGCTTTTGCCCTTTTTATTACTTTACCTTTTACTCCAAACCTTCTGCCCCTTCCTGACACACTCTGGTTTTTAATTTCCCCACTGCTACCTAAGTCTATGACCTTCTCTGTTGTCATTTTTATTATTTGCTCTCTAGGAACCTCCCCCCCACTAGTTAGTTTAAAGCCCTCTCTACAGCCCTAGTTATATGATCCGCCAGGACTCTAGTCCCAGCACTGGCCAAGTGAAGCCCGTCCCAACGGAACAGCTCCCTCCTGCCCCAGTACTGGTGCCAGTGTCCCAGGAAGCAAAACCCATTTCTCCCACACCAGTCTTTGAGCCACGCATTTAACTCTCTAATTTTATTTGTCCGAGCCAAATTCGCTCGTGGCTCAGGTAATAATCCAGAGATTATTACCTTTGAGGTTCTGTTTTTTAATTTGACCCCTAGCTGCTCATACTCCTTTAACAGAACCAGCTTCCTAGTCCTATCTATGTCATTTGTACCAACGTGGACCACGACAACTGGATCCACCCCCACCCACTGCAAGTTTCTTTCTAGCCCAGAGGAGATGTCCTTAACCCTGGCACCGGGTAGGCAACACAGCCTTCGGGACTCTCGCTCTCGGCTGCAGAGAACTCTCTCTATCCCCCTAATAATACTATCCCCTACCACTACAACATTTCTATTTACTCCCCCCTCTTGAATGGCCCCCCGTTCCACGGTGCTGTGGCCAGGTTGCTCATCCTCACTGCAGTCCCTGCTCCTGTCCCCACAGGGAGTAAGAACCTCGAACCTGTTGGTCAAGAGCAAGGGCTGCGGCTCCTCCAGCTCTACCTCCTGGATCCCCGTACCTGCCTCACTCGTAGTCACACCGTCCTGTCCCTGACCATGGGCTACATCTGAATTACTTAACTTCATAGGTGTGACCACCTCCTGATACACAGAGTCCAGGTACTTCTCCCCCTCCCTGATGTGTCGCAGTGTCTGAAGCTCAGACTCCAGCTCATCAACACGGAGCTGGAGTTCCTGTAGCAGCAGACACTTGTCACAGACGTAATCACCGTGAGCCTCAATGGGGTTCACCGGCTCCCACATCTCGCAACAGTAACACATCACCTGCTCCATTCTATTTAATTAATTAAATGTTTTATTGTTAGTTATGAACACCCTCTGCCCGATTTTAGATGCTATTATCCCCTTTAATTAATTGGATTTAAATTAAATCAATCCCTCTAGTTACACCAGTTAAATGGTTTACCAACAGTCACTCTGCACCAGAAAGGCCTTGGTACACCACAGCAACCTTAAAAACTATAAACCACAGACTTAAAGTTTTAAAACGAGGGAAATACTCCAACCAATCACCTACCTGTTTTGCGGTGATGTCACACCTTGAATACTTTTTACCTCTCTCCTTGCCTGAGATTGGAGATTGGTGAGGCCTACCTGAGCCTCTGGGGCCTCTTGTAGTCGCTCTGCCGTGCTGCTCCGCCTCCACCCGCTGCCGATGCCGCACTGAGGCCTACCTGAGCCTCTGGGGCCTCTTGTAGTCGCTCTGCCGCGCTGCTCCGCCTCCACCCGCTGCCGATGCCGCACTGAGGCCTACCTGAGCCTCTGGGGCCTCTTGTAGTCGCTCTGCCACGCTGCTCCGCCTCCATCCGCTGCCGATGCTGCACGGAGGCCTACCTGAGCCTCTCAGCAATTGACAGGCAATTGTCAATTTCAGGATGATCTCTCAAACGTAGGAGGAGAGTGTGGAAGAAGATGGCATTATGGGGCCTACAGGTATGATAAAAATAAGACAGAGTACGAGAAAATAAGAAAAGAAGTTAAGAGAGGGATAAGGAAAGCATGGAGTATGAGGAGAGAATCTCAAAAATTATTACAAAGAACAATACAGTAATCTACAAACATATCAGTAAAAATAGAATTGTTAAATGTGAGCTGTGACCCGAAGAGGAGAAAATAGTGAGTTAGTAAAGGATAAATAGAAATTGGCAGCGATACTTGGCAAGCATTTTATAAAAGAGCAGGACACTGGGGAGGAGGTAAATCCTGAATTGGTTAAAAGTGAGATGAGATATTTAAAAAAATTGAACTATTAGAGAAATTATTTAAGCTAAGGGAGGATAAATTTCTAGGTCCAGACAAGATACATCCAAGGATTCTGAGAGAAAGAGGGGAAGAATTAGTGGAGGCTCAAAAAATAATATTTCAGTGTTCTATTGAGAGTAGATGTGTGCCAGAAGACTGGAGAGTGGCCAATATAGGTAATTACAGGCCAGTTAGTTTGATTTTTTAAAAATCTTTAATTAAAGATGAAATTACTAAATATACAGATGAATAGAAAATACTTAGAAGCAGTCATCAGGGATATCAGAAAGTAAGATCATGCTTGACAAGCCGAACAGTTCTTTGCAGAGGTGACAGATTTGGTGGATGGAAGAAATGCACTGGCCATGGACTATCAGAAAGCCTTTGACAAGGTTCCACACAGGAGACTATTGGAGAAGATTAAAGAGTATGGAATTAGGGGTAGGACAGCAAATTGGAGTAAAAACTAGTTAGAAGGGAGGAAATAGTGTAGAAGTTAAGGGCAGTTTCTCAGTGGTTGGAAGTGGGTAGTGGTGTCCAACAGGTTCTGTTCTGAGAATGCTTCTCTTCACTGTTTTGGATATAAGGCTGGAGGGAGTGGCGTCCAAACTTGCAGATGATACTAAAATAGGAGGCATAATAAATAATTCTGAGGATCAAAAGAAGCTGCAAGAGGATACGGATAAGATGGTGAAATAGGCAAAAAAGTGACAGGTGGAATTCAATGTCAGTAAATATGAGGCGGTACATTGCATTAAAAAATTGAAATGATAACTTTACCTTGAATATGGGCAGGTTGGGTGAGTTGGAAGAACAGAGGGATTTGGGGGTTCAGGTTCACAAAACATTAAAAGCAGCACCTCAAGTGGATAAGGCTATTAAAAAAACGAATGAGATGCTGGGTTTAATGGCAAGAGGTATTAGAGCTGAAATTGAACACATGGCTATAGTTTTTCTGGTGTTAAGTCGGCGCAAGACCTCCAAACTTTGTGTCACAATCTGCCGTGTCTGAACTATGCTGGAATTGCACTGGGCGACATATTGGCTCAGGTGATTTTTTTTAGGTGTTGGGATCCTTACATATGCAAATAGGGGACCTACATCGGTTGTAGGACCCCGAATGCAGAATTCAGGTACAAATGGGTGGAGTGAGCGCGTTGTATGCTCTGCCTAGCTGTATTAGTCATTGAGCAGCCTAACCAGTGATCTTTAAAGGGATCGCTGGAAGCTGTGCAATAAATGGCCCAGCAAATCTTCACCTTTTATTGTTCTGAGCTCTACCTGGCCCCACACAAAAAAGATTAAAAATTTTTATTAATTCATTGATGGGATGTGGGCGTCGCTGGCTAGGCCTGCATTTAGTGCCCATCCCTAATTGCCCTTGAGAAGATGGCGGTGAGCCACCTTCTTGAACTGCTGCAGTCCATATGGTGTAGGTACACCCACAATGCTGTTAGGAAGGGAGTTCCAGGATTTTGGCCCAGCGACAGTGAAGGAACGGTGATACAGGTCAAAGGCAGGATGGTGTGTGGCTTGGAGGGGAACTTGTAGGTGGTGATGTTCCCATGCGTCTGCTGCCCTTGTCCTTCTAAGTGGTAGAGGTCGCGGGTTTGGAAGGTGCTGTTGAAGGAGCTTTGGCGAGTTGCTGCAGTGCATCTTGTAGATGGTACACACTGCAGCCACAGTGCGCCGGTGGTGGAGGGGGGGAATTTTGAAGGTGGTGGATGGAGTGCCAATCAAGCGGGCTGCTTTATCTTGAATGGTGTCGAGCTTCTTGAGTGTTGTTGGAGCTGCACTCATCCAGGCAAGTGGAGAGTATTCCATCACACTCCTGACTTGTGCCTTGTAGATGGTGGAAAGGCTTTGGGGAGTCAGGAGGTGAGACACTTGCTGCAGAATTCCCAGCCTCTGGCCTGCTCTTGTAGCCACAGTATTTATATGGCTGGTCCAGTTCAGTTTCTGATCAATGGTAACCCCCACGATGTTGATAGTGGGGGATTCAGCAATGGTAATGCCATTGAATGTCAAGGGGAGATGGTTAGAGTCTCACTTGTTGGAGATGGTCATTGCCTGGCACTTGTTTGGTGCGAATGTTACTTGCCACTTGTCAGCCCAAGTCTGAATGTTGTCCAGGTCTTGCTACATATGGACACGGACTGCGTCAGTATCTGACGAGTCTTGAATGGTGCTGAACAGTGTGCAATCATCAGCGAACATCCCCACTTCTGACCTTATGATGGAGGGAAGGTCATTGATGAAACAGCTGAAGATGGTTGGCACGTTTGCAGCAACGTCTGATTAGGGGGCATTAGCATGTTGTGAATTATGGAGAAAACCTATAATCCTCTTTTTTTGGTGAAAAGAAGAATTTTCACCGGAAACCTTTTTGACTCCAAAGTGGTGGCATGATTAATCTTGGATTCAGCGCTGATACTCTCTTGGTTCCATCCATAATTCTAATTTCCCACCACAGTCAAGCAGATGGTCTTTTTATATAAAACCAGAAATACAAAGCGAGTTTTTTAACTGACAAGAAGTCTTTAATAACCGATTTAGCAGAGAAGCCTCCAACACAAATACTGCTCTGTTTTGAGTGGTTTGTCTGTGGCAGCTTTAATACTTCAATAGAGTCTGAAAAGTCATAACGTCAATTTAAATTTTTTTATGAATCTTTGATCTTCAGTCATCTTGATTGAGGAGAGAAGCTGTACGATTCCTGCTGTACTGCTGCTGATTTCTATGTATTTGTATTTTACAATTTTAAGACATGTTTAAAAATTCATCACTGCAGTCAACCATAAAAAGAATATAAGCCTGCAAATGACTGTGAGCAATATTATTGTACAAACACATCAATTTCTCTATCCACTATTTTAACATAGATGTTAACTGGCTAAAGGCTCCATTAGAATAGAAGAGAGTGTGAGTAGCAGAGAGTGCCATTGTGAGTTTGGGTGAGTGAGAGAGTTAGGGTGAGTGGGGTGTTAGGTGCTGTTTCTGTTTTGTTTCTGCCTTGTTTTTCCTGCCAGCCTCAAGATTAGCAGACAATGCAGAGGCGGCGCAGTGAGGCGAGGCCCAGTTGAGGCAGCCGGGAGCAGCAGCGGGTGTCGAGTTGAGCCACAGCAGCGAGGCGAGGCAGCCTAAACAGGCTCCACAGGCAACATTCCAAGGGGAGGTCAGAATTCAAAAGTGACATCACAGCCAACCTGGTAGGTGATTGGCTGGTTGGTGAGTACTTTTCCTTCCCTTTTAAGCCTTTATAAGTTGGTAAGTTCAATTAAATAGAGGTGTGATATTCATCATCTAGAATCGGGGCAGAGGGTATTTAAAAATAATAATAATAAATGTAATTAATTACATAGAATGGGAGAGCAGGTGATGTGTTACTGCTGCAATATGTGGGAGCTGGTGGACACCATTGTTGTTCACAGTAATCACATGTGCAGTAAGTGCTGGATGCTCAAGGAACTCCAGCTCCGTGTTGATGAGCTGGAATCCGAACTTCAGACACTGCGACACATCAGGGAGGGGGAGAGTTACCTGGACTCTGTGTCCCAGGAAGTAGTCATACCAATTAGATTAACTAATTCAGATGTAGTCCGTGGTCAGGGACAGGAGGGTGTGACTATGAGTGAGGCAGGTACGGGGATCCAGGAGGTAGTGTTGGAGGAGCCGCAACCCTTGCTCTTGTCCAACAGGTTCGAGGCTCTTACTCCCTGTGAGGACGGGAATGGGGACTGCAGGGAGGATGAGCAACCTGGCCACAGCACCGTGGAACGAGGGGCCATTCAAGTGGGGGGAGTAAAAAGAAATGTTGAGGTGGTAGGGGATAATATCATTAGGGGGATAGATAGGGTTCTTTGCAGCCGAGAGCGAGAGTCCCGAAGGTTGTGTTGCCTGCCCGGTGCCAGGGTTAAGGACATCTCCTCTGGGCTGGAAAGAAACTTGGAGTGGGAGGGGGAGGATCCAGTTGTCATGGTCCATGTTGGTACCAACGACATAGATAGGACAAGGAAAGAGGTTCTGCTGAGGGAGTATGAGCAGCTAGGGGCCAATTTAAAAAGCAGAACCACAAGTGTAATAATCTCTGGATTACTACCTGAGCCACGAGCAAATTTGGCTAGGGTCAATAAAATTAGAGAGTTAAATGCGTGGCTCAAAGACTGGTGTGGGAGAAATGGGTTTTGCTTCTTGGGACACTGGCACCAGTACTGGGTCAGGAGAGAGCTGTTCCGTTGGGACGGACTTCACTTGGCCAGTGCTGGGACTAGAATCCTGGCGAATCGAATAACTAGGGCTGTAGAGAGGGCTTTAAACTAATTAGTGGGGGGGAGGTTTCAAGAGAGCGAAAAATAAAAATGTCAGCGGAGAAGGCAATAGAGCAAGGTAGCAGTGGGGCAATTAAAAACCAGAGTGTGTCAGGAAGGGACAGAATATATAAAGATAAAGGTAAAGTAGTAAAGGGGGTAAAAGCAGGAATAAATTGTCACAAAACATATTTAAAAGTTCTTTATCTGAATGCACGCAGCATTCGTAACAAAATAGACGAGTTGATGGTACAAATAACTACACATGGGTATGATCTGGTGGCCATTACGGGGACATGGCTGCAGGGTGACCATGACTGGGAACTAAACATCCAGGGGTATTTGACAATTAGGAAGGACAGACAGGAAGGAAAGGGAGGTGGGGTGGCTATGTTAATAAAGGATGGAATCACTGCAGTAGTGAGAAATGATATTGGGTCAAAGGATCAGGATAGTGAAATGGTTTGGGTGGAGATAAGGAATAATAAGGGGAAAAAGTCACTAGTGGGCGTAGTCTATAGGCCTCCTAACAGTTGCAACTCTATTGGTCGGAGTATAAATCAGGAAATAGTTGGGGCTTGTAATAAGGGAACAGCTATAATCATGGGAGATTTTAACTTTCATATTGACTGGCCGAATCAAATTGGGCAGGGCAGCCTTGAGGAAGAGTTCATAGAGTGCATTAGGGACGGGTTCCTTGAGCAGTATGTAACTGAACCAACCAGAGGGCAGGCAAACTTAGATCTGGTCCTGTGTAATGAGACAGGATTAATAAAAAATGACCTAGTAAAGGATCCCCTTGGAATGAGTGACCATAACATGGTTGAATTCCAAATTCAGTTGGAGGGTGAGAGAGTTGGATCTCAAACCAGCGTACTAAGCTTAAATAAAGGAGACTATGAAGGTATGAGAGCAGAGTTGACTAAAGTGGACTGGGAAAATCGATTAAGGTGTAAGACGGTACATGAGCAGTGGTGTATATTCAAGGAGATATTTCACAACTTTCAAGAAAAATATATTCCACTGAGGAAAAAGGGACGTAAAAGAAAAGACAGCCATCTG
Organism: Somniosus microcephalus; assembly: GCF_052327205.1. Lineage (NCBI taxonomy): Eukaryota > Metazoa > Chordata > Chondrichthyes > Squaliformes > Somniosidae > Somniosus > Somniosus microcephalus. Next base: position 88,826,880 of record NC_141001.1, read on the forward strand.
TGGCTAAGTAAAGTAATAAAGGATAGTATCCGACTGAAAACAAGGGCATATAAAGTAGCCAAATCTAGTGGGAGGATAGAAGATTGGGAAGCATTTAAAAGCCAGCAAAGAATAACTAAAAGATCAATTAAGAAAGGGAAGATAGATTTATGAAAGTAAACTAGCAAAAAATATAAAAACAGATAGCAAAAGTTTCTACAGTTATATAAAAAGAAAAAGGGTGGCTAAAGTGAATGTTGGTCCCTTAGAGGATGAGACCGGGAAATTAGTGGTGGGGAACATGGAGTTGGCAGAAACGCTGAACAAAATTTTGTATCAGTCTTTACAGTAGAGGACACTAAAAATATTCCAATACTGGACAAACAGGGGGCTATGGGGGGGAGGAGCTAAACACGATTAAAATCACTAAGGAGATGGTACTCGGTAAGATAATGGGACGTAAGGCGGATAAATCCCCTGGACCTGATGGCTTACATCTTCGGGTCTTGAGAGAAGTAATGGTAGGGATTGTGGATGCATTGGTAGTAATTTTCCAAAACTCCCTGGATTCAGGAAAGGTCCCAGCAGATTGGAAAACTGCTAATGTAACACCCTTATTTAAAAAGGGAGGTAGACAAAAGGCTGGAAACTATAGACCAGTTAGCCTAACATCTGTGGTTGGTATAATTTTAGAGTCCATTATTAAGGAAGCAGTAACAGGACATTTGGATAAGCATAATTTAATCGGACAGAGTCAGCATGGTTTTATGAAGGGGAAGTCATGTTTGACAAATTTGCTTGAATTCTTTGAGGATGTAACAAATAGGGTGGATAAAGGGGAACCAGTGGATGTGGTGTATTTGGACTTCCAAAAGGCATTTGACAAGGTGCCACACAAAAGATTACTGCACAAGATAAAAAATCACGGGATTGGAGATAATATACTGGCATGGGTGGAAGATTGGCTATCTAACAGAAAACAGAGAGTTGGGATAAATGGTTCATTCTCGGGTTGGCAATCAGTGACTAGTGGTGTTCCGCAGGGGTCAGTGCTGGGACCCCAACTCTTTACAATCTATATTAATGATTTGGAGGAGGGGACCAAGTGCAACGTATCCAAGTTTGCCGACGATACAAAGATGGGAGGGAAAGCAGTGAGTGAGGAGGACATAAAAAACCTGCAAAAGGACATAGACAGGCTAGGTGAGTGGGCAGACGTTTGGCAGATGGAATATAATGTTGGAAAGTGTGAGGTTATGCACGTTGGCAGAAAAAATCAAAGAGCAAGTTATTATCTAAATGGAGAGAAACTGCAAAGTGCTACAGTACAAAGGGATCTGGGGGTCCTGGTACATGAAACACGGTACCCCAGCTAAACCAATGGAGAAAAGTTTTGAAGAGATTGTTAATATCTTACAGGAACACCTAAACCCTACAACGCTGCTGATAGCAGAAAGATTCAAGTTCCATAAAAGAAACCAGCACAAAGATGAGAGCAATGCTGACTATCTTACGGAACTATGCAAGTTATCGAAGCACTGCCAGTTGAGAGCAGGACTGGCAGACACCTTAAGGGATAAGTTTGTCTGCGGGCTCCAGAGTGAAGGAACCCAGAAACGACTACTTTCGGAAAAGGACCTGACGCTAGAACAGGCTTTCAGCGTGGCAGTATCCTATGAAGCAGCAGCATGGGGTGCTGCGGAAATACAACAGAAACCACAAGAATACAGCGCTAACGAAATGGCATATGGAGCAGAAAAGTGCTAGCGCTGCGGCAGAACAACCCATGATCAGAAGGACTGCTGGTTTAAGGACAAAGTATGCAGGCAATGTGGGAAAATGGGACACATAGCAAGTGTCTGCAGGTTGGGAAAGAAAACCAACACTAAAAGAACTACTAAGGAAAAGTACAAGAAAGTAAAAAAAATGATAGACAGTAGTTCGGAAGATCAGGAGAGTGATAATGACTCCGGGAGCAGGAGACTATGTTGTCTAAAGTTACACAACGTGATCGCAAAGGAGGATCACCGAACCATTTGGGTCACCCTCATGATAGCAGGGTCCCAAGTAAAGATGGAATTGGACACAGGATCAGCCCTAACTGTCATGAATCGATGAGAATATGAGCGGCTATTCTCACACATTCCCTTGAAGGACACGTCCATTGTATTGAAGACATACACGGGGCAAAAAGTCTACCCCAGAGGAAAAATAAGGGTGCCAGTTAAATACAACGGCAAGGAAACACATAAACTGTATCTATATATACTACAAGATGGAGGACCACCATTATTGGGACGTGAATGGATCCGAAAAATACAATTGGATTGGCATTCCATTCAGGCGCTAACTGTGACTGACAAAAAGGATGACGACGTCACACCTGGACGACTGTCAAAAATTCTAACTGACGCGAAAGAGGTGTTCCAACAAGGACTTGGGACTCTAAAAGGAGTAACTGCAATGATAAAAATCGAAGATAACGCAAACCCAACATTTTTTAAGGCCAGACCGGTACCGTACGCGATCCGCCCAGCCGTTGAAGCAGAGCTGGAGAGTCTGGAGCGTTCGGGTGTGCTGTCCAAGGTGGATTGGAGCGAATGGGCCACACCCATCATTCCTGTAATGAGGAAATCATTGAGCAGCACGCCTGGGGAGCCAAAGAAGGTTCGCATCTGTGGGGACTTCAAGGTAACTGTGAACCCAGTCCTGCACACAGTACAATATCCACTTCCACGGATAGAAGATATTTTCGCCTCACTATCTGGAGGGAAATGCTTTACAAAGATTGATCTGGCCCAAGCGTATCTACAAATGGAGGTGGAAGAAGCATCTAGGAAATACCTCACGATAAACACTCACAAAGGTCTTTACCAGTACAACTGACTGGTATTCAGGGTAGCATCAGCCCCGGCTATTTGGCAGAGGGCGATGGAACAAGTCCTGCAAGGGATCCCGGGGACCCAGTGTTATTTGGACGACATCCTGGTTACGGGTGAAAATGACAGTGAACACCTTGCCAACCTGGAGCAGGTGCTCACTAGATTACAAAAATATGGGCTACGAGCCAACCGCCCCAAATGCGAGTTCTTCAGGAGACAAATCTCGTATTGTGGCCACATGATTGATGAGGAAGGGTTGCATAAGTCCCCAGACAAGATTGAGGCTGTAGTCAAGGCTCCAGCACCAGAAAATGTGTCGCAACTGAGATCGTTTCTCGGGTTGGTGAACTACTACCATAAGTTCTTGCCGAATTTAACTACAATTCTGCACCCACTGACTGCCCTGCTGCAAACTGGAGTAACATGGAAATGGAGTGATGAGCGTAAGCGTGCCTTTCAGAAATGTAAATGCCTAATCACTTCAAAAGAAGTATTGGCCCACTACAATCCAACACTGCCGATTCGGTTGGCATGTGATGCGTCTCCCTACGGCATTGGAGTGGTGCTGTCACACAAATTCCTTGACGGTTCAGAGAGGCCAATAGCCTTTGCGTCGCGCTCATTAAACTCAGCCGAGTGTAACTACGCCCAGATTGACAGGGAGGCCCTCAGCCTGGTGTGGGGGGTGAAGAAGTTCAATCACTATCTGCACAGGCAGAAATTCACCCTACTGACTGATCATCAGCCCTTGGTCTCCATTTTTAATCCAAAGAAGGGTGTTCCGGTGATGACGGTGCAACGGCTGCAAAGATGGTCACTTTTTCTAGGGGCACATCAGTACGACATAGAGTACAAGGGTACGAAACAGCATGGAAACGCTGATGGGCTGTCGCGCCTACCGTTGCCTACAGTGGAGGAAGCACCTGCAGTGGACCCTGTTGAGATATTCCATTCGACCATAGTCGAATGTCTACCTGTTACAAACTCAAGTATAGAGAAGGAAACCCAAAATGACCCGACACTCTCTCGGGTCTATGGTTTGACGGTGAAGGGATGGCCAGCACATGGCGACTCACTGTTGCCAGCATTCTCGCCAAGGAGAGAACAGCTGTCAGTGTGCCGGGGGACCTTGATGTGTGGATCCCGAGTGGTAATTCCACCCAAGTTGAGAGATAGAGTGCTCAATGAGCTTCATGAGGGTCATCTGGGAGGGGTAAAAATAAAGAACCTAGCCAGGGCGTTTGTGTGGTGGCCAGGAATCAATAAAGAAATCGAGGATGTGACCAAGAGATGCACAGGATGCCAGAAGGTCCAAAACGCTCCACCACAGGCCCCGCTACATCCATGGGAGTGGCCCTCATCTCCATGGCAACGGGTACACATTGATTTTGCTGGTCCATTTATGGACTCAATGTTTCTAATCGCTGTGGATGCCCATTCGAAATGGCCAGAGGTCATCAAAATGTCCTCCACCACCACGGAGAAAACTATTGCAGTCCTACGGACCATCTTCGCCAGGAATGGCTTGCCAGAACAGATTTGCACCGACAATGGACCACAGTTTGTGTCCGAGGATTTCCGGAGGTTTCTGAGGAATAATGGGGTGAAACATTACACATCTGCCCCATATCATCCAGCCACAAATAGATTGGCTGAGAGGTTTGTTCAGACCTTTAAAAAGGCAATAAAGCGATGTATAATGACGACATACCACTACAACACAAGGGGCCAGAAATTCGCGGCCAAAGGCGTGAGTGCGCTCGGGGTACTCACGCATCTGGTCGTTGGAAATGCCGGCGTTCAGCATGAACAGCGCATGCGGGGAACGCCGGCATTTCCAGACCTCGAGCGCGTGCGACTGCACAGGCAGCGCTTGTGCAATGAACTTCGTCCGTGAGGGTAAGTCCTCAGAAGTTACACTTGAAAAAAGCAAGTGTAAAGTGGTTCATTGGCTGCGGAGGAAGAAACATTTTATCGTGGAGCTTCTGAAATGCAATATTTTTGTTTGGGAAAGGGAGGGAAGTTATTTTAAGAAATTTTAAGTAAGTTTTAAAGTTAAAATTTTTTTTTTTTTTTTTTTTAAAGGGTTTTCAGAACGGTAGGTAGAAGGAGCAATTGTGGCTGTGTGAATGGAATGTGAGAATGAGTTATGTATGTATGTCCACATATATTCCTTTACGTATATGTATGTATGTTTTATATTCCTTTACTAATGTGTATGAATGTATGTTTTTAATTATGATTTTCCAATAAGTTACTTTCTCTGAAAGTCATAATTAAATAATACATTCATACACATAAGTAAAGGAATATATACATAACACGCAAAGGAATATATACAGGCATACATACTTTCAGAAGCTCCACGATAAGAAATATCTTCCTCCGCAGCCTCTGGAGCAACTGTACCCATGCTTTTTTCATGTGTAAGTTGTAAGGACTTGACCTCACTGAAAGCAGTAATGAAAGCGGCGAATTATACTGCGCACGCGCTGCCTGTGCAGTCGCACGCGTTCTGCCTCTGAACCCCTTCGTTCAGAGGACAGGAAATGCCGGTTTTCCCCAAAAGCACTGTGCATGTTGAAAACCGGCATTTCATCCGGCCAGATGCGTAAGTACCCCGACCGTACTCGCGCAGTTGGAAGGGAATTACTGGGCCAACATTTTACATGTCAATAAAATGAAAAATTTAACAATTGCACGACTTGCCCCCTCGCATCTGCGACTGAGGGTCCAAGGAGGTGCATTGCGCAAGAGGTCATCATCATACGTATCCTCACACTGTTCCCTTTGGGGAACTGTATGAAGTGGTGGAAGGATTTATGGCCATGATTAACGCTCATTCCGTGACCGTAACCATCTTTGAACCAGCCATTAGGGTGGTTAGTCCTATGGCGGGAGGGTTTTACGGGCTCCCACAACCCATCTGAGGGGGGGGGGCCACCAACACCCACGGATGCAAGTATCCCGCTGGATGTCCACCCAGAATTTAAAGTTGGAACTCTGACTCCACTTGCCGGGACTGTCTGGAGTGGGGTTCAAAACCCTACTCCTTCTGGCCCAGAGGCGGGGATGCTTACTGCTACGCAAAAGGCCCACTCCGCACAAAAGGTGACACCCATACGTTTCCTGCGCCTTTTCCCTCCCCGTGACTGGAGCCCTATGCTGCCATTTCACGTTGCTAATCGGATTGGGCCTTTGTCATAGCGGTAGGATCCCCGCCGCTGTGCCAGATCAGGGTAGGGTTTCGAACCCCGCTCCAGACAGTCCCGGCAAGTGAAGTCGGAGCTCCGGCTCTAAATTCTGGGTTGACATCCAGTGGGATATTTGCGTCCGTGGGTGTGGGTGGCCCCCCCTCCTTGTATAGCTTGTGGGAGCCTGTAAAACCCTCCCGCCATAGGACTAACCGCCTTAATGGCTGGTTCAAAGATGGTTACGGTCACGGAATGAGCATTAATCACGGCCATAAATCCTTCCACCACTTCATACAGTTCCCCAAAGGGAACAGTGTGAAGACACGTATGACGACGACATTGCTAAATAAATAAATGGAATTAAAAAAATTCTTTTAGGGCTTTTAAAAGTCTTTAAATTGCTTTAATTCTCTTTAAAACTACTTCAGATTACTCAAAATAATGTAAACATTTTAAAAAGTTTATAAAAGTTACCTAAATCTTCAAAAAACTTCCAAAAACCTATTTAAACTGCTGCTTTGCATGTAAAAATCCTTAGCAGCTTGACAGAAACATTGGGGGCGTGTCCAGTGAAACTGAGACCTCAAGGGGCGTGTCTCACTTACACTGCACGCTCCTGGCTTTGCGCTGGCTGCACTCCTGGGCGGCGTGACGTCATACGCTGCCCGGGATTCTTCTTTTTCATTCACCAAGTCCAGGCGTCCCTAGAGCTGATCGTCAGTAGCGCGGGGTAAGTGTAAATACGGGGCTTGCACGCGCTGCAAGCCCTGTTCTGGAATTTCTGGGCCAAGGTTGCCCGCGGTCGACGCCCGTTGCTCTGACTTCGACCTCCAAGAAGCTTCTTTTCAGGGAAAGATCCCCGTGAGGTGATGCAGTACTGCAGGTGAGTTCGAACCTGCTCGTCGCCAGTGTAGTGTCCGAGTATCAATAATACATGGACTGCAGGAGAACAATAATAACAGGTATTTACTGAACAGAGGGTACTCTTTTATTTGGACCCAAAAAAAACCAATTCGACTGTAAATAAACAAAAGTTCAACTAAAGCTTAACAAATCAAATTAAAATTTGGTTTTCCGTGTTGATGATGCACTCCAGTCCCCGCGGCGCCCACCAGTCGCGGAAATACTCAAGCGCACCGGCGGACACCGCGTGCTCCATCTCCAGGGCCACCCGGGCGCGAACATGGCCGCGGAAGAGATGCAGGCAATCCGGCTGGACGACCCCCTCGACCGCCCGCTGCCTGGACCAATTGATGGCTCTTTTAGCCAGGCCCAGGAGCAGGCCCACAAGGAGGTCCTCCAACCTGTCCGCTCCCCTCCGCACCGGGTGACCGTAGATCAAGAGCGTGGGACTGAAGTGCAACCAAAAATCGAGGAGCAGCCCCTTCAAGTAGTGAAAGAGGGGCTGCAACCTCTCACAATCCATATAAACGTGAAACACGGACTCCTCCAGGCCGCAAAAAATGCAGGCGGCCTGGGAGTCCGTGAACCTACTTAAAACCTTATTGCACGGGACCGCTCCATGCAACACCCTCCAGGCCAAGTCCCCGATGGAACAAGGGAGGACTCCCGCATAGAGAGCCCTCCATTGGGGACCTCCGCTACCGCCGGTCGGCAAAACGCCACGCCAAGGCGTGTCCGGACGGTAGACGAAGATGGCAAAGTGGAGAGTGTGCAGGAGCAGCCCGTACAGGAAACCCCTCCGCGCGGAATGAAAAGGCACGGAGGGTATTTCCTCGAGATGGCTCAAGTTGTGAGGCGCCGGTTCCCGAGGGGAGTTTCGGGGCCGGGTGCCGATGAGGAATTCCGTCCGAACGGGGGTAAGCTCGGACGGGATCGCCCCACGTGCTTGAGCCGCCTCGATACACCTAGTGGAGTCGGGGCCCAGTGCCGCTTTTACCGATTCGATGGTTTCGACCGCGAGCTGGACGTTGGCCCAGGACAGGCGCCGCGCCAGCTCCTCCGGCGCCATCCAGCCCGCTCCTCCGCCATCGAGCAGGTCCCCGACTCTGGTCACCTTGCCAGCCACAGCCCTACCCTCCGCCAGCCGCCCGAACCCGTGTTCGTGGAGGTGCGGATTCCTGAGCAGCGGCTCCCGAAGGAGAGCCGCCGCTCCCGACGGGGGAGAGCTCCGCCTGGAAGCGACGTAGTTCCAAACCCATAGTAGTTCCTGGTAGAAGACAGGCAGCTCCCGCAGGCCGGCATGCCTGCTGCCCACTTTCGCAAACAGGAGCTGCGTGTCGTAATTGAGGCCATGCAGCTGGCGGAAGAAAAACGTCGCCAGCGCACACCATCTCGGAGGATTCTCGACGTACAGGTATCTCTGCAGCGTCTGAAGACGGAAAGTCGCAGCCTGGGTGCGAAGGCACACCAGCGCCTGACCGCCCTCCCTAAGCGGGAGACACAGAACCGCGGCAGAGACCCAGTGCTTCCTTTTGTCCCAGAAGAAGTCGATGAGCTTCTTCTGAATCTTGGCGACAAACGCAGGGGGAGGGATCAAAGTGACCAACCGGTACCACAACATGGCGGCCACCAGCTGGTTTATGACCAGCGCTCGACCCCTGTAGGACAACACTCGGAGCAGTCCTGTCCAGCGTCCTAGGCGAGCGGTGACTTTGGCCTCCAGCTCTTGCCAGTTCGCCAGCCAAGCGTCCTCGGCAGGGCTAAGGTAGACTCCCAAATAGAGGAGGTGCGTGGTGCTCCAGGCGAAAGGCCTGAACTCCTCCGGCAGGGAGTCCACCCGCCACTGACCCACCAGGAGTCCGGAACATTTCTCCCAGTTGATCTTGGCGGAGGATGCGTCCGAGTAAATCTGCTGGCATTCCCGCATCCTCCGCAAGTCAGCGGGATCCGTGACCGTGAGGAGCACGTCATCGGCGTAAGCCGAGAGGACCACCTCCACGCCCGGCCCTTGCAGAGCCAGTCCCGTCAACCTCTTCCGCAAGAGGCGCAGGAAAGGCTCCACGCAAATGGCATATAACTGACCGGACATGGGGCATCCCTGACGCACCCCCCTCCCGAAGCGAAGGGGCGCCGTCAAGGACCCGTTAACTTTAATCAGACACTCCGCGGCGGCGTACAGAAGTCGGATCCGGGCGACGAAATGCGTCCCGAACCCGAATGCGCGCAGAGTCCCGAAGAGATACTCGTGATCCACCCTGTCGAAAGCCTTCTCCTGATCCAGGGAAAGGAAGGCGACCGACAGACCAGCCCTCTGGGAGTGGTGGACCAGGTCCCGGACCAGATGGATGTTATCGTGGATGGTCCGGCCCGGGACCGTGTAGGACTGGTCGGGGTGGATCATGTGGGCCAGCACGGAAATGAGGGGAGACTCGGCAAGGGGCACGAGGTCATCCATCGCCACGTCGGCGCTGGAGTCCGAATCGTCCTCCGTGCCCATCACCGAGTCCCCATCCTCCTCCAGGGGGTCGTCACCAGCGGCCGACCCGTCCGCCGCGCAGTGCGAAGCGAACGACTCGGCCGCACCAGCCAGCCCCGCCTCCGCCCGGATCCCACCCCCAGGATCGGCGGCAGAGGATTTCTCCCTGGGCTCCTCTAGGGGTGCCGGGCCAGAAGATGGCAGCGGTTCAGAGCTCCCCTCCGCCCCAGACGCCGGAACGACCGGAGAAACCGGGGAGAGAACAATTTCCAGCTCCTCCAGTACGTCCGGCACCAGAGACGCAGCCAGGGGGCCATCCTCCTCCCCGCCACCAACCTCCGACCCAGCGGACGGGGGGTTTTGAATTAAAAGCTCTACCAGGACGAGCATCCCCTGGGAGACGTCCGGGTCGCATTGGGCGAGCTCATTATCCTCGAGCTCGCCCGACCCAGCCCCCAGGCCGCCTGACCCGGCGAGGGGTAACGACACCGATAAAACGTCAACTTCAATTACTGCCGCGGGTTGTTCCGCAACCCCCCCCATGGGCAGGGTCTCATCCCCATCCCCGGGAGGCACGTGCTGGACAGACACATCTGCCTCAGCCTCCCAAGGGACAGGCGACCCCTGCCGATCGCTGGTGATGACGACAGCGCTGGGGGGGGCGGGGGGGCGCAGTACCCGCGGCGGGCGACGACTCCCCCTGCTCGGAGGGACCTTCCTCCTCCCGGTCCTCCTCCTCATCCAGGGGGTCGCGCCTTCTTTTTAGCACGGAGGGAGCGAGGGAGACCTCCATGTCTGCAAAGGCCTTCTCCTCGACTCCCTCCGGCGGAGCAGGTTTGTCGGGTTCCTCGGGCCCGAGCCCGGCCGCAGGTATTGGCATTACCGCTGCGGCGGTTGCGGCCACAGGCTCGGGCACGGGGCCCCTCCCGCTCACATCTGCCCTGATCAACTCCGCGAGGAGCGCGGGTGTAAGGGGCTCAAGGGGCAAGGGCTCACCATCCACGGGGGGACCTGCCCTAAGGTGCTTCTTTTTTTCCCCGCGCCTTCTTTCCGGCCGGACACGCTCCCTCCCCCCCGCCGGAGGCCTTGGTGGCATCGGCCCCCGACGTCAACCGCGCATCAGACGTACTTGACGCGCGGGCAGATCCGGGGGGAAGGGCGGCGGCAGCGGCGCCAGCCTCGGCCGCACGAGATGATCCGGTGGCCTTGGAGGCAGGGCAGTTCCTCCTGATGTGCCCCACCTCCCTGCAGGCATGGCACCTCACACCGTCCGACGTCCAAAAGGCGCGGTAGGCGGTCCCCTCGTGGAGGACGACGAACGCCCCTTCAGTGTCCTCCTCCCGCGCCAGCTGGATAAACAGCTGGCGCCGGAAGGAGAAGACGTGGCGAAGGCTGGCCTCCCGGAAGCCGAGCGGGATGGGCGTGATCCCCGACCTCACCTCCCCAAGTTGTCGCAAATGGGGAAGGAGGAGCTCACCAGGAACATAGGGCGGGACGTTGGAAATAATGATCCTCTGCGCGGTGGCCTCGAGAGGATCCACCGGCAGGAAGGTCCCGCCCACGGTGAGCCCCTTGGCGACAGCCAGGGACACCGCCCGCTCCGACCCCAGGAAGAACACAGCCTTCCCATACATTTTCGAGGCCGCGACGATGGCTGAGGGGCCGACAACCCCAGCCATGGCCTTGACGCAGGCCTCGATGGTCATAGTGGGGTGAGTGTAGCTCTTCACCCCAAGCTTTTTTGTTATTAATCGAAAAGGTGACGGGGCAGCAGGAACAGCGGGAGCAGCTGTGGCTGTGGCTACCACTCTCGCATAGGTCCCGGCTGGCCCCGCCACCGGCGAAGATGCAGTCGCCATTCTGGGGTGCTTTTTTTAAGGGCTACACTCACCCCAAGTCACAGGCCTGAAGGTGTTAATGGCCTCGGTGTATATATATATATTTTTTGTCCTCTATTGAGCAGAGGGAGCTGATTAAAATGAGGACACACCTCTCTCCTTATTGATTTAAATTGGGAGAGGAGCCCTCGCCCCTCTGCTCAATTGGCAATTAATAAAATAGATGAAACTAAGGTGCCTTAGAAAGACAGGCAGAGAGAGACAAAGAGAGAGAGAGAGGTGGGGGGGGTGGGAAGGAGGGAGGCCGCAAAGGGCAGTGTTGCCACTCAGGATGGTGGGTGGGTGTAGGCAGGGTTGCACTCTCCGATGGAAAAAGTCTTTGGTGATGGTGGTCTTCTGGCAGGGGGAGAAGACGTCTTCACCTGGAAAAGCTGGAGAAGCCCAGGCTTAGTCCTGCAACAGGTCTTAACGATGTAATTAAATTAAATTAAGGACTTCACCTTGGGCAGCTCCAAGCTCTCCCAGGGCAGGCAATAGAAGGGATGCTAATTAGTGGTGTGTGTGGCCTAGCTTTTAACAAGAGCACACACACACACTACACCCCTTGATGATCTGGCCTTGCTTCTTCTTTTCTCCCCCCACCTAAAATACAAAGTCTTGGGAGAGTGCCCCAAATAACACCCACCTGTAGATGTTCCGGATGAAGTTTTCTTCCCTCCTTTCAAGCAGTTGGTTTCTCTCCCCTCTCTCCCTCTCCTGAAGTGGAGGCCAAATTGGGGAGGCAGTGATAGAAAGGCCTCTCCCCTGGTTGATGTTGATGTAGGCCTCCTTTCTCCTTCTCCTCCTCTGTCCTCTCTCTCCAGGCACCTCAGTTGATGTAATGATGGTGGAGTTGGTGGTGGTGGTCCAACGTTCTCCTCCTCTTCCTGGTCAGGGGACCACCACTTTAATCCACTCTCCAAAGTCTGGCTGCTCCCTCTGCTCGTGCTTGCAGCTGAACAGAGGGTAACTTAAGACTGAAGTACAGAAGCCTGCTATGGCTTTATATACAGGTGTGGTCACTGCCGGTACTGCAGTATAAAATCAGTTCTCTCTTAAAGGTACATACACAACAACAGGAACAAGCCAAACCCATACCACGAGCATGTGCACCTGGTAATGAACCCGACTTACAGATTGTGTCTACCTCAGAATCAGTGGTATTGGAAGCTGACGAACCAACCAATGACAATGAGCCAGAATCGACTCCGCCGCAAGAACAGGATACTCGAGAAAGGCGCTATCCAGTCAGGATCAGGAAGCCTCCTCAAAGACTGAACTTATAAATGACTATGTCAGTTGATGTATATAGTACAGAGAAAATTGTAATTGTAATTAGTTATTATTTGATTGTTAAATGAATGTTATGTACTGTTTATCTAAAAGGGGAGGAATTGTTGTGTATGTACCTTTAAGAGAGAACTGATTTTATACTGTAGTACCGGCAGTGACCACACCTGTATATAAAGCCATAGCAGGCTTCTGTACGTTCAGTTTAAGCTTACCCTCTGTTCAGTAAATACCTGTTATTATTGTTCTCCTGCAGTCCGTGTATTATTGATACGTGGACACTACAGCCGGTAATCGCATCTACCGGTCCAATAATTGACTTGTATTGTCCTGAGAGTTCTTTGATGGGCTTGTCCAGCCTCGATGGCTGTGTTTAATCTGTTCCTGATTATGTATGCAGACTGTTTGATGGCTTTAACTATAGGCCTCACTGAATTTAGATCTGTCTCCAATTTGGTCTAATACATAATTCAAAGTCCTGTCTCGTTCCAAAATACAAAGTTTCTCTTCACAGAAAGCCTGCAGCCTTAGTTTCGATTTCTCCCAAGCTGTCTGCGCTGCAGAATCCATTTTGGAACCCCACAGGCTTTCTGCCATGAGGCACGGACGCCATCTTGGGTACCCTTTTCAATTTAAAAATGTCCATGCAGGGTCCCTTTTATTAATAATAACCTTCGGGGAGATGCAGAAATTTTGCAAATCTTACAAGGCTTCCTTACTCTTATACACTAACCCCCTTGCAATAAAGGCTAACATACCATTTTCTTTCTTAATTGCTTGCTGTACCTGCATGTTAACTTTCTGTGATTCGTGTATAAGAACACACAAATCCCTCTGAATACCAATCATAGAATCTTACAGCACAGCGGAAGGCCATTTGGCTCATCGTCCCAGTGCCGGCTCTTTGAAAGTGCTGTCCAGTTTAGTCCCACAACCCAGCTTTTTCCCCATAACCCTGCAATTTGGTCTTCCTCAAGTACATGTCCAATTGCCTTCTGAAATTTCCATTGGAATCTGCTTCCACCATTCTTTCAGATAGTGTGTTCTAGATCTTAACAACCCTGCATGTGTAAAAAAACCTCCTCATTTCCCCTCTAGTTCTTTTGCCAATTATTTTATATCTATGACTTCTGGTTTCGACCTACTTTCCAGAGGAAACAGTTTCTTCCACTGTGCTGTATCAAAACCCCTTATAATTTTGAATACCTCAATTAGGTCTCCCCTTAACCACCTCTGCTCTAAGGAGAACAAGCCCAGCTTCTCCAATCTCTCCACATAACTTAAGTCCCTCATCCCTGGTATCATTCTGGTAAACCTCCTCTGTACCCTCTCCAAGGCCTTGACACTCTTCCTAAAGCATGGTGCCCAAAATTATACACAATACTTGAGCTGAGGACTAACCAGTGATTTGTAAAAGTTTAGCATGACTTCCTTGTTTTTATATTCAATGCTCTACTTACAAAGACAAGTATCCCATACCCTTTCTTAACCGCCTTATCAACTTGCCCTGCCACTTTCAAAGATTTGTGAATATGCACCCCCAGGTCCCTCTGCTCTTGCACCTCCCTCAAAATAGTACCATTTAGATTATACTGCCTCTCCCACTTTTCCGCATTAAATTTCATTTGCCGTGTTTCTGCCCATTTCACCAGTCTGTCCACGTCCTCCTGAAGTCTGCTACTATCCTTGTACTGGCCGCGCTAGACGTGCTCCTATCTAGCTATCCAGCAAGTTAAACACTCATTCAAAAATAATTCTTCTGAAGCCGGTTGCTGTTTTGAAGCTTTACTTGAACAAATTTGTGAAACTGTAAACAAAGACAAAGTATGTTTTGTACATAAACTGAGTACTATACATTCGATATTACATAAGATATAAACATATTTACAACAGTAGAATAGACTAATTGTATAACTAACTAACATTTGGACTAACTTCTATAACTATCAAATATTAACCTTTTATAAACATAGTATTATCAAAATATTACTCTGACAACGTTGCTATTATGCTAAGGAACAAAGATACTCACAGATATTGCGCTTGGCCTAACATATGAAATCAGATTACATTGGAGTGTGAATGGAACCTCTCATGGCAGATTCTCCATTACTCAAGTCAGGTTCTTCCTAGCAAAACTGCTTCCTGGGGTCAACAGGAAGAAAGGAACAAAGGTCAAATGACCTCACACAGGAAGAAAGATCAGATGACCTTTCCAGCATACAAACTGTTAACACAATAACCACCACCAGAGGGTGCTATCTGCACACATAAAATGTTCATTGGTCGAGAACACTCCCCGTCTGGGGTCGTTAACGACTCCACATAGTCCGAACTCCACTTGTCACTGGAGTCCTCTGGCGACAAAAGAAGAACCACCTCAGAGACAGTCTGTTGGTGTCGACGATAGGATGCAGCTTCCGTAGACTGCTGTGAGGGGGTAGGTTGCGTTCTGCTACGCACAGTTCCAATCTGGGTATGGTGAGGTCTGGCTGGGGCGCCAACTTGCCTCTATCAAAGACGAAGACGATTTTGCTTTGTCCATCTTGAGTGGTGACCTTCAGATAAGCCACACTTGCAATGGCCTTAGCGGATGCGTCTGCAAAGACACAAAGCTCTTTGAATTGGGCATTTAAGGGAGAGAAAGATGAATAGCAGCGAGGTATTCAGATCTCCTGTAAGTCTTGGAGTGAGTCTCTCCATCTGTCCCACTCTGCTTCCATCTCTTCAGGGAGAGGTGAATCCCACTCTTCAGCGCGTGTGGAGAGTTCCCTGAGGAGCAGCCTGCCTTGTATGGTGACAGGGGCTAAGAAGCCGAGAGGGTCGTATAGGCTGTTGACTGTAGAGAGCACTCCTCTACGTGTGAAGGGTTTCTTGACGTCTAGGACTTGGAACGTGAACGTGTCTGTTGCTATGTTCCATGACACCCCTAGGCTACGCTGTAGGGGGAGGTCATCAGTGAAGAGGTCGAGGTCCTTGACGTCCTTAGCACGATCTTCAGGGGGGAATGCCTCCATCACTGCTGGTCTGTTAGAGGCTATCTTATGCAGCCTGAGGTTGGATAGTGCAAGTAGTTCCTGGGCTCGTCCGAGGGTACTGATGGCCTCTGCTTCGGTCGGGAATGACTTCAGTGCGTCATCGACGTAGAACTCTCATTCGATGAACCCTCTCACATCACTGCCAATGTCGTCGTCTTCTTCCTTGGCAGCCCTCCTTAGTCCGTATATGGCGACAGCAGGGGATGGGCTATTCCCAAAGACATGGACACGCATTCTGTAGTCCACAATGTCTCTATTAGGGTCATTGTCCCGATACCACAGGAAGCAGAGGAAGTCTCTGTGGTCTTCTCTCACCACGAAGCAATGAAACATGTGGCTGGATATCGGCAGTGATGGCGACGGGCTCTTTCCTGAATCTCATGAGCACTCCCAAGAGGCTGTTGTTAAGATCGTGCCCTGTGAGGAGTACGTCGTTGAGAGAGACTCCCTGATATGATGCACTGGAGTCAAACACCATGCGGATCTGTTCCGGCTTTTTGGGGTGATAGACTCCGAAGGAAGGGAGGTACCAACACTCTTGGCCTTCCTGGAGTGGAGGAGCTATCTCTGCATGATCGTTGACAAGCATTTTCTTGAAAATTCTAGGAAGTGTGCTTTCATCTCTGGCTTCTTCTCTAGTGTGCGACGGAGTGAGTTAAGACGGTTATAGGCATACCCCCTGTTGTTCGGCAGCCGTCGTCTGGGGTTCCGGAAGGGTAAGGGTGCAACCCAGCTGTTAGAGCTGTCACGAGAGACCTCATTGTCCATAATCTGGAGGAACCTCATGTCGTCGATCGATGGAGCAAGTTTGTGGTCATTGGCGGTGCGACAGAAGACTGACTGACCCGGGTTCTCTCCAGTGAGCATCATTTGTGTGCTGTCTGCGGAGATCAGCGCTGGGGGTTTCTGAGGTTGAGCCGTATGACTGAACTTCTCTGTCACTCGGATCTGACTACTGCATGGGGTAAGGTAGCTTGGACGACCATTCTCCAAGATGGAAGTCTTGAGTGTGCTCACCTGAGATGGCTTGTGAGCGCCCTTGAGGCACACATCTCCAACAACGACCCAGCCGAGGTCTAGCCTTTGGGCGAAAGGGGCGTCATGTGGACCGTTGATCTGCTCCCATATCTTATGTACCCTCAGGATGTCTCTTCCCAACAACAGAAGTATGCTTGCATCTGGGTCAAGAGGTGGGATCTCGTCTGCAATGCGTCTCAGATGACGGTGATGACGAGCTGCATTCGGAGTGGGAATCTCAGAACGGTTGTCGGGGACTTGATTACATTCGATGAGTGTAGGAAGGGGGAGACTAATCTTCCCATCGACTGACTCAACAACGTAACCGCAGGCCCTCCTGCCGGCTGTTTCTGAAAGTCCAGCACACGTCTTCAGCGTGTAAGGCGACGGACTTCCTTTGACCTTGAAGATGTTGAAGAACTCGGATCTTGCTAGAGAACGATTGCTTTGTTCATCTAGTATGGCATACATCTTTTCAGATTCCTGGTGACATCCTGCAGGGTACACATCAACGAGGCATATCTTGGAGCACGCTCTTGCGCTCACTCCTTCTCCACACACCTCGGTGCACCTGGATGTAATCTCCGTACCAGCAGCTCCCTCTCTCTCCCCGCCGTGCTCTGATGCGGGAGGAGGCATCTGACTTCCAAGGAGCTGGGCCTGGGTGTAGTGCTGAAACGTGCCGATCACTTTCACATCAGTGCATTTTGCATCCACCTTGCGGTTCTTGGCGAGATGGCTCGTGGACGAGCAGCACCTGAAACATATAGAGTTCTCTTTAAGATATTGTTTCCGATCTTCCAGGGACATCTCCCTGAAGCCTCTGCACTTCTTTAAAGGATGGGGCTTGTTGTGGATAGGGCATTGTTTGCTCATATCCTCAGGTTTCTTCTGAATCTTTGTGTGCTCAGTTGAGGACACTTGCATTCTGTGGACAGATATTGGTGTCTTTCCATGTCTGTCGAACTTGTCTCTTCTGGCAAGTGCTGGGTGGGAGGAGAAGAAGTTGAAGCTGGGGTCGTTCCTGGCTTTGGCTCCTTTACGGATGAATTTAACGAACGCAGAGAGAGTGGTGGGAACGCCACGTTGTGCTTTAGCTTGAACTTTGATCCAAACGTTATCCACTTCTCCTGCAGGTTAAATGGAAGCTTCTCAATGATGGGACTTACCCCTCTGGAAGTGTCTAAATACGATAGACCGGGTAGGTAGCCGTCCTGCTTTGCGGCTTCGAGTTCCGACAGCAGATCTCCAAGGTCGCGGAGCTTCTGGGGTTCCTTACTCGTCAACCTCGGAAAGTTCTCCAACCTGTCAAAGAGAGCCCTTTCAATGGCTTCGGGCGAGCCGTAGCTTTCTTCCAGCCTCACCCAAGCCTTCTTCAACCCCTCTGGCAGCTGCCCCACATTGGCCACTTTTATCCTGCAGGCCTGTCCGGCGGACTCTGGGCCGAGCCATTTGATAAGGAGGCCGAGCTCTTCTCCTGCCGACAGGTCTAAGCCCGATATGGCATCGTGGAAGCAGGACTTCCAAGCCCGATAATTCTCCGGCCTGTCATCAAACTTGATTAACCCCGAAGTCATCAGCTGGGTGCGTGCAAGGTATTTGGCAAGGTCATAGGTGCTGGGACCTGTGCCAGGGTTGCCTTGGCTGGGGGCTCTGTTGGGGGTCTCAAGGGACTGAGAGGGGTTTGCCTCTGACTTTCTCTATTCGGCATCCTATTCCTTTGCACCGTGTCTTCTGTTCTGCTGGCGGAGACTCTGCGGCTTGAGGCACGCCGTCTGCTTTGACCTTGGTTGGCAACTTGTGGCATGTTATACAAAGTGTTTGCGTCTGTAGAGATGTGCGGGCCTCCATCCCTTTCTCCTGTAAACTGTATGTCGGCATGGTCGCTCACGTAATCTATGGTGTGCTGTCGTGGACTCTGCGACGGAACGGGAATTAAAGGTTTGTAAGCTGTCTCGGGATCAGCTCCCTCCAAAATTGCCTCGAATACTTGTGTCTCGGCTAATGCAGCATCTATCTCTTTTTGTTGCTGCAGAGCGTCTAATGTGGCTTGGAGACAGGCCTGTTCAGCCTGGCGTTCCACTTGGTGATGGGCCTGTTCCGCTTGGAATTCAGCTTGGAGTCGGGCCTGTTCTGCTTGGAGCCGGGCCTGTTCTGCTTGGGGTTCAGCTTGGAGACGGGCCTGTCTTACTTTTATTTCTATTTCACTGTCCGTATGCGCAGCTCTGGCTTGAGCTGCTACTAGCTTAGCCCGTGCTTTGGCGATGGCTATGCTTACTCTAGAACCACCCAATGACCGTGAACCAACTTGCGATCTGTAGTAACCGGAGCTTATAGACCGATTGTCATGTTCTACAGCTTCGTCTGCCTGTTTAAGGTCTTCTACTTGCTGCAAAGCATTTTCATTATTATCTTCTGACATGTTGATGTGAGGTAGATGTGCTCTACGAGGTTAAGGCTTACTCTGGGTTCCTCCTGCTCCGCTCTTCATAGCTAGCCGTATTGCTATCTTTTCACTGTACTGGCCACGCTAGACGTGCTCCTATCTAGCTATCCAGCAAGTTAAACACTCATTCAAAAATAATTCTTCTGAAGCCGGTTGCTGTTTTGAAGCTTTACTTGAACAAATTTGTGAAACTGTAAACAAAGACAAAGTATGTTTTGTACATAAACTGAGTACTATACATTCGATATTACATAAGATATAAACATATTTACAACAGTAGAATAGACTAATTGTATAACTAACTAACATTTGGACTAACTTCTATAACTATCAAATATTAACCTTTTATAAACATAGTATTATCAAAATATTACTCTGACAACGTTGCTATTATGCTAAGGAACAAAGATACTCACAGATATTGCGCTTGTCCTAACATATGAAATCAGATTACATTGGATTGTGAATGGAACCTCTCATGGCAGATTCTCCATTACTCAAGTCAGGTTCTTCCTAGCAAAACTGCTTCCTGGGGTCAACAGGAAGAAAGGTAGGAAGGTCAAATGACCTCTCACAGGAAGAAAGGAACAAAGGTCAAACGGCCTCACACAGGAAGAAAGATCAGATGACCTTTCCAGCATACAAACTGTTAACACAATAACCACCACCAGAGAGTGCTATCTGCACACATAAAATGTTCATTGGTCCAGAACAATCCTCTTCACTATTTACTATGTTGCCAAGTTTCGTATCATCTGCAAACTTCAAAATGGTACTCCTTATACACAAGTCCAGGTCATTTACATATTACAAGAAAAGCAATGGTCCTAATACTGACCCCTGGGGGACCCCACTCCATACTTCACTCTAGTCAGAAAAACATCCATTTGAAAGTCCATATATACAACATCTACTACACCACCTTCATCAACCCTCTCTATTACTTCAATGAAGATTATGAGAGAAGATTAGAAGGTAACAAAAGGGAACCTTAAAATCTTTCATAAACATATAAAAAGTACAAGGATAGTTTGGTCAGGTTAGTCAGACACGATTTGCCTTTGAAGTCCTGTTCTTTAATCTTTTCCCTAGCTCTTGAAACTCTGCCTGTAAGACCTTAACCCTTTCCTACCTATGTCATTGTATCCAACATAGATCTGTTCCCCTTCCCCTCGCAGAATGTCTTGCACTTGTTCAGTGATATCCTTATTCCTGGCACCAGGGAAGCAACACACCATTCAGGACTCATGTCTGCAATTGCAGAAAAGCCTGTCTATCCCCCTGACTATCAAATCCCTTCTAACAACTGCATTTCTACAATTTTTGTGGCCCCACTCGTGCATCCGAATCTCCCATGGTGCTGTGGATTTGCTTCTGACTGCACTCCCCCATGGTGTTATTACCCTCACTGTTATTCAGCAATGAATATTGGTTTGTGAGTGTCACACTCCCAGGGGATTCCTTCACTGCCTGACTGTTCCTCCTAGTCTGCCTGGTGCTCACCCACTCCCTCTCCTCCTGAACTCTCTGTAGATGAGAAATGGGAGGGGGCCAAGGATAGATCCTCGGGGGACTGCAGAAGTAATGGTTCGGGAGCATGAAGAGAAGCTATTGCAGGAGATTCTATGGCTATGACTGGATGGATAAGAATGGAACCAGGCAAAGACACTTCCCACTTATCCATCATCTCCTCCATGTGCATGGAAACCATCTCCATTCCCTCCATGTGAGATTGGGAACAGGGCAGGCAGATGGTTAAAATGGTGGTCAGGCACTTCTCACTGCATTTCCGTCCACCGCCATTTTAACCAAGCTGTTTTTGGTTGTGGGAGAGGCACCCACCACAGCCAGGGGTTTCGTTGAATTGCAAAAGTCGCGCTTTGATGAAATCATTCGGACCCTGACATGATTTTAACTCAGAATCACAGATATCCTGCCCAGTGCTCAAATCGCAGTAAAACCCGGTGGGATTGTTTTTGTGAGAGTCACTGATGCTGTATCTGAGGGAGGTGGGTGGAAGCAAGCTTTGCCAGTGGCTGTTAAAGTCCCCACAGCCATTAACTTCTTTGCCACTGGCTCCTTTCAGTCTGCTACAGGGGACGTCAGCCGTATCTTCCAGTCTGCAGTCCACAGCTGGTGGACAAAGCCCTGTTTGCAGGGGCTGGCCTGTATATCTGCCTCCCCATTGACTTCAACAATGAACAGGAGAAAACTCAGGGATTTGGGGTATTGGATGGCTTCCTCCGGGTATTGGCTGGCTTGCTCCTGGTGCAGGGAGCCATTGGTTGCACACATATTGCCATCAGGCCATCAGAATACAAGCCAGCAACATTGGTCAATAGAAAAGGATAACCATGGTGTGGTGGTTATTTCCCAATTGTTATTTTACTCTCACATCAGTTATTTGCCTTACTTCATTTACCATAACTAAATCAAGCAATGCTTCTTTCCTCATTGGACTAGAAACATACTGATCTAGGAAGCAGTCCTAGATGCATTCTATAAAGCACTTCCCGCTTTAAACACATGCATTGCCTGTATTCTTGTCTATCTTGGGATAGTTAAAATCACCCAATATTTATGCAAAAGCTAAATACTGCGGATGCTGGAAATCTGAAATAAAAACAGAAAATGTTGGAAATACTCAGCAGGTCAGGCAGCATCTGTGGAGAGAGAAACAGAGTTAACGTTTCAGGTCGATGACCCTTCATCGACCTGAAACGTTAACTCTGTTTCTCTCTCCATCGATGCTGCTTGACCTGCTGAGTATTTCCAGCATGTTCTGTTTTTATACCCAATATTTATGCCCTGTTGTTCTTGCATATCTCTCTTAAGCTGTCTGAAGATGCCTGTAATGCACATCAAGAATTGTACCATTTACTTTCCTATTTGTTAACTCTATCCATATTGATTCTCTTGTAATGAGACTCCCCAGCACATTCTTATATTCTAGTGCTGTGATAGAATCCTTCATTAACACTGCCACTCCACCTCCCTTTTTTCTTTCCCTATCATGACCTTATGCACTAAATCATCTGAGATAGCATGCCCCCCAACGAACAATGAACCACTTTTTTTTGCTACCAGATAATGTGTAAGAAATCTATTTTATCTCATGCCACTTTGTAAAATGAACATCAGCCACATAAGAACATAAGAAATAGGAGCAGGAGCAGGCCATTCAGCCCCTCGAGCCTGCTCCGCCATTTAATGAGTTCGTGGCTGATCTGATCTTGGCCTCAACTCCACTTTCCTGCCCGCTCCCCATAACCCTTGACACCCCTGTTGCTCAAAAATCTGTATCTCTGCCTTGAATATATTCAATGACTCAGCTTCCACAGCTCTCTGGGGTAAAGAATTCCAAAGATTCATGACCCTCTGAGAGAAGAATTCCTCCTCATCTCTGTCTTAAATGGGCGACCCTTTATTCTGAGTCTATGCCCCCTCGTTCTAGATTCCCTGATGAGGGGAAACATCCTCTCAGCATCTATCCTGTCCAACCCCCTCAGAATCTTATATGTTACAATAAGATCACCTCTTATTCTTCTAAACTACAATGAGTATAGGCTCAATCTGCTCAACCTTTCCTTATAAGACAACCCTTCCATCCCAGGAATCAACCTAGTGAACCTTCTCTGAACTGCCTCCAATGTAAGTATATCCCTCCTTAAATAAGGGAACCAAAACTGTACACAGTACTCTAGGTGTAGTCTCACCAGCGCCCTATACAGTTGTAGCAAGACTTCCCTACGTTTATACTCTATCCCCCTTGAAATAAAGGCCAACATTCCAACACAACAAACACTTTTCATAACACAAAACTTGGAAGTATAGTAAACAGTGAGGAGGATAGTGATAGACTTCAAGAAGACATAGACAGGCTGGTGGAATGGGTGAACACTTGGCAGATGAAATTTAATGCAAAAAAGTGCAAAGTGATACATTTTGGTAGGAAGAATGAGGCGAGGCAATATAAACTAAAGGGTACAATTCTAAAGGGGGTGCATGAACAGAGAGGCCATGGGGTATATGTGCACAAATCATTGAAGAGGGCAGGGCAGGTTGGGAAAGTGGTTAAAAAAGCATACAGGATCCTGGGCTTCATAAATAGAGGCATAGAGAACAAAAGCAAGGAAGTTACTGTGGCTGCAGTGTGTACCATCTACAAGATGCACTGCAGCAACTCGCCAAAGCTCCTTCAACAGCATCTTCCAAACCCGCGACCTCTACCACTTAGAAGGACAAGGGCAGCAGACGCATGGGAACATCACCACCTACAAGTTCCCCTCCAAGCCACACACCATCCTGACTTGGACCTGTATCGCCGTTCCTTCACTGTCATTGGGCCAAAATCCTGGAACTCCCTTCCTAACAGCATTGTGGGTGTCCCTACACCATATGGACTGCAGCGGTTCAAGAAGGCGGCTCACCACCATCTTCTCAAGGGCAATTAGGGATGGGCACTAAATGCAGGCCTAGCCAGCCAGCGACACCCACATTCCATCAATGAATTAAAAAAAAACTTTATAAAACACTGGTTCGGCCTCAACTGGAGTATTGTGTCCAGTTCTGGGCATCACACTTTAGGAAGGATGTGAAGGGCTTAGAGAGGCTGCATAAAAGATTTACAAGAATGGTTCCAGGAATGAGGAACTTCAATTATGTGGATAGACTGGAGAAGCTGGGGCTGTTCTCCTTAGAGCAGAGAAGGTTGAAAGGAGATTTGATAGAGGTGTTCAAAATCACGAGGGGTCTAGACAGAGTAGATAGAGAAACTGTTCCCATTGGCAGAAGGGTCGAGAACCAGAGGACACAGATTTAAGGTGAATGGCAGAAGAACCAAAGGCGATATGAGGAAAAACTTTTTTACGCAGCGAGTGGTTATGATCTGGAATGTACTGCCTGAAAGGGTAGTGGAGGCAGGCTCAATCGTGGCTTTCAAAAGGGAATTGGATATGTACCTGAAGGAAAAAATTTGCAGGCCTACGGGGAAAGGGCGGGGGAGTGGGACTAGCTGAAGTGCTCGTGCAGAGAGCCGGCACAGGCTCGACGGGCCGAATGGCCTCCTTCTGTGCTGTCACCATTCTATGATTCTATGATTCTACAACAGACTAAATTTTAAACAACAACAACTTGTATTTATGTAGCACCTTTAAAGTAGTAAAACGTCCCAAGGTGCTACACAGGAGCGTTATAAAAAAAATTTGACACCGAGCCACATAAGGAGAAATTAGGGCAGATGACCAGAAGCTTGGTGAAAGGGGTAGATTTTAAGGAGTGTCTTAAAGGAGGAAAGAGAGGTATATAGGTGGAGAGGATTAGGGAGAGAATTCCGGAGCTTAGGGCCTAAGCAGCTGAAGGCATGGCCACCAATCGTTGAGCGATTAAAATCAGGAATGCTCAAGAGGCCAGAATTCGAGGAGTGCAGATATCTCAGGGGATTGTGGGGCTGGAGGAGATTACAGTGATAGGGAGGTGTGTGGCCATGGAAGGATTTGAAAACAAGGGCGAGAATTTTAAAATCGAGGCGTTGCTTAACATGGAATCAATGTAGGTCAGCGAGCACAGGGGTGATGGGTGAATGGGACTTGGTGCGAGTTAGGACAGGGGCAGCTGAGTTTTGGATGACCTCAGCTTTACATAGAGTGGAATGTGGGAGGCCAGCCAGGAGTGCGTTGGAATAGTCAAGTCTAGAAGTAAAAAGGCACGGATGAGGGTTTCAGCAGCGGATGAGCTGAGGCTGGGGCAGAGACGGGTGATGTTACAGGGGTGGAAATAGGCAGTCTTAGTGATATGTGGTCGGAACCTCATTTCAGGGTCAAATATTGTGCCCAAGGTTATGAAGAGTCTGCTTCAGCCTCAGACAGATGCTGGGGAGAGGGATAAAGTCGATGGCTAGGGAACGGAATTTGTGGCGGGGCCCAAAGACAATGGCTTCGGTCTTCCCAATATTTAGTTAGAGGAAATATCTGCTCATCTAGTACTGGTGGTCGGACAAGCAGTCTGACAATTTAGAGACAGTGGAGGGGTCGCGAGAAGTGGTGGTGAGGTAGAGCTGGGTATCATCAGCAAAAAGTTTGAAACTGCCGCTGTGTTTTCGGATGATGTTGCTGAGGGACAGCATCTAGATGGGATAGGATGAATTCGCATTAAATAGGATTATTCACAGAGTTATTCATAGAAGCAGCAGTATAAATGACATTGAATCAGTTGAAATCACGCAGTCTGGAACTAGTTCACAAAGGGTTAAACAGGCAAAATCAGTCAGAAGAGGTCCTTTGAAAATGGGCTTGCAGAACTTGGGCTAAAACAGATATTTTGTAATCGAGAGATGGTAGTGTGATCCCTTAGTGAACCAACATAATAAAGTTATTGCAGCAATAACATAGGTGAATGCTACAGAGTCTCTTTCCACCTCCATGCCTCATGACCAGACAAAACCTAAACAAATAATGATTGGCTGTTCTGTGACATTGATGTCCAGCGTTCACCTTTGATCTAACAACAGTCCACCCTGATGAGATTTACAAGCCAAAAACACTATTACAAAAAATCCAACAGCAAAATGAGGTAACAGTCTGTAGCAGTTACCAGACGTTCTAATGCTAATCAGGAAGTGTTCTAGTGGGACATTGACATTTAAGAATTTGAAATTAAAATATTAGCGTGTTAAGGATGTTTTTTTCCCATTAAAAGGTTGCTGTATTGGCTCTTTAGCCAAGATGTCAGCTTTTAAATGAATACTTAACCTCTCCATTTTAAGTATTGCATTTTAAATTCCTACTTTATACTTGGAAACACAAACAAATAAGAAACCATGAATAAAATATAATTTTTTTTATCACAGCAACCTTATCAAAATATAAACAAAACTATACTTCTGAAAAGTTATGAGTTAAATGACCATCTCTATTTTATGTTGAAGAGGGGAACAATGTTATCATTTTTTAATATCCTTCTTAAAATAGTTTTTAATGTGATTTTTTTTTACCTTGGCAAAGGACGCTGCTCTAATCCATCACATTGTACTAAGCAGGGGTTACAATAACAACTGATGCCTTGCACTACTGTGTCTCATTCTGTATCTTATCCATTTGTACCCTATGTAAATATTTTAAAACAAAATATAAGTTGCATTTAACACCCTCAGACTGAAAGGCCAGTGGACCGAGACCGAGCAAAAAAATTGCCCCACGATACCAGTTCAGGTTGACTGTTTGAAGTTAGGTTGATTGGCCATGATAAAAATTGGCCCTTAGTGTTAGGGGGGATTAAATACGTGGGGTTACGGGGTTACGGGGATAGGGCTTGGGTGGGATGGCTGTCGGTGTAGGGACCGGGTGCTAGGGTTTGAATGATCAGCCATGATCTCGTTGAATGGTGGAGCAGGCTCGAAGGGCCGAATGGCCTACTCCTGCTCCTATCTTCTATGTCTATGTTATGTTTAAGAGTTGAGGCACATTTTAAGATCAAGACAGGAAACCTCTCTGTTGTTTCCTCCTTGCCTCATCTGGGAGTCTAGGCAGCTATTGGGCACAGTATAAAAATGATTTATTCTCTTGTCCTGTTATCTATCTATTGTGCAGGCATGCCTATCTGTATAATAATTTTTCTTTGTGTATGCATAATCTTTTCAGATTTCTGATTGGTTCAGTGCAGGCTTATGTCTGAGCTTTCTGACTGATATAAAAAGTACTTAAATAATCTATCAAGTGTTAGGAAAATATTTTCAATCTATTTCAGCTGTCATGATAGTTTCCCATTTAAATTCCACAGCCAGCCTACAAAAAGAAAAGGTGCAAGTCCTAACTCACCGCCATAATACCCGTCTGCAATATCTTAAACAGTTGGCAAGCCAGTTCTTTCCCTCACAGCACTGCCTATAGTCCATCTCGCTCCCTGCGCTTCTCACTAGCACACTCATCCTCCCTTACCATTCAATATTGGGACTCCCGCTCTCTGAAAGGCCTGGCCCTTGCTTGTTGATCACAGGAAAGAAAATAGAATCTGGTTACATGCAACAGGTCTGGGTGGATGCAGCAATGGCCTGACACTTGGTACAAACATCATATCAGAGTTGGCTTTAAGTGAACTGGATGGTAATTTATACGAAGCAGTACCTTAACTCTGTTAATAATCCGTCTAACATTTACTCTGATATTGTTTGTGAACTTTGGTGCAATGGAAGTGCTAGGGAGCAATAAGTCTTGCATTTTAATATGAAAACTGTCTGTCTAAATGCTGGAATGTAATATAATTTAAAGGGAAATGAGAACAAAGAGGGCATTTCACCAAGTACAGTAATGAATTAATCACAGTCATGTTTTTCTTATTGAATTTAAATTTGTATTTATACTTGCTTTGCTGGAATTCCTTGTTTTGAGGACTTCCTTCAAAAAAGCTTGTGTTTGAGACACTAACTCTTTGATCGCTCTTTGCCTTGAGCTGAAATAATGAGGCCATTTCACCTCCAACAGCATGACATGGCCCTAGGGCAACTTTCCAGTCTGTCAGAAAGACTGCAAACAGGGGAATCAGAATCACTAATCACGCTGCAAATCCCAGATGCAATTTCTGGCTCTGGAGACCACTTCAGCGCTGCCAAATTCAATCTTTTAATGGGACGCTGTTCATATTACAATTGGATATTTTCACGAGATGCACATTATAGATTCCTACAGATGTGTCACTGTCACAGTCAATAGCTGTTGAGAAAGAATATTTTATTTTTGGGAAATGTATTCGCACCAAAATCTCCGATGGACCTGTCAGCTGACTGATAATCTAAAAAGAAACTAACTGGGCGTTTCCAATGTAATTTCTTGAGCGTTTGTTTGGGGGTGGGAGGCGGGGGGAGGGGATGTGCGGAAGAAGACGACAATTATGGCACATTACTGAAGTTGCTTTGTCCACGTTTACTTTCCTAATATTGCATTTTAAAGTACCAAATAATCCAAATATTATAATATAACCAAATACCCTTATTACATGGCTTCAGTTACTCTGATTGTACAAAAACAATACGATATTATTGTGTATGTACCTTTAAGGGAATAACTGGTCTCAGACTGCAGTACCGGCAGTGACCACCCCTGTATAAAAGGCCCTAGCAGGCTTCTGTAGTGTTCAGTTTCCAAGTTGTCTCCATTCAGTAAAGACTTGTTATAATCAACTCCTGCAGTCTGTGTCTCAATTATACACGGACATAATACTGGCGACGAGTAAGAAACGAACTTACCTGCAACTCGGCAGCACCTCAGACGATGTTATTGAAGGTCGAAGCCAGAAGAAAGAAAAAATAAATAAATAAAATAATCCAAATTAACTCGAGAAATGGGCGTCGACCGTGGGCAACCGCCCTCCAAATCATCGAATTGAAAAGTGCAGGAGAGACTGTCGAGAGCCTGGCTTGAATCTCCAGTCTGTGGTTTCCCAGCTAATCGGGCTGGTGGCAGGTAGTGCACTGATCCTTCCTGGGCTGCGGCGGGCTAGAGCTCAATCAGATGGCTCTGCAACGGGGCCGGGCAGCGAGTCGGGAAGCAAAGAGAGAGAGAGAGGGTGGAGCACACAGGGCGCGGCCGGTGCTTCGAAGCCGGGCAGAGTTCGGACCTAAGAAGAGGGAGGGAAGTGTCCCAGAGGGTCCGCTCCATGATGGGAACGGCTCTTCAATTAACGGAGCAAATATTGAAACGCAATAGAAAAATAAAAATACCGCGGAGAGCGGCGTTGGCAGCAGCGATCGGGGAGGCGCGAAGACCATAGGGCGTCGCCATTACAGGATAGTAAAATAAATATAATCGCCAGCAACAGCGTTGGCAACTGCGGTAGCGGCGGGAAAGTGCGGGAGGTGCCATCTTAACTCGGCGGGGAAGAAGGAAAAGCACGGGAGGCGCCATCTTAGATTTTCAAGATGCCAAAGACTGGCGATATCACTGCCTTCGATAATGCAATAGCAGACTGGACCACGTATGTGGAAAGAGTCGAGGTATATTGCGAGGCAAACGAAGTAGCCGATGAGAAAAAGGCATCGGTATTGCTAAATTTAATGGGCGCAAGAACGTACGGCCTATTGCGGGACCTGATTACTCCAGCCAAACCGAAGGCGAAGAGTTTTAACAAAATTGTTGCTATCCTACAGGAACACCTAAATCCTACACCACTGCTGATAGCAGAAAGATTTAAATTCCACAGGAGAAATCAGCATAAAAATGAGAGCAATGCTGATTACCTTACGGAACTACACAAGCTATCAAAGCACTGCCAGTTCGGAGCAGGAGTGGCAGATACCTTACAGGACAAATTTGTCTGTGGACTCCTGAGTGAAGGATCCCAGAAGAGGTTACTCTCAGAGAAAGAGCTGACGCTAGATAAGGCTTTCAGCGTGGCAGTATCATACGAAGCAGCAGCAAGGAGAGCTGCGGAAATACAACAAAAGCCACAGGAATACGGCACCCATGAAATTACACGGGGATTTGCAAAATGTTATCGCTGCGGCAGAACAAACCATGACCAGAAGGACTGCTGGTCCAAGGACAAAATATGCAGGCAATGCGGAAAGATGGGACACATGGCAAGAGTTTGCAGGTCTGGGAAGAAGACCAACGACAACAAAAAGGCTACTAAGGAACCATACAGGAAAGTACAAAAGATGACGGACAGTAGTTCCGAAGACCAGATGAGCGATAGTGAATCCGGGAACAAGAGACTAAGCTGTCTCAAACTTCACAACGTAATCACAAAACAGGATCACCGAACCATTTGGGCCACCCTCACGATAGCAGGGTCCCAAGTCAAAATGGAATTGGATACAGGATCAGCTCTAACCGTCATGAATCGACAAGACTACGAGCGGCTATTCTCACACATACCCTTGAGAGAGACATCTATTCTCTTGAGGGCGTATACGGGGCAAAAGTATACCCCAGAGGAAAAGTAAGGGTGCCTGTCGAATACAACGGCAAGAAAATACGGAAATTGTATCTCTACATTCTGCAAGGTGGTGGACCACCGTTATTGGGACGTGAATGGATCAGAAAGATAAGTTTAGACTGGCACTCCATTCAGGCACTGACGGTGGCTGGTAAAAAGGATGACGACGTCACTCCTGGACGATTGTCAACAATCTTAGCTGACGCCAAAGAGGTATTTCAATAACAACTGGGCACTCTTAAAGGCGTAACCGCCTCGATAAAAATAGAGGAGAATGCAATTCCCAAGTTTTTCAAAGCAAGACCGGTACCATATGCAATTCGCCCAGCCGTCGAGGCAGAGCTGGAGAATCTGGAGAATGCAGGCGTGTTTTCTAATGTAGACTGGAGCGAGTGGGCGACACCCATCATTCCTGTCATGAAGAAAACGTTAAACAATGAGTCTGAGGAGCCAAGGAAGGTTCGCATCTGTGGGGACTTCAAGGTGACGGTGAACCCAGTCCTTCACACAGTACAATATCCTCTTCCAAAGATAGAAGATATCTTCGCCTCACTATCTGGAGGGAAGCGTTTTACAAAAATTGACCTAGCACAAGCATATTTGCAGATGCAGGTTGAAGAATCCTCTAGGAAGTATCTCACGATAAACACTCACAAAGGTCTTTACCAGTATAATCGACTGGTATTCGGAGTAGCATCAGCTCCGGCGATATGGCAAAGAGCGATGGAACAAGTCCTGCAAGGGATTCTGGGGACTCAATGTTACTTGGATGACATCCTAGTGACAGGTGAAGATGACAGTGAACACCTTGCCAACCTAGAGCAGGTGCTCACTAGACTACGTGAACATGGGCTATGAGCCAATCGCCCCAAGTGTGAGTTTTTAAGAAACAGATATCGTATTGTGGCCACGTGATTGATGAAGAGCGGTTGCATAAGTCCCCTGACAAAATTGAAGCGGTAGTTAAGGCTCCAGCGCCTGAAAATGTGTCGCAACTGAGGTCATTCCTCGGATTGGTGAATTACTACCATAAGCTTTTGCTGAATTTGTCCACAATTCTGCATCCACTGAATGCCCTACTACGAACGGGAGTAGCATGGAAATGGAGCGATGAATGTAAGCGGGCCTTTCAGAAGAGTAAGGACCTAATCACTTCAAGAGAAGTATTGGCTCACTACAACCCATCACTACCGATAAGACTGGCGTGTGATGCGTCTCCCTACGGCATTGGGGCGGTACTGTCACATAAATTCCTTGATGGTTCAGAGAGGCCGATAGCTTTTGCGTCACGCTCGTTAACTTCAGCCGCGCGTAACTATGCCCAGATTGACAGAGAGGCCCTCAGCCTGGTGTGGGGGGTGAAGAAGTTCAATCACTACCTGCACGGTCAGAAATTTACTCTACTAACTGATCATCAACCTCTCGTCTCCATTTTCAACCCTCAGAAGGGCGTACCGATAATGACGGCACAACGGCTACAGAGGTGGTCCCTTTTCCTAGGGGCACACCAATATGACATAGAGTACAAAGGAACTAAACAGCATGGGAATGCTGATGGATTGTCGCGCCTACCGTTGCCGACGGTGGAAGAAGAACTGGCAGTGGATCCAGTGGAGTTATTCCACTCGACTATAGTCGAATGTCTCCCTGTGACGAATGCAAACATAGAAAAGGAAACACGAAATGACCCGACACTCTCCTGGGTCTATGATTCAACGGTGAAGGGATGGCCAGCACATGGCGAACCACTGCTGCCAGCATTCTCGCCGAGAAGAGAACAGCTGTCAGTGTGCAGAGGAACCTTGATGTGTGGATCCAGAGTAGTAATTCCACCCAAATTGAAGGATAGAGTGCTCAATGAGCTTCATGAAGGTCATCTGGGAGGGGTAAAAATGAAGAACTTAGCCAGAGCGTTTGTGTGGTGGCCGGGAATTGATAGAGAAATCGAAGAGATGACCAAGAGCTGTACAGGATGCCAGAAGGTCCAAAACGCCCCACCACAAGCCCCTCTACATCCATGGGCGTGGCCCTCATCTCCATGGCAAAGGGTGCACATTGATTTTGCTGGTCCCTTTATGGACTCGGTGTTTTTAATTGCGGTGGATGCACATTCAAAGTGGCCAGAGGTAATAAAAATGTCCTCAACCACCACAGAAAAAACTATCACAGTCTTACGAACCATATTCGCCAGGAATGGGCTGCCTGAACAGATTTGCTCTGACAATGGACCACAGTTTGTGTCTGAAGAGTTCCGGAGGTTCTTAAAGAACAATGGTGTTAAGCATTACACATCCGCCCCATATCATCCAGCCACTAATGGATTGGCCGAGAGGTTTGTTCAAACATTCAAGAAGGCTATCAAGCAATGTGTAATGAAGATATACCCCTACAACACAAGGTGGATAACTTCTTGTTTGCCTACCGGAATGCGACACATGCGGTTACCAACCAAACTCCAGCCATGATGTTCTTCAATCGAAGACTACGATGCCGCTTGGATTTGGTTAAGCCAAACGTCAGAAGAGATGTGGAGAACAGGCAGTTTCAGAATATGAATGAAAGGCCGACCAGGAGTTTTAAGATAGGTCAACCAGTTTTGGCCCGGGACTACCGCACAGAGAAATGGCAGCCAGGAACGATCTGTACACGGCAAGGACCTCTAATGTATACCGTGGACGTTGAAGAGAGCATTGTAAGACGCCATGCTGACCAGATTCTAGAGTCACTGGAAAACGTCAACTCCACACCACGATCTGATACACCTGGCGATGAAACCGAAGTACCAATTGCATCTACCGCAGAATCGGTGATATTGGAAGCAGACGAACCAAACAACGACATTGATCCCGACTCAACCTTGCCAGAAGAACCTGATATCCCAAAGAGGCGTTATCCACACAGAATCAGGAAGCCTCCTCAAAGACTGAACTTATAATTGCTTAGCTTCAACCAATGTATCTAGCAACCGTAATTGTAATTGTAATTAATTATTATTTAGTTGTTAAATGAATGTTATGTACTGTTTATCTAAAAGGGGAGGAATTGTTGTGTATGTGCCTTTAAGGGAATAACTGGTCTCAGACTGCAGTACCGGCAGTGACCACCCCTGTATAAAAGACCCTAGCAGGCTTCTGTAGTGTTCAGTTTCCAGGTTGTCTCCATTCAGTAAAGACTTGTTATAATCAACTCCTGCAGTCCGTGTCTCAATTATACACGGACATAATAGATATCAGTAAAGAACATATTTAAAACTGTGTAAAACTGAGCTGTGGGATGGGTGCAATAAACTGGGTGACAGAATCCACTGCTACCCATTTACCTTGACAGACCTGGGTTCAAATCCCAACCAGACTAGGATGAAAATCCTCTCTTCATGCTGGTTAGAAGAATTCTATGTGAACTGAGTTCAGACAGCATAAACAAATTTTTCAGTAGACATAAGTTTGCAACAGAAAACCAGCCCAAAACTGGCATTTAGTAGGAAGCTTATTCATAAGGATGTGGGAAATGGGGGAAAAACAAAAAAATTGCACTGTGCAGTGGCAGATCCTCTGAGGCTGGAGTTTAAGCAGTACTGTTGGGGCACCGTTGAGCAAGTTGCAGTCAGCATCACTCGTGCTATACCTGATCTAGGAGTGCTTGTTGATGAAATCTGGTATCCTAATTGGAAAAGTATTCCATTCCCTGGAACTGACATCCTTCACCTCAATGTGTACAAACATTCATAAAACATAACCGAACAAATCGCTGGATGAAATCATGTTTTAATGCTGTAACACTCACTAATCCAGCAATTATTCAAATCTAATTATATATTTTTTATTAATTCTTGTTACCTTTGTCTCCTTTGCTTGTGGAATAAGGTGGTCTGGGTCATAGTCTTCTTTTCCATAGTCAACATTGCTTGGAGATTAGCTGGCAAGTATTTCACTAATAGGGGTGAATTATATTGTTATAGTTTCCTTCCCTGGAGAAACTGAGAGTTAGAAAAACTTACCCACTGATGGGATACCTGTTACAGTGACAGTCCAGACTGGGAATTTAACGTGGGCTGTCTGAATGGTAATCCAGTATTCTATCCATATAACCATTTTACACCACACACATCATGCTATATCCTGCTACCCAAAAGACTCCTGCAACCCACTGAGTACTGCCTGGATCCCTCTCCAACTTGTCCTTTCCCTCCTCCTACTGCCTCCCACACCAGCTGCATGCCTCCCTGTCTCTCACCCCATTTTCTCCATCACAAAATGTAGCCCGTAGTCTGGATCCCACCCCATTCCCCCTCCCACGCTACCCCCGCCCCTCAAGTTGCAGCTCAAAAGGCATCCATGATCTGTTGGTCTGCACCATTAGCTGGACAACTCCTCTGCCTAGTACCCAGCATCCATCATCAGAAACTGCTGTCTTCGCCGCCACATATGCTTATGGAGGGAGCCACAGCACACAGGGAGGTTCTCTTCCCTTCCAATGGGCAGAAGAGACCTCCCCAGGAGACCAACGCAGCCTGGTTGCACATTGCACAGGAGGACACAAGCAGAGATGTTGTCAGGAGAACCAGGCTGCAGTGGTGAAAAC
Organism: Somniosus microcephalus; assembly: GCF_052327205.1. Lineage (NCBI taxonomy): Eukaryota > Metazoa > Chordata > Chondrichthyes > Squaliformes > Somniosidae > Somniosus > Somniosus microcephalus. The sequence continues at coordinate 88,861,492 of NC_141001.1, forward strand.
CTTTCAATGATCTCAGTAGATCATGAAACGTTAGTACAAAGCCACACTCAACCTCATCCTGCTGTGTCACTCATCATGTCCCCATCACTCTGCCTTCCCTACCCTACTCCTGCACATCCTTACTCACACCAACTTATCTTGCACCTCCACCCATCCCTCTCTATCTACATTATCACTTCCCCATCTCACTAGCCACCCCTCACACTCACCCTCATCCTAGTGCAATCATACCAATTAACAACACACAAGGGTAGGCACTTGGGTGTTTTAGCCAATGTTCATGTGAAGTTTCTGTTAATGTGCTGTGAAACATTGAGATCTTTATCTTCAACACTTTGCATTCTTGGACATATTTGTGTGAAGCTTTGGAAGTGGCTTAGTGAGTTGCAGTGAACGGTCAGACATAACGGCAACCCCTGCAATTGTGGTGAGTGTGAAAGGAATGGCTTGGGCATTGTTGGGATGCTTTATGGTGTTGGTGTGGGGTGGTGCCAACCTGGCGCATCATGTGGCAGCCAGGGTGTACAGCGTCAAGTGATGTAAATGTGGCCATGGTGAGGCCATCCCTGACGTCACGGGCAGCAATGTGGTAGGGTGCTGAAGCCCTCTGTCCTGTGCAGCATCAGTTGATTGCAGAGAAAGTTGTTGTTGTTGGTGCTGCTGGTGTTGGGGCTGACCGGGCTGGGATTGTGAGGACCAAGGTGAGATAGTTTCAAAGGTACCGATGCTGATGGAATAGATGGCAGGTGAACTTGAGATGACAGAAGCGATCTGTCAGTGGTGAGAGAGGTTGTTCCAATGAGGTGACACTGGATAAAGAGTTTACTCCAAACACTTGCAATCTGCATAAAGCTCAATCTGTCTTCCAAATGCAGTCAGCAACAGCTTCTAACCTTGGAAAGTAAACAGCTGTGAGATGGGAGCTTTTATTGCACATTTGCAGCTGTCAAGTAATGAGATGATTCCATGGCCATTCAACACCTGCCCTGCTTACCTGATGTGATCCCTTTGCAGCGTGGACCCTCTGGGCGACCTGGTAAACTCTGAAAGTGAGCTGAAAATAGTTCTTAATCCTCTGTTAACAAGATCATAATGATCTGAATTGCCTCCCCGGCCGCTGTGTGTCGGGTCTGCTCAGCGCTGACAGACCCAACATTTGGGAAAGGCGTGTGGTGGCGGGTTGACTGTGCGGTCCCATCCTGTTGTCAAAAAAATACCATTTTCCCACCCGACCCACCACCGATTGCGCCCGCTGACCCCCGGAAAATTCTGCCCATAGATAGCGGTGTGAGTGAAAATCTGACTTACTGAGAGCAATGCCATGGGGGATCCAGCAGATCTTATGATTTTTATACAACATTGTTTTACATTGGAGAAATGTTGGGAGCGACTTGTATGATTGGTAAGAGTGACATTGATTGCTAACTCATATATATGGAGCAGGGTTTATTTTTAATTATGACATTAATTGAAATTTGCAAGCTCCATGTTTAAAGCTACTACTGAATAGCATTTTGCCAGTTTAAGGTTTTAGAATTCTAATTGAGCATCTTTAAAGGTGCTGCAGCTTTATAGGACAAGAAATGTACTGTCAACAGTCATTATATTCAAGCTGAACAAGGTCTATGTTTGACAGCTGAAAAAATAATCCAATGGATTTCATAAAATGTGGAGGTGCAAATCCACATGTTTAGGTAAGTTATATTAAAATACACAAAGTCGCACATTTCTCTGAGGATAGCACAATTTGTATATTTTTCTGAGGTTGTGGAAAACTTTCAGAAATGGGCATTAGCACGAAATCCTTCCCATACCTAGTTGTGTCTCTCTGAGTTACTGTTGAATGGATGGAAGGTCTGAGTTTATCAGTATCTATGGTGTAATATGCACAGTAATGACATGTTTGTTCACCTTTTAATTTCAGTTACTTTTAGATTTAAAGAAGCCCAGTAACCTCTGGTTGTGCAGAACTATGTTGTCTGGTCCCTATGCTGTATGTATACCCTTAGTAGCAGCACCAACAGCCATTTAATACATTAGCCCCTCGCTGCTACCAACCCATATTTATGTCGAACAAAATACACAGAAGACAACATATACCTATGGGGGTGAATTTCCCTGGGGATTGTCCCGCTCGTCTTCTGTAACTTCGGCAGAAGAGCTGTGGAAACCTCAGAAGAAACAGTGGACAAGTGGGAGAACCCCATGGAAATTCAACCCTAATGTTTCCATTTGTACTGCTGTTTTCAAATTACAGAAGTGCCACATCTGTGTGACATTCTATGAATGAAACAGATTTAAATAAGAATTTCAACTAAATAAAGAAAAGAACTTGCATTTATGAGAGAAAATTTGTTGCAAGGTTGTACATGTTGCAAGCTTCTGTTTTGTTTCAGGAAGATCCCATATTGAATCTCTAGTCGGTGCTGAGTTAGCAGATCTCAGCCAGCAAGGCTGGTGTTTGTCTGAGTGTGAGAACCAGGTGCTTCACTAACCAATAGTTTTTTGCAGTAATGTTTACAGCTACTCCCTCATTTCCTCAAAGTTTTGTTTATCAAAGCGCACGTGGTTTCGGAGCACTGAATCCAGGTGAATCAGTTTTGGGGTTATATTGTTCTTTTCTCATCAATTTTCCCTGCCACTTTCTTCCTCTCCTCTCCTCATTGACTCATTGCTGGGTTATGGTTTAAGAGAAGCATGTCACCATCCAGCTGGGCCCAAGTAACTTTTATTCCTGTACGAGTCTTGGAAGTGAATGTAAACAGGTTTTTCACTCGTGGAGCGACATCACAGCTGAACCCAATCCTTTCCTCAGCCACACATGCACTTCCAGCAAGGGCTGTTGGGTAACAATACTCAGGAGTGGAAACCCCGTTCAACTTTGCCATTATCAGCAGAAGTGCTGAAGTCAATTGTAACACCACTTTGCCACACTGGCTAATATCAACTAACTTCCACAAAACTTGAAAGTGGGACCCTCCGGATTTGTAATTAGAATCATAGAATCATGGAATGGTACAGCACAGAAGGAGGCCATTCAGCCCATCGTGCCTGTGCCGGTTCTTTGGTAGAGCTATCCAATTAATCCCAGTCCCTTGCTTTTTCCCCATAGCCCCGTACATTATGCCCTTCAATTATTTATTTAATTCTCTTTTGAAAGTTACTATTGAATTTGCTTCCACCACCTTTTCAGGCAGCGCATTCCAGATTACAACAACTCACTGTGTAAAAAAATGTTTCCTCATGTCGCCTCTGGTTCTTTTGCCAATCACCTTAAATCTGTGTCCTCTGATTACCGACCCTTTTGCCATTGGAAACAGTTTCTCCTTATTTACTCTATCAAAACCATTCAAGATTTTGAACACCTCTCTCAAATCTCCTCTTAACCTTCTCTACTCTAAGGAGAACAACACCAGCTTCTCCAGTCTATCCACGTAACTGAAGTCCCTCATCCCTGGTACCATTCTAGTAATTGCTCTGTTACTTATTGGGTAAAGGATATAGAGGCACTGGAGATGGTGCAAAAAAGAGTTACAGGGATGATACCAGAACTGAGAGGTTGTAACTATCAGGAAAGACTGAACAGGCTGGGGCTCTTTTCTCGGGACAAGAGAAGGCTGAGGCTGAGGGGTGACCTAACAGGGGCCTTTAAAATTATGAATGGGTTTGATAGGGTAGATGTAGAGAAAATGTTTCCGCTTGTGGGGGAGTCCAAAACTAGGGGTCATAAATATAAGATAGTCACTAATAAATCCAATAAGGAATTCAGGAGAACTTCTTTACCCAGAGAGTGGTTAGACAGTGGAACTCGCTACCAAATGGAGTAGTTGAGGCAAACAGCATAGATGCATTTAAGGGGAAGCTAGATAAGCACATGAGGGAGAAAGGAATAGAAGGCTATGCTGATAGGGTGAGATGAAGTAGGGTGGGAGGGAATTTGCGTGGAGTGTAATCGCCAGAATAAACCAGTTGGTCCAAACGGCCTGTTTCTATGCTGTAAATTCTATGTAATTCTATATAATAAACACACTGAACCATTGGGTTTGCTGTGGGATCAATTTTATAATAGCGGAATGGCAAATTGCTGATTGCAAGTAAGATTGTTCTTAGCAAATTGAATGTTTTCTTCACAGGAGCTAGCTGTAGTTCCCAGAACCACAAATCTCTGGAGTAACCTCAGCTAGTAGCTCTCTCAGCTTGTGGATTTTACATATCACAGTTGTGCCAACAACTACACACATATTCAAAGGTCAATTCTTTGAAGCATCTTGAGAATGTCTAAACCATACACTACAAAAAGGTTACTTACCCAGAGGACCACTCAACACTTCCTCAAACCCATTCACTCATCACCACATCCAAACAACTAATTAGCAAAAACTCACTTTATATAACATTCAACATGCAAGTTAGTGCCAACTGGTATGTAAGAATTTACAAAGCAATTAAGCTCTCAACTCAACAGATTACCAATTAACTCAACTCACAAAGCTTTGGTAATATTTTAACAAAATTTCATTACATTTTTCAATACCAGTGTGTTAAGAATTATGTGGACCATTGAGGTGTAAAAAGTTTCCTGGCTGCCTTAATGTGAGCAAAATAGTTGAAGTCTAGTTAATGCCTTAGGACAGTACATACATAAAAATTTAATATAATAATATGTTCAATCAGCAATTTGTCTTTCTTCTCCTAATTGAGACAAATACAGGACTGCGTTGCTCTTTATCAGTATTTTTTTTTTAAAGTAAAATATCTGGTAAAATATAAAAAAGTTAAACAAATTAAGTAAACTTTATTTAGCTGACAGGCAAATGTAGGGGAACGTTATGTGGAATGGCGTAATACCTTGATTTCTTGCTTTTATGAAGTGGTTGTAATCAAATCCCGAATCATTGGTTATGTAACTGCAATATGTTGCTGATTAATAGAGGAGACTATGTGACAAGAGTTATTGTGGACGGCAGCAGAAAAAAATGTGTCTGTGAACAGTATAGAATCTTATTATTCAGAATATAGTAGTACAGAAATGGACAAGGAAAGACATTTCTGTTTACTGTTAAGTAATAGTCAATATTATGATAAGTACAGAATCTTAGAATGTTACACCACAAAAACAGGCCTTCTGGCCCATCAAATCTGCACCAGGTTCTGGTGGTGAATGATTTGAATGCTGGGGGTGTTATGGCTAATGTGATCAAGAAGGAGAAAGCTTGGGTGGTTACTTGGAGTCAGCAAGGACTGTGGAGCCGAACCAGTCTCAAGCAGCTGTGGCCACAAAGGCAAGCTCTGCTTGCATGATACGAGAGACAGTGCCCTCTCCCAGAGCGAGAAAGCTGCTGCTGTCACAGTAATGCTTGGCCACATAAGAACAATATCTGGCAAGAGTCAAACAGTCAAAGGAATTTAGGTAGTTTAGGCCACTGGGAAAAAGAGGAAGAAACAAACTTGCATTTATATGGCGACTTTTACATCCTCAGGATGTTCGAAATGCTTCACAACCAATGAATTATTTTTGAAATGTAGTCGCTGTTGTTATGCAGGCAAACACAGGGGCCAATTTACACACCGCGAGATTCCATAAATAGCAATGAGATAAATGACCAGTTAATCTGATTTAGCGATGTGTGTTGAGGGTTGGGGTTGGCCAAGACACCTGGAGAATTATCTTGCTCATCTTCGAATAGTGTCATGGGAACCTTTACATCTACCTCAGGAGGCAGTCGGGGTCCCCACTGTAACATCTTATCTGAAACATGCCACATTTGACAGTGCAATACTCCCAGTCCTGGAGTGGGGTTAAAACCTACAGCCTTCTGACTCAGAGTTGAGAGTGCTAGTACTGAGCCAAGGTTGACACTAGATCTAACAGAGCATTAACAGACAGATCCTACAATGCTCAGGCACCAAAGGTGTCAGAAGTACACAGACTAACATTGAATTAGGATATAGTTACAAAGATGGGAGTTTTGATCCAATTTTACCAATCAAAAACCAGTTGATGGACGGGAACTGGAAGAGTTCTAACAGCAAGTGGTAGGGCCGATGTCATAGAAACATAGAAACATAGAAGATAGGAGCAGGAGTAGGCCATTCGGCCCCTCGAGCCTGCTCCGCCATTTAATGAGATCATGGCTGATCATCCAAATTCAGTAACCTGTCCCTGCTTTCTCCCCATATCCCTTGAACCCCTTTAGCCTCAAGAAATATACCCAACTCCTTCTTGAATATATTTAATAAGTTGGCCTCAACTGCCCTGTGTAGCAGAGAATTCCACAGGTTCACCACTCTCTGGGTGAAGAAATTCCTCCTCATCTCAGTCCTAAATGGCTTACCCCTTATCCTTAGACTGTGACCCATGGTTCTGGACTCCCCCGCCATCGGGAACATCCTTCCTGCATCTAGTCTGTCTAGTCCTGTTAGAATGTTATAAGTTTCAATGAGATCCCCTCTCATTCTTCTAAACTCTAGCGGATATAAGCCTAATCAACCCAATCTCTCCTCATACATCATTCCTGCAATCCCAGGAATCAGTCTGGTGAATCTTCGCTGCACTCCCTCCATGGCAAGAACATCCTTCTTCAGATAAGGCGACCAAAACTGCACACAATACTCAAGGTGTGGTCTCACCAAGGCCCTGTACAACTGCAGCAAGACATCCTTGCTCCTGTACTCAAATCCTCTCAATATGAAGGCCAACATACCATTTGCCTTCTTAACCGCCTGCTGCACCTGCATGCTTACCTTCAGCGACTGGTGCACAAGGACACCCAGGTCTCATTGCACTTCCCCTTCTCCCAATCTATTGCCATTCAGATAATAATCTGTCTTCCTGTTTTTGTCACCAAAGTGGATAGCTTCGCAGTTATCCACGTTATATTGCATCTGCCATGCTTCTGCCCAATCACCCAACCTGTCCAAATCATACTGGAGTTTCTCGGCATCCTCCTCACAGCACACATGCCCACCCAGCTTTCTGTCGTCTACAAACTTGGAGATATTACATCTAGTTCCCTTGTCTAGATCATTAATATATATTGTGAATAGCTGGGGTCCTAGGACCGATCCCTGCGTTACCCCACTAGTCACTGCCTGCCACTCGGAAAAAGACCCGTTTATTCCAACTCTTTGCTTCCTGTCTGCCAACCAGTTCTCTATCCAAGACAGTACCTTACCCCCAATCCCATGTGCTTTAACTTTACATGCTAATCTCTTATGCGGGACCTTATCGAAAGCCTTCTGAAAGTCCAAATACACCACATCCACTGGTTCTCCCTCATCTATTCTACCAGCTACATCCTCAAAAAATTCCAGTAGATTAGTCAAGCATGATTTACCTTTTGTAAATCCATGTTGACTTTGTCCGATCCTGTCACTGTTTTCCAAGTGCTCTACTATTACATCTTTTATAATGGACTCTAGCATTTTCCCCACTACCGATGTCAGGCTTACCAGTCTATAATTCCCCGTTTTCTCTCTTCCACCCTTTTTAAATAATGGCGTTACATTAGCTATCCTCCAATCCATGGGAACTGTTCCAGAATCTATAGAATTTTGGAAGATGACCAGCAATGCATCTACTATTTCTAGGGCCACTTCCTTAAGTACCCTAGGATGTAGATTATCAGGTCCTGGGGATTTATCGGCCTTCAATCCCATCAATTTCCCTAACACCATTTCCCTACAAATACTGATTTCATTCAATTCCTCCCTCTCATTAGACCCTATGTTCCCCGACATCTCTGGGAGGTTATTTGTGTCCTCCTTTGTGAAGACATAAGAACATAAGAAATAGGAGCAGGAGTCGGCCATTCGGCCCTTCGAGCCTGCTCCGCCATTCAATGAGATCATGGCTGGTCTTCTGCCTTAGCTCCATTCACCGGCCCTATCGCCATATCCCTTGATGCCTTTACTAGTCAGAAATCTATCAACTTCTGTTTTGAATATCTCTTCTCTCTCTTAGGCAGTCCCTCGGAACTCATTAAAAATGAGTTCACAGGTGACTGATGAATCCAATGCGGGACCTACAGTCTCTGTCACAGGTGGGGCAGACTGTGGTTGACGGGGCGGGTGGGCGGGGTGCTTGGGTTGACGTGCACTCCTTGCACTGCCTGCGCTTGGCTTCCGCTTGCTCCCGGCGAAGAGACTCGAGGTGTTCGGCGCCTTCCCGGATGCTTCTACATAAGAACATAAGAAGTAAGAGCAGGAGTAGGCCATACGGCCCCTTGGGCCTGCTCTGCCATTCAGTAGGATCATGGCTGATCCAAACCTAAACTCACGTCCACTTCCCTGCCTGCCCCCGTAACCCCTAATTCCCTTATCAGCTAGGAAACTGTCTATCTCCGTTTTAAATTTATTTAATATCGCAGCTTCCACAGCTCTCTGAGGTAGCAAATTCCATAGATTTACTACCCTCTGAGTGAAAAAGTTTCTCCTCATCTCAGTTTTGAAAGGGCAGCCCCTTATTTTAAGATTATGCCCCCTAGTTCTAGACTCACCCATCAGTGGAAACATCCTCACCGTATCCACCCGATAAAGCCCCCTCACAATCTTATATGTTTCGATAAGATCACCTCTCATTCTTCTGAATTCCAATGAGTAGAGGCCCAACCTACTCAACCTTTCCTCATAAGTCAACCCCCTCATCTCTGGAATCAACTGAGTGAACCTTCTCTGAACTGCCTCGAGAGCAAGTATATCTTTTCTTAAACATGGAAACCAAAACTGTACGCAGTATTCCAGGTGTGGCCTCACCAGTACCCTGTATAACAAAAGCAAGACTTCCCTGCTTGTATACTCCATCCCCCTTGCAATAAAAGCCAAGATTCCATTGGCCTTCCTAATCACCTGCTGTACCTGCATACTAACCTTCTGTGTTTCATGCACCAGGACCCCCAGATCCCTTTGTACTGTAGCACTTTGCAGTTTCTCTCCATTTAGATAATAACTTGCTCTTTGATTTTTTCTGCCAAAGTGCATAACCTCACACTTTCCAACATTATATTCCATCTGCCAAATTTCTGCCCACTCACTTAGCCTGTCTATGTCCTTTTGCAGGATTTTTATGTCCTCCTCACTCACTGCTTTCCCTCCCATCTTTGTATCGTCGGCAAACTTGGATACGTTGCACTCGGTCCCTTCCTCCAAATCGTTAATATAGATTGTAAAGAGTTGGGGTCCCAGCACTGACCCCTGCGGAACACCACTAGTCACTGATTGCCAACCCGAGAATGAACCATTTATCCCAACTCTTTGTTTTCTGTTAGATAGCCAATCTTCCACCCATGCCAGTATATTACCCCCAATCCCGTGATTTTTTATCTTGTGCAGTAATCTTTTGTGTGGCACCTTGTCAAATGCCTTTTGGAAGTCCAAATACACCACATCCACTGGTTCCCCTTTATCCACCCTGTTTATTACATCCTCAAAGAATTCGAGCAAATTTGTCAAACATGACTTCCCCTTCATAAAACCATGCTGACTCTGTCCGATTAAATTATGCTTATCCAAATGTCCTGTTACTGCTTCCTTAATAATGGACTCCAACATTTTGCCAACCACAGATGTTAGGCTAACTGGTCTATAGTTTCCAGCCTTTTGTCTACCTCCCTTTTTAAATAAGGGCGTTACATTAGCAGTTTTCCAATCTGTTGGGACCTTTCCTGAATCCAGGGAGTTTTGGAAAATTACCACTAATGCATCCACAATCCCTACCGCTACTTCTCTCAAGACCCTAAGATGTAAGCCATCAGGTCCAGGGGATTTATCCGCCTTTAGTCCCATTATCTTACCGAGTACCACCTCCTTAGTAATTTTAATCGTGTTCAGCTCCTCCCCCCCATAGCCCTCTGTTTGTCCAGTGTTCAGATATTTTTAGTGTCCTCTACTGTAAAGACTGATACAAAATATTTGTTCAGCGTCTTTGCCATCTCCATGTTCCCCACCACTAATTTCCCGGTCTCGTCCTCTAAGGGACCAACATTCACTTTAGCCACCTTTTTTCTTTTTATATAACTGTAGAAACTCTTGCTATCTGTTTTTATATTTTTTGCTAGTTTACTTTCATAATCTATCTTCCCTTTCTTAATTAATCTTTTAGTTATTCTTTGCTGGCTTTTAAATGCTTCATAATCTTTTATCCTCCCACTAGGTTTGGCTACTTTATATGCCCTTGTTTTCAGTCGGATACTATCCTTTATTACTTTACTTAGCCACGGATGGCTGTCTTTTCTTTTACGCCCCTTTTCCTCAGTGGAGTATATTTTTCTTGAAGGTTGTGAAATATCTCCTTGAATGTACACCACTGCTCATGTATCGTCTTACTCTTTAATCTATTTTCCCAGTCCACTTTAGTCAACTCTGCTCTCATACCTTCATAGTCTCCTTTATTTAAGCTTAGTACACTGGTTTGAGATCCAACTCTCTCACCCTCCAACTGAATTTGGAATTCAACAATGTTATGGTCACTCATTCCAAGGGGATCCTTTACTAGGACATTTTTTATTAATCCTGTTTCATTACACAGGACCAGATCTAAGATTGCCTGCCCCCTGGTTGGTTCAGTAACATACTGCTCAAGGAACCTGTCCCTAAGGCACTCTATGAACTCTTCCTCAAGGCTGCCCTGTCCAATTTGATTTGTCCAGTCAATATGAAAGTTAAAATCCCCCATGATTTTAGCTGTTCCCTTATTACAAGCCCCAACTATTACCTGATTTATACTCCGACCAACAGAGTTGCAACTGTTAGGAGGCCTATAGACTACGCCCACTAGTGACTTTTCCCTTTATTATTCCTTATCTCCACCCAAACTGTTTCACTATCCTGATCCTTTGACCCAATATCATTTCTCACTACTGCAGTGATTCCATCCTTTATTAACATAGCCACCCCACCTCCCTTTCCTTCCTGTCTGTCCTTCCTAATTGTCAAATACCCCTGGATGTTTAGTTCCCAGTCATGGTCACCTTGCAGCCATGTTTCTGTAATGGCCATCAGATCATACCCATGTGTAGTTATTTGTACCGTCAACTCATCTATTTTGTTATGAATGCTGCGTGCGTTCAGATAAAGAACTTTTAAATATGTTTTGTGACAATTTATTCCTGCTTTTATCCCCTTTACTACTTTACCTTTATCTTTATAAATTCTGTCCCTTCCTGACATGCTCTGGTTTTTAATTCCCCCACTGCTACCTTGCTCTATTGCCTTCTCCGCTGACATTTTTATTTTTTGCTCTCTTGAAACCTCCCCCCCCCACTAATTAGTTTAAAGCCCTCTCGACAGCCCTAGTTATTCGATTCACCAGGATTCTAGTCCCAGCACTGGCCAAGTGAAGTCCGTCCCAACGGAACAGCTCTCTCCCGTCCCAGTACTGGTGCCAGTGTCCCAAGAAGCAAAATCCATTTCTCCCACACCAGTCTTTGAGCCACGCATTTAACGCTCTGATTTTATTTACCTAGCCAAATTTGCTCGTGGCTCAGGTAGTAATCCAGAGATTATTACCCTACTGGTTCAGTTTTTTAATTTGGCCCCTAGCTGCTCATACTCCCACAGCAGAACCTCTTTCCTTGTCCTATCTATGTCATTGGTACCAATATGGACCATGACAACTGGATCCTCCCCCTCCCACTCCAGGTTTCTCTCCAGCCCAGAGGAGATGTCCTTAACCCTGGCACCAGGTAGGCAACACAGCCTTCGGGACTCTCGCTCTCGGCTGCAAAGAACCCTATCTATCCCCCTAATGATACTATCCCCTACCACTACAACATTTATTTTTACTCCCCCCACTTGAATGGCCCCTCATTCCACAGTGCTGTGGCCAGGTTGCTCATCCTTAGTCCCCGCTCCCGTCCCCACAGGGACTAAGAGCCTCGAACCTGTTGGACGAGAGCAAGGGCTGCGGCTCCTCCAACACTACCTCCTGGATCCCCGTACCTGCCTCACTCATAGTCACACCCTCCTGTCCCTGACCACGGACTACATCTGAATAAGTTAATCTAATTGGTGTGACTACTTCCTGGAACACAGAGTCCAGGTAAATCTCCCCCTCCCTGATGTGTCGCAGTGTTTGAAGCTCGGACTCCAGCTCATCAACACGGAGCCGGAGTTCCTCGAGCAGCCAACACTTACTGCAAATGTGATCACCGTGAACATTAATGGTGTCCACCAGCGCCCACATATTGCAGCAGTAACACATCACCTGCTCTCCCATTCTATGTAATTAATTAAATTTATTAATATTATTTTTAAATGATATATTTAAGGGCCCTGGTTTACAAACTGTCCCGCTACACCACAAAGACCTTAAAAACTATAAACCACAGGGTTAAAGTTTTAAAAAAGAGAGAAATACTCCCAACCAATCACTAACCTGCTTTGTGGTGACGTCACACCTCGATTACTTTTTACTGCTCTCCCTCTGAGATTGGAGAGAACCAAAGTATGTATTTAATTGGTGCGATTCCTTTGTTCCCCATTATAAATTCCCCTGATTCTGACTGCAAGGGACATACGCTTGACTTCGCCAATCTTTTTCTCTTCACATATCTATAGAAGCTTTTACAGTCAGTTTTTATGTTCCCTGAAAGCTTACTCTCATAATCTATTTTCACCCTCTTAATTAATCCCTTTGTCCTCCTTTGCTGAATCCTAATCTGCTCCCAGTCCTCAGGTTGCTGCTTTTTCTGGCCAAATTATATGTCCTCTCCTTAGATCTTATGCTATCCCTAATTTCCCTTGTTAGCCACGGTTGAGTCACCTTTTTTGTTTTATTTTTATGCCAAACAGGGATGAACAAATTCTGTAGTTCATCCATGCGATCTTTAAATGTTTGCCATTGCCTATCCATCGTAAACCCTTTAAGTAACATTCCCCAATCCATCCTAGCCAACTCATGCCTCATACCATCGTAGTTTCCTTTATTTAAATTCAGGATCCTAGTCTCTGAGTCAACTACTTCACTCTCCATTTTAATGAAGAATTCTATCATATTATGATCGCTCCTCCCCAAGTGTCCTCACACAACTATCGGGAGTCAGTCAGCAAAACACTGTGGGCTACACAGAAGGAGATAGATAGGTTTCTAGATGCAAAAGGCGTCAAGGGGTATGGGGAGAGAGCGGGAATATGATATTGAGATAGAGGATCAGCCATGATTATATTGAATGGTGGAGCAGGCTTGATGGGCCGAATGGCCTACTCCTGCTCCTATTTTTCTATGTTTCTACACACAAATGGGCAAATGTATTATGATGTTGAGTGACTGAGGGAAGTAAGTCATGTGATGTATTTCCTGTCATTTGCGCCCAAGCAACACTGGGTGCAGAGGATGCCTGTGCATCCCTGGCATCTGGTGTTGCAAAGGGAGTCAAAGGGGCCATTGAAAATTTAAAAGGCTGGTATCCTTACTTGAGACAGGGGCACTCTTCAAAGTTTTTGTGGAAGTTTCTTGGGTGGCATACCTTGTGGCAAGACACTGCAGAGAGTACTCACACCTCGACCTGAAACAGATGCCCCAGTTGTACCATAAATTGGTGCAGGCTCTCACCTGAAATAAGTAATGCCTCTGGTTCCAGAAAGTGGGCCAGGGTAAGTGACGCAAATAATGGGTGGGCGTAAGTGCCAGCCATCAAGGATCTGCCATCATTGCAACATAGAGAAAATAGGGGCCACTAAGTTTAGACATGCAAAAGTAACTTAAAAGCTTCCCACAATTTAACAGTAAACTACCCTCTTTAAAAAAAGCACACATCTCATTTGCTTATTCAGTGTATGAAATCCTCTCTCAAATATATTAAATAATTTACTGCTGTGTTGTCAGGAATCCAATTGATTACATTGCATTTATTTTTACATAAGCAAGATACAGGGGGCAATTTTCAACAGCTCCTTCAGGCACTAAAGAGCCTCCGAGGAAGGCGAAGGTGGTCTTGAGCTGAAACACCAGTTTAGCCCGTGTTTAGTGCAAGACGCCATTTTGGTAAATGAGTTGAAGCTTGTGCTCGTAATGGCTGCCTGGAAGATCATTAAGGGACTGATTGCCACTTAAATTTCCTGCTAACGCTCATTAATGAGACTGCACTGCATTTTGGTGGATAGCGCTTGACCCAATGCACTTTCCGAACAGCAACCAGCTGATTAAGAATAAACAAGTTGAGGCAGAGGATTTCGAGCGCTACTTAAAAGTATATCACCTCCTAATCCAATCTTTCTTTCCCTCTCTTTATTTCTCTTCTGTACCTGATTTGACATTGAATTCACCCACTCTAATTCACCCTCCTTCTCAGTCCTTCCTCTGTTTATTTCTCAATCCTTAAATCTCATTGGTGAAGGAGATAGACTGTTTGTCCCATTGTCACTAAGGTCCCAGATGCCCTGTTGCCCTCGCTGCGCCGTTACCAGCACAAACCTCCAGCAAATTTGTGGGAAAAAAATTGTTAAAACTTAAGCGTGGATGAGTACGTCTAACAGAGCACGCCTCGAGACGCCCCACTCCAACAAAATCTGTGCCCTTGTCGTCCTTGAGTTCTATAATTGTGTAAGAAAATCTTAGTCAGGATTTTGATTCATAAAAACATAAGTGTTTGTTTTATGCAAGTGCCAAAAGAATGAAGCAAAGAGATGAAATCGTGACTGCTTTTGGTGCCAGCTCTGTCAATATGCTTATCCTGTTCTTGACTCTTTGTTGTTATGGCTACATCCTTAGGCATAAAATGAACTATAACTGCAGTTCTGTGCTTATTCAACACATGTGCCTATGGCAGTAGCTGTTCAGCCTGAAAAGTACATTATTATAATTCTAGCAGCAATCAGGCTTGAGTTAGCATGTGGTTTGAGAAGCCAAAAACATTGGCATTCTCATGTGGTTGGAGCTCATTCACTTCTAACATTCATTGTACTCCTAAAAATATTGAAACATTTTCAAATAATAAAAACAATGTCGTACCTTCTAAAACTCATGCTTCACTTTTTGAACGTTCTGAGCACAGCTGAATTTTTTGGACACAACCCTAAGAAGAACAAACGAGGCTGAAATGTTTGCACGGTCCAATCAATGTCGCAAAAATCGCAGATATATGGTAAACATGTGCATGGAATTTGTTCCTTAGTTAAAAAGGCCATCATAGATAAACAATCTTGTATAATGTGGTTGACTGCACCATAACAACTTACATTTCTATCCTGTTCCTCCTGTAGTGAACCAATTCTCGGAGTGTTTTACAGAAAGGTAGGCACTGAGCAAAAGAGAAAACAAGGTTAGGGAGTGGCCACCATCGCACAGAGAAGGGGTTAAAGGAGGCTTTTAAAAGCTGTAAGAGAGGTGGCAAGGAGGAGGAAATTTGGGAGAAAATTCCAGAAAACGAAGACTTAAATGACTAGAAAATTGGCTGCTAATGGAGGGAATGGGGAAATGAGAAAGGACCTTGTGCCGGAGGAGCGAAGTGTATGCACAGGAATGTATGGCAGGAGGAGATTTCAGAAATAACGTGGGTCATGGATTTTGATGCAGATCCTATAATGGATTCATTTGGGTATGGAAAGTCAGTTAAGCTTAGAAAGGACAGAGTGATGGGGTGCTGGTCTTTGTGCAAGAGAGCACATGAGCATTTTGGATGTGTTGTAGTTTGTAGAAGCAGTAGTTTCAGTATTGCCAATCCCATTGCCTCATAAATCGGAAGACAAACTCTTAAAAATAATGAGATTTGGTACAGAAATCATAAGTTGCTATTTTTTCCTGACCCGACTCCTTGCTTACCTTTGCTCCCCGACAGGAAGGTCATTCCGCGACCTTTGCTCCCGGACAGGAAGCACATTCGGCCGTCACTAATCGATTGCTGAAATAAGAACAGAAGAAATAGGAGCAGGAGTAGGTGGATCAATGGCCCTGCTGCTGCGTCACTCGCTTTTGACCATTACTCTTTCTGGAACATAACCTCCTCCAGCCCTACAACCCTCCGAGATTGCTGCACTCCTCTAATTTGGGCCTCTTGCGCATTCCCGATTTTAATCACTCCATCATTGATAGCTGTGCCTTCAGCTGCCTCGGCCCTAAGCTCGGGAATTCCCTCCTTAAACCTCTCCGCCTTTCTACCTCTCTTTCCTCCTTTAAGACACTCCTGAAAACTGATCTCTTTGACCAAGCTTCTGCCCTAATATCTCCTGTCAAATTTTGCTTGATAACGCTCCTGTGAAGTCTCTTGAGATGTTTGACTATGTTAAAGGCATTATCTAAATACAAGTTCTTCTTGTAGTATGCTGCCCACTGATCGAAATACATAGCTAACCTACTCTCAGATATCTCTAGCAACAAACTAGTTCCTACACTCCTGGTTCCTCTCATCCTCTGAAAATATCAGTCAATGATAAAGTTTCCACCAGACAGGTTTAATGTGCAAGCCTTAAGAATCTCAGTTACATTGTCAACGACTTTTTAAAATATCAATCGCCGTATTTTTTTCGTGCATGCGCAAATCAGCGTACTTCCTTTTGCAAAAAAATCACGAGATTCAGGCGTTCCATCACAAGATCGCAAGTGATGCTTTATTTCACTCCGAAATTGTGTCGCTTGCGATGGATTCACGAGAGTTGGCAATACTGTAGTTTGTTGAGGTGGTGGTGGTGGTGTGGGGGCAGGGGGGTGCGGCAAGGGAATAGTCGCTGGGTCAAAATCCTGGAACTCCCTCTCTAACAGCACTGTGGGAGTACCTTCACCACACGGACTGCAGCGGTTCAAGAAGGTGGCTCACCACCACCTTCTCCAGGGCAATTAGGGATGGTCAATAAATGCTGGCCTTGCCAGCGATGCCCACATCCCATGAACGAATATAAAAAAGTATACAATGCATGCAGAATACACACATATGGTTAGTGACTGTAACAATGCATTGCAGCACATACACCACTGATGTTCGATACACTGTGTGATACAGAATAAACTACTTGAGTGCTGCAACATGTAGAGAGGAAACATAGAATGTACAGAAATGGAAAAGACCATTGGCTGGTTCCAAACGTCAAGAGAGAACTACCATTTGTGTTACTGACCCTCGTAATTCACTTATGCTTGCATAATTGGTGAATTATGTGGTCCAGTTTCATTTGGGGCTGGATTTTATATAAACTACAAAGAAATGAAAAATAACAGAATGAGCATGTAGAAATATTTTGCGGGTCTCTCTATGAGAGGTAAAGATTTAAAGTTTTTTTAAAAAAACCAATATTTCTTCCAATTTTTATTTGTCCTGCCTCATTCTCCTTTTCAGCACCGCCAGACTCCCATTTGGTAGTGGGAGCCTGCCCTAACCAGCTCTGACCCAGGAAAATGGATCAGGGTCAGGCTGCGATTGGAGTGGGGGTGGGGGTGAGCATGAGCAGCAGTCCCGTCTCCCTGCTAATCCACCCCAAAGAAGAGAATCCCGCCCATACAATGCACGGAGGAGCTGCTGGAGGGATGGAAGAGCGAGAGTGTTTTATACAGTATGCACACAGGTGGAGTTATTGCATTGGGTACGATGGATGGAGGAAAAGGGAGAGAGAAACCCAGAAAACACTTCAATTAGTATCTTTGATAAAAAAAAATATTTCAGCAGGTTAAGTAATAAGCGTGTGCTTATTTAAAATAATTGCAACTGACATCCAACAATACAAAGATACTCATCTGATTGTACAGATTGCAGTGTCACCTTTTAAATGAGGGCGCGTTGACGACTAAACACATTGGCTGATAATGTACTGCCAGAGCACGTAGTGCTGATATGCATTGAGCACATGCAAGCCATGTCATTGGGTGTTAAGGGCTGTGCTTGTGCCAGTTTTGCATAGTACAACTTGGTATTCTGGTGAAGTACATGTGGTGCGGAAGGACTGTGCGCCAGCTGTGTGTGAGGCTCATTAAGGCATAAACAAAATGTTAATGAGGTCCTTGCCTATAGTGCGGTCTCAGCTTCGTAACAGTGTCCCCAGAGCTCAGCACCCATGTAAAACAGCTGCAGCATGGTTGGCTTATTCAGTCATGTTAGTTCTCATTCCTTAAAGGGGAACGTGCTTGGTAGTTGCATAAAGTAGCTGAATATCGACCCAGTAATTTCATTGGTTATTTCATGGAGTGCTTGGATTTCGGCACTGGTGCTATTCACATCTTCTATGGTTTCCATATGTTTCATCAGCTTTTATGTCCTTATACTTAAAAACAGCTAGAATAGCTATTTTGGAAAAATGTTCAGTCATCATTTCATATTTTAAATTCTCAAAATGCTAATTATTTTGCTGAAGACCCGTACAAGTGAGCATTTAAGAAAAATGTGTGTTCAAGAGAGAGAGGGAAAAATACTCAATCTAATTTTAAAAATGACATCAGAATATATTTTGAAATGCTCCTTCTGCAATTCATTGTGTTCTAATAATGAAATCCCAGACTGTTACTTTGAGTAATTATAATGTACAGTCTGCATTGCAATCAGCCAGTGAGTATGTGGCAGCACCAGTCACATCTGTGGTGAAGATCTTGCTTCTCCAGGCCAAAGGCACAATAAGAGCATCTATTGTGAATATTCCTCTTGTCACTATAGAGGCTTTGCGGTCATAACCGGGTACAACTTGCTTGGAGAACAGTTACAGGCAACCAGGAACAAGGGCTTCCAAGACGTCATAGATGTTCAGTGTCCTATGCTCAGACGCACAGATCATTAGGCCTTGTGAAGAGATGCATGGTGTCTGTGGAGGAGCACAGGAGCACCTGCCTTGCAGTCATGTCAGTGGCAGTTGTGTGTCATCACATAATTCCGCACAAGCGGTCATAGGTATCACCTCCAAAAGCAACAGGAATTTCATCAAAAGAGACCCCTGGCACTGATCCACATTTCTGAAGAATTACTTGCAGACATGCAGTTATTGGGCCTTCTGTATCCCCTGCAATTGGATATGGAACAATCCACCAATGATAGGGAACCACTTACCAGTAAGACAAATGTACAACCACAACAGAGAGGCTCATGGCACACAAGAGGGCAAGCGCACCAGCAAAATACACTAAATATTCACCACTAGTATAGCACAACTCAATAAAGTGAATTCACTTTTAATATATCTACCAGTCTGTTATTGTATTTTTGTGCAAAAAATGAAGCGTCAGAGCTCAGTAAAAAAAAAATAGTTCTCTGATTACAAATTCATTCAATAGAAAGTAATGATAGCCAATTGCACAGCTCACTGGAAGAAAAGAGCAATATAACTTTTACACGTCTCTCTCCCTGCCTGCAGTAGCTGGTCTGCTGCTGATATCTGCTCTGCACCATCAGCATCCCACTCTTCCAAGCTGCTACTTATCCAAGTTCATTGTGATGTGTCGGCGCATGGCAATATTGTGCTGCATGCAGCATACTACATTTTGCAGACCTATGGGGCATATTGTAAGCCCCATCAACTACTACAAGCATTTAATATGTTGCTTTAGAAATTCAAATATCTGCTCTATTATGGCCAATGCTCGCCCATATGGCTTGTTGTGTGGAGGTGTCATCAGCCCTGGTTCGACCACATAGCCAATACTGAGAAGCCAGCAGTTCCTCCTTCCTTCCCCTTTTAAGTGCCATCACATTAATTGCCTCAGAATTAAAAGGAAATGTGTATTGAGATGAATCATTTTCTTGTGAACATTACCCATCATTTGCGCATTCATGAAATAAAAGCTTTCCTATTGAAGTGTGATGTATGGTTGCTGATGAGTGCACACAGTTCAGTACAGACACTGATGCCCAGTCCCCCAGGGAAAGCAGCAATTTGGACAAACCTTTCCTGACTCTTCTGCTGCTGTTCAGTGCTGCAGTACATTTAGTTGGGTGCAAGGCAATACAGGACTTTGCTTACCTCTTTAATGGGGCACATAAAAGTAGCCGACTCCTGAGACTTCCCCCGTGGGTGCCTGGGAAGTCCCTGTGGCATAAAAGTTGAGTTGAACTCCATTGGTACTGGTAGTGCAGATGCTTGGCTGTCTCTACATGTGTTCTTGGGCTAGGTGGCATGTTTCATTCAAATAACCCTTGCCACTGCACCTATTTAAGCACTGTTTCTTTGTCGGCTGTCTGTTACGGAACCAAGGCGGTTAGATGGAGTTAAGATACAGGCCAGCCATGATCTAACTGAATGGCGGAATAGGCTCAAGGGACTGAATGGCCTACTGCTGTTCTTATATGGTAGGTTTGTTGTCTAGGCTAGCTCCTGCTGTAAGTAGTACAACTCCTGTAAGCAGGCCACCCTCTCCTCCTCTGCCTGCTGACATAAGTACCAAGTGCTAAGATACTCAAGAATGCCTGCTACATCCATACTCACTGGGAGAAAATGCCTGGGCACTAATTAGTTCTGTCACTGCTGCAGTGACACTTCAACAATGTTCCTCATTGCTCAGCAGGTCTGCCCAGGAACAAAATCGTTTCCAGTTATCCACCACAGCTGTGTAATTCTGCATGAGCTGTTCCTGATTGGCCTTAACAAGGTGCTAACAAGCAAAAATCAGATCCTTTCCCAAACTTTTTGCTCATGTTTGTTAATCTATTTTTGCACGATTGAGTCCCCTCAGAGCAACACTAAATACAGACAATTAATCCGTTAGGGCTTTCTACCAATATTACAACCCTTTTCCAAAAGGCCACATTTCTCACCAGAAATATGATCTGGCAGTCTTGATAATGGGCCACAGTTTATGGCCCCTATGGGTGCGTATGCAACCATAGGGGCCGCGCAAATTCCGAGTTTAGGCCTGCGAAGCGCATGCGCTAAAACCCGAAACTTGCGGTCTGTCAAGAATCTTCATGACAGGTCATCCGCATCCCCGGGAAAAGGGCATCCGCGGGCGGAGAGTTGGGCTATTGCGTAAGCCTTGCTTTTACCAGCGTAAGACTTTTACAGAACAGAAAAATAATTTTTTTTCAATAAGTTATACATTTAAAAACCTGTGAAATAAGGTAAGTTTATTTTTAGCCCCTTTAAAATATGTAAATTTATTTTTCAAAAATTAAATGTTTGTTTTAATTAAATGCCGTTTTGATTAATTTTAAATATGTGATTTTAAAAAAATTATTTGAAGTGTACATGTATTTTTGGGGGTATTCCCATTCATACTTATGGAGGTTCCGCACATATGGAATCCTCATAAGCATGAATGTGGATTCCCTTTCTTTCATTGATTGGGCCGGCCCACCTGATCCCAGGGGCGCTTGCGAACCACCTGTGTCCCTGGGATACCTGGGCCTCTACACAGGCCTACGCTTAGAGGCCCAGGAGCGCAAGTGTCCGAACCTCCGGGGCCATCAGGTAAGTTCGTAGAATTTTTGCTAGTCGGAGGCATCCGCCCGCAAATTCAGGGCCAAAATTTTTTAGTTCATAAGCTATAATTTCCATTATAAATCCATAAGTAAGAGTAGTTTTTAAATTAAATGTTTAATGATATTTTACTATAATTGCTAGTTTCAGCCCAGAAAGTAATTTAAAAGCCCTCATGAGATCTCACAATCTTGGTTGTTGGTATTCCCCCTAAAAAAAGTTATAATGGTAATAACATTTCAATTTGGAGTTAAACAGGAGTTACAAACGATAATTTCCACAACATAACCTATACAACAACAACAACTTGTATTTATATAGCGCCTTTCAGAGGAACATGGGTGTCCTTGTACATGAATCACTGAAAGTTAACATGCAGGTACAGCATGCAATTAGGAAAGCAAATGGTATACTGGCCTTTATTACAAGAGGATTTGAGTGTAAGAGTAAAGACACCTTACTGCAATTATATAGGGCCCTAGTGAGACCACACCTGGAGTATTGAGTACAGTTTTGGTCTCCTTACCTAAGGAAGGATATGTTTGCCATAGAGGGAGTGCAACAAAGGTTCCTGGGATGGGGGGATTGTCCTATGAGGAGAGATTGAGTAGACTAGGCTTAGAGTTTAGAAGAATGAGAGGTGATCTCATTGAAACATACAAAATTCTTACGGGGCTTGACAGGGTAGATGCAGGGAGGATGTTTGCCCTGGCTGGGGAGTCTAGAACCAGGGGTCACAGTCTCAGAATAAGGGGTCGGCCATTTAGGACTGAGATGAGGAGAAATTTCTTCACTCAGAGGGTGGTGAATCTTTAGAATTCTCTACCCCACAGGGCTATGGAGGCTCAGTCATTGAGTATATTCAAGATAGAGATCGATAGATTTTTGAATATTAAGAGAATCAAGGGATATGAGGACAGTGCAGGAAAGTGGAGTTGAGGTAGAAGATCAGCCATGATCTTATTGAATGGCGGAGCAGGCTCAATGGGCCAAATGGCCTACTCCTGTTCCTATTTCTTATGTTCTTATGTTAACGTACTAAAACGTCCCGAGGTGCTTCACAGGAGTATTAAAAGGCAAAAGATGTGACACTGAGCCACATAAGGAGAAATTAGGGCAGGTGACCAAAAGATGGTCAAAGAGGTAGGTTTTAAGGAGCGTCTTAAAGGAGGAAAGAGAGGTAGCGAGGCGGAGAGGTTTAGGTAGGGAATTCCAGAGCTTAGGGACTAGGCAACAGAAGGTACGGCCACTAATGGTTGAGCGATTATAATCAGGGATGCTCAAGAGGGCAGCATTAGAGGAGCGCAGATATCTCGGGGGGGTTGTGGAGCTGAAGGAGATTACAGAGATAGGGAGGGGTGAGGCCATGGAGGGATTTGAAAACAAGGATGAGAATTTTGAAATCGAGGCATTGCTTAACTGAGAGCCAATGTAGGTCAGCGAGCACAGGGGTGATGGGTGAATGGGACTTGGTGCGAGTTAGGACATGGGGGGCCGAGTTTTGGATGACCTCAAGTTCACGTAGGGTAGAATGTGGGAGGCCAGCATTAGAATGTGCATTAGAATCGTCAAGTCTAGAGGTAACAAAGGCATGGATGAGGGTTTCAGCAGCGGATGAGCTGAGGCAAGGGCGGAGACTAGTGCAGTGTAAATAGACATTGACACTTAAGTCTTGAAGTGAAAACAGCGTAGGCTTGAAGACAGTCCACTGGCATCCCAACTCAGCATCTGTCTCATATAGTTTTGAGGTTTGCAGCAGTCTAAACATTGCTGACTCAGAACTCAGGGCCAGGAGTCAGCCTACCACAGCGAGTAAGCTATTCTCCCACAGGGAGAATTATAGGTAGGTCTTGGTCCAATAAAAAACACATCAGTTGCACAGCAGACATTGGCTGATTTATTTGTTTCACATAAAGTTCCTTTTGGTTCACCGTGAAGTTTGAGCAAGTTTGTGTCAAAGTATCCATAGACACAGTAAGCCTGATGTCAGTGTCACAAGGGCATTAAAACACTTTGAGAACAATGTCACGCATCCAGAATATGGGGGGAAAAATTCAGTATCGCCCTGTTTGGGGCGCGATTATCGGCCGGGTGTAAAGTTTAGCGCCTGGCGCTAATTATCGCCTCCGACTGCAAACTTGACTTTTATCGCCCCTGGAGGTGATTGGAACACTAAATCAGGCGCTGCACACCTGTCTTAAGGCGCAAAAGCCGAGGAGCGAGGCGCTAACTCAGAGCGCTGGCGAAGCTCATGTGGTGTCAGTCAGCAATGGAACACAGACACACTGTCGCCGGCCAGTTCTTAAAGGGGATTGGGTCGATCTTGCTCTCCATCCACACCCTGCTCATTGCAGCCTTAAATCTAGGCCTGGAGAGACCTGTACATCAAATCTGTTGGAAAGAACAATGGAGAGGCCCAGGAAAGAGCTCAGAGTGCAGCCCCCATAATCTCTTCTAAATCGATGCAAGGAAGATCAAATAAAAAAGAACCGGCAAAGTGCTGCTCAGTACTCAAAACTCCTCAACACAGCTTTGAATCTCTCCTGCAGTCTCTCCCTCTCACTCAGAATGCGTGGTGAAAAAATTTCGCAGACAAAAAAAGGCAGGAAGCGGTCGCCTTTAAATAGCGCTCCCCCAGTCCCTTCCCGACTGCAAAACGCTCCCCTCAACCTGTCGTTGCTAGTGGCAGGCGGTAAGGCAGGGGGCGCCACTCAATATCCGGTCCGGGGCACTAACGGGGCGTTGCGCACTCGACTGACGTCACCATCTGCCGGCGCAGGAGATCGTGGCAGTAGTGTTTAGCGCCGCCGCAAAGTGTCTAGTCAATTTCATGAGCGACGCAAACATCGCCACGCCCGGGCGCTAGTTGCTTTGCGCCCCATTAGTGCCCTCTTAAGACACTAACGGGAGGCGCAAACCAACTGAATTTTTCCCCCATGGGGTCCACTGCTAGCTGACAGCAGCACGATAAAGTGCTAAACAAAATCTGCAAACAAGTGAAACAGTGTATGTTACGACAACCAATAGATATTCAACTCAAATGTGACTAACTAATCTCATCTTTCAGTTTTGTCTAGTTAAAATAGCCACCTCACCTAATTGATTAAATTGAAGCCTATTGTTTTCTGTTAGGAGACACTTACATAAGGGTTTACTTGAAAGTAAAGCACTGAGTGACACCAGGAGCTCAGACCCTTCAGGTCATAATACTTGGTGGGTTATTTTCAAATAAAACACTGCTGTTCTTCAAGCTTAGAAATGATTGTTGGTGGTATGAGCAGATGAACACCTTATGCATTCATATGACATTCCTCTGGCCACTATTTTAACGTAGGTGTTAACCGTTTTTAATACTTTATTACCTCTGCTAAAATAACAGACAGAGGAATGTCATACAAGTACATTGGGCCATATTTTCCGATCGGAGGCTTCCTGCGTGCAGAGGCCTCCGATCAGGAAAAAATCTACGGACTTACCTGAGGGCTCCCGAGGTCCGGACACATCCCCTCCTGGGCCTCTCCAACTCGAAATGTGCAGGGCCCACGTATCCCAGAGGCGCATGCGGTTCGCAGCGTCTCTGGGATCACGTGGGCCATGGGGAGCCAATAGGAAAAGGGAATCTCCCTTCATACACTTGACAGATAGACCTGTCAAATATATGAATGGAGATCACCCCCAAAACACTGTAAAACATTAAATAAATACATTTTAAAAATCACATTTTTAAAATGAGTTGAAATTACAATAAATTAAATATTTTAAACAAAAGTTTTATTTTTTGAAAAAAATAATTAAAGTTTTTTACGGGGCTAAAAATAAAAGTAACTTTTTTAAAGTATTTTTAAATGATAAATGAGTGAAATTTTTTTTAAAACTTTGTTCAAATCTTATGCTGGTAAAAGCAGGCCGTACACCTGCTTTTACCCGGCATAAGATTTCTAAGGGTTTTCTGCGGGCGGAGGTTCTGCAGAAAGCGGAACTCTCTGCCCGCAGAGGCCCTTCTCTAGGGCAGGCGTCCAATCTGTCAAGAGCATTCTTGACAGATCGGAAATGCCAGTTTTCAGCGCATGCGCTTGGCATGCCTGAAACCAGCATTTCCGATGTCCCTACGGGTGTGCACACAGCGCGTACCCACCCGTAGGGATCGGAATATCCAACCCAATATGTTTTTGCTTGCTAATATTGGCAATGTAATTTCTTGGCTGTTGCTATTTTAACAGTTTTATTGTTAAGGATGTCAGTAAAATATTGAAAAAACCTCTTGCAAGTGCTGGTAGGATGAGGTTTTAGTAGTTTGAGCCAAATTTATAATATGCACACATTTGATACACAGCAGCATTGTGAATTTGCTTTCAAACTGGTCAACAAAGGAATGCCAAAAATAAAGTGAACGAAACCTATGAGATGTTAACATTTAAATATGTGCTAATTGATTAGGGAGATATGTAGCAGAAACTTTACTGTCATGAGAATAATTAAGCATTATTGAGACAAATAACTGATCGATGCAGCATAAATATAACTGAAAGGAATAATGATTAACTTATTTACGTGTACTTTAACATATTTAACAACAATGGCAGCAATTTGCATTTTATAGCACCTTTAATGCAGGAAAACATCACAAAAGTGCTTCATAGAAGTGCAATCAAGAAAACAATGGACACCAAGCCAAAGAAGGAGATATTTGGAGGGGTGACCAGAAGTTTGTTCCAAGGTGGATTTTAAGGTACACCTCAAAAGAGGAGAGGGGGGTCGAGAGAGAGGCAGAGGGGATTAGGGAGGGAATTCCGGAATATAGGGCCTGCACAGCTGAAGGCAAGGCAGCCAATGGTGGGGCAAAGTGATGGTGGTGGTGGGGGTGGTGAGGGGGTGTTGCAGGTGTTGTCATGTACAATGGTCAGATGAATGGAGAGTTTCAAGGGGTTGTAGACTTGGAGGAGGTTACAGAGATAGGGAGTGATGAGACCATGAATGAATTTAAATACAAGGATGAGAATTTTCAATATGCTATACAGGGCATAATTTCAAAATTTGCAGATGACACAAAACTTGGAAGTATAGTGAACAGTGAGGAGGATAGTGAAAGACTTCAAGAGGACATAGAAAGGCTGGTGAAATGGGCGGACACGTGGTAGATAAAATTTAACACAAAAAGTGCAAACTGATACATTTTGGTAGGAAGAACGAGGCGAGGCAATATAAACTAAAGGGTACGATTCTAAAGTGGATGCAGGAACAGAGAGACCTGGGGGTATATGTGCACAAATTGTTGAAGGTGGCAGGGCAGGTTGAGAAAGCAGTTAAAAATGCTTACGGGATCCTGGGCTTCATAAATAGAGGCATATGGGCAGGATTTTCATTGGGCCGTGGAGGCGGGATTGGAGGCGTGTGGGGGGTTAAAATCTCGAAATCGGGGGGCACGAACTCATCCCGCCCCCAACCCGCCTCCATGCCAGTTTCAAAGGAAGCTGATACCCAACCTGTGCTGGGAGCCACCCCTGCGAGGCGGGAAGGGGATTAGTGCCAATTAACTGCCTGTTAACAGGTTGTTAACAGGCAGTTTTTAGCCTAATCCCTATTTTTATTCCTGAAGGGTGGGACTCCCGACGGCTCCAAACCACTCCAAGTTAGCGAGGCGGACCATCGGGCTGAAGGACTTGGAGAGTTCAAGATGTCCGGTGTTCAGGTGAGTGGTGTGTGCATGAGTGCAAAGGTAAGTGTGTTTGGTGTGTGTAAAGTGTTTAAATAAGTTTTACATACCTTTACTTACCTTTACAACCTTCCTCCCTTCAGGTCTCAGGAGTTCCTCATCCCACCGGCACAGAAAGCAGAATGGCCGCGAGCTGTAAAAAGTTGCAGCATTCAGCTTTCTGTTCTGGAGGGATCTCTAAATCAGCCTGAGAGAAAGGAATTAACGTGGAGTACAGATTGTCAATGTTTGACAGCTTAAAAGATTATGGCCTAGAAATTGGGTATAGCCCCGCTTGAGGCGCTAGAACTGGCGGTGCGCAAAGTTTATAGCCAGATGAAACTTATCGCTGCCTGGCGAGATATTGGGTTGCATCGCCCCCAAAGGGGATTGAGGCGCTAATTCAGCCGTTGCACGGTGCTCCTAAGGCGCAAAAGTTCAGGCGCTACTCAATATCGACGCGGACGGGCGCAGCGCAGGTGATCTCAATTACGGGAAACCGCGAGACTTCCAGGCGCCGGCCGGCTCTTAAAGGGGTGGGTCAGTCAGCCTGAGCTGCCACACCCAACGCCCTGTAGGCCTCAGAATCGGCGCTCGCCCTTCTCTGGCGTTAGAAACTTGTTGAGCATGGAGAAGGTTAGACAGAGAGCAGAGCGCTTCAGCACTGAGGCTCTGGACCAGTTGGTGGCTGCAGTTGAGCGCCGTCGAGATGTCCTGTATCCGGACAATGGCAAGAGGCCGAATCAGAAGGCTTACCGACGATCTTGGAGGGAGGTTGCTGTGAGGGTCAACTCCAGCAGCATGGCGACCAGGACCCCTGTTCAGTGCAGGAAGAAATTCAACGACCTCACACGAATCGTTAGGGTGAGTGATGGTTTAGCAAACTTCTGATTCCCTCCATCTGCAGCTGACTTCGGGCACCCTGTTGCCATGATGCCCCAATGGCCATCTGTCAGCAAGCACCCATGGCCCTTTCTGGGCACACACATGGACAGATGTCTCAAGGCCTCATGTAAGGGCTCTTTCACCATGGGGGGCATGCGATGATGTCTCAAGGCCTCATGTAAGGGCTCTTTCACCATGGGGGGCATGCGATGATGTCTCAAGGCCTCATGTAACACAACTTCCCCTTCTTTCCTCTCCAGGCCAAGCTGGCGGCCAGGCGAAGGGACCACTTTCAAACCGGTGGCGGGCCTCCACAAGTGGTCCCTCTCACGGATCTGGAGGAGAGAGTGCACCAGATTCTTGGAGGACGTCTGTCTGGTCCTGTGACCACTGCATCTGCCGACCCCATTTCCGACAGCGAGGGTAAGACTCTCACCTTTTTCACCTGTTGCCTTCCACTTGGTCCCCCCGCCAGCATGCTTCCTCAGTGTGCAGCCACGTCAGAGCCTTGCCGCAATCTGGCATGCCTTTCCGCAAACTTGTCCTTTTGCTAAAGCCACTCTTCCACCTCCCTGCTTTCAGATGAATCAGCACCAACTCGGGCTCAGCGCACTGAAGCTGCCAGTGCTAGTGCCACCGGAGGCGAGGAGCAGGAGGAATCCGGACCAGCCGTTGCAGAATCCGGGGAGCGGACACATCTACAGACTGTGGATTGTAGTCCCCTGGAGGGGAGGGGGGGGGCTCTGAGGATGAACCAGTTGCCAGAACAAGCGGCATGCAGCAACGCAAGGTGGATAGGCAAGTTCGGCCACCGTCTCCCCGGAGGGCAAGGCAGGCAGTTATGACTGCTGCTCAGAGTGCAGAGGAGGCGCGTCGCCTGGGTGAAATGAGCAAACAGGCCCGGCTCAGACACACGGAGCTGATGGCTGCAGTGGAGAAGATGCCTCAGTCAATAGATACATTGGCTAAGAGTATGTTGGACTTCGGGGCAACAATGGAGAGGACTCTCCAGGGCTTTGGGGCAACAATGGACAGGACTCTCCAGGGCTTCGGTGCAACAATGGACAAGTCTATCCAGGGCTTCAGCGCAACAATGGACAAGTCTATCCAGGACTTCGGGGCAACAATGGACAGGTCTATCCAGGGCTTCGGGCCAACAATGGAGAGGACTATCCAGGGCTTCGGCCCAACAATGGAGAGGACTGTCCAGGGCTTTGAGGCCGCTATGGAAAGGACTGTTCAGGGCTTCGGACAATCCCTGGAAAGGTCTGTCCAGGGCTTGTCCGAGGCAGTGGAGCGGTCGGCACCTGCCTTGCCCGAAGCAATGGAAAGAACTGTCCAGGGCTTCTCCGAAACACGGGCACCTGGCACACAGGTCCTCATTGTTGCCACGCAGTCACTTGCTGGCTCGTCCACACCCAGATTGAGGCAACGCGATCTCTCACTGCAGCCACCCTCTCTGCATCAGTTAGGATCACCCCGGGCCCTTCCAGTCCCATACAAGGCCAGGAATCAGTGGAGCATGCGATTGTGGCGGATGAGCCAAGCCGGTCCCCTCAGATAGTCAGTGTGTCGTCCGACCATGGTGCAGGTGTCCTCTCTCGGCAGGAGACCATTGCACATGCCAGCGCTGGGACGTCTGCAGTGCAGCTGCCACCACCTGCAGGGCACACTGCTTCCAGCCATGCTCAGATCAAGCATCCTGCGTCCACACCCTCCAAGCCCAGAGGTCGGCCAGGCCGTCCCTCAGGGGCTTCTGCGCTTCCACACAGTCAGCAGGCGTCCCCCAGCCTTGAGCCCGCCACTGGGGTCCAATTACGTAGGAGCAGCAGGGAGGGAAGGGGCCAGCCGCGAAAGAGAAGTCGTTCTCCCTCAAGGGGCCAGTTGTAGAGGGAGGTGCTGAGACGTTTCTTTGTCCAAATTCAAGGACACCCTCACCTGTTGTTATATTTGCAGAAGGTTTGTTGAGTTTTGCGGCTTTGACGAAGAGTTCACAGTTATTTTGTTAGTTATGGTTTCTATTGACATGACGTTGTTTTGCTGTAATGAAAGACTTTTGTGACAATAAACAGAAGTTTCAATGTGGCATGGTGCACGTGACTACCTTCAGTGATGCTGGCATTCAGAGGCCGTCAAACATCCAAAGTGCACAGGAGTTAAGACTCTCATCATTCCGCCAGAGGGGTCTCGAAACGAGTCCTGATGAGCCTCTGACGTATGGCCCTTCCACTTTCAGGAGCCCTTCCATCTTCCTCCTCCTCATCCTCCTCCTCCGCCTGCTCTTCCTCCTCCTCCTCCTCCTCCGCCTGCTCTTCCTCCTCCTCCTCCTCCTCACCCTCCTCCTCCGCCTGCTCTTCATCCTCCTCCCCCTCCTCATCCTCCTCCTCCTCCGCCTGCTCTGCTGGTCGTTGAGGGACAGGTGGAATTGGCTGGGTGCGTCGAATCGCCAAGTTGTGGAGCATGCAGCAGACGACGACGATGTGTCCCACTTACTCCGGCGAGTACTTCAGGGATCCCCCCGAATGTTCCAGACATCGGAAACGCTTTTTGAGAGCACCAATAGTGTGCTGTTCACTGTGCCTGGTCGCCTGATGGCCGCTGTTGATCAGCTCTTCTGCTGGGGTGTCGGCCACACGGAGTGTTGTCATCAGCCATGGGCAGAGAGGATAGCCCTTGTCCCCAGTAAGCCAGCCTCGTGTTCGAGCCAGCCCCTTAAAAAGGTAACAAACTGAGGTCAACCGCAGGATAAAGGCATCGTGGCTGCACCCTGGGAAATGCGCATTGACTGCCATGATGATTTGGCGGTGGCCACAGACCAGCTGCACGTTGAGGGAGTGGAACCCCTTGCGGTTGCGGAAGTCCTAAGGATGCTGGCATGGCGCCCTCAAAGCCACGTGTGTGCTGTCAGTCGCCCCCTGCACCATGGGGAAGTCCGCAATAGAAGCGATACCCTGCGCGCGCTCCGCCTGCTTGTGCAGGATCAGAGGGAAGGTCATGAATTGACGCCTTCGCCTATAAAGGGCATCTGTAACTTGCCGGATGCAACAGTGGACTGCAACCTGAGCGATAGTCGCAATGTCCCCAATGGCTGACTGAAAGGATCAGTTGGCATCAAAATTGAGGCCATCAGTCAGTTTAGCGAACACGGACAGAGAGGTTCTGCACCGTTCACGCGGCTGCAGATCCTCAGCAAGCAGGTGGCACAGATCAGTAACAATGTCCCTCCAGAATCGGAGCCTTCGCAAACACTGCTCCTCCGACATGTCAAGGCTTGACACCTGCTGCCTAAAGACCCTCGCAGCATACCGTCGGATTGGCCGACCTCCATTGCCCCTCCTCCTTCTGCCCAATCCCGGCCCTCTCTCCCGCCGTCTCTCTGCCCCGTCACAGTGTTCGGCCATGAGGCCGTCGCCCTCCAAAGCAGCTCCCATTCCGATGCCAGTTGGTCAAAAGGCTGTTAGGTGTAGTGCTCCAGCTGCTCCGGACAGGTTTGAAGGTCCCAAGTACTGTAATGCTAAATTCCCCAAACTCTGCTCCACAGTAGCTCGCCAACTCTCTCCAGCAACGATCGCAATGAGCAGGCCAAGTGGCTGAAGCTTCTGCACTAGAGCTGTCCCCTTTAAATAGCGCCCCCCTACTCCGAGAAGGGCCTGCTAGCGCTCCCTCGAACTGTCACTAATAGCGCTAGGCGTTAAGGCTCTGGGCGCCACCCAATATGCGCTCAGGCGCTCCTAAAAGGCATTGCACACTGAAATGACATCATGATCTGCTTGCGCTCGCGGGCGCACGCAAACACTTAGCGCAGGTGTTAAATGTATAGTCAATATGTGAGTTGTCGCTATCTTCATAGCGACCGCCCCAACATAGGGTATCGCCCCAATTCTAGGTCTCTTTAGGCGCTAAACGCCGGCGCTACCAACCGAATTTCTAGGCCTATACCATTTGCCTTCTTAACCGCCTGCAGCACCTGCATGCTTACCTTCAGCGACTGGCGCACAAGGACACCCAGGTCTCGTTGCACTTCCCCTTTTCCCAATCTATCAGATAATAATCTGTCTTCCTGTTTTTGCCACCAAAGTGGATAACCTCGCATTTATCCACATTATACTGCATCTGCCATGCATCTGCCTAATCACCCAACCTGTCCAAATCATACTGGATTTTCGCTGCATCCTCCTCACAACACACACACACACCCAGCTTTGTGTCGCCTGCAAACTTGGAGATATTACACCTAGTTCCCTTGTCTAGATCATTAATATATA
Organism: Somniosus microcephalus; assembly: GCF_052327205.1. Classification (NCBI taxonomy): domain Eukaryota; kingdom Metazoa; phylum Chordata; class Chondrichthyes; order Squaliformes; family Somniosidae; genus Somniosus; species Somniosus microcephalus. The sequence goes on from NC_141001.1 coordinate 88,893,652, forward strand.
TTGTGAATAGCTGGGATCCTAGCACCGATCCCTGCGGTACCCCACTAGTCACTTTTATTCCAGCTCTTTGCTTCCTGTCTGCCAACCAGTTCTCTATCCAAGTCAGTACCTTACCCTCAACCCCACGCTAATCTCTTATGCGGGACCTTATCGAAAGCCTTCTGAAAGTCCAAATGCACCACATCCACTGGTTCTCCCTTATCTATTCTACCAGTTACATCCTCAAAAATTCCAGTAGATTAGTCAAGCATGAGTTACCTTTTGTAAATCCATGTTGACTTTGTCCGATCCTGTCACTGTTTTCCAAGTGCTCTGCTATTACATCTTTTATAATGGACTCTAGCATTTTCCCCACTACCGATGTCAGGCTTACCGGTCTATAATTCCCCGTTTTCTCTCTACCAACTTTTTTAAATAGTGGGTTTACATTAGCTACCCTCCAATCCATGGGAACTATCCCAGAGTCCATAGAATTTTGGGAGATGACCAGCAATGCATCTATTATTTCTAGGGCCACTTCCTTAAGTACCCTAGGATGTAGATTATCAGGCCGTGGGGATTTATCGGCCTTCAATGCCGTCAATTTCCCTAACGCCATTTCCCTACAAATATTGATTTCATTCAATTCCTCCCTCTCATTAGACCCTATGTTCCCCGACATCTCAGGAAAGTTATTTGTGTCCTCCTTTGTGAAGACAGAACCAAAATATGTATTTAATTGGTCTGCCATTTCTTTGTTCCCAATTATAAATTCCCCTGATTCTGACTGCAAGGGACCTACGCTTGACTTCACCAATCTTTTTCTCTTCACATATATATATAGAAGCTTTTACAGTCAGTTTTTATGTTCCTTGAAAGCTTACTCTCATATTCTATTTTCCCCCTCTTAATTAATCACTTTGTCCTCCTTTGCTGAATATTAAACTGCTCCCAATCGTCAGGTTTGCTGCTTTTCCTGGCCAATTTATATGTCCTCTCCTTGGATCTTATGCTATCCCTAATTTCCCTTGTTAGCCACCTTTTTTGTTTTATTTTTATGTCAAACAGGGATGAACAAATTCTGTAGTTCATCCATGCAAACTTTGAATGTTTGCCATTGCCTATCCACCATCAACCCTTTAAGTAACATTCCCCAATCCATTCTAGCCAACTCGCGCTTCATACCATCATAGTTTCCTTTATTTAAATTCAGGACCCTAGTCTCTGAATCAACTAATTCACTCTCCATCTTAATGAAGAATTCTATCATATTATGATCGTTCCTCCCCAAGGGGCCTCGCACAACAACATTGCTAATTAATCATTTCTCATTACATAATACCCAGTCTAAGATGGTCTGATCTCTAGTTGGTTCCTCGACATATTGGTCCAGGAAACCATCCCGTATACACTCTAGGAATTCCTCCTCCACAATATTGTTACTAATTTGGTTAGCCCAATCTATATGTAGATTAAAGTCACCCATGATAACTGCTGCGCCCTTATTGCACGCATCTCTAATTTCCCATTTAATGCTATCCCCAACCTCAGCATTACTGTTTGGGGGTCTGTATACAACTCCCACTAACGTTTTCTGCCCCTTGGTATTTCTCAGCTCTACCCATACAAATTCCACATCATCAGAGCTAATATCCTTCCTTACTATTGTGTTAATCTCCTCTTTAACCAGCAATGCTACCCCACCGCCTTTTCCTTTTTGTCTGTCCTTCCTGAATATTGAATACCCCTGGATGTTGAATTCCCAGCTTTGGCCACCCTGGAGCCATGGCTCCATAATCCCAATTATATGATATCCATTTACATCTATTTGTGCAGCTAGTTCATCCACCTTATTACGAATGCTCCTCACATTAAGACACAAAGCCTTCAGGTTTGTCTTTTTAACACTCTTAGTCCTTTTAGAATTATTATTTACTGCAGCCCTGTTTGATTTACACCCTTGATTTCTCTGCCTTCCACTTTTGCTTTTCTCCTTCCTGTCTTCTGTTTTTATCCTTGCTTCCCTTTCCTCTGTCTCCCTGCACATGTTCCCAAGCCCCTGCCATTTTAGTTTAAACCCTCCCCAACAGCACTAGCAAGCACTCCCCCTAGGACATTGGTCCCGGCCCTGCCCAGGTGCAAACCGTCCAGTTTGAACTGGTCCCACCTCCCCCAGAACCGGTTCCAATGTCCCAGGAATTTGAATCCCTCCCCCTTCCACCATTCCTCTAGCCACATATTCATCTGAATTATCCTTCTATTTCTACTCTGACTAGTATGTGGCACTGGTAGCAATCCTGAGATTACTACCTTTGAGGTCCTATTTTTTAATTTACCTCCTAACTCCCTATATTCAGCTTTTAGGACCTCATCCCATTTTTTACCTATATCGTTGGTATCTATATGCACCACAACAACTGGTTGTTCACCCTCCCCCTCCAGAATGCCCTGGTGGGCGTGTGTACTGTGAGGAGGACACACCTTGAGTATTGTGTGCAGTTTTGGTCACCTTATCTGAGGAAGGATGTTCTTGCCATGGAGGGAGTGCAGCGAAGATTCACCAGACTGATACCTGGGATGGCAGGAATGACGTATGAAGAGAGATTGAGTTGATTAGGCTTATATTCGCTAGAGTTTAGAAGAATGAGAAGGGGTCTCATTGAAACTTATCAAATTCTAACAGGACGAGACAGACTAGATGCAGGAAGGCTGTTCCCGATGGCGGTGGAGTCCAGAACCAGGTGTCACAGTCTAAGGCTAAGGGGTAAGCCATTTAGGACAGAGATGAGGAGGAATTTCTTCACCCAGAGCGTGGTGAACCTGTGGAATTCTCTACCACAGAAGACAGTTGAGGCCAATTCATTAAATATATTCAAGAAGGAGTTAGATATATTTCTTAAGGCTAAGGGGATCAAGGGATATGGGGAGAAAGCAGGGACAGGGTACTGAATTTGGATGATCAGCCATGATTGCATTGAATGGCGGAGCAGGCTCGAGGGGCCGAATGGCCTACTCCTGCTCCTATCTTCTATATTTCTATGTTTCAATGTGCTGATGCCCTATGTTCTGTGCAGCATCAGGTGATTGTGGAGAAGGTTGCTATTGTTGTTGGTGATGTTGGTGCTGGGGCTGATCGTGGAGGGATTCAGAGGACCAAGGTGAGATTTTTTCAATGGCACCGATGTTGCTGGAATAGATGGCAGCTGAATTTGAGATGACAGAAGTCATCTGTCAATGGTGAGAGAGCTTGCTCCAAGGAGGTGACAGTGGATAGAGAGTTTACTCGAAACACTTCCCAACTGCATGCAGTTCAAAAGTGTTTTCCAAGTCCTGAAGGCTCAAGCTTCTGACACTGAAAAGTGAACAGCTGCAAAATGGTAGGTTTTATACCACTTTTGCAGCTGTCACCTATTCACAGCAATGGGGAGACATAGAGAACCCAACATACTTACCTGACGTGATCTCCGAACGACGTGAACCCCATTAAAAAAGTGGGAAATAGAAATAGGCTGGCAAAATAGTAGTTAACAAATGTTTAACAAGCATTTAACTATCTTAAATGCCTCCCCCGCCACTTGGTGACGCGTCTGTTCTGAAATTACAGACCTGACACTTTGGAAACTTACATGGAGGCGGGTTTGGAGTGGGCTTCCAACTCGCTGTAAATCATTTCGATTTTGACAGCAGACCCGCCTCCGAACACGCACTCTGAGCGCCGGCAAAATCATGGCCTTAGTGTGGGTTATGATACAGGCATCAGGTAGATGAGCTGAAGCTCACAGAGGGTGGAGGATGAGAGACTGGCCAGGAGTGCATTGGGATAGTTGAGTCTGGAGGTGACAAAATCATGGAAGTGGGCCCTGAAACTTAGAAGGCAAATAATATTTGTGTTAAATTGATGTCACTGTCTGATAACAGTAAAAGTAATGCTAGTTTTTGACAGAAACGATCCCTAATTACAATCTATATAAATTACTCAGAAGGGACCGAGTGTAATGTAGCCAAATTTGCTGATGATACTGTGGTAAAACCACAAATGAACTCCTGTACAAATGAATAACTGTCTTTAAAGCAATGTTACAGCACCTATGCCCGTTTGCTGAGTGTAAACAAACTTTCTGTAAAAACCCTGAAACAACGCGATGACGTCATCACGTTGGTCACATGGTGCCCCGAGTGGCGGGAAACGTGATGACGTCATGACGTCAGAGGTGGGAGGTTCTGAGTTCAGACCTCGTGGAACTAGTTACTGTGTAGACCTGTTTGCTGTTGCTCCTGCATGTTTTTGTTTTGTTCACCAGTTTAATTAAATTCGGTTAATTTACTGAACTGCCTCGACCTCAGTGATTTAGATAGGAATCTGCTGATTCCTACATTGGTGACCCCGAAACTTCGCGGACGATTTTCGCGGAGACAAGCTCGAGAACAAGATGGATGTAAATGCAGTGAGTTTGTAGCTCCCTCAATTTTGGGAACAACAGGCAGCCTCCTGGTTCATTCAAGCAGAGGCTAAGTTCCAACTGCGAAACATAGTGCTGGATCAGACCCGTTACCTGTATGTGGTCTCCGCACTGGACAGCTCGACGGCTTCCCACATTATCAGCCTGCTGGAGACCCCGCCCGCGGAGAACAAGTACGAAATGCTCAAGGCGCGCCTCCTGCAGGTATTCGGTCTCACAAAGACGGAGCGCGCACGACGCTTGCTCGCACTCCCCGGGTTAGGCGATGCTAAGCCTTCCGAGTTGATGAGCCACATGCTCACCCTCCTCGGGTCTGAGCCGCAGTGTTTTATATTTCGTGAACTGTTTCTCAGCCAGCTCCCTGAGCAGGTACAAGCAGCCCTGGCCAGGTCGACGGCTACGGACGGTGTGGCGCTCGCGGCCGAAGCCGACACCATTTACGCGGTGATGCAACAGTATTGCACCACCTCGACGCGCCCCTCCTCCAAGAACCCCGCCTCGGCACCTCCACAGATAGGCTTTTGCTACTGCCACGCCCGTTTCGGTCAGAAAGCCAAATGCTGCCGACCCCCGTGTAAATTCGTGCCACCGGCACCGAGAAAGCAGCAACACCGATTGCGCGACCGGAAGGGAAGCCCCGAGGTCGGTTTCGCCTCCACAATGACAGTTGGTGATTCCGGGAAATTGTTGTACATCACTGACTCCATTTCGGGCCGGCGTTTCTAATGCGACACGGGCGCTTAGTGCAGCATCCTCCCTGTGGTGTATGTACCTTTAAGAGGAACCATGTTTTTTTGAAGCCCCTGTGTACTGTAGTACCGGTAGTGACCACTCGGGTATATAAGCCTGTATAGCGTCTTGTATAGTTAGTTCACCTCCAGACTTTGTTCAGTAAACACTTGTTAAATCAACTCCTGCTTTCCGGGTCTTCATTAACACACGGATACAACAGTGGCGACGAGTTAGAAATGAACTTACCTGCAATTCGGCAGCACCTCAAGGAGATCGATTCCTCAGACGAAGGTCGAAGAAAAAAAAAAAGAAAAAAAACTGGTTTCACCAGCTAAACGGGCTGGTGGCAGGTACTGCACTAATCCTTCTTGGGCGGCGGGCTGCGGCTCGATCGGGTAGCTCTGCAGCGGGGCCGGTCAGCGAGTCGTAAGGCAGAAGCAAACAGAGACAGAGGGTGGAGCACTCAGGACACGGCCGGCGCTGCAAAGCAGGTCGGCGTTCGGACCAAGCAAAGGGAGGGGAAAGTCCCAGAGAGTCCGACGGAGTGACGGAGAAACTGTTTAAAAATATATATGTAATTAAAAACCGCGGAGAACAGCTTTGGCAGCAGCGGCAGCGGCGGGAAAGCGCGGGAGGCGCCATCTTGACTCGACAGGGAAGAAGAGAAAGCGCGGGAGGCGCCATTTTTGATTTTCAGGATGCCTAAGACTGGCAATATTACTGCTTTCGATAGTGATATAGAGGATTGGACCACATATGTGGAAAGAGTGCAGGTATATTGCAAGGCGAATGAAGTAGCGGATGATAAAAAGGCATCGGTACTTCTAAATCTGATGGGCGCAAGGACATACGGGCTGTTACGAAACTTGATCACTCCAGCCAAACCGATGGACAAGAATTTTAAGGAGATTGTTGATACCCTACAGGAGCACTTAAACCCAACACCGCTGCTGATAGCGGAACGATTCAAATTCTTCAGGAGGAATCAGCACAAGAATGAAAGTAACGCTGATTACCTCAACGAATTACGAAAGCTGTCTAAGCACTGCCAATTCGGGGCAGGACTGGCAGATTCTCTACGAGACAAATTCGTCTGTGGTCTCCTAAGCGAAGGAACACAGAAAAGACTACTTTCTGAGAAAGATTTGACACTGGACAAGACTTTCAGTGTGGCTGTATCATACGAAGCAGCAGCAAGAGGAGCTGCAGAGATACAGCAAAAGCCACAGGACTTCGGCACCCATGAAATGACACAGGGTTTTGAGAGATGTTATCGCTGCGGCAGATCCACCCATGACCAGAGGGACTGCTGGTTCAAGGACAAAGCATGCAGGCAATGCGGAAAGATGGGACACATTGCACGTGTATGCCGATCTGGAAAAAAATCCGCTGACATTAAAAAGGTCAATAAGGAAAAGTATAGGAAAGTACAAATGATGACGGACAGTAGCTCCGAAGACCAGAAGAGCGATAGCGACTCCGGAAACAAGAGACTAAGCTGTCTCAAATTACATAATGTAATTGCCAAAGAAGATTACCAGACCATTTGGGTTACCCTCACAATAGCGGGGTCCCCAGTTAAAATGGAGCTAGATACAGGATCAGCTCTGACCGTCATAAGTCGACGGGATTACAAGCGGCTATTTCCGCATATACCTCTGAAAGACACATCCATTATCTTGAAGACATATACGGGGCAGAAAGTATACCCCAGAGGGAAAATAAGGGTGCCTGTTGTATACAACGGCAAGGAAATACAGAAGTTGTATTTATACGTTCTGCAAGATGGTGGTCCACCATTGTTGGGACGTGAATGGATCAGAAAGATACGTTTGGACTGGCACTCCATTCAGGCACTGACGGTGACCAGTAAGAAAAAAAATGATGATGACATCATCCCTGGACGATTAAAAGAAATCTTGGCTAACGCCAAAGAAGTGTTTCAACAGGAACTAGGAACCCTGAAAGGCGCCACCGCCTCAATAAAAGTAGAAGATGCGGCAATTCCCAAGTTTCATAAGGCAAGGCCGGTGCCATACGCAATTCGTCCAGCAGTCGAGGCAGAGCTGGAGAATTTGGAAAAAGCAGGCGTGTTATCCAAGGTAGATTGGAGCAAGTGGGCAACACCCATCGTCCCGGTCATGAAGAAAATGTTGAATAATGATAAATCTGAAGAACAGAGAAAAATTCGCATCTGTGGGGACTTCAAGGTGACTGTAAACCCGATTCTTCATACGGTACAGTATCCTCTTCCGAGGATAGAAGATATTTTCGCCTCACTATCCGGAGGGAAACGTTTCACCAAAATTGACTTGGCACAGGCATATCTACAGATGGAGGTTGAGGAGACCTCTAAAAAGTATCTCACGATAAACACACACAAAGGCCTGTACCAGTACAATCGGCTAGTTTTCGGAGTAGCATCAGCTCCAGCTATCTGGCAAAGAGCTATGGAGCAAGTACTGCAAGGGATTCCAGGGACTCAATGCTACCTAGACGACATCCTTGTTACAGGAGAAAATGACAACGAGCTCCTTGCCAATTTGGAGCAGGTGCTCACGAGGCTGAGAGAATGGGGCCTACGAGGAAATCGCCCCAAGTGCGAATTTTTCCAGAAACAAATACCATATTGTCATGTCATTAACGAAGAAGGGTTGCATAAATCACCTGAAAAAATTGAAGCGGTCGTAAAAGCCCCAGCGCCTGAAAATGTCTCACAATTAAGGTCGTTCCTAGGATTAATAAATTACTATCATAAATTTTTACCGAACTTGTCAACGGTTCTGCACCCTCTTAACGCACTGCTACAAACGGGAGTAATTTGGAAATGGAGCAAAGACTGTAAACGTGCCTTCCATAAATGCAAAGGCTTGATCACATCCAAGGAAGTGTTGGCTCATTACAACCCATCACTGCCAATCAGACTGGCGTGCGATGCATCCCCTTACGGCGTGGGAGCGGTATTATCGCATAAATTCCCTGATGGCTCAGAGCGGCCGATAGCTTTTGCGTCACGCTCATTGAACTCAGCTGAGCGTAACTATGCCCAGATCGACAGGGAGGCACTCAGCCTGGTGTGGGGGGTGAAGAAATTCAACCATTACCTACACGGACAAAAATTTACCTTGTTGACTGACCATCAACCCCTCGTCTCCATATTCAACCCTAAAAAGGGCGTTCCCATTATGACAGCGCAAAGGCTACAGAGGTGGTCCCTTTTCCTAGGGGCACACCAATATGACATAGAATACAAAGGAACAAAACAGCATGGGAATGCTGACGGTTTATCGCACCTACCGTTGCCAACGGTAGAAGAGGCACCTACAGTGGACCCAGTGGAAATGTTCCACTCGACCATAGTTGAATATCTACCAGTGACAAATTCTACCATTGAAAAGGAAACGAGAAATGACCCGACTCTCTCACGAGTCTACGATTTAACGGTGAAGGGATGGCCAGCACATGGCGAACCACTGTTACCAGAATTCTCGCAAAAAAGAGAACAGCTGTCAGTGTGCCGAGGAACCTTGGTGTGTGGATCCAGAGTGGTGATTCCACCCAAACTCCAGGATAAAGTGCTAAAGGAGCTTCACGAGGGGCATCTGGGTGGAGTGAAAATGAAGAACTTAGCCAAAGCATTTGTGTGGTGGCCAGGTATCGATGGAGACATCGAAGAAATGACCAAGAGCTGTCTAGGATGCCAGAAGGTCCAAAACGCCCCACCACAAGCCCCTCTACATCCATGGGAGTGGCCCTCATCTCCCTGGCAAAGGGTACATATCGACTTTGCTGGTCCATTTATGGACTCAATGTTCTGATTCGCGGTTGATGCACACTCCAAGTGGCCGGAGGTAATAAAGATGTCCTCCACCACCGCGGAAAAAATCATCACCGTATTAAGGACCATATTCGCCAGGAATGGGCTGCCTGAACAGATCTGTTCTGATAATGGACCGCAATTTGTATCCGAAGAATTCAGGAAGTTCTTAAAAAACAATGGGGTTAAGCACTACACGTCCGCCCCATACCATCCCGCCACCAATGGATTAGCTGAAAGGTTTGTCCAGACCTTCAAGAAGGCCATAAAGGCCATGGGTAATGAAGACATAAATCTACAACATAAGGTAGATAACTTCTTGTTTGCATACAGGAATGCAACACATGTGGTTGCAAACCAAATCCCCGCCATGATGTTTTTCAATAGAAGACTAAGATGCCGGCTGGATTTGATCAAGCCAAACATCAGAAGGGACGTAGAGAACCAGCAATTTCAAGGCATGAATGAAAGGCCAACTAGAACCTTCCAGATAGGTCAACAAGTTTTGGCCCGGGACTACCGTACCGAGAAATGGCAGCCTGGAACTATTTGCACACGACTAGGACCGCTGATGTATACCGTGGACATTGGAGAAAGCATAATAAGGCGCCATGCTGACCAGATCATAGAGTCATCCGAAAAGGGACAACCTACACCACAACTCTATACGCCTAATGATGAAGCAGAGATACCCATAGTATCTACCTCCGATCCGGTGATACTGGAACCAGATGAACCCGACACTGGCATTCAAGCCGAATCGACCTTGCCAAAAGAACCTACTACACCACCGAAACCTACTACCCCACTGAGGCGTTACCCGGACCGAGTCAGGAAGCCTCCAGAGAGACTGAATTTGTAATTGATTAACTTCAGCAAATGTGTAGATTATTGTTCTTGTAAAAATGTTAATTAATGATTACTTAAAATATTATGTACTATTTACCTAAAAGGGGAGGAATTGTGGTGTATGTACCTTTAAGAGGAACCATGTTTTTTTGAAGCCCCTGTGTACTGTAGTACTGGTAGTGACCACTCGGGTATATAAGCCTGTATAGCGTCTTGTATAGTTAGTTCACCTCCAGACTTTGTTCAGTAAACACTTGTTAAATCAACTCCTGCTTTCCGGGTCTTCATTAACACACGGATACAACACTCCCCGCTTCGGTCCTCGACGTCCGATCTGGGCTGCGCGGTCCTCCACTACAGGCTGCCAATGGCAGCGCCATCCGTACGTACGGGAAGCGGCGTATCCGATTGTGTCTCGGCGGCCAACTCTTCCACTGGGAGTTTATCACCGTCACGATACCACTGGCAATCCTCGGTGCCGATTTTTTCTGCACGCATGACCTACTGGTCGACGTACGTAATCGCCGCCTGATCCATGCCGCCTCATGAGCCCCCATCCCCGGTTTTCGGGGCCTCGGTGCGACCCACGCGGTTGCCCGCACCGAGTCGCCGCCCGACGAGTTCACCCGCCTGCTCAAGGAATTTCCGGAGCTCACTCGACCCACTTTCTCTGCGACAACCGCCAAGCACGGTGTTGAACACCACATCGCGACAACTGGCCCCTCGGTTTACGCCTGGGCTCGGCGATTAGAGGCCAGTAAACTCGAGGCCACGAAGGCGGAATTCGCCACTATGGAGCGGTTGGGCATCGTTCGCCGATCTGACAGTCCCTGGTCGTCCCCGCTACACATCGTGCCAAAGCCCGGCGGCAGATGGCGGCCCTGTGGTGATTATCGGCGCCTCGAGGTCACAACTCCAGACCAGTACCCGATACCGTATATTCAAGATTTTTCCACCCATTTGGCCGGCTCGTCGTGGTTCTCCAAGATCGACCTCGTCCGCGGATACCACCAGGTGCCCGTCCACCCTCAGGACGTCCAGAAAACGGCGGTCATTACCCCATTTGGCCTCTTTGAATTTTTACGGATGCCTTTCGGGCTTAAAAATGCAGAGCAGGCGTTCCAACGCCTCATGGATTCGGTGCTCTGGGACCTCAAATTCCTTTTCGTATACCTCGATGACATCCTCGTCGCCAGCGCGTCAAAGGAAGAACACCTACATCACCTGCGTGTCCTTTTCCGTCGTCTCCAGGAGCACGGCCTTATAGTTAACCCAAACAAGTGCCAATTTGGTCTGAGGCAGATCGATTTTCTGGGCCACCGCATCACCGCGGAAGGGGCACTGCCACTCAGGGCGAAAGTGGCAGCTGTCGCGGCGTTCTCACGGCCGCAATCCGTCAAGGCGCTCCAAGAATTCCTCGGCATGGTAAACTTTTACCATCGCTTTGTCCCCCGGGCCGCCCAGCTCATGCGGCCGCTCTACGGGGCACTCCGAGAGAAACCGGGGAAAGAACCGATGATCTGGTCGTCGGTCATGGACCGCGCATTTGGGGACACGAAGGAGGCCCTCGCCAATGCGACGATGTTAGCGCACCCGCTGCCCGGCGCCACCATCGCGCTCACGACAGATGCGTCAGACTACGCTATCGGCGCTGTGCAAGAGCAATGGGTCGACGGGCATGGCAACCGCTGGCGTTTTTTAGCCGCCAGTTACGTAGTAACGAACGTAGCTATAGCACATTTGACCGAGAGCTGTTGGCGTTGTTCCTGGCCATCCGCCACTTTCGTTTTTTATTAGAAGGACGCCAATTCGTCGCTTTCGTGGATCACAAGCCCCTGACGTTTGCCATGGCCAAGACAACTGAGCCGTGGTCGGCCCGACAGCAACGGCAACTCACGTTCATCTCCGAGTTTACCACCGACATCCGTCATGTGGCCGGCAAGGACAACGTGGTTGCCGACTGCCTTTCGCGTGCGGCCGTCCAGGCCGTCCAACTGGGTCTCGACTATTCACTAATGGCGGTCGACCAAGCGGCTGACCCGGAGACGCACGCTTTCCGTTCCGATTCGTCCGGCCTGCGTCCAGTGGACGTACTTTTCTACTCAGACAGCACATCCTTGCTCTGCGATGTCTCCCTGGGAGACCCACGCCCGATCGTTCCATCATCCTGGCGCAGGAAAGTCTTCGATATCATGCACAACCTCGCCCACCCGGGTGTGCGGGCGTCACAGAAGTTGTTAGCATCCAAGTTTGTCTGAAGGGGAATGCGAAAAGATGTGCGCGACTGGGCCAACACCTGTGTCGTGTGCCAGAGAGCGAAGGTGCAGCGCCATGTTAAAGCTCCTGTCGCCATTTTCGAGGTACCGGAGCGGCGATTCGATCATGTTCATATCGACCTCGTGGGCCCACTACCACCGTCACAAGGGTTCACGCATCTGCTGGCAATCGTCGACCGTACCACCAGATGGCCGGAGGCCATTCCATTGACGTCCACCACCTCCGCGGATGTCGCCTGGGCTTTTCTTTCATCCTGGGTTGCCCGTTTCGGCGTGCCGTTGGACATTTTATCGGACCGCGGGCCGCAGTTCTCCTCTGCTCTGTGGAATGCCGTGGCTTCAGAATTGGGCGCCAAGCTCCATCGCACCACGACTTACCACCCGCAGGCCAATGGGTTATGCGAACGCTTCCATCGTTCTCTGAAGGCATCGCTGCGGGCCACCCTCCAAGGGACCGCGTGGATGGATAAGTTGCCATGGGTAATGCTCGGGTTGCGCACGGCGCCTAAAGAGGACCTGCAGGCATCGACCGCCGAATTGGTCTACGGCCAGCCGCTCAGGGTCCCCGGCGAGTTTCTCCCGTTGCCGACGCGTCCGTGGTCTGCCACTGAACAGCTGAAGGCTCACCGAGCCGCGGCGCACGCTTTCCGGCCCATTCCGACTTCACAGCATGGACTGCCTGCGTCACATGTTCCGCCAATGTTCATGAGGGCTAAATTCGTTTTTGTACGGCACGATGCCCACCGTAGTCCCCTCATGCCTCCATACACGGGCCCCTTCCGGGTACTGAAGGCGGGCGCCAAGAGTTTTCTGGTAGACGTCGGCGGGACGCCCGACTACATTTCCGTGGACCGCCTCAAGGCTGCACACCTGGACCTCGGCCAGCCAGTCGAAACAGCGCAACCGCCGCATCGTGGACGACCGCCCGCGGCCGCTACGCCTGGCCCATCGGCCCCGCGGCCCAGCTCCTCTCCTGCACCATCCATTCCTCTCCGGGAATATCGGAGTCGCTCCGACAGGATTGTCCGACCTCCTCGCCGATTGACTTTGATGATTAAAGACACTTCTGGGGGGGCACATGTGGTAAAACCACCAATGAACTCCTGTACAAATGAATAACTGTCTTTAAAGCAATGTTACAGCACCTATGCCCGTTTGCTGAGTGTAAACAAGCTTTCTGTAAAAACCCTGAAACAACGCGATGACGTCATCACGTTGGTCACGTGGTGCCCCGAGTGGCGGGAAACATGATGACGTCATGACGTCAGAGGTGGGAGGTTCTGAGTTCAGACCTCGTGGAACTAGTTACTGTGTAGACCTGTTTGCTGTTGCTCCTGCATGTTTTTGTTTTGTTCACCAGTTTAATTAAATTCGGTTAATTTACTGAACTGCCTCGACCTCAGTGATTTAGATAGGAATCCGTTGATTCCTACAGTACAAAGATAGGTGGGAAAGCAAGTTGTGAATAGGACACTAAGAATCTGCAAAGGGATATAGACAGGCTAAGTGAGTGGGCAAACATTTGGCAGATGGAGTATAATGTGGGAAAGTGTGAGTTTATCCACTTTGGTAAGAAAAATAAAAAATCAAATTATTATTTAAATGGGAAGAGATTACAACATGCTGCCGTACAGAGGGACCTGGGGGTCCTTGTGCATGAAACACAAAAAGTTAGCATGCAGGTACAGCAAGTAATCAGGAAGGCAAATGGAATGTTGGCCTTTATTGCAAGGGGGTTGGAGTATAAAAGCAGGGAAGTCCTGCTACAACTGTACAGAGTATTGGTGAGACCACACCTTGAGTACTGCTTACAGTTTTGGTCTCCTTATTTAAGGAGGGATATACTTGCATTGGAGGCAGTTCAGAGAAGGTTCACGAGGGTGATTCCTGAGATGAGGGGGTTGACTTATGAAGAAAGGTTGAGCAGGTTGGGCCTATACTCATTGGAGTTTAGAAGAATGAGAGGTGATCTTATTGAAACATATAAGATACTGAGGGGACTCGACAAGGTAGATGCAGAGAAAATGTTTCCCCTCATGGGGGAATCTAGAACTCGGGGGCATAGTTTCAGAATAAGGAGTCGTCCATTTAAAACTGAGATGAGGAGGAATTTCTTCTCTCAGAGGGTCGTAAATCTGTGGAATTCTCTGCCCCAGAGAGCTGTGGAGGCTGGGTCATTGAATATATTTAAGGTGGAGATAGACAGATTTTTGAACAATAAGGGAGTGATGGGTTATGGGGAGCAGGCCGGGAAATGGAGCTGATCCCAAGGTCAGATCAGCCATGATCTCATTAAATGGCGGAGCAGGCTCAAGGGGCCAAATGGCCTACTCCTGCTCCTGTTTCTTATGTTCTTATGTTCTTAATTGCACCAACCTACCCAAATATAAACTCTTCATTTGTATCTTTGCGAACAGTTGAAAATAGCTGGCAGCCAGGGTGAGTAGCAACAGGATGACAGGTGAAGTATTCACCAGCACTGGCCAGTGGAAGAGGATCAGGACACAGAAGTTGTTAGACCTACATAAGTGCAATCAGCACAATATATTTTCTGACCTGCTGTTACCCAGGATTTGGAGACAAAGCTGCCTCTGAAGCTACTGTTGGGGCGAGGAGAGGAGAAATCTGTTTTTTGAGGGAGATACATCACCTCAACTAGGTTTATACGCTGAAGTTTCAGGTTCTCTTTGACCTCTTCTAGCAACAGTTAGGGCTATGCAAGAAAATATTTGCTGACTTGATACTGAGATACCTGGGGCAAAACCGATTTGGGGTTTATGTTCAATGCAGTCAGGTTAAAACTACTTGTGTGACCACAGCTGCTTCTTTGCTCCATTAGTGGGAATAAGTAGTTCATTATAACCAACTTGGCTGAAAATGAACCTGTCAACCCTGAAAATGCTTCAGGGCAAGAAGAACAAGTGGATCATCTGCCCCCTTAAAGATCTGACTGAATCAAAATGTCATCTAAAAAGACTGAAATAAATGCAGTTTTGGAATAAATAAAAATCATATTTTCTCATTAGAATGCACATTGTTTTTCCAAATGAGTATGAAAATAGACAAGTAACATTATAACGGGCAGGCAGAAATGGGAGACCAGATTTAAAACAAGACAAAGGAAATCTATTTTTATTATTACTGCAAGGCTTGTAAAGTTTTAGAAAAGTGTAAGGCTTTTAAATTCTTTTAGTATTAGTTATCGGCCTGTGAATCTTTAGATAAAGTAAAGGTATAACATATATTGCCTACTTCTTTCACCTATTAGCTGATCTTAGTGAATTGTGTCTCTGACATTCTGCGTGATCTCCATCTATCCTGGCTAAAAGATGAGCTGCCTACAAATACTGTACAGCACAACACATGTGGCTACCACATGGAGAACAAATGTGTGTTTGATCTTGAGGCATCTCAAAAGGATTTGCCACTGGGGCTCCAGTTGACCAAAGGCGACCTCTCTCAGCATCTTTGCACTGTGCAAGCAGCTACTCAATGCCTCTTGTTGAGGGCACAGGGATTCCTTGGGGAAAAGCTTCAATAACCATGGCAACAACGAATATGCTGTGTCCCCAGTTAGTAAAGTTACTTCAAGCTTATAAAGAAATGATAAAATATAATTAATCTGTCCCTTTTGTAAGCAGGTTAATCTTTGTACGGTATAACGCTGTAAAAATGCACATTTTCATTTATATGCAAAGTATTCACTAGGCCCGCATGTCCAAACATTTCTGGGTCTGATATTAGAAGGAATGGATAGATGATTACATCACCAATATTTGCCAGTTGACTTCACTCTCACCTGGTTAACCTTCACCAGAATATAAGTGCTATTTTGATCTTGAGAAAGACAACATCATTCATGTCCGAGGCCGGGATCCAGGAGCGAGGACGAGGCCCAGGAGCGAGATCGAGGCCCAGGAGCAGGGGTGGGAAGAGCAGCGAGGTCGGGACCCAGGTGCGAGGATGGGACCCAGGAGCGAGGACGGGGCCTAGGAGTGAGGACGAGCCCAGCGGCGGGGTTGGGGCCCAGGGAAGGAGCAGCATGGGCCAACAGCGAGGTCGGGAGGACTTCATTGCATCTTATGAAACCCAGGCAGAGAGGTCACAGAATCACAGAAACCCCACAGTGCAGATAGAGGCCATTTCGGCCCATCGAGCCAGCATCGAAGCTTTGACCACGCTCGATCAGCTTCGATGGACAGGTCACATTGTCCGCATGCCTGATACGAGACTGACAAAACAAGCGCTCTACTCGGAGCTCCGACACGGCAAGAGAGCCCCAAGGGGGGCAGAGGAAACGCTTCAAGGACACCCTCAAAGTTTCCTTGAAAAAATGCAACATCTGTAGAAGTGCCTTACTTCTTAGCTCTGGGTAATGACTCAATACACACTTGGATTCGTCAGACAGACAGGCCTTTTATTTTCTCTTGCAAGGGGAATCAGCACCTCTACTCAAGGGGTGAGGCTACTATTCCAATGATACAGCGTAAGCGTTCCATATTTATACAGTGTAACAAACAAGTTTAATTGACATTCCTTTGTTCCTCAATCAGGATACATTTTAGATTAATCATTAGGTCTTATGACATATTGACAGAAGGATCCTGGACACATAAGTCAACGGTTAAGATATAACAGGATATGAATCGTGTAACCGGAGGTCCTCCTTAATCTTAATCATGTATCTGGAGACTAGATCTAACAAATTATTAGGTCACTGGGTATTTCAGAAACGAAACCCATTGTTTCACTTCTACATTCTCATTAGGTGGGCAGACATCTGTTCTTGGCTGTAATCCAGGTACGTGCAATAGCTCTAGTTACACATCGACTCTTTACCTGTGTCAAGTCTGAAAACTTTTACCCAGCAAGCGCTTGAAATTAACCCCTTATATCATGTAGATTTCCTCATTCCCCCCTTTTGTCCTTACTAAGGACAATCTTTTTCGCTAAGTTTAAGAAACTCTACATCAAAGGTCTCACCCTTAATATCCTCATATTCAGACATCATTGGTACTGGAGGAGTTGACGTTAATAAGGAAAGGACTTTTGTACACAATAATTTTAAACAACCAATCAATAAACTAATTAAAATTATTATCATCACAATTGCGATTAAGGCTTCCAAAATTTGCTTTCCTAGTGCTCCTCCCCATCCTGAAATCCAATTCCACATGGACCACGGTTCAGGTTGACGTAGTTTCTCTACAGCCTCCTTTATGTGGTTTACCAGGTTGGTGATATTTTCTGAGCTATCTGGAATATAGGTGCAACATTCGGTTTTTATGATTGCACATGTGCCCCCTTCTTTTGCCAACAAATAGTCCAGAGCCATGCGGTTTTGTAAGGCAACAGTGCGCAAAGCCACCATTTCTGCGTTTACATCACTAAGAGCATCAGCAGTATCATTGGCTATTTGTTCCAACACTGCTGCCATGTTTATAGATTCTCTTGCTAACTTCCCTGTTCCATACCAGGGAAATGCTATAGCAAAGAACCTTTCAGTTTCTGTAATGGCTCGTTTTACTCGTGTCCCAGGGTGGCTATCCAAAGATGAAATATGATGTATATAGGGCACTACATATCCCAAATAACATGACCCAATCCAATTTTGTGGTAACCAAGGGTATGCTCTATGCCCACAGATGAAATAGGTGTTATTATAGGCTTCAAATTTGTTCCATATCTGGTGCAAATAACTCATGTATACAAAGGTATTAACATGAT
Organism: Somniosus microcephalus; assembly: GCF_052327205.1. Taxonomy (NCBI): domain Eukaryota; kingdom Metazoa; phylum Chordata; class Chondrichthyes; order Squaliformes; family Somniosidae; genus Somniosus; species Somniosus microcephalus. The sequence goes on from NC_141001.1 coordinate 88,911,492, forward strand.
GATAGTTATGCTTATTTAACAGTCTTCCACCTCTCCCTCCTTGTTTCTTAGCGGTCCTATTAATTTTTCTTTTCTGAGTAATTGATGTTGAAACGAGGGGTTGTGTAAAAGGATTATCACAAAACATTGACTTAGCTGTCAGGGCCAGTCCTCCTCTTGAATTACCATTGCAGATAGATTTAGGGGTTGATACGGGGGTACCTGCATAGTGTGATCCTGAAGCTGAACCTTCATAGTCTCGTTATAGCATATAATATAAAAGAAATCACTGTTTAAAAGTACACATTCTTCTATGCATGGTTTGCCCTTCAGGGGATCTGGGTAAATCAATATGGCAGTTTCAATTATCGTTGACAAAAAGAACAGTCTTGTTAAAGTCCAAATCCAGTTCACCTTGGCAGTGTATTGTCTTCAACTGATGCCTTCTTACAATGGGACGCATGTATCCATGTTGGTCGCTCCTTTACTTTCACAGCGGTGTTTGTGGTCAGGAGTACTTGGAAGGGTCCCTCAAATCTGGGTTGAAGGCTATTCTTTCGCTTGAAGATTTTTATATAGACGTTATCTCCTGGCTCGAAAGTATGGCACTTTCCTTCAGCGGGATCGACCTGGGCTTCCTTCACCTGTTAATGGAAACTAGAAATGCATTTGGTTAGTGCAATGCAATAACTCAACATATCTTCCTCCATTTTATGGATGTCCATTTGTTTAGCTGTTAAAGGTGCCGAAAAGGGCAATCTTTGTGGTCTTCCCATGACGATCTCGTGAGGCGACAATCCTGTAGTTCTGTTGGTAGCAGACCGCATTGTCATTAAAGCTATGGGCAACAAATCAACCCATTTAAGTCCAGTTTCTTTACACAGTTTTGCAAGCTTATTTTTCAGCATCCCGTTGTATCTTTCCACTAGTCCAGCCGACTGTGGATGATAACTGCAATGGAGGTGCTGATTAATCTGTAAGGCATTGCATAGTTCCTTAATCACTGTTCCCGTAAAATGGGACCCATTGTCACTTGACAGTTTTGCTGGTATCCCAAAGCGAGGCACAATGTCCTTCAATAAACATTTAGCAACAGTAGTGGCGTCACTCTTTCTACAAGGAAACGCTTCAATCCATCTTGAAAACATATCAACAATAACTAATACATATTTAAAGCTCATACACACAGGTAGTTCAATAAAATCCATTTGCAAGTGTACAAAAGGGCCCATGGGGTTTGGATGGGATGCGGGCTGTACCTTTATTTTTTTTCCTGCATTCATGGTCTGGCAGATAATACAATTTTCACAAATTTGTTTTGCCAATTTTGAGATTCCTGGTGCATACCAGGTCTTGAGGATATAGTCCGCCATCCCCCCTTTGCCCGCATGGGTGAATTTATGAACACATCGGGCAATTGGTGATAGTAATGATTTGGGTGCCACCATGCGGCTGTCATGATGAACCCATAAGCCGTCAGTGTTTTTAAAACAATGATTAACAACCCATTCCTTTACTTTATCAGAACTGGCCCTATCTTGATGGGTCAGCACATCATCTAAGGACGGGGGCTGCGGTATCTCTGGCTTTTCCCTAACAGGGAAGGCTGAAACTTGTCGTTCAGTACTTGATATAGCTACTGACTTAGCAGCGCTATCTGCAGCAGCGTTTCCAAGCGCAACCTTGTCCAAATGCCCCGTGTGCGCTTGGCACTTAATAATTGCATGCTCATGTCTGGTTATTTCTGAATAGTTCAATATCCATTGTCTACAATAGCCAGTCATTCCTAGAAAATGCTTCATTTCTCTTTTAGTTTTTGGCAACGATATGTTGCAAACGACCTTTATTCTATCCGGCGTTAACTCCCTGTTTTAACAATGATTCCATCACTGGCTCAATTCCTTTTTCTGCTTTCTCTGACAATGGATACTGTGACCTTTTGGGTAATGGTGCAGCTGGATTAATTGTAACTTTATAGGGCTGTGCAGTCTAATAGTTAGGAGGTATTTTAAATTTTAAAACGGCTGATAATCTTGTCCTGTTTTGTCATAGCAGGCCGTGCAGTGCAATTTTGAATGCCATTTCCCTAGTTTCAGGGATTCCTGGTATTGTTTTATGGAGCTTGTAACGAATCCCCACGCTCCTAACAGACTGACAAGTTTGGGACTCAAACTTGGGTCGGCAATTTCCCATGCGTAAAAGAACAGGGTGTTTTATTTCTGTTACTGGGTACGCATATGCCTTATCTACTTGGATTTCTACCGTTACTCCTGATGGGGAGCAAATAATTGTAGCATTCATTTTGCACAGCAAGTCTCTTCCACATAAATTCATAGAGACATCTCCTGATAACAGAAAGGAGTGTTCTTCCTCAAATTCTTCTACTTTTACTGTGAGGGGAGTCGATTGATTCAAGCGTTGTAGTATTCCAGCCAATCCAGCTATCGGGGTCTTTTTCCCATTAATAGGCATTCCTTCAGAATATCCTTTCCCTAACACCGAAAAGGTTGCTCCTGTATCTACTAAAATGACATAGGTCTCCCAGCTATTTGCATTTTAATTTCAGGTTCGCTGCGTGAATTTAAAGAAACAACGGGCATTTGGTGGTCTGTGGCGCTTGGGGCTGCTGGTGCCAGTCAGTAATTCTGATCTCTATTTCTCCTAAATCCCTGTCCGTTTGTAGGGTAACCTCCTGACTGGTCCGAAAAAGGGTTATGGACAGTGAAATTAGGACCTTTATTCTCTAACGGAGGTCCATTATTGGAGGTTTGGTTCTGACGATTTTTCGCAGGGCATTGGTTTGCCCAATGTCCGGGTTGTCCGCAATTGTAACAATTACCAGATCATCCATACCCTCTTACTCTACCACATCTTCCTCTATATTCCCCTCTATTCATCCTTCTATAGTTACCTTGTTATCCTACCATAATAGAGGAGAAAGGTGTTTCTTCGGGGTAATCTTTTTTTTTCTTCTGACTCAACAAACATAGAGGCAGTCTTTTTATCTGGCTGTTCTCTATTTCTCTCTTGTCCGTTAAACATTCCTCGAGGCAAGTAATTCTTTCTATGTTAAATGAACCATCTGAGGGAAAGGGTCTAGTCTTATTTACAGTCCATTTGGACCAATTTGGTAGGTGATCAATGGATAATTGACCACAGTTCTTTAACATAAAGGCTGCTGGCATGCCTTTCTCAGGTGGCTTACTGGTGCTAGCACCCATTTTAGCAGCTTAAATGGTTCACTTAAAACAATCTAAACTCCTGTGACAATCCGTGATCTGCGTTGTACGCCCCTACAGATCAGATTAATAAACTATACATACGTATCAAAATTACAGTCACATCCAATCTTCTTGGTCTTTACTTCAAATCAGTGTCACAAAGTCCTTGACCATTTGTCACTCCGAGTGCCTTTAGAGTTTCGGCGCCTACTTTATGGTCCCGGCCTTCACGTGGGGCATTTGCCCTCTTAATAACCGGCCTGAGGCTAGGCGACTGAAACTCAGCACTTCCCGACTGAATTTAGTCAACTGACTGCAACAAGGTTTTTTTTTAAATATTTACAACACATTAAGACATATCCTTATGCTTTAAAACTCGAGGGTTCTCAACCCTCGTGGAAGGTATTTCTAACTGGGGAAAATACTGAATCCACAATAGCTTAGTGGATCATGTAAAAGACATCACTATTTACTCAACCATACATTCCGCCGCGGGACTCACTTCCCCGGCTTGGGTCTTTTCCAACCCCTTCTGCAGTTTTTTTTTTCAGCTTAAATATTTTAGTTAAAACATACAACAATTCCGTAACACTCTATGATCTGCGTGGGACGCCTCTACAGATCAGACATGACTAAACATTAATACATATGACAATGAACAATAAACAATACACTTGTTAAACAACAACCAAAGTGTTACTAAATCCCCAACCTATGCAGCCTTACTGGACAAAGTTGATTGATAATAACAAGTAGTTAAATACTCACTCTCATAAACATTAAACATTGACACTGTGTTTCAGACAATCGCCCACTCTTCTTCCCTCTACCTTACTCCCTTTAGCCAAATTTTTTAGCAAAAAGGGCCTTCAATTTGTCCCAACTAACTTCACCCACTCTCTCTCCTTCTACCCTACTCCCTTTATGGAACCTTGCTAGTTCAATTTCCAGTAAATCGCTAGCTCCTTAGTTAATCAAATTCCTGACTTAACCTTCTCTCTCTGGTACCTTTATACAGTCCTTTTCTGCACGATCCTGTTCGCGGGGCGTCAGCGCCTCATGGCTGATCCTCTGTTCCATTTCTGAAAGGGAAGCAGTCACAATGGCAGTTTAACCTCCGAACCTTGTGAGTCAATTACCCGATGGCAGTACTGTCCAATGGAATAAACAGACTATGCGCAGCTATGCTTCTGGCAGGGAAAGTCCCAAAAATGTGGCAAAACACCACCTTCGGCCGATGGGATTTTCCCAACTGAGCAACGTACTCGGCGTCTGTTAACTCACCAATTGGTACAGCAAGCCATCTCGGTGGAACCTCCAAATTGTAGAAGTGCCTTACTTCTTAGCTCTGGGTAATGACTCAATACACACTTGGATTCGTCAGACAGACAGGCCTTTTATTTTCTCTTGCAAGGGGAATCAGCACCTCTACTCAAGGGGTGAGGCTACTATTCCAATGATACAGCGTAAGCGTTCCATATTTATACAGTGTAACAAACAAGTTTAATTGACATTCCTTTGTTCCTCAATCAGGATACATTTTAGATTAATCATTAGGTCTTATGACATATTGACAGAAGGATCCTGGACACATAAGTCAACGGTTAAGATATAACAGGATATGAATCGTGTAACCGGAGGTCCTCCTTAATCTTAATCATGTATCTGGAGACTAGATCTAACAAATTATTAGGTCACTGGGTATTTCAGAAACGAAACCCATTGTTTCACTTCTACATTCTCATTAGGTGGGCAGACATCTGTTCTTGGCTGTAATCCAGGTACGTGCAATAGCTCTAGTTACACATCGACTCTTTACCTGTGTCAAGTCTGAAAACTTTTACCCAGCAAGCACTTGAAATTAACCCCTTATATCATGTAGATTTCCTCACATCCCCACCGACACCTGGGAATCCCTGGCCCAAGACCGCACAAAGTGGAGGAGAAGCATCCGGGAAGGCGCCGAACACCCCGAGTCTCTTCGCCAGGAGCAAGCGGAGGTCAAGCACAAACAGCGGAAAGAGCGCACGTCAACCCAAGCACCCCACCCACCCGCCCCTTCAACCACCATCTGCCCAACCTGTGACAGAGACTGTTGGTCCCTTGGACTCATCAGTCACCTGAGAACTCATTTTTAGTGTGGAAGCAAGTCATCCTCGGTTCCGAGGGACTGCCTAAGAAGAAGAGACTCCTAAAAATGATTTCTCTTGCTTTTAGGGCTACAATCTAATGAGAAAAGACTTTAATTGTGAGCAAAACCATTTTATTTTATTAGGCAACTTCACAAGAATGGACCAGGGCACACAAAAAGCGGATACTGGTCTTTCCCACCTAGGCATTAAGCATTGCCTGGGAGGGTCGCAGGCCCTTTACAGAAGCGCCCATATTTTCTCTTCCATTTATTTAAGTGGAAACAAAATCAGACAGTTCCAGTACTGGCATGTGATCCCCCTGCAAGATTTTTCTTTCTGCGTTCTGCCCTGGCAATGCTTTATTCCCTGTCAGTAAAGATGAAAATTTATCTCCACAGACTTTACCTGCACCTTAATAGCCAACTGAAATCGGGAAATAGCCTGATTTAATGCTGGGTGGAGCATTTTGGATCAACTTTCAGCAGCCCACCCTACTCCTTGCCACAAGCTCTCTGGAGTCTACAGCATTTACAGCAGTTTGCTAATAACCACTAGCAGAGTTAATAACCAATCTTTACAATTTTATTTTCTGATTACTTCAATAGTGATTTACTGCTATGAATAAGATTGGGTCATTAGGTGAGGAAAGAAATAGCCAAGATTTATGAAGCAAAATATTATGGAGTAAGTGAGCATCCCATCTTGCAAGCATCAAGAATCCATCAAACCCCAGAGCCCCACAAATGTGGTGAGGTGACTGAGTGTTTGAATGGAATACTTGGTGATAAAAAGAACCTGATAGGACATCAAAGAGAAGTTCAGCGATGTCAAGAAAATCATCTTCACCCAGCAGGCTCTCGGAAGTACGTGAAAAAGAGCCCCCTACTTTAAACTTAATACTTAAAGGATGAAGTGCAAGGGGGAAAAATTCGGTATCGACCATTTTGGGGCGCTAACATCGCCTGTAGTGCCTGGCGCTAATTAGCACCGGCAATTACGAAATTGAGTTTTAGTGCCCCAAGAGGGAAGTGGAACGCTAAATCAAGCACTACATACTTCTCTTAGGGCGTTAACGTCGGAGAGCAGGGTGCTATCTTCAGAACGCTAATCAAGTTTCGGCGCTGTCAATTAGAAAGACTGGCGCCTTCCAGTTCTTAAAGGGAAGGTTTAATCATGCTGCACAGCCTCACTCTGATCATTGCTGCTTGTAATCTGGGCCTGCAAGGAGCTGCAAGTCTTCACTCAAAGAAGTCATGGCTGATCAGAGGCCCAGGGAGAGAGCTCGCCGGTTCAGCGACCACGCTTTGGAGGCTCTGGTCGCGGCCGTGGAACGCCGACGGGCAGTGCTCTTCCCGGACACTGGCAGGAGGCCATTGCCACAGGCCTTGAGGAGGATGTGAAGGGAGGTGGCCCAGGATGTGTTGGGCAGAAGTGTGGTCCCCAGAACTCTCACCCAGTGCCGGAAGAAATTCAACGACTTCACTCGGGTGGTTAGGGTGAGTGCATGCTTCAAAAACCTCTACATCCCACCATCTCAACCTCACTCTGTATACACACTGTATAAACTGCCACATCTCCAACACTCACCCACCAACTAAGCCCACCTACTACAAGTCACATCCACATCTCATGCCTTGCATACATTAACAGCTATTCAACTATGGTGGGCACATCTGCCAGACACATGGCTGCACACTTACTCACACGCTTTCTTTTTTCTTGGACGCCAAGCTTGCTCACAACAAGAGGGAGCAGCTATGAATGGGGGGAGGTGAGGCAGACCTGCACCCCCTTACAGATCTGGAGGAGCGAGTGGGGCGCATCATTGGGGCCCAAGTCGTGGACGCTGTGGCTGTCGGAGACGTCGACCCCCTTGTGGACAACAACAGTATGTTCATCACCTCTCCCTCCTCTCTCATACCACTTCCCCTTCACACCACAAGCCCTTCCCACTTTCCATCTAAGTATACTGTCTTCATTCCTTGCTCCCTTCCTGCCCCCCTCTCCTGACCTTAACTCCACTCTTGTGCCTTTATGCTTTCTGATAATCAGCCACCAGCTGACCAGCCTGTCCCTCAGCCTCCCAGAGGGAACAAGCCAGAGCCTCACTGCCTGTGTCTCCCGAAGGCGTCAGGTCTGATAATGGGGCCACGCGGTCGCTGGAGGGGAGCCTAGTACAGGAAACTCTTTGGTATCCGGCACTGATGGGACTGGGATGGTGCCAGTTGATTAAAAATTCCGGATGACGGAGGGGGTTATCTACCGAGGCTATTTTTAACAAACAAAAATTTTAAAAATCAAGAAATGTGCAGTATACAGTAATTGGGTACTCACCTACAAAATGTTGTGTTAAATGGATGGTGGAAGATGCTTGATTAAGTACAGTACTGCCAGTTGAGGGTAATCCATAACTCTTTAATTACTTAACAGTAAAACAAAACTTATACAGTAAACGACTGTATACAGTACTGTACTCCTGTTATTGAGGCGTTCGGACTCCTGACAGCGCCAAGAAGCCGAGTAGTGGCAGTTTGGAGAACTGCCCCCACTGACTAACTCAGCCACTGCGGGAGACTCAGACTCGGCAACATTTCCGGTTACTGAGGTGCTGTTTTCGGAGTATGAATTTTGCCGGTTAATAGAGAATTCTGGATATTTAGGTGCCGTTTAAATGAGAGTTTCCTGTACATGGGTCTGATGTGGGTGAAGCTCCGGGACCCAGCAGCCTGCAGCAATGCCACGGGGAAAGGGAAGCTCGGGGACCATCTCCCCAGAGGGTGAGTGCGCGCACAAGTTCTTCTGCACAGGACTCAGATGAGGACGTCGATGTGGGGGCATTGACCAGACGGGCGATGGGCATGCACACTGAGCTCATGGGTGCAATAGCAAGAGTGCCCGAGGGCATGGATGCACTGGCAAGGATCGTGGAGGAGTCCGCCTCCAACATTGCACTCAGCTCTGCTCACACCATCGAGCCCATCCTTGGCAGTTTGCAATGGATGGTCGACTCGCAGAGAGACCGTGGGGACCCAGACCTCATGCCATGTATCATGGGTGAGGTGGCAGCAGCTATTGCAGCACATGCCGAAACAATACAATGGCTTAGTGCTGTAATGGAGTCAGTGGTTGCTGGCATCCAGTCTCAGACTGCTCTCATGTAGTCTCAGATTGATGTCATGCAAGTGCTGACTGCTACCATCCTCGCTGGGTCACCCACAGGCCACCGGGGATCTGACGGTGCCGCAGCAGGCCAGCAATCTGTGCTCGAGTAGATTGCTCCGGATGCTGAGGTTCTGCCCCGGGATAATGGCAGTGTGTCGGTCGAGCAGGAAGGTGCTGTCCTCTCTCAGGATGACAGCATTCCTGCTCCCACCACTGCCACTCCGCCATTGTACTTGCTGCGGCCTGTAACCCAGCCAACCCAGACTGCTGCCGCCCATGCAGAGTTGGTGCAGTCTGCAGCCGGGCCCTCCAGGCCCAGAGCTGGTCGAGAGCGTCCTTCAAGGCCATCTGCAGTCTCTGGCTCCCAGACTCAGCAGCCTTCCGTGTAGGGGGTGGCGCATGAGCCCAGTCAGTTATGCCTCTGACTGCCCGTGAGCGGTTCGAATCGCTCCCACGCCCCTGAGATTCTCGATGCCGGACTTAGGTACAGGTAGCGATACAGAAAATGAGTCGACAAGTGATTTGATACAAGAAAAACCGTAAACTTTATTGAGAACAAGATAAAAATTACAATACTAGCAAATTACTGTAGATACAGGCTTATCACTTAAAGAGTACACTTAAATGGGAATGGGGAACACACGGCACATCGAGGGAAACAACACAAAATCCCTTTAACCCTTATCCCCACCTATAATCCCTGACTAGATTAAGCTATGAGGGGCCAGAATTTCATGCTCACCAATATTAAGATCTGTTGCATTTAAAAACGGTTGAAGGTTTTGGATTCACTCCTTGTGCTCTCTGTTGCCTGCCGATGTCACGTGGTTCCAGGGCGCTGCAAGGGTGCCGTCCAGGTAAAATACCCCAATATTAAAGTCTCTGCCTGGGTATTTTACCTCACAGGGACGGGCTCCTCCTCAGGTGATGCTCTTCCTTGGTTGATCCTGTTGGGTTGAGTAAGCTGGACTGAGGGCCTGTTTATTCGAAGCCCCACTCAGTCTTCTTCTTACAACCCGTCCTGGTTGTAATCTGGCAGCGAGTTCAGAGGCAGAAGGCAAGGGCAAGAGGCAAGAGAGAGAGAGCGTGGCTCCCCAATGGGCCCATAGTTATACCCCCATCGGGAGCCCTTATCTGCGCGCCAAATCAGTTCAGTCCTTTGTCGGATTTGGGCGGGCTCGTTTAATATAATTACATCCATCTAAGTTAACTGGCTTTGGATAGCCGTTTATCGCACCCATTAGCCCTGATGTCCTGTAGCATTGTTATTAATGCCTTTTAATCAGCCTGCCCAGCCTTGATGGCTCCCTTGAGCTGTTTCTGATTATCTGTGCACACAACCTGATGGCCTCTTGTTGTGACCTAATGTTTCTGGCTGACGTAATGCGTATTCAGTGATTACTTTAACTGTCTGGTTGGTCCCAACACAAAAGGTCCTTTTCACAGAAATGCATTTTAAACTGCCTGCCTGTCTGAACTGCAGAGTTCAGGCTTTTAAAATCTTACAGGCTTTTGGTCACGAGGTGTGGACGCCATCTTTTGGGTACCCTTTTTTAAATTGTCCATACAGGGTCCCTTTTAATAACTTTGGGGAATGTGGGAATTTTGAGAACCTTACATCCGCCAGCCTTGCTGCAGCCACTGGGGCCACATTACGGAGGAGCAGTAGGGTTGGGAGGGGGAACTCAAAAGGGGAGGGAAATCATTGAAGAAAATTGTTAATTTGACGTTGCACATTTTGTGATGTTTCTCATTTGACCTTTGCCCGGTGATGGGGCTGCGAGCTGTAATGATGTGGTTGTTCAGTCCAAATGCCATCTGCTCTCTCATTTATTGGAAGCGCTGTGTAATGAGGCGATCACGAACGGCCCTTGCAGAAGCAAGATTGAGTGCCTCCCTCCTCCATTGCTGTTGCTCTTCCTCCTCTTCATCCTCCTCCTCCTCCGCCTCCTCCTCTCCCTCTTCTTCCTCCTGAGGTGGACCTCCAATCCCTGGTGGCAATGGCTGGTTCCTCAGAATGATCAGTTTGTGCAACATGCAGCTCACAATGATGAAAATGGAGACTCGATCAGGGGAGTACTGTAGGGCTCCTCCAGAGCGATCAAGGCAGTGGAACCGTTGCTTTAGCGTGCCGATAGTGTGTTCGATCAGGTTCCTGGTGGCGCTATGGCTGTCATTGTATGCGTGCTGAGCAGGAGTGTTGGGGTTGTGGAGGGGTGTAAACAGCCAGGTGGCGAGTGAATAACCCTTGTCTCCGAGCAGTCAGCCGCGAGCTTCATGTGGTGGTTGGAACAGTGCTGGGACACCAGTCTGTCGCAGGATGAATGCATCGTGGCTGCTGCCAGGATAGCGGGCATTGACGGCGAGGATGAGCTGTCTGTGGTCGCACATCAACTGACCGCTCAGAGAGTGGTAGCCTTTGCGGTTACGGAACATCTTTGCATTGTGATGTGGTGCCGCAATGCCACGTGGGTGCAGTCAATGGCTCCCTGAACCATGGGGAAGCCCGCTATCCTTGCAAAACCACATGAGCATCGTGCTGCTTCTCTCTGGTGATGGGGAATGAGATGTACTCTGTTCTCCTTCTGTAGAGAGCGTCTGTTACATCCCAGATGCAACAATGGATGGTGAACTGCGAAATCTTTGCAATATCCCCTGTTGAAGCCTCTGGCGTAGAAATTGAGAGCGACTGTGACCTTAACTGCCACTGAGAGAGACGTCCTAGTCCTGAGCTGAGGCTGGAGGTCTGGCTGCAGGAGGTGACAGAGTTCTGTGACCGCCTCCTTGCTGAAGCGGAGCATTCTAAGGCACTGCTCTTCTGAGAGACGAATGTAGGGGAAGTGCTCCTGGAATAACCTGGGAGGGTAAAGCCTCCTGTTGCGAGGTTTGTCGGCCCTCCTCCTACCTCTGGCCACATTTGGCAATCTCTGTCTCTGCACCCGCTGCCTCTGACATAGTTGCCGGAGGGCAAGGTGGAGTGCCAGTACAGCCCCCATAAATGAGAGAAAAGAGGACGTAGAAATGTCTGGAGCAATACAAGTGAAGAACTGTTAGAGCAGCAACAAAGCAAAAATGGAGAAAATGTGAATGCAGCCATAATGCTATCTGACAAGCCAGCAATGAATCTGACCTCCCAATGAACTGGTAAGTGATCCCCCCAGGATCAGCAATCCCAGGTATCAACACCTGCTATTTCTGTCATTCTCAGCACCAGGCGGTAAGTCAGAGGAAGCGACTGAATTTTGCATCCAGTGTGCTAACAGGGCGTTGCACACTCATTGACGTCACGGTCTGTGCGGCGCTAGAGGACCAGGCACTAAGTGTTAGCACCGGCGCTAAATGCCGACTGAATTTCGCAAGCGGCATTGGAATCGCGCACCTGGGCAATAAGCCCTTAGTGCCCCGTTAGCTCTCCGCCCACGCGCTAACAGGAGGCGCTGAGGTACCGAATTGCTAACCCTTCGATTTTTATTTCCTGAAGTCCTTGAAGGGGTTGTAGCAATGAGATTGTTGGTCGTAGCACTGATTCAGGTAAGTTATTTTTTAGACTTTAATTTGTTGGCTCATTGGATTGAAGGATGCTAGGGTTGGGGAATGGAACACATCATCTTAGATGCCCTCAGGTCAGATATAGCACAGCTAATTGTAGAATATAGCTGCATTTGTTCCACCGTAATAATGTGCCTCAACTCCAAAAAAGCACCTACCACACTAATGTAAATTGATCTATTTCCCATGCTAGATATCCTTATGGCCTAGTGCATCCTTACTAATTGGAGGAGGGGAGTCATTCATTTGCTTATTATGGAAGAAGAATGCCAGGACTAATAGGGCTTCTTCCTCCTAACACCCAGTAGTTTCACACAGCCAAGAATATTGGTTGCCTTGGGGTGGGATACATGCCTACTGCACCTAATTTGCTGATAGGCGTAAAAATTATTTAAATTATCAATAGTTTAGCCATTAATAGTAATTCTAATATTTATTTGCTGCATCCGGGTGGTCACAGAGGCTCTCTACAGTAGGAGAAGGGACTACATTTCCTTCCCCATCACCAGAGAGAAGCAGGACGAGCATGCATGTGGCTTTGCCAGGATAGCAGAAGTCCCCATGGTGCACCCACGTGGCTTTGCAGGCATCGCATAACAATCCTGATGTCTTCCGTAACCGCAAAGGCTACCACTCACTTAATGTGCAGTTGGTGTGCGACTACAGACAACGAATCCTCAATGTCAATGCCCGCTATCCTGGCAGCAGCCACGGTGCCTTCATCCTGCGCCAGACCGGTGTGCCAGCACTCTTCCAGCCACGACGTCAAGCTCGCAGCTGTCTGGTCAGAGACAAGGGCTATCCGCTCTCCACCTGGCTCCTGACACCCCTCCGCCACCCCAACACTCTTGCCCAGCACTCATATAATGAGAGCCATGCTGCCACCAGGAACATCATCGAGCAGACCATTGGGGTGCTCAAGCAACGGTTCCGCTGCTTTGACTACTCAGGAGGAGCCCTCCTCAGGCTGAGCGGGTGTCCCATTTCGTGGTGGTCTGCTGCATGTTCCAAAACTTGGCCATCATGAAGGCCCAGCCCTTGCCACCAGGGATTGCGGGACCACCTCAGGAGGAGGAAGGGGGAGAGGAGGAGGAGGAGTAGTAAGAGGGAGAGGAGGAAGAGGAACAGGAGCGAGGGAGGAGGAGGAGGAACAGGAACAGGAGCGAGGGAGGAGGAGGAGGAACAGGAACAGGAGCGAGGGAGGAGGAGGAGGAACAGGAACAGGAGCGAGCGAGGGAGGAGGAGGAGGAACAGGAGCGAGGGAGGAGGAGAAACAGGAGTGAGGGAAGAAGAGGAACAGGAGCGAGGGAGGAAGAACAGGAGCGAGGGAGGAAGAACAGGAGCGAGAGAGGAGGAGGAACAGGAGCGAGGGAGGAGGAGGAACAGGAGCGAGGGAGGAGGAGGAGGAACAGGAACAGGAGCGAGGGAGGAGGAGGAGGAACAGGAACAGGAGCGAGCGAGGGAGGAGGAGGAGGAACAGGAGCGAGGGAGGAGGAGAAACAGGAGTGAGGGAAGAAGAGGAACAGGAGCGAGGGAGGAAGAACAGGAGCGAGGGAGGAAGAACAGGAGCGAGAGAGGAGGAGGAACAGGAGCGAGGGAGGAGGAGGAACAGGAGCGAGGGAGGAGGAACAGGAATGAGGCAGGAGGAACAGGAGCGAGGGTGGAGGAGGAACAGGAGTGAGGGAGGAGGAGGAACAGGAGCGAGGGAGGAGGCAGCCGCTCAATCGGCTTTCTGGAAGGGCGGTCTGTGACCACCTCATCAAACTGTGGCTCGAATGAATTAAACCCCAGATCCCCGTTGCTCACCACATCCCCATCATTCCATCGCTGTCGCAGGCCATATCACAGCGCAAAGCTGAAATGAGACACAGCACAAAAGAATCCAAACTGAATTAATAAATTTATCAAAAATAAGTGAATGCATATTTACGACAAAAATATTAACTATTCACCCTTGTGCAATCCCTTAGTGTCTTTCAATACTGTGCCTTTACCTACTCTAGTGCTCCTACGAAGTGTTGGCCCCACTAGTGGCTGCAGCAGGGCTGGTGGAAGGCTGCTGAGTGTCCATGTGGGAGACTTCAGGTGGCCTTGCAGGATGCCCTCGACCAGCTCTGGGCCTGGAAGGCCCGGCTGTAGACTGCACCACCATGGGCGGCAGCAGTCTGGGCTGGCTGGATGACAAGCAGTGACAAGGGCAATAATGGCGGAGTGGCAGTGGACATCCTGAGAGAGGACAGCAGGTTCCTGCCCCAGTGACCCACTGCCAATCCCCCGGGGCAGCACCTCAGCATCCCTAGCAATCTGTTGGAGCACAGATTGTTGGCCTGCTGAGACACCAGGAAAGCCCCGGTTGACGGTGGTAGACCCAGCCACGATGGCAGCAGTCAGAGATTGCGTGGCATCAAGCTGAGACTGCATGAGAGCAGTCTGAGATTGGATGCCACCAAACATAGACTGCATTACAGCACTAAATGTTGTGTCGCTTCCACCTGTGCTGCAATGGAAACTGCCAAATCGCCCATCACACGCGGCATCAGGTTTGGGTTGCCATGCTCACTCTGGGCGTCTACCATCCTTTCTAGACTGGAAATCATGGGCTCCATGGTGTGCGCAGAATCTTGTGCAATGTTGGAGGCGGACTCCTCCACGCTCCTTATCATTGGAGAGAGGCTCTCGGACACCCTTGCCATTGGACCGATCATCTCCGTGTGCATGCCCATCACCCTTCTTCTAAACGCCCTCCCCCCCCCAATCGAGATTCTCATCCGAGTCCTGTGCAGCAGAACTCGTGCGCGAACTCGCCCTCCAGGGAGTTGGCCCCCGAGCTACCCTTTCCCCCTGGTCTTGCTGCAGCCTACCCATCTCCGGTGCCTCATCCTGTACAGATCACGCAACTATACTAGCCTCTAAAGAACATGTAGTGCCAGTAGCTGAGCTGGTGGCTGCGGGTGAGACATGCAGTGACACAGTGTGTTATTCCTCCTCCTCTTCTCCCGCCTCGCTCTCTACGGTGCCCTCAGGGACAGGCTGCTCAGGTGCTTGCTCATTATCTGAAAGCATAAAGGCACAAGAGTTGGGTTAAGGTGAGGGGAGGGGGGCAGGAAGGGAGAAATGCATGCATACAACATGATTAGCTGGAAAGTGCAAAACGCTTGTGGGGTGAGGAGGAAGTGGGACATGAGAAGAAGGAATAGGGATGAACATACCATTGTTGTCCCCAAGGGGGTCAACGTCACTGGTGACCACGGCACCCACCACCTGGTGCCCAATAACCTGTAGCACTCTATTTTCCAGGGCAGACAGTGGTTGGGTGTCGGCTTGTCCCCCACATGTGTGCTACTGCTCCCTCCTATTGTGAGCCACCTTGGCCTGCAAGAGAAAGGAAAGTGTGTGAGTGAGTGTGGAGCAATGTGTTTGGGTGATGTGCCTGCCATAGTTGAATAGCTGTCATTGTGTACAAGGTGTGAGGTGTGGGTGTGAGTGTTGGTCGGTAGAGACTGTTGGTGGGTGAGTGCTGTGAGTGTGGTGCTTTGGGCAGTGTGTGAAGACTGTGGTTCAGATGGTGGTATGTAGCATTTGTTGAAGCATTCACTCACCCTGACTACATGGTGTGGAAGACTTGCCACGAGGGCCTCCTGCCACTTGCCAGGTAGAGCACCGCCCTCCGTCTCTCCACAGCGAACACCAACGCCTCCAATGCTTGATCACTGAATCTGCGGGCTCTCTTCCTGGGGCATGGATCTGCCATGAGTACAGCTGCTTTAGTCCTCCAGCTCCTTCTCCTTGATCTGCTGCTGCTGCTTGCTGAGGCGGCTGTACAGCCAGCAATGTCGAGAATGAGGTTCTGTAGCATCAATGAACCTCCCCTTTAAGAACTGAAAAAAGCCTGTGGCAATCATGACTTGCAATTAGACTGCCCATGATATTGGTCCACCCTTTGAGTGTAACACCAATGAGCTTGGGCTTAAAGACTTGAATTAGCACTCCAATCATTTCTTTGAGCAGTGAGCATGAATTTTGTGTGCAGTCGAAAGCATTAGTGCCTGACGCTAATTCTCCAACTTTTTTAATTTTACCACCCATTCCTGGGTTGTAATGCATTTCTAGCCCCATAGTGCCATAAAATGTCCCAAGGTGCTTTACAGGAGCATTAGAAAACAAAATTTGACACCGAGCCACATAAGGAGAAATTAGGGCAGATGACCAAAAGCTTGGTCAAAGTGGTAGGTTTTAAGGAGTGTCTTAAAGGAGGAAAGAGAGGTAGAGAGCCAGAGACGGTATGGGAGGGAATTCCAGAGCTTAGGGCCTTGGCAGCTGAAGGCATGGCCACCAATTGTTTAGCGATTAAAATCAGGGATACTCGAGGTCAGAATTAGAGGAGCGCGGATATCTCAGAGAGTTGTGGGGCTGGAGGAGATAGGATAATAAAAAATGTCAGCATTACAAGGCAAAATAAGATTGGGTTTAATGATCCAGCTGTTTGGATAACTTGAGCAGATCCATAAAATGCAAAAACGTAACTGTGTACAAAGTAATTTTCTAATAAACACAAGATTTGTGCTAACACTTTCACTTCCCATATAATACTTCGTCCTGTTAAGCAGCTGTGCAAAAACTAGGAGCATTGTATTTTAAATGCAACCTTGAATAATATCTGGAGATTTCAGTGTGCCGTTCTTCCCACCTGGGGCCAAAGATTTCCTCTGTGCACTAGGCATAGAAAAATCACAAACACATTCATTAGAAACTGGCTTCTCAACATGCCCGTTTTACACCCATAAAATGGATGGAATGAGATCCAATTTCTACCCCGTTATATTTTACTATCCAAAATTGTAGCAATGTCAGGAGCATGAAAAACTTTGAACTCCACTGCCCACTGTCTATTTTTTCTTTTGGTGTACAGCTGTGTATAATAAACTACTGTTGGTTCACTGCCTCATTTTTGTTTATTATTTCCTTCCTATGGCTTGTTCATTGCTCGCTTACCTTGATTTATTACATGTTTCCTGTAGCACTTCGTTGCTTCCTTTTTGTGGTTTATTCATTGCTTTCTTTTTGCACTTCGTTTATTGCATGATTCTTGAAATGTCTTTCTTTTTTACAATTTACTCTCTTTTCTTTGTTATTATTTTCCTCTTGTCCATTATTATTTCATTTTTGTGTTTTTTTTATCCACCTCTCCGCATTTAAGACCCTCCTGGAAACCTAACTCTTTGACCAAGCTTTTGGTTACCTGTCCTAATGTCTCCTCTGGCTCAGACTCAATTTTTTGCCTGATTACATTCCTGCGCCTTGCAACATTTTACTACAGTAAAGATGTTATATAAATGCAAGTTGCTATTATTACTGCCTGCTTGCCACTTATTCCCACCTGTATCATCATTTATAAGAACATAAGGACATAAGAAGTAGGAGCAGGAGTAGGCCATACAGCCCCTCGGGCCTGCTCCGCCATTTAATAGGATCATGGCTGATCCGAACCTAGACTCACATCCACTCCCCTGCCCGTTCCCCGTAACCCCTAATTCCCTTTATTATTGCATTGTTGTGGTTTCTTGCTTATTGCTTTCTTGGCAGGGAAGAACGACGTTCAATTATAATGATCTGTGTGTCTCTCTGTCAGTGTCCGAATGGTGTAGAAATAGATGAAAAAAAGCGAACGGAGATGCAAAGAGAAAACTACAAATGCTGACATAGAAACATAGAAGATAGCAGCAGGAGTAGGCCATTCGGCCCCTCGAGCCTGCTCCGCCATTCAATGAGATCATGGCTGATCATCCAAACTCAGTACCCTGTCCCTACCTTCTCCCCATATCCCTTGATCCCTTTAGCCTTAAGAAATATATCCAACTCCTTCTTGAATATATTTAATGAATTGGCCTCCACTGCCTTCTGTGGTAGAGAATTCCACAGGTTCACCACTCTCTGGGTGAAGAAATTCCTCCTCATCTCTGTCCTAAATGGCTTACCCCTTATCCTTAGGCTGTGACCCCTGGTTCTGGACTCCCCGGCCATCGGGAACATCCTTCCTGCATCCATTCTGTCCAGTCCTGTTAGAATTTTATAAGTTTCAATGAGATCCCCTCTCATTCTTCTAAACTCCAGCGAGTATAAGCCCAATCGACCCAATCTCTCTTCATAAGTCATTCCTGCCATCCCAGGTATCAGTCTGGTGAATCTTTGCTGCACTCCCTCCATGGCAAGAACATCCTTCCTCAGATAAGGCGACCAAACCTGCACACAATACTCAAGGTGTAGTCTCACCAAGACCCTGTACAACTGCAACAAGACAACCTTGTTCTTGTACTCGAACCCTCTCGCTACGAAGGCAAACACACTATTTGCCTTCTTAACTGCCTGCTGCACCTGCATGCTTACCTTCAGCAACTGGTGAACAAGGACACCCAGGCCTCGTTGCACTTCCCCTTCTCCCAATCTATTGCCATTCAGATAATAATCTGCCTTCCTGTTTTTGCCACCAAAGTGGATAACCTCGCATTTATCCACATTATACTGCATCTGCCATGCTTCTGCCCAATCACCCAACCTCTCCAAATCATACTGGAGTTTCTCGGCATCCTCCTCACAGCACACACGCCCACCCAGCTTTGTGTCGTCTGCAAACTTGGAGATATTACATCCAATTCCCTCGTGTAGATCTTTTATATATATTCTGAATAGCTGGGGTCCTACGACCGATCCCTGTGGTACCCCACTAGTCACTGCCTGCCACTCGGAAAAAGAGCCGTTTATTCCAACTCTTTGCTTTCTATCTGCCAACCAGTTCTTTATCCAAGTCAGTACTGTAAGGGGTTTTCCTTGAGTGGTTTCCCTGAGGTTTCTCTCTCTAGAGGCCTCTCTCTCTTGCACAGTAAAACCTTGAGTGGTTCGACCCACTCGCCCCTTAGATTCTATACTCTGGACTTAGGGGCAGGAACTACAATGTAGAGAAAACTCTTATAGACCAAGTTTGATGAAACAAAATGAAATTTTATTGCATAAGGAAAAATATCAAATCAAATGCAAGCAGATAAGGGAGTACATGGGAGGGAAAAACACACAAACAAATCATAACGACACAGTACTAACTAAGGGAAATACAGGCATCTTATACTCTACAAAGATCATCATGAAATAAGGAAACACACGGTACATCGAGGGACAACAACTCATGTTAATTGTACCCATAAATCCACCCCTTATTAAACCTATCTAGATCTGATTGTGAAGGGCCAGAAACATGCTCACCAATCCCACTAGGAAGTGCAAGGTTTTGAAATCGAGTCTTTGTTTGGTCCTTTCAGGCGTTTCGTCTCCACGTGGATCGTGGAGCCCCTGCGAGCTGCGCCACACCTTTCTCCTGAGGTGGGGGTCGGGGGCGGCTGGACACTGGCGGGCCTGGATGTCGGCAGGGTCGAGGATCGTCGGCTCGACCCTGGTCAGAGGAGCCTTGGGCTGGTTCCCATCGCTTCTTCAATTTCTTTTTATCTCTTCTCCCAAGCCGGGGTGGCTGGAAGGTTTCTTCTCTTGGGGTTTTATTTTTTTTGTTTCTTCTCCCAAGTTGGGTCGATGGCCTCTCGTTCCAGCAACGGCCCGGGGGTGGTCGATGATCTCCCGATGTGTTTCCCCGGGGCGGGACGCTGGCTTCGAGACGGCCTTCTCGATGTTGGCTTGGTTCTTCTTCCTTCTCCGAGTGCCTGCTTCTTCTTCTGAGTGTCGGATTCAAACACTCCTTTCTCTCTCCTCCCCAACTGCCGAAAAGTCTTCCAGATATACCTTTCTCCCAGAAACTTCCGTCTCCCACCCAAAATCAGGTTAGTCTTTGTTTTACTTTTGGTGGGCTGGGAGCACAGCAGGGTAGTTATTATATTTTAAAATGTTTTAAACGGCCGGTAAGGACCCATCTCTGGTCTGGAATTACCTTAATTGTTTTTAATGTCCTGCTGATCTCGTTATCTAGTCCTGGGTGCTGTTCTCATGAATATGAAATTGTCCCCTTTTGTCTGGGTCAACATTTAGATGGCCTCTGTCTCCAGGCCGATCTTGACTGGATCTGCATCTAATCCATATGCATACGTGTGGGTCTGGCTTCGTTCTCTCAGAAACGGCTTCCAGAACTTGCTGTGGGTTGAATCCACAAAGCTGTCTGAGGTTGCGCAGGAACCATTTTAAAGTGTCCCAATAAGCTGGTCACATGGTATGGCGGCCATTTTGTATGCCCCTTTTTCTGGGCTTCTTTTAAAACAGTCTTTAAAATCACGGCCTTGAATTTACTCACCATTTTCAACGAGTTTGTGTCTTAGAATAGATATTGTTGAAGGTGGATTTTGGGGTGGGACCTATTTCTGCTGGGTTTTCACCCCATAATGGCAGCACTATCGTTTTCATCATGATCTGAGGTATTCCATGTGTGTGCTCACCAAAGCTGCTGGCAGCTCATTGCCATTTAGCCAAATGAGGAGGAATGGCCATTGGAGTGTCTATCAACACCACTGTGTCAGCCAATGTGTTGGAGGCAGGGCAGGACTCAAGGCAGGACTTACAGCATCAAGTGTATTTTACAGCAAACAAAGCAAACAGCAAAAAAAAACAACGTTTATTAAGTCAACAAACAGCAAAGCAAACAAAGTCTATTTACAGATTCTACTTAAAACGAGTCTCTACAAACCGCAGCAAACTGAACTCATGCATGACCGAAACTGTAGCAACTGCTCCTGATAAAAGCACGGTGATTTCTCCAGTAAAATGTAGCGAGTAGAGGATAGTTACGTCATACAAATTGATTATTTCTCCAACAAAATGCGGTGAGAGGTTCTGAATACAGGGAACTCTTTATTATCCGGCACCAACGGGACCGGCGTGGTGCCGGTTTATCAAAATGTCCGGATTACAGAGAGATATAGTTAAAAGGTACGAGAGCTCCGTACACAGCAACAAATTCAGGCTTCCCTGTTGCTTAGCAACATGTGCAGTAACTCCGGCCACAGACCAAGCATCCCTGTTGCTTAGCAACAAGTGCACGAACCCCAGTTACGCAGCCACAGATCCAGGAACTGCCACTAATATGAAGTAAAACTTACCTGAACCTACTCTTGAATTTTGCCAGTTAACAGAGATTTCTGGTTATTTAGGTGCTGGTTAAAAGAGAGTTTCTTGTACCAGGTAGGTGATTCCCAATGGGTGTTTCCTTGTTTGCAATTTTAATGGGGGAGCGGAAAATGAGGCAGCATTTGATGACGCCATGCCATCTAATATGTTACCTCTCCTAAAGAATCCACAGGCTACGTAGATCCTATGGACCTCAGTGACAAACTCTGCGTGAGGAAAGTGCGCTTAATCAATGCAACAAACTAGGAGCTGTGCCAGTTACTACATGGAAACCTGCGGCCAAGATCATCTTCCCAGACAGCTCTGCCTGTGGCTGTGGAAGTGACGAGCATACTCCATTTTTAGGCCACAGTGTAATTTCTAGCACATGCCTTTACACAATTAGTCATCGAGAGGACCATTGGGGTCTTAAACGGACACCATCATTGTATTAATAGATGAGGAGGGCCTCTGGAATATGTTACACATAGCTGTAGCTTGCTACACCCTGCTATCCGTGAAGATTCCTGGGGAGTTGGCCCTAGCTGCATTGGAGGCAGATGAGGCCCATTCCATGGAGGACTCCTCAGTGCCAGCTGCTGCAAGGGACATCAGAACTCAACATATTACATAGAAACATAGAAGATAGGAGCAGGAGTAGGCCATTCGGCCCCTCGAGCCTGCTCTGCCATTCAATGAGATCATGGCTGATCATTAAGGAAGTGTTTTCACCTATTCTAACTTTGTCACCACTGTCATAACTCCTTATCTTCCACCTCCAAATAAATTACAATTCCATCAAACTAGAACATCACCTCAGACCATCAAGTCTCAATTGAATAAGTAAGCACAAAATAAGTGAGCACAAAATAAGTGCACTCTTTCTTTTATAGGTATAGTCTTCATGAATAACATCACAAAATAAGTATACATTCTTCTTCAGTGCAAGGAACTCAAAAAACATTAACATGAAACATCCTACCAAGGCACAATGATATACAGTCAAGAAGGAGCGGCCCTGGGGGTCCTCAACATTGACTTCGGACCCCATGAGGTCTCATGGCTTCAGGTCAAGCATGGGCAAGGAAACCTCCTGCTGATTGCCACCTACTGCCCTCCCTCAGCTGATGAATCAGTACTCCTCCATGTTGAACACCACTTGGAAAAGCACTGAGGAGAGCAAGGGCACAGAATGTACTCTGGGTGGGGGACTTCAATGTCCTTCACCAAGAGTGGTTTGGCAGCACCACTACTGACCGAGCTGACCAAGTCCTGAAGGACATAGCTGCCAGACTGGGCCTGCAACAGGTGGTAAGAGAACCAACACAAGGGAAAAACTTACTTGACCTCGTCCTCACCAATCTACCTGTCGCAGATGCATCTGTCCATGACGGTATTGGTAGCAGTGACAGCCGCACAGTCCTTGTGGAAACTAAGTCCCGTCTTCACACTGAGGACACCCTCCATTGTGTTGTGTGGCACTACCACCGTGCTAAATGGGATAGATTCAGAACAGATCTAGCAGCTCAAAACTGGGCACCCATGAAGCGCTGTAGGCCATCAGCAGCAGAATTGCATTCCACCACAATCTGCAACCTCATGGCCTGGCATATCCCTCACTCTACCATTACCATCAAGCCAGGGGACCAACCCTGGTTCAATAAGGAGTGCAGAAGAGTATGCCAGGAGCAGCACCAGGCGTACCTAAAAATGAGGCGCCAACCTGGGGAAGCTGCAACACAGGACTACATGCATGTTAAACAGCGGAAGCAGCATACTATAGACAGAGCTAAACGATCCCACAATCAACAGATCAGATCAAAGCTCTGCAGTCCTGCCACATCCAGTCGTGAATGGTGGTGGACCATTAAACAACTAATGGGAGGAGGAGGCTCTATGAATATCCCTATTATCAATGATGGTGGTGCCCAGCATGCCAGTGCAAAAGACAAGGCTGAAGCGTTTGCAACCATCTTCAGTCAGAAGTGCCGAGTGGATGATTCATCTCAGCCTCCTCCTGAGGTCCCCACCATCACAGAAGCCAGTCTTCAGCCAATTCGATTCACTCCACGTGATATCAAGAAACAGCTGAGCGCACTGGATACAGCAAAGGCTGTCGTGCTGAAGACTTGTGCTCCAGAAGTAGCTGCGCCTCTAGCCAAGCTTCAACAGCGGCATTTACCCGAGAATGTGGAAAACTGCTCAGATATGTTGTCCACAAAAAGCAGGACAAATCCAATCTGGCCAATTACCGCCCATCAGTCTACTCTCAATCATCAGCAAAGTGATGGAAGGTTTCGTTGACAGTGCTATCAAGCAGCACTAACTCACTAATAATCTGCTCACCGGTGCTCAGTTTGGTTTCGGTCAGGGCCACTTGGCTCCAGACCTCATTACAGCCTTAGTCCAAACATGGACAAAAGAGCTGAATTCCAGAGGTGAGGTGAGAGTGACTGCCCTTGACATCAAGGCAGCATTTGACCGAGTGTGGCATCAAGGAGCCCTAGTAAAATTGAAATCAATGGGAATCAGGGGGAAAACTCTCCACTGGCTGGAGTCATACCTAGCACAAAGGAAGATATTTGTGGTTGTTGGAGGCCAATCATCTCAGCCCAGGACATCGCTGCAGGAGTTCCTCAGGGCAGTGTCCTAGGCCCAACCATCTTCAGCTGCTTCATCAATGACCTTCCCGCCATCATAAGGTCAGAAGTGGGGATGTTTGCTGATGATTGCACAGTGTTCAGTTCCATTCGCAACTCCTGAGATAATGAAGCAGTCTATGCCCGCATGCAGCAAGACCTGGACGACATTAAGGCTTGGGCTGATAAGTGGCAAGTAACATTCACGCCACACAAGCGCTAGGCAATGACTATCTCCAACAAGCGAGAGTCTAACCACCGCCCCTTGACATTCAATGGCATTACCATCGCCGAATACCCCACCATCAACATCCTGGGGGTCACCATTGACCAGAAACTTAACTGGACCAATCACATAAATAAAGTGGCAACAAGAGTGGGTCAAAGGTTGGGTATTCTGTGGCGAGTGCCTCATCTCCTAACTCCCCAAAGCCTTTCCACCATTTACAAGGCACAAGTCAGGAGTGTGATGAAATACTCTCCACTTGCCTAGATGAGTGCAACTCCAACAACACTCAAGAAGCTCGACACCATCCATGACAAAGCAGTCCACTTGATTGGCATCCCATCCACCTCCTTAAACATTCACTCCCTCCACCACTGGCATAACGTGGCTGCAGTGTGTACCATCTACAAGATGCACTGCAGCAACTCGCTAAGGCTTCTTCAGCAGCACCTCCCAAACCCGCGATCTCTACCACCTAGAAGGACAAGTGTAGCAGGCGCATGGGAACACCACCACCTCCAAGTTCCCCTCCAAGTTACACACCATCCTGACTTGGAAGTATATCGTCGATCCTTCATCGTCGCTGGGTCAAAATCCTGGAACTCCCTCCCTAACAGCATTGTGGGAATACCTTTACCACACGGACTGCAGCGGTTCAAGAAGGCAGCTCACCGCCACCTTCTCAAGGGCAACTAGGGATGGGCAATAAATGCTGGCCTTGCCAGTGACGCCCACATCCCAGGAACGAATAAAAAAAAACTTTCCTCACATCATGCTTCCCCTGGTTGTCTAACGCTGTCTTTTTTTCTCCTCTCTAGTGCTTCTCCTAGGAACAACTTGAAAACCTGTATCAGGAGCCCGGCTTGGCTGCTCACATGGTACAAAAGCTCATGGGGCTGAGGTGGCCCTTCCCTCATGATAGCTTGCTCTGGGAGGGAGCCACTGGTAGCTGCAACTCTGGAGTTTGTGCCTGGGCCTACTGGTGTCGTCGCCTAGGTGTCACTTGCATGGTGCTGAGGGGAAAGGCCGAATGTTTGGCATGTGCTGCCGTCCTGAGAAATGGCAAACTCACGCAGGGCACCCCTAGCTGTCGCAATTCTACTAAGTCCTGGATCTGTCTCTCTGCTGATGAATGAGAGACAGCCCCTGTGTCTGAAAGCCGGTATGAGGGGTGCTGTCGAATCTGCCCCTTACAGCCACCAGAATTGCAGTCTGTGTATCCATGGAGGAGAAGACAACAACTGGTCCTGGGCCACTTCTAAAGTGGGCAGCTGCTGAGATCCCAGTGGAACTGGCAGATGTTGCATTGATGCCTGTAGCAGCCATTATATTACCACGGATGAATGCTGTGGACTCCACAGTCACAGCTGTTAGTTGCCGCTCAGCTTGGAGACTACATTTTAGAGCCTGCATGTGTGATATTGTTTGAACATTCTTCCTTTCAGGCAAGTATCGATGAGATCTAGGTCCCACAACTCTGAAGCTTTGGGCAGTCCACTTCTCTGCTTCTGCTGGGAACGTGGTACCTCTGCAACCAGTCCCTCATATTCTGTGAATCATCTGGTGCCACCCTAACATTAACACTATCTAATTCCCCCCATGTGGAAGTCTCTGAGCTGGTGCAAGGGAACGGTATAACAGGTGACATAGTGGTGCTATGGAGGGGTTTGTGGCAGCAGAACATGGGGCAGGATCTTGTTCCTGGGACTCCTGTGCGGTCTTGTCCTCAACATCCTCTTCCTCATCATCCACATCATCAACATCATAGTCCACCAGAAAGAATTTTCTTTCCTTCTGCTCCTCATCGTCACTGCCCTCCTTTTCATCATCCTCTGCCTTCTGCTGTTGTGGTTGATCTACAGGAATGGAGGGCATAAGCTAAGGATGGGTGAGCATAGCAGCTTTGGGAGTAAGAAGCCAGAATTAGGTGTCGAAGCTTTTGGCTATTTGCTGCTCCACAGGGATGCCATGGTGACTGTTTAGGTGTGTAGTGACTAATCTGCTGCTTGAACTGCCCTACTGACCTTACCATCTCCCATGGCTACAGCAGAGTGGCTCCCAGAAGCTCCATTGGTCTGCTCATCATAGAGGGCCCATTCTTTGGTGTCTGGAATTCCCCCTTCAGTCCTCTGCCTTGCACAAGCATTGTGCACAAGTTTGTCCTGTAACAAGATTATAGGAATTAGGCGTAGGCATTTGTGGGATGCACCCCACAGAGTATGAGACAGCTGATGTAATAGATCTGCTGGTATCATCCTGTTGAAGTAGAGGAAGGGATTTTTCATGCAAGTAATTGCTGTTAAGGAAGATGGTGACCCATATTGTAAGATCTCAAGTTAGTGGCCCCCCTTAACCACAGCACAGCTGGAAGGGTGACTTGTGCAGTTACAGATTTCAGAGGGTGAACAGCATGTTGGTGCCCGAGGAGGGAAAAGGACAAAGGCCAGTGCATTACCTTGTCTGCTCTCGTCAACTCATTGAATGTTTTAGGTACTGGTCTGTAGTCCTGGGGGTGAGAGAGGTGGCACTTCTTCCTTCCTCCACATGACATGCAGGACACCAGTCTTTCTGTCTTTTGCTGCATTTCCTTCAGCAGCAGCGGGAACGGTGGACCTGCGAGAGAGCAGCGGCTGTGGGTGAAAATAAAGGTCGGTGATTTTCAGGCCCAGTCGAGCAGCGGCAGCAGCGGGAGTGGCGGCAGAATTCGAGAGTGACGTCACAGTACAGAAAGAGACGCCGGCGCAGGGGAAGCAGCTGATTGGGTGAGTACGGCCAGGTGAGTATTTATACTACTCTATAGTTTGACAGTTCAGGTTAATAGTTTATAAAGTTTAAAAGGTCTTAATTTTGTGGTTTATAGTTGCTAAGGTCTCTGTTGTGTAGCGGGGAGTGCTAGGAAACAAGGGTCCTTGAGTATATCATTTAATTGTAGTGTAATTAGTGGCATTGATTTGATTTAATTTAATTTGAATTAATTAAAGGGTAAGTCATGGCAGGACAGCTTGGCCCCATGGCATGCTCCTCCTGCACTATGTGGGAAATCAGGGACACTTCCTGTGTCCCTGACGACCATGTGTGCGGGAAGTGTATCCAGCTGCAGCTACTGGCAGACTGCATTGCGGCGCTGGAGCTGCGAATGGATACATACTGGAGCATTCGCGATGCTGAGGACATCGTGGATATCATGTTTAATCAGTTGGTCTCACCTCAGGTAAAGGCTGCACAGGCAGGAAGGGAATGGGTGACCGCCAGGCAGAGTAGTAGGTGCAGGCAGGTAGTGCAGGGGTCCCCTGTGGCCATCCCCCTCTCAAACAGATATACCACTTTGGATATTGTTGAGGGAGATGGTTTATTGGGGGAAGGCAGCAGCAGCCAACTCCCTGGCACCATGGGTGCTTCTGCTGCACAGGATGGGAGGAAAAAGAGTGGGAGAGCTATAGTAATAGGGGATTCTATTGTAAGGGGAATAGATAGGCGTTCTGCGGCCGCAAACGAGACTCCAGGATGGCATGTTGCCTCCCTGGTGCAAGGGTCAAGGATGCCTTGGAGCAGCTGCAAGGCATTCTGGGGAGGGAGGGTGAACAGCCAGTTGTTGTGGTGCATATAGGTACCAACGATATAGGTAAAAACTGGAATGAGGTCCTAAAAGCTGAATATAGGGAGTTAGGAGGTAAATTAAAAAATAGGACCTCAAAGGTAGTAATCTCAGGATTGCTACCAGTGCCATGTGCTAGTCAGAGTAGAAATAGAAGGATATTTCAGCTGAATACATGGCTAGAGGAATGTTCCAAGGGGGAGGGATTCAAATTTCTGGGACATTGGAACCGGTTCTGGGGGAGGTGAGACCAGTACAAACTGGACGGTTTGCACCTGGGCAGGACCGGGACCGATGTCCTAGGGGGAGTGTTTGCTAGTGCTGTTGGGGAGGGTTTAAACTAAAATGGCAGGGGGTTGGGAACCTGTGCAGGGAGACAGAGGAAAGGGAAACAAGGATAGAAGCAAAAGACAGGAAGGAGAAAAGCCAAAGTGGCAGTCAGAGAAATCAAGGGTTTAAATCAAACATGGCCACCGTAAATAATAATTCTAAAAGGTCTAAGAATGTTAAAAAAACAAGCCTGAATGCTTTGTGTCTTAATGCGAGGAGCATTCGTAATAAGGTGGATGAATTAGCTGCGCAAATAGATGTAAACGGATATGATACGATTGGGATTACGGAAACATGGCTCCAGGGTGACCAAGGCTGGGAACTCAACATCCAGGTGTATTCAATATTCAGGAAAGACAGGCAAAAACGAAAAGGAGGTGGGGTAGCATTGCTGGTTAAAGAGGAGATTAACACAATAGTAAGGAAGGATATTAGCTCTGATGATGTGGAATCTGTATGGGTAGAGCTGAGAAATACCAAGGGGCCAAAAACATTAGTGGGAGTTTTATACAGACCCCCAACAGTAATGCTAAGGTTGGGGATGGCATTAAATGGGAAATTAAAGATGCATGCAATAAGGGCACAGCAGTTATCATGGGTGACTTTAATCTACATATAGATTGGGCTAACCAAATTAGTAACAGTACTGTGGAGGAGGAATTCCTGGAGTGTATGCAGGATGGTTTCCTGGACCAATATGTCGAGGAACCAACTAGAGATCAGGCCATCTTAGACTGGGTATTATGTAATGAGAAAGGATGAATCAGCAATCTTGTTGTGCAAGGCCCCTTGGGGCAGAGCAATGATAATATGATAGAATTCTTCATGAAGATGGAGAGTGAAATATTTGAATCAGAGACTAGGGTCCTGAATTTAAATAAAGGAAACTACGATGGTGTGAGGCGCGAGTTGGGTAGGATGGATTGGGGAATGTTACTTAAAGGGTTGACGGTGGATAGGCAATGGCAAACATTTAAAGATCGCATGGATGAACTACAGAATTTGTTCATCCCTGTTTGGCATAAAAATAAATCAAAAAAGGTGACTCAACCATGGCTAACAAGGGAAATTAGGGCTAGCATAAGATCTAAGGAGAGGACATATAAATTGGCCAGAAAAAGCAGCAAACCTGAGGATTGGGAGCAGTTTAGGATTCAGCAAAGGAGGACAAAGGGATTAATTAAGAGGGGGGGAATAAAGTGTGAGAGTAAGCTTGCAGGGAACATAAAAACTGATTGTAAAAGCTTCTATAGATATGTGAAGAGAAAAAAATTGGTGAAGTCAAGCGTAGGTCCCTTGCAGTCAAAATCAGGGGAATTTATAATGGGGAACAAAGACATGGCAGACCAATTAAATACATACTTTGGTTCTGTCTTCACAAAGGAGGACACAAATAATCTCCCAGAGATGTCGGGGAACATAGGGTCTAATGAGAGGGAGGAACTGAATGAAATCAGTATTTGTAGGGAAATGGTGTTAGGGAAATTGACGGGATTGAAGGCCGATAAATCCCCAGGGCCTGATAATCTACATCCTAGGGTG
The DNA here is from genome assembly GCF_052327205.1 of Somniosus microcephalus. Classification (NCBI taxonomy): domain Eukaryota; kingdom Metazoa; phylum Chordata; class Chondrichthyes; order Squaliformes; family Somniosidae; genus Somniosus; species Somniosus microcephalus. The sequence continues at coordinate 88,940,960 of NC_141001.1, forward strand.
CTTAAGGAAGTGGCCCTAGAAATAGTAGATGCACTGCTGGTCATCTTCCAAAATTCTATAGACTCTGGAACAGTTCCCATGGATTGGAGGGTAGTTAATGTTACCTCACTATTCAAAAAAGGTGGTAGAGAGAAAACGGGGAATTATAGACCGGTATGCCTGACATCGGTAGTGGGGAAAATGCTAGAGTCCATTATAAAAGATGTAATAGCAGAGCACTTGGAAAACAGTGACAGGATCGGACCAAGTCAACATGGATTTACAAAAGGTAAATCATGCTTGACTAATCTACTGGAATTTTTTGAGGATGTAACTGGTAGAATAGATAAGGGAGAACCAGTGGATGTGGTGTATTTGGACTTTCAGGAGGCTTTCGATAAGGTCCCACATAAGAGGTTAGCGTGTAAAGTTAAAGCACAAGGGATTGGGGGCAAGGTACTGACTTGGATAGAGAACTGGTTGGCAGATAGAAAGCAAAGAGTTGGAATAAACGGGTCTTTTTCCGAGTGGCAGGCAGTGACTAGTGGGGTACCACAGGGATCGGTGCTAGGACCCCAGCTATTCACAATATATATTAATGATCTAGACGAGGGAACTAGATGTAATATCTCCAAGTTTGCAGACGACACAAAGCTGGGTGGGCGTGTGTGCTGTGAGGAGGATGCCGAGAAACTCCAGTATGATTTGGACAGGTTGGGTGATGGGGCAGATGCATGGCAGATGCAGTATAATGTGGATAAATGCGAGGTTATCCACTTTGGTGGCAAAAACAGGCAGGCAGATTATTATCTGAATGGCAATAGATTGGGAGAAGGGGAAGTGCAACAAGACCTGGGTGTCCTTGTGCACCAGTCGCTGAAGGTAAGCATGCAGGTGCAGCAGGCGGTTAAGAAGGCAAATGGTATGTTGGCCTTCGTAGCGAGAGGATTTGAGTACAGGAACAAGGATGTCTTGCTGCAGTTGTACAGGGCCTTGGTGAGACCGCACCTTGAGTATTGTGTGCAGTTTTTGTCGCCTTATCTGAGGAAGGATGTTCTTGCCATGGAGGGAGTGCAGCGAAGATTCACCAGACTGATACCTGGGATGGCAGGAATGACGTATGAGGAGAGATTGGGTCGATTGGGCTTATACTCGCTGGAGTTTAGCAGAATGAGAGGGGATCTCATTGAAACTTATAAAATTCTAACAGGACTAGACAGACTAGATGCAGGAAGGATGTTCCCGATGGCGGGGGAGTCCAGAACCAGGGGTCACCGTCTAAAGATAAGGGGTAAGCCATTTAGGACAGAGATGAGGAGGAATTTCTTCACCCAGAGAGTGGTGAACCTGTGGCATTCTCTACCACAGAAGGCAGTGGAGGCCAATTCATTAAATATATTCAAGAAGGAGTTAGATATATTTCTTCAGGCTAAAGGGATATGGGGAGAAGGCAGGGACAGGGTACTGAGTTCAGATGATCAGCCATGATCTCATTGAATGGTGGAGCAGGCTCGAGGGGCCGAATGGCCTACTCCTGCTCCTCTCTTCTATGTTTCTATATTTCTATGTCAGAAGTTTAGCCTCATTAAAATTGTGTGTTTTTCTTTGCTGCCTTCCTCCATTGATGTGCTCCCTTTCTTGGGTGCCTCTACTTGAAAACATGCTTTAAAAGTGCCACACAATCTCACATGAACCATGGTCAATTCACTGAGCCAAACATTTTCCTACTTGCTGCTGCAATCTTCAGCCTATCTTGGCTTTTTAAAGGCTGGATTCCCAATTTCCAAGTCCCCCAGCACACCAGTCTTGTGTTACACAAGAGCTGCGCTACTGGAACATTAATTTATGTTTAAATGAGCTGACCCCATAATTTATAGCGGGGTCAATGCTGGACAGCATTGGCGGGTGGAAGTCATGGCTCAGCAGTGCAACTTGGGGGAAAATTATTTCATGAAATTTGAGGACCAGGGTCTTCACCCAACATGATAGAATGACAAAATTGCAAAAATTGTTTATACCAATCTGGCATAAAAGGAAATCTAAAAAGGTGACTCAACCGTGGATAACAGGGGAAATTAGAGACAGCATAAAATCCAAAGATAGGGCGTATAAAATAGCCAAAAAAAGCGCCAGAGCGGAAGATTGGGAACAGTTTAAGATAGAGCAAAGGAGGGCAAAGGGCATGATCAAGAGGGGCAAAATAGCTTACGAAAACAAGCTGGCGGAAAATATAAAAACTAACTCCAAAAGCTTTTATAAATATATCAAAAGGAAAAGACTGGTGAAAACCAAAGTTGGTCCATTGCAGTCAGATACGGGGGAATATATAATGGGAAATAAGGAAATGGCAGATCAACTAAATGCATACTTTGGGTCAGTCTTTACGAAGGAAGACACAAAAAACCTCCCTGGGATATCGGGAAAAATAGGGACATTGGCAAAGGAGGAACTGACGCAAATCAATATCTCTAAGGATATGGTGTTAAGGAAGCTAAAGGGATTGAAGGTGGACAAATCCCCAGGGCCTGATAACATGCATCCTAGGGTACTGAAGGAGGTGGCCCTAGAGATAGCGGATGCACTAAGGATGATTTTTCAGAATTCATTAGACTCGGGAACAGTGCCGATGGATTGGAGGGTAGCTAACGTTACCCCACTATTCAAAAAGGGGGGTAGGGAAAAAGCAGGTAATTACAGACCTGTAAGCCTTACATCAGTTGTGGGCAAAATGCTGGAGTCCATCATTAAGGATGAAATAGCGGAGCACTTAGCAAATGGGGACAGGATAGGACAGAGTCAACATGGATTTACAAAGGGTAAATCGTGCTTGACTAATCTATTGGAATTTTTTGAGGGAGTAACTGGTAGAATAGATGGGGGAGAGCCAGTAGATGTGGTGTACCTGGACTTCCAAAAGGCCTTCGATAAGGTCCCACATAAAAGATTAGCATGGAAAATTGAGGCTCATGGGATAAAGGGGAAAGTTTTGGCGTGGATAGGGAACTGGCTGTCAGATAGAAAACAGAGAGTTGGAATAAACGGCTCATTTTCTGAATGGCAGGCAGTAACAAGTGGGGTACCACAGGGATCTGTCCTGGGCCCCCAGCTGTTCACAATTTACATTAATGACCTGGATCAGGGAGTCGGATGCAGCATTTCCAAATTTGCAGACGACACTAAACTAGGAGGTGGGGTGGGCTCAGAGGAAGAGACCAGGAAGCTCCAGAGCGATTTGGACAGACTGGGCGATTGGGCGGATAAATGGCAGATGCACTATAATGTGGACAAGTGCGAAGTTATCCACCTTGGGTGCAGGAACGGGAGGGCAAATTATTATTTAAATGGCAATAGATTGGGAGAGGGGGAAGTACAGAGAGACCTGGGTGTTCTTGTACACCAGTCACTGAAGGCGAGCATGCAGGTGCAACAGGCGGTCAAGAAGGCAAACGGTATGCTGGCCTTCATAGCAAAAGGGTTAGAATACAGGAACAGGGATACCTTGCTGCAGCTGTACAGGGCACTGGTGAGACCACACCTCGAGTACTGTGTACAGTTTTGGTCGCCTCATCTGAGGAAGGATGTTCTTGCCATGGAGGGGGTGCAGCGGCGATTCACCAGGCTGATACCAGGAATGGCGGGAATGACCTATGAGGAGAGACTATGTAGTTTAGGGATGTACACACTGGAGTTTAGAAGATTGAGAGGGGACCTCATAGAAGTGTATAAAATTCTGACAGGTCTAGACAGACTGGATGCAGAAGGAATGTTTCCCTTGGCGGGTGAGAACAGAACTAGAGGACATAATTTAAGGATAAGGGCTAAACCATTTAGGACAGAGATGAGGGGGAATTTCTTCACTCAGAGAGTGGTGAACCTGTGGAACTCATTGCCACAGAGGGCAGTGTACGCCAGCTCATTAAATATATTTAAGAGGGAATTAGATATATTTCTACGGGCAAAAGGGGTTAAGGGTTACGGAGAGAAGGCGGGGACGGGATACTGAATTAAAGGATCAGCCATGATCTCATTAAATGGCGGAGCAGGCACGAAGGGCCGAATGGCCTACTCCTGCTCCTATCTTCTATGTATCTATGTATCTATGTGAATGCATCATTTCTATTTTCAGATTCTGGTACATTTGGTGCCTATTTGCAACATTTTCTGTTTTTTATTTTAGATAAATGAATACTTCTAAATAACACAGCTAGTAAAAAAAGTCAGCATCGTGCGTGGCAACTGGGGGTAACCCCTGAGCTAGGCATGGCCCACATACAGAGACTCAGGCTGTGTTTGCACTACAATTGAAGTGTTGGTGTGAAATGGTTTCACTCCACACCAATGCTCAGAAGTTGAAGTGTCATTCTGGAGTCGGCACTCATCTGACTCTCGAGTGAAGCAGAGTGAGACTCCTTCCTCCAAGAGGTTGGGCCCGAACTCTGGATTTACGACATAACTTTAGTGTCAGTGTGAAACAAAACCACTTTTCAATGACACCAAAGGAAACGTGTTGTATTTATATAGCGCCTTTCACAACTTCAGGATGTCCCAAAGCCAATGAAGTACTTTTGAATTGTAGTCACTATTGTAAGTAGATAAATATTGCTGCCAATTTGCACACAGCAAGGTCCTACAATTGTAGTGAGATATGAGCAGAAAATCTGTTTAAGTAATGTTGGTTGTAGAATAAATATTTGCCAAGGCACTAGAAGAACTCCCATGCTTGCCTTCAAATAGTGCCATGTGATCTTTCACATCCAACCAAGAGAGAGCAGACAGGGCTTCGGTTTAATGTCTCATCCAGAAAAGGTCACCTTGAACAATGCAGCACTCCCTCAGTATTGCACTGCAGTGTCAGGCTGGATTATGTACTCAAGTCTCCTGCAGTGGGACTTGAACCCACAACCTTCATGACTTTGAGGCAAGAGTGCTACCCACTAAGCCAAACTTCATAAGTGTAGGAGGAGGAAGCAACGTCCATTGGACAACTAGGGATTCAGTCATATTGGGCTATAAGGGACTCAAACACATAATGCAACTTAAAACTTCTAGGACACCAACACCCACTAAATAAAAACCTCACTGGTAAGTGCAAGGAGTCGTTTAAAATTGTCAATATTTTTCAGAAATCCTCAAATGGTATTCTCTGAGCAATTCACCATCCCTCTGGAAAGAAATAGAAAGGTTGCCATATCTTTGCAAAAATGCCAGGCCAGCAATTAAAATATTTTACAATGGATTCTAACAGCACAAGAATGCTTGAAGTGTACATCGTCCAAAACCCCATGAAAATATTGATGCTCTTTTTGTTGATTTTCCTCCCTTCTAACCTGTGCTGGGGTTTGATTCCATGTTCCCAGCAGCGTTCTAGTACCTCACCCAGGTATCTAGTTATCATGTGTCAGCCTACACAGTGAATGCTGCCAGGTTATGGAGGACATCATAGCCAAGCCTGACTCTGTCTACACTTGACACCCTCGCACACACACTTTTCCAGAAGAAGTCATTAGTTAGCGTGTGAGCAGCGGTAAGTTTTTCCCCTTCTTATTTTTAAGAATCTTGAGGCTGAAATCAGCTTACTCACTATGGACAAGGGCCAGGAATTTGCGGTCAGCGGCAAAGCAAAGGTGGTTGCCACTAGCCCCAAAGAAAGCTACCCACAAAGATCTCGCAATCTCTGTGGCGAGAAGTTTGCCTTTTTCGACGCGTAAGTGATTTTAGTGCAATATAATGGGGAATCCCTCGTGCGCTCTGCTATGACATCAACAAGCTGACTAAGCAGCCAATCACATTGCAGAATTCTCACAGACAGGGAAGCAGGAAATGAGAATCTGCTTTTATCCCGACTTTTAAAAAATGTTACAGAGAGCAAAACAAAGACTGAGGCTCTCACGTGGGGATAAGGTAGAACCTGAAATAAATATGAACAAACTTATTTAAAAAAATAAGCACTAACAATGACAATAAAAGTTGATTTGATTTGATTTGATTAAAAATTGTAATTTTTATCATAATGGAAACATTTGACACTCCACAAAATTAAAATTAGTTTTCCAGGACCATAACATTTGTTTAGCAGTCAATATGCTGTGTTTTTTATTCATTTTATTCATTCATGGGATGTGGGCGTCGCCAGCATTGCCCATCCCTAATTGCTCTTGAGAAGGTGGTGGTGAGCCGCCTTCTTGAACCGCCGCAGTCCGTGTGGTGATACTTCTTTAAGCGATTTGGTACAACTAGCCATTTCAGAGGGCAGTTAAGTGTCAACCACATTGCTGTGGGTCTGGAGTCATGTACAGGTTAGACCGGGTAAGGACAACAGATTTCCTTCCCTAAAGGCCATTAGTTAAAACCCCAGTTACACCTAATCATAGGAACATCGGAACAGGAGTAGGCCATTCAGCCCCTTGAGCCTGTTCCGCCATTCAATGAGATCATGGTTGATCTGCGATCTAACTCCATATACCCGTCTTTGGCTCATATCCCTTAATACCTTTGGTTAACAAAAAGCTATCAATCCAACAAGGCCTAACATTTAATGGAGTATTTAACAGCGATATTACCGTGGAAAAGCCCAAGATTCCGTCAGTTTCACTGATTTCACTGATTGTTTTCTATGGGGGAGGGGTCACAATGCAGCCAGTGTCAGAGCAGTGAATGACTGACCGCAACGTCAGGATTTTCGCCTTTAGATGCGCATGCGCTACATCCTGAACTTGCGGTCAGTTTCAAAGAGGTAATAACAGCGAATGCTGTTAATTCGTCGTCATTACCCACCACAGATTCTGGCCCAATGAATTGAACTTGGAATCTTCTGGTCTGTTTCGATTAGAACTACACCCAGCGGTGCCTTTAGCCACTAGATTATCCGCAGATTTCTAATGACAATTTGTAGACACAAAAAGCATCAAGTGGTATGGGGAGAGAGGGGGAATATGGTATTGAGATAGAGGATCAGTCATGATCATATTGAATGGCGGAGCAGGCTCGAAGGGCTGAATGGCCTACTCCTGCTCCTATTTTTCTATGTTCTATGTAATGACCCTAAAAGCAATATGTGATTTATGTGAAGGCACCTGGTAATTTTAAAACTTGGTCAAATTCAAATTCAAATGTGATTATTGTGGTTTTACTCAACTACTTCCATTCAATTATAACCTATTTATTTACATTGTCACCTCTTCATATACGTCCATAGCTCAGGATTACGCTGAACTTTGCCTGCAGTCTTAAAAGTTATCCTTGCAGACTGAAAAAAAAAAGTTAATCCGCTATCAAAGAAAATTGCAGATGAGCAAGACTAGAAGAGGTTAAAGTTGCAGTGCCACAGAACATCTTTCACCATAAATTAATTTTTGACTTGTGCAGCAACTAGGTGCTCGGTAATAAATTTGTTCACACCGCTTATGGAATAATGTTCGAGAAAGGAATTTCATTTAGCCTGCATGTCAGTTTCGTGTCAGTTGCCAGATGTCAGCCGTGCTGCGCCAACTTTAAAGGGCGGCTTCTCCAATCCCCTGCCTGCTGTGTAAGCCTCTCCATTTGGTGCTCCTGCCTCCACAGCACGGGGCTTCCAAATGCTCCGGGATCAGTTACATTAAATTCCTGAGGATGAATTTTCAATTTTCTCGTGGTGTTCACAAGGTTCGGGGGGGAAGAAATAAAGTGAAAACTGTTGTATTCCCATTCTTCTTGGCCTAAGCAGACAAGTTTTAGAACCATCAAGACATTTCAGTCTTAAAGAGACAACTTCCCTTCCCGCACCCCACCCCCCGCCCAAAAGCATCACCATTAAAACAAAACCATATGCCCTTTAACATATCCTAGCCTATTAAAAAAACCATTAAGGTTCTATAGAAAATGCATTTATATTTTACAAGGTAATAAAAATAAAAACTACATAAAAGAAAAAAGTTTAATTGGATGGATTATTGTTCCCTTCTTTAATGAATTATGCAATTATCATAAAGCAGCTGAGATCAGAAAGATAGTAGTTAGTTATTTTCAAATCTAACACTAACTTGGTTGAAATTCTTCAAGCTTTCTGTCCCACGTTCGCATGGTATTTTGAACAGTTGTATATTTTTTTCAATGTGCTTAGCATCCTTTCATCCACAGTCTATTTTCTTTATCTACAAGGCACGTAATGACACTGATAAACCAAACAACTTCATATGCACAGATGGAGCAGCTGCTAACATCAGCTGTTTGGTATTCCCAAAAGGATTTCGTTTTTTTTGTTTCACAGTCTGTGTTTAATGCTTTAAAAAAAAGTGTTTTTTTTCTTCTTTTTTTTCCCTCCCTTTTATCTACTCCATAGGGACCTCGTCATTGATATGCAGTCTTGTGGTCAGGCCAGTCTAACCCATGGAATTCTCCATGCTCACCTTCAAAGCTACTTACTGTATGGTCAGTAGAAAGCGAGCTTACATTAGAAGAAAGGCGATCTTGTCAGTTTTTTCCTCCCCTTGATTTATGATTTAGCAAACCAGCTGAGAGCACTGGGGATTTGGTCCGTGCAGTAATGGGTGCAATGTGGTGACAGACAGAAGTGCTGGGACTTGAGCACATGACATCTGTTTGGGAATCAGACACTTTACTACCTGAACTGCGGGACCCCCGACGTTCAGTGTTGTTAAATGTTAGGGGCTTTAAGGCAGTGTCTTGCTTGTTGACAAAATGCTTTGGTGCGCACAGAAAGACCTGTAAAAGCAGTATTGCTTCAACCACACCACTAACATGCACTGTTGCGGCAAGTTTTCGGCAGAGGCCATGCTAACAGAGATCAATTAAAAACTGCAGTTGTATTTTTCAGAGATTGCGTAGAGATTGATTATTTCTGATATTCCGGTGGAATTTGGTTGTGCGTCACTTTAACACATAATAAAAAGAAATTGGATTTACCGATAGGATTCTACGCCCAATTATAGAACGCATTTTTAAAATAGCCATCAGCAACGCCTCTTAAAGGAATGGCAACCACATCATTCAATATGGTATGTCTGTACAATTTAAGAGGGGGGGGGAAATCTAACATCTGCTCAGCATTCACATTGCTTCAATGTGTTATAGCCTCTGATGATGTCAGTCCACTATTCTGATTGATCTACCACTCACTCTATTGTGTACCAATGAAAGTTTGAATTGCTACCTTTCTGAGTCAAGAAAGAATCAACATAAAGTGTGTCAATTTGTTGGCTGACTCTTTAAATTAAAGTCCTCCAAATGTGTTATTATCACAACTGTTGTTAATTGAAAATGTATATTTTTGGAGCTTTTAATTGATAAGAGCAGAATGGGGCTTGTGAACTTATTGCAGATTTCTTTAAAAATTTACTACCAAATCGGAAAAGCTTTCTATAGATTTATATGATCCTGCAATTAAAACCTATACACCAACATACCTGTAACTGGGGTATTGAATAAATTTTTAAAGAAATTAAAGGGGTAAGTCATGGCAGGAGAGTTCAGACCCGTGCTCTGCTCCTCCTGCTCTATGTGGGAAGTCAGGGATGCTGCCAGTGTCCCTGATGACCATGTGTGCAGGAAATGCATCCAGCTGCAGCTACTTGTAGACCGCATTGCGGCGCTCGAGCTGCGGGTGGATGAATTTTGGAGCATGCGCGATGCTGAAAGGCTCGTGGATAACACGTTTAGCGAGTTGTGCACGCCTCAGGGTAGGGCAGCACAGGGGGTGACCATCAGGCGGAGCAACAAAGGCAGGCAGGTAGTGCAGGGAACCCCTGCGGACATCCCCCTTTCAAACAAGTATACCGCTTTGGATACTGTTGAGGAGGATGACTCACCAGGGGAAGGCAGCAGCGGCCAACTTCCTGGCACTGGGGGTGCTCCTGCTGCCCAGGAAGGGGGGAAAAAGAGTGGGAGAGCAATAGTGGTAGGGGATTCTATAGTAAGGGGAACAGATAGGCGTTTCTGTGGCCGTAGACGTGAATCCAGGATGGTTTGTTGCCTCCCTGGTGCCAGGGTCAAGGATGTCACTGAGCGGCTGCAGGGCATTCTGGAGGGGGAGGGAGAACAGCCAGTGGTCGTGGTCCACATTGGTACCAACGACATAGGTAAAAAGAGGGATGAGGTCCTGCAGCAAGAATTTAGGGAGCTAGGTGAAGGATTAAGGAGCAGGACCTCAAAGGTTGTAATCTCTGGATTACTCCCGGTGCCACGTGCTAGTAAGTATAGGAATAGGAAGATAGAACAGATGAATGCGTGGCTAAAGGGATGGTGCAAGGGGGAGGGCTTTAGTTTCCTGGATCACTGGGTCTGCTTCTGGGAAAGGTGGGACTTGTACAAGTCGGACGGTTTACACCTGAACCAGGGGGGAACCAATATCCTTGCGGGGAGGTTTGCTAGCACTGCTGGGGAGGGTTTAAACTAACTTGGCAGGGGGTTGGGGTACAGAGTGGAGCTATAGTAGGGGGTGATTTACGGCCAAATACAGAGGGAAAAACAAGTCAGCTGGGAAGGCAGAGCAAATATGTGAAGGCAAAAGAGAATATGGCAGGGCTGGAAGGCATTTATTTTAATGCAAGGAGTCTTGCAAATAAGGTGGATGAACTGAAGTTGTTGTTGAACACATGGGAGTACGATATTGTTGCTATCACGGAGACATGGTTGAGGGAGGGTCAGGACTGGCTGCTCAATATTCCGGGGTATAGAATCTTCAGGCGAGACAGAGGGGGGTGTAAAAGGGGAGGGGGTGTTGCAATATTAATTAAGGAGTCAATTACTGCTGTAAGGAGGGATGATATATTAGCGGGTTCCTCTAATGAGGCCATATGGGTAGAACTTAAAAACAAAAAGGGGGCAAGCACTTTGCTGGGAGTGTACTATAGGCCCCCAAACAGTCAGGGGGAGATAGAGGAACAGATATGTAGGCAAATCTCCGAGAAGTGCGAAAATAATAGGGTAATAATAGTGGGGGATTTCAACTTCCCCAATATAAATTGGGACAGTCAGAGTGTGAAAGGCTTAGAGGGTGCAGAATTCTTAAAGTGCATCCAGGAGAGCTTTTTGAGCCAACATGTAGAAAGTCCTACAAGAGAGGGGGCGGTACTGGACCTAATTCTGGGGAATGTAGCTGGGCAAGTGGTGGAAGTGTCAGTAGGAGAGCATTTTGGCGACAGTGACCATAATTCGGTGAGATTTAAGGTGGTCATGGAAAAAGACAAAGACGGCCCGGAAATAAGGGTTCTAAATTGGGGGAAGGCCGATTTTAATATGATAAGGCAGGATCTGGCCAAAGTGGACTGGGAGCAGCTGCTTATAGGAAAATCCACATCAAAACAGTGGGAGACTTTCAGAAGGGAAATAGAGAGAGTACAACGCCAACATGTTCCTGTAAAGGTCAAGGGTGGGACCAACAAGCAAAGGGAACCTTGGATGACAAGGGATATACAAAAATGCATTAGAAATAAGAGGGGGGCTTTTGGCAGTTACAAAAGACTAAAGACAGAAGAAGCCCTAGAGGAGTATAAAAAGTGCAGGGGCATACTTAAAAAAGAAATTAGGAGGGCGAGGAGGGGCCATGAAATAACACTGGCGAGCAAAATAAAGGAAAATCCTAAGATGTTTTATAAGTATATTAAGGGCAAGAGGATAACCAGGGAAAGGGTAGGGCCCATTAGGGACCAAAGTGGCAATCTGTGTGTAGAGCCAGAGGATGTAGGCGGGGTTTTAAATGAATTTTTTGCATCTGTGTTCACTATGGAGAAAGACGATGCAGACATAGAAATCGGGCAAGGGGACTGTGACATACTTGAACATATTAGCATCGAGAGGGAGGAGGTGCTAGCGGTTTTAGCGGGCCAAAAAGTGGATAAATCCCCAGGCCCAGACGAGATGTATCCCAGGCTGCTGTGGGAGGCAAGGGAGGAGATTGCAGGGGCTCTGACACTAATTTTCAGAACCTCTCTGGCCACAGGGGATGTACCAGAGGACTGGAGAACAGCTAACGTAGTACCATTATTCAAGAAGGGTAGCAGGGATAAACCAGGGAATTACAGGCCAGTGAGTCTAACATCTGTGGTGGGGAAATTATTGGAAAAAATTCTGAGGGACAAAATTAATCTCCACTTGGAGAGGCAAGGATTAATCGGGGATAGTCAGCATGGCTTTGTTAAGGGTAAATCATGTCTAACAAATCTGATCGAATTTTTCGAGGGCGTGACTAGTGGGGTGGATGAGGGAAATGCTGTGGATGTGGTGTACATGGACTTCAGTAAAGCTTTTGACCAAGTCCCGCATAGGAGACTGGTCAAGAAGGTAAGAGCCCATGGGATCCAGGGTGCCTTGGCGCGTTGGATCCTAAACTGGCTGAGTGGCAGGAGGCAGAGGGTGATGGTCGAAGGTTGCTTTTGTGACTGGAAGCCTGTGTCCAGTGGGGTACCTCAGGGATCGGTGCTGGGTCCCTTATTGTTTGTGATCTACATAAATGATTTGGATGAAAATGTAAAAGGTATGATCAGTAAGTTCGCAGATGACACGAAAATTGGTGGGGTGGTAAATTGCGAGGAGGAAAGCCTCAGGCTACAGGACGATATAAACGGGTTGGTCAGATGGGCGGAAAAGTGGCAAATGGAATTTAACCCTGAAAAGTGCGAGGTGATGCATTTTGGACGGACAAATAAGGCAAGGGAATACACAATGAGTGGTAGGACCCTAGGAAGTACAGAGGGTCAGAGGGACCTTGGTGTACATGTACATAGATCCCTGAAGGCAGCGGAGCAGGTAGATAAGGTGGTTAAAAAGGCATATGGGATACTTGCCTTCATTAGCCGAGGCATAGAATATAAGAGCAGGGAGGTTATGATGGAGCTGTACAAAACGCTGGTGAGGCCACAGCTGGAGTACTGTGTGCAGTTCTGGTCGCCTCACTATAGGAAGGATGTGATTGCTTTGGAGAGGGTGCAGAGAAGATTCACCAGGATGTTACCTGGGATGGAGCGCTTCAGCTATGAAGAGAGGCTGGACAGGCTGGAGTTGTTTTCCTTGGAGCAGAGAAGGCTGAGGGGGGACCTGATTGAGGTGTACAAAATAATGAGGGGCATAGATAGGGTAGATAAAGAGGAACTTTTCCCCTTAGTGGGGGGGTCAATAACAAGGGGGCATAGATTCAGGGTAAGGGGCAGGAGATTTAGAGGGGATTTGAGGAGGAACTTTTTCACCCAGAGGGTGGTTGGAATGTGGAACTCAATGCCTAAAAGGGTGGTGGAGGCAGGAACCCTCACAACATTCAAGAAGCATTTGGATGAGCACTTGAAATGCCATTGCATACAAGGCTATGGACCAAATGCTGGAAAATGGGATTAGACTGGACAGGGATGGATGGGCGGCGCAGACACGATGGGCCGAAGGGCCTCTTTCTGTGCTGTAAAACTCTATGACTCTATGACTCTAACAAGTAATGTCTCTTTGACTAATATTTGTGAATGGCTGGTGGTTTAGCATGAACTTTCTGTGCACCATGGGGAAGAAATCTGCATTTCAGAGCCTAGCATCTGCCAGCCTGTAACAAGAGGTGCCGCCCTGGGGCACTGAAAAAATGATTCAAATAGATCAAACGTAGAAATTCTTCAGCATATGAATTTGCGCCATTTAATAATAGCAGTAATACCACTTGTACTTCAAAAATCTGCTGTACGGAAAATCAGATGATAGGTTTGTTGAAAAGCATAGGCATTCAGTTCCATGAAAACACAGTTAACAGGACTTTTTGTCATAATTTACCCCTTTCACTAGCTTGCTCTTCTTTAGAAACTATTCTTCTGGGATGGTATAGACCTTGGGCTTTATTTTATTTTATTTTTTCTGAGACAGCTATAAAGTGCCAATCTGTCCAAAAAAAAATGTAAATTTGAAATAAGTGCAGTTAGAGGCTAGTACCATCCCACATCTTTGTTTGACAAAACAGAAATGTGAAGTTTGCGAAGCTGCAATATCACATATCACATCATTAGGGTGTGCCACATTATTGTGTCAGCTTTCATGCATGTTCAAATGGGCAGCTTGAAGGAGAGGGCTAAGCCGCTGACTGTGCCCTTTCATAATAATGCCGTTGCGGGTGATGTCATAAAAAACAAGTTGCTATTGGAAACAGCCTGGGTTGTTTCAGAAGTTGCGCAAATGCCTCAAATTGCTGCCAGGATGACACAAGGCCATAACACAAAGAAATTTGGCAAAATAATTTTTTAAATGTCAATCAAACATAGAAACAATAGTTAACTTCTAAATTGGCTACTGTAAGCAGAATGTTTCAATAAACACATTCTAATGTTGAGAGGCTACACAGTTTTGATCAACCAGCTGACAGTTCTGAAGCAATGCAATTCATGAATGATCCCAAATATTCTACAGTGTCTTAAACAATATTTAAGTTTCCTTGCCCAGCTAAATAAGAAAGGATTCTGCTGCTTTAAGATGCTACAGATATATTACCAGAATTCCAATTTCCAGCCGGGTCCTCACTACATTTTCACAAACTTTCATTGCAGTATTTCCCTTTGATAAATGTCTGGCTAACATTCAAACAACCTGAAGGTAAAACTAAAGTTATTGCTCATAACTTAAATGGCCAAATCCCGATCACATCTCTTGTTTTGATAGGTGATTGAGATCTGAGGGAGCTCCACAAGTGTTCTGCACCTGCTTACACACTGCAGTGGGCCAGCTGTTTTCTCCAAAGAGCAGGCTTTTCTATTGAATTAAACTGACAGTGGTTGAAAGATGATAGACCTGCTCTTGTTCTTCAGGAATTTTGCTAGTATTAATACATTTGTTCATAAAGAAAGATGGGAACATCGTCCTTAAATATCCTTCTTAATTATGATCATGTGCTGTTGAGGAAATCTGCTCAAGTTAGTTCAGGGCGATTGTCCCAATAACTGACCATTTCAGATTTTTACAAAGCTTTGATTAATAAAATCTCGTCAAGAAGTTTATTAATCTTTACCAACCTCAGAATCTTCCCCAGAATGAAACCCACTCAGAGCAGAATGTCTCTCCAGTATGCTGAGACGTAAGGCAGCGTGATCACTGAATGGTAAATATGAGATAGTGAATGACCTGCTAATCATAGAATGATACAGCACAGAAGGAGGCCAATTGGCCCATGGTGCCTGTGCCATGTTGTGCCTAATGCAACACACACAAAAAAAATCCTCTGCCTTATATTTAGCCTGATGGTATCTTTTCTGCCCTTGCAGCACGTTCCTATGCAGAGCTAGACAGGTAGCTAACAACTTGATATCTTCCCATAAAAATCACAAGGCTTGACTTTTCTTGTAAACTTTACTGAAAGATTCTTATTGTGAAACTGAAATACAATACAGAAATGGAAGCACACATTAGTATACAAGCACATAACTGATATGCATACACAAATTTAGGTACGCCTGAGCAACACAGTACATTTGGCATGTAACTTAACAAAACACGTGGAAACACAGCTTACTGTGAATATACATTTAGCAAACTGAAAGGCATTCTCTTTAAATTAGCCCTGTACATAGTGCATCAAAATACAGCTACAAGTTAACCAGCTAGACAGAGAGCGAGCACTTCACGGCTAGCTGTGTAAGTTTGCTTACAGAGAAAAGTTACAAACTAAACATTTTCTGCAAAATATAGTGTACACTAATCATCTATAACATTCTCAAGTACTTACAGACAAATAGTGTCCAAGGCTGGAGCATGACAAGAATATAACTTCCCAGACCATGTGTGGTTGCAGGTCTGTGATATACAGTAGTTTACTTTACTGCACTTTACTGTACTTTACTGTGCTTTACTGCACTTTACTGCAGTTGCTAGGTACCAAATATCCACTAGGTGGCAGCACACAATGGAAATCGACCCAAATTACTCAAACCCCTGAATTAACTGGAAAACTAACATAAATTCCTAAAGAAAGGCAGCACAGTATCTCACAATGAATGAGGTACCTTAATGATAAATCTGTTCGTGGCAGCTCCATCAGTGAATGCGGTTAAAATGTGGCTGTGATAGTGGAAGAACCCAAAATGACCACACCAAAATGTTGCAAATGTTATAAAAAGGCCAAGTATGATACAACCTTGTAATTTATTCCAAACTACTTACTACAGTATCTGTTGTTAGAAATATATTTTGCTGTTGGCTTGAATGCTCTGATAAACCAAGAAATGCATGAAAATATGTTCTGGAATGCACTGCCTGAAAGGGTGGTGGAAGCAGATTCAATAGTAGCTTTCAAAAGGGAATTGGATATATACTTAAAAAGGCAGGGCTATGGGGAAAGAGCAGGGGAGTGGGACTAATTAGTAGCTCTTTCAGAGAGCTGGCACAAGCACGATGGGCCGAATGGCCTCCTCTGTGCTGTATGATTCTATGCAGTTTCTATAATGCAATACACTCTGGTATATCACATGCATATCAGAAGAAAATTGGAAATTCCCACACTCTGGATAAGTCTCTGGGATGACTAATGCCTAAACTTCAACACTGATTGAACACTGAACGCATTTCTTCAGTGCAGAGTCGTTGTTTTCAATCATTAACCAGGTTAGAATAGTTTTAAAAGAATGACTGCCATCTTGTACTATCTGTAATAAATTTTGCGGTGCAGTTCCTGCTGACATGAACAAAGCTTTAAAATTCAGATGGATAGGCTGATGGAAAGATCTGTTCCACATTTTCCACACCGAGGAGCAGACTGAGAGAACGTGAAATGAAACGCTGAAATCTCGCCTTGGGTTTCAGTGAAGTTTAGATTTTTTTTTGTATGAGCGAGAGAGGGAGAGAGAGAAACTGGTTTAATATGTCTCCACTTTAGTAGCGGATGAATGAGGGTGGCATTAGTAACCAAATATAGAACTTATGTTGGCCAAGATCTGAAATCTGTGGCTTGGCCCAAAGACAAATCCTTGGCCCAGAATTTGAATCTTTAGTATTTAAAATCTGTAAGTACTTTGTAGGTTTGATGCGATTCATTGCTTGATCAGGCCTGGCATATGTGGAGACTAGCAGGGATAAGGGAGAAACAAAATTTTGGTTGTTAGCTATGGTAAAGCTGGTAATGGAGGGCAAATTAATAAATCACTTATTCAGAGACAAACAATGAGATCATCAGCCATGGTCTCATTGAATGGCGGAACAGGCTCGAGGGGCTGATTGGCCTACTCCTGTTCCTATGTTTCTAATGATGGGATATTTTTTCTTCTCCCCTCCTCTCCTCAATGTGTTAACTGTTTGCTGGGGTGCACTTACAAAGGTATTGGGCACCCTCTAGTATCTTGCTCACATAACCATTATTCACCTTTGAGTTTACTGTTAGCAGACTATTCAACAATGGGACCATCACAGCCAAACCTCATCCTACACACACTCTCCTTCAGTAAGGACCACTGAATAGATATCAGGAATGGGAACCCCGGACGATTTTCATCCTTAACCCCTGAGCATACAGCTATCGCCAATGACCGGCTTGATTCAGAAGGACACTTCAGGTAATGCTATCTCAGACTCTCTAAAACATATTGAGAACTGATGAAGGAAGCTTTGTTATTTCTTATCTTTCTCCAATGATAGCCGTGTCCCAATAGAGGGCAAGTTTAAGGCATATAAGACATCTGTCCAAACAGATCTCCTTCATGGTTCAGAGCAGCTAGGCATGCAACAGACAGGCTTCCTTTGCCATGTGTGAGATCCAAGACCTAATTGTGAAATGGATTTGTGGCAGCAGAGGAAATGGCTTGCAGAGAGGGCTTTGGTCTACACACTTCTGTTACTGAGCATACTGAATGAAGGGGGAGTCAGCCACACAACAGCCACATTTTGTTTTGCCAAAGCCCCAGATGAGGACCTGGATTAAGCAGTTAGTGACAAGCAAGTGCGATATGTGACATTGAATTTGGACATCTAGAACATCAAAGTGGCTGGTCTGTTGTAAGCTGTCCTGCAAAGGTTTTTCACTACACTGAAGGCAGATCTCCATTGTTTGGCTGATGAGGGAACTCTGAAATTTAGGACAACACCTGCAGGAAGGTGATGGAGGCCAAGTATAAGAACAAGTGCTCATACATATAGGATTGGATTACAGGGACGAGCAACGGAAGTTCCATATTTTGAACTGGTGGAACAATTATTTGAAGTGGTATTGTGTGTGCCCATTCTGTGGATGGGTGGATGGTAGCAATGTATTCACACATGTTATGGTGAGTTGTCTTTCTCACCATTCTGTTCACGATAACTTCCTGATTCTTGCTGTCCACCTAGCAAGGACTAAAACCAATGTTTTAAGAACATAATAAAATAAGAAATAGGAGCAGGAGTAGGCCATTCGGCCCATCGAGCCTGCTCCGCCATTCAATAGGATCACGGCTGACCTTGTACCTCAACTCCACTTTCCTGCAATATCCCCATATCCCTTGATTCCCTTAATAGCCAAAAATCTGTCGATCTCTGTCTTGAATATACTCAACGACTGAGCCTCCATATCCCTCTGGGGTAGAGAATTCCAAAGATTCACCACCTTCTGAGTGAAGAAATTTCTCCTCATCTCAGTCCTAAATGGCTGACCCCTTATTCTGAGACTGTGACCCCTGATTCTAGACTCCCCAGCCAGGGGAAACATTCTCCCTGCATCTACCCTGCCAAGGCCTGTAAGAATTTTATATGTTTCAATGAGATCACTCTCATTCTTCTAAACTCTAGCAAATATAGGCCTAGTCTTCTCAATCTCTACTCATAAGACAATTCCCCCGTCCCAGGAATCAGTCTGGTGAACCTTCATTGCACTCCCTCTGTGGCAAGTATATCCTTCCTTAGATAAGGAGGCCAAAACTGTACAAAATACTCCAGGTGTGGTCTCACCAGGGCCCTATATAATTGCAGTAAGATGTCTTTCCTCTTATACTCAAATCCTCTTGTAATAAAGGCCAACATACCATTTGCTTCCCTAATTGCTTGCTGTACCTACATGTTAACTTTCAGTGATTCGCGTACAAGGACACCCAGGACCCTCTGAATCTTCAGGCGAGACAGAGGGGGGTGTAAAACAGGAGGGGGTGTCGCAATATTAATCAAGGAGTCAATTACTGCAGTAAGGAGGGATGATATCTTACCAGGTTCCTCTAATGAGGCCGCATGGGTAGAACTTAAAAACAAAATGGGGGCAAGCACTTTGCTGGGAGTGTACTATAGGCCCCCAGTCAGGGGGAGATAGAGGAACAGATATGCTGGCAAAACTCAGAGAAGTGTAGAAATAATAGGGTAATAATAGTAGGGGATTTCAACTTCCCCAATATTAACTGGGATAGTCAGAGTGTGAAAGGCTTAGAGGGTGTGGAATTCTTAAAGTGCATCCAGGAGAGCATTTTGAGCCAGCATGTAGAAAGTCATACAAGAGAGGGGGCGGTACTTGATCTAATTCTAAGGAATGTAGCTAGGGAAGTGGTAGAAGTGTTAATAGGAGAGCATTTTGGTGACAGTGACCATAATTTGGTGAGATTTAAGGTAGTCATGGAAAAGGACAAAGATGGACCAGAAATAAAGGCCTAGAAATTCAGTAAGGCGCTGCCAGCTTTGCGGCCAGTTACCGCCCAAAGAGGGCTTCTGCGCCAATAGAGGAGTTTGTGCTGATATTCAGCGCAGCGGTAATGGCGGCGGTAGCCGTTAGCGCTGCGCCGGCACCGATGACATCATCGGTGTGCGCAGTGCCCCGGTTCCGCCCTGATACCGGCCCGACCCCCATATTTAGTTGCGGCCGCCTCTTCCGCAGCGGCCGCAAACAGCGATCAGAAAACGGGGCCGTACTGTAGCCTTAGTGGGGCGCTTTAAGGTGGAGGTGCGGCCGGCCGCTTTTTCGGCGGCCGCCTGCCCGCACCTCCTTCCCCAGCCTCCTCCACCACCCCCCCCCGCGGCATTGCCGGCTGCTTTCCATGAACCCGGCACATCTCCGTGGTGCCGGGCTCATTTGCCGGCACTATCCAGCGGCGATCTCCCGGTTGCAGGCACCTCCCCCTTAAGAGAAGGAGGAGGCCTGCAGTACCGCAGCCTGCCGCTCCGCAGCGGGTGGCGCAGCGGCGCCTAGAGCGCTGAAATTCAGTTTCAGCGCCCCAAGCGGGGGCGGGCACACCCTGGAATAGCGCCCGGTTCCGACTTGGGGCGCAAAAACTGAATATCTGACAGCCGCAACTGGCTCCGCGCTCAGCGCTAACTTTTGGGCGCACGCCAGCTGACGGGCCCAAAGTGAATTTCTAGGCCAAAGTTTCTAAATTGGGGGAAGGCCTATTTTAATATGATACGGCAAGACCTGGCCAAAGTGGACTGGGATCAGCTACTTGTAGGAAAATCCACATCAGGGCAGTGGGAGTCATTCAGAAAGGAAATAGAGAGAGTACAGCGCCGTTAACATGTTCCCGTAAAGGTCAAGGGTGGGACCAACAAGTCCAAGGAACCCTGGATGTTAAGGGATATACAGGAACGGATTAGGAAATAACGGGAGGCTTTTGGCAGATACAAAGGACTAAAAACAGTGGAAGCCCTAGAGGAGTATAGAAAGTGCAGGGGGATAATTAAAAAAGAAATTAGGAGAGCGAAGAGGGGGCATGAAAAAAAACTGGTGGGCAAAATAAAAGAAAAACCCAAGGGCTTAGAAATTCACTGGCGCCCCGTTTGGGGCGCCAGTCTCGCCAGGGT
Organism: Somniosus microcephalus; assembly: GCF_052327205.1. Lineage (NCBI taxonomy): Eukaryota > Metazoa > Chordata > Chondrichthyes > Squaliformes > Somniosidae > Somniosus > Somniosus microcephalus. The sequence goes on from NC_141001.1 coordinate 88,961,627, forward strand.
GCCGGAAGTACCGCCCCGGAAGGAGTTGCGAATGCCCGCCGGAAATTCAGTTTCAGCACCCCAGACGGAAGCGCAGCGCTACTCGAGGTGCCCCGCATCCCTCTTGGGGCGCTGCAACTGAAAATCGCAGCACAACGTGCCACAGCGCCACACGCTGCGGCACGGCGCGCTGTGGTACTGCAGGCCTTTCTCCCCTTCTTAAAGGGGAGGGGCCTGCTGCAGTGCAATCGGCGATCGCGAGTGCCGGCAAAAGAGCCCGGCACCGAGGAGAAGTGCCGGGCTCCTGGAACACAGCTGGCACAATGCGGGGGGGTGCTCAGGAGGTCGGGGACGGCAGCGCAAAGAGGTGCTGGCAGGCGGCTAGCAAAAAAAATGGCCACCCTGCACCTCCGCGCCTCTACCGCCGCAGGTAGGCCCCCCTGAACCGGTCGCAAATTGCGACCGGCGTTAAAGCAGGGGGTGCTACCAAATTTCGCGATCGGTGTGGTAGCGGGGTGCTGCGCACACCGATAACATCATCGGTACCAGCGCAGCGCTAACGGCTAGCGCCGCCATTAGCGTCCCGCTAAATTTAGCGGGAGGCGTGGCCAGTGGAGTAAAACCCACTAAGTGCCCTCTTTGGGCGCTAACGGGTGGTGCAGCCCACTGAATTTCTAGGCCAAGGTTTTTTATAAGTATATTACGGGCAAGAGGATAACCAGGGAACGAGTAGGGCCCATTAGGAACCAAAGTGGCAATCTGTGTGTAGAGCTGGAAGATGTAGGTGAGGTTTTAAATGAATATTTTGCATCTGTGTTCACTATGGAGAAGGACAATGTAGGCATAGAAATCAGGCAGGGGGATTCTGATATACTTGAACAAATTAGCATTGAGAGGGGGGTGGTACTAACGGTTTTAGCAGGCTTAAAAGTGGATAAATCCCCAGGCCCAGACGAGATGTATCCCAGGCTGCTGTGTGAGGCAAGGGAGGAGATTGCAGGGGCTCTGACACAAATTTTCAGAAGCTCTCTGGCCACAGGGGAGGTGCTAGAGGACTAGAGGACAGCTAATGTAGTACCATTATTCAAAAAGGGTATTAGCGATAAACCAGGGAATTATAGGCCAGTGAACCTAACATCAGTGGTAGGGAAATTATTGGAAAAAATTCTGAGGGACAGAATTAGTCTCCACTTGGAGAGGCAAGGATTAATCAAGGATAGTCAGCATAGCTTTGTCAGGGCGAGATAATGGTTAACCAATTTGGTTGAATTTTGTGAGGGGTTGACTAGGTGTGTGGATGAGGGTAGTGCAGTTGATGTAGTCTACATGGACTTCAGTAAGGCTTTTGACAAAGTCCCACCTGGGAGACAGGTCAAGAAGGTAAGAGCCCATGGGATCCAGGGCAATTTGGCACATTGGATCCAAAATTGGCTTAGTGGCAGGAGGCAGAGGGTAATGGTCGGAGGTTGTTTTTGTGACTGGAAGCCTGTGTCCAGTGGTGTACCGCAGGGATCGGTGCTGGGTCCCTTGCTGCTTGTAGTGTACATTAATGATTTAGATATGAATGTAGGAGGTATGATCAGTAAGTTCGCAGATGACACGAAAGTTGGTGGAGTGGTACATAGCGAGGAGGGAAGCCTCAGGCTACAGAATGATATAGACGGGTTGGTCAGATGGGCAGAACAGTGGCAAATGGAATTTAACCCTGAAAAGTGTGAGGTGATGCATTGTGGGAGGACTAACAAGGCAAGGGAATACACAATGAATGGTAGGACCCTAGGAAGGACAGAGGATCAGAGGGACTTTGGTGTGCATATACATAGATCCCTGAAGGCAGCAGGTTAGGTAGATAAGGTGGTTAAAAAGGCATATGGGATACTTGCCTTCATTAGCCGAGGCATAGAATATAAGAGCAGGGAGGTTATGATGGAGCTGTACAAAACGCTAGTTAGGCCACAGCTGGAATACTGTGTGCAGTTCTGGTTGCCACACTATAGGAAGGATGTGATTGCATTGGAGAGGGTGCAGAGGAGATTCACCAGGATGTTACCTGGGCTGGAGCGCTTCAGCTATGAAGAGAGGCTGGACAGGCTGAGGTTGTTTTCCTTAGAGCAGAGAAGGCTGAGGGGGGACCTGATTGAGGTGTACAAAATGATGAGGGGCATAGATAGGGTCGATAGAAAGCAACATTTCCCCTTAGTAGAGGGGTCAATAACCAGGGGGCATAGTTTCAAGGTAAGGGGTAGGAGGTTTAGAGGGGATTTGAGGAAAAACATTTTCACCCAGAGGGTGGTTGCAATCTGGAACTCACTGCCTGAAAGGGTGGTAGAGGCAGGAACCCTCACAACATTCATGAAGCATTTAGATGAGCACTTGAAACGCCATAGCATACAAGGCTACGGACCAAGTGCTGGAAAATGGGATTAGAATAGACAGGACTTGATAGCCGGCGCAGAACTACAGCATTTGTTCATCCCAGTTTGGCATAAAAAAAAAACAAAAAAGGTGACTCAACCGTGGCTAACAAGGGAAATTAGGGATAGCATAAGATCCAAGGAGAGGACATATAAATTGGCCAGAAAAAGCAGTATACCTGAGGATTGGGAGCAGTTTAGGATTCAACAAAGGAGGACAAATGGATTAATTAAGAAGGGGAAAACAGAGTATGAGAGTAAACTTGCAGGAACATAAAAACTGACTGTAAAAGCTTTTATAGATATGTGAAGAGAAAAAGATTGGTGAAGTCAAGCGTAGGTCCCTTGCAGTCAGAATCAGGGGAATTTATAATGGGGAACAAAGACATGGCAGACCAATTAAATGCATACTTTGGTTCTTTCTTCACAAAGGAGGACACAAATAACCTCCCAGAGATGCCGGGGAACATAAGGTCTAATGAGAGCGAGGAACTGAAAGAAATCAGTATTTGTAGGGAAATGGTGTTGGGGAAATTGACGGGATGGAAGGCCGATAAATCCCCAGGGCCTGATAATCTACATCCTAGGGTACTTAAGGAAGTGGCCCTAGAAATAGTAGATGCATTGCTGGTCATCTTCCAAAATTCTATAGATTCTGAAACAGTTCCCATAGATTGGAGGGTAGCTAATGTTACCCCACTATTCAAAAAAGGTGGTAGAGAGAAAATGGGGAATTATAGACCAGTATGTCTGACATCGGTAGTGGGGAAAATGCTAGAGTCCATTATAAAAGATGTAATAGCAGAGCACTTGGAAAACAGTGACAGGATTGGACAAAGTCAACATGGATTTACAAAAGGTAAATCGTGCTTGACTAATCTACTGGAATTTTTTGAGGATGTAACTGGTAAAATAGATAAGGGAGAGCCAGTGGATGTGGTGTATTTGGACTTTCAGAAGGCTTTCGATAAGGTCCTGCATAAGAGATTAGCGTGTAAAGTTAAGACACATGGGATTGGGGGGCAAGGTATTGACTTGGATAGAGAACTGGTTGGCAGACAGAAAGCAAAGAGTTGGAATAAACGGGTCTTTTTCCGAGTGGCAGGCAGTGACTAGTGGGGTACTGCAGGGATCGGTCCTAGGACCCCAGCTTTCACAATATATATTAATGATCTAGACGAGGGAACTAGGTGTAATATCTCCAAGTTTGCAGATGACACAAAGCTGGGTGGGCGTGTGTGCTGTAAGGAGGATGCCGAAAAACTCCAGTATGATTTGGACAGGTTGGGTGATTGGGCAGAAACATGGCAAATGCACTATAATGTGGATAAATGTGAGGTTATCCACTTTGGTGGCAAAAACAGGAAGGCAGATTATTATTTGAATGGCAATAGATTGGGAGAAGGGGAAGTGCAAAGAGACCTGGGTGTTCTTGTGCACCAGTCGCTGAAGGTAAGCATGCAGGTGCAGCAGGCGGTTAAGAAGGCAAATGGTATGTTGGCCTTTGTAGCGAGAGGGTTCGAGTACAGGAACAAGGATGTCTTGCTGCAGTTGTACAGGGCCTTGGTGAGATCGCACCTTGAGTATTGTGTGCAGTTTTGGTCGCCTTATCTGAGGAAGGATGTTCTTGCCATGGAGGGAGTGCAGCAACGATTCACCAGGCTGATACCTGGGATGGCAGGAATGACGTATGAGGAGAGATTGGGTCGATTGGGCTTATACTCGCTGGAGTTTAGAAGAATGAGAGGGGATCTCATTGAAACTTATAAAACTCTAACAGGACTAGACAGACTAGATGCAGGATGGATGTTCCCGATGGCCGGGGAGTCCAGAACCAGGGGTCACAATCTAAGGATAAGGGCTAAGCCATTTAGGACAGAGATGAGGAGGAATTTCTTCACCCAAAGACTGGTGAACCTGTGGAATTCTCTACCACAGAAGGCAGTAGAGGCCAATTCATTAAATATATTCAAGACGGAGTTAGATATATTTCTTAAGGCTAAAGGGATCAAGGGATATGGGGAGAAAGCAGGGACAGGGTACTGAATTTGGATGATCAGCCATGATCTCATTGAATGGCGGAGCAGGCTTGAGGGGCCGAATGGCCTACTCCTGCTGCTATCTTCTATGTATCTATGACACGATGGGCCGAAGAGCCTCTTTCTGTGCTGTATAACTCTATGGGGGAGAAATTCAGTATCGCCCCATTTGGGGCGCAAATATCGGCCGGGCGCAAAGATTAGCGCCTTGCGCTAATTATCACCTCCAACTGTAAACTTGCCTTTTATTGCCCCTGGAGGTGATTGGAGCCCTAAATCAGGCGATTCACAACTGTCTTAAGGCGCAAAGGCCGAGGAGCGAGGCGCTACCTCAGAGCGCTGGCGAAGCTCATGTGATGTCAGTCAGCAATGGAACACAGACACACTGGCGCCGGCCAGTTCTTGAAGGTAAGGGTCGATCTTGCTCTCCATCCACACCCTGCTCATTGCAGCCTTGAATCTTGTCCTGGAGAGACCTGTACATCAAATCTGCTGGAAAGAACAATGGAGAAACCCAGGGAAAGAGCTCAGAGTGCAGCCCCCACCGTCTCTACTAAATCGATACAAGGGCAAATCAAAATGAACCTGCAAAGTGCTGCTCAGTACCCAAAACTCCTTCACACAGCGTTGAATCTCTCCAGAAGTCTCTCTCACTCTCTCAGAATGCGTGGTGCAAAAATGTCACCAACAAAAAAAGGCAGGAAGCAGTCACCTTTAAATAGCGCTCCCCCAGTCCCTTCCTGACTGCAAAACGTTCCCCTCAACCTGTCATTGCTAGTGGCAGGCGGTAAGGTAGGGGGCACCACTCAATATTCGGTCCGGGGCGCTACCGGGGCGTTGCACACTCAACTGACGTCACGATCTGCTGGTGCAGGAGATTGTAGCCGTAGTGTTTAGCGCCGCTGCAAAATGTCTACTTAATTTTGTGAGCGGCGCAAACATCGCCGCGCACGGGCACTAGTTGCTTTGCGCCCCATTAGTGCCCTCTTAAAGCGCTAACGGGAGGCGCAAACCAACTGAATTGTTCCCCCTATGACCATATGACTATAGCCCAGGACCCACTGAACACCCAGGTCCCTCTGAATACCAACATTTCCCAATCTCTCACCATTTAAAAAATACTCTGCTTTTCTATTATTCCTACCAAAGTAGTTAACTTCACATTTCTCCACATTATATTCCATTTGCCATGTTCTTGCCCACTCACTTAACCTGTCTATATCCCCTTGAAGCTTCTTTGTATCCTCCTCACAACTTACATTCCCACCTAGCTTTTTATCATCAGCAAACTTGGATACATTACATTTGGTCCCCTCATCCAAATCATTGTTATAGATTGTGAATAGCTGAGGCCCAAGCACTGATCCTTGTGGTACCCCACTAGTTACAGCCTGCCAACCTGAAAATGACCCATTTATTCCTACTCTCTGTTTTCTGTCTGTTAACCAATCCTCAATCCATGCTAGTGTGTTACCCCCAATCCCATGAGCCCTAATTTTGTTTAATAACCTCTTGTGTGGCACCTTATTGAATGCCTTCTGAAAATCCAAATACACCACATCCACTGGTTCCCCCTTATCTCTTCTACTAGTCACAACCTCAAAAAACGCTAACAGATTCGTCAAACACGATTTCCCTTTCATAAATCCATGCTGACTCTGCCCAATCCTATTATTATTTTCTAAGTGCCCTGTTACCATGTCCTTAATAATAGATTCTAGCATTTTCCCTACTACTGATGTCAGGCTAACTAGTCTGTTGTTCCCTGTTTTCTCTCTCCCTCCTTTCTTAAATAATGGGGTTACACTTGCTACCTTCCAATCTGTGGGAACCATTCTAGAATCTATGGAAATTTGGGAAGATGACAACCAATGCATCCACTATCTCTATAGCCAATTTTTCAAAACCCTAGGATGTAGGCCATCAGGTCCAGAGGTTTTATCGGCTTTCAGTCCCATTAATTTCTCCAGTACTATTGTTATACTAATACTAATACTCATTTCTTTCAGTTCCTCATTCTCACTAGACCTTTGGTTCTCCACTATTTCCGGGAGGTTTTTTGTATCTTCTTCTGTGAAGACAGACACAAAGGGCTGCATTTTCATTGAGGAGGCGGGTAGGAGGCGGGACTGCAACTTTCGGGGTTGTAGTCCCGCCTCCATCGAGTTCTAGCCAACCCATGCGATTTTGACTTGATTGACCTTGTTGAGCCCGCCCAGCGTTTTATTCTCTCTAACTTAACTAGATAAACTAATTAATAAAAGTATAAATAATCGTTTGAATAAAGACTTTGGGGGCGATTTTCATTCAGAAGTCGGGAAGGAGGCGGGACTACAACTTTCGGGGTTGTAGTCCCACCTCCATCGAGATGCGGCCAATCCACACGATTTTAACTTGATTGACCTTGTTGAGCCCGCCCAGTGGACTCAGCAGGCCAATTAAGGGCCACCCGGCAACAGGTGACGTCACAGGCTGAAATTTCATCTGTCAAGTGGTTTTGACAGATGAAATATCAGTGTTTCACAGCTGTTTGAAGCTGTCAAACACTGACAGTCTTACTTCTAACCTGAGTCCTTCTACACAGACTCAGTTAGAAATCTCACCGGCACAGAAAGCTGCAGGCTGTCACTTTTGACAGTTCACAGCCATTCTGCTTTCTGTGCCGGGTAGATGATGGACTCCCAAAACCTAGAGGAAGGAAGGCTGTAAAGGTAAGTACACACTTTAGACACACCAAACACACTTACCTTTGCACTCATGCACCCATCACTCACCTGAACACCGACATCTCGACCCCTCCAAGTCCTTCAACCCGACGGCCCGACTCCTCCAACTTGCCGTGGTTTGGAGCCGTCGGGAATCCCACACTTCAAGCTTTAAAATAGGGATTAGGCTAAAAACTGCCTGTTAACTACCTGTTAACAGGCAGTTAATTGGCACTAATCTATTCCCGCCTCGGGTAGGCGGGTCCCAATGCGGGGCGGGTACCCGCCTCCTTTGAAACTTACATGGAGACAGGTTGGGGGCGGGATGGTGTCGGGACCCCCGAATTCGGGACTTTAACCCCCCGCACGTCTCCAATCCCGACTCCACGGGTCAATGAAAATCGACCCCTTTAACTAAGACAGCGAGAGAAGCAGCCGGTGATAAAGGTAGGCATGACTTTTAAGATTCTTAGAGGGAGAAATTCATTATAGCCCTGTTTGGGGCGCTAACTTTAAAAAGTTGAAATAATTAGCACCAGGTGCTAATTTGGTTTTGCACTCCAGGAAAGAAGCAGAGCATTAAATCAAGCGTTCCACTTCTTTCTTGGCGCGCAATCAGCAGCAGGAGGACGGAGACTTCAGCAGTGCTGCACACTGGGCCGTGCAGCACTGCCGCGGTCAAAGGCTCCTTCCCTCCCTTAAAGAGAAGGGCCATCGCTGCAGGCTCTGCAATAGACAAATTACCTACCTGGACCACCAAGGCAACGCGATCACACGCGATCAGCCCGGTACTCAAGCAGAGTGCCGGGCTGATCGATCGTGGGTAGGAACCCGCGAAAAAAACTAGAACAGGAAAGGTACGTTTTTTTTTAACTTACCTTGGCCGCCTCGCCTTTAATCGTCGCCCCCAAAGCGGCCGGCCACCCGATGCACGCCTCCTGCAGCTGTAGGGGGCGGAAGTCAATTTCGGGTCCGGGGCGCTGCGCACGGCGATGATGTCACAATCTCCGGGTGAAAGAGGTCAGGGTGCAACACCGTAATGCTGCCACAAAACTCCCGCCGTATGATGTCAGCGCCGTGCCTGGTTGCAAAGCCATTTGCACCCCATTCGCACCGCCTGAGGGCGCTAACGGGAGGCGCAAAGGCACCCAATTTTGCCCCCAGTGTCTTAAGTTTATTTCTGTAAGTTAGTTAATAGTCGAATAGAGGCATGGCAGGGCACCTTAGTCCCATGGAATGCACATTCTGTGCCATGTGAGAAGTCCATGCTGCTTCCCTTGTCCTGGACAACCACATGTGCAGGAAGTGTCGTCAGCTGGAGGCGCTCAAGCTCCGGGTTTCGGAGCTTGAGCAGTAGCTGGTGTCACTGCAGTGCATCCGTGAGGCTGAGAGCTTTGTGGATAGCACGTTTCAGGAGGTGGTCACCCCGCAGCGTAAGAGTGTGCAGGCAGAGAGGGAATGGGTGACAGTCAGACAGACAAGGAGGACCAGGCAGGTAGTGCAGGAGTCCCCTGAGTGCATCTCGCTCTCCAACCATACTGGTGAGGGAGATGGTTGCTCTGAGGAGTACAGCCAGAGCCAAGTCAACGGCACCACAGGTGGCTCAGCTGTACTGGGTGGGGAGGAGGAAGATCAGGAAGGCAATAGTGGTAGGGGATCCTATAGTTAGGGGAACAGACAGGCATTTCCGCAGCCCCAGATGTGATTCCAAATGGTATGTTGCCTCCCTGGTGCCAAGGTGAAAGATGTCGCTGAACATTCTGAGGGGGAAGGGTGAGCAGCTAGCGGTCGTGGTCCATATCGGTACCAATGACATAGGTAGAAAAAGGGATGAGGTTCTGCAGGCAGATTTTAGGGAGCTAGGAAAGAGATTAAAAAGCAGGCTCTCAAAGGTAGTAATCTCTGGATTACTCCCTGTGCCATGAGCTAGTGAGTATAGAAATAGGAGGATAGAGCTGATGAATGCGTGGCTGGAGAGATGGTGCAGGAGGGAGGGCTTCAGATTCCAGCGACACTAGGACTGGCTCTGGGGAAGTTGGGACCTGTACAGGCCAGAGAGGTTGCACCTCAACAGGGCCGGAACCAATGCCCTCATGGTCGGGATGCGGGGGGGAGGGGGGTGGTGCTGCTGCGTGCGGTTTGCTAGTACTGTTGGGGAGGGTTTAAACTAATTTGGCAGAGGGATGAGCACCAGGATGTAGCATTAGAAAGGAGAAACAAAGTGCACAAAGGATGGGGAGAGACAGATAGCACTAGAGTAAGAAATAGTAAGGTATTAGGTGTGGTCAGATTAAGAGAATACAAGAAGGTCTGAGACAGGTTTACAGTGCATGTGTGTAAATGCACAAAGTGTGGTAAATAAGGTTGGTGAGCTGCAGTCACAAATAGCCACATGGGAATATGATGTTGTGGCAATAACTGAGACCTGGCTCAAAAAAGGGCAGGATTGGGTTTTAAATATTCCTGGATATAAGGGCCTAGAAATTCAGTTGGGCGCGCCAGCCGTTAGCGCCTTAGGAGGAGTAGATCTCGAGCGCTAGGCGCTTATCGCCCGGGCGCAGCGCGATCTGCGCCTCTCCCCAACTTCAGGACACATTTAGCGCCGGCGCAAAGTCTTAGCGCGCGCCCTGCTGCGCGCGCAGATCATGACGTCATTTAATAGTGCAACGCCCTTTGTGCGCCCCAAACCGGAACTTCACTCGCGCCGGCCCATTGTGCGCCGGGCGGCCCGAGCGACTGTGAAGTGGAACGGTACACAGGCCAGCCGGGCCACGGGGAGCGCAAATTAAAGGGCACTTACCCAGCAGTATAAAGGCCAGCCATTTTGCAGCATTCGCTCTTGTGCAACGGTTTTTTGGACAGAGACCAAGGAGGAGAGTTTACTGGTTTGGACCAACACTTGGACAGGTATTTTTGGCTCAGGCCAGAGCTTACCAATTATCTTTGCCTTCATTCAGAGTTCAGTGTTTGCCAGCATATAATGGGGGCTGCATTGGGTGGCAACGCTGAATTTCAGCCTTATGCCAGAAGGGCTTACAGACGCCGTGAGAGAGTGGCAGCCCTGGCTAGACGCAGAGGGGGCAACAGGCGTCGCCAACTGAGGCCTTACCCACGCAGGGTATACCGCCAGCAGACCTCCTATCTGACCATGTCTGCCGCGATGTGTGTTAGGAGGCTGCGATTCCGAAGGGAGGTGGTTGCAGACATCTGCTGGCTGCTTCAGAGAGATCTGCAGCCACAGCTGGTGCGCAGGACGTCTCTGTCGGTGGCAGTGAAGGTGACGGTGGCTCTCAACTTCTATGCCTCCGGCTCCTTCCAATCCGCTACTGAGGACATCGCTAATATCTCCCAGTTCGCCGTGCATTGCTGCATCCGCCAGGTGACCGAAGCCCTTTTCAGAAGGAGACATCAATTCATCTCCTTCCCCATGACCCTGGACAAGCAGCAGCAGCGTGCAGTGGGGTTTGCAAGAATAGCGGGCTTCCCCATGGTGCAGGGCGCCATTGACTGCACGCATGTGGCTTTGCGGGCACCTCTTGAGCATGCCGAGGATTACTGCAACCGGAAGGGCTACCATTCCCTCAATGTACAGCTGGTGTGTGACCACAGGCAGCGCATCCTAGCTGTCAATGCCCGCTTTCCAGGCAGCAGCCACGATGCCTTTATCCTGCGACAGACAACTGTGGCTGACATGTTCCAGGCACAGCCTCCCCCAAGAGGATGGCTTATCGGGGACAAAGGCTATCCTTTGTGTACCTGGCTCATGACCCCGCTCCGCGCGCCCACGACCCCTGCTGAAGAGGCATACAACGAGAGCCATCAAGCGACGAGGAACCTCATAGAACAAACAATCGGCGTGCTCAAGCAACGGTTCCGCTGTCTTGATCGCTCCGGGGGAGCCCTCCAGTATTCGCAGGATCGAGTCTCCCAATTCGTCGTCGTTTGCTGCATGCTGCACAACCTGGCTATCCGCAGGACTCAGGCACTGCCACCTCACGTTGGACCACCACCTCAGGAGGAGGAGCAGGAGGAGCATGAGGACGACGAGGACGAGGAGTACCAGCCCAGGAGGGACGCACAGGTCCAAGGGCCACCCGTCGGCGGCTTATTGAATGTCACTTCTAGGCCCCCTGTCAGGGAATGGCTTGTGCCAATGATAGAACATGATTGCAGCCACTCCGCAAGCCCTCAGCCGGTTAAGGCAACAAACACTTCAAAGATCAAACATGGACAATGTGAATAAATAAAATGCTTTATTGTACAAACTCTGGGCCCTTCCCACATGAAAACCAAAAACAGACGAAACCCCCAAAAAACACTCAAACACATTACTCGCTCCCAAAACCTGGAGAGGATTAACAAAATAGGGCAACTAAAATGGCCGTCATTCTCGGCCTTCGTCCAAAACAAACATCACATCATCGGCCTTCAAAAAACAAACATCCAATTCTCGGCCTCAAGAAACAAACACAAATGGCCACACATTCGACTATTTGGCCCGCTAGAGCGATGCCTTGGCCATCTTTGGGTGGCCCCTGCCCGCCCTGCTGCTCCGCCTCAAAGTAAGGCCATTGGCTGCTGCAAGGCTGGGGGCAGGCTCCTGAGGGGCACATGTCGTGACGGCAGAAGCCCTTGGGGGTCGGCCTAGTCGAGGTCTGGCCGTCGAGCGGGCGGCTGTTGATTGCTGCAGCTGTGGCTGGCCAGCATCAGTCGCTGCAGCAGCTCCTGGCAGCTCCACTGGGGGAGTGGCAGTGGCGGCTGGAGGAGTGGCGGCAAGCTGGCGGATGGCAGGCGCTCGCTGGTCGCCTGAGACACTGGCACTCGCCCGGGCCAGCACTGCAGCATGCGCACCAATCTGCCGAGGGACAGACCGCTGTGCTGCTGCAGCGCGCCGGGTGCCCTGGCGATGCCTGGCTGACACAGCGAGTGTGGCAGCAGTGAGTGCCCGTGTTGACCTGTTCACTGACTGCATCAGAGCAGCCAGTGACTGGACGGCACCACTGATCACCTGGCCAGTCGCTGACAGATCTGCCCGGTATTCCGCCCGACTGGTGGCCACTCCGAGAGAGGGAATCGATGGACTCAGGCAACCGTGCCACTGCCGCCATGAGCTCCGTGTGCCGGCGCTCCGAGTCCGCGGACAAGTCTTCGAGGCGTTCCATCTCCTCGGCGAAGAGCATCTCCTGACTGGAGGCTGGACTCTCCCTCTGGGGAGAAGGCCGCCGAGCTGGCCGACCCTTCCTGCGTTGCTGGAGGCCGCTGGGCCCAGCAATTGGACTCCCCTCCGACGCATCCCCCCTCTGGGGAGAAGGCCGCCGAGCTTCCACCCCCCTCCCGCCTTTCTGCAGCACGCAGGTCCCAGGAGCTCCCCTCCCCTTCGACACTTCCGCCACGCTGCCCTCCAGGGAAGACGTGTCCCCTACATTGGCCTGGGTGGCCGCGGCTGAGGGTTCCCCTGATGGGCCGCCTTCCTCTTGCTCCTCCTCCTGCTCCTCCTCGGAGGGTCTGTCACTGGCAAGTTGAGGGACCTCCTCTTGACCATCTGAAAGCAGGAAGGCACAAGAGTAGCTTTAGAGTGAGGAGAGGGCGTCAGTGCGGGATGCATGAGTGGTGGCATTCAGCGCATTGGTCGGACAGTGGCAAAGGATGTAGATCTGATGCGCAAGTGGGACGAGAGAGGTGCAAAAGGTGATGTCCTTACCATTGCTGCCCAGAACAGGGTCGGCATCTCCACATGCAACGGGCCCAATCACCCGGCCACCCATGAGGCGCTCCATGCGATGTTGCAGGTCGGTGAGTGGCTGGATATGGGGTCGGCCTCCCCCGGTCGCAGTCCGGCTCTTGCGATTATTCGCCAGCTTGGCCTGCAAGAGAAAGGACGGCCTCTAAGTACAGTGTGTCGCCGTGATCTTGTGTGCACTGCCTCCCATGGTGGAATAGCCTGGCCAGTGTGTCGCCATGATCTGGTGTGCAATGCCTCCCATGGTGGAATAGCCTGGCCAGTGTGTCGCCATGATCTGGTGTGCACTGCCTCCCATGGTGGAATAGCCTGGCCAGTGTGTCGCCATGATCTGGTGTGCAATGCCTCCCATGGTGGAATAGCTTGGCCAGTGTGTTAAGTGCAGAATGTGCAATTGATGCTCATGCCTGTCCCATAGCTGCTGGATGAAGGCTGGCCATTAGAGCTTTCAGGTCCCTTTGCCCATAATGTGAGGTGCACATGCAAGGATGAGGAGGTCACTGGAAAGGGTACTCACCCTGACAATGCGTGTGAGGTCATTTAACTTTTTGCGGCATTGGGCACCGGTCCTGGGGACGTTGCTGTTGGCTGACAGCTTGCTGGCGACATGCCTCCAGGCTCTCCTGTAGACGCGGACCGTCGCCTTCTTGCCATTGTCCGGGTACAAAACATGGCGCCTCTTCTCCACAGCAGCAAGCAGCACACTCAGATCACGCTCTGAGAAGCGCTGCGCACGTTCACGGGCCTTCTCCATGTCTTCAGGCGCTATTTGGGTCCAGCAGCAGTGTTCAGGCCTAGCTGGAGGGCTCCACTATCCAGGGCGTGGCAGCAGACACAGTCGACCCTTCCCCCTTAAGAGCTGGCCGGCGCCAGGGTGTCTGCTGTCAATCACGAGATGGCCGCACCTGCGCTGTGCCCGGCCTCGGCGCTATCGATCACCACCTCTGGCTTAGCGCCCAAAGAGAGGCGTCCAGCAGCAGTTTTAGCGCTCGCCCGAACTAGTAGGGCGAAGCTAATGAATATCGGAGAAGTGGCATAGATTTGGCGGCAGCCGCAAACTTTAGCGGACGCCCCACTTTAGCGCCCCAAAAGTGGCGTCAATGAATTTCTAGGCCAAGGTGTTCAGGAAAGATAGGGAAGGAAAGAAAGGAGGTGGGGGGCAGTATTGATTAAGGAGAATATTACAGTGCTGGAGAGAGAGGATGTCCTGGAGTGGTCAAGGACAGAATCTATATGGCTAGAGTTAAGAAATAATAGAGGTGCCATTAAGCTACTAGGTGTATTCTATAGGCCACCAACTAGTGCGAAGGATATAGAAGAGCAAATTTGCAGGGAAATTACAGAGAGGTGCAAGAACTATAGAGTAGCAATAATGGGGGACTTCAATGATCCTAATATAGACTGGGATAGTAATAGTGTAAAGAGCAGAGAGGGGGAAGAATTTCTGAAGTGTGTTCAGGAGAGCTTTCTTGATCAGTACGTTTCTGGCCCAACGAGGAAGGAGGCATTGCTGGATCTGGTTCTGGGGAATGAGGTGGGTCAAGTGGAGCAAGTGTCAGTAGGGGAACATTTAGGGAACAATGGTCATAAGGTTTTGACTAGCTCTGGAAATGGACAGGGAGCAATCTAGAATAAAAATACTTAATTGGAGGAAGGCAAATTTCAATGGGTTGAGAACGGATCTGGCCCGGGTAAATTGGAATCAAAGATTGGCAGGCAAAACTGTAATCGAACAATGGGCTACCTTTAAAGAGGAGATGAGTTTAGGTACAGTCGAGGTACATTCCCACGAGGGGGAAAGGCAGGGCAACTAAAGCCAGAGCTCCCTGGCTGACGAAAGAGAGAGTAAGATGAAGCAGAAAAAGGGTGCGTATGACAGATGTCATAATGTTCCCGATGGTCGGGGAGTCTAGAACCAGGGGTCACAGTCTAAGGGTAAGGGGTAAGCCATTTAGGACAGAAATGAGGAGGAATTTCTTCACCCAGAGAGTTGTGAACCTGTGGAATTCTCTACCACAGAAGGCAGTAGAGGCCAATTCATTAAATATATTCAAGAAGGAGTTGGATATATTTCTCAAGGCTAAAGGGATCAAGGGATATGGGGAGAAAGTAGGGACCGGGTACTGAATTTGGATGATCAGCCATGATCGCATTGAATGGCGGAGCAGGCTCGAGGGGCCGAATGGCCTACACCTGCTCCTATCTACTATGTTTCTATGTTTCTATGTCAGGTTGAGAATACAAGTGAGAATCAGGCTGAATATAGAAAGTTCAGAGGGGAAGTGAAAAAGAAAATAAGAGGGGTAAAGAGAGAGTATAGGAATAGATTGACAGCGAACATAAAAGGGAATTCAAAAGTCTTCTATAGGCATATAAATAATAAACGGGTAGTAAGAGTAAGGGTGGGGCCGAGTAGGGACCAAAAAGGAGACCTACGCATGAAGGCAGAGGGCATGGCTGAGGTACTAAATGAGTACTTTTCATCTGTCTTCACCAAGGAAGAAGATGCTGCCAAAGTCATAGTGAAAGAGGAGGTAGTGGAGATACTGGATGAGATAAGAATTGATAAAAAGGTGGTACTAGCAAGGCTGTCTGAGCTGAAAGTTGATAAGTCACCAGGACCGGATGGGATACATCCTAGGATGTTGAGGGAAGTAAAGGTGGAAATCGCGGAGGTACTGGCCATAATCTTCCAATCCTCCTTAGATACAGGGGTGGTGCCAGAGGACTGGAGAATTGTAAATGTAACACCCTTGTTCAAAAAAGGCTGTAAGAATAAACCCAGCAACTACAGGCCAGTCAGTTTAATCTCGGTAGTGGGGAAGCTTTTGGAAATGATAATCAGGGACAAAGTTAACAGTCACTTGGGCAAGTGTGGATTAATTAAGGAAAGCCAGCATGGATTTGTGAAAGGCAAATCGTGTTTAACTAACTTGATCGAGTTTTTTGATGAGGTAACAGAGAGGGTTGATGAGGGCAAAACGGTTGACATGGTGTATATGGACTTCCAAAAGGTGTTTGATAAAGTGCCACATTATAGGCTTGCCAACAAAGTTAAAGTCCATGGAATAAAAGGGACAGTGGCAGTATGGATACAAAATTGGCTAAGTGACAGGAAACAGAGAGTAGTGGTGAATGGTTGTTTTTCAGACTGGAGGAAGGTATACAGTGGTGTTCCCCAGAGGTCGGTACGAGGACCACTGCTTTTCTTGTTATATATTAATGATTTGGACTTGGGAGTGCATGGCACAATTCCAAAATTTGCAGATGACACAAATCTTGGAAGTATAGTGAACAGTGAGGAGGATAGTGATAGACTTCAAGAAGACATAGTGAAATGGGTGGACACCTGACAGATGAAATTTAACGCAAAAATGAGTGAAGTGATAGAAAAATGAGGAGAGGCAATATAAACTAAAGGGTACGATTCTAAAGTGGGTGCATGAACAGAGAGACCTGGGGGTTTATGTACACAAATCATTGAAGGTGGCAGGGCAGGTTGAGAAAGCGGTTAAAAAAGCATATGGGTTCCTGGGCTTCATAAATAGAGGCACAGAGTACAAATGCAAGGAGGTTATGATGAACCTTTATAAAACACTGGTTCGGCCTCAACTGGAGTATTGTGTCCAATTCTGGGCACCGTATTTTAAGAAGGATGTGAAGGTCTTATAGAGGGTGCAGGAAAGATTTACAAGAATGATTCCAGGGATGAGGGACTTCAGTTATGTGGATAGACTATAGAAGCTGGGGTTGTTCTCCTTAGAGCAGAGAAGGTTGAGAGGAGATTTGATAGAGGTATTCAAAATCATGAGGGGTCTAGACAGAGTAGATAGAGAGAAACTGTTCCCATTGGTAGAAGGGTCAAGAACCAGAGGACACAGATTTAAGGTGATTGGCAAAAGAACCAAAGGCGACATGAGGGAAAACTTTTTTAGGCAGCGAGTGGTTAGGATCTGGAATGCACTGCCTGAAAGGATGGTGGAGGCAGATTCAATCATGGCTTTCAAAAGGGAATTGGATAAGTATCTGAATGAAAAATTTTTTGCAGGGCTACGGGGAAAGGGCAGGGGAGTGGGACTAGCTGAAGTGCTCTTGCAGAGAGATGGCATGGGCTTGATGGGCTGAATGGCCTCCTACAGTGATGTAACCATTCTACTAGTTTTATGTGCTGGTAAACAGTGTGTTTTTTCACTGGTTAAACTTGGGCGGAAAACTGGAGATTTCGGATCAGTCGCTTGTTATACAACCTGCCCAATTTTCCTTTCCAGGCGGGGTGCATAACGGGCAGCCGATTTGCTACCACCTATTTTCCACTACAACCGAAAGTGTGTGCTTGGGCATCCCAATTCTGCAGTGCTCTTTGTACGTTTTATAAACAGGACAGAGACATTGAATCCTATGTGGACCTCATAGCAACAATACAAAGGCAGTTACAACTTCTAAGAACATAATACGAGAACAGAATAAGCGCAAAAGAAGAAAATGCCATTGGACTCATTGACCCCACTGTTGCAAGAACACAACACCCTATAATGGATTGCACCTGGTTATTTGACCATCTGAGCGAAGATTCTATAAATTCTCTCCAATCCTCAAAGGCAGTCACCAAACTCCACATTATCCATTATTCAAATATAACCAATTGTTATCCACAGTTGGCACTTCCACGCACCACTGGAAACATTGTACTCCCTGGACTATTTGTTCATGCCCGCCTCCACTTGCTTCTACTCATTCTCGTTCTTAGCACGGCATTTATCTGACTTTCTTCTCCATTTTTCACATTGTTTTTACAGCTGTGACGTATTTTAAAATGGATCTATTGTGGTTCCACAAAGACCGAGTGTAATTAGCCAGGAAAGGGGACAAAAAAGTAGGATTCAACACAGTGGGGCATACCTTAAAAATGTGCATGCGGCACGGCTCCTACTTTGTGACAGCTTTGCTTTCCTTTATGAACTACCACAGAGTTTTGTGATGCTTTAGTTGTAGCTTTTCCCGGTAACAAATTACCTTAATAAATTCCTTTTGGATTACTGGTGGCCCTGTAGCCTGTCTTAGGTCACAAAAGCCAATTCTTTTAAAGTTCCAAGTGAGGGGCTGTCACGTTATGGAAAAATAAATGTTCCTGAGTCTGACTTTGAAAAATGGCCCACAGAAATAATTATTTAATCTTCTACCCGTAAAATTATTTGTTCCAGTTGTTATATCATAACAGGTGCTGTTGAAGAGTGAAAGACAAAGTAATGCTATGTCACGAGCAGAGTCAGATGTCTTCTTCTGTTCATGACAACACAAGAGTTCTTCAACTTTGATCCTCAGAGGCTCATAGAAATAACAGAAATACTTGTCATCACAGAATAACAGAGACAGTTTACAGTTGATAGCGGAGAATCTTGTCTGCCTCTATAATTATTTCTTCACTCAGTCCAGGGAGGATAAATATAAATCTTTGGCAATGCTGTCCCATCGTCCCAGCATGTGCTGCTGCTCGGGGTGGTGTCTGCTTTGCAGGGGGCCCCATGCAAATGTGCAGTCTGAGGCCCCTACATTTTACTAGACAGTGATACTAAATACTACCTACTTAATTTGGTGTCAGATCTACTTGGGGCCCCTAGACTGGCTCGAGGCTCCGTGCAATTGCACGGGTTGCCGTCCTAATGCTGTCCCTGGCTGCTGCTTCATCTGTGTCAGGCTTAGTCTTGGATCTTTGACACATTTCTTGAGATCAAAGGGCTCACGTTATCGATGAGGTGAGAATGGAGTCAAAGAACTATTAACAATTTATTCTTGCTTTTTGATTTGTAAATGTCAATACTAATATTGCAGATGTTATTTCATTCTTTTTTAAGCTCCTTAATCTACCCCTCTAAGTTTTATTTCAATAAGCTACCCAATTCATTTCTCTGGAACTTTGTAACTGCTTGAATCTGGTTTGTTTCTGTTGTATTGTGTGGGGTGAAGGCTGATGGTTCCTTTTGTTTTTTTTCTACATTTGCTTATGTTCATTTTAGCCTCATGTTAATTGTTTTTTTTTTCCTTTCCCAATATACCATAAAGGCACATTTGCAGTTAACATTGCAGACCCTAATTTGTCATCCTGTAGAATATGAACCTAAGGGGGACTGAGTAAAATGGGATTTTAAAGAATGAGGTTGAAAAACACATTACTATGTTCTGTCGATTCAGCAGTTTTGCAGGGTCTAGTTATGCAAAGTTTTTACATGCCTAGAAGCAGCCATATTTAGAAAGAGATGGCTGTTATTGTACACCTTGCACTTCTACAAAGGTATAACAGATTTCATAACCCTGTTTTAGACTTCTCAGGACTGTATATGTTAAAGAAACTGGCGTAAAGTAGGCTATCAACAACAACAGTTTACATTTATACGTAGTGAAACGTCTCAAGCTGCTTCGCAGGAGTATTATCAAACTAAATCTGACACCGAGCCACATAAGGAAATATTAGGGCAGATGAGGTAGGTTTTAAGAAGCATCTTAAAGGAGGGGTAGAGAAGAAGAGAGGTTTAGGGAAGGAATTTCAGAGCTTAGGGCCTCGACAGCTGAAGGCACGGCCGCCAATGGTGGAGCAATTAAAATCGGAGATGCTCAAGAAGTCAGAATTGGAGGAGCGCAGACATCGCGGAGGGCTGTAGGGTTGGAGGAAGTTGCAGAGATAGGGAGGGATAAATCCATGGAGGGATTTGAAAACAAGGATGAGAATTTTAAAATCGAGGCGTTGCTTAACCGGGAGCCAATGTAGGTCAGTGAGCACAGGGGTGATGGGTGAACGGGACTTGGTGAGAGTCAGGATATGGGTGGCAGAGTTTTGGATGAACTCAAGTTTATGGAGGGTGGAAGATGGGAGGCCAGCCTGGAGAGCTTTGGAATAATCAAGTCTAGAGGTAACAAAGGCAGGGATGAGGGTTTCAGCAGCAGCTGAGCTGGGGCGGAGTCGGACAATATTCCGTAGGTGGAAATAGGCAGCCTTAGATATGTGGTCGGAAGCTAATCTTGGGGTCAAATACGACACTAAGGTTGCGAACAGTCTGGTTCAGCCTCAGACAGTTGCCAGGGAGAGGGGTGGAGTCGGTGGCTAGAGAACAGAGTTTGTGGCGGGGACCGAGGACAATGGCTTCGGTCTTCTCAATATTTAGTTGGAGGAAATTTCTGCTCATCCAGTACTAGATGTTGAACAAATAGTCTGCAATTTGGAGGGGTCAATAGAGGTAGTGGTAAAGCATGAACATTTTTGGGGCCCTGCTCTACTAGTAGAGTAGAACCTCCACCTGCCCTTGCTCAAGGCCAGAGACCCCATCCTAAATTTCAGGAATGGGGTCATTTACATATCAAGGGTACATCAGCAGTGATTCATCCTTTTAAGTTTGAGTGCAGTCCTCCCAAAGTCCAAATGGGCCCCAGGAGTTTCAGGGCCATAGCCTTTTGAAAGAGCAACCAAGTGAACTTTTAATGATTTTTTTACAAATATGAAAACCTTAAACAACCTGAATATTTCTATCATCAAACATTCTTTTAATTAGGTGCCTATCTCTTTGCAACATGGTTGTGATGTGCTGTGATTTTCCACCAGTGGATATTTCTACACTTTTATCAATGTTGCCCATTCTAAAGGAAAGAGCAAAACTCCAAAAGCTTTTTGCAGACGTGGTCTTTTCAAATCTAACTTGTATCCTGTTAATAACTTGACAGAAATTGATTAACTGAAGTGGAAATTGCAGTATTAATACACAGCAGACCTCAAAGTGGATGTGGTGCCTTTGGTAGTTTATTAAATGGATAGATTCTGGGAATTTTGATAGATCTTTTATAAAGAGGCACTCAAACTGTGAATAAAACAACTGTCACCACATTTTTTGAGCATTACGTCGGCTGATAGTGCTGGCAGGAAGCAATGGTGTCAACTTGCATGAAAATATTTGCTTAGTTTTAACATTTAAACAAAACATGCGCACAATTATATCGAGTTTCAATTTAAAAATCAAAGGAAAAATGCCATGGAATTCATTGAGGCAACCTTTTTTTTAACTAAAGGGACTGCACCATTTTGTAAAATCCTGAAAATTAAAACAAACGATTCCCCTGTTGATAAACTGCAGTCATCTAATATGGTTGTAAATGTCCTCAGTGCATTAACTGCAGAAAATCATAAACCTTTTCTTTATAAACACATTTAGGATTTTGTTATGCACAGGCACAAAGAAAATCTTCATCCATGGTGGTGGTCACGAGCCTGCCTTTATTATTACAATATTGGTTTATGAATAGGTTCGATTTAGACTGTCTGTTCTCGTTGGTGAATTTTTTTGTGCTTGTCAAGCTGAGGGTTGTTAGCACTAGGGAAATTTAACATTTGCCTAATTTTAAGCACTCAAGGTAGATCTTGACTTGAGTGTTCATGTAAAATGGGTGATACCGATCGGCAGCCGTTTTGCTTCTCTCCCAACTGAAGTCAACAGAAATAATAATCGGCAGGGATGTTAAACAGGCTGCTGACTCACTATCACTCGTTTTACACTACTGCACAAATTCAAAATCTACCCCTCAGTGTCAGCACTAAGCACACTCAGATCAGGTATAGCTCAAGTTCTGACGAAGGGTCATCAACCTGAAACGTTAACTCTGTTTCTCTCTCCACGGATGCTGCCTGGCCTGCTGAGTTTTTCCAGCGTTTTCTGTTGTTATTATAGCTCAAGTTAAGTTGCTTTTATATTGGGTCCCTGGCTCCCAATGTACATGCCTCATTCAACTAGTGACAACCTCAATGTAAGCTTGGCAGATTCATTACGTCACGTCTTCCCATGTCTGAGTGAACCCCAGCAAATTTACTTTAGGGCTGCTGCTGACTGCATGAGAACCGCACATCAGGAACTGGCATCCCGAGCACCCACTTAAACCTAAAATAAAAACAGCTTCAGCGGCAATGTAAAGCAGCCTCTACTCTGCTTACCATCCTCAGTAGAACGCCCCCTACTGCAGCAGTGCTGTATTACCATTTCCCACAACAGCTATCCTTTTGCTCTCCCTGAGTGAGATTTCCAATTTAGTACCAAATTAAGAACAGTCTTGTGCTTTTGATGATGACCATTAAGAAATCAGTTGCGAGTGTCTAAACACATTTCAAGGAGATACTGGCAAAAGAGGAGACTTTCATCCCATCTAAATGTACACTCTCGGGAGCCGCAAGCCTACATTTCGTTGTACTGCACTTGTGCACTAACAATGACAATAAAGTTGATTATGATTGATAAAAAAAAAGGCTAGATTTAAATCATGATGAAAGAGATATTTTCCAATCCATTGTCTCATCTATTTCTCCAAAGTGGAACGTTTCTTAAATGTTTACACCTGATTGAAAAAGAAAGTCCAAATATTTGACTGCTAATCTTGTAATTTTCTTGACTTATTTTTAAGTTATTTTCTTTCTTTGCTTTGTGTTAGATCTTCCTTCCCTGTGTACCAGCCCGTGACTGAGAAGCAGATTTATTTCAAGGGCTCTGCCCGAGGTTACTCTTGAGAGGTGTGTGGTAGTTATCTGGAGTGACTCATTTCCCGACTTCCTCTCCCTTGTGGGGAAAATGCCCACACTCTGCTTTCTGCCTTCTTGGGAACTCATCATGTGGAGGATCATAGACACTTTCATGCCAGCACAAATTCAAACACTTTCTAAGTATAATTCTATTGTCGCCAGTCCTTATACAGATCTGATCTGTCTTGTAATGTAGCAATGGTGATGAGCTGGGCGCAGGTCACCTGCACACGCCCCTCAGCTGTTAAGAAGCACGAATTGTGGGGACCAAGATGATTGGGAAAAGAATGGAGGGAAAATCATAATCACTGAACAGTCATTGAAGCCAGTTATAGTAAGTACGGAAGGTGTGCTATGCACATGAAGCCATATCATTTACAATAAGAGCTATAAAATAACTGAGTAATATTCTTTGTAGGGTATGTGCTGGCCTATTCAAAATATACGTCGAAATAGCAAATGTGAAAATGTGTCTTCGAAATGACCCTATTTTTCCATCAGAATCAACCTTGCAGTTTTCAGTCAGCAGTTGAATTAAAATGCCAGGATACTCCAGAACCAGTGTCACGGTGAATGCCCCTGACTTGGTCCCCTGGAGTTTTCATCTGAGTGGTTCTTTAAAGGAACAAAGAAAAAAAAAGTGTTTTTTATACGTAACTTTTTATTTTCAATTTGTGAACACTTTTATGTCACGTAAGTGTTAAATTACAACAAATCATACTCCATTTATGAATCATTTATAGATCCTGTCAGGGTGAGAAGCAACAATTTCAAAGCAACTTTGCTTCTCGAGTGACAGCCTTCAGCTTTAAAATAAAACCTGAAAATTGGTTCAATGCTTTGATGTCAAATAATATCGTTATACGCACAGCTTTTACAATAATTTCATAATATTTATTATCAGTAGTTGCAGCTGAATCTGACATTGAGGGCCATACTTTCAAAAGCCATTATAGTCACATATGACTTTATGCATTTCAAAAAGTATGGTGCGTGATCATGCATGACATTTCAAATATTTTAGTTCTCGAATTTTTTATAATCACTTCCTTTGCATTTTCTCTATATTGTTTGGACGTGTTCCCACATAAGTACTGCTCCATGTGTTATTTTCAAAACTGTATTTCCCCTTTAGTGATTTACTTGCTGGGAAATTACTTACACCTGTTTCATCTTGCAGTAAATTATCCTGCAAGTATATAAAAGGTAGTCTGAGCACATTTAGACACATTACTCAAAATCAGCGCAAGGGCTTTCACTGCTCGAGAAGGAGGAGGAGAAGGAGGAGGAGACAGAGGAGACCAGGAACATAAGAACATAAGAATTAGGAGCAGGAGTAGGTCATCGGTCCCTCGAGCCTGCTCCGTCATTCAATGAGATCATGGCTGATCTTCAGCCTCAACTCCACTTTTCCCGCCCTATCCCCATATCCCTTGATTCCCTTAGGGGGAAAATTGGGTTGGTTAACGCCTCCCGTTAGCGCCTCCGGGGGGCACTAATGGGTGCTAGCAACTTAGCGCCTGAGCATGGCGATTTTAGCGCCGCTCACGAAATTGACCTGGCGTTTGGAGGTGGCGGTGGCGCTGAACACTACCACCACGATTTCCTGCGCCCGGAGATCGTGACGTCATCCAAGCGTGCAATGCCCCGGTAGCGCCCCGGACCGGAAATTGATTCTCGCCCCCTGCCTTAGCGCCTGCCGCTAGAAACGACAGGTAGAGGGGAACGTTTTGCAGTCGGCAAGGAGCTGGGGGAGCGCTATTTAAAGGTGTGCGCTTCCTGCTTTTTCTAGTCGGCAACATTTTTGGCATAAGCAGGTTGAGAGGGAGAGAGACGTCTGGAGAGATTGAACATTGTGCTACAAGGAATTTTAGTCCTGAGCAACACTTTTCAGGTTCCTATTTCTCTGAGCTTCATATTTACCACATTTACAAGATTAAGTGGAGGCTCTACTAATTCGGGGCGTCATCCTCCAGCTTCACCTTCGGAAGCAGCAGAGGCGCCGAGAGAGAGTGGCCAACGTGGCCAGAGGGAGGAGGGCCAACAGGCCTCTCCACAGGAGACCGTACCCTCCCAGGGTATTCCGGGAACAATTCTCCTATATTCATTTGTCTGAGGAGCAGTGTTTCAGAAGGCTGCGCTTCAGCAAGGAGGTGGTCATTGAGCACTGCCACCTCCTGCAACCAGATCTGCAGCCTCAGCTCAGGACCAGGATGTCTCTGTCGGTGGCAGTGAAGGTGACGATGGCTCTGAATTTCTGTGCCAGCGGCTCCTTCCAGGCTTCAACTGGGGACATAGCGAATATCTCCCAGTTCACTGTCCATTGCTGCATCCGGGAGGTCACAAATGCTCTTTACAAAAGGAGAAGGGAGTATATCTCTTTCCCCATGACCCGGGACAAATAGTGTGAACGCGCATGTGGCTTTGCTAGGATAGTGAACTTCCCCATGGTTCAGGGCGCCATTGACTGCATGCATGTGGCATTGCGGGCACCTCATAAAAATGCAGAGGTGTTCCGCAACCGCAAGGGCTTCCACTCTATGAACATGCAGTTGGTGTGTGACCGCAGTTAGCGCATCCTCACCGTCAATGGCCGTTATCCTGGCAGCAGCCACGATGCTTTCATCCTGCGCCAGACTGGTGTTCCAGACCTCTTCCAACCACCGCGTCAACCTCGTGGCTGGCTCCTCGGAGTCCAGGGTTATCCACTCTGCACCTGGCTGATAACACCGCTCCGTAACCCCGACACTCCTGCTGAGCTCGCATACAATGAGAGCCATAGCGCCACCAGGATCCTCATTCAGCAGACGATCGGCATCTTGAAGCAATGGTTCCAGTGTCTTGACCACTCTGGAGGAGCTCTGCAGTACTGTCCCGAGGTGAGTCTCACTTTTCATTGTTGTGTGCTGCATGCTTCACAACCTCTCAATTATGAGGACACAGCCATTGCTACCACCTCAGGAGGAGGAAGAGGGAGAGGAGGAGGAGGAGGTGGAGGAGGAGAATGAAGAGGAGGACCAGCAGCACCAACATGGGAGGGAGGCGCTCCATGTTGTCTCTTCAAGGGCCGTCCGTGAACGCCTGATAAGACACCGCTTCTAACGAATGACAGAGAAGATGGCTTCTGGGATGAACAAGCACATCATCGCAAGCATCCCGCAGCCCCTATTGCTGGGCAAATCTTCCATGAGTCAAATGAGCAAAGTTGTAAAGTTCCAATAAAAATTTTTATTTATATGACAAAATGTCTCTTATTTATTCAGGACAAACAATTAGAAACAAGCACAACAATTCATAAACTAACAAAACTCGTTCTTACAACATCAAGATAAGCGTCAACACAGTAAAATATGTTAACATGAACATCAAACTTTGCCACAAACATTCCCCCCATTTATTGGAGAATTTTTACTTTTCGGCCTTCGAGGGTGATCATTTCCTGCGCACTTCCCCCCTTCCCACCCTGCTGCTCCTCCGTAATGTGGCCCCAGTGACTGCAGCAAAGCTGGTGGAAGGCTTCTGAATGCTGGATCCAGAGACTGCAGATGGCCTTGAAGGACGCCCTCGACCAGCTCTGGGCCTGGAGGGCCTGGCTGCAGACTGCACCAACTCTGCATGGGCGGCAGCAGTCTGGGCTGGCTGTGTTACAGGCTGTGGCAAGTGCAATGGCGGAGTGGCAGTGGTGGGAGCAGGAGTGTCATCCTGAGAGAGGACAGCACCTTCCTGCTCGACCGATACACTGCCATTACCCCGGGGCAGTACCTCAGCAGCTGGAGCAATCTGCTCATGCACAGATTGCTGGCCTGCTGCGGCACCATCAGATCCCCGGTGGACAGTGAGCGACCCAGCGACGATGGCAGCAGTCAGCTCTTGTGTGACATCAATCTGAGACTGCATGAGAGCAGTCTGACATTGGATGGCACCAGCCAATGACTCGATTGCAGCACTAAGCCGTTACATTGCGTTGGCCTGTGCTGCAATGGATCCTGCCACCTCACCCATTACACACGACATGGACTCTGGTTCACCATGGTGTGATGAAATATGTCATTCATCAGACTCTGTAGTTAACTGTATATATTGTATTGCCTGCTCCGGTGTTTGTACCTTGTATTGTGTATAGGGCACCGCCCCCTTTGTGTGTCGGCTCCGCCCATACCTGGCCCTACTTAAGACAAGTCCAGGCTTGTCCTGCAGTAGAACAGCAGCACGCCAGGTGAAGCTAGGTGCAGCCACCGGCATCCTTTCTTTGCTAATAAAAGCCTTTGTTTTATTCTGCTAACTTCGAGTCTTGAAGTTATTGAGGCACGTCAATTTTATTAGCAAACTTTTAACGATGGATCAACTTTTGAAACCGGAACGCTTGAACTTGGACCCGCATGCTTCGGATGCATCGGCATGGTTTGGACACTGGTTCCAGTGCTTGGAATTCTTTATGGCCAACTCCGAAGCCGTCACAGCCTCTACAGCCACCGGAGATGTGAAACTCGGGATCCTACAGAATCGGGTAAGCCACCGGGTTTTTCCACTCATACAAGACGCCGCCAGCTACCTGGATGCCTGCAACATCCTAAAGGCCCACTATCAGCGGCCTACCAACGAAGTGTACGCCAGGCACCTGCTTGCTACCTGCACACAGCGACCCGGAGAGTCACTAGAGGACTTTCTAGTCACCCTAAAAGTGCTTGGCAAAGACTGCAAATGCAAAGACGTGAAAGCCACGGTATACACAGACGAGCTGATTCGGGATGCCTTTATCGCAGGCCTTAGCTCTAATTATATCCGGCAGAGACTGCTAGAGAAAACGGGTCTAGATCTGACACAGGCTGTGGACACAGCGCGATCGTTGGATGTAGCTCAGAAGAACTCTGACTCCTACTCGGCAGGCCGCGCGGCCCACGCCACCTCTGTTTCCCAGCCCGGTAGCCCAACACCATCGGGGCCCTGCTCTCCCCCCAGAAGTCCTACGACCGCCGCAACGCATCGGGGCCCCAAATGCTACTTCTGCGGGCAGCCGAAGCACACCAGGAACCTGTGCCCGGCGAAAGGCACCACCTGCTTTAAGTGTGGTAAGAAGGGGCACTTTGGGAAGGTGTGCAGAGGGAACCCTGCAGGCAAAACCGCCACCGCCGCGTGCGCGCCGTGGGAGCGGCCATCTTGGACGCCATCTTGTCCGACCTCGTGGGATCCGCCATCTCGCGAGCAGACAGCGTGGACGCCATCTTACCCGGCCTCGTGTGGCCCACCATCTTGTCCCGATCAGGGCCCTACAGTGGCGTCGATCACAGTGGACCAGTCCAGACCGCACCCACTATCCAAATCGATGGTGGACATTGAGGTAAACGGGTGCAAGGTTAAATGTTTAATTGACAGCGGGAGCACAGAGAGCTTCATTCGCCCTGATCTGGTACAACGACTCTCTCTAACTATAGTCCCTACTCAGGGCAGGATCTCTATGGCCGACAAAACCCAGATATCGACTATTGCGGGTTACTGCGCGGTACAATTGTCCGTTAAAGACACTGTATATAATAATTTTAAACTGTGAATTATGAAAGATTTATGTGTGAGCATGATCTTGGGCCTGGATTTTCAGTGCCACCACCAAAGCATCACGCTCAATTTCGGTGGGACCCAGCCGTCCCTCACAGTGTGCGGTCTGGCTACCCTGAAGGTAAACCCGCCTTCGCTATTCGCGAACCTTACCCCTAACTGCCGGCCAATAGTGACCAAAAGCAGGAGGTACAGCTGGGAGGACAGGCGGTTTATCGCGACCGAGGTAGACAGGCTCCTGAAGGAGCGCATTATTGAACGCAGCAACAGCCCGTGGCGCGCCCAAGTGGTGGTGGTGAGGGGTAGCGAGAAGAAGTGGATGGTGATTGACTATAGTCAAACAGTCAACATCTATACCCAACTAGATGCCTACCCGCTACCCCGCATATCCGAGATGGTGAACCAAATCGCCCAATACCGGGTGTTCTCCACCATCGACCTCAAGTCAGCGTACCACTAGCTCCCTATCAGACCAGAGGACCGTTCGTACACCGCCTTCGATGCAAACGGACGCCTCTACCAGTTCCTCAGAGTCCCCTTTGGGGTGACGAATGGGGTCTCGGTCTTTCAGAGGGAGATGGACCGCATGGTCGATGACCACCACTTGCAGGCAACCTTCCCCTATCTCGACAACGTCACCATCTGCGGCCACAACCAACAGGACCACGACTCAAACCTCGCGAGGTTTCTGAAAACCGCACAAAAACTCAACCTCACCTACAACGAGGACAAGTGCGTTTTCAACACCACGTGCCTTTGCATACTAGGCAGCGTGGTGGAGAATGGGGAAATCGGACCAGACCCCGACCGATTGCGCCCCCTACGGGAGCTGCCCCTGCCCAACACTCCCAAAGCCCTGAAAAGGTGCCTGGGGTTATTCTCGTATTATGCCCAATGGGTCCCTAACTACTCCGATAAAGCCCGTCCCCTCTTGAAAGCATCCTCTTTCCCGCTCTCTGCTGAGGCCCATGCTGCCTTCAAAAGCATTAAGCAGGATATTGAGCGGGCCACGCTACAGGCAGTGGACGAGAACACTCCCTTTCAAGTGGAAAGTGATGCGTCTGACTTTGCCTTGGCGGCCACCCTCAACCAGGCAGGGCGGCCCGTAGCTTTCTTCTCGAGGACCCTCCAGGGGCCCGAGATCAGACACTCCTCCGTGGAAAAGGAGGCCCAAGCCATCGTGGAGGCAGTGCGCCACTGGCGGCACTACCTAGCCGGCAAATGCTTCACCCTACTTACCGACCAGCGGTCGGTAGCGTTTATGTTCAATAATAAACAGAGGGGGAAGATTAAAAATGATAAGATTCTTAGGTGGCGGATCGAGCTCTCCACCTTCGAGTACGACATCATATACCGGCCGGGGGCCCTTAACGAATCCCCCGACGCCCTCTCACGAGGGATGTGTGCCAACGCCACCGGGGATCGGCTACAGACCCTCCACAATGACCTCTGCCACCCAGGGGTCAGGGGTCACACGGCTGTTCCACTTCATAAAGTCCCACAACTTACCCTACTCGATTGAGGAAGTTCGGTCTCTGACCAGGAACTGCCGCACTTGCGCTGAGTGCAAGCCTCGGTTCTACCGCCCTGATAGAGCCCACCTAATCAAAGCTACACGGCCCTTTGAGCGGCTTAGCTTAGATTTCAAGGGCCCCCTCCCGTCCGTCGACCGCAATGTTTACTTCCTGAACATTGTGGACGAATACTCCCGTTTCCCATTCGCCTTCCCCTGCCCAGACATGACCAGCGCCACGGTCATTAAATGCCTCAACAGCCTGTTCTGCCTGTTCGGTATGCCAAGCTATATCCACACGGATAGGGGGGCGGCCTTCATGAGTGAAGAGCTACGCCAGTACATGCTGTCCAAGGGGATTGCCACGAGCCGTACCACCAGCTACAACCCCCGGGGTAACGGTCAGGTGGAGCAAGAGAACGGGACAGTATGGCGGGCAGTCACCCTAACTCTAAGGACCAAGGGCCTCCCTATCTCCCGCTGGCAGGAAGTCCTCCCAGATCTGCTCCACTCAATACGGTCACTATTGTGTACCGCCACTAATGCCACGCCTCATGAGCTAATGTTTGTGTTTCCCCGGAAATCCACCTCAGGCGTATCCACACCGTCATGGCTCTCCACCCCAGGTCTGGTACTTCTGCGGAAGCATGTGAGGGGCCACAAGACGGACCCCCTCGTGGAGCCAGTGCACCTGCTCCACGCCAACCCACAATATGCATATGTCCGGCACGCCGACGGACGGGAGGACACTGTGTCCATAAAAGACCTCGCCCCAGCCGGTAACAACAGCAACAACGACAACGACTACAACAACAACAACAACAACTATTACCCACCCACTCCACCCACTAATTTTTCATCACCCCCGGAAGAACACCAGCCAACGGTACACCCACCACCTACTCCCCCACCACCTACTCCGTCAACAACCCCGGTGGCGCCCCCGGCAGAGACCCAGCAGACCACCCGGGACACCCAGCCGGCACCCGCGGCACCGCAACCGTTACGTCGATCACAGAGGACTATCACACCCCCGGACAGACTAAATCTGTAGAAGGGGTGAATGTGATGAAATATGTCATTCATCAGACTCTGTAGTTAACTGTATATATTGTATTGCCTGCTCCGGTGTTTGTACCTTGTATTGTGTATAGGGCACTGCCCCCTTTGTGTGTCGGCTCCGCCCATACCTGGCTCTACTTAAGACAAGTCCAGGCTTGTCCTGCAGTAGAACAGCAGCACGCTAGGTAAAGCTAGGTGCAGCCACCGGCATCCTTTCTTTGCTAATAAAAGCCTTTGTTTTATTCTGCTAACTTCGAGTCTTGAAGTTATTGAGGCACGTCACATGGTCTCCCTGCAATTCAACCATCCTCTGCAACAAGGCAAGGATGGGTTCAAGGGTTTGAGCATAGATGACAGCTGACAAATATATTAAGATGCTGGCGGCAGACTCCTCCACACTCCTAGCCAGTGCACCCATGCTGTCGGGCACCCTTGCCATTGCACCCATGAGCTCCGTATGCATGCTCAGGGCCTGAGTATTCACGGCCGCTATATCGAGGTCCTCATCTGAGTCCTGTGCAGCAGAACTCGTACGCGCACTCACCCTCCAGACAGATGGCCCCCGAGCTTCCCTTCCCTCAT
Organism: Somniosus microcephalus; assembly: GCF_052327205.1. Taxonomy (NCBI): domain Eukaryota; kingdom Metazoa; phylum Chordata; class Chondrichthyes; order Squaliformes; family Somniosidae; genus Somniosus; species Somniosus microcephalus. The sequence goes on from NC_141001.1 coordinate 88,992,761, forward strand.
GGCATTGCTGCAGCCCGCTGGGTCCCAGAGCTTCACCCACATCAGATCCAAATCGCCTGCTCCCCTCCAGGGAACGTATGGCCTCAGTGTCAGAAGTGTCACCCTCGGGAGACGTAGGTGGTGAGGCTCCGGCTTCCTCTTCCTCTTCCTCTTCCTCTGACGTGTCGCTGCCACTGGCATGCTGAGGGACAGGCTGGTTAGCTGGTGGTTCACTATCTGAAAGCAGGAAGGTACAAGAGTGGCTTTAGTGTGAGGTCAGGGGGTGCAGGAAGGGAGCAAGGACTGGAGACAGTTAGTTAGATTAAAAGTGTAAAGGGCTGACCCCTGCAGACCCACTACTTGCCTCGGTGACCCTGGCGGGTTTCGGAGCCTCCGGGAAGCCCGCACTTGTGTGGGCAAAATGGGGATAATCCTCTTATCTGCCTGTTAACTCCCTGTTAACAGGCAGTTAAGTGGCTGTAATCCCTTCCCCCCTCCAAGGAGACGGGACCCGGCACAGTACGGCTACCTGCCAACTGGCAAGAGGACATGGAGACGGGTTGGGCACCCGCCCCCAAATTCTGCCATTTTCCCGGCAGTCCTGCCTCCAAACTCGCCTCCCGAGGGCTGGCAAAATCCAGCCTTTTGTGTCCTCCTCACAGCTTACTTTCCCACCTAGCTTTGTATCATCAACAAACTTGGATACATTGCACTCAGTTCCTTCATCAAAGTCATTAATATATATATATTTTAATGTGGAAGCAAGTCGTCCTCGGTTCCGAGGGACTGCCTAAGAGAGAGAGACATAGAGCTGGATTTTCTGAATGGGAAGCTTTTGGAGGCAGGATTGCTGCTTGCCAGGTTTCAGTCCCACCTCCATCAGCTTCTGGCCAACCAGCGGGAATTTCCCCTGATTGACTCGGTGGGCTCAGCAGGCCAATTAGGGGGAAGTTAGTGACAGAGAATGTCAACGTATGACGTGTCATCTGTCAAGAACTTTTGAAAGAAGAAATGTCATTGTTTGACAGCTCTGTGAAGCTGTCAAACACTGACATTCTGTGTATTTTGATGAGACCTTGTGTTCAGGACTCATCAAACCTTTTTACTTTGCAGAAATCAGCTGGCTGTTGGATCGGAGGATGCAGCAGCCAGTCTGTGATCTCTACAATGGAGATGTTGGGACTCGGACTCCACAGCGGCTGATGGCTGTAGGTAGAAACAAAGGTAAGTTAACATTTTCTAACACTTTACACTCAACTCACATACTTACCACTCCACACTTGCACCCATCACTCACCTCTACATCGCACTTTCAGACCCCTCCGACCCCCACAGACCTCCTACTCGCCTCCTACACCCCAGCGGGGTTCCCCCAGGTCAGGAAGCCCGCACTTCAGCACGAAAAATGAGGATAATCCTATTTTCTGCCTGTTAACTACCTGTTAACAGGCAGCTAATAGGCTTTAATCCCTTCCCGCCTCCAAGGAGACGGGACCCTGGGCTGGACGGCTTCCCGCCTCCTGGCAAGAGGGCATGGAGGTGGGTCGGGGGCGGGTTTGCCACCCGCCCCCAAATTCTACAACTTTCCCGGCAGTCCCGCCTCCATACCCGCCTCCTCGGGACTGGTAAAATCCAGCCCATACTTGTAGAAGCTCTTACAATCTGTTTTTATATCCCTTGCTAGTTTATTGTCATATTCTATTTTCTCCCTCCTTATGTATTTTTTGGTCATCCTTTGCTGATTTTTAAAACTCCCAATCCTCAGGCTTACTATTATTCTTCGCAACATTATAAGCCTCTTATTTCAATCTAATACTATCCTTAACTTTTTTAGTTAGCCATGGATGGATCAGTTTTCCCATGGAGATTTTATTTCTCAATGGAATGTATATTTGTTGAGAATTATGAAATATTCCTTTAAATGTTCACCACTGCTTATCTACCAACATACCTTTTAATCTAATTTCCCAATCTACCTTAGCCAACCTGCTCTTAGTACCTATGTAATTGCCTTCATTTAAGTTTTATACTCTATTTCCGTACTTACGTACGTCACTCTCAAACTCAATGGGGTCGATTTTCATTGACCCGTGGAGTTGGGATTGGAGGCATGCGGGGGGTTAAAGTCCCGAATTCGGGGGTCCCAACACCATCCCATCCCCAACCCACCTCCATGTAAGTTTCAAAGGAGGCGGGTACCCGCCCCGCACTGGGACTTGCCTACCCGAGGCGGGAAGGGATTAGTGCCAATTAACTGCCTGTTAACAGGTAGTTAACAGGCAGCTTTTAGCCTAATCCCTATTTTAAAGCTTGAAGCGTGGGATTCCCAATGGCTCCAAACCACGCCAAGTTAGAGGAGTTGGGCCGTCGGGTTGAAGGACTTGGAGGGGTCGAGATGTCGGTGTTCAGGTGAGTGATGGGTACATGAGTGCAAAGGTAAGTGTGTTTGGTGTGTCTAAAGTGTGTAAAGAAGTTTAAATGACCTGTATTTACCTTTTCAGCCTTCCTTCCTCTAGGTTTTGGGAGTCCATCATCTAACCGGCACAGAAAGCAGAATGGCTGCGAACTTTCAAAAGTGACAGCCTACAGCTTTCTGTGCCAGTGAGATTTCTAACTGAGTCTGTGTAGAAGGACTCATGTTAGAAGTAAGACTGTCAGTGTTTGACAGCTTCAAACAGCTTTCAAACACTGATATTTCGTCTGTCAAAACATCTTGACAGATGAAATTTCAGTCTGTGACGTCACCTGTTGCCGGGTGGCCCTTAATTGGCCCGCTGAGCCCGCTGGGTGGGCTCAACAAGGTCAATCAAGTTAAAATCGCGTGGATTGGCCACATCTCGATGGAGGCAGGACTACAACCCCAAAAGTTGTAGTCCCGCCTCCTTCCCAACTTCTGAATGAAAACACCCCCATAGTGAAATTCTATCATATTATAATCACTCTTCCCCAGAGGATCCCTTAACGTGAGATTACTAATTAACCCTATCTTATTACACAAGACAAGATCTAGAATAGCCTGTTCCCTGGTTGGTTCCATGATGTATTGTTCTAGGAAACTGTCTGGAAAGCATTCCATGAACTTGTTCTCCGAACTACTTTTGCCAATTTGCTTTGTCCAGTCTATATGAAGAAGGAAAAGAAGGAGGAGCAGGAGGAGAAGGAGGAGAATAAGAAGGAGGTAGAGGAGGAGAAGGAGGAGGAGAAGGTGATGGAGGAGAAGGAGATATTTTTACCCTGAGGATAAATTTAATGCCCTTGGGTGATTTTTCTTGACCTGTCAGAGACACAGCTATCTCATTGGTACACAAACAACAACAACTTGTACTTATATAGCACCTTTAACATAGTAAAACGTCCTAAGGCGCTTCACAGGAGTATTAAAAGACAAAACAATTGACACCGAGCCACATAAGGAGAAATTAGGGCAGTTGACCAAAAGCTTGTTCAAAGAGGCAGGTTTTAAGGAGCGTCTTAAAAGAGGAAAGAGAGATAGAGATACAGAGGTGGAGAGGTTTAGGCAGGGAATTCCAGAGCTTAGGGCCAAGGCAACGGAATGCACGGCCACCAATGGTTGAGCGATTACAATCAGGGATGCTCAAGAGGGCAGAATTAGAGGAGCACAGATATCTCGGCGGGGGGGGGGGGTGGTTGTGGAGCTGAAGGAGATTACAGAGATAGGGAGGGGCGAGGCCATGGAGGGATTTGAAAGCAACAATGAGAATTTTGAAATCGAGGCGTTGCTTAACCAGGAGCCAATGTAGGTCAGCGAGCACAGGGGTGATGGGTGAACTCAGTGCGAGTTAGGACATGGGCAGCCGAGTTTTGGATGACCTCAAGTTTAAGTAGGGTAGAATGTGGGAGGCCAGCCAGGAGTGCATTGGAATAGTTAAGTCTAGAGGTAACAAAGGCATGGATGAGGGTTTCAGCAGCAGATGAGCTGAGGCAAGGGCGGAGACGGGCGATGTTACGGAGGTGAAAATAGGCGGTCTTAGTTATGCTGCAGATAGGTGGTCAGAAGCTCATTTCAGGGTCAAATATGACAGTCTGGTTTTGCCTCAGACAGATGTTAAGGAGAGGGATGGAGTCAGTGGATAGGGAACAGAGTTTGTGGTGGGGACCAAAAACAATGACTTCGGTCTTCCCAATATTTAATTGGAGAAAATTTCTGCTCATCCAGAACTGTATGTCGGACAAGCAGCCTGACAATTAGAGACCGTGGAGGGATTAGGAGAAGTGGTGGTGAGGTAGAGCTGGGTGTCATCAACGCACATGTGGAAACAGACGCTGTGTTTCCAGATGATGTCACCAAGGGGCAACATGTAGATGAGAAATAGGAGGGGGCCAAGGATAGATCCTTGGGGGATGCCAGAAGTAACGATGCGGGAACAAGAAGAGAAGCCATTGCAGGTGATTCTCTGACTATGATTAGATAGATAAGAATGAAACCAGGCAAGTGAAGGCCCACCCAGATGGACAATGGTGGAGAGGCATTGGAGAAGGATGGAGTGGTCAACTGTTTCAAAGGCTGCAGATAAGTCAAGAAGGACAAGGAGGAATAGTTTACCTTTGTCACTGTCACAAAGGATGTGTGACTTTGATGAGAGCTGTTTCGGTGCTGTGGTGGGCTGGAAACCTGATTGGAGGGATTAAAACATGGAATTGCAGGAAAGATGGGCACGAATTTGGGAGGCAACAACATGTTGAAGGACTTTGGAGAGGAAAGAGCGGTTGGAAAGAGATGGTAGTTTGTAAGGACGGAGGGATCAAGGGTTGATTTTTTGAGGAGAGGGGTGATGATGACAGATTTGAGGGAGAGGGGGACAATACCTGAGGAAAGAGAACCGTTAACAATGTCAGCTAACATGGGAGCCAGAAAAGGAAGGTGGGTGGTCAGCAGTTTGGTGGGAATAGAGTTGAAGGAGCAGGAAGTAGGTCTCATGGACAAGATAAGCGCAGAGAGGTCATGAGGGGAGATCAAAGAGAAACTGGAGAAAGATGCGAGTTCAGGGCTAAGGCAGGGGGGAATCTTAGAGGAGGTTTGGCCTGGTGGGCTAGGGGAAGGAAGGGAAGTGACAGAGGCAGCTGAATGGATGGTCTCAATCTTAGAGACAAAGAAGTCCATGAGCTCCTCACACTTGTTTTACATTACATAGGATTACATAGGATTGCATAAGATATACAGCACAGAAACAGGCCATTCATAAGATCACATAGATTATATGGCACAGAAACAGGCCATTCGGCCCAACCAGTCCATGCCGGTGTTTATGCTCCACTCGAGCCTCCTCCCATCTTTCCTCATCTAAAACTATCAGCATAACCTTACATTCCCTTTTCCCTCATATGCTTATCTAGCCTCCTCTTAAATGCATCTATACTATTCGCTTCAACCACTCCCTGTGGTAACGAGTTCTACATTCTCACCACTTTTTGGGTAAAGAAGTTTCTTCTGAATTCCCTATTGGATTTGTTGGTGACTATCTTATATTGATGGCCTCTAGTTATGCTCTTCCCCACAAGTGGAAACATTCTCTCTGTATCCACTCTATCAAAACCTTTCATCATTTTAAAGACCTCTATTAGGTCACCCCTCAGCCTTCTTTTTTCAAGAGAAAAGAGACCCAGCCTGTTCATCCTTTCCTGATATGTATACCCTCGCATTTCTGGTATCATCCTTGTAAATCTTCTATGCACCCTCTCCAGTGCCTCTATATTCTTTTTATAATATGGCGACCAGAACTGCACGCAGTACTCTAAGTGTGGTCTAACCAAGGTTCAATACAGGTTTAGCATAACTTCCCTACTTTTCAATTCTATCCCTCTAGAAATAAACCCTAGTGCTTGGTTTGCTTTTTTTATGGCCTTGCTAACCTGTGTCGCTACTTTTAGTGATTTGTGTATTTTTACTCTGAGATCCCTTTGTTCCTCTACCCCACCTAGACTCGCACCCTCCAAGTAATAAGTGACCTCCCTATTCTTCCTACCAAAATGTAATACCGCACATTTATCTGTGTTGAACTTCATTTGCCAATTATATGCCCATTTTGCAAGTTTATTAATGTCCTCCTGTAATTTGTTGCAGTCCTCTTCAGTAAAGAAGTTTCTTCTGAATTCCCTACTGGATTTGTTGGTGACTATCTTACATTGATAGCCTCTAGTTTTGCTCTTCCCCATAAGTGGAAACACTCTCTCTGTATCTACTCTATCAAAACCGTTCATAATTTTAAAGACATCTATTAGGTCACCTCTCAGCCTTCTCTTTTCAAGAGAAAAAAGAGACCCAGCCTGTTCATCCTTTCCTGATGTCGGAGGTGAGGGTGGAGGAGATAGGGGAAAGGGGTTTAAGAAGACGGTTAGCAGCAGAGAATAGAAGCCGGGGTTTATCTTTGCATTCCAGAATGATTCTGGAATAGTGAGCAATTTTGGCAGACGAGAGCAGGACCCGATAATGCTTTATGTGGTCCAGCCAGATCTGGCGGTCAATGGCTAAACCATTGTCCGCCATATCCGTTCAAGTCTGCGTCCCTTGGACTTAAGGAGGGCCGTACCAGGGGGAGCGGCCAGGGTGAGAGAGGGTAATTGTTTTAATAGGGACTAGGGAATCAAAAGTGGTGGTGAGGGTCTGGTTGAGCAGATCGGTAGCTGCAGAAATATTGTAGTGAATGGAGGGCCAAAGGCTAGGCAGTTGGGATTTCGTAAGTGTAGTTGTAAGAGAGTTGGGAGAGAATTTTTTCCAGGGGCGGACACAGAAGGAAGTAGGGTTGTGGGGGGAAGGGAAGGGTAATTTGGTGGAGAGCGATATGAGGAAGTGGTCAGAGATGGCCTTATCAGCGATTGAACGATGCAAGAAGTCAGTAGAAATGAAAATCAGGAGAGACAACTGGTCTAGGGGTGGCAACTCTGGTTTGACGTAATCCTGGAGATTTGACAATGTGACATTTGATCACATGGAATTCAATCACGTGACACCAATCATGTGATGCTTGATTACATGACATTTGATCACTTGACATTCACCCACTGTTTGCAAATGTTATTGCATTATAAGCTTAGTTGAATGTTATCGTATCACCTTGCCCCGAATTAAATATTTGACTTTTTGTTTGATAGTGAGATGAATAACGTAATTTACAAATCAAAGAACACAAAATAATAGAAAGATTTAAGGATAAGTCATTTTTAAATAATAGCTACTTCAGTGATGTCTCTGCAGTATTGACTGCAATGAGAAACACCAAATAAATACCTCTGATTCAACAAAAACATCAATATAAATAACTTCTAACTAAAGCTTTCAGACAATTTTATGACTTTTTACAATGCACAGCAAGTTATAAAAATAATAAATAAAACCAAAACTAAACCTAATTCAATACACTGACTCTCACAACCCACCACTAAAGCCCAGCTTCAGGGAGCTGAGGCTCAGTCCTCATTCAGAAGCACCAAAGCTCCCCATTATCAAACACATTTTACAACAGTGCACATCACAGGCCAATATGAACCCTCCCTCTGCAGATTGTGTTTCTCTCTCTCTCCCTACCCCAGCTTGTGTTTCTCTCTCTCTCTCTCTCCCTACCCCAGCTTGTGTTTCTCTCTCTCTCTCCCTACCCCAGCTTGTGTTTCTCTCTCTCTCCCTACCCCAGCTTGTGTTTCTCTCTCTCTCTCCCTACCCCAGCTTGTGTTTCTCTCTCTCTCTCTCTCTCTCTCTCCCTACCCCAGTTTGTGTTTCTCTCTCTCTCTCTCTCTCCCTACCCCAGCTTGTGTTTCTCTCTCTCTCTCTCTCTCTCCCTACCCCAGCTTGTGTTTCTCTCTCTCTCTCCCTGTAATGATCAGTAACATGTCATTCTAGAATGGTACACTAGGTGGAGCTGTATTTTTAGCTGTATATGTATATATAAGAGTGGACTACCCACGATGCACTAGGCTACCCACAAGGCAGTAGTCAAGATGGATGCTGTGGAAGTCCACATGGCATGAATAAAGTGACTAGCTAGAAGCTAGCTGTTCATAATGAAAACGACTAGTTATTAATGAACATAACATGGTACCAGGATTGGTAAACTCTGCTGAATATTGTGAAACGCGACATGGAGCATTTGAAGCCACCAGAGGGTTTGAAACTCATGGGGAATGTCGACTGCAATTGGCGGACTTTCAAACAGCGATTCGAACTCTACATTGCTGCCATCGGATTCGGTACGAAGCCAGATGCAAGGAAAATAGCATTGCTGCTCATGGTTGCAGGCCCACAGGCAATAGAGATATTTAATACATTTGTATTTGATCAAGAGCAGGACAGAAAAAAATTGGACGATATGCTAAAGAAATTTGATACACATTGTTCTCCCAAAAAGAATGAGACCTATGAGAGATACGTGTTCCATTCACGGACACAGCAGCAAAAATGAGACTTTTGATAGCTTTGTGACCGATCTGAAACTGAAAGCACAAACATGTAATTTCTCTGAACTGAAATCATCCATGATTCGTGACCAGATTGTGTTTGGTATTCATGATAAAAAGGTCAGGGAACGTCTGTTGAGAGAAACCGAACTAACATTGGAAAATGCTGTGAAAATATGCCAAGCCAGTGAGCTAGCTCAAAAGCACGCGAAGACTTCCAGTGAAATTAATAATAATGCGATTGTAGTGATTAACTGTGCTGCTGTCGGTGCTGTGTCCTACAAAGGGAAGAAACATGGGCAGTACAGAAATGAAAAGCAATCGGAGGATGGAATTTTTAATTGTAAATGCTGTGGTTACAAACACCAGTCACGACAATGCCCTGCGTTTGGAAAAATGTGCACAAAATGTCATGGAAAGAATCACTTTGCCAAACAATGCTTTTCAAAAGTAAAAACAGCGAAAGGGCAACGAGTTAATGTGATTGAGGACACTGATTTAAGTGAGACATTTTCTGTAGGAATGGTGTCATGTGACAATATCAAAAAGGATACAGAAAATGTGCAGCCCTCAGAAATGGACAATGCTGAACATAAAGTTAATGCAGTAAAAGAGGACAAATGGATGCTCCCACTGCAGGTAAATGGAGCATTAGTTACATTGGGCTAAAAATTCAGTTTGGGGCGCCAAACTCGCCTGGGCGCTGGAATTACCGCTGCGTGCGGAGCCACTTGCGCCATCCGGATATTCAGTTTCTGCGCCCCAAATGGAAGCGGGCCGTTAAACGAGGCTTCCCGCGCCCCGCTTGGGGCGCTGAAACTGAATATCGGCGCGCTAAGGGCCGCAGCGCCACACGCTGCGGCACGGCAGGCTGTGGTACTGCAGGCCTTCCTCCCACTGTTAAGGGAGAGGTGCCTGCAACAGCGCGATCCCCGCTCGCGAGTGCCGGCAAATGAGCCCGGCACCAAGGAGAAGTGCCGGGCTCTCGGGAAACAGCTGGCAATGCCGCGGGAGGGGGGTGTAGGAGGCCGGGGATGGAGGTGCGGGCAGGCAGGCGCCGAAAAAGCGGCCGGCCGCACCTCCACCTTAACTAGCGCCACTACCGCCACAGGTAGGCCCCTGTGTACCGGTCGCTATTTGCAGCTGGCGCTGAAGAGGCGGGCGTGACCAAATATGGCCATCGGGGCGATAGCGGGGCGCTGCGCACACCAATGACGTCATCGGTGGCGGCACAGCGCTACAGGCTAACGCCGTCATTAGCGCCCCGCTAAATATCACGGTAGGTGTGGCCAGTGGCGCAAAAGCCACTGATTGCCCTTTTTGGGCGCAAACTGGTGGCGCAGGCCACTGAATTTCTAGGCCATTGAAACTAGACACTGGGGCAAAAGCAAACTTAATCAGTATGAGTGACATTAAAAATATGAAAGTAAAGCCCAAAATACAGAAAAAGTCAGTACTACTGAAGAACTATAATGGACAGAAAATAGATAGCTTAGGTGTATGCAGACTTAAAGTGACAGTCAAAGACAAAGTGCATCATCTCATGTTTTCTGTTGTGGCTGAAGGACTTGATTCACTACTAGGTGACAAAGCTTGTGAAGACTTAGAACTGGTCAAGAGAGTCTACCGTATAAACTGTGCCATAAGCAGACCAGATGAATCAGTGGATTCTGTAGTGAGTAATTTCCAGGATGTGTTCAAAGGATTTGGCGTTCTACCATTCACTTACAAGATCCAGTTAAAGGAGGATGCTCAGCCAGTGGTACATGCTCCACGGAGAGTTCCAGCACCCCTGCGTGACTGGCTCAAGAATGAACTGGACAGAATGACCACACTAGGAGTCATCAGGAAAGTCGAAGAGCCAAAAGGCTGGGTTAACTCCATGGTAAGTGTAAAGAAAAAGAACAATGATCTAAGAATATGCATGGATCCAAAGGACTTAAATGCAAACATAAAACGTGAACACTACCAGATTCCCAAGCGAGAAGAAATCACCAGTGAAATGTCAGGTGCGAGATACTTCACAAAGCTCGATGCCTCACAAGGATTTTGGCAACTAAAACTGGATGAAGAGAGCACCAAATACTGTACCTTCAACACACCATTTGGCAGGTATTGTTTCCTCAGAATGCCTTTCGGGATAATATCTGCATCTGAAATCTTTCATAGAGCGATGGAACACATAATTGAAGGTCTGGAAGGAGTATGGGTCTATGTTGATGACATCATCATCTGGGGCTCCACACTGAAAGAACACAATGAGAGACTGACTAAAGTGCTACAGAGCATACGCCGGAATGGACTGAAGCTCAACAAAGCCAAGTGTCAGTTTGGTGTCCAGGAAGTCACTTTCCTAGGAGATAATCTATCTGGTAAGGGAATAGAGCCAGATATGGAAAAGGTAAACGCCATACTCAACATGCCCTGACCCACTGACAAAAAAGGAGTGCTACACATCATGGGGATGATAAACTTCATTGGAAAGTTCATTCCTAACTTGTCAGCCAAGGCAGCCTGTCTGCTACGTAAAACAAATGAGTTCGCATGGACAGAAATACATGAACAAGAGTGGATGAACCTTAAAACAGTGCTGACAACCACACTTGTACTCGCCTTCTTTGACCCAACAAAGAGAATCAAAGTGTCAATGGATGCATCAAAAGATGGCCTAGGCGCGGTCTTGCTACAAGCAGAGGGTGAAGATTGGAAGCCTGTTGCCTATGCCTCCAGGTCTATTACTGATTCTGAGTGTCGATACGCCCAGATTGAAAAGGAATGTCTAGGCTTGGTAGTTGGAGTAGAAAAGTTCCATGGCTACATATATGGACTTCCTACCTTCACAGTTGAGACAGACCACTGCCCATTGGTTGCCATCATAAAAAAGAGCCTGAATGAGATGTCTCCAAGGACTCAACGACTCATGATTAAGCTGCAAAGATATGACTTTGAACTGATCTACACACCAGGCAAACACATAGGCCCCAATTTTCAGCTTGTGTGGGGAATGGTCAGATTTCCCCGAATGTGGGTTTTCTGACACGCATAAAAAAGTGTCAGCCAGCTTCACGCAATTTTCCCTCAAGTGGCCAATTAATTCCCAGCATGTGGGCAGCCTTGCTAATTGTCCAATTCGAGTCAGAAATCCCCACAGTATGATGTCATCATTTGTGGTGCTTTCAGGGTCCATAGCAAGCACTGCATCCTCTGAAGGCTTCCAAACGAACCATACAGGATGGCAGAGGAGCCTGCAGCAGCTGTGGCCAGTGCCAGACCCCGAGCTGCCTCCAAATTCGACGAGGCTTCACTGCAGGCATTATTGGATGGGGTAAGGGCCCACAGGGAGGTCCTCTTTCCTAGGTCAGGGAGGAAGAGGCCTCCCACTGAGACCAATGCTGAATGGATGCAGGTGACAGAAGATGCCAACTCGCTGGGAGTCACCAGAAGAACCTTGGCATTACATCTCTAACTCCTTCCTTTACTCACCCACAGTACCATCCAGAGCCCCCATCCTCACTGTGGAGGAGGAAGAGGCTGTGCAGCCAGACTCCTCAGAGGAAGCTCCAACCTCTGAGGGCGTAGCGTCAGCAGAGGTAAGCGCACCCAGCACCAGCGCAGACACTCACGCCTTGGGGGGACCTTTGGGACATAGAGTAGTGTTGTCACCTGGTGTTTCACAGCTCACAAGTGAGCCTCAGCAGATTCTGGAGACAGGGACAGCAGTGGAGAGTCCTCGTCAGAGGGCGCAGGACTCTGCCAGCTCAGCTCAGCTGCGCTGCATGTCGACCCTCTGCCTCTGGGTCCATCCGCAAGAGAAGAGGTGATGGATCTCCATGCACAGATGCAGGAGTCTCTGGCAGGTTTTGTCTCCAGGGTCGCTGCGAGTGTGGAGCGAATGGAGGAGTCCATAGCGAACATGAGCAGAGCCTTTGTGGAGTCATTGGCACATGAACGCATCACCATGGAAAGGTTGGCAACCTCCATGCAGGAGATAACTCACCAGGGTACGGAAAACATGGTGAGTGCTCATAAGAGAATGACATCTCTTGAGGAGCGTTGGCCATCTGTTGAACAGAGAAACCAGATCTTCATGGAAGTCCTTCTGAGTAGGACTGCCAGTGCAGAAACGGGTCCCACTGGCCCCCTAAAGCGCAGCAAGGTGCTCTCAAGCCACTTCCAAGTGCTGGCCCCTTCTGGCCTGTGCAGCTTCAGGTGAGTGAGCAGCATCCTGGTGCACCTGGTGCTTATCCTGCTGTTCCTGGTTCTGCTGCTGCCGCCTCTGCTGTTGGAGATCCTCTAATGCCAGGAAGGGAAGGTACCAAAGGCCTCCCATGCTTCTGGCAGATGCCTCCGTTGAGGAGGTGTTGAGTTAGAGTGGTGAAAGGGGCTTCCCAGGAGCTCACACTGGAGAAGTGTGTGAGGCTCCAACTTTCTACAGCTGCTCCTAAGGCTTCAAAAAGTTCCCCCAAGCCTTGATCAACAAGGTCCTGCAGCCTGCAAATGCTGCCTATTTAAATCTCTTCAGCCCTCAGTGACCTGCTGCTGCAAGCAAGCAAGCCAGCTGTTTTCACGCTAGCTCTTAGCAGCGGGGTTCCCCGCAGGCGGGTTTCAGGTGGGGAAAGCCCCAAAGTCGCAACAGCACGGGAAAATCCACTTCAACAAGCAGATAATTGCTTGTTAGTGCTCCGACGACCAGTCCCGCCAGCGGCGGCCGGGACTGAAGCGGGGCACGCGGAAATGGCAGTCTGAAAGTCGGACGGGGCGGGGAATCAGGCGGGGGGGGTCCCGACCCGCTTTTTCGCTGATTTTCGGCCCCCGGCCGCATGAAAAGCCACCCGACGGCGGCCAGAAAACCAGGGCCATAGTGTTAGCAGATGCATTATCCCGAACACCCACAATGAGTCATGTGAGCTCTACTGAGGAAGACGTGGATGTTCATGTGAGTATGGTCACTGCTGCGCTGCCCGTGTCAGACACAAAATCAAAGCAAATAGCAGAAGAAACAGTAAAAGATACAGTGTTACAAACAGTAATAGAGAACATTCATCATGGTTGGCCTAAAGGTTCCTGTCCAAAATACTATCACATCAGGTCAGAGTTGCGTGTCGCAAGTGGACTATTACTAAAACAGAACAGAATAGTCATTCCACAGGCTCTACGTTGAGACATGCTCAAAAGGATTCATGAGGGACACCTCGGAATTGAAAAATGCAAAAGGAGAGCAAGAGACACTGTTTATTGGCCTGGCATAAATAAGGACATTGAGAACATGATAGGCGAATGTGAGACATGTCAGAAACACCAAAACAAACAAGCAAAGGAACCAATGATAGTAGCTGACATACCTACAGTTCTTGAGGAAGTAGGACCAAGGTCATACACTGTTAGAACTGAGGAAGGACAGATTCTCAGGAGGAACCGCCGTTCCCTCCTAAAAACACAAGAAACTATCCAAGAGCAAATCGATGACAATGCCGCAACTGAATCTTGTCACTCACCACCAGAACAATCTAACACAAACACACATACAGGCTCTCATGCAAACACATCAGACTTACCTGTGCTGAGAAGATCCACACGTGAAGTAAAAAAGCCTGATAGACTTAATCTTTGAGTATAAAGTAAAGCTTTGAAAATGTGTTGACTGTTGTGAAAATGTTTATGTTTATAGAGCGCTAACAAAAGTGTTACTGATATCATCTTTATCGTTTTTCTTGAAAGTTGTTTGATATTGATTTTGTTTAACCTCAAAGAAAGGGGGATGTAATGATCAGTAACATGTCATTCTAGAATGGTACACTCGGTGGAGCTGTATGTTTAGCTGTATGTATATAAGAGTGGACTACCCACGATGTACTAGGCTACCCACAAGGCAGTAGTCAAGATGGATGCTGTAGAAGTCCACATGGCGTGAATAAAGTGACTAGCTAGAAGCTAGCTGTTCATAATGAAAACGACTAGTTATTAATGAACATAACACTCCCTACCCCAGTTTGTGTTTCTCTCTCTCTCTCCCTACCCCAGCTTGTGTTTCTCTTTCTCTCCCCCTACCCCAGCTTGTGTTTTTCTCTCTCTCTCTCTCTACCCCAGCTTGTGTTTCTCTCTCTCTCTCCCTACCCCAGTTTGTGTTTCTCTCTCTCTCTCGCTCTCCCTACCCCAGCTTGTGTTTCTCTCTCTCTCTCTCCCTAGCCCAGCTTGTGTTTCTCTCTCTCTCTCCCTACCCCAGCTTGTGTTTCTCTCTCTCTCTCTCTCCCTACCCCAGCTTGTGTTTCTCTCTCTCTCTCTCTCTCCCTACCCCAGCTTGTGTTTCTCTCTCTCTCTCTCTCTCCCTACCCCAGCTTGTGTTTCTCTCTCTCTCTCTCTCCCTACCCCAGTTTGTCTTTCTCTCTCTCTCTCTCTCTCCCTACCCCAGCTTGTGTTTCTCTCTCTCTCTCCCTACCCCAGCTTGTGTTTCTCTCTCTCTCTCTCTCTCCCTACCCCAGCTTGTGTTTCTCTCTCTCTCTCTCTCTCTCCCTACCCCAGCTTGCGTTTCTCTCTCTCTCTCCCTACCCCAGCTTGTGTTTCTCTCTCTCTCTCTCTCTCCCTACCCCAGCTTGTGTTTCTCTCTCTCTCTCCCTACCCCAGCTTGTGTTTCTCTCTCTCTCTCCCTACCCCAGCTTGTGTTTCTCTCTCTCTCTCCCTACCCCAGCTTGTGTTTCTCTCTCTCTCTCTCTCTCTCCCTACCCCAGCTTGTGTTTCTCTCTCTCTCTCTCCCTACCCCAGCTTGTGTTTCTCTCTCTCTCTCTCCCCCCCTACCCCAGCTTGTGTTTCTCTTTCTCTCTCTCTCTCCCTACCCCAGCTTGTGTTTCTCTCTCTCTCTCTCTCTCTCCCTACCCCAGCTTGTGTTTCTCTCTCTCTCTCTCTCCCTACCCCAGCTTGTGTTTCTCTCTCTCTCTCTCCCTACCCCAGCTTGTGTTTCTCTCTCTCTCTCTCTCCCCCAGCTTGTGTTTCTCTCTCTCTCTACCCCAGCTTGTGTTTCTCTCTCTCTCTCTCTCTCCCTGCCCCAGCTTGTGTTTCTCACTCTCTCTCCCTCCTGGTTCTTTACATGGTGTTGTGTAATATGAGGAAATCAACTGCTGCCTGTAACACTAAACAGATAGTACTGAAGAAATTCATGCAAGATGTGAAGGGCTTCATCAAGGCTGAGATCTAAACCATTCTTATGCTCTCTCAGGACTCAAGGTGTTTCCAGGTGATTTTCATTGGCCCCGATGTCATCGTCCTCACAACCAGCAATAAATATCCATAGCATTCCTAATGACTGGAAGACTGGCAGGGCTCAGACAACATGGTTTGGTTGCAAGCCATGACAGTCACGGTACTGCATTATGCAAGAACGGTTTCTCCCGAGTCAGGGGCAGCACGCGGGAGACCAATCGCCCATTCCGGTAGACTGGGTTGGAAACCCTAGGCTTATCTGATATTGCCCATTATTTACACTATCATCCAAAGTTAAATTACTCCCATCAGCTTTTCAGATTCTCTGCCAGTTATTGAACATAGGCATTTACACATAGAATAAGTGGTATGCAGTATTTCACTATGGCATGTTGTACTACTTACTGACATCACTACAACTCGACACAGACACCTAGGAGATATTCTGACAAATATTGACATATAAATCCAACTAAAATTTCCCTTCTGTGGAACTGCATATCAGACTCTAGTGATGTAGACATATTGATCAAAGAACAGTGGTAGTGTATTCATGAATTATCAATTTCCTGCTCTGAATAATTTCTTGGACATACTCCACTGTTACCTTAGTATGCACTGTAAACATTGATAAGGAAAACATGTAAGTAATCTAATCATGTCAAGTTAAAAAGAATGACACAGGCCAAGTTTTCCTATGGAAACAAAATATTTCAGTGAGCGAGTGGTCAATCTATGGAACAGACTTCCTAGGGAGATGCTGGAAACAGTTAGTATTGATTCATTCAAATGCATATTAGATAGTTGCTTTCAGAAAATAACATTTTGGGTTACAGTATGTGAGTAATATGAGACATGACGTGTGGTATAGAAATGCAAATGATTATTTTTGTTAAAAACCTTTCCAAAACCTACTTTTAAACTAAGCTTTTGATCATCTATCATAATTCTCCCATCATGGTTTAGTATTCGTTCCTTCTTTTATCTATTTTATTTTATTTATCTTATTCATTTTTTATTCCACCCTCTGCCAAGGCACTGTATAAATGGGGCTGTTAGAGGAGTACCAGTGCCCATGGAACCTTATCCCAGCACAAATCAATCCCTTCATGAGAAGAGAAAATGAAAAGTCAGCAAAGTTCAACATTTTATTGGCCCAGAAATTCAGGTCGGGGGCTTCCCGCGGGTGCAAGCCCCCGACCTGCACTTACCTTGCGCGCCGGCCGTTGAGCTGTGGGCCCCCATGGAATTCTGATCCAGGGCCTGGTCTAGCTGCCGGCGCACAGTGCTTGCGTATCTCAGGGGCGCAGTTAGTTCGATGCGTCCTCTGGGATCACGTGGGCCATGGGGAGCCAATCGGAGCAGGGAATGCTCCATTCATAAGTTTGACAAGAAGAGCTGTCAAAACTTATAAATACTACAGCCCCAAAACAGCACTAAATCTTCAAATAAATTTTTTAAAAATCACATTTTTTAAATAAACTATAAATAACATGAAATAACTATTTTAAACAATAATTTAAATTTTTGAAATTTTTAAAAAAAATTTCTACCAGGGCTAAAAATAAACTTACCTTGCTTTAAAGTATTTAAAAATAATAAACCTGCGGAAAAAATGTTTTAATTTTAATTAATTCATCACTTACCTTGTAAAAAGCAGGCCTTACGCCTGCTTTTTAAATGTGTAACTTCTGGAGACTTACCCTCCCGGGAAAACCTGTAAAAAAAACAAAGTTCGATGCGCACGCGCAGCCTCTCCTGCACACGCGTTCGAACTCTGAACACCTTCGTTCAGGGGAACGGAAGTGCCGGTTTCCCGCGCATGCGCAGTGCATGCAGGAAACCGGCACTTCCATTGGGCCTACGGGTGAGTACCCCGTGCGTACTCACCCGTGGAGACCCGAATTTCCGGGCCATTAACTTTTACCCATTTTCCTTCTATTTTATAACATTATAAAATCCATAGAATACATTTCACTCTTTTACACTTGGGTGTTAAATAACAGCCTGGGCAGACCGTTGAAATAATGGTTGGAACATTGGGTGAGCTCTGTGATGGGCGTGGAATCCTCCCTGTCTGATTTTTCTCTTTGTGGCCCACCCTGGTGATTATTTAATGCCTAAGCACAAAGTAGGAATTTGCCCCATAGAACATAGAATATAGAACACTATAGCAAAGCAATAAACATTTATGAGTTCTTTCTCTCATAGCAAGTGAGTTGACTTTGCAACTGCTCACCCAGATATTCAGAACTCAAAGCGAGTCCCATTATGGGCAGTATAATATAGGTTTTTACTGATATTATATAGGGTGAAGTGATATTATTTTGTATAGGGTGAAGTGCCAACTTTGGAACAGTGTTGCAAATATTTGTCCAGCTGTCTCTCCACATCTCCAATTTAAACAGAGGACGAGCAGTCTGACACAAACTGCTAATGTTGCCATTTCCAGAGGAAAAAACTCCCAACGAGGTCAGTACGTGGGAAGCAAGTTGGGAGAGTTTTCTTACTGTTGCCTTTATTTGTGCATTTGTTAGGAAGTGTGAGAGGGAAAGCCCTAATTTATCTTTAAGATCGCCGAAGGTGGCAAATTTCCCACTAATGAATGGGCCATTGATAGTGTGGGTTCTTGAAGGGGAAACCCAGGTCTGTAAGTGCAGGATTGTTTCCTATTTTTGACTTGAGGGAAAAATTCCTACAGAAGCCAATTAATTTGTCCAAGGACAAAAAAACCACGATGCAGCCACAAATATGCTTCTGGCTCTAAAATGCTTCTAATGCTATAATTGAGGCTCAGTGTATAGTGGGATTCCAGCTTGCTCTCAAAAATACACCACACGAGAAGCCTTTGCAGGCAATTCAAGGTGATTTTTGTCATTTGATAGGCTATATGTCACATGCAATCTTGGGAACTCTTCGGCCATGGCCATTAGTGCAGACCTGCATCTCAGAAATGTTGATAACAGTTCATGCATTACCATGACAAAGCTGGCTGTAACTTGGCAAGACTCAAATTTTCTGTTTTCTATTTCTTCAAAAAAAAGTCATTAGAGACATGAGGGTTAATGCCTCTGTTAAAATATCTGACTGAGGAATTTGATATGAATGAATAAAGCATTCATAAAATAATACCACATAGAATAATTTGCAGGCTCGTGATCTTGTCATAGAGATATGACAAAATTCTAAATCTGGCATACTTTCCGGTCATAATCCAGTAATCCCTGCTGGAAGAATGCACGAGTCAAGATCAGGATGAAAAGTTATCAGGGGTAGGCGGGAATGTGGAGCAATCAGATCAGCCATGATCTTATTGAATGGCGGAGCAGGCCCGAGGGGCCGAGTGGCCTACTCCTGCTCCTAATTCATACGTACGTATGTAGGATGGTACTAGGCTTGGCTGTCATGCCCCAGTGGTTCAATATCCTGCCTATACTCATTATCTAGGTTCGCACATGAAGAATGCCGACTTGGCTAAGGGAGCAGAGGGCACCCAGTGCCCACTGTATTGTCTTGGAAGAGACATGCAAGAGAGAAAATTGGTGCAAGAAAAGGGGGAAAAACTGGATACATCCTAAACTAGACTCAATACACCAAAATAAATATCCATTAGAAAATAGACTACTGCAAAAAGATTTATGAATAGCAGTAGTTTTAGCAGATTTAGGATGCAATTTTGCTGATTTCCTATATAGTATTTATAAGAAAATACATTCATTGCATTTCCTCTTTTTCCCTCCCCGTGTGCAATTCTTCACTTTGATATAGCACTGTGTATAATGGCTTGGCTAAACTTCAAAACTCATCAAGCACATTTTAGTTACAGCCAGCTTTGTCATGGTAACGCATGAACTGTTATCAACACTTTTGAGATGCAGTTCTGCACTAATACTATGTATTTCTGATCTGGCACCTTATATTGCAATTCCAAGTGGTAACTTACTACATTTTTTAAATTTATGTATGCGCAACTAAATGTTGTGTCAGGTTTTTTTTACAGAGCTATTCTTGTTTATTTAACTACATAGTTGTTTAGCTTTATTATTGTTTCTGACAGAGGAAAGACATTAGCTTAATTTGTTCAATAACATTGAGCTTGCAGAAGTAATAAAAGACTTCCCAAGGGACGGTGAAGTTTGCCTTATCCCATACATCACAGAAGGCACTGATGAACAGATCAAAACTTTTGCCCAAGCCTTCTTGTAGGCACAAAAGGTCAAGCTCACTCTTTGCCTATGCTTTAGAACTTTGACCTCTATTCACCGACATCACACCTTGATTGCTCTTAGTGGGAGCGTTTTGGAGGGTTGGTATAAACCAGGTCAGTACTTTTTCTTCACAGAACTGACCCTATATTTTCCCTGTCCTGTCTCACGGAATGGGCAACAGGAAATGCTGAGGCAGTGGCTGCTGTGCTCTTTGCCCCGTGTCTGGGCCCTGCTGTGTATCTAACTTTGTGACTGACGTAAACAAATAAACAAATACTCTTGAAGTCTTTGCTTTATGGTTCACCATAGAACCCCATGGCTCTAATTTCAAAGTCTTTTGAGATAGAAATAAAAAAAGACCAAGTCTAGTGTCGCCTTGATAGATTTTAACTATTTTCACTGGTCCATGCTGTTTACTGAAAGATTCTTCCTAAGATGTTTAAC
Organism: Somniosus microcephalus; assembly: GCF_052327205.1. Taxonomy (NCBI): domain Eukaryota; kingdom Metazoa; phylum Chordata; class Chondrichthyes; order Squaliformes; family Somniosidae; genus Somniosus; species Somniosus microcephalus. The sequence continues at coordinate 89,012,992 of NC_141001.1, forward strand.
TTTTTCCTAATAGTCTATTGACTGGGTTCTGTTTCATGTGCAATTCATTGGTACAATGATGCACAGCTGTGAAATATCATTGACTGCACAGACATTAAAATTGAGATTGCAAACCTAAATATCGGCTAACGCTTATCCTGGAAGAAGTTTGTTCAAATCTATATTTAGGTTTGTGCCAGTGAAAGGATTAAAGGAGGGATATCTAAAAGCTTTGAATGCCCCATATAGCTGGTAATCCATATTTTACCCTGGGTGACCAAGCTGGCTTTGTTTCCTTCAAATTGTAGTAATCTTCCTTGAGGAGATTTTCTTAATTATTTAATGAAGAATGCAATGCTGCTGAATTCAATAGTATAGGAGAACCAGGACATTGTTTATAGCAGGACTTAACTAAAACAGAAGTCTTTTTTGAGTTTCTTGAGTGTAGCTGCATCTATGCAGGTGAGTATTCTATCACACTCTGGACTTGAGCCTTGTAGATGGTGAAGAGACTTTGAGGGGATAGAAGGTGAGCATCTCGTCACAGGGTACACAGACTCTGCCCTGTTCCTGTAGCCAATGGCCCAGATATTCCGATCGCAGGCCTCCCGCGGGCGGAGGCCTGCGATCTGGAAAAATCTGCGCCCTTACCTGAGGACTCCCGGGACGCGCACAATTCCGATGCTGGGCCTCTCCAAACTGCTGGTGTGCAGGGCCCACGTATCCCAGAGGTGCAGGTAGTTCGCAGCATCTCAGGGATCACATGGGCCATGGGGAGCCAATCACAGAAGGGAATCTCCCTTCATACACTTGACAGGACGACCTGTCAAATATATGAATGGAGATCACCCCCAAAACATAGTAAAACTTTAAATAAAAAATTTTTAAAGCACATTTTTAAAATGACTCGAAAGTACAATAAATTAACTATTTTAAACAAAACTTTAAATTTTTGAAAAAAATAATTAAAGTTTTTTACGGGGCTAAAAATAAACTTACCTTTTTTAAAAGTATTTTTAAATGATAAATCAGTGGAAAAACTTTTTTTTAAAACTATTTTCAACTCTTATCCTGGTAAAAGCAGGCCTTATGCCTGCTTTTACCAGGCACAAGTATTGTAAGGGTTTTCTGCAGGCAGAGGGTCTCCAAAAAGCGGAACAATCCGCCCGCAGAGGCCCTTCTCCCAGGCAGCCAGAGGATCTGTCAAGAGCTTTCCTGACAGATCGGAAATGTCCGTTTCCAGCACATGCGCTGTGCATGCCTGAAACAGGCATTTCCGATGTCCCTACGGGTGGGTACACAGCACGTACCCACCCGTAGGGATCGGAATATCCGGCCCATTATCTCGTTATGGCTGGTGCAGTTGAGCTTCTGGTCAATGGTGCCCCCACAATGTTGATGTGGTGGTGGTGGGAACTCAAGTGATGCTGGTGCCATTAAAGGTTAGGGGAATATGGTTGGGTATTTTCTTGTTGGAGATGATCATTGTATGGCTGTTTTGCGGCACAAATTTTACCTGCCATTTGTCAGCCCAAGTCTGGATGTTGTCCAGGTGCTGCTGTAGGCTGGCAATGGACTGCTTTATTATCAGAAGAATTGTGGATGGAGCTGCACACTGTAGAATAGCCCCACTACTTAACTTAAGACAGAGGGAAGGACATTGATGAAGCAGCTGAAGGGGGTTCAGCTAAAGATGCTGCCTTGAGGAATTCCAACAGCAATGTCCTGGTGCTGCAATGAATAGCCTCTGACAACCACAACCAGCTTCCTGTGTGTTTGGTATTATTCCAGCCATTGGGGCTAACTACAAAGGGAACTAGCCCAGGTAAACCTGAAAGACAAAAGTGGCAAATAACACAGTGCACAAACAATTCAAATAGGAAATGATTAGGGTACAGTGAGACAACAAGCGAGAGTCTAAACACCGCCCCTTGACATTCAACGGTATTACCATCGCCAAATCCCCCACCATCAACATCCTGGGGATTACCATTGACCAGAAACATAACTGGACCAGCCACATAAATACGGTGGTGACAAGAGCAGGTCAGAGGCTGGGTATTCTGTGGTGAGTGTCTCATCTCCTTACTCTCCAAAGCTTTTCCACCATCTACAAGGCACAAGTCAGGAATGTGATGGCATACTCTCCACTTGCCTGGACGAGTGCTGCTCCAATAACACTCAAGAAGCTAGTGCAGGAGTCCCCTGGGTCCATCTCCCTCTCCAACAGATTTTCCGTTTTGGATACTGATGGGGGAGATGGTTTCTCAGGGGAATGCAGCAAGAGCCAAGTCTGTGGCACTACGAGTGGTTCAGCTGCACAGGAGGGGAGGAAAAAGAGTGGGAGAGCAATAGTGATAGGGGATTCTATCAAAAGGGGAACAGATAGACGTTTCTGTGGCCGCAGACATGACTCCAGGATGGTATGTTGCCTCCCTGGTGCCAGGGTCAAGGATGTCACTGAATGGCTGCAGGGCATTCTGAAGGGGGAGGGCGAACAGTCAGAGGTCGTGGTTCACATTGGTACCAATGACATGGGTAGAAAGATGAGGTCCTGCAACAAGAATTTAGGGAGCTAGGTAGCAGATTAAAAAACAGGACCTCAAAGGTTGCAATCTCTGGAATACTCCCAGTGCCACGTGCTAGTGAGTATAGGAATAGGAGGATAGAGCAGATGAATGCGTGGCTAAAGAGTTGGTGCAGGAGGGAGGGCTTTAATTTCCTGGATCACTGGGTCTACTTCTGGGGAAGCTGGGACCTGTACAAGTCGGATAGATTGCACCTGAACCGGAACGGGACCAACATCCTTGCGGGGAGGTTTGCTAGTACTGTTGGGGGAGGGTGTTTAAACTAAATTGGCAGGGGGGTGGGATACGGAGTGGAGCTATAGTAGGGGGTAATGCACAGCCAAGTATAGAGGAAAAAACAAGTCAGCCTGGAAGGCAGAGCAAATATGTAACGGCACAAGGGAGTATGGCAAGGCTGGATGGCATTTATTTTAATGCAGGATGTCTTGCGAGTAAGGCAGGTGAATTGAAGGTGTTGATGAACACATGGGAGTATGATATTGTTGCTATCACAGAGACATGGTTGAGGGAGGGGCAGGACTGGCAGCTCAATCTTCCGGGGTATAGAATCTTCAGGCGAGACAGAGGGGGTGTAAAAGAGGAGGGGGTGTCGCAATATTAATCAAGGAGTCCAATTACTACTGTAAGGAGGGATGATATCTTAGCAGGTTCCTCTAATGAGGCCATGTGGGTAGAACTTAAAAACAAAAAGGGGGCAAGCACTTTGCTGGGAGTGCACTACAGACCCCCCAAACAGTCATGGGGAGATAGAGGAACAGATATGTAGGCAAATCTCAGAGAAGTGTAGAAATAATAGGGTAATAATAGTAGAGGATTTCAACTTCCCCAATATTAACTGGGATAGTCAGAGTGTGAAAGACTTAGAGGGTGCGGAATTCTTAAAGTGCATCCAGGAGAGCATTTTGAGCCAGCATGTAGAAAGTCGTACAAGAGAGGGGGCGTACTGGACCTAATTCTAGGGAATGTAGCCGGGCAAGTGGTAGAAGTGTCAGTAGGAGAGCATTTTGGTGACAGTGACCATAATTCGGTGAGATTTAAGGTAGTCATGGAAAAGGACAAAGATGGACCGGAAATAAAGGTTCTAAATTGGGGGATGGCCGATTTTAATATAATAAGGCAGGATCTGGCCAAAGTGGATTGGGATCAGCTACTTGTAGGAAAATCCACATCAGAGCAGTGGGAGTCTTTTAGAAAGGAAATAGAGAGATTACAATGCCAACATGCTCCTGTAAAGGTCAAGGGTGGGACCAACAAACACAGGGAAGCCTGGATGACAAGGGATATACAAGACTGGATTAGGAAAAAAAGAGGGGCTTTTGGCAGATACAAAGGACTAAAAACAGTGGAAGCCCTAGAGGAGTATAGAAAGTGCAGGGGGGCACTTAAAAAAGAAATTACGAGAGCGAAGAGGGGGCATGAAAAAATGCTGGCGGGCAAAATAAAGGAAAATCCCAAGGTGTTTTATAAGTATATTAAGGGCAAGAGGATAACCAGGGAAAGAGTAGGGCCCATTAGCGACCAAAGTGGCAATCTGTGTGTAGAGCCGGAAGATGTAGGTGAGGTTTTAAATGAATATTTTGCATCTGTGTTCACTATGGAGAAGGACGATGTAGGCATAGAAATCAGGCAGGGGGATTGTGATATATTTGAACAAATTAGTATTGAGAGGGAGGAGGTACTAGCGATTTTAGCGGGCTTAAAAGTGGATAAATCCCCAGGCCCAGATGAGATGTATCCCAGGCTGCTTTGTGAGGCAAGGATGGAGATTACAGCGGCTCTGACACAAATTTTCAGAACCTCTCCTGCCACAAGGGAGGTGCCAGAGGACTGGAGAACAGCTAATGTAGTACCATTATTCAAGAAGGGTAGTAGGGATAAACCAAGGAATTACAGGCCAGTGAGCCTAACATCAGTGGTAGGGAAATTATTGGAAAAAATTCTGAGGGACAGAATTAGTCTCCACTTGGAGCGGCAAGGATTAATCAAGGACAGTCAGTATGGCTTTGTCAGGGGGAGATCATGTCTAACCAATTTGATAGAATTTTTCGAGGGGTGACTAGGTGTGTGGATGAGGGTAGTGCAGTTGATGTAGTCTACAAGGACTTCAGTAAGGCTTTTGACAAAGTCCCGCATGGGAGACAGGTCAAGAAGGTAAGAGCCCATGGGATCCAGGGCAATTAATGGCACATTGGATCCAAAATTGGCTTAGTGGCAGGAGGCAGAGGGTGATGGTCAAAGGTTGTTTTAGTGACTGGATGCCTGTGTCCAGTGGTGTACCACAGGGATCAGTGCTGTGTCCTTTGCTGTTTGTAGTTTACATTAATGATTTATATATGAATGTAGGAGGTATGATCAGTAAGTTCACAGATGACACGAAAATTGGTGGAGTGGTACATAGCGAGGAGGGAAGCCTCAGGCTACAGGACGATATAGACGGGTTTGTTAGACGGATTGAACAGTGGCAAATGGAATTTAACCCTGAAAAGTGTGAGGTGATGCATTTTGGGAGGACTAACAAGGCAAGGGAATACACAATGAATGGTAGGACCCTAGGAAGGACAGAGGATCAGAGGGACCTTGGTGTGCATGTACATAGATCCCTGAAGGTAGCAGGATAGGTAGCTAAAAAGGCATATGGGATACTTGCCTTCATTAGCCGAGGCATAGAATATAAGAGCAGGGATGTTATGATGGAGCTGTACAAAATGCTAGTTAGGCCACAGCTGGAATACTGTGTGCAGTTCTGGTCGCCACACTATAGGAAGAATATGATTGCATTGGAGAGGGTGCAGAGGAGATTCACCAGGATGTTACCTGGGCTGGAGCACTTCAGCTATGAAGAGAGACTGGACAGGCTGGGGTTGTTTTCCTTAGAGCAGAGAAGGCTGAGGTGGGACCTGATTGAGGTGTACAAAATTATGAGGGGCATAGATAGAGTAGATAGAAAGGAACTTTTCCCCTTAGTAGAGGGGTCAATAACCAAGGGGCATAGTTTCAAGGTAAGGGGCAGGAGGTTTAATGGGGATTTGAGGAAAAACTTTTTCACCCAGAGGGTGGTTGGAATCTGGAACTCACTGCCTGAAAGGGTGGTAGAGGCAGGAACCCTCACAGCATTCAAGAAGCATTTAGATGAGCACTTGAAACGCCATAGCATACAAGGCTACGGACCAAGTGCTGGAAAATAGGATTAGAATAGACAGAGCTTGATGGCCGGCGCGGACACGATGGGCCAAAGGGCCTCTTTCTGTGCTGTATAACTCTATGACTCTAAGCTCGACACCATCCAGGACAAAGCAGCGTGCTTGATTGGCACCTCATCCACCACCTTAAACATTCACTCCATCCACCACCGGCACACCGTGGCTACAGTGTGTACCATCTACAAGATTCACTGCTGCAATTTGCCAAGGCTTCTTCAACAGCACCTCCCAAACCCACAACCTCTACCACCTAGAAAGACAAGGGCAGCAGGCGCATGGGAATACCACCACCTGCAAGTTCCCCTCCAAGTCACACACCATCCTGACTTAGAAGTATATCGCCAATCCTTCATCGTCGCTTGTCAAAATCCTGGAACTCCCTACCTAACAGCACTGTGGGAATACCTTCACCACACGGACTGCAGCGGTTCAAGAAGGTGGCTCACCACCACCTTCTCAAGGGCAATTAGGAATGGGCAATAAATGCTGGCCTTGCCAGCGACGCTCACATCCCATGAACGAATAAAAAAAAAACTAGACATATTCCAATAAAACGTAAAGGTGGTGCAACAAAAGCTTCCTTGGAAGAAGAGAGAAATTAAAATTAAAAATAGACTTTGAAACAGGCAAATAACAAATTTAGAGCCAATAATACAAAAGAAAATCAATCCGAATAACGAAAATATAGAGAAGCATAAAAGGAGATTGGAAAGGCTAAATGCATAGTTATTTCAGAAATCCAGCATAGGCATGATGGGCTGAATGGACTCCTTCTTTGCTGTACACGTCTATGATTTAATTTTTTTTAAATCACATATGTAGGTAGAGATCAACATCATGCAGGGAATAACCTGAAGAATCAGGCAAGAAATTCATGATCATATTTTTGCTTACATTATGAAAAGTGAGTCCACATTTTGTGTCAATGGAGTGATGTGTCACACGTCTACCACAATGATTCCCCACATAACAAGCTTTTGATCTCAGCAAGGTCTGTCAGGGAAGGGAGAGAAAATGAGAATGAGAAGGAATGTCCATCTATGCTTGTACACCTCCTAGCAGTTGGTTAAAAGTTAGCAATGCTAAAGGCCTGGGCAGATTACCTAACTCCCCTCTCAGATAGAGAATGATTTGTTTTTTTAAGAATGTGGCATTCAGAGGAAAAATGTTTTCAGAGCACATTGGGTGATGTGTGTAGCAGTTTTTGCACCATGGGAATGAGCGTGGAAGAGTGCCTGTACCACATGTGCGAGATGCTAATACATGGTATTGAAAACATGCTGACATCCACGGTCATCAGATGCGCAGCCCCTCACAGCTGAGGTCTTGTTTAGGTTCTGTCATGAATGCTCAGATTACTGCAGTACAAATCCTTGGCTGAACTGTGGCATCCTTCCAGGATGGGCTTGCAGAGGATGTAGCTCAAACAAGGAAGAAAATAATGCCTGCTATGTCTGGCATGTGGTCTAACCACCTTCAGACTTGTGGGCAGAACGGCAGCGAGACTAGGAGAACGGGCAGGTTGGACCAGGCATTGGATGTTGGTGCTCCCTTTCCAGATCACTCCACCTCTACAGCTATCAGTCTCACCCCCCATTCCCCACTACAACTGCACAGGAGCCTGAAAGCAGGCAAAGCCAGGCTCTACTCCCAGCATTGGAATTGCTGCAGATGGAAGCCAGCAGAGTGCGAGTCACAGAGACTGAAAGTCTGACAGTGATGGACAGATGCCATCCTCCTGACCTCGTCCTGCCCCAGACTTGTTATCCAAACATAAGAAACAGCCACTGTTAGAAACGGAAAGCACCATGGTAGGAGGAGGTCGATAGTGAGACATTGGAATTCTGTGAAATAAATATTCTGGATCTAGATGATGCTTTGTGCAGAGTATTTTTAAAGATCCAGAAGATCAGCTTTCTGTAGTATGTGTAATGTTGGTAAGAGGGCTTATAGATGGATAATGGCTTGACTTCTCATGGATGTTTTTATTATACATGAAAGTTAGAAGGGAGGAATGGAAAAGCTGTGTCACAATGGCTGAAATGATCAGGAGAACTTCTCCATGATAAGGTTTCTCCAGCTGGTTCTACCAGTAGTAGCTTTGCCGGGTTTTGCTCTGTTTAAATTCTCATGCTCCTCATCCGGCAAGTCATCCTGCTCCTCCTCAGCATGCTCCACTTCTAACTCCTCTAGATGGATGCCCCCGTCAAGAATCAGATGATGGAGCACACCGCAGGCCACGATGATCCTGGAGAACTTTGCGGGATGGTATGGCAGGACTCCTCTTGAACAACCCAGGCAGCAGAGCCTCTGCCTTAGTAGGCCGACACTGGTGAAAGCATGAGTATGCTGTACTCCTGCTCCATTGCTGCAGATCATGAATGCAGGAGAGTCAAGAACCACAGGAACAGTGAGTAGTCAAAGTCCCCTAACAGCCAGTGTAGTGTCCGCGTATCAATAACACACGGACTGCAGGAGAACAGTAATAACAGGTGTTTACTGAACAGAGGGTATGTTGGAACTGAAAGTACAGAAGCCTGCTACGGCTTTATATACAGGTGTGGTCACTGCCAGTACTACAGTATAAAAGCAGTTCTCTCTTAAAGGTACATACACAACAATTCCTCCCCTTTTAGATAAACAGTACATAACATTCATTTAACAATTAAATAATAACTAATTACAATTACAATTTTCTTTGTACTATATACATCAGCTGAAAGTAATCATTTATAAATTCAGTCTTTGAGGAGGCTTCCTGATCCTGTCTGGATAGCGCCTTTCTCGAGTATCCTGTTCTTGCGGCGGAGTCGATTCTGGCTCATTGTCATTGGTTGGTTCGTCAGCTTCCAATACCACTGATTCTGAGGTAGACGCAATCTGTACTTCGGGTTCATCACCAGGTGCGCATGCTCGTGGTATGGGTTTGACTTGTTCCTGTGACTCTAGAATCTGGTCAGCATGGCGTCTCACGATGCTCTCTCCAACGTCCACTGTATACATTAGTGGTCCCTGCCGTGTGCATATCGTTCCTGGCTGCCATTTTTCTGTTTGGTAGTCGCGGGCCAAGACTGGTTGCCCTATCTTGAAGCTCCTGGTTGGCTTTTCATTGATGTGCTGGAATTGCTTATTCTCAACATCTCGTCTTATGTTTAGTTTGAGCAAGTCCAGGCGACATCTTAACCCGCGGTTAAAGAACATCATGGCTGGAGCTTGGTTGGTGACTGCATGTGTCGCATTTCAGTAAGCAAACAAGAAATCATCCACCTTGTGTTGCAGTGGTATGTTGTCGTTATACATCGCCTTTGTTGCTTTTTTAAAGGTTTGAACAAACCTCTCAGCCAATCCATTTGTGGCTGGATGATATGGGGCGGATGTGTAATGCTTTACCCCATTATTCCTCAAAAACCTCCGGAAATCCTCGGATACAAACTGTGGTCCATTGTCAGAGCAAATCTGTTCTGGCAAGCCATATCTGGCGAAGATGGTCCGTAGGACTGCAATAGTTTTCTCCGTGGTGGTGGAGGACATTTTGATGACCTCTGACCATTTTGAATGTGCATCCATGGCGATTAAAAACATTGAGTCCATAAATGGACCAGCAAAATCAATGTGTACCCATTGCCATGGAGATGAGGGCCACTCCCATGGGTGTAGCGGGGCCTGTGGTGGAGCGTTTTGGACTTTCTGGCATCCTGAGCATCTCTTGGTCATTTCCTCGATTTCTTTATCGATTCCCTGCCACCACACAAACGCCCTGGCTAGGCTCTTCATTTTTACCCCTCCGAGATGACCCTCGTGAAGCTCATTGAGCACTCTTTCTCTCAACTTGGGTGGAATTACCACTCGGGATCCACACATCAAGGTCCCCCGGCACACTGACAGCTGTTCTCTCCTTGGCGAGAATGCTGGCAACAGTGAGTCGCCATGTGCTGGCCATCCCTTCACCGTCAAATCATTTCGGGTTTCCTTCTCTCTGGAACCCGCAGACAAACTTATCCCTTAAGGTATCTGCCAGTCCTGCTCCGAACTGGCAGTGATTTGATAACTTGCATAGTTCCGTAAGATAGTCAGCATTACTCTCGTCTTTGTGCTGGTTTCGTTTATGGAACTTGAATCTTTCTGCTATCAGCAGCGGTGTAGGGTTTAGATGTTCCTGTAAAATATTGACAATCTCTTCAAAGCTTTTCTCCATTGGTTTAGCTGGGGTAATTAAATTCCGCAATAGGCCGCACGTTCTCGCGCCCATCAAATTCAATAATACCGACGCCTTCTTTTCAGCGGCCACCTCATTTGCCTTGCAGTACACTTCAATTCTTTCCACATACGTGGTCCAGTCTTCTGTTTTGTTATCGAAAGCAGTGATGCTGCCACTCTTCGGCATCTTGGGTGGTTTAAAATGGCGCCTCCCGTGCTTTTCCTTCTTCCCCAATGGATTAAAATGGCGCCTCCCGCGCTTTTCCTTCTTCCCCCTGCTGCCAATGCTGCTCCTAGCATTCTAACAAGTAATGGCGGCGCCCCGCGGCTTTCTGTGCGTCTCTTTTCCTTCCCCTTCTTATTAATTTTTTTTCCAACGCTGCCCGACTCTTGAGCACCGGCTGCGCCCTGTGCGCTCCACCCTCTCTCTCTCTTTTTCTCCCCGACGATGCTGCTCGGCCCCCTTGCAGAGCCGCTCGATCGAGCTCTAGCCCGCCGCTGTCCAGGAAGGGTCAGCGCACTACCTGCTACCAGCCTGATTTGCTGGGACACCTTGACTGGAGAACCAGGCCCAGCTCTCCACAGCTTCCCCTGCGATTCTCTGAACTCCGATGGATCACTGGGCGGTTGCCCATGTTGTGTCGGTACCTTTCTACCTAGACACAATTTAGGACTCAGAACTCAGAGATTCAAACATGAAGTGCTTTATTGGAAGGAAAGGAAGTTCTGGAAAGTTCCGAACAAAGAGAGCTAAAACTTAACAGAGAACACCCAACCATTTATCTCCTGTGACAGCGCCACCACAGGTGGGAGGAGAACACACAATAGAACACACAATACATAACATTTCCTCCCCTCTTAAATGGAAGGTCCACATTATTCCTCAACAGGTAAGTTACTTTCAATGCACTCAACGAACCTAGGGTAGAGGTAGACTGCCTCAAACCCTGACTTTACCCTGGGGTTTATTCTGCCCCAGTCTTGTGGGTAAGTCACTAAGCCTACAGATCCAAGCGTCTTGGAGGCCGCCCCTCTCTGACAGGATACCGGCGGTCATCGCTGGCTTCCACAGCAGTAGGCATTGACACAGGCCTGGATGGAGAAGGTGCCTGTGTCAGTTGAAAGTCAGGAGTTTGCACAGGTGGAACAGTCTCTTTGACTTCCTGTGTTGGAGAAGAGCACTGTGGCAAAGGATGCTGGTTTGCGGTATCATCCGGAAACAGTTCAGGCCAACCAGCCATTGGAGCCTCTGTGGCTGTCTCTGCTCCTAGCAACAGTTGATCTGTGTGTCTTCTCCAGACGACGTCCTCAGCAGTCTCAACCATGTAAGACACAGGGCCTGTCTGCGCGATCACCGTAACAGGAACCCATTTCGGTCCAGTGTTGTAGTTTCGAGCTAGGACGTGCTCTCCCGGATGAAACTGTCTCTCCTTGGCTCTTTTCTCTCTCTTTTCAACTTGAGCTTGTTGTTGACAATGGACAACCTGTTCTGCCCTTGGAGGTTTGAGTAAGTCAAAACTTGTCCGCAACTGCCTCTTCATCATGAGCGAAGCGGGGTAAGTTTTGGTTGTGGCATGCGGCTCGTTCCTGTAGGACAACAGGAAGCTGTTCAGACGTTGGTGGATTGAGCCCTGACATTGCGATGCCTTCAAGGCGTGCTTCAAAGTTTGCACAAACCTTTCTGCCTGGCCGTTAGTAGAGGGATGATAGGGCGCAGACCTGATGTGTTGGACACCATTCACATGCAGGAAGGTTGCAAACTCCTGTGCTACAAATTGTGGACCGTTGTCACTTGCGAGTTGTTCTGGTGAGCCATAACGGCTGAACATCTCACCAAGTTTCTCAATTGTTTTCTCTGCCGTGGTAGACCTCATCACAGCGACCTCCGGCCACTTGCTACGAGCGTCCACAACCACCATAAACATCTTCCCTTCGAAAGGACCGGCGAAGTCCACATGTACTCGCTGCCACACTTCTGCAGGCCAATCCCAGGGGTGTAGGGTTGCCAGCTGTGGAACATTCCGGACCCTTTGACATGGGGAACATGTTTTGACTTTCTCCTCAATATTCCCATCGAGACCTGGCCACCAGAAGTAGCTTCTTGCCATTTCCTTCATCCGAACCATCCCACTGTGGCCTGTATGAAGTTGTTGCAGTATAGGTTCCCTCAGAGGTGGCGGAATGATGACACGGCGTCCCCAAAGAAGACAACCTGCCTGGACGGAGAGCTCATTTCTTTTTGAAACGTAAGGTTTCAAACTAGGAGAATCTCCTATCGCTCTCCCTCGAATGACATTGTCCATTACCTCAGGCAGGACTGGATCGTTGCGGGTGTACCTTCGCACCTGAACTGCAGTGACAGGTGCTCCCTCCACTTGTCTAAAGTAGAAGATGTCTATCTGACGAGGCTCTGCGGGAGTAACAGGCAAGAGTAGCCTCGGGAGACCGTCTGCATTGCCGTGCAAGTCTGATTTGCGATATTTGATGTCGTATGTGTGTCCTGACAACAGTAAAGCCCACCTTTGCATCCTGCTTGCAGCGAGAGACGGAATTCCGGTGTGGGGCCCGAAGATTGAAGTCAATGGACGGTGGTCCGTCAGGAGTGTGAACCTTCTCCCAAACAGGTACTGATGAAATTTTCGAATTCCAAAAACGATTCCCAAGGCCTCGCGCTCGATCTGCGCATAGTTACTCTCGGCCTTGTTCAAGGTGCGTGATGTGAAGGCGATAGGTTTCTCTTCACCCGAAGGCATGATGTGGGATATGACTGCTCCCACACCATATGGTGATGCATCACATGCTAGCTGCACGGGTAGCTTTGGGTCGAAGTGTGTCAGGACCTCCGAATTCAGCAATGCTTTCTTTGCTTGGGCGAAAGCTTCGTTGCACAGTTCAGTCCATTTCCATGTTTTGCCTTGACATAGCAACTGATGTAACGGCTTCAGCAATGTTGCTAAGTCTGGAATAAACTTCCCATAGTAGTTAAGTAGCCCCAGAAATGAACGTAACTGGCTCACATTCTCGGGTGCTGGGGCCTCCACGATCGCCTTGACCTTTGACGGCGCCTTATGCAGGCCAGTAGCGTCAATCACATGCCCCAGGTACTCAACTGAAGACTGAAATAATTCACATTTGTCTTTACGAACTCTGAGTCCGTACTCTTTCAGTCATTGTAGTGTCGCATCCAAGTTCAGAAGATGATCCTCCTCATTTGTCCCAGTGACAAGGATGTCGTCCAGGTAGCACTGGACTCCTGGCAGTCCACTCAAAATCTGATCCATTGCCCTTTGGAATAGAGCAGGGGCCGACGTAATTCCAAACGGAAGGCGGCAGTACCTGTATAGCCCCTTGTGTGTCACAATTGTCAGCAGCTCCTTTGATTTGCCATCGACATGCATTTGTAGATAAGCCTGGCATAAGTCTATTTTGCTGAACTTTTGCCCTCCGGCCAGGCCCGTAAAAAGATCATCAATGAGGGGAAGAGGGTACTGTTCCACAGACAGCACCGGGTTAATAGTCACTTTAAAATCCCCGCAGATTCGAACAGATCCATCCTTTTTCAGGACAGGAACAATGGGTGTGGCCCATTTGCTCACGCTCACAGGCTCCAGGACTCCATTCTCGACTAAGGCCTCCAAGTTAGCCTCAACTTTTGGCCTAATTGCATAGGGTACAGGTCGGGCTTTGTGAAACTTCGGCTTGCTGTCAGGTTTAATGTCCAGTCTCACGCTGATCTTTTTCATGCTCCCAAGTTCCCCATTGAAGAGTTCTGCATGTTTGTTTAACACTGCGGTCAGGCCTGACTCCCCTTTTGACATCATGCGGACTGCAGGCCAGTCCAGCGTGATTTTCTCTAGCCACACACGTCCCAGTAGCGATGGGTAATTTCCCTTTACCACATATAGTGGCAGTTTTGCAGTCTGTCCGTTCAATTTAACTGTCACCTCAATGACGCCTCTCATGGCCACAGGTTCGCCGGTATACGTCTTTAGCACAATGTTTGTTGGCTGAAGGGTAAGATGCTTTAGCATTTTGTTGTAGACAGTGTCTGAAACAACGGACACAGCCGCGCCTGTGTCCACCTCCATCCGCACTGATTGTCCCTCCACCAGTGGTGACACCCAGTAGCCATTTGAGCCACCTGCAGCCGTCAGTATGTGCACCTCTTCCTCCTCAGAGGTGTCGCTCCCCTCTGTTTTGCTTGTTCCATCATACTGCACTGAATGAACACTCTTTTTCCTCTCTTGTCCAAATACAGACATTTTGCTTCCATGCTTCCCAGCTCTGTCTGTTCTTTTTTTACCTCTACAGGCGCGTTCAATGTGACCCTTTTTGCCACAATTTCGGCATTCCAGCTCCGTACACCAGCAGTCATTAGCGTGATGGCCCGTTTTCCCACAACGGTAACATCTGCCATTCCGCGCACCTTTAGGCTCAGACGACACCTTGTGAACTCTCCCTGTTGAACTCAACTGGTCAGCCTCCTTTTCCGCCATCTCCATGGAGACACTAACTTCAATGGCCTTTTCAAGAGTAAGGTTGTCCTCAGTAAGAAGGCGCTTCTGTGTGGCTGCATTTTGCAGACCACACACAAGTCTGTCTCTAATGGTGTCATTCAGCACCTCCTTGAACTGGCAGTGTTCCGACAACCTTTTTAAAGCAGCAATAAACATCGTCACTGATTCCCCCTCCGCTTGATTCCGTTTGTGAAATCTAAATCTCTCAGCAATAACCAGAGGTTTTGGTGAAAAATGTGCTCCAAGAATTTCCACTAGTTGCTTATATGTTTTAGTTCCTGGCTTATCTGGCTGCACGAGGCTGCAAAGTAAATTGAAAGTCTTCGGCCCGATTACACTCAAAAAGGTAGGCACGACCTTTTCATTTGCCACCGCATTCGCCAATACAAAATAGTCAAAACGCTCCGTATATGCGCTCCATTGCTCCACATTTTCATCAAAATCACCGATGTTTCCTAATATAGTAGCCATCTCACGTTTCAAATTAAATTTTCTGTTTACTCACTGCACCCGTAACGTATGCAGATTCATCCACTCCTCGTTGCCACTTGTTGTGTCGGTACCTTTCTACCTAGACACAATTTAGGACTCAGAACTCAGAGATTCAAACATGAAGTGCTTTATTGGAAGGAAAGGAAGTTCTGGAAAGTTCCGAACAAAGAGAGCTAAAACTTAACAGAGAACACCCAACCATTTATCTCCTGTGACAGCACCACCACAGGTGGGAGGAGAACACACAATAGAACACACAATACATAACAGCCCACGGTCGACGCCCATTGCTCTGGCTTCGACCTCCAAGAAGCTTCTTTTCAGGGATGGATCCCTGTGAGGTGATGCAGTACTGCAGGTGAGTTTGAACCTGCTCGTCGCCACTGTAGTGTCCGCGTATCAATAACACACGGACTGCAGGAGAACAGTAATAACAGGTGTTTACTGAACAGAGGGTATGCTGGTACTGAAAGTACAGAAGCCTGCTACGGCTTTATATACAGGTGTGGTCACTGCCGGTACTACAGTATAAAAGCAGTTCTCTCTTAAAGGTACATACACAACAGCCAGCTCTTGGATTTTTACCCTGGATTGGATGAATGCAGGTTCCTTGGCAGCTCAGCTACATTATATGTGCGATCACTTGCACACTATATGTGCATTGACAAATTTGTTTAAGGGGCCCTTCTATCTGTTGGAGCTCACAAATTACACCTTACCCCCTGGGCAAATCAGCGAGATGGCAGAAACAAAGGGCACATGCTTGCTGCTCCCTAGCTTCTATTTAAAAACCTATGCGGTCATTTACTCTGGCAAACTAGGCATCGGTGATCTGATGGATGCATAAATGCACTCCCAACTGGCTGCTGCAGGCAATGTCACCTGAGGCCTCCTGAAACCCTCCTGTGGAAAAAAGGCTGAGTGGTTGTTACTTATGCTGGCACTAAAAAGTGCTGTAAAGGCTCAGGACCATGGCTGCAAGCCTCCACCCAGAAGCTGACAGAGCCCTCATACTAAACCAGAGCCTCCTTAAGCAGTGCTCTTCAGAGAGATCCAAGAATGTTTGCTCTATTGGGCACCTCCGAGTTAGCACCCTCCTCCTCTGATGTTGCCGCACCCTCCTCACATCCAGCAGCGTTTCCCGATCATGCTCCTCCACCATCATATAACGCATGTAAAGAGGGCATCCCAAAGTGTACTCCATCCTGCAACTTGCACTTGTATCCTCCCAGCAGTCAGAAACAGCAGGAGAAAAAGGGCAGCGGAATTCCACTATTCCTAAAATCAAAAAATCTCTAACTTAGCTGTAAAGTATCTATCACTTACACAATCTGCCTCACCGCACCAAACGTGCTCTTAAAACTTTCACAGCTCCCCCTTTTTTATGAGGGTTGCTTGCCTATTACCCATGACGCATCTGGAGCAGGCAATTGTGTTGCAGGTCGTTGCGCCCTCTTCAGGCACCACAATGCAGGCCTCTCAAAATAACATGGCAGGAAATGTGTGCTCGGTGCTATAGGAGCAGAGATCTGGGGTTAGTGTGTCTCTCCCCATATTTCCAGTTCACTGTGTCTTTTATGGGTGCCCCTAGGGTGCTACAGCTAGGAAAATTGGCCTCATAAGGACTTAAGATAATTAGGAGCATTAAAAGGCCAATTGGCCCATCAAACCTGCTCCATCCAGAGCCCATATATGAATAGCTTATCATGGGATTTCCTTCCACATCACATTCTTTCCCAACTCCTCTGATATTAATATCTCTATTACCCTCCATCTCTCTATTCAACCTTATAGATTTGGCCTTATAAAAGGGGCTAATTGGCACAGAATTAATTACCATCTCTGCAAGACTGCTCCACATGTTCGTATAAAAATAAAAAAGAGGGGGAAAAAATAAAATTAAGCATGCAACAGCATAATACCACAGAAATTTATAACAAATCTTCACAGCTGTCATTCAAAAATAATTAAGAGAAGCTGACAACAGGAATAAAAATACATTAACATCTGCAATAGTAATTTTCAGGATGAATTGCTCTGCTGTACTGTGACTTTTGAGTTCTGAATTACCTCTTGCATAAGCCACTCAAATGGGATTTTGTCTCTATAATCAACATATTTTGACTGACCACAGCTGTACTGGCATATTGGTCAGAAAACTGACTCCCGATTGTACAGCTGCTGCTTTCTTCTCAGGAGCCGTTAAAATTAATTAGATATACAACAGCACTCGAAACTAATGATGGTTTGAAGTCCATTAGTCTTTACAGGCATACACGAGCTCCTAATTAAAAAAAAATGATGGGAACAAATCAGTCCATAAAACTGATTTATAGTGAGCACAGACTGTTTGGCTGACCTGGTCCTGTTGTACTCTAATGTCAAGGTCCTAAACCTACATCAGTTTCAAATTAAAGATAATCTCAAGTCAAGCCACTTTAAAATAACAACAAAAACATCAAGTTGAAAACTTTATTCTTCTGCTGTTATTAAAGGAGACAAAACACTGTCTACTGCATTATTTGATATTATGGCGTGCAGCTGCTAATGATTTTTTTTTTGTCATGAATGAAAATTCTCCTTGAAGCATGGTGTCCATTATTCTAACTGAGGCCCCGAGTACATTAAAACATCAATTATCCATAACTGATTATGTGAAACTGCAAAGTACACTTGTCTTCCTTTTGATCCTGCAAATTACATGCAGGGATGTCAGGGTGTTGTTTGATAGCACATTTACCCAATGAACATTCAAACAGCGCTTGCATGGCAAAGTCCTGAGGGTACAGCTGTGTCTGTATAGTATCACATCCAACAGAAATCAAAGGTGTTTTCTGTTTATTTTTATTTGTTCTCAGAATCTTGGCGACAATGCCAAGGCCATATTTATTGCCACGCCCTAGTTGCCCTTGAGAAGTTGATGGTGAGCCTACTTTTTGAACTGCTCTAATCCTTGTGGTGATGGTACAGCTACAGTGGTGTCAGTAGGACATTTTAGGATGTTGACCCAGCAAATTTGAATGAACAGTGATATATGTTGATGTCAGAATGGTGTGTAATCAGAGTAGAACTCTGGTGTGATGGTGGTTCCATGACATTGCCACTCTTGTCCTCTTTTTGGGAGGGGTCGCAGGGGCTGGAAGGTCCTGCTGAAATAACCTTGGTGAGTTTCTGTAGATAGTACATACTGCAGCTACTGTGCGCCTGGTAATGGAGGAGGTTGATATTGGATTCCTTGACATGGACGCCAGTCAAGTGAACTGCCCTGTCTTGGATGGTGTTGAGCATCTTGAGTGTTGCTGCAGCTACACCCTTCCAGGCAAGTGGTGATTATTCCATCACACTGCTGATTTGAGCCTTGTAAGTGGTAGAGAGGCTTTGAGGGATCAGGAGGTGAACCATCCATCACCGAGTACCCAATCCCTGCCCTACTCTTGTAGCCACGGTATTGATATGGTTGGACCAGTGATGTTTCTGGTCAATGATGTTTCCAAGGATGTTGACTGTGGGAGACTTGGCCATGGTGGTGCTGTTATTTTTATTTATTCTTGGGATGTGGATGACAATGGCAAGGCCGCATTTATTGACAATCCTTAGATGCCCCGAGAAGGTGATGGTGGGCCTCATTCCTTCTAGGGAGGGTGGTTGGACTTTTTCTCCTTGGAGTTAGTTATTACCAGGACTTGTGTGGCACAAACTTTACTAGATACTTGTCAGCCCATGCTGGATGTTGGCCAGGTCCTGCTGATATGGGCTTCTTCATTATTGGAGGAATTGTGAATGGAGGGCAACACTGTGGAATCATCAGCGAGCAACTCCACTGCTGAGCTTATAACAGAGGGAAGGTCATTGATAAAACAGATGAAGATGGTTGGACTAAGGGTGCTTACCTGGCAAACTCCTGCAACAATGTTCTATGGCTGTGATGACAGCCAGGACCACATTTGAGTCAACTATGTCTCAAACTACTGAAGTATTTTCCCTTCAAACAACAACAACTTGTATTTATATAGCACCTTTAACATAGTAAAATGTCCCAAGGCGCTTCACAGGAGTATTATAAGACAAAAAATTGACACCGAGCCACATAAGAAATTAGGGCAGATGACCAAAAGCTTGGTCAAAGAGGTAGGTGTTAAGGAGCATCTTAAAGGAGAAAAGAGAGGTAGCGAGGCGGAGAGGTTTAGGCAAGGATTTCCAGAGCTTAGGGCCGAGGCAACAGAAGGCACAGCCACCAATGGTTGAGCAATTATAATCAGGGATGCTCAAGAGGGCAGAATTTGAGGAGCGCAGATATTTTGTGGGGTTGTGGGACTGAAGGAGATTAGAGATAGGGAGGGGCGAGGCCATGGAGGGATTTGAAAACAAGGATAGGAATTTTGAAATCGAGACATTACTTAACCGTGAGCCAATGTAGGTCAGCGAGCACAGGGGTGATGGGTGAACGGGACTTAGTGCGAGTTAGGACACGGGCAACCGAGTTTTGGATGACCTCAAGTTTACATAGGGTAGAATGTGGGAGGCCAGCTAGGAGTGCGTTGGAATAGTCAAATCTAGAGGTACCAAAGGTATGGATGAGGGTTTCAGCAGCAGATGAGCGGAGGCAGGGGCAGAGATGGGCAATGTTGCAGAGGTGGAAATAGGCAGTCTTAAGTTATGCCACGGATATGTGGTCAAATATGACACCAAGGGCTGGATTTTGTCAATGGGAAGCTTTTGAAGGCGGGACTGCTGCTTGCCGGCTTTCAATCCTGCCTCCATCAGCTTCTGGCCAAGCAGCAGGGTTTTCCCCTGATAGACCTTGGTAGGCCCGCCCAGCGGGCTCAGCAGGCCAATTAGGGAGAATTCAGTGACAGAGCATGTCAACGTCTGACGTGCCATCTGTAAAGATTTTTTGAAAGAAGAAATGTCAAACACTGACATTCTGTGTAGTTTGTTGAGTCCTTGTGTTCAGGACTCATCAACCATTTCAACTTTGCAGAAATCACCTGGCTGTTGGATCGGAGGATCCAACAGCCAGTCTGTGATATCTACAATGGAGATGTCAGGACTCCGGCTCCAAAGCGGCTGACGGCTTGAAGGGATAATTACTAGTCCTAGCCCTTTTCGGGTTACCCCAGATCAGATGTATTCCCCAGACGTTCACCTTCAACTAAAGTTAAAGATAGCCGAATTCTATAAGATGCTTAATTGCAAGAGCGCGCAATGGGATTTGCAAGAATAGCGGGCTTCCCCATGGTCCAGGGCGCCATTGACTGCACGCATGTGGCTTTGCGGGCACCTCTAGAGAATGCCGAGGATTACCGCAACTGGAAGGGCTACCATTCGCTGAACGTCCAGTTGGTGTGTGACCACAGGCAGCTCATACTAGCTGTCAATGCCCGCTTTCCAGGCAGCAGCCACGATGCCTTCATTCTGCGCCAGACTTCTGTGGCAGACATTTTCGAAGCCCCGGCTCACCCAGGAGGCTGGCTTATCGGGGACAAGGGCTATCCTTTGTGCACCTGGCTGATGACCCCGCTCCGTGCGCCCACCACCCCTGCTGAAGAACGATACAATGACAGCCATCAAGCGACCAGGAAC
Source organism: Somniosus microcephalus (assembly GCF_052327205.1). Classification (NCBI taxonomy): domain Eukaryota; kingdom Metazoa; phylum Chordata; class Chondrichthyes; order Squaliformes; family Somniosidae; genus Somniosus; species Somniosus microcephalus. Next base: position 89,033,548 of record NC_141001.1, read on the forward strand.
ATCATTGAGCACACAATCGGCGTGCTGAAGCAACGGTTCCACTGTCTGGACCATTCCGGGGGAGCCCTACAGTATCCCATTTCATTGTAGTGTGCTGCATGCTGCACAACCTGGCTATCCTCAGGACTCAGCCACTGCCCGCAGATATTGGAGGACCACTAGAGGAGGAGGAGGAGGAGGAGGAGCACCAAGACGGGAGGGAGGCACAAAGTGCAAGGGCCGTCCGTCAGCGGCTTATTGCAAGTTGGTTCTCGGCCCCCTCTGAGGGAATGGCTTGTGCCATTGAAAGAACGTAAATGGAGCCGCTCCACAAACCCTCAGCCGGTCAAGGCAACAAATAGTTCAAAGTGCAAACATGGACAATCTGAATAAAGACCATTTTTTATTTGACAAACTCTGTGCCCTTCCCGCATGACAAACAAATACAGAGAAACCCCCCAAAAAACAGTCAGACACATTACTGGCTCTCACAACCTGGAGAAAATGAAAAAAACAGTTAAACAAAAATGACCATGATCCTCGGCCTTCATATAAAAAAAAACATAAAATCCTTGGCCTTCATAAAAAAAATCACATTCTCGGCCTTCATATAAAGAAAAACATTTTGTCACACCTTCTACTTTTTCGCCTGCGAGGGTGATCCACCTCGCTTGCGCGATTGGCCCCTTCCCGCCCTGCAGCTCCTCCTCAATGGGACCCCAGTGGCTGCAGCAAGGCTGGGGGAAGGCTGCTGAGGGTCAGATAGTGAGTCGGCAGATGCCCTTGGGGGACGGCCTGGACCAGCTCTGGGCCTGGAGGGCCCAGCTGCTGACTGCTCCAACTCTGCTTGGGCGGCAGCAGTCTGTCCTACGGGTGGTGGCAGCTGCAGTGGAGGAGTGACAGGAATGCTGCCAACCTGACAGAGCACAGGCACTCCCTGGTCGGCCGATACACTGGCACTCGCACGGGCCAGCACTGAAGCATGCGCAGCAATCTGCTGAAGCACAGCCTGCTGGGCTGCTGCGGCGCGGCGAGGGCCCCGGCGATTCCTGGCCGATCTAGCAAGGGTGGCAGCAGTTAGTGCCTGCGTGGCCCTGATCTGTGTTTGCATCAGACCAGCCAGTGAATGCATGGCACGACTAAGCACTTGGCTGGAAGCCGCATGTGATGCAGCGAAGTCCTGCTGACTCCTAGCCTGTGCTGCCCCGAAGTCCTGCAGACTCCTGGCCTGTGCTGCCCCGAAGTCCTGCAGACTCCTGGCCTGTGCTGCACTGAATTCCTGCAGACTCCTGGCCTGTGCTGCCCCGAATTCCTGAACACTCCTTGCCAGTGACTCTATGGAGTCAGGCATCCTTGCCACTGCAGCCATGAGCTCAGTGAGCCTGCACTCAGCCTGGGCGCCCATTTTACCAAGGAGCCGCACCTCCTCTGCGCTCACCGTAGCAGGACTGGAGGCCGCACTCACCCTCCGGCGAGAAGGCCGCCGAGCTTCCCCACCCCTCCCGTGTTGCTGCAGCCCGCTGGGCCCCGGAGCTTCACCCTCATCAAACCCTTCCCCCCTGCTCCCCTCCAGGGAAGACGTGTCCCCATCATGGCCATGGGCTGCCTCGGCTGAGGGTGGCACTGATGGGCCGGCTTCCTCTTCCTCCTCCTCGAATTCCGAATCAGACACAGTGCCAGCTTGAGGGCCCGCCTCCTCACCTGGCGATTCAGCATCTGAAAGCAGGGAGGCACAAGAGTTGCTTTAGAGTGAGGACAGGGCGGCAGCGAGGGAGGCATGAGTGCTGCTATGCACTGCATTGGTTCGAGAGTGGCAAAGGATGCTGGTGTGAGGCACAAGTGGAAAGAGAGAGGCCAAAAAGGTGATGACCTTACCATTGCTGTCCAGAACGGGGTCGGCATCTCCACTGGCGACGGGGCCAATCAGCCGGCCTCCCATAATCCGCTCAACTCGCTGCTCCAGGTCGCTGAGCTCTTTAAGGTCAGGACGGCCTCCCCCGGTCCGTAGCTGCTGCCTGCGATTGTGGGCCAGCTTGCCCTGCAAGAGAAAGGACGGCCTCTGAGTACAGTGTCAAGCCCTGATCTTGCCTGCACTGCCTCCCATGGTGGAATAGCCCTGACAATGTCAAGCCCTGATCTTGCCTGCACTGCCTCCCATGGTGGAATAGCCCTGACAGTTTGTAAAGTGGTGAATGTGCATGTGATTTTCATGAGAGTCTCATAGCTGTTGGATGAGGGCTGGGCATTGGGGCTTTCAGGACCCTTTGGCCGTAAAGTGAGGTGCACATGCAGGGATGAAGAGGATACTGGAAAGGTTACTCACCCTGACAACCCGAGTGAGGTTGTTGAACTTTTTTCTGCACTGCATGGGTGTCCTGGGGACCAAGCTGTTGGAGGTCACTCTGTTCGCCACCTCCCTCCAGGCTTTTCTGTACTCGCTGGGCAGCGGCCTCCTGCCACTGTCAGGGAACAGGACAGATCGCCTGCGCTCCACTGCGCCAACCAGAAGCTTCAGGGCACTCTCGCTGAAGCGCTGCGCTCGCTCCCTGGCCTTCTCCATAGTCATGGGCGTTGCAATCTTGAAGCAGCTCTGTTTAGGCCTGGATTCAGGGCTGCAGTGTGCAGGGTATGGAAGCAAAACAAATCGACCCTCCCCCTTTAAGAGCTGACTGGCGCCAGCGTGTCTGCCTTCAATCAACAACTCGCCGCACCTGCGCTGCGCCCGCCCTCGGTGGTAGCGCCTCGGCTCACCGGCTTAGCGCCTTAGGATAGTCATGCACCGCCTGCTTTAGCGCAGCAGCAACCTCTTGTGGCGATGCAACTCAATTTCGGCGAAGGTGGCGCTAAGTTTCGGCGAAGGTGGTGCTAAGTTGCGCCGGGCGCTAAATTTAGCGAACGCCCGACTGTAGCGCCCCAAATGTGGCGATACTGAATTTCTAGGGCATTCTCTAGAGGCGCCCGCAAAGCCACATGCGTGCAGTCAATGGCGCTCTGGACCATGGGGAAGCCCGTTATTCTTGCAAATCCCATTGCGCACTCTTGCTGCTTGTCCGGGGTCATGGGGAAGGAAATGTACTGACGTCTCCTTCTGAAGAGGGCATTCGTCACCTGGCGGATGCAGCAATGCACCGCGAATTGGGAGACATTGGCAATGTCCCCAGTAGCGGATTGGAAGGAGCCGGTGGCATAGAAGTTGAGAGCCACTGTCACAGCGACGTCCTGCTCCTCAGCTGTGGCTGCAGATCTCTCTGAAGGAAGTGGCAGATCTCAGTGACCACCTCCCTTCTGAATCGCAGCCTCCAAATACACTGCTCCTCAAACATGTTGAGGTATGAGTTCTGCTGGCGGTATACCCTGGGTGGGTAAGGCCACCTGTGCCGACGCCTGTTGGCCTTCCTCCGTCTGGCCATGATTGGCACTCTCTCTCGGCATCTCTGAGCCCTTTAAATGCAATGGAGAAACCCAACGTTTCCACCCATTGCAGCCCCCATTATATGTGGTGACTCAAGGCTATGGCACTGAATGTTAAATCCAACTGCAAAGCTGTGGCCTGAAGCCAGAAGTACCTGTGCGAGCGCTGAGTCAAAGCAGAAAGCTCTCTCCCTTTGCCTCTCTCCAAATCTCTCTCTCTCACACAGAAGGAGTGGAACAAAATGGCTGCCACAAAGAATGCAGGAAGAGTCCCCTTTAAATAGCGCCCTCAGCACCCCACAGCAACTGGGAACTGTTCCGCTCAACCAGTTGCTGGGAGCGCCAGGCGCACAGAAAGGGGGCGCCACTGAAGTTCCGGTTTGGGGCGCACCAAGGGCGTTGCACCATGAAATGATGTCAGGATCTGCGCGCGCACCTGAACAGGCGCTGCGGTTTTGCGCCGCCGCTAATTCTTGACTGAAGTTCGCGAGAGGCGCAGATCACGCCGCGCCTGGGCGCTAGCCACTTCACGCCCCACTTCTCGCCCTCTTAAGGTGCTAGCGGCTTGCGCTAACAACTGAATTTCTAGGCCACAGAGCGTGCCTCTGAAGTTGAGAGAATCGCTTTGCCCCTTTCCAGTGACTTCTGACTGTCTATCTGAAAAGCTCTATTTTTATACCTTTTTTAGTGGTTTAGCCTTTGAAGTGTTCTGCTGATGCAAGCTAATTATCTCTAGTCATCTTCCTGATGACTTTTTTTCTATTCTTACTGTCAATTTAGCTGCTGCATGCATAATTATGTCTCTACATTTAGGTGTTCCAAAAACTTATCATATAAAATTGTTATTACAGATTTATCTCTTTGATGCCATTCTTATCGAAGGCCTTCCATTCAATTCTAAAACCACCTTAACTGGTTACAACCACAGACTCCTGTCTCCATGGTGTTCCAAGTTCAATACAAACACCATGTGATTGATGCATCTATTGAAGTCAGATCTTCAAAGTGTTCTGTTGGTACCATATTTACAACATGTAAATTAAAGACACTTCAACTAGGGTGTTTGTTTTCCTAGCCTTCTCAGTTGGTTATATTATATCATGTTTTGTGTTTCATTTGATGTTACTTTTACAAAGGCACATGGGCCTAGAAATTCAGTATCGCCACGTTTGGGGCGTTATAGTCGAGCGGGCGCGAAATTTAGCGCCTGGCGCAAATTATCGCCACCTTCCGCTAAATTGACCTGCTTCGCCCCAAGAGGTGCTTGGAGCGCTAAAGCAGGCGCTGCACGACTGTCCTAAGGCACTAAGCCAGAGAAGCGAGGCGCTACCACCGAGGGCGGGCGCAGCGCAGGTGCGGCCAGTTAGCGATTGCAGGCAGACACGTTGGCGCCGGTCAGCTCTTAAAGGGGAGGGTCGATCTTGGATTGCAGCCACACCCTGCACATCGGAGCCCTGATTCTCGGCCTGGACAGACCCGCTGCCACATTCTAACGCCTAGGACCATGGAGAGGGCCAGGAAGCGAGTGCAGCGGTTCAGTGAGGGGGCCCTGCAGGTTCTGGTTGGCGCAGTGGAGCGCAGGCGATCTATCCTGTTTCCGGACAGTGGCAGGAGGCCGCTGCCCATCGACTACCGCAAAGCTTGGAGGGAGGTGGCTCACAGAGTGACCTCCAGCAGCATGGTGCCTAGGACACCTGTGCAATGCAGGAAGAAGTTCAACGACCTCACTCGGGTCGTCAGGGTGAGTACCCTTTGCAGTATCCTCTTCATCCCTGCATGTGCACCTCACTTTATGGCCAAAGGGTCCTGAAAGCCCCAATGCCGAGCCCTCATCCAACACCTATGGGCCTTTCATGAAACTCACATGCACATTCAGCACTTTACACACTGTAAGGGCTATTCGACCATGGGAGGCAGTGCAGCCAAGATCAGGGCTTCACACTGTAAGGGCTATTCGACCATGGGAGGCAGTGCAGCCAAGATCACGGCTTCACACTGTACTCAGAGCCCGTCCTTTCTCTTGCAGGGCAAGCTGGCCCATAACAGGAGGCAGCAGCAATGGACCGGGGGAGGCCGGCCTCACCTTAAGGACCTCAGCGATCTAGAGCAGTGAGTCCAGCGCATTATGGCAGGCCGGATGATTGGCCCCGTCGCCACAGGAGATGCCGACCCCGTTCTGGACAGCAATGGTAAGGTCATCACCTTTTTGACCTCTCTCCTTCCACTTGTTCCTCACACCAGCATCCTTTGCCACTCTCGAACCAATGCAGTGCATTGCAGCACTCATGCCTCCCTTGCTGCCGCCCTGTCCTCACGCTAAAGCAACTCTTGTACCTCCCTGCTTTCAGTGGTGATTCGCCAGGTGAGGAGGCAGGCCCTCAAGCTGCCACTGTGAGTGATTCTGAAGGCGAGGAGGAAGAGGAAGCCGGACCATCAGTGCCACCCTCAGCTGAGGCAGCCCATGGCCATAATGGGGACACGTCTTCCCTGGAGGGGAGCAGGGGGGAAGGGTCTGAGGAGGGTGAAGCTCCGGGGTCCAGCGGGCTGCAGCAACGCGGGGGGGGTAGGGAAGCTCGGCGGCCTTCTCCCCGGAAGGAGAGTCTGGCCTCCAGTCCTGCTACAGAGAGCGCAGAAGAGGTGCGGCTCCTCGCTGAAAAGGGCGCCCAGGTGGAGCAGAGGCACACTGAGCTCATGGCTGCAGTGGCAAGGATAAGAACATAAGAACATAAGAACACAAGAAATAGGAGCAGGAGTAGGCCAATCGGCCCCTCGCGCCTGCTCCGCCATTCAATAAGATCATGGCTGATCTGATCCTAACCGCCAATCTACTATCACCGAACCATCTCCTGAATCTAACAGAATTAGACACACGAAATAGGAGCAGGATCAGGCTACACGGCCCCTGGGCCTGCTCCGCTACCCACAGGGCCATGTCCGATCCGAACCTAGACTCATGTCCAAATTCCTGCCCGCTCCCCGTAACCCTTAATTCCCTTTACTTCTAGGAAACTGTCTATTTCTGTTTTAAATTTATGTAATGATGTAGCTTCTACAGCTTTTTGGGGCAGCATATTCCATGGACCTACCACCCTCTGAGTGAAGTAGTTCCTCCTCATCTCGGTTTTGAAACAGCAGCCCCTTATTCTAAGACTATGCCCCCTCGTTCTAGTTTCACCCATCATCGGGAACATCCTCCCCGCATCCACCCGATCCAACCGCTTCACAATCTTATATGTTTCAATAAGATCGCCTCTCATTCTTCTGAACTCCAATGAGTAGAGTCCCAATCTAATCAACCTCTCCTCATATGTCCATCCCCTCATCCCCAGGATTAACCGAGTGAACCTTCTTTGTACTGACTCGAGAGCAAGTATGTCTTTTCTTAAGTATGGACACCAAAACTGTATGCAGTATTCCAGGTGCGGTCTCACCAATACCTTGTACAACTGAAGCAATACCTCCCTATTTTTATATTCTATCCCCCTAGCAATGAAAGCCAACATTCCATTGGCCTTCTTAATCACTTGCTGCACCTGCATACTAACCTTTTGAGTTTCGTGCACCAGGACCCCCAGATCCCTTTGTACTTCAGTACTTTCCAGTTTCTTGCCATTAAGATAATAACTTGCTCTACGATTTTTCCTGCCAAAGTGCATAACCTCACACTTTCCAGTATTGTATTCCATCTGCCAAATCTCTGCCCACTTACTTAGCCTGTCTATGTCCCCTTGCAGGTTTTTTATGTCCTCCTCACTCACTACGTTCCCTCCCATCTTAGTATCATCTGCAAACTTTGATATGTTACACTCGGTCCCCTCCTCCAAATCGTTAATATAGATTGTAAAGAGTTGGGGACCCAGCACTGACCCCTGCGGAACACCACTAGTTACTGATTGCCAGTCTGAGAATGAACCATTTATCCCAACTCTCTGCCTTCTGTTAGATAGCCAATCCTCTATCCATGCCAGAATATTACCCCCAATCCCGTGATTTTTTATCTTAAGCAATAATCTTTTGTGTGGCACCTTGTCAAATGCCTTTTGGAAGTCTAAATACACTACGTCCACTGGTTCCCCTTCCTCAAAGAACTCCAGCAAATTTCTCAAACATGACTTCCCCTTCATAAAACCATGCTGACTTTGTCCTATTAAATTATGATTATCCAAATGTCCTGTTACTGTCTCCTTAATAATGGACTCCAAAATTTTACCTACAACAGATGTTAGGCTAACCGGTCTATAGTTTCCAGCCTTCTGTCTACTGCCCTTTTTAAATAAGGGTGTTACATTAGCAGTTTTCCAGTCTGCCGGGACCTTTGCTGAGTCCAGGGAGTTTTGGAAAATTATTACCAATGCATCCACAATCCCTACCACCACTTCCCTCAAGACCCTAGGATGTAAGCCATCAGGTCAGGTGATTTATCCGCCTTGAGTCCCATTATTTTACCGAGTACAACTTCCTTAGTGATTTTGATCGTGTTTAGCTCCTCCCCCCCTATAGCCCCCTGTTTGTCCAGTGTTGGGATATTCTTAGTGTCCTCTACTGTAAAGACTGATACAAAATATTCATTCAGTGTTTTTGCCATCTCCATATTTCCCACCATTAATTTCCCGGTCTCATCCTCTAAGGGACCAACATTTACTTTAGCCACCCTTTTTCTTTTTATATAACTATAAAAACTCTTACTATCTGTTTTTATATTTTTTGCTAATTTACTTTCATAATCTATCTTCCCTTTCTTAATCAATCTTTTTGTTATTTTTTGCTGTCTTTTAAAGTTTTCCCAATCCTCTATCCTCCCACTAGATTTGGCTACCTTATATGCCCTTGTTTTTAGTCGAATACTATCCTTAATTTCTTTACTTAGCCACGGGTGGCTGTCTTTTCTTTTACACCCTTTTCTTCTCAGTGGAAAATATTTTTTTTGGAAGTTGTAAAATAACTCCTTAAATGTACACCACTGATCATGTATCGTCTTACCCTTTAATCTATTTTCCCAATCCACTCTACTCAATTCCACTCTCATACCTTCATAGTCTCCTTTATTCAAGCTTAGCACGCTTGTTTGAGATCCAACCTTCTCACCCTCTAATTGAATATGGAATTCAACTGTGTTATGGTCACTCATTCCAAGGGGATCCTTTACTAGGACATTTTTAATTAATCCTGTCTTGTTACACAGGACCAGATCTAAGGTTGCTTGCCCCCTGGTCGGTTCAGTTACATACTGCTCAAGAAACCCATCCCTAATACACTCAATGAACTCATCCTCAAGGCAGCCCTGCCCAATTTGATTTGTCCAATTAATATGATAGTTAAAATCCCCCATAATTATAGATGTTCCCTTATTACAAGCCTCAACTATTTCCTGATTGATACTCCGTCCAACAGAGTTGCAACTGTTCGGAGGCCTATAGACTACGCCCACTGGTGTTTTTTTCCCCTTATTATTCCTTACCTCCACCCAAACTGTTTCATTATCCTGATCTTTTGACCCAATATCATTTCTCTGTATTACAGTGATTCCTTCCTTTATTAACATAGCCACCCCACCTCCCCTTCCTTCCTGCCTGTCCTTCCTGATCGTTAAATAACCTGGTATGTTTAATTCCCAGGCATTGTCACCCTGATGCCATGTTTCTGTAATGGCCACAAGATCATACAGTGTTAGGGGGATTAAATACGTGGGGTTACAGGGATAGGGTGGGATATGTGTTGGTGCAGGGGTTACGGGGATCGGGTGGGATATGTGTCAGTGCAGGCTCGATGGGCCGAAATGGCCTCTATCTGCACTGTGGGGGTTCTGTGATTCTGTGATATGTAGTTATTTGTGCCATTAACTCGTCTATTTTGTTACGAATGCTATGTGCATTCAGATAGAGACCTTTCAAATATGTTTTGTGACACTTAGTTCCTGCTTTTGCCCTTTTTATTACTTTACCTTTTACTCCATGCCTTCTGCCCCTTCCTGACACGCTCTGGTTTTTAATTTCCCCACTGCTACCTAAGTTTATGTCCTTCTCTGTTGTCATTTTTATTATTTGCTCTCTAGGAACCTCCCCCCCAACTAGTTAGTTTAAAGCCCTCTCTACAGCCCTAGTTATATGATCCGCCAGGACTCTAGTCCCAGCACTGGCCAAGTGAAGCCCATCCCAACGGAACAGCTCCCTCCTGCCCCAGTACTGGTGCCAGTGTCCCAGGAAGAAAAACCCATTTCTCCCACGCCAGTCTTTGAGCCATGCATTTAACTCTCTAATTTTATTTGTCCTAGCCAAATTCGCTTGTGGCTCAGGTAATAATCCAGAGATTATTACCCTTGAGGTTCTGTTTTTTAATTTGACCCCTAGCTGCTCATACTCCTTTAACAGAACCGGCTTCCTAGTCCTATCTACGTCGTTTGTACCAACATGGACCACGACAACTGGATCCACCCCCTCCCACTGCAAGTTTCTTTCCAGCCCAGAGGAGATGTCCTTAACCCTGGCACCGGGTAGGCAACCCAGCCTTCGGGGCTCTCGCTCTCGGCTGCAGAGAACTCTATCTATCCCCCTAATAATACTATCCCCTACCACTACAACATTTCTATTTACTCCCCCCTCTTGAATGGCCCCCAGCTCCATGGTGCTGTGGCCAGGTTGCTCATCCTCCCTGCAGTCCCTGCTCCTGTCCCCACAGGGAGTAAGAACCTCGAACCTGTTGGACAAGAGCAAGGGCTGCGTCTCCTCCAGCTCTACCTCCTGGATCCCCGTACCTGCCTCACTCATAGTCACACCGTCCTGTCCCTGACCATGGGCTGCATCTGAATTAATTAACTTCATAGGTGTGACCACCTCCTGATACACAGAGTCCAGGTACTTCTCCCCCTCCCTGATGTGTCGCAGTGTCGGAAGCTCAGACTCCAGCTCATCAACACGGAGCTGGAGTTCCTGTAGCAGCAGACACTTGTCACAGACGTAATCGCCGTGAGCCTCAATGGGGTTCACCGACTCCCACATCTCGCAACAGTAACACAACACCTGCTCCATTCTATGTAATTAATTACATTTTTTATTGTTAGTTATGGACACCCTCTGCCCAATTTTAGATGCTAGTATCCCCTTTAATTAATTGGATTTAAATTAAATCAATCCCTCTAGTTACACCAGTTAAATGGTTTACCAACAGTCACTCTGCACCAGAAAGGCCTTATTAACTACAACCCACAGAGTTAAAGTTTGAAAAGAGCACCTAACACCCCACTTACCCAACTCACAGCACTCTTTGATGACTCGCACTCAGTGCTTGCTCGCACTAGGACTGGTCTTTTTATACTGTTTGTTTGTTTACAGCCAAATGAGTCACCCCTGCTGATTGGTTAGAAAACTGGTTTCCACTGCCTGCTGTGCCAATTTACTCCTACTGCAGTGTAACCTTGTTTTACTCTTCTTAAACCAACAGAATCCCAAATATTTAACTTTTCCCCTTTACTTAAACTGCTTAAGTAATCTTATCAAGAATGATTTAAAGAGAAATAACAATTAAAGAACTCTCGCACTTACCCAAACGCATAGCACTCTTTGATGACTCGCACCCAGTGCTTGCTCGCACTAGGACCCGAATCCATTGAGTCACTGGCAAGGAGTCTGCAGGACTTCGGTGTAGCACAGGCAGCTTCCACACAAGTGCTTAATGGTGCAATGCAGTCAATGGCTGGTCTGATGCAGACGCAGATTGAGGCCACACGAGCACTGACTGCTGCCACCCTCGCTGCATCGGGCACGAATTGCTGGGGCCCTCGACACGTCGCAGAAGGCCAGCAGTCTGTGCTTCAGCAGATTGCTCCGCATGCTGCAGTGCTGCCCCGTGGGAGTGCCAGTGTGTCGTCCGACCAGGGAGTGCCTGTCCTCTGTCAGGATGGCAGCATTCCATCTGCCAGCACTGTCACTTCTCCACTGCAGCTGCCACCACCCATCGGACAGACTGCTGCCACCCATGCAGAGTTGGAGCCGTCAGCAGCCGGGTCCTCCAGCCCAGAGCTGGTCCAGGCCATCCCCCAAGGGCATCTGCTGAATCTGTTTCTGACACTCAGCAGCCTTCCCCCAGCCTTGCTGCAGCCACTGGGGTCCCATTGCGGAGGAGCTGCAGGGTGGGAATGGGCCAATCTCACAAGCGAAGCAGATCACCGTTGAAGGGCAAAAAGTAGGAGGTGTGGCAAAATGCTATTAATTTTTTTCGTGAATGCCGAGGATCGTGGTCATTTTTTGTTAACTCTTTTGTTCATTGTCTCCAGGTTGTGAGAGCCAGTTATGTGTCTGACTGCTTTTTTGGGGGTTTCTCTCTCTTACTTTGTCATGCGGGAAGGGCACACAGTTTGTTAAATAAAGAAGTGTCTTTATTCAGATTGTGCATGTTTGCTCTTTGAGCTATTTGTTGCCTTGACCGGCTCAGGGTTTGCGGAACGGTTCCATTCATGTTCTTTCAATGGCACAAGCCATTCCCTCAGAGGGGGCCTAGAACCGACTTGCAATAAGCCGCTGACGGACGGCCCTTGCACGTTGTGCCTCCCTCCCATCTTGCTGCTCCTCCTCCTCCTCCTCTGCTGGTGCTCCAATGTCTGCTGGCAGTGGCTGAGTCCTGAGGATTGCCAGGTTATGCAGCATGCAGCACACTACAAGGAAATGGGAGACTTGCTCAGGCACGTACTGAAGGGCTCCCCCGGAATGGTCCAGACAGCATAACCGTTGCTTTCGCATGCCGATTGTGTGCTCAATGATGTTCCTGGTCGCTTGATGGCTGTCATTGTATCGTTCTTCAGCAGGGGTGCTGGGCGCACGGTGCGGGGTCATCAGCCAGGTGCACAGAGGATAACCCTTATCCCTGAGAAGCCAGCCTCCTGGGTGAGCTGGGGCTTCGAAAAGGTCTGCCACAGAAGTCTGGCGGTGGATGAAGGCGTCGTGGCTGCTGCCTGGAAAGCGGGCATTGACAGCTAGTTTCAGCTGTCTGTGGTCACACACCAACTACACGTTCAACGAATGGAATCCCTTCCGGTTGTGGTAATCCTCGGCATTCTCTTGCGGCGCCCGCAAAGCCACATGCGTGCAATGTCATCCTGGACCATGGGGAAGCCCGCTATTCTTCCAAATCCCATTGCACGCTCTTGCTGCTTGTCCAGGGTCATGGGGAAGGAAATGTACTGATGTCTCCTTTTAAAGAGGACATTCGTGACTTGGCGGATGCAGCAATGCACCGCGAACTGGGAGACATTGGCAATGTCCCCAGTAGCAGATTGGAAGGAGCCGGTGGCATAGAAGTTGAGAGCCACTGTCACCTTTACTGCCACCGACAGCGACGTCCTGCTCCTCAGTTGAGGCTGCAGATCTGGCTGAAGCAGGTGGCAGAGCTCAGTGACCACCTCCCTGCTGAATCGAAGCCTCCAAATACACTGCTCCTCAGACATGTTGAGGTAGGAGAACTGTTGGCGGAATACCCTGGGAGGGTAAGGCCTCCTGTGCCAATGCCTGTTGCCCCTCCTCCATCTCGCCATGATTGGCACTCTCTCTCAGCGTCTCTGAGCCCTCTCAATGCAATGGAGAAACCCAACGTTTCCACCCATTGCAGCCCCCATAGTATGTGGCCACTCAAGGTTATGGCACTGAAAAATCAATCCAACTGCAAAGTTCTGGGCCGAAGCCAGAATTACCTGTGCGAGTGCTGACTCAATGCAGAAAGCTCTCTCCCTTTGTCTCTCTGCAAATCTCTCTCTCTCTCACAGAAGGAGTGGTCCAAAAATGGCTACCACTAAGAAGCCAGGAAGAGCCCCCTTTAAATAGCGTCCCCCCAGCCCCACAGCGACTGGGAACCATTCCAGTCAACCAGTCACTGGGAGCGACAGGCGGAAAGGAGGGGGGCGCCACTGAATTTCCGGTTCGGGGCACCCCAAGGGCGTTGCACCATGAAATGACGTCAGGATCTGCACGCGCAGCTGAGCGGGCGTTGCGGTTTTGCGCCGCCGCTAAATGTCCGCTCAATGTCGCGAGAGGCACAGGTCTCACCGCGCCCGGGCGCTAGCCACTTCGCGCCCCACTTATCGCCCTCTTAAGGTGCTAACGAGTGGCGCAAACAACTGAATTTCTCCCCCATGGTTTTTTAATATTCTGTCTTCCTGTTCGAAGTGTTAGTTTTTAACACTTTTTGGGTCATTCCATTGTGTTTCTCCCAAACTCCAGACCTTCTGGAAGCGCCAAACTGCTATTTCAATAAGGCCATTGTTTCGATAGCAAAATACTGCAGATGCTGGAAATCCGAAATAACAACAGAAAATGCTGGAAAAACTCAGCAGGCCAGGCAACATCCGTGGAGAGAAAATAGAGTCAAGGTTTCGGGGCAAACCCTTTGTCAAGACCATTGTTTTAGTATTTTAAACCAATTCCCATTTCAAAAGCTTGTGGTGTTTACAACTTTTGTGTTTTCAAACCGTCCCATCTCAGAAGCCTGTTTGCACAGCTTGTGTCATTGAGGCTTTTGATTTTTAAACCCAGTATATCATGTATTAATAAAATCAGAATTCTGTTCATATGATGCTGTATTTTTCTGAAATATGGCTTATTCCTTCACAGGCTGTAGGCAGAAACAAAGGTAAGTGAACATTTTCTAACACTTTACACTTACCTTACATACTTACCACTCCACACTTGCACCATCACTCACCTCTACATTGCACTTTCAGACCCCTCCGACCCCCGCAGACCTCCTACTCGGCTCCTCCACCCTGGCGGGGTTACCCGCGGTCGGGAAGCCTGCACATCGAAACGAAAAATGGGGATAATCCTATTTTCTGCCTGGCATTCAATAGGCCTGGCATCCCTTTCCTTCCTCGAGGAGATGGGAACCGGGGCAGGATGGCTTCCCTCCTCCTGGCAAGAGGGCACGGAGACGGGATGGGGGCGGGTTTGCCACCCGCCCATAATTCTGCAACTTTACCGGCCTCCATACCCGCCTCCTCGGGGCTGACAAAATCCAGCCCCAAGGTTGCGAACAGTCTGGTTCAGCCTCAGACAGATGCTAAGGAGAGGGATGGAGTCGGTGGCTAGGGAACGAGGCCCGAAGACAATGGCTTTGGTCTTCCTAATATTTAACTGGAGAACATGTCTTCTCATCCAGTACTGGATGTCGGACAAGCAGTTTGTTAATTTAGAGACCGTGGAGGGGTTGAGAGAAACACCAATAATCTTAGTTTTGCTGAAGCTCTTTGGTGCCATACTTGATCAAATGCTGCCTTGATGTTGTGGGCAGCTCTCCTCTCGCCTCTCCTCTGGCATTCAGCTCGTGTCCATGCCTGGATCAAGGCTGTGACAAGCTCCGGGGCTGAGTGATTCTGGCAAGACCTGAACTGAGCATCGGTAAGCAGGTTATCATTGAGTAGATGTTGATTGATGTCGCTATTGATGTCTCCTTCCAGCATTTTACTGACTATTAAGAGGTTGATAGGTTGATAATTGGCCAGATTAGATTTATCCTGTTTTTTGTGGGAAATCTTCAACATTGTTGGGTGGTTGTCTTTTCTTCCTTTCTTTTTAGTTGTCAATGTTGTAGCTGTACGGCAACAGCTTGGCCAAGGGAGTTTAGGTCTGGTGCACAGGTTTTTAGCACAACAGCCGGGATGTTGTCAGAGCCCATGGCTTTTGCTATGTTCAGAGTACAGTAGTTCTTCTGTCATACTTCTGCTTTGATCCATAACTGCTTTGATCCATAATAAAATTTAATTTACACTTTTGTGAGGATATCAATTCTCTCTATATTCTCCCAGTGTAACCCTCCCCTGGCACCCCCCATCCCTCCCCCGGCAACCCCCATCCCCCACCCCCCACCCCATCTACTGCTGAGAGAATGGCCACTCTCAAGTTGTTGTTTTCGTATCTTCGCACACTTTCCTTGGAAAATAGTATGAAGTAGTGGAAGGATTCATAGGCTGATTAACAGTCTGACAGGCCATGACATGAACACTCTTTCCATGGCTGAGGCATCTGATAATTTTGCTTTAAGCTTGCTGCTAGGAGGCATGGGACAGTGGCCTATGGACAACTTTCTCTCTAATCTTCTACCTTTGGACTCTGTTTGATGTCCTCACAGCAAGAAGGCTGAGATCTGACCAGAGTAATCATTGAACTTTGACTAATGTATGCTGAATAGAAGTCTCATCAGCATAACTGTGACAAACATCATAGCACGGCTATTTTATTTTCCAGGAAAGATTGTGAGGGTTGTGCTCTGTCTGTGTGTTGTATAATAGTTGCTATGGGATATTGAGGAAAAGTGCTTTGGGTGGTATTCTATTCTTTGGTCTCTTGAAGAACCATAAGAATTGAAGAATTATAGACCGGTAAGTCTGACATCGGTAGTGGGGAAAATGCTAGAGTCCATTATAAAAGATGTAATTGCAGAGCACTTGGAAAACAGTGACAGGATCGGACAAAGTCAATATGGATTTACAAAAGGTAAATCATGCTTGACTAATCTACTGGAATTTTTTGAAGCTGTAACTGGTAAAATAGATAAGGGAGAACCAGTGGATGTGGTGTATTTGGGCTTTCAGAAGGCTTTTGATAAGGTCCTGCATAAGAGATTAGCGTGTAAAGTTAAGGCACACGGGATTGGGGGCAAGGTACTGACTTGGATAAAGAACTGGTTGGCAGACAGGAAGCAAAGAGTTGGAAGAAATGACTCTTTTTCCGAGTGGCAGGCAGTGACTAGTGGGGTACCGCAGGGATCGGTCCTAGGACCCCAGCTATTCACAATATATATAAATGATCTAGACGAGGGAACTAGATGTAATATCTCCAAGTTTGCAGACGACACAAAGCTGGATGGGCGTGTGTGCTGTGACGAGGATGCCGAGAAACTCCAATATGATTTGGACAGGTTGGGTGATTGGGCAGAAGCATGGCAGATGCAGTATAATGTGGATAAATGCGAGGTTATCCACTTTGGTGGCAAAAACAGGAAGGCAGATTATTATCTGAACAGCAATAGATTGGGAGAAGAGGAAGCGCAACAAGACCTGGGTGTCCTTGTGCACCAGTCGCTGAAGGTAAGCATGCAGGTGCAGCAGGCGGTTAAGAAGACAAATGGTATGTTGGCCTTCGTAGCAAGAGGGTTCGAGTACAGCAACAAGGATGTCTTGCTGCAGTTGTACAGGGCCTTGGTGAGACCGCACCTTGAGTATTGTGTGCAGTTTTGGTCGCCTTATCTGAGGAAGGATGTTCTTACCATGGAGGGAGTGCAGCGAAGATTCACCAGACTGATACCTGGGATGGCAGGAGTGACGTGTGAGGAGAGATTGGGTTGATTGGGCTTATACTCGCTGGAGTTTAGAAGAATGAGAGGGGATCTCATTGAAACTTATAAAATTCTAACAGGACTAGACAGACTAGATGCAGGAAGGATGTTCCCGATGGCCGGGGAGTCCAGAACCAGGGGTCACAGTCTAAGGATAAGGGGTAAGCCATTTAGGACAGAGATGAGGAGGAATTTCTTCACCCAGAGAATGGTGAACCTGTGGAATTCTCTACCACAGAAGGCAGTGGAGGCCAATTCATTAAATATATTCAAGAAGGAGTTAGATATATTTCTTAAGGCTAAAGGGATCAAGGGATATGGGGAGAAAGCAGGGACAGGGTACTGAATTTGGATGATCAGCTATGATCTCATTGAATGCGGAGCAGGCTTGAGGGGCCGAATGGCCTACTCCTGCTCCTATCCTCTATGTTTCTATGTTTCTATAACAACATATAGAATAAAAGTAGTCCAACAGGTCCACAAACTTGGACTATTGTCATAAAATGACACGTTACAGTCAAATTCCCATCATTTTACGCAATAGCCTTCTTTGTAAGGAAAATCTAATTGTGACCAGTTTGTTTTCAATATCAGCAGCAAACAGACAATACAGTGTGATTCAGTGGCATAACTGGATTATTTGTTGACTACGTAACATTCTCTAAAAATTGGTCAAAATGGTTGACCTTGTATAAAAACTGGGCAAAGAATTTGTTAGCGCAAAATAGTCATTGCAGTATATCATGATGGTATGCTATTCTGCATCCTGAATTATCTGGATCAATAACTGTGACTGATATGCATTTTGTTGTGTCGGTACCTTTCTACCTGGACACAATTTAGGACTCAGAACTCAGAGATGCAAACATGAAGTGCTTTATTGGAAGGAAAGGAAGTTCTGGAAAGTTCCGAACAAAGAGAGCTAAACTTAACAGAGAATACCCAACCATTTATCTCCTGTGACAGCGCCACCACAGGTGGGAGGAGAACACACAATAGAACACACAATACATAACATTTCCTCCCCTCTTAAATGGAAGGTCCACATTATTCCTCAACAGGTAAGTTACTTTCAATGCACTCAACGAACCTAGGGTAGAGGTAGACTGCCTCAAACCCTGACTTTACCCTGGGGTTTATTCTGCCCCAGTCTTGTGGGTAAGTCACTAAGCCTACAGATCCAAGCGTCTTGGAGGCCGCCCCTCTCTGACAGGATACCGGCGGTCATCGCTGGCTTCCACAGCAGTAGGCATTGACACAGGCCTGGATGGAGAAGGTGCCTGTGTCAGTTGAAAGTCAGGAGTTTGCACAGGTGGAACAGTCTCTTTGACTTCCTGTGTTGGAGAAGAGCACTGTGGCAAAGGATGCTGGTTTGCGGTATCATCCGGAAACAGTTCAGGCCAACCAGCCATTGGAGCCTCTGTGGCTGTCTCTGCTCCTAGCAACAGTTGATCTGTGTGTCTTCTCCAGACGACGTCCTCAGCAGTCTCAACCATGTAAGACACAGGGCCTGTCTGCGCGATCACCGTAACAGGAACCCATTTCGGTCCAGTGTTGTAGTTTCGAGCTAGGACGTGCTCTCCCGGATGAAACTGTCTCTCCTTGGCTCTTTTCTCTCTCTTTTCAACTTGAGCTTGTTGTTGACAATGGACAACCTGTTCTGCCCTTGGAGGTTTGAGTAAGTCAAAACTTGTCCGCAACTGCCTCTTCATCATGAGCGAAGCGGGGTAAGTTTTGGTTGTGGCATGCGGCTCGTTCCTGTAGGACAACAGGAAGCTGTTCCGACGTTGGTGGATTGAGCCCTGACCTTGCGATGCCTTCAAGGCGTGCTTCAAAGTTTGCACAAACCTTTCTGCCTGGCCGTTAGTAGAAGGATGATAGGGCGCAGACCTGATGTGTTGGATACCATTCACATGCAGGAAGGTTGCAAACTCCTGTGATACAAATTGTGGACCGTTGTCACTTACGAGTTGTTCTGGTGAGCGATAACAGCTGAACATCTCACCAAGTTTCTCAATTGTTTTCTCTGCCGTGGTAGACCTCATCACAGCGACCTCCGGCCACTTGCTACGAGCGTCCACAACTACCATAAACATCTTCCCTTCGAAAGGACCGGCGAATTCCATATGTACTCGCTGCCACACTTCTGCAGGCCAATCCCAGGGGTGTAGGGTTGCCAGCTGTGGAACATCCACTATTCCAGCACGGTGGCATAGTGGTTA
This sequence comes from Somniosus microcephalus, assembly GCF_052327205.1. Taxonomy (NCBI): domain Eukaryota; kingdom Metazoa; phylum Chordata; class Chondrichthyes; order Squaliformes; family Somniosidae; genus Somniosus; species Somniosus microcephalus. The sequence goes on from NC_141001.1 coordinate 89,052,474, forward strand.
GCACTGTTGCCTCACAGCGCCAGAGACCCGGGTTCGAATCCGGCCTCGGGCGACTGTCTGTGTGGAGTTTGCACATTCTCCCCGTGTTTGCGTGGGTTTCCTCCGGGTGTTCCGGTTTCCTCCCACAGTCCTAAGATGTGCGGGTTAGGTTGATTGGCTATGATAAATTGACCCTTAGTGTTAGGGGGATTAAATACGTGGGGTTACAGGGATAGGGTGGGATATGTGTCGGTGCAGGCTCGATGGGCCGAAATGGCCTCTATCTGCACTGTGGGGTTTCTGTGATTCTGTGATTCCGGACCCTTTGACATGGGGAACATGTTTTGGCTTTCTCCTCAATATTCCCATCGAGACCTGGCCACCAGAAGTAGCTTCTTGCCATTTCCTTCATCCGAACCATCCCACTGTGGCCTGTATGAAGTTGTTGCAGTATAGTTTCCCTCAGAGGTGGCGGAATGATGACACGGCGTCCCCAAAGAAGACAACCTGCCTGGACGGAGAGCTCATTTCTTTTTGAAATGTAAGGTTTCAAACTAGGAGAGCTATAGGAGAATCTCCTATAGCTCTCCCTCGAATGACATCGTCCATTATCTCAGACAGGACTGGATCGTTGCGGGTGTACCTTCGCACCTGAACTGCAGTGACAGGTGCTCCCTCCACTTGTCTAAAGTAGAAGATGTCTATCTGACGAGGCTCTGGGGGAGTAATAGGCAAGGGTAGCCTCGAGAGACCGTCTGCGTTGCCGTGCAAGTCTGATTTGCGATATTTGATGTCGTATGTGTGTCCTGACAACAGTAAAGCCCACCTTTGCATCCTGCTTGCAGCGAGAGACGGAATTCCAGTGTGGGGCCCGAAGATTGAAGTCAATGGACGGTGGTCCGTCAGGAGTGTGAACCTTCTCCCAAACAGGTACTGATGAAATTTTCGAATTCCCAAAACGATTCCCAAGGCCTCGCGCTCGATCTGCGCATAGTTACTCTCGGCCTTGTTCAAGGTGCGTGATGCGAAGGCGATAGGTTTCTCTTCACCCGAAGGCATGATGTGGGATATGACTGCTCCCACACCATATGGTGATGCATCACATGCTAGCTGCACGGGTAGCTTTGGGTCGAAGTGTGTCAGGACCTCCGAATTCAGCAATGCTTTCTTTGCTTGGGCGAAAGCTTCGTTGCACAGTTCAATCCATTTCCATGTTTTGCCTTGACATAGCAACTGATGTAACGGCTTCAGCAATGTTGCTAAGTCTGGAATAAACTTCCCATAGTAGTTAAGTAGCCCCAGAAATGAACGTAACTGGCTCACATTCTGGGGTGCTGGGGCCTCCACGATCGCCTTGACCTTTGGCGGCGCCTTATGCAGGCCAATAGCGTCAATCACATGCCCCAGGTACTCAACTGAAGACTGAAAGAATTCACATTTGTCTTTACGAACTCTGAGTCCGTACTCTTTCAGTCGTTGTAGTGTCGCATCCAAGTTCAGAAGATGATCCTCCTCATTTGTCCCAGTGACAAGGATGTCGTCCAGGTAGCACTGGACTCCTGGCAGTCCACTCAAAATCTGATCCATTGCCCTTTGGAATAGAGCAGGGGCCGACGTAATTCCAAACGGAAGGCGGCAGTACCTGTATAGCCCCTTGTGTGTCACAATTGTCAACAGCTCCTTTGATTTGTCATCGACATGCATTTGTAGATAAGCCTGGCATAAGTCTATTTTGCTGAACTTTTGCCCTCCGGCCAGGCCCGTAAAAAGATCATCAATGAGGGGAAGAGGGTACTGTTCCGCAGACAGCACCGGGTTAATAGTCACTTTAAAATCCCCGCAGATTCGAACAGATCCATCCTTTTTCAGGACAGGAACAATGGGTGTGGCCCATTTGCTCATGCTCACAGGCTCCAGGACTCCATTCTCGACTAAGGCCTCCAAGTTAGCCTCAACTTTTGGCCTAATTGCATAGGGTACAGGTCGGGCTTTGTGAAACTTCGGCTTGCTGTCAGGTTTAATGTCCAGTCTCACGCTGATCTTTTTCATGCTCCCAAGTTCCCCATTGAAGAGTTCTGCATGCTTGTTTAACACTGCAGTCAGACCTGACTCCCCTTTTGACATCATGCGGACTGCAGACCAGTCCAGCGTGATTTTCTCTAGCCACGTACGTCCCAGTAGCGATGGGTAATTTCCCTTTACCACATATAGTGGCAGTTTTGCAGTCTGTCCGTTCAATTTAACTGTCACCTCAATGACGCCTCTCATGGCCACAGGTTCGCCGGTATATGTCTTTAGCACAATGTTTGTTGGCTGAAGGGTAAGATGCTTTAGCATTTTGTTGTAGACAGTGTCTGAAACAAGGGACACAGCCGCGCCTGTGTCCACCTCCATCCGCACGGATTGTCCCTCCACCAGTGGTGACACCCAGTAGCCATTTGAACCACCTGCAACCGTCAGTATGTGCACCTCTTCCTCCTCAGAGGTGTCGCTCCCCTCTGTTTTGCTTGTTCCATCATACTGCACTGAATGAACACTCTTTTTCCTCTCTTGTCCAAATACAGACATTTTGCTTCCATGCTTCCCAGCTCTGTCTGTTCTTTTTTTACCTCTACAGGCACGTTCAATGTGACCCTTTTTGCCACAATTTCGGCATTCCAGCTCCGTACACCAGCAGTCATTAGCGTGATGGCCCGTTTTCCCACAACGGTAACATGTGCCGTTCCGCGCACCTTTAGGCTCAGACGACACCTTGCGAACTCTCCCTGTTGAACTCAACTGGTGAGCCTCCTTTTCTGCCATCTCCATGGAGACACTAACTTCAATGGCCTTTTCAAGAGTAACGTTGTCCTCAGTAAGAAGGCACTTCTGTGTGGCTGCATTTTGCAGACCACACACAAGTCTGTCTCTAATGGTGTCATTCAGCACCTCCTTGAACTGGCAGTGTTCCGACAACCTTTTTAAAGCAGCAATAAACATCGTCACTGATTCCCCCTCCTCTTGATTCCGTTTGTGAAATCTAAATCTCTCAGCAATAACCAGAGGTTTTGGTGAAAAATGTGCTCCAAGAATTTCCATTAGTTGCTTATATGTTTTAGTTCCTGGCTTATCTGGCTGCACAAGGCTGCGAAGTAAATTGAAAGTCTTCGGCCCGATTACACTCAAAAAGGTAGGCACGACCTTTTCATTTGCCACCGCATTCACCAATACAAAATAGTCAAAACGTTCCGTATATGCGCTCCATTGCTCCACATTTTCATCAAAATCACCGATGTTTCCTGATATAGTAGCCATCTCACGTTTCAAATTAAATTTTCTGTTTACTCACTGCACCCGTAATGTACGCAGATTCATCCGCTCCTCGTTGCCACTTGTTGTGTCGGTACCTTTCTACCTAGACACAATTTAGGACTCAGAACTCAGAGATTCAAACATGAAGTGCTTTATTGGAAGGAAAGGAAGTTCTGGAAAGTTCCGAACAAAGAGAGCTAAACTTAACAGAGAATACCCAACCATTTATCTCCTGTGACAGCGCCACCACAGGTGGGAGGAGAACACACAATAGAACACACAATACATAACACATTTGACTTGTCATAACAGTGCTTCTTTTGTTTTATGCCACTTTCTTTGCTATCCCCAGCGCTTGTGAAGAAAGTCCATGAAAAATCAATCAGACATTATGAATTTTCCAGAATTCCACACAGAATGAAAACTTGCAGAACAGATTTACACTTACATTCCTTCAGTATATGCAGCATATACTTCTGGTAACGTTAAATGTGACATCAGGTATCTGTTGTATAATTGTCACTTGATTCGAGGTCAAATAAAGCCCTAGCTTTGCGCATTCATTGTTGATGCCATTTCTGCAATTAGGTTACACTCTAAAATTAGTTTAAAGTTTTCAGTAAAAAAATAATTTACATGAGATTGGTTAGAAGGAGTCATAAATCAGTAAATCGTTTATTATATAACTGGGGGATGTATCATGAAGGCCTTTAGATATGGAGGATATAATCTGTGTAACTCCTTCCCATGTCCACCAATTCACAGGGTGTAATGGAGCAGAGGCCCATTATGCTCCAAGGTAAGTAAAAATCTTAGAATGGGGCCAAGATGAACAGGTGTGCTCCTCCAGATCCCACAAATAATTTGGAATGCTGCCACCCTGGGCTCCCCCCTCCCCAGTCCCTCCCCCTCAATGTTCCTGAAACCCTCCCAAACCCCACTCCACGGTGGCTCACTTTACTGCTGGCCATGTGTCCTCCAGGCCCGTGCAATTTCAGATGTCCTTTTGGGCCTGACAGCTCGCTGGCTCCATTTAAATGAGGCCAAGTCATTAAAATGGACCGGGACTACTGCTCTACCTCCCGGACGGTTTGCCCATGCATTCCACCGGTGAATGCCCGGCAGATAAAATTTCCCCTAACCTTTATAGCGTGAATATTTTATCAATAAATTTCAAAAGCAATAGTATCAAAAATTAGAATGAGAAGGTGGTGTCATTTAAACACATTTATGGCACAATATTCACCACCTTAAACATTTACTCCCTCCACCACCGGCGTACCGTGGCTGCAATGTGTACCATCTACAAGATGCACTGTAGCAACTCGCCAAGGCTTCTTCGACAGCATCTCCCAAGCACACGACCTCTATCACCTAGAAGGACAAGGGCAGCAGGCGCATGGGAACACCACCACCTCCAAGTTCCCCTCCAAGTCACACACCATCCTGACTTTGAAATAAATCACCGATCCTTCATCATCGCTGAGTCAAAATCCTGGAACTCCCTCCCTAACACCACTATGGGAGTATCTTCACCACACGGGCTGCAGCGGTTCAAAAAGGCAGCTCACCACCACCTTCTCGAGAGCAATTAGGGATGGGTAATGAACGCTGGCCTTGCCAGCGATGCCCACATCCCAAGAACGAATAAAAAAAATCCATATTTGCTGATTACAGCTATTGACAGTTTAGATCCCATTGTCAGCATCATGGAAATAAAACCAATAACAGAAAAAGCCTGGTTGTATGTGTTTTCTTTGATGATCATTACTTTAATTACCCAAAAACAATCAATTATCAGAACATGCCCTGGCCCAGTTAGTTCAGATAATTGAAGTTCCACTCCATCAAAAACAATGTTATTGTTCAGTGTCACTGTTTGAGACACCCCGCCACCGCCCCCCACCCTCCCACCTCCAAGAAATAAGATTCCAGTTAGTAAACATGGTAAATTATATTCTAGACTACATTCCTCAGGAAGCTAGCTATATTGTTAGTAACATTGACCCTGTAGCGCAAGACTTTGAGAGGTGTTTAAGGCAAATTTCAACCCCTCTAAAGCAAACCTTTGCAATTCACCCCCTCCCTCGCGCACTGCTCGGGCACAATAGAACATTTTCTCTTCGGGATAAACTTACATGCTAATTTATATGGGCAAAGGGTCAATAAAAATGGCAAACTAATGTTATTTTTTAATGATAGGAACTACCTATATTTTGGTGATCCAAGGTTGCAGAAAGTGTGCTATAATTATCACTGGCTTTTACAACTGCCATAATTTCATCTTTTAAAGCTTGAAATGTTTACATCTTGATCTGATGAAATGACCAGATTTGGCACATTCCCATCATTACCCAAATCATTTATTTTTTTAAAGGAAAAAAATGAAAGCAAAATGACTCAGATCCTTCAGGAAACTAGCTTTTGCTGGATAACTCCAGTTCCATTTCATTAAACAACACAAGAAAGAATCAATCACCGAATTCTTGCTGTGATTCATAATATCAAACATTCCTTTGCTTGTAATGTGGTTTCTGCCTGGATCACAAAGGATGTGATGGTTGCAGTAATTGTGGCGTTTGTTTGATAATTTGAATGTGCAAAGAACATATTTTCCTCATTTGGTGGATTATGTGTTAATAACACGTATCTTGTAAAATTTACTGAAACAATTAAAAAATGGCAGCTGCAAATCATTTTGTATGCATGGTCTCTCTAATTTGCAAATCAACTGGCATTAGCATTAGTAAATCAGATGCTGATAACCCAGCGATAAAAATGCTGTGTTTACACTTGTAAATTGCCATTTAATTGGCATAAATGATGTATTATTTTACTCACCCGGCATGGACTGGTTGAGCCGAATGGCCTGTTTATGGGTCGTATATCCTATGTATATCCTCTGTGTGCAGATCTTGAGTGGAGAGTCCATAAAGTGAGGCTCACTGACCAGAACCTGATTGTGCACTTTGACAGTGTGTTTGAGAGACCGGGGAGGGGGAGGGGGGGCGGGAAACCACCCAACAAATAGGACTCAGGACCCCTGGCAAGAAATTGCTGTCTATATGGATTTCAGGAAAACATTTGTTGAGCTTCCATACAAGAGATTATTAGCAAAAATGAAAACACACCGAATTGGAGGTAACCTTGTGACACAGGTTAATAATTGGTTGGGAGGTAGTTGACAGAGAGTATGGGGTAATGAGAATGTTCTCTGATTGGTGGGATGTGACAAGTGGCATTCCCCAGGTATCCACACTGGGGCTCAGCTAGTCATCATATATATGTATATGTATATGTATATATATATACATACATACATAATAATGGCTGGATGAAGGAATAGAGTTGCACGTATATCCAAGTCGCAGATGACACGAAGTTAGGAGTAACATGCGGATGGGAGCAGGAAGCTAGAAAAGAACATCAACAGACTGAGTAGCCGGAATTTTGCCGGTGCTTAGCAGACAGGATTGGTGGCGGGTTGGGTGTTAAAGTTGAAGTAATTGACAGTGGGTCGGGAGCCCGCTGTCAAATCGCACCCACGCGCCTTTCCCAATGCCGGGTCTGTCAGTGCTGAGCAGACCCGACCGGCAGGGGACCTAATTAAAATGATTAGCATCTAGTTGCCAGATGCTTAATGGCTTTTTTTCACTTATCTTTTGTCTTTAACTTCATGACCACAGGATCCCCGATGTGCGCAGACCAAGGCTGTCAAGCTGAGGCGTGAGTTAAATGGCCATTGCTCCAGCTGATTACTTGACAGCTTCAAATGTACAGTAAAAGCTCCCACCTGACTGATATTCACTTTCCTCAAGCAGAAGCTTGTTCTCACTCCATTTCCAGCACACATTCTGCAGGCTTTCCACTTTCCACTCTCCAACCTCTCTAACTCTCTCACCATTGACAGATTGCTTCTGTCATCTCTGCTTCACCTGCCATCTATTCCATCAACATGGGTGCCTTTTATACTCTCTCACCTTGGTCCTCAGAATCCCACCACAACCAGCCCCAACACCAGCAGCACCGGGCACACCAGCAGCACCAACAACAACACCAACCACAATCAACAGATCCTGCACAGGACAGAGGGCATCAGCACCCGACCACATTGCTGCCCGGGAGGCCAGGGATGGCCTCACCATGGCCAGATTTACTTCACATGATGCTGTACACCCTGGCTGCCACATGATGTGCCAGGTTGGCACCACCCCACAAGAACACCATAAAGCATCCCTACAATGTCCAAGCCATTCCTTTCAAACTCATGACCATTGCGGGGGGTACCGTTATGTCTCACCATTCACTGCAACTCACTAAGCCACTTCCAAAGGTGCACACAAATCTGTCCAAGAATGAAAAGTGTTGAAAATAAAGGTTTCAATGTTTGACACCACAGTCACAGAAACTTTATGTGAACATTGCATAAAACACCCAGGTGCCTACACTTGTGTGTTGTTAGTTGGTACGATTGCACTAGAATGAGGGTGAGTGTGAGGGGTGGCTAGTGAGATGGGGATGTGATAATGTAGATAGAGAGGGATGGGTGGAGGTGCGAGGTATATTGGTGTGAGTAAGGATGTGCAGGAGTAGGGTAGGGAAGGCAGAGTGTTGGGGATGTGATGAGAGGCACAGCAGGATGAGGTTGAGTGTGGCTTTGCAGTAACGTTTTGTGATCTACTGTAATCATTGAAACATAAGAACATAAGAAGTAGGAGCAGGAGTAGGCCATACGGCCCCTCGGGTCTGCTCCGCCATTCAATAGGATCATGGCTGATCTGAATCTTGACTCACGTCCACTTCCCTGCCCTCTCCCCGTAACCCCTAATTCCCTTATATGCTAGGAAACTGTCTGATGGGCCTTCAATAACCACAAAACTAGAAGCTATAGACTTAAACAAGTTGGCTTTTAATCACTAAGATCAGAGCTAACATCTCAACACGCCGACTGGTTCACAGGAATGAGTCATACAGATCCTGGGATCTTTATGTAAGAGAAGTCAGGGGTGGAGCCAAGAGCCAAGAGCCAAGACCTGGAACCTCCCAGGTTAGTCGGGAAAGAGGAAGTGAAACTATACGCAGTGGGGGTGGGTAATATACATGAGTGCAAAACGAATACAGGATCAAGACAAACAGATTTCATTACATTCACCCCTTCTATAGATTTAGTCCATCGGGGTGATGTTTCTTAAAAGTTGGTATAAGTGAGTCTGTCAGGAGGTTTTGCAGTTCTCAGTGATCGGCGCAAAGCCGGTTGGGGTGCCTCTAGGTGAGTGGATTCTGGTTCCTCCGCTGTCCGGGCCTCCGCAGTGTCTTCCAGGTTATCTGCAGGGTCCTCCAGGTTAAAGTTGGGTATTGATACCTCTGGGCATCCTGTCTCTTTGTAGTGTAGGTCTTCATCGGGTAGTCTCCCATCGTTCTCTCCACTCCCCGAGGGAGCGAGGTCTTTTATGGAAACAGTGTCCTCTCGCCCGTCAGAGTATTCTCCGCAATAGTACTGTCCCCGGAGACGTCAGCCACGCGGGTAGAGATATGCCCGAGGTGGATTTCCGGGGGAAAACGAACATCTTTTCGTGAAGGGTAGCATTAGTGGCAATACATAACTGAGACCTTATGGAGTGGAGCACGTCTGGGAGGACTTCCTGCCAGCGGGAGGTCGGAAGGCCTTTTGACTTTAAGGCTAACGTGACAGCCTTCCAAACAGTAGCATTCTCCCTTTCCACTTGCCCATTACCCCGGGGGTTGTAGCTAGTGGTTCTGCTAGTGGCTATCCCCTTCGAGAGCAAGAACTGGCGCAGCTCGCCACTCATGAATGACGTCCCCCTATCGCTGTGTATGTAGTTCGGCATGCCAAACATGCAGAATAGATTACAGAGACACTTGATGACCGTGGCACTGGTCATGTCTGGGCAGGGAATGGCAAAGGGGAAGCGGGAATATTCATCAATGATATTGAGGAAGTATACGTTACAGTCGGCAGAGGGAAGGGGTCCCTTGAAGTCCAGACTTAGGCACTCGAATGGCCGTGTGGCTTTGATAAGGTGTGCACGGTCAGGCCTGTAGAAACGAGGCTTGCATTCCGCACAGGTGCGGCAGGCTCTGGTCATTGCCCTGACCTCCTCGATGGAGTGGGGCAGATTGCGGGACTTTATAAAATGGTATAGCCGGGTGACCCCTGGGTGACAGAGGTCGTTGTGGAGACCCTGTAATTTGTCCGTATGAATGCTGGCACACATTCCCCGCGATAGGGCATCTGGGGGTTCATTAAGGGCTCCCGGCCTGTACATAATATCATAGTCGAACGTGGATAGTTCGATCCTCCACCTGAGTATTTTGTCATTCTTGATTTTCCCCCTTTGTTTGTTATTAAACATGAAAGCCACCGACCGCTGGTCGGTGAGCAGGGTGAAACGTTTGCCGGCTAGGTAGTGTCTCCAGTGCCGCACTGCCTCCACTATAGCCTGTGCCTCCTTCTCGACAGAAGAGTGCCTGATTTCAGGTCCCTGAAGGGTTCGGGAGAAGAAGGCCACAGGTCTCCCAGCCTGATTGAGGGTCGCAGCTAAGGCAAAGTCTGATGCATCGCTTTCGACTTGAAAGGGAATGCATTCGTCCACTGCACACACTGCAGCCCTTTCAATGTCCTGTTTAATACTGGTGAAAGCCTCCCGAGCTTCAGCTGATAGTGGGAAGGACGTCGATTTAATGAGGGGTCGGGCCTTATCAGAGTAATTGGGCACCCATTGGGCATAATACGAAAAAAATCCCAGGCACCTTTTTAAAGCTTTGGGATTGTGTGGCAGGGGCAGTTCCTTTAGGGGGCGTAATCGGTCAGGGTCTGGTCCAATTACCCCATCTTCCACCACACAGCCGAGGATACAGAGACGGGTTGTGTTGAGGACACATTTGTCTTCGTTGTAGGTTAGATTCAGCTTTAGGGCAGTTTTTAAAAATCTCGCAAGATTTAGATCGTGGTCTTGCTGGTTGTGCCCGCAGATAGTGACATTGTCCAGATAGGGGTAGGTAGCTTGTAGTTTATTCTCGTCAACCATGCGGTCCATCTCACGTTGGAAGACCGAGACCCCATTTGTTACGATGAAGGGCACTCTGAGAAAATGGTAGAGGCGCCCGTTCGCCTCGAAGGCGGTGTATGGGCGGTCCTCCGTTCTAATGGGGAGCTGGTGATACGCGGATTTGAGGTCGATAGTCGAGAAGACTCGGTATTGCGCAATCTGGTTGACCATTTCTGATATGCGGGGTAAAGGGTAGGCATCCAGCTGGGTATAAATATTAACAGTCTGGCTGTAGTCAATTACCATCCATTTCTTTTCGCTATTTTTAACTATGACTACTTGGGCACGCCACGGGCTGGTACTGCATTCAATAATGCCTTCCCGCAGGAGTCTGTCCACTTCCGCCTTGATAAAGTGTCTGTCTTCCAGACTGTACCGTCTACTTTTGGTCGCTATGGGCCTACAGCTTGGAGCGAGATTAGCGAATAAAGAGGGCGGGCTGATTTTTAAGGTTGATAGGCCACAGACTGTGAGTGGTGGCTGGGACCCGCCATATGCTAGCGTGACACTTTCGTGGTGGCACTGGAAGTCCAGGCCCAAGATTACATTAACACAGAGCTCTGGCATCACGAGGAGTTTAAAATCCTTGTAGTCCGTGCCTTTTACAGTCAGTGTTACCACACAGTAGCCCAAAATGTCCGAAGTGTGGGGCTTAGCAGCCATAGCAATTCTGCTCCGCGTAGGGGTTACCGTTAATGAGTGCCGCCGTACCAGGCTAGGGTGGATAAAACTCTCGGTACTCCCACAGTCAATTAAACATTTCGTTAAATTCCAGTTTACCTGTATGTCCATCATGGATTTTGTCAACGGGTGTGGCCTGGATTGATCCACCGTGATCGAAGCCACTGTTGGGCCCTGGGTGGCCGTTGAGTCGGGAAAAGATGGCGGATCCCAAGATGGCAGCCTGCACGGCATGCACGAGGTGGTGACGGAGTTGGAAATCGGATTACCCCTGCAGACTTTGCAAAAATGCCCCTTTTTCTTACATTTGAAGCATGTAGCGTCCTTCGCTGGGCATCGTTGTCTGGGGTGCTTGGCCTGGCCACAGAAGTAGCATTTCGGGCCTCGAGACATTGCCGCTGTAGTAGGACTCCCGGGTGAACTTCTGTGTGGGGACTCCGGCGGCGTAGAGCTGGTCTGAGACCTGGATGGGGAAGATGGCTGATTCCAAGATGGCGACCCCCTCGGCGCGCACGAGGCGATGAGGGCCGCATGGCCGGAAGAATAAGAGTCAGAGTTTTTCTGGGCCACGTCCAGCGATCGCGCAGTGGCCACTGCCTTTTTTAAGTCCAGGACCTCCTTCTCCAGCAGTCTCTGCCGGATATAATTCGATTTGAGGCCCGTGATGAAGGAATCGCGGACCAATTCGTCAGAGTACGCGTTGGCCGTCACGGCCTTGCAGTTACAGTCCCGGACCAGGTCCTTTAGGCCCTGTAAGAAATCATCCATTGATTCCTCTGGTCGCTGCCTGCGTGTAGCCAGCAGATGTCTGGCGTACACTTCGTTTACCGGCCTCTGGTATTGGGCCTTCAGGATAGTGATGGCCTCCGTGTAAGAGGTGGCGTCCCGGATGAACGAATAAATCCGATGACTTACGCGAGTAGTCAGTAGACTGTTTATCTACCTCGCTAGCGGATGAGGCCCCCGCGAAGAGTTCGAAGCATTTGAGCCAGTGTCCAAATTGATTTGATGCTTCAGCAGAATGTGGATCCAAGTCCAGACGCTTTGGTTTTAGGAGTCGATCCATCCTAGTATTCTTTAGTGATTAAAATTGATGGGCCTTCAATAACCACAAAACTAGAAGTTATAGACTTAAACAAGTTGGCTTTTAATCACTAAGATCAGAGCTAACATCTCAACACGCCGACTGGTTCACAGGAATGAGTCATACAGATCCTGGGATCTTTATGTAAGAGAAGTCAGGGGCGGAGCCAAGAGCCAAGACCTGGAACCTCCCAGGTTAGTCGGGAAAGAGGAAGTGAAACTATACACAGTGGGGGAGGGTAATATACATGAGTGCAAAACGAATACAGGATCAAGACAAACAGATTTCATTACACTGTCTATCTCCGTTTTAAATTTATTTAATGTTGCAGCTTCCACAGCTCTCTGGGGTAGCAAATTCCATAGATTCACTACCCTCTGAGTGAAGAAGTTTCTCCTCATCTCAGTTTTGAAAGGGCAGCCCCTTATTCTAAGATTATGCCCCCTAGTTCTAGTCTCACCCATCAGTGAAAACATCCTCACCGCATCCACCCGATCAAGCCCCCTCACAATCTTATATGTTTCGATAAGATCGCCTCTCATTCTTCTGAACTCCAATGAGTAGAGGCCCAACCTACTCAACCTTTCCTCATACATCAACCCCCTCATCTCCGGAATCAACCGAGTGAACCTTCTCTGAACCGCCTCGAGAGCAAGTATATATTTTCTTAAATATGGAAACCAAAACTGCACGCAGTATTCCAGGTGTGGCCTCACCAATACCCTGTATAACTGCAGCAAGACTTCCCTGTTTTTATACTCCATTCCCCTCGCAATAAAAGCCAAGATTCCATTGGCCTTCCTGATCACCTGCTGCACCTGCATACTAACTTTTTGTGTTTCATGCACCAGGACCCCCAGTTCCCTTTGTACTGTAGCACTTTGCAGTTTCACTCCATTTAGATAATAACTTGCTCTTTGATTTTTTCTGCCAAAGTGCATAACCTCACACTTTCCAATATTATATTCCATCTGTCAAATCTCTGCCCACTCACTTAGCCTGTCTATGTCCTTTTGTAGGTTTTTTATGTCCTCCTCACTCACTGCTTTCCCTCCCATCTTTGTATCGTCGGCAAACTTGGATATGTTGCACTCGGTCCCGTCCTCCAAATCGTTAATATAGATTGTAAAGAGTTGGGGTCCCAGCACTGACCCCTGTGGAACACCACTAGTTACTGATTGCCAGCCCGAGAACAAACCATTTATCCCAACTCTCTGTTTTCTGTTAGATAGCCAATCTTCCACCCATGCCAGTATATTACCCCCAATCCCAAAAGGTTTGCGGCACTGCACCCAGGTCCTCCTGACTACATCCCTGCTTGTGCCCTCCTCTGCAATGTGCAACCAGGCTGTGTTGATCTCCTGGGGAGGTCTCTTCCGCCCAGCAGAAGGGAAGAGGACCTCCCTACATGCTGTGACTCCCTTCATAAGCATATGGAGGGAGTCATGGGAGAGCTTGGGTGCAGCCCTGTGCCTTTGTGCAGTCATTGTCAGTGTCTGCAGCACCTCAATGCTGTAGAACACTGACACCACAAATGTCAAGACAAATGTGGCCATGGTCTCTAAGGAAACCGATTGATGACGCATCATGAATGATGTCACCAGACCAGCTTCCTCTGAATTTGGACTGGGAAACACGCTCGATGGGTTTAACAAGTCCCATCAATGGAAAGTCATTTTACACAATGGGGTGAAGCCAGCAGTGGAGCTGCACCTGCCACGGACGCGGGTAAGTAAAATCGCGGTCCTCGATTGGGCAAAACTATGGCAGATGGAGTTGAATATGCAATGGTGAGAGACTAGAAGATGCTGCGGTGCAAAGGATTTTAGGTGTCCATGTACACAAATCACTAAAAGCTATTGCACAGGTACAAAATGTAATCAAAAAGGCTATTGGAACGATGGTCTTTATTCCAAGGGGGTTGGAATACAAAAGTGAGGAATTGATGCTTCCATTGTACAGAGCCTTAATCAGACCCCATTCGGAGTACTACGTTCAACTTTGGGCACTGAACCTCAGGAAATATATAAGTGGCCTTGGAACGGGTGCAGATTCACCAGAATTATACCATTAACTAAAAGGGTTCATTTATGAGGACATGTTGCATAAACTTGACTTCTCTCTTCAGTTTAGAAGGTTGAGGGGTGATTTGATCGAGGCCTTTGAAATGATAAAGGGATTCGATAGGGTAGATACAGAGAAATTGTTTCCTCTGCGTAAGGGGTTTTCTTGCTAGGTCTCTCTCTCTGGTGAGACCTCTCTCTCTTTTGCACAGTAATTTACCGAGTGGTTCGACCCACTCACCCCTTAGGTTCTGTACACTGGACTTTGAGGCAGGAACTACAATGCAGAGAATACTCTGTAGACCAAGTTTCATGAAACAAAGTTAAATTTTATTGCATAAAGGAAAAATTGAATGTAAGCCAATAAGGTACATGGGAGGGAAAAACAAATCATAATACATTACTAACCAATATATCCACAGGCATATTATACTTTACAAGGTTCACCATGAAATAGGGAAACACACGGAACATCGAGGGACAACAACTCATTGTTAATTATCCCCTAAAATGCCCACCCCCTAAACCTAGCTAGATTAGATTATGAGGGGCCAGAAACGTGCTCACCAGTCCCAGTTAGAAAATAGAGGTTTTGAAGTCTGCGTTTTGGTCCTCTCAGGCGTCCTGTCTCCACGTGGTCAGCGGAACGCAGCGGGCTGCGACACACTCTTTTCTCCCTCGAGGTAATGGACTCGGACAGGCTGGATGTTAGCAGACCTGGACGTCGGCGTGGAGAGAGCCCATCTGTTTGACTATGTTCATAAGGTTTCCTCTTGGAGGGTCGTCGTCTTCTCGTCTCGTCAATGGCCCGGGGTTTGTCGATGATCTCCCGATAGCTACCCCGGGTCTGGACGCTGACTCAATCTGAACCACCAATGGCTACTCTGAGTCTTCAAAACGTCTCCGATCCCAATCGTCTACCGAATCGCCTTCTTCTTCCGAGTCTGAGCGGCCTCTCTACCGAACCCGAACTCCTAACCGAACTGCGCCTTCTTCGGACCCCCGAACGATCTCTCGAAAATGATCTCTACAATGCTCTTTCTCGATCAACTCTCTCGATCATCTCTCGATAGCTACCCCGGGTCTCCAGTTATACTTTTTCATCGAGGCCCTTATCTCCCGCCATATCAAGGTTAGTCTTTGTTTAACTTTTGGCGGGCTTGTAGCACAGAGGGGTAGTCATTGTGTTTAAAGTACTTTCGGGATGGTCGGTAACTGCCATCTCTGGTCTGGAATGACCTTGTATTGTCTTTAATGGGTCTTGATGTCCCCCTTTGAACTTGAAGCTGTTTCCCTTTGTCTGGGTAAACATTTTGATGGCCTTTATCTACAGGCCGATCTGATTGGATCTGCATCCAATCCATATGTATGGGGTTCTGTCTGGTTTCGCATTCTCCAAAATTGCATTCCAGAACTTACTGTGGGCTGAATCCACAAATGCTGTCTGTGGACTGCAGGAACCATTTTAAAATGTCCCAAAAATCTGGTCACGGGTTCTGGTGGCCATTTTGTGTGCCCCTTTCTCTGGGCTTCTTTTAAAACAGTCTTTAAAAATTAAGGCCTTTTCTGCCAATAGACCCTTATAGGACAATGTTCAATTTTGCGAATCCTACAGTCCCCCCTGATGATACTATAACTTGCTTGAAGTATCATAATTCTGGGTGAGCAAAATTTTCTGACTCTCCATAATCAAACCATCCCCTGTATTTACCTATCTATGACCCCACGACACATGCATTTCCCATTTCAGAAAACCCACAGTGTACATTAAGCATCTATAGATGGCAATACATTGGAGTTAAAATCTGACACACATATTTCCAGGCGTGGAGGGGGGCCTAATACCCCTACACCACCTGGTTCATACATATTATCTTTTATTAATAACAACACACATAATAAACTTCAATAAAAATAATAAAGGAAGAAAAATACACACAAAATCACACATGAATACTATCAAAAATAGAGGAGGGAGGGAAACTCTAACTCTATACATAGCAGCAAAATTTAAACGGGTGTCTCCTCGTCTACCCACACATAATGCTCCCTCCATTCTCCTCTGTTCTCATACTTCTGGAAACATTTGTCCCTCTTACAATGTACAAAGAGTAAATAAATCACAATAAAAATCTGACAGACTACGAGGATGTGGGAGGCTATCCTAATCCAAGAAGGGACTTCTATATTAGTGAACAGGTCCCACCACTGTGGGGTCACTATATCTAATATGTCTGCCCCTATTTCTAATGTCTTCTGCTCCAGCGTGTAAAAATGTTTCTGTGAAACGGCAACGGCTTTTAGTATCTTGGTGAGGTGTTCAGGGAGAGCGGGAATGACATAGCCAAAATGTGCAATGAATCGTTGCAGATCGGTGAAATTTTCCTTGACAGTGAGGTGAACAGTGGAAGGTTCAGGAATAGGGACAATTCGCTCTTGGGCCACTTGAACTTCTGCCTTGGGTTTGAAGCAGAAACTGCTGTCACTGACCGGACACCAGCCGTGCTGTCCATGTTGGTAGTGGGGCGCTGCAGTGGTGACACAGTATGTCCCACCTCCTATATATGCCACCTGCGGGGGCACATGGCTTTGTGCCATTGCCTCCATGGTGCAATTTATAGGCTTCGCGCCAGCAGTTCTGAACCCGCACTGTGGTTTCGAATAGGCATTCAAGTGCTGGGGACACAGGATGATGTGTGCTCCCCGGCTCCGGCACCCCGAGAGGTCGGTACCCGTCATTGCATGCTCCCATCGAATGACGTAAGGTGGGACCGCTGTGTAGCGAATGTGCGCACCCCCTTGAATGACTCCAATGTTCTCCACCCTGTATACCGGGGCGGGTTTAGCTGTCTTTCCCATAACCGGCATTCTTACCACTATACCCATAATGGTGTGATTAGACTGCCCACAGTCCACTGGGACTGGATAGGCCTCTGAAGCTAGTCTGAGCTGGCACAGACTTAATGCATTCTCAAAAGGGTGGAGGGCAGCGAGGTGCTTATTATTGCTGATCCAGGAGGGGACCAAACCTTGTTTTAAATCCTCCAGATTACTGCGGCCCTCGCCCAGTAACCACGCCCCATACAGCATGCACGCCTCATTCTGCGCAGCCTGATCTGACGCATTCCGATCCTCTCTGATGAGAGCATTTACCGTTTTAGCGTGTTTCTCCAGCTCAGCTATGATTTCTTTTAAGTGTAGTGTCATGGCCTGGTCCTCATGTAACTCAGAACCGAATACCTTATTCTCGTCCGTCAGTATCTTTCTTAACTGCGCTTTTAAACCATTGATCTGGGTCTGCAGCTCCACGTCATCCAGAGTGTTGATGATGGAAGTCCCTGTGTTAAAGGCGGTAAAAATATCATTGACTGTACCCCTTCTTTGTCTCCCTACCCTGTCCAAGACCTCATGTGGTGTGGTGTACAATCCGGCTCTTTCGCCATCAGCAAAGTCGAACTCCTAAAATTGTCTGAACATAATTGTTAACAGGACCTGGTACAATTGCTCCATTTCCTTGGGGCACCACTCTGGCAATCGCACCTCGGTGAGGTTTAAAATCACCGAGGCTACCGCGTAGTGCACCCCTTGGTACAGCACCTGACCTGTGGGTACCAATACCAGTCCATTCCCGGGTCCCTTGGTAGTGGCGGGGCACCCTTCCTTGCGGGCTTTGGCTACCGGAATCATGGGCAGGGGCTTGCGGGGTTGGGTGATGAGCTCAGTGGCATTCACCGGGATCGGAGAGTATGGGACTCCGCACGCCCACGTGCTGACGTCCCACCTCATCCCTTTCCCAGCATCCTGCCACTGTCTCTGGAAAAAGATGGAGACGCCTGTGGGGCAGACGCGTTCTGAACCCCACATGCAGATGTAAATCCCCTCATCTGGTTCCCACCATTTGTCCCAACAGACACTCAATCCCCCATGAGTCCCCGTAATAGTCTGATGGGTATTGTTACCCAGTCGCTCCCACTCGACCGTGGAGTTTTTCATGGTCTTACTCAACTTCCGAAGCCACCACCATCTGTCCAAAGGAACATGTCCGTTGCATACTAAACAAATCTTCCTCCCGACGGTTACGCGGACTCTGGGCGCGATGATCCTCACCCTGGGACACATTAGAGAAGTCTCTCCGTATGCAAACCTGGACTGGCTGGAGTATTCCGTAGAGTTCGACCCCAGCCATCCTGGCCACCTCCCTTCGTGGAAGTAGGTGGCTGTTTCCTCAACGTCCCGTTCACCTGTCCCATCAGTCGCGATGGGGGCTGTGTCCCCGGAGCATCCATACACGATGGAGTCCTTGGTGTAGCCCCAATAGGCCAAGCTACACCTGATCACCGCGAACACGATGAGAATCCTCTCCATGGTACCTTTGGTTCCTGTAACAGATTAAAATGATACAGCCAGGCTCCCGAGAGATTCTGGCCTAGGTGAAGGCATGATCGGGTCTTTCGACCTCAATCCAAAACAAACACACATGCTGGGCAGATTCCAAAACTATTTCTTATAACACCCATCACCTTAAAAATTTACACACCTTATACTTAACTAAACTTATGTACAGCGCCGCCCGCCCCCGGGCGGCCTGCCTAATCCCTGTTCAGACTGCAGCTCACCGCTCCCTGTGACGGGGCCGCACTGACCTGTAGCTTGAGACCCCCGCAGCCTTTTGCTGCCAATTGGGGACTGCGTCTTTCTAGGGATTTCCCAAGTCGGTGTCTGCTGAAGTAGGGGGAATCGGGCCAGAGCTTTATTGGCTGAGGCGTCCGAGACGACCTGCGAGGGGGTACTTTGGGCGAGGCTCCCTTTGTGAGTGGGCCTTTGGTTGGGACTTTAGCCCTCACAGCCCGTGGCTTCTCCATGACTGTCGACTTCGGCTCCCTTCCCTCAGACTCCGCCCCTTTGGGATTTGGGTCTGTGGCAGACAACTCCTCCCTACCTGTCCCTACAGGTGGAGAATCTCCGCCCCCAAGTTCTACCTCCCCTAAGCTTGAGCCGAGGGCGGGACCTCCGTCCTCCGACTCCACCTCCTCCAGAATCGTGTCAGGGGCGGGGCCTAGCTGTTCGGGCTCCCCCCTAACTGTGCTCGGGTCAGGGGGAGGGCCTTGGTCTTTGGGCTCCTCCCCGTCCGAGTCCCAGGCCAATGGGGAGACCTCCCAGGTAAGCGGGATAGCTCCTCCCCTCAAGCAGGTTGTGGTGCCAGCCTGTGTGGTCTGTGACTTTTTGCACGCCTCAGGCTGAGGATTTTTACCTTCAGACTTGGCCTCGGTTGTTGGCTCTTTTGCACCCGGCTTAAATAGTTTGCACTGGTTTACGTGAAACCATTTAGTGCGCCGGGGCAACTTCACTGCGTATACCATGGGGCTGGCTTTATCTACAATACTGTAGGGCCCCATGTACAGTGGTTCTAAACTCTCCACTCGGGCGTAGTTTCTCACCATGACCTGATCTCCAACTTCCCACTCCTGTGTCTTACGGGGTTCGAGCAGCAGTCGGTTGCCCTAATGCTGCTTTCCCATGTTCCCAGCCGTTTGCCCATAAATCTGTTTCAGGCGCTCCAAAAGGGTCCGGGCAAACTTGTCCCGATTTACCTCTCGGAGCTGACCCTCAGTGAGCACCGGGGCTAGTACATGGGTAGGGGTTCGCATGACTCTCCCAGTCATTAATTCGTGCGGGGAGTACCCCATATTTTTAGACTGGCTAGCCCGGATCCCCATGAGGACTAAAGGCAGGACCTCCGCCCATTTCTGGGGCGAGTCCATCGTCTCTTTCCTCAGTTTTTCTTTGAGGGTGCGGTTCATGCGTTCCACAATCCCGGATGGCTGAGGATTGTGGGCCACGTGCCACTTCCCTTCGATGCCCTGCATCACTTGGCCGGTGAAATGACTCCCTTGGTCAGACTCCACAAATCGTGGTAGTCCCCACCGCGAGAACACTTCCCGGACCAAGATCCTGGCAGTACTATGGGCCGTGGCTGTTTTGCATGGGAAGGCTTCTACCTATTTGGTGAACACATCCACCAGGACAAGGCAATACTTATAGCCTCCCTGGGCGGTGGGCAGGGGCCCGATGTAGTCGACCTGTATTGACTGCCATGGTCCCTCTACTCTCCTGATGTGTCCCATGGGCACCTTCCTTTTCTGGAGGTCTGGGTTGTTTTCTGTGCTAATTGTCTTGTATGCGCTGCACTCGCGGACATCGTCCCGAAGTAACGGCCACCATCCCGCCTGTTCTACCCATTGCCAGGTGACCTCAGGCCCGGGGTGTCCCGCTCCTGGACCCTCATGGGCCAGTTGAAGGAATTCCCTCCAGTGCTGCTGCGGCACAACCCACTGTTCCCCTCGGAACAGCATACCTTCCTTGATGGAGAGGCCTGCTGCACCGTACGGACCCTCTACTTCCTTGCCCTCAGTGATGGCATTGAGGACTGTTTTTAGGGCGGGATCTAGGGTTTGGACGGTCTTGAGGTCTGGGGGCAGTATTACCCCTGTGGTCCCCTGAGTCCCATCCCTGCCTCGGATTACTGCCACGGGTTTGGACCCATAGGGATCCCAGAAAGTGCCGGTGCGGGCACCCTCCCTGGCTAGTGTATCCGCTCGCTGGTTACCCTGGTTGCTGGGTTCCGTGGAGGAATGGGCCTTCACCTTGTGGATAAAGACTTCCCCTTCCTCCCCCACTGCAGTCAGGATCTTTTCTAGTAGGGGCTTTACGGTCAAGGGTCGCCCATCCGCAGAGGTATATCCGCGGCGAGACCAGATGGCCAGGTACTCCATACACGAGTTGCATGTGAACATGCTGTCCGAGCAAATCGTGTATGGGGTGGGGAAGATCTCGGGGTGGGTAACCACGTACGCCACTGCGGACAGTTCAGCCTGCTGGGCACTCATAGTGCTGGGGAGCTTAATCGCCAGGGCAATGTTTGCCGCGGGGTCATAAACTCCACACCCTGTGAGTCGTTCGCCAGCGGATACCGTGCTGGAACCATCTACGTAGATCTCGCGGCCCGTGGGATGTATCCCGGCCCGTAAACCTACGTTCACTTCCCATACCCCTTCTACGGAACACCGATGGGCTGTTCCGGGATATACCATGTTGGCCGCGAGCTTGGGCTCGCAGAGACCCTACACCTTCAGATCCATCTGGGAAAGGAGGAGGGTCCAGCATGTCCCATGCTTAATCCTTCCATCCAGAAGCATCCGAGTGGGTGTGTGATGGGTGAGGAGAGTGATGGGAGAGGTGCCTGTGAAGATCAAAGACCTTTTCACAGCCCAATGCGTGGCCAAAATATGCCACTCGCAATTGGAAATGCTCCTTTCCACATCTGTGAGCACCCTGGAAGAGTAAACCACCGGCCTTAGCCTGCCGTGTCGCTCTTGGAGCAGTACAGCACTCAGGCTATCCCCTCTAGCCGCTACCTCCAGGAAAAACTCTTTTCCCCCATCTCTGGCCCCCAGAGCTGGCGCGGTCTGCAAGTCCCCCTTGAGTTTTTCAAATGCTGCCTGGCAACCCTCATCCCAGGATCACTCCACTCCTTTGTGTAGGAGTCAGAGCAGCGGGGCTGCTGTGGCTGCATAGTCCTCAATGAAGTCTCTGCAGTACCCGGTCAGTCCCAGAAAGGACCTCACACCCGATACGGTGGTGGGGATCGGTAGATCTTGCACCGATTCCCGTCTAGCCTTGTCTATGGCTCTCTCTCCAGTGCGGATGGTCAGACCCAGGAATTTTACTTCCTGCTGGCCGATCCATGCCTTCTTTGGGTTCACCTTGAAACCCTTTCTGCCTAACAGCTCCAATAGCTCGGCCAATAGTCGGCCATGCTCCTCTCTGGAATCTGTGAACAGGAGCAGGTCGTCCATATACTGCACTAGCTGATTGGGCTGGCTGAACTCTTTTAAGCTCTCTGCCATACATTGATGGAAAATGCTGGGGCTGTTATGGAAACCCTGTGGCAAGCAGTTCCAGGTGTACTGTTGCCCTTTAAAAGTAAAGGCAAACTTGTACTGATCCTCCCTCCTTAAAGGGATGGACCAAAACCCATTGGAAATATACAGCACCGTGAACGTGGTCGCGGATGCTGGAATACTCCCGATCAAGTCGGCAACTGCTGCTACCGTCGGCGCACAGGCTGGGATGTTACTATTGAGGACTCTGTAGTCCACCGTGGCTCTCCAGGAATTGTCCGGCTTCTTCACCGGCCACAAAGGAGAGTTTACGTGGGTGGCTATCGGCCTCAACACGCCCTGCTGCACCAGTGAAGACATTGCTGTCTCCATGTTGGGCTCTGCTTCCCTGGGGAAGTTGTACTGTTTTTGGGGTCGGGCCATGGGGTCCCCGTCTACTCTGACCTCAAACCCGGTGACCCTCCCGCAATCGTGTTTGTGAGTGGCAAACGTAGTCAGGTGATCTGACACAAATGCCTACAGATCTTGTGGGACGCTGGCGACCATGAGCTCGAGGTCGTAGCCCTCTTTTGGCTTCACGGTACATAGGGTCCCTTTCCCTTCCTTCCCTAGGAAGATGACTACCTCGCCTTTCTTACCCGTACTCGCTCCCCAGAGACAGTGATTTCTAAGATCCACGAGGATCCCGTGTTCTACTAAGAAATCGGACCCAAGGATCCCTTTTCCACCCTCCACCTCCCACTTCATCAGTATACACTTCCACATGGTGCGGAGTGGTCCTAAATGAATGGAGAGGGGGATGGAGAATGCGCCAGCCTGTTCTTTGCCCGTGAAGCCCGACAGAATATATGGAACCCCGGTGAACAGAGGTGAGGTGGTAGGGTTAGCTGTGTGGATCACGGTGCACGATGCCCCCGTATCCAACAGATAGGTCCCTTTTACCTTCTCTACCTCCATCACCACGAGGGGTTGCCTCCATAAATCATATTGCAACGAACACAGGTAAACGGGCTGCGCGGGCTCCAGCCATTGGGGTGAAGCGGTCGGGGCTGCGGGAATGACAGGACCGGTGGTGACTGCTATCTTCCCCTGTGAGATCATAAGAGACCGCATTGTCTCTAAAATTGATTCTATCGCAGCGGGATCTATAGCTGCACCGGCTCCTTTTCCTGGGACAGGGGCTGTGGCTTGGACCTGGACTCGTGCTGGGGCGGCGGTCTGGGCTTGGGCTTGGGCTGCGGGAGATTTTCCCTTATTGTCCTTCCACAGATTTTTACAGTCCCTGCGCCAATGTCCATCCTTCCCACACCCGTAGCAATTGAGCTTGGCCTGGGGAGGGCGATTCCCCTCCTGATGCCACTCCTTTTTACTTGGGGCTGCGGGTTTTGCCTCATGCACTTTTCCCTTAGAGGGAGGTGCCTCCTGACCCCTGCAATTCTTATACGCAATGGTGAGCTGTCGGAGCACTGTCTCCTCTGTGGTACCAGGACCTTGGGGGTCAAACCAAGATTTGGCTTGGGCCTGTATCTGCGGTAAGCTGTTGGCAACCAGGCAGCGGAGCCAATGAACCCGCTGGACATCGTTCATTGCAGCCCGTTCAGGCATGCCCGGACAGCTGCGCCGATACACTGGCCACAGCCTTTCTGCGAAAACCCGTGGGGGCTCTCCAGTTAGCTGCATAGTCCCTTCCACACGGAGGAACGGGTTGCCGTCGTCCACTCCCATAAACTCCAGGACCTCATCCCGGAGTTCCTCATACCCTCTCTGCCCCCTCTTACTCCTGTCTGAGAGGCACTGAAGGATTGTGCTATCCAGGGAGAATAGCAACATCTTAGCCTGTTCTGGACCATCGCAGTCATTGATGGCGGCTGTCTGCTCTATCTCCCTGAAATGGACTGAGGGATCTCCCTTCTCGGAGAGTTTTGGGAGGTGGCTCACCATCGCTCTGATTTGTTGGGCACTGTGGGGCAGCACGAGATGGTTCTGGAGGGGTCCGTCATCGCCATTTGCTGCGGCGGGACCGTACCTCTGATGCCGAGCAGGACACATTGGTGCCGGCTCCGGCTTTACTACTGGGGGTTGTTCTTCCACCTGTTCTACCTCGGCTTTCTCCTCTTCTACCACCCCTCCTTCGGGCCAAACCTCACTATAGCTCGGTGGTGCTGAGGGTTCAGTGGCTGGTGCCACAACTACTTCACGTGGAATCGGTTTTTTGGATTCCTTCAGGAAGTCTATGTGGCTTGCCTTTGGGCTTACGAGGCATACCATGCCCTTTGCCTTAGTCAGGGCCATTCTTAGGCCTTCTACAGGCTTCTGGCAGGGGCCGTGGTCTGCGCTTTCAAAGCCCTGCTCGGTGGCCACCTTGTAAGCTGCCTTAACCTCCACTACTTTCTCCTCCTGCGCTCTTAGCTGTTGTGCGAGGCGGGCGCTTTTCTCCCGTACTCTCGCTTCATGAATCTTTGCCTCAGTAACCTGGCATTCCAGGTACTCTACTTTAGCCTGATGTTGGCTG
This sequence comes from Somniosus microcephalus, assembly GCF_052327205.1. Taxonomy (NCBI): domain Eukaryota; kingdom Metazoa; phylum Chordata; class Chondrichthyes; order Squaliformes; family Somniosidae; genus Somniosus; species Somniosus microcephalus. Next base: position 89,077,055 of record NC_141001.1, read on the forward strand.
GCTACAGTTTGGCATTCCTGATTCAGCGTGTGAAGCGTTGCGATCAGCTTTTCCCCACCCATGGCCTTTTCCTCTATTTCTGATGCCTGGGTTTTGATCTTGGCTGCCTGCGCTGCAACGACTCTGTCCAAAATCTGGACTTGTCTTTTGTAGCACATCAGCCACACTGCCTTCTCTACTGACTTTTTATGTTCTTTACTCTCTGTCCACCTGACGGCTGCGTCTAGCGGACGCCCATCCAGTAAGAGATCGGAAATCCACTGCTTAGTGAGATTTACCTTATCAAAAACATAATCCGCTATCCTCTCATCCTAACATTTTGTCCATTTAAACCTGGGTCTAATACATTGCAATCCTGCTGCCAATGTCCTGCCGCAGTCGCCATTTTCTGTAAGGGGATTTCTTGCTAGGTCTCTCTCTCTGGTGAGACCTCTCTCTCTTTTGCACAGTAATTTACCGAGTGGTTCGACTCACTCACCCCTTAGGTTCTGTACACTGGACTTTGAGGCAGGAACTACAATGCAGAGAATACTCTGTAGACCAAGTTTAATGAAATGAAGTGAAATTTTATTGCATAAAGGAAAAATTAAATGTAAGCCAATAAGGTACATGGGAGGGAAAAACAAATCATAATACATTACTAACCAATATATCCACAGGCATACTATACTTTACAAGGTTCACCATGAAATAGGGAAACACACAGAACATCGAGGGACAACAACTCATTGTTAATCATCCCCTAAAATGCCCGCCCCCTAAACCTAGCTAAATTAGATTATGAGGGGCCAGAAACATGCTCACCAGTCCCAGTTAGAAAATAGAGGTTTTGAAGTCTGCTTTTTGGTCCTCTCAGGTGTCCTGTCTCCACGTGGTCAGCGGAACGCAGCGGGCTGCGACACACTCTTTTCTCCCTCGAGGTAATGGACACAGACAGGCTGGATGTTAGCAGGCCTGGACGTCAGCGTGGAGAGAGCCCATCTGTTTGACCATGTTCATAAAGTTTCCTCTTGGAGGGTCGTCGTCTTCTCGTCTCGCCAATGGCCCGGGGTTTGTCGATGATCTCCCGATAGCTACCCCGGGTCTGGACGCTGACTTAATCTGAACCACCAATGGCTACTCTGAGTCTTCAAATCGTCTCCAATCCCAATCGTCTACTGAATCGTCTTCTTCTTCCGAGTCTGAGCGGCCTCTCTACCGAACCCGAACTCCTAACCGAACTGCGCTTTCTTTGGACCCCCGAACGATCTCTCAAAAATGATCTCTACAATGCTCTTTCTCGATCAACTCTCTCGATCATCTCCCGATAGCTACCCCGGGTCTCCAGTTATACTTTTTCATCGAGGCCCTTATCTCCCACCATATCAAGGTTAGTCTTTGTTTAACTTTTGGTGGGCTTGTAGCACAGAGGGGTAGTCATTGTGTTTAAAGTACTTTCGGGATGGTCGGTAACTGCCATCTCTGGTCTGGAATGACCTTGTATTGTCTTTAATGGGTCTTGATGTCCCCCTTTGAACTTGAAGCTGTTTCCCTTTGTCTGGGTAAACATTTTGATGGCCTTTATCTACAGGCCGATCTGATTGGATCTGCATCAAATCCATATGTATGGGGTTCTGTCTGGTTTCACATTCTCTGAAATTGCATTCCAGAACTTACTGTGGGCTGAATCCACAAAAGCTGTCTGTGGACTGCAGGAACCATTTTAAAATGTCCCAAAAAGCTGGTCACGGGTTCTGGTGGCCATTTTGTGTGCCCCTTTCTCTGGGCTTCTTTTAAAACAGTCTTTAAAAATTAAGGCCTTTTCTGCCAATAGACCCTTATAGGACAATGTTCAATTTTGCAAATCCTACATCTGGTAGGGGAATCCAGAACAAGAGAGCAAATTCTTAGAGCTAGGCTATTTAGGAGTGAAAATAGGAAGCACTTCTTTACACAAGTTAGTAGAAATGGGAAAATCTCTCCCAAAATGCTTCGGATGCTGTGTCAATTCAAATTTTCAAGACTGAGATCGATAGATTTTTGTTAGGCAAGGGTATCAAGGGATATGGAGCAAAGGCGGGTAGATGGAGGTGAGGTACAGATCAGCTATGATCTACTTCAATGGTGGAACAGGATTGACATGCTAAATGGCCTATGCCTCTTCCTATCTTCCTCTGTAGTTATCACGTAGAGCAGTCCATTATCGGAGAACATTATTGCATGTTTATGTAGATCAATTCAGAGAGTGATTTTTGGTTGATTGGGCTCAGGAGTTTGTTTCGGGGCATTGTGAGGGGGGGGAATTAAAATTTCAAATTAGAGAAATTGATTTTTCCACAGGAATCCCTCTCTCTCTGTGTTATGAAAATGGAATAGATTAGATTGGAGGAACTTAGAATGAGACTGATAGAAGAAGTTTGTTACATTAATACCTACACCAGAGTTTGCAGACCTTGGAGGTGAATGTTGAGTTTCCATGAGTCAATTAAACGGTTGTGCTCACCCCCACCAGCCCCCACCTCCCCTTTCCGAGGCTACATGTGGTATCTTAAAGGGAACAGCTTGTGAGCGGCCTCGCGTTACCTTACCGATTGCTGCACGCGCACAGCTTAGAGGGAACATTGGTGGCCGCAGCACTAAACTTTTATGCCAGGCATCCTCATCTCCATCACAGAGGTCGATCGGCACGTGCACCCCTACATCAAGAAGGTGATAGGTGCTCTAGTCAGGTGGTCCTCACAATCTGTATCTTGCTCTATGGACCCTGCTAAGTATCGAGAACAAGCAGTGAGCTTTCATCAATTAATCAATTCCGCCAGCTACGGTGTGTGATTGGTGGAACTTCTGTTGCTTTGAAAGCCCCATAAGTGACCCTCCCTGAACACACAGGGCTAGAAATTCATTATAGCCCAGGAATAGGCGGCATCTTTAGAAAAGTTTGAGAATTAGCGCCAGGCGCAAAATTCATTCTCACTGCTCAAAGACATGATTGGGGTGCTAAATCAAGTCTTAAAGGCTTATCTCAGTGGCGTTACACTCAAAGGGTGGACCAAAATCGGGTGCAGTCTAATTTCAACTCATCATAGAAACATAGAAAAATAGGAGCAGGAGTAGGCCATTCGGCCCTTCGAGCATGCTCCGTCATTCAATATGATCATGGCTGATCCTCTATCTCAATACCATACCCCTTGACGCCTTTTGCATCTAGAAATCTATCTATCTCCTTCTTAAATATATTCAGTGACTTGGCCTCCACAGCCTTCTGTGGTAGAAAATTCCATAGGTTCACCACCTTCTGAGTGAAGAAATTTCTCCTCATCTCAGTCCTAAATGTCCTACCCCGTATCCTGAAACTGTGACCCCTTGTTCTAGACCCCCCAGCCAGGGGAAACATCTTCCCTGCATCCAGTCTGTCTAGCCCTGTCAGAATTTTATATGTTTCAATGAGATCCCCTCTCATTCTTCTAAACTCTAGTGAATACAGGCCTAATCGACCCAATCTCTCCTCATACGATAGTTCTGCCATCCCAGGAATCAGTCTGGTGAACCTTCGCTGCACTCCTTCTATGGCAAGTACATCCTTTCTTAGGTAAGGAGACCAAAACTGCACACAGTACTCCAGGTATGGTCTCACCAAGGCCCTGTATAACTTTAGTATGACATCCTTGCTCCTGTACTCAAATCCTCTTGCAATGATGCCAACATACCATTTGCCTTCCTAACTGCTTGCTGCACCTGCATGTTTGCTTTCAATGACTGGTGTACAAGGACACCCAAGTCCCTTTGTACATCAACATTTCCCAATCTATCACCATTTAAATAATACTCTGCCTTTCTGTTTTTCCTACTGAAGTGGATAACTTCACATTTATATTATACTACATCTGCCATGTATTTGCCCACTCACTCAACTTGTCTAAATCACCTTGAAGCTTCTTTGCATCCTCCTCACAGCTCACAATCCCACCTAGTTTCATGTCATTAGCAAACTTGGAAATATTACATTTGGTTCCCTCATCCAAATCATTGATATATATTGTGAATAGCTGGGGCCCAAGCACTGATCCCTGCAGTACCCCGCTAGACACCGCCTGCCACCCCAAAAAAGACCCATTTATTCCTACTCTCTGTTTCCTGTCTGTTAACCAATTTTCAATCCATGCCAGTATATTACCCCCAATTGCATGTGCTTTAATTGTGCACACTAACCTCTTATGTGGGACTTTATCAAAGGCCTTCTGAAAATCCAAATACACCACATCCACTGGTTCTCCCTTATCTATTCTACCAGTTACATCCTCAAAAAACTCCAGTAGGTTTGTCAAACACGATTTCTCTTTCATAAATCCATGTTGACTTTGTCTAATCCCGTTAATATTTTCTAAGTGTTCTGTTATCACATCCTTTATAATAGACTCTAGCATTGCCATAGGCTTTTCCCAGTACTTAAAGGGGAGATTCATTGATACTGCAGCACCTCGTTCTCAGCATTGCTGGCTGTGTAGCTGCCTCAGCAAGGAGAAGCACAACAAGGAGAAGGAGACGGAGGACTGAAGCAGGTGTGCTCATGGCAGATCCACCTCAGTTGGGTGGTCAGGGTGATTGAATGCTTCAACAAATGCTGCATACCACCATCTGTACCACAGTCTTCACACACTGCCCAAAGCACCACATCCCCAGCACTCACCCACCAACAATCTCTAACTACCAACACTCATACCCACATCTCACGCCTTGCACACAATGACAGCTATTCAACTACGGCAGGCACAAGTGTCATTAGTTATTAGAATGAATGTGATATGTGCAATATGTTTATGCGTAAAATTATTAATGGAGTTTGCAATATTTTGTGGTCTCTCTTATTTCACCTTTGTGCCCAGGAGGACGCAGTGATATGGAATGACACAGGGATGGTATGATGGACATGTGGTGAGCAAAAGGAATCTGGGGTTTAAGTCATCCTGTTGTGAGGCTGGAGGTCTGTTTGGAGGAGGTGGCAGAGTTCTGTGACCACCACCTTGGTGATGCAGAGTCATCTAATACACTGCTCCTGGCTTAATTGAAGGTAGAAGTGCTGTCGGAATAGCCTCGGAGGGTAAGGCCTCCTGGTGAGAGCCCTGATGTCCCTCCTCATCCCTCTGTGCACCTGTTCCCGTATTTCTGGCTGCCTACGCTCCCTCCACCGTAGATCCTAGAGGGTGAGGTGGCATGCCAGTACAGCCCCCATTAATGTTGCCAAGTGTAACAATTTGAATCTTTGAACAATAAATGTAGCCACTTTGCACTTGCCAGAAGACTGCTGATAAAAAAGAACCTTGAAATTACTCATACAAACTGCTCCACTGGCTGAAACTGACAAGAAGCCACTGAAACTAACCTGCCCGGACAGCTGCGAATGATTAATGCCTTTAAATAACATCGCTGGAGCCGGTTTCCATCAGCTGTGCGCCTGCTCTCTCTGTCACTGTTTGGTCGAGGCACAAAGGTAAGTGGTGACAATGAATTTTGCAGATCAGGCACCCGGTGAGCGTGCAATGCTCACCTATGTCACGATCTGCCTGGCATTGAAGTCCCCTGTGGTACCTTGTACTGGCAACGCAACAGGTGGCGGGGCCGAATTTGCCGTTCGGCGCTGAATTCGCCTCACCCTGGAACTACTGCATCAGTGCCCCATTACCTCCCTCTGCAGGCACTAACGAGAGGCACTAACCTACTGAACTTTTCCCCCAAAGGGTCATCAATGTGCAGCTTACCAACACAAGATCTTGCATGTGAAAGCTTGTTACCTAGAAAGCTGGCATGATACATTTCCACTTTGACAATCAACTATACCTACAGAGATAGCCCCTTCCACTACTAGCTGATTGCATCCTTCTGGCATCCAACCTCTTCAGTGGAGAACAGGTATAATGAGGCCCTAAAATCCATTTGAAAAGTTATAGAGCAAGGAATCGCCATGTTGAAATCTTGTTTCAGATGCCTTGAAGTACAGCCCAGCAAGGGTTTTAAGAACAATCGTTGCATGCTCCACATTGCACAATTATAGAATTCAGAAAGGGCTGGTCCTGCCTGCTGATGTTGAAACAGTGGGTAAAGGAAGAAATCCTTCCTCACCAATTAACCAGACATTGGCCAGGAAGGAGAGGAGGAGAAACCCAGTTACTCAAGTAAAATAGCAGGAAATAATCCACAACTGTTTCCAATAAAGATCAATCATGGCTTTCATATCAGAGCATGAGACACTGCCCGCTATAAGCAGCATTCCCCAAGGCAATAAATCTTTCGCCCTTTCAGGGATAATTTGCTCTCTCACCATATTACAGGAAACTTTTGTTTAACCGGAGGTTAAAAGTCCGGAAAGCTCTATCTACCGGCAAAATTCAGGAGCCGTTTTCTATACGTTTTTTTACTTCTCGTTGCTTTTTTTTTCCCAGTCAGGCTCTGCAAGGTCTGCAGCTAAGCAACAGCTTCAGCTAGAGACGCTTGCAGCTGCAGCCGACTGTTTTGAAGCTGTTGCTAAGCAACAGGGTTTGTTGATTCACATGGAGCTGGAAAGTGTAGTGTATGTACCTTTAAGGGGACAACTACTTTTTACAGCTCCTGTATACTGTAGTACCAGCAGTGACCACACCTGTATATAACCCTGAGTAGGGAACTGTACTGTTTAGTTTTAGAGCAACCCTCATCCAGTAAACACCTGTTGATTGTTCCTCTGCAGTCTCTGTCGATTATTTGAAGGACCACTGCCTAAAGATTCACGGATTTAATATTGGCGATGAGTCGTTTCGAACTTACCTGCAACTCTGAAGAAGGAGGCCGATTCCACCAGTGCGGGCGTCGACCATCCAGGGAGGACTTGAGCATCGCAGAGGAGGCTGTAGAGAGCTAGGCTTGGTTCTCCAGTCACGACAATCCAGCACAGCGGGCTGGCATCAGGTACGGCGCAGACCCTTCCCGGACAGCGGCGGCGGGAGCCGACCGACGGCACAGAAAAAGGCAGAGCAGCATCGACGGGTAAGAGAGAGGGTAAAGCGCACAGGGCGCAGCCGGGGTTGAAGACCGAGTGGCGTCAACGAGAGAAGCGCGCAGGAAAACGTGCAGAGCGCGGCCGGTTTCAAGGGCTGAGCAGCGTCCGCAGGGGATAAAGAAAGTGCAGGAGATGCCATTTGGGCCGCAGCGGAGAAGAAGGGAGAGCGCGGGAGACGCCATTTTGAGCCAGCGGAGAAGAAGGGAGAGCGCGGGAGATGCCATTTTTAGCCAGTCTAACCACACCCAGGGATGCAGAAGAGTGGCAGGGTCACAGCGTTCGACAATGAAGTCGAAGATTGGGCGACATATGTAGAACGCATAGAAGTGTACTGCAAGGCGAATGAAGTGCCAGATGCCAGGAAAGCACTGGTATTGTTGAATTCCATGGGTGCAAAAACGTACGGCTTACTGCGAAACCTAGTCACCCCAGAGAAGCCAGTGGAAAAGGATTTTGAAAGCATAGTGGCAATCCTACAGGACCACTTAAACCCCACACCGCTGCTGATAGCAGAAAGATTTAAGTTTCACAAAAGGAACCAGCATAAAGACGAAAGTAATGCTGAGTATTTAACGGAACTGCGCAAGCTATCGAAACACTGCCAGTTTGGAATGGGACTAGCAGATACTTTAAGGGACAAGTTTGTGTGTGGGCTTCAAAGTGAAGGAACCCAGAAATGGCTTCTATCAGAAAAGGATCTTACGCTGGACAAGGCTTTCAGCATGGCAGTATCACACGAAGCAACCGCACGGGGTGCTGCAGAGATACAACGGAGACCGCAAGAATATGGCACAAATGAAATGTCATATGGAGCAGTGAAGTGTTATCGCTGCGGCAGAACAACACACGACCATAAGGATTGTTGGTTCAAGGACCAAGTGTGCAGACAGTGTGGAAAAGTAGGACACATAATAAGAGTCTGCAGGTCGGGAAAGAAAACCAGCAGCAAGAAACCTCCACAGGAGAAGTACAAAAAGGTACATAAGGTGACGGAGAGTAGTTCAGACGAACAGAAAAGTGATACAGACTCCGGAAGCAAGGAGCTGGGTTGTCTGAAACTACATAATGTAACCAAAATGGAGGATCACCAAACTATCTGGGTCACACTCAAGATAGACGGAGTCCAAGTGAAAATGGAATTGGACACAGGATCAGCCCTAACAGTCATAAACCAAAGGGACTACAAGCGGCTATTCTCACATATACCCTTGAGAGATACGGAGATTGTCTTGAAGACGTACACGGGGCAAAAAGTCTACCCCAAAGGAAAAATAAGGGTAAACGTGATATACAACAGCAAGGAAACACCAAAAATGGACTTATATGTATTGCCAGATGGAGGACCACCACTACTAGGACGTGAATGGATCCGGAAGATACAGTTAGATTGGCATGCCATACAAGCACTGACGGTAGATGCCAAAAAGGATGATGACGTCACACCTGGACGACTGTCAAAAATGCTAACTGACGCACAAGAAGTGTTCCAGGAGAGACTTGGAACACTAAAAGGCATAACAGCGACGATCAAAATAGAGGAAAATGCAAGCCCAAAGTTTTTTAAGGCCAGACCGGTGCCTTATGTGATCCGCCCAGCAGTCGAAGCAGAGCTGGAAGGTTTGGAACGTTCTGGAGTACTGTCCAAAGTGGACTGGAGTGAGTGGGCTACACCCATCGTTCCTGTAATGAAGAGGTCGTTGAGTAATACGCCTGGGGAACCAAAGAAGATTCGCATCTGTGGGGACTTTAAGGTGACAGTGAACCCAGTCCTTCACACGGTACAATATCCGCTTCCGAGGATTGAAGATATTTTCGCCTCGCTATCTGGAGGAAAACGCTTCACCAAGATTGATCTGGCCCAGGCGTACCTGCAAATGGAGGTAGAAGAAGCCTCGAAACAAACAGTACCTCACGATCAACTCTCATAAAGGTCTCTACCAATACAACCGGCTGGTGTTCGGGGTAGCATCAGCTCCGGCTATTTGGCAAAGGGCAATGGATCAAGTCCTGCAAGGGATTCCAGGGACCCAGTGTTATTTGGACGACATCCTGGTCACGGGCGAAAATGACAGTGATCACCTTGCCAACCTGGAGCAGGTGCTCACTAGATTGAAGGAATATGGGCTCCGAGCTAATCGCCACAAATGTGAGTTTTTCCAGAAGCAGATCTCGTATTGTGGCCACGTTATTGATGAAGAGGGGTTACATAAGTCACCTGAAAAGATTGAGGCAGTAGTCAAGGCTCCAGCACCGGAAAATGTGTCACAACTGAGTTCGTTCCTCGGGCTGGTGAACTACTACCATAAGTTCTTGTCGAATTTGTCTACCGTACTACACCCACTGAACACCCTACTGCAAACGGGGGTACCATGGAAGTGGAATGACGAATATAAACGAGCTTTCCAGAAGTGCAAAGAATTGATCACATCAAAAGAGGTGTTGGCTCAGTTCAACCCAGCACTACCAATTCGGTTGGCGTGTGATGCATCACCCTATGGTATTGGAGCGGTGCTGTCGCACAAATTCTCGGACGGCTCGGAGAGACCAGTAGCCTTTGCGTCTCAGTCACTAACCTCAGCCGAGCGTAACTACGCCCAGATTGACAGGGAGGCCCTCAGCCTAGTGTGGGGAGTGAAAAACTTCAACCACTATCTGCACAGGCAGAAGTTCACCTTGCTGACCGACCACCAGCCACTTGTCTCCATCTTTAATCCAAAGAAGGGCGTCCCGGTGATGACTGCGCAACGGCTACAAAGATGGTCCCTTTTTCTAGGGGCGAACCATTATGAAATAGAGTATAAGGGCACGAAACAGCATGGAAACGCTGATGGGCTATCACGCCTGCCACTGCCTACTGCGGAGGAAGCACCAGCAGTGGACCCTGTCGAAATATTTTATTCGACTATAATTGAACGCTTGCCCGTAACTAATGCGGATATAGAGAAGGACACCCGAAATGACCCGACACTGTCTCGGGTATATGACTTGACGGTGAAGGGATGGCCAACACATGGCGACTCACTGTTGCCAGCATTCTCATCCAGAAGAGAACAGCTGTCAGTATGCCAGGGGACCTTGATGTGTGGATCCCGAGTGGTAATTCCACCCAAGTTAAGGGAGAGAGTGCTCAATGAGCTTCACGAAGGTCATCTGGGAGGGGTGAAAATGAAAAGCCTTGCTAGGGCTTATGTGTGGTGGCCGGGGATCGATCAGCAAATCGAGGACCTGACAAAGAGCTGCTCAGGATGCCAGAAGGTCCAAAATGCACCACCACATGCCCCTCTAGACCCATGGGAGTGGCCCTCCTCTCCATGGCAACGGGTGCATATTGATTTTGCTGGTCCATTCATGGACTCAATGTTTTTAATAGCCGTGGATGCGCACTCGAAATGGCCTGAGGTGATCAAAATGTCCTCCACCACCACGGAGAAAACGATTGCAGTCCTACGGACCATATTTGCCAGGAACGGCTTGCCAGAGCAGATTTGCTCTGATAACGGACCACAGTTTGTGTCCGAAGAGTTTCGGAAATTTATGAAAAGGAATGGGGTAAGGCATTACACATCTGCCCCGTATCATCCAGCCACAAATGGATTGGCTGAGAGGTTCGTACAAACCTTTAAAAAGGCAGTAAGGGCTATGTGCGATGACGACATTCCACTGCAGCATAAGGTGGACAATTTCCTGTTAGCCTACAGAAATGCGACACATGCAGTTACCAACCAGACCCCGGCCATGATGTTCTTTAACCGAAGGTTGAGATCTCGTCTGGATTTGCTCAGACCAAATGTACGAAGAAATGTTGAGAATAAGCAATTCCAGCACATCAATGAGAAGCCGACAAGGAGCTTCAATGTAGGGCAACCAGTCTTGGCCCGCGACTACTGAACAGAGAAATGGCAACCAGGAACGATATGCACACGGCAGGGGCCACTAATGTACACAGTGGATGTTGGGGAGAACATTGTGAAGTGCCATGTCGGCCAGATCCTAGCGTCACAGGAACGAGTCAACCCCATGTCTCGCGTACCTGGTAATGAACCCGACATACAGGTAGCATCTACCCCAGAAACAGTAGTTTCGGAAGCTGATGAACCAACCGACGACAGGGGGCCAGAATCGCCTCCGCACCAAGAGCAAGACACTCAGGAAAGGCGCTATCCAGAAAGGATCAGGAAGCCGCCCCAAAGACTGAATTTATAAATGGACTATTTTCAGTTAATGTTGCATGTTAAAAGTGTTAATTGTTAAATGAATGTTATGGTACTGTTAATCTAAAAGGGGAGGAATTGTAGTGTATGTACCTTTAAGGGGCGAACTACTTTTTACAGCTCCTGTATACTGTAGTACCGGCAGTGACCACACCTGTATATAACCCTGAGTAGAGATCTGTACTGTTTAGTTTTAGAGCAACCCTCATCCAGTAAACACCTGTTGATTGTTCCTCTGCAGTCTCTGTCGATTATTTGAAGGACCACTACCTAAAGATTCACGGATTTAACAGAAAGCTCTGTATGTTTTAACATTGCCGCTGGTTTATACGGCAGTTGTGATCTAATGGCACCAGCTCGGTCCCGTCAGTGCCGGATACCAGAAAGTTTCCTGTACCATAAAGAACAAGGAGTCACGTGCTCCAGCATAATAATGCACAGTCACACATTCTGAATAACAATTTTCAGGTTTGCTTATTACAGTAAGTCATATAACACTATAACTACCCCTAGTGCCTACTTTCTTATTAATACGTGCTCTTAACCTCTTACCCTCCCTCAGTGGCATAAGGTTGACAGGAGGTTGACTGGGATACTTCCACTGTAGCCTTCAAAATGCTGAGGTGACACTCGTCCCCAGTGAAGTTGCTGTCCCTGAAGGACCAGCTTCTGCTGTACCTCTTTGAGCATGCAAGGATTGTCAGTTTCTGGCATAAAGCCCCCTCGTGTGCTGGCATCAGAATGGGCTGGAAGGAAAGTGCAGCAGTGTTGTTATCCTGAGAGACAGAGACATCTGTTACCACTCCTTGTAGCCTATGGTACCAGACAGGCACATTTCAAGTACAGGTTGGCAGGATAACAGACCAAATAATCGTAAATTAAGTTCAACTACTATTTACAGGGAACTATATTGTCTGCAATAATACTGTGCTTGAATGTATGCCTGTGAGAGAGTGAGTGAGTGAATAGCAGAGTGAGTGAGTGACTGAATGGCAGAAGAAAGAAGAACATGAAAAGTATAGTACTAGCCCTGAGTTTGGGAAGGCCCCTAGCTTCTCCCTGCCCACTCCAGTATAATTTCCAAATAGGCCTCCTCAAATGCATTTAATTCCAGGGCCCATCCCCCATGAGGGTTTGCTCTCTTATGTAGTCTGTTGCTTAGTTCTGCAAGAAATGATGTATTCTTGAGAAGTTGGGACATCCAAGTTCAAATGCTGCATCTCAGCATGTATCTGAGTAATTCAATATTCATCATGCAGCTAGGTTTTGTTGGAGACTTGCTTTATGCATAGGGTATTGCCGGGTAACCTTACCTTGACCAATTTTCTGAAGGTTGGCGAGTTTCTTTCTCATCTGCTTCCAGGTCCTCTGAATGTGGAATAAGAGCAATCCTTAGAGCAACATGAACCGCAGATAAATAAAGGTCGCTAATCTGGCCCTTGCGTACCACGCCAGCACTATTCCAGTAATATTACATCCATACATCCGAATTTTCAATATAATTACTACATAGTGAACTATGGAAAATATAGACCACAATGCACTACATTTTGGTATTTCTCAGCAGAACTGAGAAAATAATTTGAGTTATTCGATTTAGAACATATCCAATTTATACAAGCTTTCAAATTATATAGTTGTTAAAATGCATGAGTATCTTAAACATAATGCAGCAGACAGCTAAAGACTAGTAAAGGGTACTAATTATCAAATTCACACCTGCTGATTTATGTGCACACTTATCTGTAGCCATCTGTAGATTATTAAAATAGGCTGGGCTGTATATCACGTTCTATTAGAAACCCTATGAATCTTTTATGCATAGTCACAATTCTCATGGCAATCATTCACCCAGATTATTCAGTTTAAAATAGACACTGTATCCAAGCTATTTGATTGTGTAAGTAATCTAATAAACTTCCTTTCTTTACATACCTAAAAATGGATAATGTAATTTACATATAGAGTAAGACGTTAAAGCAAAGCGCCATCCGCCTGTTCAGGTGGACATAAAAGATCACAGTATTATTTGAGAAGTGCAGGGAGCTCTCCCGTTGTCTAGCCCAACATTTAGCCCTCCACCAACACCACCAAAACAGATTGTTTTGTCATTTATCTCAACACAGTTTGTGGGACGGCGCTGTGTGAAAACTGGCTGCCATATTTGCTTACACACAAACAGCAACTACATTTCAAAAATAATTCATTGGCTGTGAAGCAATTTGGGACATCTTGAGTATGTGACACCTTCTGAACCTATCTGCAGCCTTCGACACAGCTGATCATACCATCCTCCTCCAACACCTCGCCTCCACCATCTAGCTGGGTGGAACTGCCCTTGCCTGGTTCCAGTCTTATCTATCAAATCATAGCCAAAGAATCACTTGCAATGGCTTCTCATCCCACTCCCGCACCGTTACCTCTGGAGTCATCAAGAATCTATCCTTGGCCCCCTTCTATTTCTCATCTACATGCTGCCCCTCGGTGATATCCGAAAACATAACATCAGGTTCCACATGTACGTTGACGACACTCGGCTCTATCTCACCACCTCCACTCTGGACCCCTCCACTGTCTCTGATTCGTCACACTGCTTGTCCCGACATCCAAAATTGCATGGTCAGAAATTTCCTCCCAACTAAATATTGGGCAGACTGAAGCCATTGGCCTAGAAATCCATGACTACCACAAAAGCTGCCAGTGCCACTGTGGCAGGGTGTTAACGGCCACCGAAAATGGTGGTGCTGGCAGGACCGAAAAATTGGTGCTGGGGACTAATTAACATTACCCCAGCACTTAACTCACCGTGCAACGCAGTCCTAGCGGCGTTGGTCCTGGCAGGAGGCCCAATGTAGCGTGAAGGTGTCGAGGAGGGGAGGAAGGAAGGTGTAGAGGAGGGAAGGAAAGAAAGTGAGGCTCTGAAAGTGAGGCTGTCATTTCAGAAAGCATTGTCGGTTTCTTAAAGGGGCAATGCCTTCTGAAATGAAAAAAATAACACTGATGTAAAAATATGGGGGGGAAAATTCGGTATCACCCATTTTGGGGCGCTAATATCGGCAGGGTGCAAAGTTTAGCGCCCGGCGCTAATTATCGCCTCTGACTGCAAAATTCGCCTATATCGCCCCTGGAGTTGATTTGAGCGTTAAATCAGGCACTACACACCTCTCTGAAGGCGCAAATGTCAGGGAGCGAGGTGCTACCTCAGGACACTCCCGAAGCTCAGGCGATGCCAATTACCATGGAAACCAGACAGACTGGCGCCGTCCAGTTCTTAAAGGGGCGGGGCCATCTTGCTGGCCAGCCACACCCTGCTCATTGCAGCCTTGAATCTCGGCCTGGAGAGGCCTCAAAAGCAATTATGTTGGAAACACGATAGCAAAATACTGCGGGTGTTGGAAATCCGAAATAACAACAGAAAATGCTGGAAAAACTCAGCAGGTCAGGCAACATCCGTGGACAGAAATTTGAGTTGACGTTTCGGGTCGAACCCTTCTTCAAAACTGGAAAGAAAAGATGGATCGGAGGCAGGGCTGCAATCGGACAAAAGAATAAAAGAATTAAAGAACACTAATGGATAGGCCCAGGAAAAGAGCTCGGCACTTAGGAACCTCAAAAGTGGTGCTTGTTGTGTATGTACCTTTAAGAGAATAACTGGTCTCAGACTGCAGTACCGGCAGTGACCACCCCTGTATAAAAGGCGCTAGTGAGCCTCTGTTGTTTTCAGTTTTGTGGTGTATGTAACCTGTTCCACCTTAAGAGAACTACCTTAAGAGATGTACTACTTTCTCTTGGCTGCTGTATACTGTAATACCGGTGGTGACCACACCAGTATATAAGTGTTGTGTAGGGATTTGCTGGGCAGTTCAGCCCTGACCTCCGAATAGTAAAGACCTGTTAAAAGTTATTCTTGTTGTCTGTGTCCAGTGATTGATCATAAGCATAACTGGGACACACAGACTCAACAGTGGCGATGAGTCCGATCTTACCCTGTGGCAGTTTTACATCCAAGGCAGCTTCGTCCTCAGAATGGGCGTCGAGAAGAGGCATCCGCCCTCATCATCCTGCTGAGCACCATCGCACGGGAGGCATCGAGAACCCGGGTTAAAAAAAAAATTTAAAAAAACTCTGGCCACGAAGCCCTCCATCAGCGACAGGCAGTGATCATCCCTTCTACCATGGTGGTGGGTAAGCCGATCAGCGACACGAGCAGAAAGTCGGCCGCGTTGGCTGTGGAGTAGGGGAGGGAAAACGGAGGAATAAGGGCAGAGAACTCGACCACGGCCGGTAAAAAGGGCCGGGCTGCAATCGAGGCCGAGAGGCGCAGCGACTAGGGCAGCTTAAGGCACGAGAGCCGCGGAGAACTCAAACGCAGCCAGTGTAAAGGACCGGGCTGCAAGCGGGGCTGCGAGGCAAAGCAGCGTCGGGGAATTGAGAACCGCTGGGGAGGCGAGAACGGCAGCAGCAAGGCAATCGCCATTGCAGCCAGCGGGGGAAGAAGGCAAACGCGGGAATCCGCCATTGTAGTCAGCGGGGGAAGAAGACGAGCGCGGGAAAGACCGCCAAGCGCGGGAAGCCACCATTTTAGTAGGCGGGGGAAGAAGACAAGCGCGGGAAGACGCCATTTTGAGAAAAAGAAAAATTTAAAAAACTTGCAAGGATGCCTAAACATGGGAACATTAATACCTTTGATAGCGATATCGAAGATTGGAACACGTATGTAGAACGCATGGAAGTTTATCGTAAAGCAAATAAGGTACCAGATGATGAGAAAGCACTAACCTTATTAAGCTCAATTGGTGCGAAGACATACGGGCTATTGAAGCACCTTCTATCACCAAATAAACCGGCGGATCAGACTTTCGCGAATATTGTTACTGTCCTGAAAAATCATTTAAACCCCACGCCGCTGATGATAGCGGAATGATTTAAATTTTACAGAAGAACGCAGCTGAAAGACGAAAGCAATGCTGAATTTTTAATTGAACTGCGTAAGCTATCAAAGTACTGTCAGTTTGGAACAGGACTAGCAGATGCGCTGAGAGATAAATTTGTGTGTGGATTGTTAAAAGAAGGAACACAAAAGCGACTGCTTGAGGAGAATGATCTTACGCTTGATAAAGCTGTCACTATTGCAGCATCGCACGAAGCCGCAGCGAGAGGCACGGCGGAAATGCAGCTACGGTCACCGGAACTCAGCACCAATCAAATGGTCTTGGGTACAGTAAAATGTTATTGTTGTGGAAAGACAACGCACGATCAGAACCAGTGCTGGTTCAAAAATCAGGAATGCAGAAAATGTGGCAGGCTTGGTCACATAGCTAAAGTATGCCGGTCAGGAAAGAAGACCAGCAACAAAAAGTCACAGGAAAAGTACAGAAAGGTACACAAGGTGACAGAGAACAGTTCGAACGAACAGAAGTCAGATTCAGACTCCAGCAGTAATGAACTGGGTAGTCTAAGAGTACACAACGTTGGTAAGGAAGCAGACCTCCAAACAATTTGGGTCACACTTCAGATAGCAGGAGTCCAAGTGAAGATGGAATTGGACACTGGATCGGCATTGACGGTCATGAATAAGCAAGATTACAAAAGGTTATTCCCACATATTCCCCTACGGGATACGGAGATTGTATTGAAAACATACACGGGGCAAAGAGTATACCCCATCGGGAAGATAGAGGTAAAGGTGGTCCACAAAGGCAAAGAAAGCCGAGGAATGGACTTATATGTGCTACCTGAGGGAGGTCCACCACTACTGGGACGGGAGTGGATTAGGAAAATAAATATGGACTGGCATTCCTTAAAAGCACTAACGGTAGATTCCGGTAAAAAAGATGTCAAACCTAAACGATTGTCCAGAATATTGGACGATGCTAAAGAGGTGTTTCAACAGGGACTGGGAACACTGAGAGGAATTACGGCAAACATCAAGGTTGAAGAACATGCAAACCCGAAATTTTTCAAAGCCAGACCGGTACCTTATGCGATACAACCTGCTGTGGAAGCTGAGCTGGAAGGGCTAGAACGTTCAGGAGTACTGTCTAAGGTAGACTGGAGTGAGTGGGCCACGCCCATTGTTCCCGTCATGAAGCGTTCATCGAGCAACAAGCCGGGGGAACCGGGGAAGGTTCGCAACTGTGGAGATTTCAAGATCACTGTTAATCCGGTGCTTCACACGGTGCAGTATCCGCTTCCGCGGATTGAGGATATCTTCGCTTCGTTGTCTGGCGGGAAACACTTCACCAAGATAGACCTGGCGCAGGCGTACTTACAGATGGAAGTTGAGGAAGAGTCATGCCAGTATCTCACGATCAACACGCATAGAGGCTTGTACCGGTATAATAGTCTGGTTTTTGGAGTGGCATCGGCTCCAGCAATTTGGCAGAGGGCCATGGAGCAGGTATTACAGGGAATTCCAGGCACACAATGTTACCTGGACGATATTCTGATTACAGGAGATGATGACGAGGAACACCTTGCAAATTTGGAACTGGTGCTCACCAGATTGAAAGAATATGGACTTCGAGTTAATCACCAGAAATGTGAGTTCTTTCAGAAGCGGATCTCGTACTGTGGTCATGTCATTGACCAGGAGGGGCTTCATAAGTCTCCTGACAAGATCGAAGCTGTTGTGAAGGCTCCCGCTCCGGATAATGTATCCCAGTTGAGGTCATTCCTAGGGTTGATTAACTATTACCATAAGTTTCTGCCAAATTTATCCACGGTGCTGCACCCGCTGAACGCTCTTTTGCAGAAGGGAGTACCATGGAAGTGGAGCGAGGACTGTAAGAGGGCCTTCTGCAAAAGCAAGGCATTGATCACCTCAGAGGAAGTGTTGGCTCACTTCAACCCAACGCTGCCTATTCGTTTGGCTTGTGATGCTTCTCCATATGGTATTGGGGCAGTACTCTCACACAAGTTGCCAAATGGCCTGGAGAGGCCAGTTGCGTTCGCATCCAGATCATTGACCTCCGCTGAGCGCAACTATGCTCAGATAGATAGGGAGGCTCTCAGCCTTGTGTGGGGAGTAAAGAAGTTTAATCATTACCTGCAGGGCCAAAAGTTCAAGCTTCTGACAGACCACCAGCCGTTGGTATCCATTTTTAACCCTAAGAAGGGTGTTTCGGTGATGACAGCACAGAGACTCCAGAGATGGTCCCTTTTCCTAGGGGCACATCAATATCAGATTGAATTCAAAGGTACAAAGCAGCATGGTAATGCTGATGGGCTGTCGCGCCTGCCACTACCTACAGAGGAGGAGGCACCGACGGTTGACCCTGTTGAGTTATTTCACTCGACCATCATCGAATGTTTACCAGTCACCAATGCAAGTATTGAAAGAGAAACCAGGAACGACCCGACACTGTCCCGGGTCTACGAAGTGACAGTGAAGGGATGGCCAGCACATGGTGATCCACTGTTACCGGCATTCTCAGCAAGACGAGAACAGCTGTCCGTCTGTCAAGGAACATTGATGTATGGAACAAGGGTGATTATTCCTCCTAAGTTAAGAGAGAGAGTTCTAAAGGAACTGCATGAAGGTCATCTGGGGGGAGTCAAGATGAAAAGCCTTGCTAGGGCTTATGTGTGGTGGCCGGGTATCGACCAACAGATAGAGGATCTGACGAAAAGCTGCTCAGGGTGCCAAAAAAGTGCAAAATGCACCTCCGATTGCACCGCTGCATCCATGGGAATGGCCTTCAACCCCATGGCAACGTGTACATATTGACTTTGCTGGTCCATTCATGGACTCCATGTTTTTAATTGCGGTGGACGCACATTCTAAATGGCCAGAAGTGATTAAGATGACTACCACTACCTCGGAAAAGACGATCGCGGTGCTGAGAACGATATTTGCAAGAAATGGATTGCCAGAACAAATATGTTCAGACAACGGACCGCAGTTCGTGTCAGAAGAATTCCAGAAATTCATGAAGAAGAATGGGGTGAAACATTATACCTCTGCCCCATATCATCCGGCTACAAACGGGTTGGCCGAGAGATTTGTACAAACGTTCAAAAAAAGCAATAAAGGCCATGAGCGAAGATCAGATTCCACTACAACACAAGGTGGACAAATTCCTACTGGCATATCGAAACGCCACTCATGCAGTGACAAACCAAAGTCCTGCCATGATGTTCTATAACAGGAGGTTGCGGTCCAGGTTAGACTTGTTAAAACCAAATGTGCGGAGGGAAGTTGAAAACAAACAGTTCCAGCATATAAATATCAAGACCACTCGGAGTTTCGAAATAGGACAACCAGTGTTAGCCCGGGACTATAAAAACGAGAAATGGCAATCTGGAACAATTCGGGCCAGACAAGGACCCCTGATGTACACGGTAGATATTGGTGAAAATGTAATACGGCGTCATGCTGACCAACTGGTAGAATCGAGAACAAGGGTCGAACCCATGGTTACGGCAGAGACAACCGTGGAAGAAGTTAGTGAACCTGAAGCATCTACCTCAGAAGTGAATGTACCTGATGATGATGTCCAATCCATAAGAGACCAACTAGATGAGTCACCCCAGCAACGAGAATCAGAGACCCCTGAAAGGCGTTATCCAACTCGAATCAGGAGGCCTCCTCAGAGACTGAATCTTTGAACTGTTTTGCATGAAGTTGTATATATATGTTATTATGTTATGTTAAATGGGGATATAACTGTTAAGCTAAAAAGGGAGGATTGTGGTGTATGTAACCTGTTCCACCTTAAGAGAACTACCTTAAGAGATGTACTACTTTCTCTTGGCTGCTGTATACTGTAATACCGGTGGTGACCACACCAGTATATAAGTGTTGTGTAGGGATTTGCTGGGCAGGTCAGCCATGACCTCCGAATAGTAAAAACCTGTTAAAAGTTATTCTTGTTGTCTGTGTCCAGTGATTGATCATAAGCATAACTGGGACACACAGACTCAACAAGTTTCACTATTGACTCCCATCAGTAAAGACTTGTTTTGTTCAACTCCTGCTGTCCGTGTCTCAATCATTCACGGACATAATAGTGCTGAAGGCCAAAACTCCTTCAGACAGCGTTAAAACCAAAAATTTTGCTGACAATAAAAGGCAGGAAACTCCCACCTTTAAATAGCGCTCCCCCAGCACCTTCCCGAATTGAATACATTCCCCTCTACCTGTCGTTCCTAGTGGCAGGTGTTAAGGCAGGGGGTGCGACTCAATATCGGTCCGGGTTGCTACCAGGGCATTGCACGCTCGACTGACGTCACGATCTGCAGGCGCAGGAGATCGTGGCAGTAGTGTTTAGCGCCGCCGCAAAATGACTGGTCAATTTCGTGAGCGGCGCTCACATCGCCGCGCCCGGGCGCTAACTGTTTTGCGCCCCGGCGCTAACTGTTTTGCGCCCCATCGCACAAAGCAATCAAATTTTTCCACCGTGCAGTTTTTAGCATTTACAGCTAATGGACTCGATTTTACCATTGGGGGCGGGCTGGGGCATGTCAGGTGGTCTTTGTGTCAGGACCCCGACTCCGATGTGAAGTGGGAAAAAAGTGCGATTTTGCCCTAATTGGGCACTTGATTTCCAGCGTGTGGAAGCCCTTGGCCTAATGAGCCTTTTTATGCAGAAAGTCGCCTCAGATGGCGTCATCAGTGCTGCTGGACTTAAGGCCTGCAAGCAGCCTTGCTCCTTCTGGAGATTGTAAACTTTATGCCCATTGTTGTGATCGCTTCAATCAGCCGATCGCTTCCAGCAGTAGGCCAAAGCGTGCTCCAAGATTCGATGAGGCTTCCCTCCAAGCTGGTGGAGGGAGCAAGAGCAAGTAAGGAGGTGCTCTTCTCTTCCTCAGGGAGGAAAAAGCCTCCCCAGCAGACTAAAGCTGTGTGGATGCAAGTGGTCCAGGAGGTCAACTCAATCTCTATGTGCCGCAGAACCTGGCTGCAGTGCAGGAAGAGGTTTCATGACCTTCTCCACACAGGAAAAGTGAGTATGACTTTCCCATCACCCTCAATCTGATCCCCATCGCCTCTCCTCACCAGCACTCTTCCTCCACATCCCACTTGACACTGACATCCCTGCACCCTTACCCATTCCCTCTCTCTCTATGGTCACATTCACTTAACTATTCTACCATGCAGCCCTCACACTCCCTATCACTGTGATGCTATGACAACAACTTACAACACACAGGGAGGGCCCTTTGTCTCCTTCTAAGCATCTATGCTATGGATTCTCTACACTCAGTCCTTCATTCTCACTCAAACTCCCCTTGTGTCCCTCATTGCAGGAAAAGAGAGCCCACAATAAGAGGGAAAGAGCGAGGACAGGAGGAGGACCACCCTCAGTAACCCAGCTTACCACCTCGGAGGAGGCAGCCTTGGAAATCGCCGGTGTCAAGGAAGATTCGCAAGTGAGGGACAGACAGACGGGTGCATCACAGCAAGCTGGTGACAGAATAATTTGTCATCTCTCTCACTGACATTGCATGAGTCACTGATAAGTCAATCTATTAGAGCATCAGAATCATTATGATCATCTGCACAATTCAATGTGCATGCAACCTTTACTTCACATCTCCAATTCTTTCCTTTACTCCCCCACAGCAACATCGGCAGCCCCTGTCCCCACTGTCCAGGAGGAAGAGCCTGAGCTTCAAGACTCCTCAGACGAAGCTGCAACCTCTGAGGGTGTAGCGTCAGCAGAATTCAGCGCACCCAGCACCAGCACAGACACTCACATCTTGGTGGGACCTTTGCGAGATAGAGTAGTGTTGTCACCTGGTGTATCATAGCTTACAAGTGAGCATCAGCAGATGGTGGAGACAGGGACAGCAGTGGAGAGTCCTCGTTGGAAAGGATAGCTACGGTAGAGGAGAGGATGGCTACAGCCATGGAGGAGCTAAGTCGCCAGAGTATTGAAAACATGGTTATTGTTCAGAATAGACTGGCATCTCTTGAGGAGCGATGGTCAGCTATTGAGCATAGAAACCAGACAATTCATGGAAGTCCTCTGGAGTAGGACTTAAAGTGCAGAAATGGGTCCTCATGGCCCCCCTGAAGTGCGGCAAGGTGCTGTCAAGCCACTTGCTAGCTCTGAAGTGGGGCTGACCCATGAGAGGGATGTTGGTGGCAGACAACAAGGAAGTGGGGACTCCTCTCCAAGCGCTCACATGACCATGCCACTGCAAAGCCCTCGGTCAGAGCCCCACCAGAGTCCTCAATCAACTGAGATGGGCGTCTCATCCCCTGCACAGCCACCGGAGCAGCAGACTGTTGCCGAGCCCTCACAGGTTCGCAACCCCAGAGGATGGCCACCAAAGGTGTCGAGACAGGAGCAGCAAGAAAGTGAGCAAGGGGCCTCCATAGCTACTGAAGCCACAGGGGAAGCACCACGTAGGAGCACGCGTAAGAGGAAGATAATGCACAAGTAGTCACAAGGGTAGTCACTTGGGTGTTATGTTGGGTTTATTTTTGAAATGCCATCAGTTGCTTGTTGTGATAAAAAATTCTGATGGCAAACTGTTGAAGTTGTGGCCTGTGTCATTTCACAAATGCGACTTCCACATTGAGGGCTTATAGTGACTTGCAATTGTCAGTATGGTGGTCAGAGTGATAGGAATCCACAGGTTCTTGTCCATTGTCGATGCTCTGGTAAGAAGGTGCAAGGTAAAAGTGTTTGATTGTGCAGGCTAAGCAAATCTGGCCAATGTGCAGGCTAAGCAAATCTGGCCAACATGAGTGCATCCCTTGCATCCAGGGCAGCAATGAGGTCGCGCACTGGCGCCTTCTGGCCTGTGCAGCTTCAGGTGGAGGAGTAGCAGCTTGGCGCTCCTGTTGTTGCTGCTGCTGTTGTTCATGGTTCTGCTGCTGCCACGGCTGGTCTTCATCCAAATCTGATGTCCAGGAGGAAAGGAAATAAATGGTTCCCATGCTTCTGGTATATGCCTCAGCTGAGGAAGCGCTCAGTCAAGGTGGGGAGAGGGGTTTCCCAGGAGGTCACACTGGAGATGGGTGTCAGGCTCCAAACTTCCACAACAATGAGTATGCCTGCTAAAAGTTCCCCCAGACCTGAGACAACAAAGTTCTGCCACCTGCAAATGATCATTGGTGAAAACTCCTTTTTAATGGTGGAGCTGCAGCTGTTAGTAAGCAATCCACTTGTGAGGCCATCAGGATTAACTGGTGTGTTCCAGAGGAGACGTACAGGACAGGGGGAAAGTGTTAAAATCAGAAAGGCCTCTCAAAATGGGATTATAGAGACAATTAACTGGTTGTTAAGGGCCTTAAGGGCCTATCCCGCCTCTTGGGGGCAGGTTGGAAACGGGGTCTGAAACCCCGATTCTGGGAAAATTGCTCAGAGGCAGACTGGAGGCGAGATCGGAGCCGCCTGCCATTTTTTGCGATTTTAACACCTCACACGCCTCCTATCCCACCTCCTCGGGCCTGGCAAAATCGAGCCCAATGTGTCTGTTAGGCAGGTGAACACAACAATCAAATGGTTCAAAATCTAAGGCTAAATTTTATTATGCAAATGCTGTATAACGGTAACAAAAAACTGCAGATGTTGAAAATCTAAAACAAAAAAAAATGGTGGAAAGTCTCCAGGTCAGTCAGCATCTGTGGAGACAGCAGATAAGTTAATGTTTCAGGTATAGACCCTTCCATAATGTTAATGTTGGCACCTAATCCATTGAACATATTTTAATAACTAATGATGGTGTAAGGGAAGGAAGGCATAGGGGAGGGAGGGAAGAAAGGTGTAGGGGAGGGAAGGAAGGTGTAGGGGAGAGAAGGAAGGTGTAGGGGAGGGAAGGAAGGTGTAGGGGAGGGGAGGAAGGTGTAGGGGAAGGAAGGAAGGTGCAGGGGAAGGAAGGAAGGTGTAGGGGAGGGAAGGAAGGAAGGTGTAGGGGAGGGAGTGAAGGCGTAGGGGAAGGAAGGAGGGAAGGAAGGTGTAGGGGAGGGAGGAAGGAAGGTGTAGGGGAGGGGAGGAAGGTGTAGGGGAAGGAAGGAAGGTGTAGGGGAGGGAAGGAAGGAAGGTGTAGGGGAGGGAGGGAAGGAAGGAAGGTGTAGGGGAAAGAAGGATGGTGTAGGGGAAGGAGGAAGGAAGGAAGGTGTAGGGGAAGGAAGGAAGGAAGGTATAGGGGAGGGAAGGAAGGAAGGAAGGTGTAGGGGAGGGAGGAAGGAAGGTGTAGGGGAGGGAAGGAAGGTGTAGGGAAGGAAGGAAGGTGTAGGGGAGGGAGGGAAGGAAGGTATGGGGGAAGGAAGGTGAAGGGGAGGGAGGAAAGGAATGTGTAGGGGAGGGAGGAAAGGAAGGTGTAGGGGAGGGAGGAAGGAAGGAAGGTGTAGGGGAGGGAAGGAAGGTGTAGGGGAAGGAGGGAAGGGAGGAAGGAAGGTGTAGGGGAGGGAGGAAGGAAGGAAGGTGTAGGGGAAAGAAGGAATGTATAGGGGAGGGAGGGAAGGAAGGAAGGTGTAGGGAAGGGAGGGAAGGACGGTGTAGGGGAGGGAGGGAAGGTGAAGAGATAATTACTAGTCCTAGCCCTTTTAGGGCTACCCCAGATCAGGTGTATTCCCCAGTCAATCACCTTCAACTAAAGTTAGAGTTAGCCAAATCCTAAAGACACTTAATTGGGTCTAAAGGGTCCAGACTATCTCTCCCTAAAGGAAAGGAATGACCTGAAGATGTTACCGTCCTCCAGATAACACTTTTAATAAGTTTAGTTAGACTGTAACTTTCCAGATATTATGAGGGTCTGGAAAACTGCCCCAGAATTCTGCAACTCCTCACCAAAGAGTGTACAGAGATTGAGTTTGCAAGTTTGATACAGAATATGTGAGACAATTCTAAAAATATATAGATTTATTAAAGAACTGACATATTGTTTTTATGATAAGTTTTTATAGTAATCTGGGATGTAATGTTTAAGTTATCCACCAGATGGAGCCAAATATTGAGGGATCACATTCACCAGTGTTTAAGGTAATGGGTCATGTAGTCAATGTCCTGGTACACCAGTTATTAAGGTAATGTGGCATTGCATTATGGGTATGACTCAGAGGTGAATCCTCCATCTTGCCATCGTGCAGTAAGAAATGGTGTGCTTTGCCTGCAGCCTGTAAGATATGTTCCTCTGCTACACCATGTAATAAACAGTTGGGTTTTGTTCCTAAGATCTCGCTTCTCTCAGTTTCTGACCTTACCACTCGGATATCACATATTGGCGATGAGGATCAACAGATCACATCGTGACGGAGAAAAAATATAAAAGAGCACTGAATAGGGGATCATGGCTGCTACGGTAGGAAAGATCTCTGCTTTTGATGTTCAGACGCAGTCCTGGGATGAGTACTGCGAGGTGCTGATGCATTTCTTTGAAGCAAATGAAATAAATGATGTCGGAAAAAGGAGAGCTATTTTGCTCACTTCCGTGGGAAGTCAGACGTATAGTTTAATGAGAAACTTATGCAGTCCTGAAAAGCCGGGAGACACAACATTTGCTAACTTAGTGGCCTTGCTGAAGAACCATTTCAATCCCAGACCGAGTGAGATTGTACAGCGTTTCAAATTTAATTCACAGAACAGAAAGCCGGGAGAGACTGTATTGGATTATGTAGCGGTGTTGCGGAAATTGGCGCACGATTGCAATTACGGGAACAACCTGAAAGACATGCTGAGAGATAGGCTAGTTTGCGGGATAATGGATGATCGAATGCAGAGGAGATTATTATCTGAGACTGGGCTTACGTATGAAAAAGCGTTGGAACTTGCTCAAGCCATAGAGACAGCGAACCGAGATGTAAAAGAAATACAAGGTTCAGACTGGGCTATTACAAAGCAAGTTGCAGGTCAGGTTGTTGTGCACAAGTTAAATATGCGTCAGAAACCACAACGTGGGCATGTAAAGGCATGTTATAGATGCAATGGTGGTCACCTGGTGAGGGAATGCAGGTTTCTGGAGGAAAAGTGCCACAAGTGTGGGAAAAAAGGACACATAAAACGTGCATGCAGGGCAAAAGCAACCATGGAGGAATACAAACCAAAAGGGGGAGAAAAGCAAAACCTAGGAAGAGAAGTGAAAAAACAGGGAGCACATCACATCAGCGGAGAAGCTGAGAAAGAAGACGACATGTTCATAATGCATAGTATGGTAGAGAACATTCCAAAAGTGGGTCCTATCACTTTGCAACTGACAGTAAATGACTCTAACGTCAACTTTGAAGTGGATACAGGATGCGGAGTGACCAATGAACAGGGAGGAGTACTCAAAATTGTGGAACCGTGCAAAAGTTCCAGAGTTAAAGTCTTGCTCTATGCAGCTTAAAACATATACCGGTGAACGAGTGGCAACATTGGGTACAGCTACTGTAACTGTGTAACACAGGGACACCGTGGAACAGCTACCTGTAGTTGTAGTATCGGGTTCTGGACCAAACTTGTTAGGTTGGGGCTGGATACAAGAACTTAAATTAGATTGGGGAGCAATAAATCAAATAGCGGGAGGCAAACAGTTGTCTTTGCAAGAAGTGTTGATTGAACATGAGAACGTGTTCAAGGAAGAACTTGACACATTTAATGGCCCCCCAGCTAAGATTTATGTAGACAAGGAGGCACTGCCAAGGTTTTTTAAACAACGACCTGTGCCGTATGCCATGAAACCAAAGGTAGAGGCTGAGCTTGACCGTCTTTTGAGAGAGGACATTGTGGAACCCATGAAATGTTCAGAATGGGCAGCTCCTATTGTACCTGTTTTAAAACCGGACAATTCTGTAAGACTCTGTGGAGATTATAAATTGACTTTAAATAGGGTGTCTGAACTAGAACAGTATCCTATTCCCAAAACAGAGGATCTCTTTGCAAACCTGGCTGGAGGGAAGAAATTCACGAAGCTGGATATGAGTCATGCATACTTGCAGATTACATTAGATGAGGAATCCAAGAAGTATGTAACCATAAATACACACAAGGTTTGTTTACCTATAACCGCTTACCATTCGGTGTCTCATCTAGTCCAGCTATTTTCCAGAGGACTATCGAGGGTGTACTGCAAGGGATCCCACATGTTTTAATCTATCTGGATGACATTCTGGTGATGGGAAGAGCTGACCAGGAGCATCTGAGCACTCTGAGAGAGGTACTACAAAGATTAGATAAGGCTGGGTTATGGCTCAAGAGGAATAAGTGCACTTTCCTGGGGAATGAGGCCGTGTTCCTGGGACATAGAGTGGACGCCACCGGGCTCCATCCAATCAAGGAGAAGGTACAAGCACTGCAGGAGGCCCCAGCTCCTACCAATGTGACTGAGTTAAAAGCTTACCTGGGACTGTTGAACTATTATAACAGATTTTTACCAAACTTGGCAACAGTGTTAGCACCTCTTCACAAACTTCTGCGCAAGGAAACACAGTGGCAGTGGGAAGAGGAACAGAGGGTTTCATTTGAACAGTCCAAGAAACTGATGTTGTCCTCTGATGTGCTGGTTCACTACAATGCAGAGAAAGACATCATTCTCTCTTGTGATGCTTCACCTTACGGGGTGGGGGTGGTTCTTTCACACAGCTTGGATGATGGAACAGAAAGACCAATAGAGTTTATGTCTCGAACTCTGACACCAGCGGAAAAAACTATTCCCAGTTAGATAAAGAGGGGTTAGCCGTAATGTTTGGGTTACAGAGGTTTCACAAGTACATATATGGCAGGAAATTCACCATATGCACCGATCATAAACCTCTTCTATCTCTTTTTAATGAAATGAAAGCAGTACCACAGATGGTGTCACCCCGGATCCAGAGGTGGGCAGTGACGTTAAGGGCATATGACTATGTCATCGTTTACAAGGCGGGCAAGTACCATGGGAACGCAGATGCCTTGAGCCATCTTCCACTGCCAGATACACCTATCCGTGCAGCTCCAGAGGACAGAGTTTTGATGTTGGAGGACACGGACACGGCAGTTGTGACCGCAGAACAAGGACATGGACAGGTAAAGATCCAGTACTGTCTAGAGTCCGAGAATATGTGATGAGGGGTTGGCCACAGCATCCGGAATGGACTGATTTCACACCTTACAGTGTCAGGAAGACAGAGCTGGGTGTGCAGGATGGTTATGTGTTGTGGGGAGCACGAGTGATTATTCCACAGCCAGCACGACAGTCTATCCTAGGGCAACTACATCAGTGTCATCCTGGAGTTTCGCGTATGAAAGCCTTGGCAAGGAGTTACTTGTGGTGGCCAAAGCTAGCTGAGGAGATAGAAAATCTAGTCAAGACATGCAGCACTTTTCAAGTACACAGGAAGGCACCAGCAGCGGCTCCTCTCCACCCCTGGGAGTGGCCGGATAAACCATGGAGAAGATTACATGTAGATTGTGCGGGTCCATTCATGGGAAAGATTTTCCTCATAATCATTGATGCACATTCCAAATGGATGGATGTGTATCCTGTAAATTCTGCTTCATCTACTGTTACTATAGACTACCTGCATAGGAGTTTTAGTACTCAAGGGCTACCGGAGATCGTAGTAAGTGACAATGCCACGTGTTTTGTGAGTACAGAAACAAAAAAGTTCATGAGAAACAATGGCATAGTGCATGTGACCTCAGCTCCATATCATCCATCTTCAAATGGACTTGCGGAGAGAGCCGTACAAACATTTAAGGAGATGATGAAAAAAAGTGCGGAAGGGAGTTTGGCAGCCAAGGTGTCACGAGTTCTGTTCAACTGCAGAATAACACCTCAATCTACCAGAGGACTCTCTCCTGCTGAGCTGTTGTTAGGACGTCGACTACGCTCCACTCTTGACCTGGTTCACCCAGACCTAAAAAGGAAGGTGGAAAACTGACAAATTAAACAAAAGGAGAACCATGACAGAAGGACAAAGAGCCGCAGTTTTGGAGAAGGAGATGCGGTCCTTACCAGGAATTTCAGTTATGGTCCAAAATGGATTCCTGGCATCATAGACTCAATGACCGGTCCAGTATCATATACGGTCATGGTGGGAACTGGTCAGGTAGTACGCAGACATGTAGATCAGATACTGACCAGACAAGGGGAAATCGAACTGGAGGTTGCAGAGGAGATGTCGGAGGACAAGTTGGCCCCCAGTTATCCAAATGCATCGGTGGTACCACCACCACGAACAGAGCCAGTTCCATCTGGACCCCTTCGTCAAGAGGAAACCATCGTAGCAGAGTCAGATACTCTGAGTACTGCTCAGGAGCAGCAGGTGGTTCTACCACAACCAAGCAGGGACTTGACTGTAAGACATTCACTAAGGTCTCACAAGCCGCCAGAGAGATTGATAACGACCTGCTAGATTCGTTCAGTATGGACTATTGTTAAAGGAGTTTCCTTATGGGACTTTTTAAGGATGTTGTTAAGAATTTAATGTTCATCTTAAGAGGGGAGGGATATAGTAATCTGGTGACGGCTATTTTCCCTTGCAAAATCATCAGAGACCGCATTGTCTCTATGATTGATTCAATCGCAGTGGGGTCCATAACTGCACCAGCTCCTTGTGCTGGGGCAGGAGCTACGGCTTGGGTTTGGGCTGGTGCTGGGGCGGCGGTCTGGGCTTGGGCTTGGGCTGCGGGAAATTTCCCTTTATTATCCTTCCACGGATTTCTACAGTCCTTGCGCCAATGTCCATCCTTCCCGCACCCATAGTAATTGAACTTGGCTTGGACAGGGCGATTCCCCTCCTGACGCCACTCCTTCTTGCTTGGGGCTGCGGGTTTTGCCTCATGCACCTTTCCTTTCTGGGGAGGTGTTTCCTGACCTCTACAATTCTTGTACGCCACATTGAGCTGACGGAGCACCGCCTCCTCCGTGACACCGGGACCTTGGGGTACAAACCAAGATCTGGCTAGGGCCCGTATCTGCGGCAAACTGTTGGTAACCAAGCAACGGAGCCAATGAACCCGCTGCTCGTCGTTCATTGCAACCCGTTCAGGCATACCTGGACAGCTGCGTCGATATACTGGCCACAGCCTTTCTGCGAAAACCCGTGGGGGTTCTCCAGATAGCTGCACGGTCAGTTCCACACGGTCGAATGGACTACCGTCGTCCACTCCCATTACTTCTAAAACTTCCTCCCTGAGATCCGCATACCCTTTCCGTCCCCTCTTACTATCCTCTGAGAGGCACTGAAGGATTGTGCAATCCAGGGAGAAAAGCAACAGTTTCACCTGTTCCTGATCATCACAGTCATTAATGGCTGCTGTTTCCTCTATCTCCCTGAAATGAAGCGAGGGATCTCCCTTTACTGTGAGTCGTGGACCTTAATTGCGGGCCAGCATAGGGCACCACGAGCTTGTTCTGGTGGGGTCCGATACTGCCATCGGCAGCGTTGGGACCGAACCTCTGGTGCCGAGCGGGACACATTGGTGCCGGTCCCAGCTTTGCGACCAGTGGTTCTTCCTCACACTCCACCTCGGCTACCTCCTCTTTCACTACCCCCTCCTTTTCCGGCCAAGTCTCACTATAGCTCGGCGGTGCTGAGGGCTTGGTGGCTGGTACCACAATTACCTCAGCCGGAATCGGCTGTTTTGATTCCTTTAAAAAGTCCATGTGACTAGATTTCAGGCTGACGAGACACACCATGCCTTTTGCCTTAACCAGGGCCGTTCTTAGGTCCTCTATGGTCTTTTGGCAGGGGCCGTGGTCTGTGCTCTCAAACCCGTGCTCGAGGGCTAGCTTGTAAACTGCCTTAACCTCCACTACTCTCTCCTCCTGCACTCTTAGCTGTTG
Source organism: Somniosus microcephalus (assembly GCF_052327205.1). Taxonomy (NCBI): domain Eukaryota; kingdom Metazoa; phylum Chordata; class Chondrichthyes; order Squaliformes; family Somniosidae; genus Somniosus; species Somniosus microcephalus. The sequence goes on from NC_141001.1 coordinate 89,107,979, forward strand.
TGCGAGGTGGGCGTTTTTCTCCCAATTCCTCATTTCATTAATCTTTGCCTCAGTAACCTGGCACTCCAGGTACTCTATCCTAGCCTGATGTTGAGTAGCTACCACTTGGCGTTCCTGATTCAGCGCGTGAAGCGCTGTGATGAGTTTTTCCCCTCCCATGGCCTTTTCCTCTATCTCTGCTGCTTGGGTTGTGATCTTGGCTGCCTGTGCTGCAACGACCCGGTCCAAGATCTTGACATACTTCTTGTAACACATCAGCCACACTGCCTTCTCCACTGACTTCTTATGCTCTTTGCTCTCTGTCCACCTGATGGCTGCGTCCACCGGACGCCCATCCAGCAAGAGATCGGAAATCCACTGTTTAGTGAGATTTACCTTGCCAAAGACATAATCCGCTATCCTCTCATTCATTGCATTTCGACCATTCAAACTTGGATCTACTACATTGCAATCCTGCTGCCAGAGTCCTGCCGCGGTCACCATTTTCTGTAAGGGGTTTTCCTGAGAGAGATGTCCCTGAGGTTTCTCTCTCTAGAGGCCTCTCTCTCTTGCACAGTAAAACCTTGAGTGGTTTGACCCACTCGCCCCATAGATTCTATACTCTGGACTTTGGGGCAGGAACTACAATGTAGAGAAAACTCTTGTAGACCAAGTTTCATGAAACAAAATGAAATTTTATTGCATAGGGAAAAATATCAAATCAAATGCAAGCAGATAAGAGAGTACATGGGAGGGAAAAACACAAAACAAATCATAACGACACGATACTAACTAAGGCAAATACAGGCATCTTATACTCTACAAAGATCATCATGAAATAAGGAAACACACGGAGCATCGAGGGACAACAACTCATGTTAATTGTACCCTTAAATCCACCCCCTTATGAAACCTATCTAGATCTGATTGTGAAGGGCCAGAAACATGCTCACTAATCCCACTAGGAAGTGCAAGGTTTTGAAATCAAGTCTGTGTTTTGATCCCTTCAGGCGCTCCATCTCCTCGTGGATCGTGGAACCCCTGCGAGCTGCGCCACACCTCTCTCCTGAGGTAGGGGTCAGGGCGGCTGGACACCGGCGGGCCTGGATGTCGGCGGGGTCGAGGATCGTCGGCTCGACCCTGGTCAGAGGAGCCTTGGGCTGGTCTTCATATAGGTTTCTTCAGTTTTCTTTGTCTCTTCCCGAGCCGGAGTGGCTGGAAGGTCTCGTCTCTTGGGGTTTTATTTTTTTGTCTTTTCTCCCAAGTTGGCTCGATGGCCTCTCATTTTGGCAACAGCCTGGGGATGGTCGATGATCTCCCGATGTTTCTCCCCGGGGCGGAACGCCAGCTTCGAACGACCTTCTTGAAGTTGGCTTAATCTTCTTCCTCCCCCGATGGTGGAGAGGAGTTTGTTGATCTTCTCCCAAACCAACTCCTCTTTGCCCAGCTCAAAAGCTGGACCGGCTGCCAGCATTTCAAGGCCGAATAGCAACTCGACAAGCTGCAACTCCTCCTCAACTGCAACTGCCACTCTGCCGACTGTTGAAGCTGCAACAACTGTTCAACCTTGCCCCAACTGCCGAAAAGTCTTCCAATTATACCTTTCCTCCAGAAGCTTCCGTCTCCCACCCAAAATCAGGTTAGACTTTGTTTTACTTTTGGTGGGCTGGGAGCACAGCGGGGCAGTTGTTATATTTTGAAATATTTGAGATGGCCAGTAAAGGCCCATCTCTGGTCTGGAATGACCTTCATTGTTTTTAATGTCCTGCTGATCTTGTTATCGAGTCCTTGGTGTTGTTCTCATGAATACGAGATTGTCCCCTTTTGTCTGGGTCAACATTTAGATGGCCTCTGTCTCCAGGCCGATCTTGACTGGATCTGCATCTAATCCATATGTATATGTGTGGGTCTGGTTTCGTTCTCTCAGAAACGGCTTCCAGAACTTACTGTGGGTTGAATCCACAAAGCTGTCTGAGGATTCGCAGGAACCATTTTAAAGTGTCCCAATAAGTCGGTCACATGGTATGGTGGCCATTTTGTATGCCCCTTTTTCTGGGCTTCTTTTAAAACAGTCTTTAAAATCATGACCTCTTCTGCCATTTGGCCCTTATTAATACAAATTCCAATTTTGCGAATCCTACACTCCCCCCTGATGATACTGTAACTTGCTTGAAGTATCATAATTCTGGGTGAGCAAAACTTTTGGACTTTCCACAATCTAACCATCCCCAGTATTTACCTATCTATGACCCCATGACACATGCATTTCCCATTTCAGAAAATTCTAGTGTACATTAAGCATCTATAGATGGCAATACCTTGGAGCTAAAAATCTAACAACTTACTTCCAGGCGTGGAGGGGGTCCTTATACCCCTACATCACCTAGTGCATACACATTACTTTCTAATAATATCACATCTAATAAAACTTCAATAAAATAAAATAAAATACACACATGAAAAATTCAAAATGCACATGAATACATACCAAAATAATAGAGGAGGGAGGGAAAACTTTAACTTTATACAAAGCAGCAAAATCTAAATGGGTGTCTACCCGCACATAATTCTCCCTCCATTCCCCTCTATTCTCATACTTTTGCGAATGTTTGACCTTGTTACAGTGTAAAAACAGTAAATAAACTACAATGACAGCCTGGCACACTACAAGAATGTGGGAGGCTATCCTAATCCAGGAAGGGACTTCTATATTAGTGAACAGGTCCCACCACGGTGGGGTCACTATGTCCAATATGTCTGCCCCTATCTCTAAAGTCTTCTGCTCCAGTGTGTAGAAGTGTTTCTGTGAAACAACAACAATGGTGAGGTGTTCAGGGAGAGGGGGAATGATATATCCAAAATGTGCAATGAATCGCTACAGATCGGTGAAATTCTCTTTCACAGTGATGTGAACAGTGGAAGGTTCAGGAATGGGGACAATTCACTCTTGGGCCACTTGAACTTCTGCCCTGGGCTTGAAACAGAAGCTGCTGTCACTGACCGGACACCAACCGTGCTGTCCATGCTGGTAGTGGGGCACTGTAGTGGTGACACAGTATGTCCAACCTCCTATATATGCCACCTGCGGGGGCACATGGCCTTGTGCCATTGCCTCCATGGTGCAATTTATAGGCTTCGCGCCAGCAGTCCTGAACCCGCACTGTGGTTTTGAATGGGCATTCAAGTGCTGGGGACACAGGATGATGTGTGCTCCCCGGCTCCGGCACCCCGAGAGGTCGGTACCCGTCATTGCATGCTCCCATCGAATGACGTAAGGTGGGACCCCTGTGTAGCGAATGTGCGCACCCCCCTGAATGACTCCAATGTTCTCCACCCTGTATACCGGGGCGGGTTTCGCTATCTTTCCCATCACCGGCATTCTTACCACTATACCCATAATGGTGTGATTAGACCGTCCACAGACCACTGGGACTGGGTAGGCCTCTGAAGCTAGTCTAAGCTGGCACGGACTTAATGCATTCTCAAAAGGGTGGAGGGCTGCGAGGTGCTTGTTGCTGATCCAGGAGGGGACTAAACCTTGCTTTAAATCCTCCAGATTACTGCGGCCCTCGCCCAGTAACCACGCCCCATATAGCACACAAGCTTCGTTCTGCGCCGCCTGATCGGACGCATTCCGATCCTCCCTGATGAGAGCATTTACCGTTCTGGCGTGTTTCTCCAGCTCAGCTATTATCTCTTTTAAGTGTAGTGTCATGGCCTGGTCCTCATGTAACTCAGAACCCACTACCTTATTCTCATCAGTCAGTATCTTTCTTAACTATGTTTTTAAACCATTGATCTGGGTTTGCAGCTCCACATCATCCAATGTGTTGATGACGGAAGTTCCTGTATTAAAAGCTGTGAAAATATCATTTACTGCACCCCTTCTTTGTCTCCCTACTCTGCCCAAGGCCTCGTGTGGTGTGGTGTACAATTCGGCTCTGTCGACATCAGCAAAGTCGAATTCGTAAAACTGCTTAAACATGTTTGTTAACAGGACCTGGTATAATTGCTCCGTTTCCTTGGGGCACCACTCTGGCAGTCGTACCTCGGTGAAGTTTAAAATCACCGAAGCCACCGCGTAGTGGACCCCTTGGTACAGTACCTGACCTGTGGGTACCAATACCAATCCGTTCCCGGGTCCCTTTGTCGTGATGGGGCACCCTTCCTTGAGGGCTTTAGCTACTGGAACTGTGGGCAGGGGCTTGCGGGGTCGGGTGATGAGCTCGGTGGCGTTTACTGAGATCTGAGAGTATGGGACTCCGCACGCCCATGTGCTGACATCCCACCTCACTCCTTGTCCAGCATCCTGCCACTGTCTTTGGAAAAAGATGGAGACGCCTGTGGGGCAAGCGTGTTCTGAACCCCACATACAGATGTAGATCCCCTCATCTGGTTCCCACCATTTGTCCCAACAGACACTCAACCCCCCGTGAGTTCCCATAATTGTCCGATGGGTGTTATTACCCAATCTCTCCCATTCCACAGTGGAATTCTTCATGGTGCTGCTCAACTTGCACAGCCACCACCAACAGTCCAAGGGTACATGTCCGTGGCAAACAAGGCAAATCTTCTTGCCCACGGTGACGCTGATCCTGGGTGCAATGATCCGCACCCTGGGGCACGTCAGAGACGTTTCTCTGTATGCGAACCCCGTCTGGCTGGAGTATTCAGTAGAGTTCGACCCCAGCCAGCCTGGCCATCTTCCTTCATGGAAGTAGGCAGCAGTCTCTTCAACGTCCCGTGAGCCGGTTCAGTCAGTCGCGATGGGGCCTCTGTCGCCAGAGCACCCATAAATCGTGGAGTCCTTGGTGCGGCCCCGATAGGCCCAGCTCCACCCGATCGTCACGAACGCGATGAGGATCCCTCTCATCTTTCTCCTGGTTCCTGCAGCAAATCACACAATATAGCCAGGCTCCCAAGAGATTCTGGCTTAGGTGACGGCATGATCGGGTCTTTCGACCTCGATCCAAAACAACACGCATACTGGGCAGATTTAAAACTACTTAAACTCTAATCATTTTAATATTTACACACCTTAAACTTAAACCTAAACTTATGTACAGCGCCGCCTGTCCCCGGGCGGCTTGCCTAATCCCTGATTGGACTGCAGCTCGCCGCTCCCTGTGGCGGGGCTGCAGTGACCTGTGGCTCGGGTTCCCCGCAGCCTTTTGCTGTTAATCGGGACTGTGTTTTTTCATGGATTTCTGAAGTCGGCGTTTACTGAGAACGGGGGACTCGGGCCAAGGTTTTACTGGCTGAGGCGTTCGAGTCGATCTGCGAAAAGGTACTTTGGGCATGGCTCCCTTAACGAGTGGACCTTTGGGTGGGACCTTAGCTCTCACAGTCCGTGGCTCTTCCACGACTGTAGGCTTCGGCTCCCTTCCCTCAGGCTCCGCCCCTTTGGGATTCGGGCAGGCTCCCTTGGCGAGTGGACCTTCGGGTGGGACTTTAGCTCTCACAGCCCGTGGCTCTTCCACGACTGTGGGCTTCGGCTCCCTCTCCTCAGGCTCTGCCCCTTCGGGAATTGGGTCTGTGGCAGACGGCGCCTCCTCACCTGTCCCTACAGGTGGAGAATCTCTGCCCCCAATTTCTACCTCCCACACGCTTGAGTCGAGGGCGGGACCTCGGTCCTCCGACTCCACCTCCTCCAGAATCGTGTCGAGGGCGGGACCTTGTTGTTCGGGCCCCTCCTCGTCCGAGTCCCAGGCCATCGGGGAAAGCTCCCCCCAGGTGGGCGGGACAGCTTCTCCTTCCAAGCAGGCTACAACGCCAGCTTGTGTGGCCTATGACTCATCGCGCGCCTCAGGCTGAGGGGGCTAAAAATTCGGTATCGCCGCGCCAGGTCTTTAGCGCCCGAAATTTAGCGCTCGCCCGGATTCCCGTAGCGCCCGCCTGAAATTCAGTTGCGGCGGCCCAAGACGGAGGCGGGTGCTATTGCAGGGTTTGGCCGCCTCGCTTGGAGCGATGAAAGTCAGTTTCAGGCGTCCAGCTGCCGCTGCGGCACGGCAGGCTGGGGTACTGCAGGCCTCCTCCTTCTCTTAAGCAGGAGCTGCCTGCAGCCGTGAGATCGCCGCTGGATTCCCCCGGCAAATGAGCCCGGCACCACGGAGAAGTGCCGGGCTCGCGGGAGTCAGACACCAATGCCGCGGGGGTGGTGCAGGAGTCCGGGGAGGGAGGTACGGCCAAGCGGCCGCCGGGAAAGCGGCCGGCCGCCCCGCCACCTTTATGTGCTGGCCTCTCGGAGCTGCAACGCACCGTTTTTCAAACGCTGTTTGCGGCCAGCGCGGGTGAGGCGGCCGCAACTGAATTTGGCTGTCGGCACGGAATCGCATTGGAACCGGGGTGCTGCGCACACCGATGACGTAATCGGTGCCGGCGCAGTGCTACCGGCTAACGCCGATGTTAGGGACCAACTGAATTTCGGGCGCTAAAAAACTTCCGGCGCAAACCACTCTATAGCCAATAAGTGGGCGCAAACGCGACTGAATTTCTAGGCCAGGATCTTTACCCTCAGACCTGGCTTCGGTTGCTGATGTTCTCGCACCCGGTTTAAACAGTTTGCACCGCTTCATGCGAAACCACTTGTTGTGTCGGGACACCTCCACTGTGCGAGTGGCGTAGACCGGTGGATTTTCCACCGACTCCGGTCTATCCTCCTGGTCTACGGTTCTCTTGCCAGCGCATAGGGTTAGACCCAAGAATTTTACTTCTCGCCGGCCAACCCGCGCCTTCGTAGGGTTCTCCTTGACACTCTCTATCTCCTTCACACTCGTACCCGCTCCCCAGAGACAATGATTTCTTAGGTCCACGTGGATCCCGTGGGCTACCAAGAAATCAGACCCCAGGATTCACGTTCCACCTCCCACTTCATTAGGGTACACTTCCACGTGGTGCGGAGTGGTCCTAAACGAATGGAGAGGGGAAGGGAATGTGCGCCAGCCTGTTCTTCGCCCGTGAAGCCCGACAGAAGGTATGGGACCCCGGTGGACAGAGGCGAGGCGGTGGGGTTATCTGCGTGGATTACGGTGCACGATGCTCCCGTATCCAACAGATAGGTTCCCTTCACCTCCTCCACCTCCATCTCCACGAGGGGTCGTCTCCATACATCATATCGCAGCGCACACAGGTAGATGAGCTGCGCCGACTCTAGTCACTTGGGTACAATGGTCGGAGTCTCGGGAGCGACAAGACCAGTGGTGACGGCTATTTTCCCTTGCAAAATCATCAGAGACCGCATTGTCTCTATGATTGATTCAATCGCAGTGGGGTCCATAACTGCACCAGCTCCTTGTGCTGGGGCAGGAGCTACGGCTTGGGTTTGGGCTGGTGCTGGGGCGGCGGTCTGGGCTTGGGCTTGGGCTGCGGGAAATTTCCCTTTATTATCCTTCCACGGATTTCTACAGTCCTTGCGCCAATGTCCATCCTTCCCGCACCCATAGTAATTGAACTTGGCTTGGACAGGGCGATTCCCCTCCTGACGCCACTCCTTCTTGCTTGGGGCTGCGGGTTTTGCCTCATGCACCTTTCCTTTCTGGGGAGGTGTTTCCTGACCTCTACAATTCTTGTACGCCACATTGAGCTGACGGAGCACCGCCTCCTCCGTGACACCGGGACCTTGGGGTACAAACCAAGATCTGGCTAGGGCCCGTATCTGCGGCAAACTGTTGGTAACCAAGCAACGGAGCCAATGAACCCGCTGCTCGTCGTTCATTGCAACCCGTTCAGGCATACCTGGACAGCTGCGTCGATATACTGGCCACAGCCTTTCTGCGAAAACCCGTGGGGGTTCTCCAGATAGCTGCACGGTCAGTTCCACACGGTCGAATGGACTACCGTCGTCCACTCCCATTACTTCTAAAACTTCCTCCCTGAGATCCGCATACCCTTTCCGTCCCCTCTTACTATCCTCTGAGAGGCACTGAAGGATTGTGCAATCCAGGGAGAAAAGCAACAGTTTCACCTGTTCCTGATCATCACAGTCATTAATGGCTGCTGTTTCCTCTATCTCCCTGAAATGAAGCGAGGGATCTCCCTTTACTGTGAGTCGTGGACCTTAATTGCGGGCCAGCATAGGGCACCACGAGCTTGTTCTGGTGGGGTCCGATACTGCCATCGGCAGCGTTGGGACCGAACCTCTGGTGCCGAGCGGGACACATTGGTGCCGGTCCCAGCTTTGCGACCAGTGGTTCTTCCTCACACTCCACCTCGGCTACCTCCTCTTTCACTACCCCCTCCTTTTCCGGCCAAGTCTCACTATAGCTCGGCGGTGCTGAGGGCTTGGTGGCTGGTACCACAATTACCTCAGCCGGAATCGGCTGTTTTGATTCCTTTAAAAAGTCCATGTGACTAGATTTCAGGCTGACGAGACACACCATGCCTTTTGCCTTAACCAGGGCCGTTCTTAGGTCCTCTATGGTCTTTTGGCAGGGGCCGTGGTCTGTGCTCTCAAACCCGTGCTCGAGGGCTAGCTTGTAAACTGCCTTAACCTCCACTACTCTCTCCTCCTGCACTCTTAGCTGTTGTGCGAGGTGGGCGTTTTTCTCCCAATTCCTCATTTCATTAATCTTTGCCTCAGTAACCTGGCACTCCAGGTACTCTATCCTAGCCTGATGTTGAGTAGCTACCACTTGGCGTTCCTGATTCAGCGCGTGAAGCGCTGTGATGAGTTTTTCCCCTCCCATGGCCTTTTCCTCTATCTCTGCTGCTTGGGTTGTGATCTTGGCTGCCTGTGCTGCAACGACCCGGTCCAAGATCTTGACATACTTCTTGTAACACATCAGCCACACTGCCTTCTCCACTGACTTCTTATGCTCTTTGCTCTCTGTCCACCTGATGGCTGCGTCCACCGGACGCCCATCCAGCAAGAGATCGGAAATCCACTGTTTAGTGAGATTTACCTTGCCAAAGACATAATCCGCTATCCTCTCATTCATTGCATTTCGACCATTCAAACTTGGATCTACTACATTGCAATCCTGCTGCCAGAGTCCTGCCGCGGTCACCATTTTCTGTAAGGGGTTTTCCTGAGAGAGATGTCCCTGAGGTTTCTCTCTCTAGAGGCCTCTCTCTCTTGCACAGTAAAACCTTGAGTGGTTTGACCCACTCGCCCCATAGATTCTATACTCTGGACTTTGGGGCAGGAACTACAATGTAGAGAAAACTCTTGTAGACCAAGTTTCATGAAACAAAATGAAATTTTATTGCATAGGGAAAAATATCAAATCAAATGCAAGCAGATAAGAGAGTACATGGGAGGGAAAAACACAAAACAAATCATAACGACACGATACTAACTAAGGCAAATACAGGCATCTTATACTCTACAAAGATCATCATGAAATAAGGAAACACACGGAGCATCGAGGGACAACAACTCATGTTAATTGTACCCTTAAATCCACCCCCTTATGAAACCTATCTAGATCTGATTGTGAAGGGCCAGAAACATGCTCACTAATCCCACTAGGAAGTGCAAGGTTTTGAAATCAAGTCTGTGTTTTGATCCCTTCAGGCGCTCCATCTCCTCGTGGATCGTGGAACCCCTGCGAGCTGCGCCACACCTCTCTCCTGAGGTAGGGGTCAGGGCGGCTGGACACCGGCGGGCCTGGATGTCGGCGGGGTCGAGGATCGTCGGCTCGACCCTGGTCAGAGGAGCCTTGGGCTGGTCTTCATATAGGTTTCTTCAGTTTTCTTTGTCTCTTCCCGAGCCGGAGTGGCTGGAAGGTCTCGTCTCTTGGGGTTTTATTTTTTTGTCTTTTCTCCCAAGTTGGCTCGATGGCCTCTCGTTTTGGCAACAGCCTGGGGATGGTCGATGATCTCCCGATGTTTCTCCCCGGGGCGGAACGCCAGCTTCGAACGACCTTCTTGAAGTTGGCTTAATCTTCTTCCTCCCCCGATGGTGGAGAGGAGTTTGTTGATCTTCTCCCAAACCAACTCCTCTTTGCCCAGCTCAAAAGCTGGACCGGCTGCCAGCATTTCAAGGCCGAATAGCAACTCGACAAGCTGCAACTCCTCCTCAACTGCAACTGCCACTCTGCCGACTGTTGAAGCTGCAACAACTGTTCAACCTTGCCCCAACTGCCGAAAAGTCTTCCAATTATACCTTTCCTCCAGAAGCTTCCGTCTCCCACCCAAAATCAGGTTAGACTTTGTTTTACTTTTGGTGGGCTGGGAGCACAGCGGGGCAGTTGTTATATTTTGAAATATTTGAGATGGCCAGTAAAGGCCCATCTCTGGTCTGGAATGACCTTCATTGTTTTTAATGTCCTGCTGATCTTGTTATCGAGTCCTTGGTGTTGTTCTCATGAATACGAGATTGTCCCCTTTTGTCTGGGTCAACATTTAGATGGCCTCTGTCTCCAGGCCGATCTTGACTGGATCTGCATCTAATCCATATGTATATGTGTGGGTCTGGTTTCGTTCTCTCAGAAACGGCTTCCAGAACTTACTGTGGGTTGAATCCACAAAGCTGTCTGAGGATTCGCAGGAACCATTTTAAAGTGTCCCAATAAGTCGGTCACATGGTATGGTGGCCATTTTGTATGCCCCTTTTTCTGGGCTTCTTTTAAAACAGTCTTTAAAATCATGACCTCTTCTGCCATTTGGCCCTTATTAATACAAATTCCAATTTTGCGAATCCTACACTCCCCCCTGATGATACTGTAACTTGCTTGAAGTATCATAATTCTGGGTGAGCAAAACTTTTGGACTTTCCACAATCTAACCATCCCCAGTATTTACCTATCTATGACCCCATGACACATGCATTTCCCATTTCAGAAAATTCTAGTGTACATTAAGCATCTATAGATGGCAATACCTTGGAGCTAAAAATCTAACAACTTACTTCCAGGCGTGGAGGGGGTCCTTATACCCCTACATCACCTAGTGCATACACATTACTTTCTAATAATATCACATCTAATAAAACTTCAATAAAATAAAATAAAATACACACATGAAAAATTCAAAATGCACATGAATACATACCAAAATAATAGAGGAGGGAGGGAAAACTTTAACTTTATACAAAGCAGCAAAATCTAAATGGGTGTCTACCCGCACATAATTCTCCCTCCATTCCCCTCTATTCTCATACTTTTGCGAATGTTTGACCTTGTTACAGTGTAAAAACAGTAAATAAACTACAATGACAGCCTGGCACACTACAAGAATGTGGGAGGCTATCCTAATCCAGGAAGGGACTTCTATATTAGTGAACAGGTCCCACCACGGTGGGGTCACTATGTCCAATATGTCTGCCCCTATCTCTAAAGTCTTCTGCTCCAGTGTGTAGAAGTGTTTCTGTGAAACAACAACAATGGTGAGGTGTTCAGGGAGAGGGGGAATGATATATCCAAAATGTGCAATGAATCGCTACAGATCGGTGAAATTCTCTTTCACAGTGATGTGAACAGTGGAAGGTTCAGGAATGGGGACAATTCACTCTTGGGCCACTTGAACTTCTGCCCTGGGCTTGAAACAGAAGCTGCTGTCACTGACCGGACACCAACCGTGCTGTCCATGCTGGTAGTGGGGCACTGTAGTGGTGACACAGTATGTCCAACCTCCTATATATGCCACCTGCGGGGGCACATGGCCTTGTGCCATTGCCTCCATGGTGCAATTTATAGGCTTCGCGCCAGCAGTCCTGAACCCGCACTGTGGTTTTGAATGGGCATTCAAGTGCTGGGGACACAGGATGATGTGTGCTCCCCGGCTCCGGCACCCCGAGAGGTCGGTACCCGTCATTGCATGCTCCCATCGAATGACGTAAGGTGGGACCCCTGTGTAGCGAATGTGCGCACCCCCCTGAATGACTCCAATGTTCTCCACCCTGTATACCGGGGCGGGTTTCGCTATCTTTCCCATCACCGGCATTCTTACCACTATACCCATAATGGTGTGATTAGACCGTCCACAGACCACTGGGACTGGGTAGGCCTCTGAAGCTAGTCTAAGCTGGCACGGACTTAATGCATTCTCAAAAGGGTGGAGGGCTGCGAGGTGCTTGTTGCTGATCCAGGAGGGGACTAAACCTTGCTTTAAATCCTCCAGATTACTGCGGCCCTCGCCCAGTAACCACGCCCCATATAGCACACAAGCTTCGTTCTGCGCCGCCTGATCGGACGCATTCCGATCCTCCCTGATGAGAGCATTTACCGTTCTGGCGTGTTTCTCCAGCTCAGCTATTATCTCTTTTAAGTGTAGTGTCATGGCCTGGTCCTCATGTAACTCAGAACCCACTACCTTATTCTCATCAGTCAGTATCTTTCTTAACTATGTTTTTAAACCATTGATCTGGGTTTGCAGCTCCACATCATCCAATGTGTTGATGACGGAAGTTCCTGTATTAAAAGCTGTGAAAATATCATTTACTGCACCCCTTCTTTGTCTCCCTACTCTGCCCAAGGCCTCGTGTGGTGTGGTGTACAATTCGGCTCTGTCGACATCAGCAAAGTCGAATTCGTAAAACTGCTTAAACATGTTTGTTAACAGGACCTGGTATAATTGCTCCGTTTCCTTGGGGCACCACTCTGGCAGTCGTACCTCGGTGAAGTTTAAAATCACCGAAGCCACCGCGTAGTGGACCCCTTGGTACAGTACCTGACCTGTGGGTACCAATACCAATCCGTTCCCGGGTCCCTTTGTCGTGATGGGGCACCCTTCCTTGAGGGCTTTAGCTACTGGAACTGTGGGCAGGGGCTTGCGGGGTCGGGTGATGAGCTCGGTGGCGTTTACTGAGATCTGAGAGTATGGGACTCCGCACGCCCATGTGCTGACATCCCACCTCACTCCTTGTCCAGCATCCTGCCACTGTCTTTGGAAAAAGATGGAGACGCCTGTGGGGCAAGCGTGTTCTGAACCCCACATACAGATGTAGATCCCCTCATCTGGTTCCCACCATTTGTCCCAACAGACACTCAACCCCCCGTGAGTTCCCATAATTGTCCGATGGGTGTTATTACCCAATCTCTCCCATTCCACAGTGGAATTCTTCATGGTGCTGCTCAACTTGCACAGCCACCACCAACAGTCCAAGGGTACATGTCCGTGGCAAACAAGGCAAATCTTCTTGCCCACGGTGACGCTGATCCTGGGTGCAATGATCCGCACCCTGGGGCACGTCAGAGACGTTTCTCTGTATGCGAACCCCGTCTGGCTGGAGTATTCAGTAGAGTTCGACCCCAGCCAGCCTGGCCATCTTCCTTCATGGAAGTAGGCAGCAGTCTCTTCAACGTCCCGTGAGCCGGTTCAGTCAGTCGCGATGGGGCCTCTGTCGCCAGAGCACCCATAAATCGTGGAGTCCTTGGTGCGGCCCCGATAGGCCCAGCTCCACCCGATCGTCACGAACGCGATGAGGATCCCTCTCATCTTTCTCCTGGTTCCTGCAGCAAATCACACAATATAGCCAGGCTCCCAAGAGATTCTGGCTTAGGTGACGGCATGATCGGGTCTTTCGACCTCGATCCAAAACAACACGCATACTGGGCAGATTTAAAACTACTTAAACTCTAATCATTTTAATATTTACACACCTTAAACTTAAACCTAAACTTATGTACAGCGCCGCCTGTCCCCGGGCGGCTTGCCTAATCCCTGATTGGACTGCAGCTCGCCGCTCCCTGTGGCGGGGCTGCAGTGACCTGTGGCTCGGGTTCCCCGCAGCCTTTTGCTGTTAATCGGGACTGTGTTTTTTCATGGATTTCTGAAGTCGGCGTTTACTGAGAACGGGGGACTCGGGCCAAGGTTTTACTGGCTGAGGCGTTCGAGTCGATCTGCGAAAAGGTACTTTGGGCATGGCTCCCTTAACGAGTGGACCTTTGGGTGGGACCTTAGCTCTCACAGTCCGTGGCTCTTCCACGACTGTAGGCTTCGGCTCCCTTCCCTCAGGCTCCGCCCCTTTGGGATTCGGGCAGGCTCCCTTGGCGAGTGGACCTTCGGGTGGGACTTTAGCTCTCACAGCCCGTGGCTCTTCCACGACTGTGGGCTTCGGCTCCCTCTCCTCAGGCTCTGCCCCTTCGGGAATTGGGTCTGTGGCAGACGGCGCCTCCTCACCTGTCCCTACAGGTGGAGAATCTCTGCCCCCAATTTCTACCTCCCACACGCTTGAGTCGAGGGCGGGACCTCGGTCCTCCGACTCCACCTCCTCCAGAATCGTGTCGAGGGCGGGACCTTGTTGTTCGGGCCCCTCCTCGTCCGAGTCCCAGGCCATCGGGGAAAGCTCCCCCCAGGTGGGCGGGACAGCTTCTCCTTCCAAGCAGGCTACAACGCCAGCTTGTGTGGCCTATGACTCATCGCGCGCCTCAGGCTGAGGGGGCTAAAAATTCGGTATCGCCGCGCCAGGTCTTTAGCGCCCGAAATTTAGCGCTCGCCCGGATTCCCGTAGCGCCCGCCTGAAATTCAGTTGCGGCGGCCCAAGACAGAGGCGGGTGCTATTGCAGGGTTTGGCCGCCTCGCTTGGAGCGATGAAAGTCAGTTTCAGGCGTCCAGCTGCCGCTGCGGCACGGCAGGCTGGGGTACTGCAGGCCTCCTCCTTCTCTTAAGCAGGAGCTGCCTGCAGCCGTGAGATCGCCGCTGGATTCCCCCGGCAAATGAGCCCGGCACCACGGAGAAGTGCCGGGCTCGCGGGAGTCAGACACCAATGCCGCGGGGGTGGTGCAGGAGTCCGGGGAGGGAGGTACGGCCAAGCGGCCGCCGGGAAAGCGGCCGGCCGCCCCGCCACCTTTATGTGCTGGCCTCTCGGAGCTGCAACGCACCGTTTTTCAAACGCTGTTTGCGGCCAGCGCGGGTGAGGCGGCCGCAACTGAATTTGGCTGTCGGCACGGAATCGCATTGGAACCGGGGTGCTGCGCACACCGATGACGTAATCGGTGCCGGCGCAGTGCTACCGGCTAACGCCGATGTTAGGGACCAACTGAATTTCGGGCGCTAAAAAACTTCCGGCGCAAACCACTCTATAGCCAATAAGTGGGCGCAAACGCGACTGAATTTCTAGGCCAGGATCTTTACCCTCAGACCTGGCTTCGGTTGCTGATGTTCTCGCACCCGGTTTAAACAGTTTGCACCGCTTCATGCGAAACCACTTGTTGTGTCGGGACACCTCCACTGTGCGAGTGGCGTAGACCGGTGGATTTTCCACCGACTCCGGTCTATCCTCCTGGTCTACGGTTCTCTTGCCAGCGCATAGGGTTAGACCCAAGAATTTTACTTCTCGCCGGCCAACCCGCGCCTTCGTAGGGTTCTCCTTGACACTCTCTATCTCCTTCACACTCGTACCCGCTCCCCAGAGACAATGATTTCTTAGGTCCACGTGGATCCCGTGGGCTACCAAGAAATCAGACCCCAGGATTCACGTTCCACCTCCCACTTCATTAGGGTACACTTCCACGTGGTGCGGAGTGGTCCTAAACGAATGGAGAGGGGAAGGGAATGTGCGCCAGCCTGTTCTTCGCCCGTGAAGCCCGACAGAAGGTATGGGACCCCGGTGGACAGAGGCGAGGCGGTGGGGTTATCTGCGTGGATTACGGTGCACGATGCTCCCGTATCCAACAGATAGGTTCCCTTCACCTCCTCCACCTCCATCTCCACGAGGGGTCGTCTCCATACATCATATCGCAGCGCACACAGGTAGATGAGCTGCGCCGACTCTAGTCACTTGGGTACAATGGTCGGAGTCTCGGGAGCGACAAGACCAGTGGTGACGGCTATTTTCCCTTGCAAAATCATCAGAGACCGCATTGTCTCTATGATTGATTCAATCGCAGTGGGGTCCATAACTGCACCAGCTCCTTGTGCTGGGGCAGGAGCTACGGCTTGGGTTTGGGCTGGTGCTGGGGCGGCGGTCTGGGCTTGGGCTTGGGCTGCGGGAAATTTCCCTTTATTATCCTTCCACGGATTTCTACAGTCCTTGCGCCAATGTCCATCCTTCCCGCACCCATAGTAATTGAACTTGGCTTGGACAGGGCGATTCCCCTCCTGACGCCACTCCTTCTTGCTTGGGGCTGCGGGTTTTGCCTCATGCACCTTTCCTTTCTGGGGAGGTGTTTCCTGACCTCTACAATTCTTGTACGCCACATTGAGCTGACGGAGCACCGCCTCCTCCGTGACACCGGGACCTTGGGGTACAAACCAAGATCTGGCTAGGGCCCGTATCTGCGGCAAACTGTTGGTAACCAAGCAACGGAGCCAATGAACCCGCTGCTCGTCGTTCATTGCAACCCGTTCAGGCATACCTGGACAGCTGCGTCGATATACTGGCCACAGCCTTTCTGCGAAAACCCGTGGGGGTTCTCCAGATAGCTGCACGGTCAGTTCCACACGGTCGAATGGACTACCGTCGTCCACTCCCATTACTTCTAAAACTTCCTCCCTGAGATCCGCATACCCTTTCCGTCCCCTCTTACTATCCTCTGAGAGGCACTGAAGGATTGTGCAATCCAGGGAGAAAAGCAACAGTTTCACCTGTTCCTGATCATCACAGTCATTAATGGCTGCTGTTTCCTCTATCTCCCTGAAATGAAGCGAGGGATCTCCCTTTACTGTGAGTCGTGGACCTTAATTGCGGGCCAGCATAGGGCACCACGAGCTTGTTCTGGTGGGGTCCGATACTGCCATCGGCAGCGTTGGGACCGAACCTCTGGTGCCGAGCGGGACACATTGGTGCCGGTCCCAGCTTTGCGACCAGTGGTTCTTCCTCACACTCCACCTCGGCTACCTCCTCTTTCACTACCCCCTCCTTTTCCGGCCAAGTCTCACTATAGCTCGGCGGTGCTGAGGGCTTGGTGGCTGGTACCACAATTACCTCAGCCGGAATCGGCTGTTTTGATTCCTTTAAAAAGTCCATGTGACTAGATTTCAGGCTGACGAGACACACCATGCCTTTTGCCTTAACCAGGGCCGTTCTTAGGTCCTCTATGGTCTTTTGGCAGGGGCCGTGGTCTGTGCTCTCAAACCCGTGCTCGAGGGCTAGCTTGTAAACTGCCTTAACCTCCACTACTCTCTCCTCCTGCACTCTTAGCTGTTGTGCGAGGTGGGCGTTTTTCTCCCAATTCCTCATTTCATTAATCTTTGCCTCAGTAACCTGGCACTCCAGGTACTCTATCCTAGCCTGATGTTGAGTAGCTACCACTTGGCGTTCCTGATTCAGCGCGTGAAGCGCTGTGATGAGTTTTTCCCCTCCCATGGCCTTTTCCTCTATCTCTGCTGCTTGGGTTGTGATCTTGGCTGCCTGTGCTGCAACGACCCGGTCCAAGATCTTGACATACTTCTTGTAACACATCAGCCACACTGCCTTCTCCACTGACTTCTTATGCTCTTTGCTCTCTGTCCACCTGATGGCTGCGTCCACCGGACGCCCATCCAGCAAGAGATCGGAAATCCACTGTTTAGTGAGATTTACCTTGCCAAAGACATAATCCGCTATCCTCTCATTCATTGCATTTCGACCATTCAAACTTGGATCTACTACATTGCAATCCTGCTGCCAGAGTCCTGCCGCGGTCACCATTTTCTGTAAGGGGTTTTCCTGAGAGAGATGTCCCTGAGGTTTCTCTCTCTAGAGGCCTCTCTCTCTTGCACAGTAAAACCTTGAGTGGTTTGACCCACTCGCCCCATAGATTCTATACTCTGGACTTTGGGGCAGGAACTACAATGTAGAGAAAACTCTTGTAGACCAAGTTTCATGAAACAAAATGAAATTTTATTGCATAGGGAAAAATATCAAATCAAATGCAAGCAGATAAGAGAGTACATGGGAGGGAAAAACACAAAACAAATCATAACGACACGATACTAACTAAGGCAAATACAGGCATCTTATACTCTACAAAGATCATCATGAAATAAGGAAACACACGGAGCATCGAGGGACAACAACTCATGTTAATTGTACCCTTAAATCCACCCCCTTATGAAACCTATCTAGATCTGATTGTGAAGGGCCAGAAACATGCTCACTAATCCCACTAGGAAGTGCAAGGTTTTGAAATCAAGTCTGTGTTTTGATCCCTTCAGGCGCTCCATCTCCTCGTGGATCGTGGAACCCCTGCGAGCTGCGCCACACCTCTCTCCTGAGGTAGGGGTCAGGGCGGCTGGACACCGGCGGGCCTGGATGTCGGCGGGGTCGAGGATCGTCGGCTCGACCCTGGTCAGAGGAGCCTTGGGCTGGTCTTCATATAGGTTTCTTCAGTTTTCTTTGTCTCTTCCCGAGCCGGAGTGGCTGGAAGGTCTCGTCTCTTGGGGTTTTATTTTTTTGTCTTTTCTCCCAAGTTGGCTCGATGGCCTCTCGTTTTGGCAACAGCCTGGGGATGGTCGATGATCTCCCGATGTTTCTCCCCGGGGCGGAACGCCAGCTTCGAACGACCTTCTTGAAGTTGGCTTAATCTTCTTCCTCCCCCGATGGTGGAGAGGAGTTTGTTGATCTTCTCCCAAACCAACTCCTCTTTGCCCAGCTCAAAAGCTGGACCGGCTGCCAGCATTTCAAGGCCGAATAGCAACTCGACAAGCTGCAACTCCTCCTCAACTGCAACTGCCACTCTGCCGACTGTTGAAGCTGCAACAACTGTTCAACCTTGCCCCAACTGCCGAAAAGTCTTCCAATTATACCTTTCCTCCAGAAGCTTCCGTCTCCCACCCAAAATCAGGTTAGACTTTGTTTTACTTTTGGTGGGCTGGGAGCACAGCGGGGCAGTTGTTATATTTTGAAATATTTGAGATGGCCAGTAAAGGCCCATCTCTGGTCTGGAATGACCTTCATTGTTTTTAATGTCCTGCTGATCTTGTTATCGAGTCCTTGGTGTTGTTCTCATGAATACGAGATTGTCCCCTTTTGTCTGGGTCAACATTTAGATGGCCTCTGTCTCCAGGCCGATCTTGACTGGATCTGCATCTAATCCATATGTATATGTGTGGGTCTGGTTTCGTTCTCTCAGAAACGGCTTCCAGAACTTACTGTGGGTTGAATCCACAAAGCTGTCTGAGGATTCGCAGGAACCATTTTAAAGTGTCCCAATAAGCCAGTCACATGGTATGGTGGCCATTTTGTATGCCCCTTTTTCTGGGCTTTTTTTAAGTCTTTAAAATCATGACCTGTTCTGCCATTTGACCCTTATTAATACAAAGTCCAATTTTGCGATTCCTACAATGGGTCATGTAGTCAATGTCCTGGTACACCAGTTATTAAGGTAATGTGGCATTGCATTATGGGTATGACTCAGAGGTGAATCCTCCATCTTGCCATTGTGCAGTAAGAAATTGTGTGCTTTGCCTGCAGCCTGTAAGATATGTTCCTCTGCTACACCGTGTAATAAACAGTTGGGTTTTGTTCCTAAGATCTCGCTTCTCTCAGTTTCTGACCTTACCACTCGGATATCACAGTTTTGAACACCTAAAGGAGAGACACGAGTCTGAATGCTACAAGCTGAACTGACTAAGAATAGCAGGGGTCAACAGAAACTTTAATCGCAACTTTAACAGTTCCAAAAACAAATAGCTTACTATTCTTATTCTCAGAGATCCTTATTCTCAAATCTTAACATTGTTACATTTCTTAGTCTATATTCCAGGATATCCACCAAAATCAAATACCTTTGATACCCGAGACTCAAAGAGTTGTAGGCTTACACAGCCTCTGCAGCCGAGAATCGCTTTGCCCCTTCCAGCGAATTCTATCTTCCTATTTGAAAGTTCTATATTTATACTCTTATTTCAGTGGTATATCCTTTGAAGTTTTCTGCTGATGTAAGCTAATTATCTCTAGTCATTTTTCTATTGACCCCTGCTATTCTTACAGTCAGATCAGCTTATAGCATTCAGACTCGTGTCTCTCCTTTAGGTGTTCAAAACTGATCATAAAAACAATATGACAGCAGTGGTTCTATTTGATGCCATTCTTATGAAGGATCTTCTGTTTGTATCTTTTTACAACATGTAAATTAAAAACACTTCAACCGGGTACATCATTGTCTTCTTAGCTACCTCAGTTGGTTGTATTACAGACTTCGTGTCTCCTAGGTATTCCAAGTTTAGCACAAAAACAATGTGCCTCCCGTGTTTCATTTGATGTTATTTTTACAAAGGCACATGTTTCTTTAATTTTGTGCTTTTCTTTCCCGAAGTGTTGGTTTATGACACTTTTAACTGGGCATTCCATTGTGTTCCCCCCAAAGCTCAGACTTTCTGGAAGCTCTAACCCTCCGCTTCAATAGGGCTATTGTTTCAGTGTCAACATCTTATCTATTCTCAAAAGCCTGTATGTCGTTTACAGCTTTTGATTGTTGAGGCTTTTAGATTTTCAAACCCAGTTTGTCATGTTTAGTAAGGCTAGAATTCTTTTATAGGATGGTGTATTTTTCTGAATATGGCTATTCCTTCACAAAGGAAGGAAGGTGTAGGGGAGGGAGGGAAGGAAGGTGTAGGGGAGGGAGTAAAGGAAGGTGTAGGGGAGGGAAGGAAGGTGTAGGGGAGGGAGGGAAGGAAGGTGTAGGGGAATGAAGGAAGGAAGGTGTAGGGGAGGGAAGGAAGGAGTAGGGGAAGGAAGGAAGGTGTAGGGGAGGGAGGGAAGGAAGGAAGGAAGGTGTAGGGGAAGGAAGGAAGGAAGGTGTAGGGGAGGGAAGGAAGGAAGGTGTAGGGGAAGGAAGGAAGGTGTAGGGGAGGGAGGGAAGGTGTAAGAGAGGGAGGGAAGGAAGATGTAGGGGAGGGAGGGAAGGTGTAGGGGAAGGAAGGAAGGTGTAGGGGAGGAGGGAAGATGTAGGGGAGGGAGGGAAGGTGTAGGGGAGGGAAGGAAGGTGTAGGGGAAGGAAGGTGTAGGAGAGGGAGGGAAGGAAGGAAGGAAGGAAGGAAGGTGTAGGGGAAGGAAGGAAGGTGTAGGGGAGGGAGGGAAGGAAGGAAGATGTAGGGGAAGGAAGGAAGGTGTAGGGGAGGGAGGGAAGGTGTAGGGGAGGGAGGGAAGGAAGGAAGGAAGGTGTAGGGGAGGGAGGGAAGGAAGGAAGGTGTAGGGGAGGGAGGGAAGGAAGGAAGGTGTAGGGGAAGGAAGGAAGGTGTAGGGGAGGGAGGGAAGGTGTAGGGGAGGGAAGGAATGAAGGTGTAGGGGAGGGAGGGAAGGAAGGTGTAGGGGAAGGAAGGAAGGAAGGTGTAGAGGGGAAGGAAGGAAGGTGTAGGGGAGGGAGGGAAGGAAGGTGTAGGGGAGGGAGGGAAGGTGCAGGGAAGGAAGGAATGTGTAGGGGAGGGAGGGAAGGTGTAAGGGAGGGAGGGAAGGAAGATGTAGGGGAGGGAGGGAAGGTGTAGGGGAAGGAAGGAAGGTGGGGAGGGAGGGAAGGAAGGTGTAGGGGAGGGAAGGAAGGAAGGTGTAGGGGAAGGAAGGAAGGAAGGCAGGTGTAGGGGACGGAGGGAAGGAAGGAAGGTGTAGGGGAGGGAAGGAAAGAAGAAGGTGTAGGGGAGGGAGGGAAGGAAGGTGTAGGGGAAGGAAGGAAGGAAGGTGTAGGGGAACATAAGAACATAAATAAGAACATAAGAAATAGGAGCAGGATTAGGCCATTTGACCCCTCAAGTTGGATGGCTGATCTTCTACCTCATCTCCACTTTCCTGCAATATCCCCATATCCCTTGATTCCCTTAATATCCAAAAATCTCTGCCTTGGATATACTCAACGCCTGAGCCTCTACAGCCCTCTGGGGTAGAGAATTCCAAAGATCACCACCCCCTGAGTGAAGAAATTTCTCCTCATCTCAGTCCTAAATGGCCATCGCCTTATTCTGAGACTGTGACCTCTGCTTCTAGACTCCCCAGCCAGGGGAAACATTCTCCCTGCAAGCCCTGTAAGAATTTTGTATGTTAGAATGAGATCACCTCTCATCCTTCTAAAAGAGAAATAAATAAATAAATAAATAAATTGCGTTTATATAGCTCCTTACATGACCTCGATGTCCTAAGTGTTTTACAGCCAATGAAGTACTTTTGAAGTGTAGTCACTGTTGTAATGCAAGAAAACCCAGCAGCCAATTTGCACACAGTAAAGTCCCCAAACAGCAATGAAATAAATTACTATTTAATCTGTTTTTGGTGATGTTGCAGGAATAAATGTTGGCCAGGACACCAGGAGAACTGCCCTGCTCTTCTACAGAAAGTGCCATGGGATCTTTTACATTCACGTGAGAGGGTAGATGGTGCCTCAGTTTAACATTTTATCTGAAAGATGATCTGTTGAAATAATATCCTTGTAGTTTTAGACGATGCTATTGGTGAATTTTCGTTTTGGTTAGGCAACTATCTGACCCACGAAGAAACCCAGTTCTATGTTTAAGAGACTTCAAACCAGACATCTGCGAAATCTGCGCATGCAGAATTTCTCTTTGTCTGATATAGAGTCCATACTCACTTCTCACTTCCCATAGGGGCTTTCCTCAACTAACTAAGTCATGAAGAATTAGACAGAGGTTGAGTTTAGGGACCCCCACATGTGTGCAAGGGAACTGCTGGTGTTTAACTAGCTAAAAGTCCACAATCTACCAGCACAGCGCACTGGAGGTGAAATACTATAACCATGGTAAATAATGCTTGTTAAAATTCTTTGCATTTCACTGTGGGGCTAACGCGAGGAAGTCACTAATACGTAGATTGTGGTTGTATTTGACATAATAATCATGCTGGAATTTAGGGTAACTTTTATACTTATCATTCTGTTGGCTCAGACATCTATTATAGCCAAGGGATTCCTGTTGAGTAACTAAATTACTGACCAGCGGCCAAATCTGAGTGAATTTGCATGTTGTGTCTTATATCAGCACAGCTATACTGAATCTGGTTTGAATTTAGAAAAAGCCTCAATTAAATAATTACTTTGAGAAGGTAGTTGGTTTCTGTTCACTCTCTCCTTAACATAATTCTTCTCCATATTCAACCAACCATTAGTCCAATGCATGACTGGCATTTGTGTGCTCAGGCTGCTTAAAACCCTGAGGTAAATTAAATACAAGCTGAAATTTGACTGGCTACCTTGGGCCAAGGTTTTTCAGTACAGAACTATTATATAACAGCTAATTGGTTGGTGTGTCACTTCTAATCAGATTAGAATGGTTCAAACTGCAAGTCCTAGGTAAATGTTGTTTTAATTTGAAATATGGCATCATAAACTTCTACTACAAAGATCATTCAGTTTAATATTCCCAAAGAAAGGCTAGACAGTCAACTCCTCTTAAGAATACAAACTATTTGCCATAAAAGTTTATATACACACCATTAGAAATATACACTAAGCATTTCAATTGAATTCAGCGTTTAGAACCAAATGGCTATGATGTTGTGACTGAAAATATGTTGCAGACAGTTTAAGTGCAGGAATTATTTGACTCTTTAAACAGTATTTTAAATAATGGGCTTATTATTAGGGTTAATAGCCGATTTATCTTGGTTCAATAGTTGGCATAGATCTGATTTACTCATTTTGGTGGCAAAGAGGTTTTGTATCAGGAAAGTTAATTACTTTAGTTCACTGTTAATGTTATTGGGTTCCTGGAGCCAGCAACAAGTTCACTCATCCAGCGGCATCTCTTCCTGCTTTATGAGCTTATGTGTTGAGGATTGACCAGGTCACTTCTGTGACATGACCAGGTCAATTCTTAACATTTTTGGCTTTTGATTGGCTAAAAACTGGCTAAGGCCAACTTTCAGCCAATCAAAATTTAATTTCCTGAAAGTTGCTGCCACCTCCAAAATGGATGATCGTTGAACCTGCATGAGTATGATATTTTACTGAATACCATCCTGTACTCTTGCAAAGTTAACAGTGTCCTATTGAGTTTCCAAGACACCTTTGTTCTATCAATTAATTTCCTCAGAAACTTGATTGAGATTACAGAACATTATTTCCCTTGTTACACACAAAAATCATCAGGAATAAAGAAAGAAGTTGTATTTATATAGGGCCCCAAGATGTTTCAAAGCACTGCACAGCCAATTAAGTACTTTGAAGTGTAGTAACTTTTGTTTTGTAGGCAAACACAGCAGCCACTTTGCATCCAACAAGGGTCAACAAACAGCAATGAAATGAATGATCAGTTCATCTGTTTTTGGTAGTATTGGTTGAGGGATAAATGTTGACCAGGATGCCAGGAGAACTCTCCTGCTCTTCTTTGAATAGTACTGCAGTGTAGGAATGTCTAGTTCCTATCCAAAGACTGAGGTCCACTCAGGCGCTTAAACAAAATGAAGTTTAATGGAAACTAACAGGTTTAAACAAGTAACTGCAGGAGAACATCGAGTGTAGGTCTATTCAGTTCGGAGGCTCCACGAGGACTGCTGGCTGGTCCCATGGTTGACGTCATGATGTCATCACGTTCTTCCCGCCAGTGGGGGATCACGTGATGTACGGCGTGACGTCATCGCGTTTACCCGCGCTGCTAAATCAATCACGCTCTATACAAGTAAACAGTATAAATAAAGATACAGACTCAGGCTGTAGCTAACATGTTGTTAAAGGGAATTATATACAAACGGTCTGAGTCCTTTAGTGGCTCTGCCACATGCGCCCCCCCCAGAATTGTCTTTAACAGCAAAAGTGAGACGGCGAGGAGGCTGGACAAGCCTGTCCGAGCGACTTCTGTAACCCTGAAGTGGAAGCTGATGGCTGGTGGTCGAGCTGTCGGGCGGCTGTGGTGGAGCTGGCAAGGCGACTGTGGGTGGTCGGCCCCGTTTTGGCGGTTGAGCGATTTCGACTGGGCTGTCCAGGTCTAAGTGCGCCGGCTTCAGTCGGTCAACCGATATGTGGTCCGGTTTTCCTCCGATATCGACCGAAAAGGATTTGTCTCCTGGCTCTATGACACGGAAGGGACCAGTGTAAGGAGGCTTGAGCGGGTCCCGGCGAGTGTCGTGGCGGATAAACACGTACTCGGCGCTTTTCAGCTCAGTTGGGATGTGGGAGCTCTGTAAGCCGTGATGCGACGTAGGCACTGGAGCGAAACATCTGGCCGCTTCCTGGTGGCTGACGAGTTGCTGGGATGCGGACCATGGCTCTGTTGGAGACGGGAGGAAATCTCCTGGTACTCGTAGTGGTTGGCCATATACGAGTTCCACTGAGGAGGATTGTAAATCTTCTTTGGGCGCCGTACAAAGACCCAAAAGGACCCAGGGAAGTCTGTCCACCCATCCCGTGCCTTGAAGACTGGCCCGCAGAGCGGCTTTGAGGGACCTGTGGAATCGCTCGCACAGGCTGTTAGCCTGTGGATGATAGGCGGTGGTGCAATGTAGTTTGGTGCCGAGCCCCTGAGCCACAGCGTTCCAGAGCTCAGAGGAAAACTGCGGTCCACGATCAGAAGAGATGTCCGCCGGTACGCCGAAACGAGCAACCCAAGAGGAGATGAAAGCTCTGGCCACGTCTGCCAAAGTGGTGGAAACCAAAGGAACTGCCTGTGGCCACCTAGTGGTGCGGTCTACCATTGTGAGGATGTGTGTAAAACCTTGAGAAGGTGGAAGCGGCCCCACGAGATCCACATTCACGTAGTCGAATCGACGCTCCGGAACAGCGAAGGTGGCCAATGGAGCTTTAACATGACGCTGTACCTTGGCCTTTTGGCAGACCACGCAGGTGTTGGCCCAGTCGCGGACATCCAGGTGCATACCTCTCCAGGCGAATTTTGATGACATCAGCCTTTGCGAGGCCCTCATGCCAGGGTGTGACAAACCGTGTATGGCGTCGAACACTTTTCGGTGCCAGGTGACTGGAACTATAGGGCGGGGAACTCCCATGGAGACGTTGCAAAGTAACATGGTGCCTGCGGCATGGAACTTGACGTCGGCCGCTTGGAAGCTAGAGGGGCTGGTCCTGTATGCTTGGACCTCCGGGTCCGAGGCTTGATCTGCAGCCATGAGGGCATAGTCGATTCCGAGTTGGACTGCGTGCACAGTCGCGTGGGAGAGACAATCCGCCACCAGGTTGTCTTTGCCGGACACATGCTGAATGTCCGTGGTGAATTCTGAAATGAACGTCAGGTGACGTTGTTGCCGAGCTGACCACGGTTCGGCGGTCTTGGCCATAGCATACGTTAGTGGCTTGTGGTCCACATAAGCCGTGAACGGACGTCCCTCTAGTAAGAACCGGAAATAGCGGATGGCTAGAAAAAGGGCCAGCAACTCCCGGTCGAAAGTGCTGTACTTTCTTTCGTTTCACCGTAGTTGACGGCTGAAAAACGCAAGAGGTTGCCACATCCCATTCACCCACTTTCCTGCACTGCACCAATTGCGTAGTCCGACGCGTCGGTGGTAAGGGCAATGGTGGCACCTGGAAGTGGGTGCGCCAACATGGTTGCATTGGCCAAGGCGCCTTTGGTGTCGACGAACGCCCGGTCCATCTCGGCCGTCCAGCTGATCGGATCCTTACCGGACTTGGCCTTGAGGGCCTCGTACAAGGGCTGCATAAGCAGAGCCGCCTTAGGGACGAACCGGTGATAGAAATTTACCATCCCGAGGAACTCCTGTAGGACCTTGACGGTCTGCGGCGCGGGAAAGATGTAACCGCCTCGACCTTCATCTGTAAGGGAATTGCACCATCTGATGTAATGCGGTGGCCCAAGAAATCAATCCGCTGCAGGCCGAACTGGCACTTGGCCAGGTTGATAATCAAACCGTGTTGACTGAGGCGTGTGAAGAAGGTACGCAAATGGCAGAAGTGCTCCTCTTTGCTAGGGCTGGCGATGAGGATGCCGTCGAGGTAGACGAAGAGGAATTTTAGATCCCGCAGCACGGAGTCCATTAAGCGCTGGAAAGCCTGTGCAGCATTCTTTAAGCCAAACGGCATTCGCAGAAATTCGAACAGGCCGAATGGGGTGATGACTGCGGTTTTTGGGACGTCTTGCAGGTGCACGGGGACCTGGTGGTAACCGCGGACGACGTCGACTTTCGAAAAAAAAGTATTTCCCGCCAAATGGGCCGAGAAATCTTGGATATGCGGGATCGGGTACCGATCAGGAGTAGTGGCATCATTGAGGCGTCGGTAGTCGCCACATGGCCGCCATCGGGTTTTGGAACAATGTGGAGAGGCGAAGACCAGGGACTATTCGACCGGCGAATAATCCCCAGCCGCTCCATCATGTCGAACTCCGCTTTCGCAGCCGCGAGCTTGCCGGGTTCAAGGCGTCGGGCCCGTGCATAAACCGGGGGGCCGGTGGTGGTGATGTGCTGTTCCACACCATGTTTAGTAGCCGAGGAGGAGAAAGTGGGCCTGGTCAGATCTGGGAACTCGCCGAGGAGCCGAGTGAAGTCGTCTGGAGGTGGGACCGCACAGAAGACAGTGCGCGGCACGGCATTACCGCGGTGGCATGGGATGGAGTGGAACGTGGCCGCATTGATCAACCGGCGGTGCCTGACATCGACCAGGAGGCCGTTGGCGCACAAAAATCCGCCCCAAGGATGGCCTGCGTGACTTTGGCCGTGATGAATTCCCAGTGGAAACGCTGACCGCCGAAACACACCTGGACCCGCCGCCTTCCGAAGGTCCGAACGGCCGCGCCATTAACCGCCGCGAGGGCGGGGCCGTGGCCGCCAGCTAGTATATCGAGGTTTGACGCAGGTAGGATGCTACACTGCGCCCTGGTGTTGCAAAGGAAACGTCGACCAGATAGGGAGTCGTGATGAAGAGAAGCTTCCCCGAGTCTCCGATGGCCATTGCAGCCACGGGGCGCTTGTTAGACCTGGTCCTCTTTCGCCAGGGTGTCTGAAGATGTTTTTTTTGTGCGAAAAGCTGCAGGGAGGGTGGCAGCATCTTGCTTTCGCGCCAAAACGGGCATGGTAAAAGCACAACCCCGCTGATTGAGGAGCTGGAGCAGCGTCTGTGGAGGATGGGCGCCTCGTGGCCGCGCAGTGCTGTTGTGTCACCGCGAAGATCTTGTCCGCTTCGGCAGCAAGCTCCATGCAGTCTGCGACTTCGGATCTGGCTAGGGCAGCCTGAACTTGCTCCGGGAGTAGGCTGAGGAATAGCTCCCTGAAGAGGAAGCATTCCGGCTCGGACCAGAGGAGCGTGAGCATCTGGCTCATGAGCTCGGACGGCTTGGAGTCCCCGAGGCCGGGCATAGCGGGCAGCCGGCGGGCGCGCTCCGACTTCGTGAGCACGAAGACCTGCAGCAACCGTGCCTTTAAGGTGTCATACTTGCGATCAGTAGGCAGACTACCAAGTAGGCTGACGATCCGCGAGGCTGTGGCGCTGTCGAGGGTGGAGACCACGTAATAATAACGGGTCTGATCCACAACGATGTCCCTGATGGCGAATTGGGCTTCAGCTTGGATGAACCACGCGGCTGGTTGTTGCTCCCAGAACGGCGGTAGCTTCAAGGTAACGGCGTTCGTTTCCATGCTGATTATCTTCTGCGAAAACCGTTCGCAAAAGTTGGGGTCACCAATGTAGGAATGTCTAGTTCCTATCCAAAGACTAAGGTCCACTCAGGCACTTAAACAAAACGAAGTTTAATGGAAACTAACAGGTTTAAACAAGTAACTGCAGGAGAACATCGAGTGTAGGTCTATTGAGTTCGGAGGCTCCACGAGGACTGCTGGCTGGTCCTGTGGTTGACGTCATGACGTCATCACGTTCTTCCCGCCAGTGGGGGATCACGTGATGTACGGCGTGACGTCATCGCGTTTACCCGCGCTGTTAAATCAATCACGCTCTATACAAGTAAACAGTATAAATAAAGATACAGACTCAGGCTGTAGCTAGCATGTTGTTAAAGGGAATTATATACAAATGGTCTGAGTCCTTTAGTGGCTCCGCCACAGCAGGATCTTTTACTTCCACCTAACAAGGCAAACAGGGATTCAATTTAAAGTCTCATCCGAAAGGTGGCACTTCTGACAATGCAACACTTCCTTCATGTGCACTGAAGTGTCAGCCTTCTATATCTGCTCAGGCTGCCCATGACCATCTGACTCCAAGGGTAGGGTGCTACTAGTGAGGCAAGGCTGGCACTGCCGAGAGGAACTATTCCGATGAAGAGTATCAACCCAGATGGTAATCTTTTCTCTTTTTAGATGGACCATCTGTGTAGTTCAGCATTTTCTTTACTTATTATTTCAAATTCCTAGCATTTGTAGCTTTTTTTAATTAAACCATCATAAAGAACATTTAGAATGCTGGAAAAACTCAGCAGGTCAGGCAACATCCGTGGACGGAAATTTGAGTTGACGTTTCGGGTCGAACCCTTCTTCAAAACAGGAAAGAAAAGATGGATCGGAGGCAGGGCTGCGATCGGACAAAAGAATAAAAGATTACACCCAATTACACCCAATCTCAGCCTATTACCATCTCGTCTAGCTTCGAACACCTTTATTGTCTCTTTTTTACTTCTTTTGTTTCTTTTATTCTTTTGTCCGATCGCAGCCCTGCCTCCGATCCATCTTTTCTTTCCAGTTTTGAAGAAGGGTTCGACCCGAAACGTCAACTCAAATTTCTGTCCACGGATGTTGCCTGACCTGCTGAGTTTTTCCAGCATTTTCTGTTGTTATTTCGGATTTCCAACATCCGCAGTATTTTGCTATCATAAAGAACATTTATTTCACCCTTCACAAAGCTGGAGGCCAACTCCTTTAAATTTCCATATTGTACTTCCAATTTTTTTTTATTGTACCCTTCATAACTATAGGTTGAACCGAGAACAGAATAATATAATAATCATTTTGGAATCGCTCCAAATCGCATCTCTTAAAGGGCTCAGCTAGGTAGCTAATGCGATATGACCCACACTTTTCCAAAGTACTAAAGAACTGTCCCAAATACTCATCACTTGCCATAAATCTGCTTTAGTTACTGAAATAAAGTAACATTAAATTTGTTGCTTTTCTTCATTGTCACAACTGTCAGTCAGCCATGTGGGTGAGACTAGGACCACAGGCTGTAGTTAGCCTGGAGTCTATGATCCTAATTATATCCACATCCCAGTTGACTGACAGCCCTAATGGTAAACAAAAACAGAAAGCTTTCCATTACTGTATCACAGCAGTCAAATGGAATTGGAGACTGATTTATTTAAAAGTTACTGAAAAGTGATGAGTTGTACACTTTTAAATTCAAAGTAGCCAGCGCAGTCAAAACTGACTTCTGATTTGAAAATATTATTTGCAGTTTTTAGCCCCAACTTTATCCATAATGTCTCCATTATTAATTCTCAGCACTCTCCTAGAACATAACATAACATAAGAACATAAGAAGTAGGAGCAGGAGTAGGCCATACGGCCCCTCGGGCCTGCTCCGCTATGCAATAGGATCATGGCTGATCCGAATCTAGACTCACGTCCACTTCCCTGCCCTCTCCCCGTAACCCCTAATTCCCTTATCTGCTAGGAAACTGTCTATCTCCATTTTAAATTTATTTAATGTTGCAGCTTCCACAGCTCTCTGGGGTAGCAAATTCCATAGATTTACTACCCTCTGAGTGAAGAAGTTTCTCCTCATCTCAGTTTTGAAAGGGCAGCCCCTTATTCTAAGATTATGCCCCTGAGTTCTAGTCTCACCCATCAGTGGAAACATCCTCACCGCATCCACCCAATCAAGCCCCCTCACAATCTTATATGTTTCGATAAGATCGCCTCTCATTCTTCTGAACTCCAATGAGTAGAGGCCCAACCTACTCAACCTTTCCTCATACGTCAACCCCCTCATCTCCGGAATCAACCGAGTGAACCTTCTCTGAACCGCCTCGAGAGCAAGTATATCTTTTCTTAAATATGGAAACCAAAACTGCACGCAGTATTCCAGGTGTGGCCTCACCAATACCCTATATAACTGCAGCAAGACTTCCCTGTTTTTATACTCCAGCCCCCTTCCAATAAAAGCCAAGATTCCATTGGCCTTCCTGATCACCTGCTGCACCTGCATACTAACTTTTTGTGTTTCATGCACCAGGACCCCCAGATCCCTTTGTACTGTAGCACTTTGCAGTTTCTCTCCATTTAGATAATAACTTGCTCTTTAATTTTTTCTGCCAAAGTGCATAACCTCACACTTTCCAACATTATATTGCATCTGCCAAATCTCTGCCCACTCACTTAGCCTGTCTATGTCCTTTTGCAGGTTTTTTATGTCCTCCTCACTCATTGCTTTCCCTCCCATCTTTGTATCGTCGGCAAACTTGGATATGTTGCACTCGGTCCCTTCCTCCAAATCGTTAATATAGATTGTAAAGAGTTGGGGTCCCAGCACTGACCCCTGCGGAACACCACTAGTTACTGATTGCCAGCCCGAGAATGAACCATTTATCCCAACTCTTTGTTTTCTGTTAGATAGCCAATCTTCCACCCATGCCAGTATATTACCCCCAATCCCGTGATTTCTTATCTTGATCAGTAATCTTTTGTGTGGAACCTTGTCAAATGCCTTTTGGAAGTCCAAATACACTACATCCACTGGTTCCCCTTTATCCACTCTGTATGTTACATCCTCAAAGAATTCGAGCAAATTTGTCAAACATGACTTCCCCTTCATAAAACCATGCTGACTCTGTCCTATTAAATTATGTTTATCCAAATGCTCTGTTACTGTTTCCTTAATAATGGACTCCAACATTTTGCCAACCACAGATGTTAGGCTAACTGGTCTATAGTTTCCAGCTTTTTGTCTACTTCCCTTCTTAAATAAGGGTGTTACATTAGCAGTTTTCCAATCTGCCGGGCCTTTCCTGAGTCCAGGGAGTTCTGGAAAATAATCACCAATGCAGCCACAATCCCTACCGCCACTTCTCTCAAGACCCTAGGATGTAGGCCATCAGGTCCGGGGGATTTATCCGCCTTAAGTCCCATTATTTTACTGAGTACCATCTCCTTAGTGATTTTAATCGTCTTTAGCTCCTCCCCCCCCCCCCCCGCCATTGCCCCCTGTTTGTCCAGTGTTGGGATATTTTTAGTGTCCTCTACTGTAAAGAGTGATACAAAATATTTGTTCAGCGTCTTTGCCATCTCCATGTTCCCCACCACTAGTTTCCCGGTCCCATCCTCTAAGGGACCAACGTTCACTTTAGCCACCCTTTTTCTTTTTATATAGCTGTAGAAACTCTTGCTATCTGTTTTTATATTTTTTGCTAGTTTACTTTCATAATCTATCTTCCCTTTAGTGTTGGGATATTTTTAGTGTCCTCTACTGTAAAGACTGATACAAAATATTTGTTCAGCATCTTTGCCATCTCCATGTTCCCCACCACTAGTTTCCCGGTCCCATCCTCTAAGGGACCAACGTTCACTTTAGCCACCCTTTTTCTTTTTATATAGCTGTAGAAACTCTTGCTATCTGTTTTTATATTTTTTGCTAGTTTACTTTCATAATCTATCTTCCCTTTCTTAATTAATCTTTTAGTTATTGTTTGCTGGCTTTTAAATGCTTCCCAATCTTCTATCCTCCCACTAGATTTGGCTACTTTATATGCCCTTGTTTTCAGTCGGACACTATCCTTTATTACTTTACTAAGCCACGGATGGCTGTCTTTTCTTTTACTCCCCTTTTTCCTCAGTGGAATATATTTATCTTGAAAGATGTGAAATATCTCCTTGAATGTAGACCACTGCTCTTGTACCGTCTTACACTTTAATCTGTTTTCCCAGTCCACTTTAGTCAATTCCACTCTCATACCTTCATAGTCTCCATTATTTAAGCTCAGTATGCTGGTTTGAGATCCAACTCTCTCACCTCAAACTGAATTTGGAATTCAACCATATTATGGTCACTCATTCCAAGGGGATATTTAAGAATAATATTAATAAATTTAATTAATTACATAGAATGGGAGATCAGGTGATGTGTTGCTGCTGCAATATGTGGGAGCTGGTGGACACCATTGATGCTCACGGTGATCACATTTGCAGTAATTGTTGGCTGCTCGAGGAATTCCGGCTCAGTGTTGAAGAGCTGGAGTCCGAGCTTCAAACACTGAGACACATCAGGGAGGGGGAGAATTACCTGGACTCTGTGTATCATGAGGTAGTCACACCAATTAGATTAATTAATTCAGATGTAGTCCGTGGCCAGGGTCAGGATGGTGTGACTAGAAGTGAGGCAGGTACGGGGATCCAGGAGGTAGTGTTGGAGGAGCCGCAGCCCTTGCACTTGTCCAACAGGTTCGAGGCTCTTACTCCCTGTGAGGATGGGAACAGGGACTGCGGGGAGGATGAGCAACCTGGCCACAGCACCGTGGAGCGGGGGGCCATTCAAGTCGGGGAGTTAAAAGAAATGTTGTAGTCGTAGGGGATAGTATCGTTAGGGGGATAGATAGAGTTCTTTGCAGCCGAGAGCGAGAGTCCCGAAGGCTGTGTTGCTTGCCCGGTGCCAGGGTTAAGGACATCTCCTCTTGACTGGAGAGAAACTTGGAGTGGGAGGGGGAGGATCCAGTTGTCGTGGTCCATGTTGGTACCAACGACATAGATAGGACAAGGAAGGAGGTTCTGCTGAGGGAGTTTGAGCAGCTAGGGGCCAAATTAAAAAGCAGAACCACAAGGGTAATAATCTCTGGATTATTACCTGAGCCACGAGCGAATTTGACTAGGACAAATAAAATTAGAGAGTTAAATGTGTGGCTCAAAGACTGGTGTGGGAGAAATGGATTTTGCTTCCTGGGACACTGGCACCAGTACTGGGGCAGGAGGGAGCTGTTCCATTGGAACGGGCTTCACTTGGCCAGTGCTGGGACTAGAGTCCTGGCGGATCATATAACTAGGGCTGTAGAGAGGGCTTTAAACTAACTAGTGTGGGGGGGGGGGGGGTTCCAAGAGAGCAAATAATAAAAATGACAACAGAGAAGGTCATAGACTTAGGTAGCAGTGGGGAAATTAAAAACCAGAGCGTGTCAGGAAGGGGCAGAAGGTATGGAGTAAAAGGTAAAGTAATAAAAAGGGCAAAAGCAGGAACTAAGTGTCACAAAACATATTTGAAAGTTCTCTGTCTGAATGCACGTAGCATTCATAACAAAATAGACGAGTTAATGGCACAAATAACTACATATGGGTATGATCTTGTGGCCATTACAGAAACATGGCTGCAGGGTGACAATGCCTGGGAATTAAACATACCAGGTTATTTAACGATCAGGAAGGACAGGCAGGAAGGAAGGGGAGGTGGTGTGGCTATGTTAATAAAGGAAGGAATCACTGTAATACAGAGAAATGATATTGGGTCAAAAGATCAGGATAATGAAAGAGTTTGGGTGGAGGTAAGGAATAATAAGGGGAAAAAAACACTAGTGGGCATAGTCTATAGGCCTCCGAACAGTTGCAACTCTGTTGGACGGAGTATCAATCAGGAAATAGTTGAGGCTTGTAATAAGGGAACAGCTATAATTATGGGGGATTTTAACTATCATATTAATTGGACAAATCAAATTGGGCAGGGCTGCCTTGAGGATGAGTTCATTGAGTGTATTAGGGATGGGTTTCTTGAGCAGTATGTAACTGAACTGACCAGGGGGCAAGCAACCTTAGATCTGGTCCTGTGTAACGAGACAGGATTAATTAAAAATGTCCTAGTAAAGGATCCCCTTGGAATGAGTGACCATAACATGGTTGAATTCCATATTCAATTAGAGGGTGAGAAGGTTGGATCTCAAACAAGCGTGCTAAGCTTGAATAAAGGAGACTATGAAGGTATGAGAGCGGAATTGAGTAGAGTGGATTGGGAAAATAGATTAAAGGGTAAGACGATACATGATCAGTGGTGTACATTTAAGGAGTTATTTTACAACTTCCAAAAAATATATATTCCACTGAGAAGAAAAGGGTGTAAAAGAAAAGACAGCCATCCATGGCTAAGTAAAGAAATTAAGGATAGTATTCGACTAAAAACAAGAGCATATAAGGTAGCCAAATCTAGTGGGAGGATAGAGGATTGGAAAAACTTTAAAAGACAGCAAAAAATAACAAAAAGATTGAGTAAGAAAGGGAAGATAGATTATGAAAGTAAATTAGCAAAAAATATAAAAACAGATAGTAAGAGTTTTTATAGTTATATAAAAAGAAAAAGGGTGGCTAATGTAAATGTTGGTCCCTTAGAGGATGAGACCGGGAAAAATGGAGATGGCAAAAACACTGAATGAATATTTGATATCAGTCTTTACAGTAGAAGACACTAAGAATATCCCAACACTGGACAAACAGGGGGCTAAAGGGGGGGAGGAGCTAAACACAATCAAAATCACTAAGGAAGTGGTACTCGGTAAAATAATGGGACTCAAGGTGGATAAATCACCTGGACCTGATGGCTTACATCCTAGGGTCTTGAGGGAAGTGGCGGTAGGGATTGTGGATGCATTGGTAATAATTTTCCAAAACTCCCTGGACTCGGCAAAGGTCCCGGCAGACTGGAAAACTGCTAATGTAACACCCTTATTTAAAAAGGGTAGTAGACAGAAGGCTGGAAACTATAGACCGGTTAGCCTAACATCTGTGGTAGGTAAAATTTTGGAGTCCATTATTAAGGAGACAGTAACAGGACATTTGGACAATCATAATTTAATAGGACAAAGTCAGCATGGTTTTATGAAGGGGAAGTCATGTTTGACAAATTTGCTGGAGTTCTTTGAGGAAGTAACATATAGGGTGGATAAAGGGCAACCAGTGGACGTAGTGTATTTAGACTTCCAAAAGGCATTTGACAAGGTGCCACACAAAAGATTATTACTTAAGATAAAAAATCACGGGATTGGGGGTAATATTCTGGCATGGATAGAGGATTGGCTATCTAACAGAAGGCAGAGAGTTGGGATAAATGGTTCATTCTCAGACTGGCAAACAGTAACTAGTGGTGTTCCACAGGGGTCAGTGCTGGGTCCCTAACTCTTTACACTCTATATTAACGATTTGGAGGAGGGGACCGAGTGTAACATATCAAAGTTTGCAGATGATACTAAGATGGGAGGGAAAGTAGTGAGTGAGGAGGACATAAAAAACCTGCAAGGGGACATAGACAGGCTAAGTAGGTGGGCAGAGATTTGGCAGATAGAATACAATATTGGAAAGTGTGAGGTTATGCACTTTGGCAGGAAAAATCGTAGAGCAAGTTATTATCTTAATGGCAAGAAACTGGAAAGTACTGAAGCACAAAGGGATCTGGGGGTCCTGGTGCACGAAACTCAGAAGGTTAGTATGCAGGTGCAGCAAGTGATTAAGAAGGCCAATGGAATGTTGGCTTTCATTGCTAGGGGAATAGAATATAAAAATAGGGAGGTATTGCTTCAGTTGTACAAGGTATTGGTGAGACCGCACCTGGAATACTGCATACAGTTTTGGTGTCCATACTTAAGAAAGGACATACTTGCTCTCGAGTCAGTACAAAGAAGGTTCACTCGGTTAATCCCGGGGATGAGGGGATGGACATATGAGGAGAGGTTGAGTAGATTGGGACTCTACTCATTGGAGTTCAGAAGAATGAGAGGCGATCTTATTGAAACATATAAGATTGTGAAGGGGTTGGATCGGGTGGATGCGGGGAGGATGTTCCCGATGATGGGTGAAACTAGAACTAGGGGGCATAGTCTTAGAATAAGGGGCTGCTCTTTCAAAACTGAGATGAGGAGGAACTAATATGCTGCCCCAAAAAGCTGTAGAAGCTACATCATTACATAAATTTAAAACAGAAATAGACAGTTTCCTAGAAGTAAAGGGAATTAAGGGTTACGGGGAGCGGGCAGGAATTTGGACATGAGTCTCGGTTCGGATCGGTCATGGCCCTGTGGGTAGTGGAGCGGGCCCAGGGGCCGTGTAGCCTGATCCTGCTCCTATTTCGTGTGTCTAATTCTGTTAGATTCAGGAGATGGTTCTGTGATAGTGGATTGGCGGTTAGGATCAGATCAGCCATGATCTTATTGAATGGCGGAGCAGGCTCGAGGGGCCGATTGGCCTACTCCTGCTCCTATTTCTTATGTTCTTATGTTCTTATGGATCCTTTACTAGGACATTTTTTATTAATCCTGTTTCATTACACAGGATTCGATCTAAGATTGCCTGCCCCCTGGTTGGTTCAGTTACATACTGCTCAAGGAACCCATCCCTAATACACTCTATGAACTCTTCCTCAAGGCTGCCCTGCCCAATTTGATTTGTCCAGTCAATATGAAAGTTAAAATCCCCCATGATTATAGCTGTTCCCTTATTACAAGCCCCAACTATTTCCTGATTTACACTCCGACCAACAGAGTTGCCACTGTTAGGAGGCCTATAGACTACACCCACTAGTGACTTTTTCCCCTTCTTATTCCTTATCTCCACCCAAACTATTTCACTATCCTGATCCTTTGACCCAATATCATTTCTGACTATTGCAGTGATTCCATCCTTGATTAACATAGCAACCCCACCTCCCTTTCCTTCCTGTCTGTCCTTCCTAATTGTCAAATACTCTTGTATGTTTAGTTCCCAGTCATGATTATCTTGCAGCCATGTTTCCGTAATGGCCACCAGATCATGCCCATGTGTAGTTATTTGTACCGTCAACTCGTCAATTTTGTTACAAATGCTGCATGCATTCAGATAAAGAACTTTCAAATATGTTTTCTGACAATTTATTCCTGCTTTTACCCCTTTTACTACTTTACCTTTATCATTATACATTCTGTCCCTTCCTGACACGCTCTGGTTTTTAATTCCCCCACTGCTACCTTGCTCTATTGCCTTCTTCGCTGTCATTTTTATTTTTCGCTCTCTTAAAACCTCCCCCCCACTAATTAGTTTAAAGCCCTCTCTACAGCCCTAGTTATTCGATTTGCCAGGACTCTAGTCCCAGCACTGGCCAAGTGAAGTCCGTCCCAACGGAACAGCTCTCTCCTGTCCCAGTACTAATGCCAGTAGCCCAGGAAGCAAAACCCATTTCTCCCACACCAGGCTTTGAGCCACATATTTAACTCTCTAATTTTATTTACCCTAGCCAAATTTGCACGTGGCTCAGGTAGTAATCCAGAGATTATTACCCTTGTGGTTCTGCTTTTTAATTTGACCCCTAGCTGCTCAAACTCCCTCAGCAGAACCTCCTTCCTTGTCCTATCTATGTCGTTGGTACCAACATGGACCACGACAACTGGATCCTCCCCCTCCCACTCCAAGTTTCTCTCCAGCCCAGAGGAGATGTCCTTAACCCTGGCACCGGGCAGGCAACACAGCCTTCGGGACTCTCGCTCTCGGCTGCAAAGAACTCTATCTATCCCCCTAACGATACTATCCCCTACCACTACAACATTTCTTTTATCTCCCCCCACTTGAATGGCCCCCCACTCCACGGTGCTGTGGCCGGGTTGCTCATCGTCCCCGCAGGCCCCGTTCCCATCCTCACAGGGAGTAAGAGCCTCAAACCTGTTGGACAAGAGCAAGGGCTGCGGCTCCTCCAACACTACCTCCTGGATCCCCGTACCTGCCTCACTTCTAGTCACACCATCCTGACCCTGGCCACGGACTACATCTGAATTAATTAATCTAATTGGTATGACTACCTCGTGATACACAGAGTCCAGGTAACTCTCCCCCTCCCTGATGTGTCTCAGTGTTTGAAGCTCGGACTCCAGCTCTTCAACACGGAGCTGGAATTCCTCGAGCAGCCAACACTTACTGCAAATGTGATCACCGTGAGCAACAATGGTGTCCACCAGCTCCCACATATTGCAGCAGCAACACATCACCTGTTCTCCCATTCTATGTAATTAATTAAATTTATTAATATTATTCTGAAATACCCTCTGCCCCGATTCTAGAAACCACAGAGTTTAAGCTTCAAAAGAGAGAAATACTCACCAACCAAGCACTTACCCGCTTTCTGGTGACGTCACACTTGGATTACATTTTACCTCTCTCCTTCCCTCTGAGGTCCGAGACTGGAGATTGGTACGCCTTACCTGGGTCTCTGAAGCTTTTTAAAGCTTCCCGCTCGCGCCTCCCGCCGACACCCGCGGTCTGAGGCCTTACCTGGGTCTCTGAAGCTTTTTAAAGCTTCCCTCTCGCGCCTCCCACCGACACCCGCGGTCTGAGGCCTTACCTGGGTCTCTGAAGCTTTTTAAAGCTCCCTGCTCACGCCTCCCGCCGACACCCACAGGTTGTGTAGTTTGTATTCTTACCCAAGCCATTTCATGTAGCCTCTCAAATACGATATTAATCAATGATATCCCTGTAGAAACCTACAAGCAATCAATGTTACAATACACAGAGTACAATGGAAAATATTCTATTGATTGTCACTTAACCTCATAGCCAATTAGTGTAACATTTATAGGTTACATCTCTAGTGGGGTTTTCTTTTAATCCACCACTTTGTCACTTTTATTAAAATAAAGATTAATTTGTTTAATTTTAGCAAATACATTGAGTTTGCCTTAAGCACAAGAGTGATATGCATCACACCTGGTCATAACTCTCAACCTCTTGGCCACACCACAGTTTAAAATGATAGAATGGTTATTAGAATGGTTATTAGAACATAAGAACATAAGAAATAGGAGCAGGAGTAGGCCAGTTGGCCCTTCGAGTCTGCTCCGCCATTCAATGAGATCATGGCTGATCTTTTACCTCATCTTCACTTTCCTCAACTATCCCCATATCCCTTGACTCCCTTAATATTCAAAAATATTGCAGCTCAATGACAGTTATTACTATTAAAGCACTTGATGAGCAGCACAATAGCATTTACGCAGAACAGTTAAACTCAGCATCATTCGGTGGTGCTATAGTGACCTAGGAATGGTCTAGATGTGATTTACCTTGCTATCACGCACGATGCAGGTTTTGGACATTGCAGGACGAGTGTAATTAGACAGCATGCCTAAAACATTAGCTTCTTGTTTGCGTCACCGTACTGTAGCAGAGAGAGGAGCAGCGGCTGTAAGAATGCATTGCCACAATTATTTTAGTTAGCAATTGAGTTACACTGGGCTAGACAAACACATCGCATATTACACCATTTTGCAATGCTGCAATTCTTATATGAATTGATTTGATCATTGACTCTGATGGTGGTGTCCCTACAGCTGGGAAATTATTCAATAGGATTCTGAATAGCTTTTCGGTGGCATATCACTAAATCTAATAGGATGGCAGCTTATTGGCCTTGGTCAATTACTTTATTGGGGTTAGATTTCCTCTGTGCACTCATAGAACCATAGAATCTTACAGCACAGATGGAGGCCATTTTGCCCATTGTGCTCTTTGAAAGAGCTGTCCAATTTAGTCCCACAACCCAGCTTTTTTCCCATAACCCTGCAAATTTGTCCTCTTCAAGTACATGTCCAATTGCCTCTGAATTTTCCCATGGAATCTGATTCCACCACCCTTTCAGGTAGTACATTCCAGATCTTAACAACCCTCTGTGTGAAAAAATTCTCATTTCCCCTCCAGTTCTTTTGCCAATTATTTTACAACTATGACCTCTGGTTACCGACCCACTTGCCAGAGGAAACAGTTTCTCCCTACTTGCTCTATCAAAATCCTTCATAATTTTGAATACCTCTATTAGGTCTCCCCTTAACCTTCTCTGCTCTAAGGAGAACAATCCCAGCTTCTCCAATCTCTCCACATAACCAAAGTCCCTCATCCCTGGTATCATCCTGGTAAACCTCCTCTGTACCCTCTCCAAGGCCTTGACATCCTTCCTAAAGTGTGGTGCCCAAAATTGTATACAATACTCCAGCTGAGGCCTAACCAGTGATTTTAAAGGTTTAACATGATTTCCTTGTTTTTGTATTCAATGCCCCATTTACAAAGCCAAGTGTCCCATACGTTTTCTTAACCATCTTATCCACTTGCCCTGCCACCTTTTGATAAATATGCACCCCCAGGTCCCACTGCTCTTGCACCCTCCTCAAAATAGTACCATTTAGATTATACTGCCTCTCCATGTTGTTCCTCCCAAAGTGCATTACTTCACATTCATCTGCATTAAATTGCATCTGCCATCTGCCATGTGTCTGCCCATTTCACCAGCCTGTCTATGTCACCCTGAAGTCTGTTACTATTTACTACGTTACTATTTACTGCTCACTATTTACTACATTACCAAGTTTTGTATCATCTGCAAACTTCAAAATTGTACTACCTATACCCAAGTCCAGGTCATTTATATATAACATTAATAGCAATGGTCCTTATACCGACCCCTGGGGGACCCCACTGCATACTTCTCTCCAGTCAGAAAAATATTCTCTGCCTCCTATGCCTTAACCAATTACAGACCCAAATTACCACTGTCCCTTTAATACCATGTGCTTCTATTTTCCGAATACATCTGTTGTATGGTACTTTATCAAAAGCCTTTTGGACGTGCATATATACAACATCCACTGCACCAGTTTCATCAACTCTCTCTGTTACTTAGTCAAAGAACTGAAAGTCAGACACACTTTGCCTTTAACAAATACATGCTGGCTGTCCCTTATTAACCCATGCTTCTCCGAGTGAGAATTAATTTTATCCTTGACAATGGTCTCTAGTAGTTTTCCCATCACTGACATTAAACTGATTGGCCTGTAGATATTAGGTTTATCCCTCTCTCAATTTTTGAACAGGGTGTAACATTTGCAATCCTCCGGTCCTCTGGCACCACTCTCATATCCAGGGAGGATTGAAAGATTGTGGAATGAGTTTCTGCTATCTCCATCCTAGCTTCCCTCAGCAACCTAGCATGCATCCCAACTGAACTGGGTGACTTGTTAACTTTGAGTGATGCCAACCTATTTAGCAACTCCTTTCTATCTATTTTTATTCTATCCAATATCTCTAAACCCCCTCCTCTTCTGCGACATTAACTTCATCCTCTTCCTTTAAGACAGATGGAAAGTATTCATTCAGCACTGCAGTCATGCCCTCTGCCTCCACAAGAAGATTGCCTTCTTTTGTCACTAATTGGCCCCACCATTTCTTTAACTATCCTTTTACTTTCTGTATGTTTAAAAAAGATTTTTGGGTTCCCTTCTATGTTACCCACTAATCTTTCTTTGCCCTTCTTATATCCTTTTTCAATTTCCCCCTGCACGCTCTCTATTCTGCCTGGTTTTTGACTGTAATCTGTACCTGACATTTGTCATAAGCCTCCTTTTTCTGTTTTATTTTAACCGCTATTTTCTTTGTCATCCAGAGAGCTCCAGCTTTGGATGCCCCATCTTTCCTCCTTATGGGAATATGCTTGTTTGTACCCAAAGCATCTCTGCTTTGAAGACCTGCCATTGCTCATTTCCTGTTTTCCTGGACAATCTTTGCTTCCAGTCCAGCTGTGCTAGATCCCTTCTAAAATCACTGAAATTGGCTCTCTTCCAGTTGGGTATTTTCACTTTTGATTTTTCTTTGTTCCTTTCCATAACTACTTTAAACCTAATTATATTATGATCACTATTACTCTGCTGTTCCCCCACTGCAACACACTCCACTTGCCCTACTTCATTCCCAAGAACTAGATCCAACAATGCTTCCTTCCTCGTTGGGCTAGAAACATACTAATTAAGAATGTTCTCCTGTACACATTTTGGAATTCTTCACCCGGTATTGAAAAATCATAAACATGTTTATAAAGAATTCATTTGCGATTTCACTACAGATTGCTATCCAGCTATCGCTGGTAGAAATGCATGGACACAGACATTGGGGAAGTTGGGTCAGGTCAGGGTCTGGCTTTGCTGTGATGCCCCCATGACCAAATAACATATCACTGTTACTGTCTAGCCTCACACATGAAAAATGAATTGGGTGCCAACATCTTGGAAACTGTATCCCAGCAAGAAATCAACACCTTCAGGAGAAGAGGGCAGGAAGGAAGAAACTTGGTGGAAAAAGGAAGGGACATTTTTTTTTTTTAAACTCAATAGCGCACAAGTGCCGTTTCTCTAGGTAACTCAGAAGTGTGTTAGTAGTTACCTTCACCACATGGACTGCAGCGGTTCAAGAAGGCAGCTCAACACCACCTTCTCAAGGGATGGGCAATAAAAGCTGACCTTGCCAGCGACGCCCATATCACATGAACGAATAAAAAAAAGTTAGTAACTAGCACATTAGGAACCGTACGAAAAAGCATGTTATAATAAATGTGTTTTAGTGTATTCTGTTGTTTATCAGAAACCCTTATAAAAAAAACTAAGATATTGTCCTATATTTTAATTAGTGGGTACTACTTATTAAAAACTGCATTACACAATATTGCTACAATATAACTTACCAGCTTGTATACAAAAGGGATGATTAAGCAGTAAGCAACAAGTCTTACTCACCTAGTAATAACCCACAATGCTTTTTGGCAAAGTTGTAAAATGGATCATATTACAAAGCAAAATGTTGAAAATGTAAGGATGATATGGTTTGTGTAATGACAACTGGAAATAAAACCTTACTCTGTGACCTTTAACCTTTGCAACCATAAACCTATTTACGGGTTCATACTGGTGAGAGGATTAACAGACACAGAGTAAGTGCCTCCAGGACATAATTAATCTGTATTTGAGATATTTTATGTCCTTGTGCAATCAATAAATCTTCACATCTGTGGGACTTTCTCTGAATGAAAACACATGAAACAGGTGCAGTTCACTATATAAAAGTTGCTAGTCTCTAAAAATAAATAGTTAAAAATAACACAGCAGAGTAAAATTTAAATATAACTTAATCGCAGACTCGATGTACACCACCATGTGGTGTAGGAAAGATTGCAAGTTCATTAATTTCAAAAATGATGTATGTGAGGTTCAATTTTCCTCTTTTGGCCTGTTGCTCCCGTAAGAATTGATTTTGAAATGATGACTAAATAGTTGGCGTGACTTGATGGCCTAAAAGTTGTAGCTCCGACGTCCCAATTAGATGGATTGAGTTGTCACTCCAATCTGCCTGCTCCCGTTGAGACTGTTTCATTGATTTATTCAAGTTACTGAACTGAGTGCCAGAGAAAAGAGAAGCCTCTCAACGTGACTTGAAGGGTGAGCAAGGAGGGAAATAATGGCACTGTCTGTCTGGTGATACAACAGCCAAAGAGATGTTTGATCATTAGGTGGCAACAGTTGAAGAGACTGGATCCTGACTGTCCTACAAACATACACACACACACACACACACACACACACACACACAGGGAGATGAGAAACCAGAAAAAGATTGAGAAAAAATGGATTGAAAGTATCAAGCACACCCTAAAGCTCACTACAATGTCTCCGCACTGTTAGTTTTGTTCGTGCTTTAAATGATAAAAGAGTCCATGGTACTAACTATAGTTTTTCTTTTAAAAAGTCTGGATTGTTTAAATGAATGAACATAGCAAAGTTTTCTACAGAGTGAACTTCAATACTGCAGAGGTTTGATCTGTGCTACCTTACTCAGTCTTCAGCGGTCTGAGCTGTAAACAATTTGCAGACTGTCAAAAATATTTATTTTCATTAACATACGTATCACTGCCAT
This sequence comes from Somniosus microcephalus, assembly GCF_052327205.1. Classification (NCBI taxonomy): domain Eukaryota; kingdom Metazoa; phylum Chordata; class Chondrichthyes; order Squaliformes; family Somniosidae; genus Somniosus; species Somniosus microcephalus. The sequence continues at coordinate 89,152,320 of NC_141001.1, forward strand.
CAGAAAGATTCTTTGTTCACAGTGAGTTCTCTATGTAATTTCAATGTTTTTTCTTGCCCTTAGTGTGTTATAGTAGTGTAATTACTTCAGGGTGCTTTGGTTGGCAGCCTTATCATTGCTGATGGAAGGCCAAGATAGTAAACTGGAATCTCCTGAAATAATTACATTTCTAGAACACACTGAAAACATGAAGTTTGTGCATTTTCAATATATCTCTCTGCAAGCTACGTTTTATCATATTTTTACTGTAAGCAAGATAAATTCTAGCAGTGATTTTATAATAACAACCATTAATGCAGATTTCTGGTAAGATTTGCAAAGGTTAAATAATTTTTGAGTAATTTGGTATGTTTTATAATAGTTTGGAATTATTGATTACAGTTTGTGACAAGACCCCCAGAGCACATGTTTTGAACTTAACTTTAATTTCCATTGTCTATCTAATTTAATGTTTCCTTATGATCGTATTAACATCACAAATCTGATATGCTTCCACCCTTCTTTCTTTATTATTTATTTAGAAATGACTTTCATTAATATTTTGCCTGCAGGGTCTGGCATTTAGATATTGTTGATGTTTTCTGTACAGATTTATCCTTTGAACAAAGCCTGAAATTTCAAAGGGAGCTTACTAATGGAGGATTGCTGCATGTTGGTTGAGCAGTCCAGGCCAGTAGCAAAGAATTAAAGAGTTCAATAGAAATTGCAAGCTGATCCCATAGAGCCTCTGGCTCTATAATGACCTAGGTCACAGAGTCTTCCTGCAAAAAAGGTACATTCAAAGTTCAGGGCTTAGAGACCAAACCAAATTTAGGACCACAGCATCCCCTCTCATTGACCTCTGAGGTACAGTTGTGGAATTTTAGAGTCCGTAAAAGTAAAAGCCAAATACCCAGAATCAGTGATATATTTCAGTTGTTATCTATCATCTCTCTCTGTCAACTCACAAACACGCATACCTGGCTAGTCTTTATACATCAAGTTCGTGCTGTTTTTAATCTCTGATCAATACTGATTTTAGCGTATTTTATTTCTGTAATTTTATACCAAAAGTCAAACAGTTAAAACACTAACGGACTTTAATGGACAGAAAATTGTGGGCTGGGAGTGTGCAATTTTTCAATATGTGCTCCTGGTACACCGAAGAGGGGCATTGGAATTTTTAGCCCTTAATTACTTGACTTTGTTCCTTTGCGAACAGCAGTGATGAAAATGCTATGCTATGAATTCCAATAATATATTCAGATATTTTATGTAAGAAATGGCTTTTCAGAAATCAAACTTAGAATTAAATTCTCTCTATTTTGAGCAATATAATGAGCTGTATCAGTATAAGCCTGTTGCGAAGCTTGTATAATCTCTTATCGGGTAGACAATTCAATCCCACAGTTCAGAGTGTAGGACTGATGACCTGTAGGCTTTGCTGGAATGAACAACCATGGCTGGTCTTCTGGGGTCAGCCTAATTATACTTTTGGCACAAACCTTTCCCCCCCACCCCGGATTGGATCTTCCACTGTAAGCTCGCTCACAGGGGTGGGAAATGGGTTGCTGTTGCAGCTCCTAAAGAGTGAGCTGATCTCCTTCCGCAGGAAGAAGATAGGAGGCAGGGAGTCGGTCCAGTTGCTGCAGGCGGCACAAAGAACGCATCCATTCAGTGATGCCACTGTGGAGTTTGCCATTTTAAAAAATGGTTCAATAAAAGGTTGCCCTAGTTGGCAACAAAGGGCGTTCTCCCCATCCGGACAATGTGGAGAAGATGGCACAAAGGGTTGGTGCAGTGTCCCAAATTCAGAGGGCTTGTGAGCAGATGAGGATGAAGTTCACCAGCATCACAAAACCTGCCGAGGTGCGGCTACCCAGCATCTCCTTATACAAAATTAACTGGCAAAGTAAGCGTGCCACCAATAGTTTCCTCTCAGCCCGTTCATTATATCTTGACTGAGGCTAGACACAAAAAGAATCAGACAATCTTGCAGCTCTTTTCCAGTTCCACTTGCATGCCAATACTGCAGCAGGAAAAAAATTCTAATTGTAACTTAAACCTGGAACTATTATTGCATTGGAATCTATAAAGGTGAGCTGACAAAGCAAGCTTTCAATAAAACTTAGCTGCATGATATATGTTCATTGACTCACAAATGCATTGGCGAACAGCTTTAAAAAAAGATGACAACGCAACAACAACTTACATTTATATAGGGTCTTTAGGTATTAAAACATCCCAAAGTGCTTCACTGGAACATAATCAATCACAGCAAGCCCTCAAATAGACCTAATAGCAGGCATGACTGAATAAGTTGAATTCCATTTAGGTGGACTGAATAAATTAATTTCCCATTTTAATGCATGGGATTGTAAAACTTTTATTTTTCTTTGGCGGGGGGGGGGGAATTTTGCAATTTAGTATTGGATTTAGAACTTCTTGAAAGTGGAGGCGAGCATTGAATTCTTTCAGCAATGTTCAGAACAGAGACTTTCCCAATCTGCATACTTAAAGTAAAACCATGCCAATTTACAGTGGGCGTTATTTCCGCCTGCTCAGAAGTGCAGATTAAAATCGAAGACTGTGGGAAGGGAGCGTGACCTTGGCGTTGTAAGTACGGGGTGATTTTTAACTGTCCCCTTGCCCGGTTTCCGCTGGGTGGACAGGATTAAATTCACTCCATAATGGATTCAGTTAGTTTTCCATCTAACCTTACATTGATCTTTGAGCTGGAGAATATACACTGGATAAAATCCAAGATCATCTGTGTCTTGCAGCATCTTTGCAAGGGTCGCATTAGATTTCAAAAAATAATTGAAAGCAAATTACTGGGTTTCTCCATTGAAATGGGCACAAGGAAAGGAGCTAATGAAGAGATTTTTGTAATGTTTCTAGCATTTTTTAGTGCTGTACTCTTAGTTTTTTATCACTTTTTTGAAACTGTTATGAAGGTATTAATTTTTGAGAAAAAATGTTGGTAGCTACTTTTACTCACTCCTTGCGTGAGGCTTTATTTTAGAGCACCTCAATTTCATGGTAGGGGTGGTACAAGATGAAAGAAGGAATGCCAGAGAGACCAGCAGACCCCAACTCTTTCAACAGCACTTGGGACATCAACTTTCCAATTAAGCAGGACAACAGTCTCGGTTTGCTTAAGGTTAGTTGGACAGAACTTGTTCAGCTCGAGCAAGGACACCTGCAGCAAACTTGAAACCTAGGGACAACACTATTAGTGGTTGGCAAGATTACTGCAGTCTTCAATTGTTATGCCTGTGGCTCAGTCCAACCTAACACTGTAATATCAACGACTGTCCTGGTTTCATAATCAAAAACGTGATTGATTTATTCGTCAACATGTCTAGCACTTCTGTCTCTTCCTATTGGTCACCGTAACATGCACACCCAAGTTGCCACGCATTGGTGCCATTTACAAAGTGCAGGGGGCACCAATTGCTTCCAAAGAGAGAGAAAATGGGGAACTACAGACCAGTTAGCCTGACATCAGTAGTAGGGAAAATGCTAAAATCTATTATTAAGGACGTGGTAACAGGGCACTTAGAAAATAATAATATGATTAGGCAGAGTCAACACGGATTTATGAAAGGGAAATTGTGTTTGACAAATCTGTTAGAGTTTTTTGAGGTTGTAACTAGCAGAATAGATAAGAGGGAACCAGTGGATGTGGGGTAATATACTAGCATGGATTGAGGATTGTTTAACAGACAGAAAACAGAGAGTAGGAATAAGCAGGTCATTTTCAGGTTGGCAGGCTGTAACTAGTGGGGTACCACAAGGATCAGTGCTTGGGCCTCAGCTATTCACAATCTATATCAATGATTTGGATGAGGGGACCAAATGTAATATATCCAAGTTTGCTGATGATAAAAAGATAGGTGGGAATGTAAGTTGTGAGGAGGATGCAAAGAGGCTTCAAGGGGATATAGACAGGCTAAGTGAGTGGGCAAGAACATGGCAAATGGAATATAAGGTGGAGAAATGTGAAGTTATCCACTTTGGTAGGAAAAATAGAAAAGCACAGTATTTTTTAAATGGTGAGAGATTGGGAAATGTTGGTATTCAGAGGGACCTGGCGTCCTTGTACATGAATCACTGAAAGTTAACATGCAGGTACAGAAAGCAATTAGGAAAGCAAATGGTATGTTGGCCTTTATTACAAGAGGATTTGAGTATAAGAGTAAAGACGTCTTACTGCAATTATATAGGGCCCTGGTAAGACCACTCCTGGAGTATTGTGTACAGTTTTGATCTCCTTACCTAAGGAAGGATATACTTGCCATAGAGGGAGTGCAACGAAGGTTCTCCAGATGGATTCCTAGGATGGGGGGATTGTCCTTTGAGGAGAGATTGGGTAGACTAGGCCTATATTCTCTAGAGTCTAGAAGAATGAGCTGATCTAATTGAAACATGCAAAATTCTTATAGGGCTTGACAGGGTAGATGCAGGGAGGATGTTTCCCGTGGGTGGGGAGTCTATAACCAGGGGTCACAGACTCAGAATAAGGGGTGGGCCATTTAGGACTGAGATGAGGAGAAATTTCTTCACTCAGAGGGTGATGAATCTTTGGAATTCTCTACCCCAGAGGGCTGTGAAGGTTCAGTCATTGAGTATATTCAAGACAGAGATTGATAGATTTTTGGATATTAAGGGAATCAAGGGATATGGGGAAAGTGAAGTTGAGATAGAAGATCAGCCATGATCTTATTGAATGGTGGAGCAGGATCGAGGGGCCAAATGGCCGACTCCTGCTCCTGTTTCTTATGTTCTTATGTTCTTAACTGAAGGCCTTGCACAATGAAAGTGCAGAAAGGCTTTTATTGTACAGTTTTTTGACGATGAGTCCTGTGGAGGTGTGAGATACAGTGAAAGAGCTGTACAGTTATATAAAGGCAATCAGTGAATGTGGAACCAGTTAACAGCACACATTTTGTGCAATGCACCATCTATCTAGTAATGGTACTGTTACAAAAGCAAAATACTGCAGATGCTGGAATTCTGAAATAAAAACAGAAAATGCTCGAAATACTCAGCAGGTCAGGCAGCATCTGTGGTGGTGCTCCGCAAACGCGACCCCGAGCTTCCGGTTGCCTGTCACTTTAATTCTCCAGTCCACTCCCACTCTGACCTGTTGGTCCTCGACCTCCTACACTGTTCCAATGAAGCTCAACATAAGCTTGAGGGACAGCACTCTTATGTTCATTAATAAATAGACATTCTTATTATGAACACAGCTAGCTTTTGCTAGCTACTTTTATTGAGCACATGTGGACTAGGTACAGTATCTGTAGAGGCTTCCATCTTGACTGCTGCCTTGTGGGTAGCCTAGTGCCTCATGGGTAATGTAGTCTTAATATACATACAGCTGGGTAGTGTAGTCTTATATACAGCTCTACACAGCTCTATGGCTCCACCTAGTGTCCACTATAGAATGACATGTTATTGATCATTACATCCCCCTTTCTTTGAGGTTTAACAAAATCAATATCAATCAACTTTCAAGAAAACAATAAAGATAATATCAGTAACACTTTTGTTAGTGCTCTATAAACAGTCAACACATTTTCAAAGCTTTACATTGTACTCAAAGATTAAGTCTATCAGGCTTTTTTACTTCACGTGTGGATCTTCTCAACACGGGTAAGTCTGGTGTGTCTTCATGAGATTGTTCTGGCGGTGAATGACAAGATGCAGTTGCGGCATTGTCATCAATCTGCTCTTGAATAGTCTCTTGTGTTTTTAGGAGGGAACGGCGGTTTCTCCTGAGAATCTGTCCTTCCTCAGTTCTAACAGTGTATGACCTTGGTCCTACTTCCTCAAGAACTGTAGCTTTCCTGTTCCATGCATCTGGATCCTCAATCCTGACAACATCATCCCTTGTCAATGGTTTTAGAGTTTTGGATGACTTGTCATAGTATGATTTCTGTTTCAGCTTTAACAGTTGAAGTCTCTGTCTCAGTTCCTCACTTTGCTGTTCTTTTGCACAGCAGGGTAGCGTGGTGCGCAACTTGCGACCCATTAGTAGTTCAGCAGGTGAAGAACCACAGTCTAAAGGTGAGGCTCGGTAGCTCAGCAGGGCGAGATAAGGATCAGACTTGCTTTCTGTCGCTTTCTTCAGTAGCTGCTTGAGAACTTGAACACCTTTCTCTGCCTTACCATTTGACTGAGCATACAAAGGACTGGATGTGATGTGCTGAAAGTCATAATGTGCTGCAAACTGTTGCCACTCCTTACAGTTGAAGCACGGACCATTGTCGCTAACGGCAATCCTGGGAATTCCATGTCTGGCGAAGATGGATTTCACATGCATTATGACACTGCTTGCTGTGGTGCTTGAGAGCAGCGCCATCTCAGGATAATTAGAATAGTAGTCAATCACTATTAGATAGTCTTTACCATTTAAATGAAAAAGGTCCATACCAACCTTTTGCCATGGTGCTGTTGGTATGTCAGCTACTATCATTGGTTCCTTTGCTTGTTTGTTTTGGTGTTTCTGACATGTCTCACACTTGCCTATCATGTTCTCAATGTCCTTATTTATGCCAGGCCAATAAACAATGTCTCTTGCTCTCCTTTTGCATTTTTCAATTCCGAGGTGTCCCTCATGAATCCTTTTGAGCATGTCTTGATGTAAAGCCTGTGGAATGACTATTCTGTTCTGTTTTAGTAATAGTCCACTTACGACACTCAATTCTGACCTTATGTGAAAATATTTTGGACAGGAACCTTTTGGCCAACCATGATGAATGTTCTCTATTACTGTTTGTAATACTGTATCTTTTACTGTTTCTTCTGCTATTTGCTTTGATTTTGTGTCTGACACGGGCAGCGCAGCAGTGACCATACTCACATGAACATCCATGTCTTCTTCAGTAGAGCTCACATGACTCATTGTGGGTGCTCGGGATAGTGCATCTGCTAACACTATGTATTTGCCTGGTGTGTAGATCAGTTCAAAGTCATATCTTTGCAGCTTCATCATGAGTCGTTGAATCCTTGGAGACATCTCATTCAGGTTTTTTTTTATGATGGCAACCAGAGGGCTGTGGTCTGTCTCAACTGTGAAGGTGGGAAGCCCATATATGTAGCCATGAAACGTTTCTAGTCCAACTACCAAGCCTAGACATTCCTTTTCAATCTGGGCGTATCGACACTCAGTATCAGTCATAGACCTGGAGGCATAGGCAACAGGCTTCCAATCTTCACCCTCTGCTTGTAGCAAGACCGCACCTAGGCCATCTTTTGATGCATCCGTTGACACTTTGATTCTTTTTGTTGGGTCAAAGAAGGTGAGTACAGGTGTGGTTGTCAGCACTGTTTTGAGGTTTATCCACTCTTGTTCATGTCTTTCTGTCCATGCAAACTCATTTGTTTTATGTAGCAGGTCTCGCAGACAGGCTGTCTTGGCTGACAAGTTAGGAATGAACTTTCCAATGAAGTTTATCATCCCCATGATGCGTAGCACTCCTTTTTTGTCAGTGGGTCGGGGCATTTTGAGTATGGCGTTTACTTTTTCCATATCTGGCTCTATTCCTTTACCAGATAGATTATCTCCTAGGAAAGTGACTTCCTGGACGCCAAACTGACACTTGGCTTTGTTGAGCTTCAGTCCATTCCGGCGTATGCTCTGTAGCACTTTAGTCAGTCTCTCATTGTGTTCTTTCAGTGTGGAGCCCCAGATGATGATGTCATCAACATAGACCCGAACTCCTTCCAGACCTTCAATTATGTGTTCCATCGCTCTATGAAAGATTTCAGATGCAGATATTATCCCGAAAGGCATTCTGAGGAAACAATACCTGCCAAATGGTGTGTTGAAGGTACAGTATTTGGTGCTCTCTTCATCCAGTTTTAGTTGCCAAAATCCTTGTGAGGCATCGAGCTTTGTAAAGTATCTGGCACCTGACATTTCACTGGTGATTTCTTCTCACTTGGGAATCTGGTAGTGTTCACGTTTTATGTTTGCATTTAAGTCCTTTGGATCCATGCATATTCTTAGATCATTGTTCTTTTTCTTTACACACACCATGGAGTTAACCCAATCTGTTGGCTCTTCGACTTTCCTGATGACTCCCAGTGTGGTCATTCTGTCCAGTTCATTCTTGAGCCGGTCACGCAGGGGTGCTGGAACTCTTCGTGGAGCATGTACCACTGGCTGAGCATCCTCCTTTAGCTGGATCTTGTAAGTGAATGGTAGAACTCCAAATCCTTTGAACACATCCTGGAAATTATTCACTACAGAATCCACCGAGTCATCTGGTCTGCTTATGGCACAGTTTATACGGTAGACTCTCTTGACCAGTTCTAAGTCCTCACAAGCTTTGTCACCCAGTAGTGAATCAAGTCTTTCAGCCACAACAGAAAACATGAGATGATGCACTTTGTCTTTGACTGTCACTTTAAGTCTGCATACACCTAAGCTATCTGTTTTCTGTCCATTATAGTCCTTCAGTAGTACTGACTTTTTCTGTATTTTGGGCTTTTCTTTCATATTGTTAATGTCACTCATACTGATTAAGTTTGCTTTTGCCCCAGTGTCTAGTTTCAAGGTAACTAATGCTCCATTTACCTGCAGTGGGATCATCCATTTGTCCTCTTTTACTGCATTAACTTTATGTTCAGCATTGTCCATTTCTGAGGGCTGCACATTTTCTGTATCCTTTTTGATATTGTCACATGACACCATTCTTACAAAAAATGTCTCACTTAAATCTGTGTCCTCAATTACATTAACTCATTGCCCTTTCTTAGTTTTTACTTCTGAAAAGCATTGTTTGGCAAAGTGATTCTTTCCATTACACTTTGTGCACATTTTTCCAAACGCTGGGCATTGTCTTAACTGGTGTTTGTAACCACAGCGTTTACAATTAAAAATTTCATCCTCCGATTGCTTTTCATTTCTGTTCTGCCCACGTTTCTTCCCCTTGTAGGACACAGCACCGACAGTAGCATTATCACTCATTACAATCGCATCATTATTGATTTCACTGAAAGTCTTCGCGTGCTTTCGAGCTAGCTCGCTGGCTTGGCATATTTTCACTGCATTTTCCAAATTTAGTTCGGTTTCTCTCAACAGATGTTCCCTGACTTATTTTATCATGAATACCAAACACAATCTGGTCACGAATCATGGATGCTTTGAGCTCAGAGAAATTACATGTCTGTGCTTTCAGTTTCAGATCAGTTATAAAGCTATCAAAAGTCTCATTTTGCTGCTGTGTCCAAGAACAGAACATGTATCTTTCATAGGTCTCATTCTTTTTGGGAGAGCAATGTGCATCAATTTTTTTTAGCACATCTTCTAATTTTTCTCTGTTCTCCTCTGGATTAAATACAAATGTATTAAATACCTCTATCGCCTGTGGGCCTGCAACCGTAAGCAGCAACGCTATCTTCCTTGTGTCTGGCTTCATACCGATTCCGATGGCTGCAATGTAGAGTTCGAATTGTTGTTTAAGAGTCTGCCAATTGTAGTCGATATTTCCTGTGAGTTTCAAACGCTCTGGTGGCTTCAAATTCTCCATGTCGCTTTTCACAATTTTCAGCAGATCTTCACCATCCTGGTACCATCTTATGTTCATTAATAAATAGACATTCTTATTATGAACACAGCTAGCTTTTGCTAGCTAATTTTATTGAGCACATGTGGACTAGGTACAGTATCTGTAGAGGCTTCCATCTTGACTGCTGCCTTGTGGGTAGCCTAGTGCCTCATGGGTAATGTAGTCTTAATATACATACAGCTGGGTAGTGTAGTCTTATATACAGCTCTACACAGCTCTACAGCTCCACCTAGTGTCCACTATAGAATGACATGTTATTGATCATTACAAGCACCTCATCTTTCAATGAGGCACTTTACAGCCATCCAAACTCAACATTGAGTTTGGCTTTATGTTAATGTATTACAAGCCAAATGAATGTTGAATGCTTAAATGTCTTAATCTAAATGTACACTCTCGGGAGCCGCAAGCCTACATTTCGTTGTACTGCACTTGTGCACTAACAATGACAATAAAGTTGATTATTATTATTATTAACAATTTCCGATCATAACCTCTTCCCCCATTTTTTCCCAGACAGCAACTATTGCTAATGATTCTGTTATTCCCATTTATACCTCCTCTCGACCATCTTTTGTTTCTTTACTTGTCCCATTACCATCTCCTTTTGCCTTGTACAATATCATACCATTTGTCATTTAATCGCTCCTGCCTTCCACCCTATCAAAGACCTTCCCTTTAGTTCTTTCCTCCCCTGCCCCCTTTCCCTGCCTCTGCGCTTGCTTCAATCCTGTTATATCTCTAACTTTCTGTAGTTGTGACGAAGGGTCGCCGACCTGCAACATTAACATGGTACTGTTAGTTTGTGTGATCATGCCAGATTCCTTAAAGTTTGCCAATTTCTCCTGTATCTGTTTCCAAGTACTGCAGACAGTGTTCAGTCTGGTCACCAGCTCCTGCTTGGCATGGTGTACTATTAGGTCATGCCTCCTCAGACCCAGCTCATGCTGTACAATGCCCACTTTGCGATCCATCAAGCAATGATTTGGGTGGGCAGCCCCGGGCAACCCCTTTCAGAGCAGTACCTTCTCTTCTTCAGTAGGTCGAGCGCCTATGTTGCACCACTATCCGCCACCACCTCAGCACAATCCCAGCCTGGCATGAGGTTGAAAAGGCCATCCGACAACTGAAGAACAACAAGGCCTCAGGAGCAGATGGAATCCCCGCCGAGGTGCTAAAACATGGCGGAGAAGCACTATTGGCGCGAATAAATGAACTCATTTCTCTTATCTGGAAGGAGGAGAGCATGCCAGGGGATCTCAGAGATGCTGTAGTCGTGACCATCTTCAAGAAAGGTGACAATTCCGATTGCAGTAATTACAGAGTAGTCTCCCTGCTGTCTGCCACAGGGAAAGTCATCGCAAGAATCCTCCTCAATCCCCTTCTACCAGTGGCTGAAGAGCTCCTCCCAGAGTCGCACCCACTAAGGGGCACAATGGACATGATCTTCACCACGCATCAACTACAAGAGAAATGCGGGGAACAGCACCAACCGCTGTAATTGGCCTTCTCTGACCTCACAAAGGCCTTCAACACTGTCAACCATGAGGGATTATGGAGTGTCCTCCTCAAATTCAGCTGCCATCAAAAGTTTGTCACCATCCTCCGCCTGCTTCATGACAACATGCAAGCCATGATCCTGACCAACGGATCCACCACAGACCCAATTCACGAATGGACCGGGGTCAAGCAAGGCTGTGTCATTGCACCAACGCTCTTCTTCATCTTCCTAGCTGCAATGCTTCATCTCACCATCAGTAAGCTCCCCACTGGAGTGGAGCTAATCTACAGAACAAATGGGAAATTGTCCAAACTCCGTTGCCTCCAGTCCAGATCCCAGGTCATCCCATCCTCTGGCATCGAATTACAGTATGCAGATGATGCTTGCGTCTGTGCACACTGAGGCCGAACTCCAAACCATCGTCAACACCTACACCGAAACGTACGAGCATGGGCCTTACACTAAACATCCGTAAGACAAAGGTCCTCTACCAACCTGCCCCCGCCACACAGTACTGCCCCCCGATTATCAAAATCCATGACGAGGCCTTGGACAATGTGGACCACTTTCCATACCTCAGGAGCCTACTGTCAACAAGGGCAGACGTTGATGTCGAAGTCCAACACCGCCTTCAGTGTGCCAGTGCAGCCTTCGGTCACCTGAGGAAGAGAGTGTTTGATGACCAGGACCGCAAACCCGGCACCAAGCTCATGGTCTACAGAGCAGTAGTGATACCTGTCCTCCTGTATGCTTCAGAGACATGGACCATGTACAGCAGGCACCTCAAAGCACTGGAGAGGTACCACCAATGCTGCCTCTGCAAGATCCTGCAAATCCATTTGCAGGATAGGCGCACCAACATCAGTGTTCTCGCTCAGGCCAACATCCCCAGCATCGAAGCTTTGACCACGCTCGATCAGCTCCGATGGATGGGCCACATCGTCCGCATGCCCGATACGAGACTCCCAAAACAAGCTGAATTCCAGAGGTGAGGCGAGAGTGACTGCCCTTGACATCAAGGCAGCATTTGACCGAATCTGGCATCAAGGAGCCCTAGTAAAACTGAAGTCAATGGGAATCAGGGGGAAAACGCTGGAGTCATACCTAGCACAAAGGAAGATGGTTGTGGTGGTTGAAGGTCAATCATCACAGCCCCAGGATATCGTTGCAGGAGTTCCTCAGGGCAGTGTCCTAGGCCCAACCATCTTCAGCTGCTTCATCAATGACCTTCCCTCCAACATAAGGTCAGAAATGGGGATGTTCGCTGATGACTGCACAGTGTTCAGCGCCATTCACAACTCCTCAGATAATGAAGCAGTCCATGCCCGCATGCAACAAGACCTGGACGACGTTCAGGCTTGGGCTGATAAGTGGCAGGTAACATTCGCGCCACAGAAGTCCCAGGCAATAACTATCTCCAACAAACGAGAGTCTAACCACATCCCCTTGACATTCAATGGCATTACCATCGCCGAATCCCCCACTATCAACATCCTGGGGGTCACCATTAACCAGAAACTTAACTGGACCAGCCACATAAATACTGTGGCAACAAGAGCAGGTCAGAGGCTAGGTATTCTGCGGCGAGTGTCTCACCTCCTGACTCCCCAAAGCCTTTCCACAATCTACAAGGCACAAGGAGTGTGATGGAATACTCTCCACTTGCCTGGATGAGTGCAGCTGCAACAACACTCAAGAAGCTCAACACCATCCAAGACTAAACAGCCCTCTTGACTGGCATCCCAACCACCACCTTAAACATTCCCTCCACCACCGGCGTACCGTGGCTGCAGTGTGTACCATCTACAAGATGTACTGCAGCAACTCGCCAAGGCTTCTTCGGCAGTACCTCTCAAACCTGCGACCTCTTCCACCTAGAATGACAAGGGCAGCAGGTGCATGGGAACACCTCCACCTCCAAGTTCCCCTCCAAGCCACACACCATCCTGACTTAGAAGTATATCGCCGATCCTTCATCGTTGCTCGGTCAAAATCCTGGAACTCCCTACCTAACAGCACTGTGGGAGTACCATCACCACACAGACTGCAGCGGTTCAAGAAGGCGGCTCAGCGCCACCTTCTCAAGGGCAACTAGGGATGAGTAATAAATGCTGGCCTTGCAAGCGATGCCCAGACCCCATAAACGAATAAAAAAAAACTTGGAGCTCCGACACGGTAAGAGAGCCCCAGGTGGGCAGAGGAAATGCTTCAAGGACACCCTCAAAGCCTCCTTGAAAAAGGGCAACATCCCCACCGACACCTGGGAATCCCTGGCCCAAGACCGCACAAAGTGGAGGAGAAGCATCCGGGAAGGCGCCGAACACCTCGCGTCTCTTCGCCAGGAGCAAGTGGAAGCCAAGCGCAAACAGCGGAAGGAGCGCACGTCAACCCAAGCACCCCACCCACCCGCCCCTTCAACAACCGTCTGCCCCACCTGTGACAGAGATTGTAGGTCCCGCATTGGACTCATCAGTCACCGGAGAACTCATTTTTAGCGTGGAAGCAAGTCATCCTCGGTTCCGAGGGACTGCCTAAGAAGAAGAAGACAGGCACAGTTGCCTGACCCGAAGAATTAAATGAAATTGGGATGGCAGGCTAAAGTAGTGAGCAGAGATTGCATTCACCGCACTTAGGAACCCCTCAAAAGAGTCTGCAAAATTCTTACGTTAAAATACTGCAAGTAAAATTAGTACAAATTATAAAAAATAATAAAAGTTATAAATCCTTTCAAAAACAATCCTGAGATACACTATCAAATATACAGACAGTCTTGTGTGTTCAGAGTACATCACATGGGAAGGGATTTGGGATGGAGTCACTATTTCAGGCAAAGGAAAAGGGTCATTTGCATGTTTTCTGACTACCAATTTCTGATTGGAAGCGAATTGTTAACTTTCATTTCTGTCTGCTATTGTTGATCAGTCCATTCTGAATAAATTCAGTGGGACTCAAACTTGCACGAGTCACACAACGGATGCCAAAGTGTAACACAGGACTGTGATTGACAAAATGCATTCACGATGTGACATATATGTATCTGTCTGCTTCAACGGCGAGTATTGATGACAGCATTGGAGGTACTAATTTGAAGTCGTTGATCAGCCTGAGAGTTTGAGAGAGCAGATTTGATGTACACACTTAAAATGATAAGTTTTTAGAAGTATTCTTGATTAATGACTATGTCTGCCAATATTAATTTATCTCCTTCAGCTTCTTAGCCTAAGTATATGCCCCCAGCCAAGGTCCCTGATTATTCCATTAGCACCAATTGTTACCCGTACCCTTTGTTTGCTGGTGTTTGTTGGACCTGTCTTCATGAGCAACATCTGTTAACTGTGGGCATATCTCTTGCAATGCATAGACTATCCTCCACAATAACATTAATGTTTAATGCATTAAATTTAGTGTACCCTCTACTTATATTATTTGACCATGTGCATCTCTAGTGGCTCCTAATTTATTGAAATAATATTTTTTCATATATTAATTATATGAAATGCTGATGGCAAGTATTAACAACCATCATGCAAACTACCCAGAGGCTTAAGAAAGTAAGAACTTGGGTATATGCAGAAGCACAGATATACTTGTGTTTTCTCTTTGTATTTTAAATCTGCCTGCCACCCATGTTGAGAGGAATTGTGCCATTAATCATTTTGCTAACTGTTCCTGTAAATGCAATGCCTAAATAATAAGAGGCAGTATGTAACTGTTACCTTTTATGACTGGGGAAAAAATTGCTGATTTTAACCAATTTGTAATGCTATCCTTCATGTTGCATTCTTCCCAAAGCTCTTAATCAGACTTTCTGTCTTCAGAGCTTACTGTAATTGCCCCTGTGCTAGCCCTGGTGTCTTTCAAATATAACTGTACTAGCATCTCAATTTTTAAATGATAGTTCACTGTATTTTTTTTTTAAACGTAAGAATATGCCAATTATTTGCTATTGAGCAGACTGGTCAGTTGTCCACCTGTCATTTTAGCCCTTTGAGTTGTTGGGATTGTTACAGTTACTATTACTATGGTGCTGACTAGGCTTGTGTACAAAAAACCCAAGTCTATTTTTTTAAACTCATGTAATACAGATCTGATGTTAACCTTACCAAAGGCATTTGTGAAATGATTTCTTAGAATCATAGAAGTAGAATTACATTTTTGAAATAAAAAGACATTAGATTTTTTTTAATATATGGATTTCTCATTGCTTTTGTTTAGCTTTTCAGTTGAAAGAACTACTGTACAGCTGGTGCACGTACAGGAAGTGCAGGCAGCCAACCTCAAAAAATAAGGAAAATTAATGAAAAACAAGTGCCACATTCAAACGTACCAGCCATAATTCCCAGTGTCACACTTCATCTTCCTTAGCACACAGAGCCCTCACACGATGATAGAGCTGACTGCAAGGAACCGAATAAGTGAACTGAGGCCCCAGGCTGTGGACCATTGCAGCAGCACAGCCTCTCCAACATTCACACACCACAACAACTAACCCCAAAATACCAACCAAATCACCACTCACAGCTGTGGTATTTCTCTATGGATCTGTGCATAAAAGAAAGAAAGACTTGCATTTATATAGCGCCTTTCACGTCCACCAGATGTCCCAAAGCGCTTTACAGCCAATGAAGTACTTTTTGAAGTGTACTCATTGTTGTAATGTAGAAATCGCAGCAGCCAATTTGCGCACAGCAAGCTCCCACAAACAGCAATGTGATAATGGCCAGATAATCTGTTTTTGCTATGCTGAATGAGGGATAAATATTGGCCGTGACACCGAGGATAACACCCCTGCTCTTCTTTGAAATAGTGCCATAGGATCTTTTATGTCCACCTGAGAGAACAGACAGGGGCTCGGTTTAACATCTCATCCGAAAGACGGCACCTCCAACAGTGCAGCACTCCCTCAGCACTGCACAGAGTGTCAGCCTAGATTTTTGTGCTCAAGTCCCTGCAGTGGGACTATGAACCCACAACCTTCGGACTCAGAGGCGAGAGTGCTACCAACTGAGCCACAGCTGACACAATAATAATAAGTATAAAGTAGGTGGTCAATTTATTTTTGTTTTATTCATTCATAATGTTTTTAATGTGAACAGTTTATCGTTTTCATAAACAGAACACCAGATGATATTGTTTTGAGTGGACCCAACATATACAGCACACTCAAAATGTATATTATACCTCAAACGCACATATATACAAGTGTCTTATCACACTATGACCCATGTAATAACATACACAAAAAAGGAATCTCCCCATAACCCATCTTTTCTGCTTCAAATATTCGTCAAATTGTGGTGTGTGACCACATGGATAGAGAGATGATTGGAGGGCAAGTTCTGGTGAGCGGTGTTCCACAGGTGTCCATGTTAAGCCCACTCTTTCTTACTAGACGCATAAATGATATGGACTTTAACTGAGGGAACAAGATAGACATTTGCTGATGATACCAAATTGGGGCATGGCAAATTATGATAAAGACTGCAAAAAGATTGCAGGAGGATATAGATAGGCTTGGAGGACGAGCAGGTAAGTGTAGTTACTACAGTTTCATGTAGAAAAATGTGAAGTAATACCTTTTTGAAGTAAGGATAAGGAAAGGAAATATATCTTAAATACAGTAGTATTTTAAATGCAGAGAATAAGAGGGATCTTGGTGTGTAGACAAACAGGATATTAAAGATTACAGCAGAAGTAGTTAAGACCACAAAAAGAGACAAAAGTCTTGGTTTCGTATCTAGGGGCATAGAATAAAAAAGAAAGAAGTTAATGTTGTACAATACTGTGGTTAGGCCAACAATATCTTTGGAATTCTCTATCCATGGGTACGGTAGTGTAGTGATAATGTCACTGGGTTAGTAATCCAGAAACCTGCACTAATGATCCAGAGACGTGAGTTCAAATCCCACCACGGCAGCTGGCGAATTTAGATTCAGTTAATTAAATTAATCTGGAATAATTACTGGTATCAGTAATGGTAACGGTAACCATGAAACTATTAGATTGTCGTAAAAACCCATCTGGTTCACTAATGTCCTTTAGGAAATCTCCCGCCCTTACCTGGTCTGACCCACAGCAATGTGGTTGACTCTTAACTGCCCTCTGAAATGGCCTAGCAAGTCACTCAGCTGTAACTAACCGCTATGAAACATAATAAGGATGAAATCGGATGAACGGACACGGCAACAGCACACCCAGCTCAGTTGACCCTGCAAAGTCCTATTCACTAATGTCCTTTAGGAAGGAAATCTGGGGACTTGTGCCAAAATTGGGAGCGCTGTCCCACAGACGAGTCAAGCAACAGCCTGACATAGTCAGAATCATACCTTTCAGCCACTGTCCCAAACTCTTCCATTACCATCCCTGGGTATGTCCTGTCCCACCGGCAGGACAGACCCACCAGGGGAGGCGGCACAGTGGTATACAGTCGGGAAGGAGTGGCCCTGGGAGTCTTTAACATTGACGCTGGACCCTATGAAGTCTCATGGGCTCCAGGTCAAGTATGGGCAAGGAAACCTCCCTCAGGGAGCACAGAATGTACTCTAAAATGTCCATCACCAAGAGTGGTTTGGTGGTAGCACCACTGCTGGCCGAGTCCTGAAGGACATAACTGCCAGTCTGGGCCTGCGACAGGTGGTGAGAGAAACCAACACGAGGGGAATAACTTACTTGACCTCGTCCTCACCAATCTACCTGTCGCAGATGCATCTGTCCATGACAACATTGGTAGCATTGACCACCACACAGTCATTGCAGAGACGAAGTCCTCTCTTCACACTGAGGACACCCTCCATCGTGTTGTGTGGCACTACCACCATGATAAATGGGATAGATTCAGAACAGATCTAGCAGCTCAAAACTGGGCATCCATGAGGTGCTGTGGGCCATCAGCAGCAGCAGAATTGTATTCCACCACAATCTGTAACCTCATGGCCCAGCATATCTACCATTACCACCAACCCTGGTTCAATAAGGAGTGTAGAAGAGCATGCCAGGAGCAGCACCAGGGGTACCTAAAAATGAGGTGCCAACCTGGGAAGCTGCAACACAGGACTACGTGCATGCTAAAAAAGAGGAAGCAGCATGCTATAGACAATGCTAAGCAATCCCACAATCAATGGATCAGATCAAAGCTCTGCAGTCCTGCCACATCCAGTCATGAATGGTGGTGGACCATTAAACAACTAATGGGAAGAGGCGGCTCCATGAATACCCCCATCCTCAATGATGGTGGAGTCCAGCACGTGAGTGCAAAAGACAAGGTTGAAGCATTTGCAACCATCTTCAGCCAGAAATGCCGAGTGGATGATCCATATTGGCCTCCACCTGAGGTCCCCACCATCACAGAAGCTAGCCTTCAGCCAATTCGATTCACTCCACGTCTCAAGAAATGGCGGAGCACACTGGATACAGCAAAGGCTATGGGCCCCGACAACATCCCGGCTATCGTGTTGAAGACTTGTTTTCCAGAACTAGCCGCGCTTCTAGCTAAGCTGTTCCAGTACAGCTACAACACTGGCATCTATCCAACAATGTGGGAAACTGCTCAGTTATGTCCTGTCCACAAAAAGCAGGACAATTCCAACCCAGCCAATAACCGCCCCATCAGTCTACTCTCAACCATCAGCAAAGTGATGGAAGGTGTCATCGACAGTGCTATCAAGCGGCACTTACTCACCAACAACCTGCTCACTGATGCCTAGTTTGGGTTCTGCCAAGAGCACTCAGCACCCGATCTCATTACAGGCTTGGTCCAAACATGGACAAAGGAGCTGAATTCCAGAGGTGAGGTGAGAGTGACTGCCCTTGACATCAAGGTAGCATTTGACCGAGTGCGGCATCAAGGAGCCCTAGTAAAACTGAAGTCAATGGGAATCAGGGGGAAAACGCTCTACTGGCTGGAGTCATCCCTAGCACAAAGGAAGATGGTTGTGGTGGTTGACGGTCAATCATCACAGCCCAAGGACATCGCTGCAAGAGTTCCTCAGGCCAGTGTCCTAGGCCCAACCATCTTCAGCTGCTTCATCAATGACCTTCCCTCCAACATAAACATAGAAGATAGGAGCAGGAGTAGGCCATTCGGCCCCTCGAGCCTGTTCCGCCATTTAATGAGGTCATGGCTGATCATCCAAATTCAGTACCCTGTCTCTGATTTCTCCCCATATCCCTTGATCCCTTTAGCCTTAAGAAATATATCTAACTCCTTCTTGAATATATTTAATGAATTGGCCTCAACTGCCTTCTGTGGTAGGGAATTCCACAGGTTCACCACTCTCTGGGTGAAGAAGTTCCTCCTCATCTCTGTCCTAAATGGCTTACCCCTTATCCTTAGACTGTGACCCCTGGTTCTGGACTCCCCCGCCATCGGGAACATCCTTCCGGCATCTAGCCTGTCCAGTCCTGTTAGAATTTTATAAGTTTCAATGAGATCCCCTCTCATTCTTCTAAACTCTAGTGAATATAAGCCTAATCGACCCAATCTCTCTTCATATGTCATTCCTGCCATCCCAGGTATCAGTCTGGTGAATCTTCGCTGCACTCTTTCCAAGGCAAGAACATCCTTCCTCAGATAAGGCGACCAAAGCTGCACACAATACTCAAGGTGTGGTCTCACCAAGGCCCTGTACAACTGCAGCAAGACATCCTTGCTCCTGCACTCGAATCCTCTCGCTATGAAGGCAAACATACCACTTGCCTTCTTAACCACCTGCTGCACCTGCATGCTTACCTTCAGCGACTGGTGCAGAAGGACACCCAGGTCTCGTTGCACTTCCC
The DNA here is from genome assembly GCF_052327205.1 of Somniosus microcephalus. Lineage (NCBI taxonomy): Eukaryota > Metazoa > Chordata > Chondrichthyes > Squaliformes > Somniosidae > Somniosus > Somniosus microcephalus. The sequence continues at coordinate 89,172,159 of NC_141001.1, forward strand.
CTTTTCTCAATCTATTGCCGTTCAGATAATAATCTGCCTTCCTGTTTTTGCGACCAAAGTGGATAACCTCGTATTTATCCACATTATACTGCACCTGCCATGCATCTGCCTACTCACCAAACCTGTCCAAATCATACTGGAGTTTCTCTGCATCCTCCTCACAGCACACACGCCCACCCAGCTTTGTGTTGTCTGCAAACTTGGAGATATTACATCTAGTTCCCTCGTCTAGATCATTAATATATATTGTGAATAGCTGGGGTACTAGCACTGATCCCTGCGGTACCCCACTAGTCACTGCCTGCCACTCGGAAAAAGCCCCGTTTATTCCAACTCTTTGCTTCCTGTCTGCCAACCAGTTCTCTATCCAAGTCAGTACCTTACTCCCAATCCTATGTGCTTTAACTTTGCACGCTAATCTTTTATGTGGGACCTTATCGAAAGCCTTCTGAAAGTCCAAATACACCACATCCACTGGTTCTCCCTTATCTATTCTACTAGTTATATCCTCAAAAAATTCCAGTAGATTAGTCAAGCATGATTTACCTTTTGTAAAGCCATGTTGACTTTGTCCGATCCTGTCACTGTTTTCCAAGTGTTCTGCTATTACATCTTTTATAATGGACTCTAGCATTTTCCGATGTCAGGCTTACTGTTCTATATTTCCCCGTTTTCTCTCTACCATCCTTCTTAAATAGTGGGGTTACATTAGCTACCCTCCAATCCATGGAAACTGCGCCAGAGTCTATAGAATTTTGGAAGATAACCAGCAATGCATCTACTATTCCTAGAGCCACTTCCTTAAGTACCCTAGGATGTAGATTATCAGGCCCTGGGGATTTATCAGCCTTCAATCCCGTCAATTTCCCTAACACCATTTCCCTACAAATACTGATTTCATTCAGTTCCTCCCTCTCATTAGACCCTATGTTCCCCGACACCTCTGGGAGGTTAGTTGTGTCCTCCTTTGTGAAGACAGAACCAAAGTATGTATTTAATTGGTTAGCCATTTCTTTGTTCCCCATTATAAATTCCACTGATTCTGACTGCAAGGGACCTACGCTTGATGTCACCGATCTTTTTCTCTTCTATAGAAGCTTTTACAGTCAGTTTTTATGTTCCCTGAAAGCTTACTCTAATACTCTATTTCCCCCCCTCTTAATTAATCCCTTCGTCCTCCTTTGCTGAATCCTAGAATGCTCCCAATCCTCAGGTTTGCTGCTTTTTCTGGCCAATTTATATGTCCTCTCCTTGGAACTTATGCTATCCCTAATTTCCGTTGTTAGCCATGGTTGAGTCACCTTTTTTGTTTTATTTTTATGCCAAACAGGGATGAAGAAATTCTGTAGGTCATCCATGCAATCGTTAAATGTTTGCCATTGCCTATCCACCATCAACCCTTTAAGTAACATTCCCCAATCCTTCCTAGCCAACTCGTGCCTCATACCATCGTAGTTTTCTTTATTTAAATTCAGGACCCTAGTCTCCGAGTTAACTACTTCACTCTCCATCTTAATGAAGAATTCTATCATATTATGATCGCTCCTCCCCAAGGGGCCTCACACAACAAGATTGCTAATTATTCCTTTCTCATTGCATAATACCCAGTCTAAGATGGCCTGATCTCTAGTTGATTCCTCAACATATTGGTCCAGGAAACCATCCCGTATACATGCTAGGAATTCCTCCTCCACAGTATTGTTACTAATTTGGTTAGCCCAATCTATATGTAGATTAAAGTCACCCATGAGAACTGCTGTGCCCTTATTGCATGCGTCTCTAATTTGCTGTTTAATGCCATCCCCAACCTCCGCATTACAGTTTGGGGGTCTGTATACGACTCCCACTAATGTTTTCTGCCCCTTGGTATTTCTCAGCTCTACCCATACAGATTCTAGATCATCAGAGCTAATATCCTTCCTTACTATTGTGTTAATCTCCTCTTTAACCAGCAATGCTACCCCACCTCCTTTTCCTTTTTGCCTGTCCTTCCTGAATATGGAATACCCCTGGATGTTGAATTCCCAGCCTTGGTCACCCTGGAGCCATGTCTCCGTAATCCCAATTATATCATAACAGTTTACATTTATTTGTGCAGCTAATTCATCCACCTTATTACGAATGCTCCTCGCATTAAGACACAAAGCTTTCAGGCTTTTTTTTTTTAATACTCTTAGTCCTTTTAGAATTATTATTTACTGTAGCCTTGTTTGAATTACACACTTGATTTCTCTGCCTTCCACTTTTGCTTTTCTCCTTCCTGTCTTTTGGTTCTATCCTTGCTTCCCTTTCATCTGTCTCCCTGCACAGGTTCCTAACCCTTTGCCATTTTAGTTTAAACCCTCCCCAACAGCACTAGCAAACACTCCCCCTAGGACATCGGTCCCAGTCCTGCCCAGGTGCAAACCGTCCAGTTTGTACTGGTCCCACCTCCCCCCGAACCGGTTCCAATGTCCCAGGAATTTGAATCCCTCCCCTTTGCACCATTCCTCTAGCCACATATTCATCTGAAATATCCTTCTATTTCTACTCTGACTAGCACGTGGCACTGGTAGCAATCCTGAGATTACTGCCTTTGAGGTCCTAATTTTTAATTTACCTCCTAACTCCCTATATTCAGCTTTTTGGCCCTCATCCCGGTTTGTACCTATATCGTTGGTACCTATATGCACCATGACAACTGGCTGTTCACCCTCCCCCTCCAGAATGCCCTGCAGCCGCTCAGAGACGTCCTTTACCCTTGCACCAGGGAGGCAACATACCATCCTGGAGTCTCGTTTGCGGCCGCAGAAATGCCTATCTATTCCCCTTACAATAGAATCCCCTATCACTATATCTCTCCCGCTCTTTTTCCTCCCGTCCTGTGCAGCAGAACCACCCATGGTGCCAGGAAGTTGGCTGCTGCTGCCTTCCCCTGATAAGCTATCTCCCTCAACATTATCCAAAGCAGTATATCTGTTTGAGAGGGGGATGGCCACAGAGGACCCCCGCACTACCTGCCTGCGCTTACTACTCTGCCTGGCGGTCACCCATTCCCTTCCTGCCTGTGCACCCTTTACCTGTGGTGTGACCAACTGATCAAACATGCTATCCTCGACGTCCTCAGCATCGCAAATGCTCCAGTATGTTTCCATTCGCAGCTCCAATGCCACAGTGCGGTCTGCCAGTAGCTGCAGCTGGATATACTTCCTGCACACATGGTCGTCAGGGACACAGGAAGTGTCCCTGATTTTCCACATAGTGCAGGAGGAGCACACCACAGGGCCGAGCTGTGCTGCCATGCCTTACCCTTTAATTAATCTAAATTAAATTAAATTAAATCAAATCAATATCACTAATTACACTACAATTAAATGATATACTCAAGGGCCCTTGTTTACTAGCACTCCCCGCTACACAACAGAGACCTTAGAAACTATAACCACAAAAATTAAGACCTTCTAAACTTTATAAACTATTAACCTTAACTGTCAAACTATACAGTAGTATAAGTACTCATCCAATCAGCTGCTTCCTCTTGCCCGTGTCACTTTTTGAATCGTGACGCAGCTCTGGAACGTCGCCGCCGGTCTGCGAGATTGGTAAGCCACTGAAAAAAAGCCCGTGAAAGTGAGTTTAAATACTCACTGTACTCTCCTGCTGCTCCCGACACCTGCCTCTGAAAAAAAGCCCGCGAAAGTGAGTTTAAATACTCACTGTACTCTCCTGCTGCTCCTGACACCGGCCTCTGGGCAGAAATGGGGATGTTTGCTGATGACTGCACAGTGTTCAGCGCCATTCACAATTCCTCAGATAATTAAGCAGTCCATGCCCGCATGCAACTAAACATGGACGATGTTCAGGCTTGGGTTGACAAGTGCCAGGTAACATTCGCAGCACAGAAGTGCCAGGCAATGACTATCTCCAACAAGCGAGAGTCTAGCCATCTCCCCATGACATTCAACGGCATTACCATTGCCGAATTCACCACCATCAGCATCCTGGGGGTCCTCATTGACCAGACACTTAACTGGACCAGCCACATAAATACTGTGGCAACAAGAGCAGGTCAGAGGCTAGATATTCTTGACTCTTGACTCCCCAAAGCCTTTCCACAATCTACAAGGCACAAGTAAGGAGTGTGTTGGAATACTCTTCCACTTGCCTGGATGAGTGCAGCTCCAACAACACTCAAGAAGCTCGACACCATCCAGGACAAAGCAGCCCGTTTGATTGGCACCCCATCCACCACCTTAAACATCCACTCCCTCCACCACCAGCGTACCGTGGCTGCAGTGTGTACCATCTACAAGATGCACTGCAGCAACTCGCCAAGGCATCTTCGGCAGCACCTCCCAACCCCGCGACCTCTTCCACCTAGACAGACAAGGGCAGCAGGCGCATGGGAACACCACCACCTCCAAGTTCCCCTCCAAGTCACACACCATCCTGACTTAGAAGTATATCGCCGATCTTTGATCGTCGTTGGGTCAAAATCCTGGAACTCCCTACCTAACAGCACTGTGGGAGTACCTTCACCACACGGACTGCAGCGGTTCAAGAAGGCGGCTCACCATCACCTTCTTAATGGCAATTATGGATGGGCAATAAATGCTGGCCTTGCCAGAGACACCCACATCCCATAAGCGAATTTTTTTTAAAAAACAAAGGGCTGTGGATGCTCAGTCGTTGAGTATATTCATGGCTGAGATAGATTGATTTTTGGATTCTAGGGTAATCAAGTGATATGGGGATCGGACGGGAGAATTGAGTTGAGGTCGAAGATCAGCCATGATCTTATTGAATGGTGAAGCAGGCTCGAGGGACCATATGGCCACCACCTGTTCTGAATTCTTATGTTCTTGGTTGGAGTATTGTGTACAGTTTTGGGTCCCCCATTATGGGAAGAATATAATAGCATTGGAAAAGGTGGAGTGTAGTTTCATTTACATAACACTAAAAACCTCCCAGAAACACGGGAAAACCAAGGGTGTGGCGAGAATGAGGAACTTAAAGAAATTATTATTAGTAAAAAACAGTACTAGCAAAATTAATGGGGCTAAAAGTTGATAAATCCCAAGGACCGGATGACCTACATCCTAGGGTTTTGAAAGAGGTGGCCATTGGGTTAGTGGACACATTGGTTGTCATCTTCCAGAATTCTATAGATTCTGGAACGGTTCCTGCAGAGTGGATGATAGCAAATATAATCCCACTATTTAAGAAAGGAGGGAGAGAGAAAACGGGGAACTACAGACCTGTTAGCCTCACATCAGCAGTTGGGAAAATGCTGGAATATATTATAAAGGATGCAATAACTGGGCACTTAGAAACTAATAGTAAAATTGGGCAGAGTCAACATGGATTTGTGAAAGGGAAATCCTGTCTGACAAATCTATTGGAGTTCTTTGAGGATGTAACTAGTGGAGTAGAAAAAGGGGAACCGCTAGATGAGGTGTATTTAGATTTTCGGAAGGCCTTCGATAAGGTCCCACACAAGAGGTTGGTGAACAAAATTAGGGCACATGGAATTGGGGGTAATATACTAGCATGGATTGAGAATTGGTTAACAGACAGAAAACAAAGAGTAGGGATAAACGGGTCTTTTTCAGGATGGCAGGCTGTGACTAGTGGGGTACCACAAGGATCGGTGCTTGGGCCCCAGCTATTCACAATCTGTATCAATGATTTGGATGAGGGGACTAAATGTAACATTTCCAAATTTGCTGATGATACAAAGCTAGGTGGCAGTGTCAGTTGTGAAGAGGATGTGAAGAGGCTTCAAGGGGATCTCGACAGGCTCAGTGAGTGGGCGAGAACATGGCAGATGGAATATAATGTGGATAAATGTGAAGTTATCCACTTTGGTAGAAAAAACAGAAAGGTAGAGTATTTCCTAAATGGTGGAAGATTGGGGAATGCAGATGTTCAAAGGGTCCTGGGTGTCCTTGTACATGAGTCACTAAAAGTGAGTGTGTAGGTGCAGCAAGCCATTAGGAAGGCAAATGGTATGCTGGCCTTCATTACAAGAGGATTTGAGTACAGGAGTAAAGAAGTCTTACTCCAATTATATAGGGCCTTGGTGAGACCACACCTGGAGTACTGTGTACAATTTTGGTCTCCTTACCTAAGGAATGATATACTTGCCATAGAGGGAGTGCAACGAAGGTTCACGAGATTGATTCCTGGGCTGGCGGGACTGTCGTATGGGAAGAGATTGAGTAAACTAGGCCTGTATTCTCTTGAATTCAGAAGAATGAGAGCGGATCTCATTGAAGCATACAAAATTATTACAGGGCTTGATAGGGTGAATGGGAGAATGTTTCCATTGGCTGGGGAGTCCAGAACCAGGCCACAGCCTCAGGATAAAGAGTAGGCCATTCAGGACTGAGATGAGAAGAAATTTCTTCACACAGAGGGTGGTGAATCTTTGGAATTCTCTACCCCAGAGGCTGTGGAGGCTCAGTCGCTGGGTATATTCAAAACAGAAATCAATAGATTTCTGACTAGTAAGGGCATCAAGGGATATGGCGATAGGGCCGGTGAATGGCGTTGAGGCAGAAGATCAGTCATTATCTCATTGAATGGCGGAGCAGGCTCGAAGGGCCAAATGGCCTACTCCTGCTCCTATTTCTTATGTTCTTATGTTACGAGTGGTGGGTGGTTACAGTTATGAAGAAAGACTTGACAAGTTAGGGCTCTTTCACTGAAGCGGAGGAGATTCAAGAATGACCTGATAGAGGGCTTAAGATTATGAAGATTTATGATGAGGTAAATAGTGACAGGTTGTTTTCACTAATTAAAGTGTTGGTAATGAGAGGGCACACATTTAAGATAATCACAAAAAGAAATAAATGGAAGATTAGAATATAAATCTTTGCACAGGGAATGTTTAGAAAGTGGATTTCTGTGCCACAAACCATTGTTGAAACAGTATCCATAAACTTGTTTAAGAAGGAATTTGAAAAGAGGAATCTTAAAGGATATGACGAGCAAGCAGGAGATTAGGTGGCTCAAGTGGAGAAAAATACTGGCCCAGACCGGATGGGCTGATTGGCCTGTTTTTATGCGGTAACATTTTATGGTTCTATGGTAATGGCCAGATGACCAAAAAAATAATCACAGCTGAAATAGGTTCAAATGCCATCACCACACACTCACTCTAACAACAGCTCGTGTAAGTGTAGTGTTGATTTTAGTCCTGATGATTTACAGCAGCAGATTGAAAGAGAAGAAGGCAAAGTGGAATCTGGAATAGGGCTGATTAACCTTTTCAGAAAATTTATATCCCAAAAGCCAATTGCTTGGCATTAACAAAGCAACATTGCATGTGTTGCTTATGATTTAGCAGAGAAGTGTTTAATCATACTTGTATCGGTTAGCTGCTAAGCCAGAATCCCCATCTTTTGACAGTCACTGCATTACTTATAGCTGGGGGGGTTCATCAATTTCTGTGCTGCAGGTTCTTTCTCGGCTCCAGGAAATAACGAGACTGCTATTCCTTAGTGCATGATGTCCGATTACACCCAGGAGATCACAGACACACTTTTATCTACTTGTCTAAATGCATAAAAAAATGGAACAGCAAGTAGCCAAGCAGCAGGGTTTCCATAGCCTCTGGGTGCACTCTGGAAACTTGCGCAGCATTGTGCAATGTCATATTTAAATCACATAAAGACCATCGTTGGATGAATGTGGGATTTGAATGTAATGTCCAAAATATGATATTGTGTGCAATTGCCAACTTTTTGGAATCAACCTAAAATTACTTTTCAGCCAGTGCACACTGCTATCTGTCATTTTGACTGGCTCCTGTGTGACCACAGGTATGGCCCAAATTCCTTGTTCGTGGCACCAACTCAGAATGCACCAAATCCAGTAAAAAATAAACTGGTAGAATGAGACATGCATATCCACAAAGGCTACTGTAGAAATAATATTCAGGAACTAAGACAGATTGGGAGGTGGCATGCAGTATGCACCACAATAAGGTATTCAATATATTTGTGGTATGATGTTCATTATACAGTATGGTAATCCAGTCAGTCGTCGCCCTTGGTGTGTGCTGATAGCCCTGGCTGTCAAGGAAACAGAACATTTTGCTTTTGACAAGAGATGCTCTGGCTGTGGCCAAGAATATTGTTGAGTCTGTGTGTCCCAGTTATGCTTAGGATCAATCACTGACACAGACAACAAGAATAACTTTTAACAGGTCTTTACTATTCGGAGGTCAGGGCTTAACTGCCCAGCAAATCCTTACACAACACTTATATACCGGTGTGGTCACCACCGGTATTACAGTATACAGCAGCCAAGAGAAAGTAGTACATCTCTTAAAGTAGTTCTCTTAAGGTGGAACAGGTTACATACACCACAATCCTCCCTTTTTAGCTTAACAGTTATATCCCCATTTAACATAACATAATAACATATATACAACTTCATGCAAAACAGTTCAAAGATTCAGTCTCTGAGGAGGCCTCCTGATTCGAGTTAGATAACGCCTTTCAGGGGTCTCTGATTCTCGTTGTTGCGGTGACTCATCTAGTTGGTCTCTTATGGATTGGACATCATCATCAGGTACATTCACTTCTGAGGTAGATGCTTCAGGTTCACTAACTTCTTCCACGGTTGTCCCTGCCGTAACCATGGGTTCGACCCTTGTTCTCGATTCTACCAGTTGGTCAGCATGACGCCGTATTACATTTTCACCAACATCTACCGTGTACATCAGGGGTCCTTGTCTGGCCCGAATTGTTCCAGATTGCCATTTCTCGTTTTTATAATCCCGGGCTAACACTGGTTGTCTTATTTCAAAACTCCGAGTGGTCTTGTTATTTATATGCTGGAACTGTTTGTTTTCAACTTCCCTCCGCACATTTGGTTTTAACAAGTCCAACCTGGACCGCAACCTCCTGTTATAGAACATCATGGCAGGACTTTGGTTTGTCACTGCATGGGTGGCGTTTCGATATGCCAGTAGGAATTTGTCCACCTTGTGTTGTAGTGGAATCTGATCTTCGCTCATGGCCTTTATCGCTTTTTTGAACGTTTGTACAAATCTCTCGGCCAACCCGTTTGTAGCCGGATGATATGGGGCAGAGGTATAATGTTTCACCCCATTCTTCTTCATGAATCTCTGGAATTCTTCTGACACGAACTGCGGTCCGTTGTCTGAACATATTTGTTCTGGCAATCCATTTCTTGCAAATATCGTTCTTAACACCACGATCGTCTTTTCCGAGGTAGTGGTAGTCATCTTAATCACTTCTGGCCATTTAGAATGTGCGTCCACCGCAATTAAAAACATGGAGTCCATGAATGGACCAGCAAAGTCAATATGTACACGTTGCCATGGGGTTGAAGGCCATTCCCATGGATGCAGCGGTGTAATCGGAGGTGCATTTTGCACTTTTTGGCACCCTGAGCAGCTTTTCGTCAGCTCCTCTATCTGTTGGTCGATACCCGGCCACCACACATAAACCCTATCAAGGCTTTTCATCTTGACTCCCCCCAGGTGACCTTCATGCAGTTCCTTTAGAACTCTCTCTCTTAACTTAGGAGGAATAATCACCCTTGTTCCATACATCAATGTTCCTTGACAGACGGACAGCTGTTCTCGTCTTGCTGAGAATGCCGGTAACAGTGGATCACCATGTGTTGGCCATCCCTTCACTGTCACTTCGTAGACCCGGGACAGTGTCGGGTCGTTCCTGGTTTCTCTTTCAATACTTGCATTGGTGACTGGTAAACATTCGATGATGGTCGAGTGGAATAACTCGACAGGGTCAACCGTCGGTGCCTCCTCCTCTGTAGGTAGTGGCAGGCGCGACAGCCCATCAGCATTACCATGCTGCTTTGTACCTTTGAATTCTATCTGATATTGATGTGCCCCTAGGAAAAGGGACCATCTCTGGAGTCTCTGTGCTGTCATCACCGAAACACCCTTCTTAGGGTTAAAAATGGATACCAACGGCTGGTGGTCTGTCAGAAGCGTAAACTTTTGGCCCTGCAGGTGATGATTAAACTTCTTTACTCCCCACACAAGGCTGAGAGCCTCCCTATCTATCTGAGCACAGTTGCGCTCAGCGGAGGTCAATGATCTGGATGCGAACGCAACTGGCCTCTCCTGGCCATTTGGCAACTTGTGTGAGAGTACTGCCCCAATCCCATATGGAGAAGCATCACAAGCCAAACGAATGGGCAGCGTTGGGTTGAAGTGAGCCAACACTTCCTCTGAGGTGATCAATGCCTTGCTTTCGTGAAAGGCCCTCTTACAGTCCTCGCTCCACTTCCATGGTACTCCCTTCTGCAAAAGAGCGTTCAGCGGGTGCAGCACCGTGGATAAATTTGGCAGAAACTTATGGTAATAGTTAATCAACCCTAGAAGCGACCTCAATTGGGATACATTATCCGGAGCGGGAGCCTTCACAACAGCTTCGATCTTGTCAGGAGACTTATGAAGCCCCTCCTGGTCAATGACATGACCACAGTACGAGATCCGCTTCTGAAAGAATTCACATTTCTGGCGATTAACTCAAAGACCATATTCTTTCAATCTGGTGAGCACCAGTTCCAAGTTTGCAAGGTGTTCCTCGTCATCATCTCCTGTAATCAGAATATCGTCCAGGTAACATTGTGTACCTGGAATTCCCTGTAATACCTGCTCCATGGCCCTCTGCCAAATTGCCAGAGCCGATGCCACTCCAAAAACCAGTCTATTATACCGGTACAAGCCTCTATGCGTGTTGATCGTGAGATACTGGCGTGACTCTTCCTCAACTTCCATCTGAAAGTACGCCTGCGCCAGGTCTATCTTGGTGAAGTGTTTCCCGCCAGACAACGAAGCGAAGATATCCTCAATCCGCGGAAGCGGATACTGCACCGTGTGAAGCACCGGATTAACAGTGATCTTGAAATCTCCACAGATGCGAACCTTCCCCGGTTCCCCCGGCTTGTTGCTCGATGAATGCTTCATGACGGGGACAATGGGCGTGGCCCACTCACTCCAGTCTACCTTAGACAGTACTCCTGAACGTTCTAGCCCTTCCAGCTCAGCTTCCACAGCAGGTCGTATTGCATAAGGTACCGGTCTGGCTTTGAAAAATTTCGGGTTTGCATGTTCTTCAACCTTGATGTTTGCCGTAATTCCTCTCAGTGTTCCCAGTCCCTGTTGGAACACCTCTTTAGCATCGTCCAATATTCTGAACAATCGTTTAGGTTTGACATCTTTTGTACCGGAATCTACCGTTAGTGCTTTTAAGGAATGCCAGTCCATATTCATTTTCCTAATCCACTCCCGTCCCAGTAGTGGTGGACCTCCCTCAGGTAGCACATATAATTCCATTCCTCGGCTTTCTTTGCCCTTGTGGACCACCTTTACCTCTATCTTCCCGATGGGGTATACTCTTTGCCCCGTGTATGTTTTCAATACAATCTCCGTATCCCGTAGGGGAATATGTGGGAATAACCTTTTGTAATCTTGCTTATTCATGACCGTCAATGCCGATCCAGTGTCCAATTCCATCTTCACTTGGACTCCTGCTATCTGAAGTGTGACCCAAATTGTTTGGAGGTCTGCTTCCTTACCAACATTGTGTACTCTTAGACTACCCAGTTCATTACTGCTGGAGTCTGAATCTGACTTCTGTTCGTTCGAACTGTTCTCTGTCACCTTGTGTACCTTTCTGTACTTTCCCTGCAGTGACTTTTTGTTGCTGGTCTTCTTTCCTGACCGGCATACTTTAGCTATGTGACCAAGCCTGCCACATTTTCTGCATTCCTGATTTTTGAACCAGCACTGGTTCTGATCGTGCGTTGTCTTTCCACAACGATAACATTTTACTGTACTCAAGACCATTTGATTGGTGCTGAGTTCCGGTGACCGTAGCTGCATTTCCGCAGTGCCTCTCGCTGCGGCTTCGTGCGATGCTGCAATAGTGACAGCTTTATCAAGCGTAAGCTCATTCTCCTCAAGCAGTCGCTTTTGTGTTCCTTCTTTTAACAATCCACACACAAATTTATCTCTCAGCGCATCTGCTAGTCTTGTTCCAAACTGACAGTACTTTGCTAGCTTACGCAGTTCAATTAAAAATTCAGCGTTACTTTCGTCTTTCAGCTGCGTTCTTCTGTAAAATTTAAATCGTTCCGCTATCATCAGCGGCGTGGGGTTTAAATGATCTTTCAGGACAGTAACAATATTCGTGAAAGTCTGATCCGCTGGTTTATTTGGTGATAGAAGGTGCTTCAATAGCCCATATGTTTTCGCACCCATTGAGCTTAATAAGGTTAGTGCTTTCTCATCATTTGGTACCTTATTTGCTTTACAATACACTTCCATGCGTTCTACATATGTGGTCCAATCTTTGATATTGCTATCAAAGGTATTAATGCTCCCATGTATAGGCATCCTTGCAATTTTTAAATTTTTTTTATTTTTATTTTTCTCAAAATGGCGGCTTCCCACGCTTGTCTTCTTCCCCCGCCTACTAAAATGGCGGCTTCCCGTGCTTGGCGGTCTTTCCCACGCTCGTCTTCTTCCCCCGCTGACTGCAATGGCGGATTCCCGCGTTTGCCTTCTTCCCCCGCTGGCTGCAATGGCGATTGCCTTGCTGCTGCCATTCTCGCCTCCCCAGCGGTTCTCACTCCCCGACGCTGCTTTGCCTCGCAGCCCCGCTTGTAGCCCGGTCCTTTACACCGGCTGCGTTTGAATTCTCCGCGGCTCTCGTGCCTTAAACTTCTCAATTCCCCGACGCTGCTTTGCCTCGCAGCCCCGCTTGCAGCCCGGTCCTGTACACCGGCTGCATTTGAGTTCTCCGCGGCTCTCGAGCCTTAAGCTGCCCCCAGTCGCTGCACCTCTCGGCCTCGATTGCAGCCCGGCCCTTTCTACCGGCCGTGGTCGAGCTCTCCGCCCTTATTCCTCCGTTTTCCCTCCCCTACTCCACAGCCAACGTGGCCGACTTTCTGCTCGTGTCGCTGATCGGCTTACCCACCACCATGGTAGAAGGGATGATCACTGCCTGTCGCTGATGGAGGGCTTCGTGGTCAGAATTCTTTTTCTTTTTAACCCGGGTTCTCGATGCCTCCTGTGCGATGGTGCTCAGCAGGATGATGAGGGGGGATGCCTCTTCTCGACGCCCGTTCTGAGGACGAAGCTGCCTTGGATGTAAAACTGCCGCAGGGTAAGATCGGACTCGTCGCCACTGTTGAGCCTGTGTGTCCCAGTTATGTTTAGGATCAATCACTGACACAGACAACAAGAATAACTTTTAACAGGTCTTTACTATTTGGAGGTCAGGGCTGAACTGCCCAGCAAATCCTTACACAACACTTATATACCGGTGTGGTCACCACCGGTATTACAGTATACAGCAGCCAAGAGAAAGTAGTACATCTCTTAAAGTAGTTCTCTTAAGGTGGAACAGGTTACATACACCACAAATATCAGGGAGAATTTATAGGCCATGAAATTCCCCCAAGTATTGCCGGCCGTTAAGGCCGGTTTTCTTGATAAAATGGCGGCCGCCTCGCTTCTGCTCGCTTCCGGCCGCCATTTTGGATATGTCAGCAGCGCTGCCGTTGCCAGCACTCGCCTTTCCAATGTAAGTGTGCAGATTGTTACGTCAATCGCCGTGCAAAGCCTGATTTGACGCACGACTGCGATTTTGAACACCGCCGCATGCCATAATGCCCTCCCTTAACCAAACACGGAAGAACGCGCATGCAGCAGTTGTACAGAGACGCTGTCAGTGCTTCTTAAAGGGACACACACTTCTTCCAGGTAAGTTTCGATTTCAGCTTTTGGGGTGTTCTTTGTTATATTTTATTGAAGTAGTGGCTTGGTGCAATACATTTAAAAAGTTGTTAAAGTGTGCAGGGAGGTGGATGCTTGCGAGGCTTTGGATGTTAAAGGAAGGCCTCTGACAACACCACTTGCTCCAGTCCTGGGGGCTCGAGTTGCAAACCCCCTTGGGCTGCAACATCACATGGAGATGAAGCAGAGGTAGCAAAGGGGTCAAGCTGCTCGCAGAGGGAAGAGGAGGAAGCAGAAGAGGAAGAAGCAGAAGAGGAGGAAGTGGAAGGAAGGATGCAACCCAGACAGCCCCTTTCTGGCTGGGATATCCCGGATCAAATCATCCACCTGCGGTACCAGTGAACACAACCCCAATTCTCCTTTCAACATTTGTCCCACACCTTATCTTCCCTCTGTTACTGACCATCACAGTGTCCTCTTGGTCACAATCCTAAAATAAAAGCCACCACAAAGCAAGCATTCCAATCCAACTTTATCCATATATGCATTCAATATTGTGTTGCGATACCGCGGCAAACGTGGGAGTCGAGACCAGAGCTAGTAAAACAGAACAGCTTTTTATTTCAGCCTCATGGCAAAACAGGAACTGGAAGAGCCCGCGCCTGACTTAAATACTCCCCAGACAGGAAGTGCTCCCGGCAGCCTGTCCCTGTGGGAAACAAGTTGCTGGAGGAAAGGGCCCCCGGTTGGGGGCGTCTGCTTAAACTGTCCGTACCGCCGTGAGCGGATTGTGTCCAGTGGTGGCGTGTCGCCACAGAGCTCCCCACAGAATCCGCTTAGGAGGAGTGGACGAGTCGTGACGGTGGTCTGATGGTTCTGCCGCAGCGGCTCTGCGTGATCGCCGGTCTAGTTGGCGGGGCCTGGCGGTTCGCCGCCGGCTGTGCTGGCTTGCTGGTGGGACAGCCTCTAGTTGGAGGCCGGGCCACGGGGACCTGTTCCCCTGGTTGTGTGTGTGCTGGTTTGAGCCGGTCGATGGAGACTGTCTCGACCCTGTCGCCGAGTCGCAGCTTGAAGACCTTGTCCCCGGTTTGTAGTACTTCGTACGGTCCATCATACGGGGGTCGCAGGGGTCCGCGGTGCGCGTCGTGTCACACGAAGACGAAGCGCGCCTGCTGTAAATTTGGCGGAACGTGAGGTGCGAGTTCGCCGTGTCGGTTGACCGGAAGTGGGGCGAACTGCTGAGCAGAAGAGAAAAAGTTGAGCCACTGCTGGTCGGCCGACCAAGGCGTGGTAGCCTCCGGAAGGAATTCGCCTGGGACGCGCAGCGGTTGTCCGTAGACTAACTCCGCTGCCGAGGACTGGAGGTCTTCTTTGACCGCAGTGCGTAGGCCTAGTAGTACCCACGGTAGGCGGTCAGTCCAGGTACTGTCCTGCAGGCTGGCGCGGAGTGAGGCCTTGAGTGACCGGTGGAAGCGTTCACAAAGCCCGTTGGCCTGCGGGTGGTACGCCGTGGTTCGGTGGAGCGTCACACTGAGGTTGCGTGCTGTGGCCGTCCAGAGTTTGGAGGTGAACTGGGCGCCTCTGTCGGAGGTTATGTCGGCCGGTACGCCGAACCTCGCTACCCAGGTGTTAACGAACACCCTGGCGATGTCAGCTGTGGTGGTGGAGGCCAGCGGCACTGCCTCAGGCCAGCGTGTAGCGGTCGACCATCGTGAGGAGATAAGTCTGGCCTTGCGATGGCGGCAGGGGCCCGACGATGTCGACGTGTACGTGGTCAAAGCGGCGGCTGGGTACCTCGAAGTCTCCCAGGGGTGCTTTTGTATGCCGTTGTACCTTAGCCCGTTGGCAGGCGAGGCAGGAGGTGGCCCAAGTCCGAACATCTCTGCTGAGGCCGCGCCAGATGAAACGCTGGGAGAGGAGTTTGACGGACGCGCGGGAACCCGGGTGGGAGAGCCCGTGGAGCGCGTCGAAGACGCGACGGTGCCAGGTTTCAGGGACGACCGGCCTGGGTTGGCTGAGTGTGATGTCGCAAGTAACTGCCGTGGCTTCGGGCCTGTGCGCGACCTTGGCTAGGCGTAGCCCTGGCAGGCTGGTAGCCGCCGAGAGGAGGTCTGGGTCCATGAGCTGGGCCGCTGCTAGTTGCGCATAGTCGACCGCGAGGTGATTTGCGCAGATGGCGGGACGGGAAAGGCAGTCGGCGACAACGTTGTCTCTACCGGAGACGTGCTGGATGTCCGTGGTAAACTCGGACACGGCCGCGAGCTGGCGTTGCTGCCGAGCGGACCAGGGTTCGGTGTGCTTGGCCATCGCGTATGTGAGTGGCTTGTGGTCCACGTACGCGGTGAAGGGGTGGCCTTCCAGGAGGAACCTGAAATGGCGGACCGACAGGTGGAGCGCGAGAAGCTCGTGGTCGAATGTGGAGTATTTGACCTCCGGGGGGCGCAGTTGGCGGCTTTTGAAGGCAAGTGGCTGCCACGCGCCATTAACCCACTGCTCGAACACGGCCCCGACCGCGTGGTCGGAGGCGTCGGTGGTGAGCGCGACCCGGGCGTCGGCCCTCGGGTGCGGGAGCAGAGTGGCGTCGGCGAGCACGTTTTTGGTGGCATCGAAGGCGGCTGACGTGTCAGTGGTCCAGGCTACGGCCATCTTGCCGGATTTACCTCGGAGGGAGTCGTATAGGGGCTTCATGAGGGCTGCAGCTCTGGGGATGAACCTGTTGTAGAAGTTCACCATCCCGAGGAACTCCTGGAGGCCCTTGATGGTTGTGGGGCGGGGGAACTGCTGGACGGCCTGCACCTTGTTGGGCAGGGGGACGGCCCCAGCAGGGGTGATGTGGTGACCGAGAAAATCGATCTCGGTTAGGCCGAATTGGCACTTCGCCGGGCTGAGGATGAGCCCGTGTTGGGCTAGGCGCCCGAACAGGACGCGAAGGTGTTCGAGGTGTTCCTGTTGGAGGAGCTGGCCACGAGAATGTCGTCTAGATAGACGAATAGGAAGCTCAGGTCCCGCAGGACCGAGTCCATAAGGCGCTGGAAAGCCTGGGCTGCATTCTTGAGGCCTAAGGGCATCCTCAGGAACTCGAACAGGCCGAATGGGGTGATGACGGCCGTTTTGGGGATGTCCGCGGGGTGTACCGGGACTTGGTGGTAACCGCGCACCAGGTCGACTTTGGAAAAGACGGTTCGTCCGGCCAGTCGGGCCGAGAAGTCCTGGATGTGAGGCACCGGGTATCGGTCGGGGTGGTGGCGTCGTTAAGGCGGCGGTAGTCCCCACAAGGGCGCCAGCCTCCGCCGGGCTTAGGGGCGATGTGGAGGGGCGAGGCCCAGGGGCTGCTGGAGCGGCGGATGATGCCGAGTTGTTCCATGGTGGTGAACTCGGCCCACGTGATTTCCAGCTTGGCCGGGTTGAGCCTGCGGGCGTGGGCAGAAACTGGAGGGCCGGTGGTGGGGATATAGTGCTCCACCCCGTGTTTGGCGGCTTTGGCCGAAAAGGTCGGGTTGGTGAGGGCGGGAAACTCGGCTAGGAGTGCCGAGTAGTCGTCCACGGCCCTGGCGAGGCAGTAGGTCGTCAGGCCGGCCGAACGGTCCGGGGTAAAGGCGCCGGGGATGGTGGCCATAGTGTTGGCGTCGACGAGGCGGTGCCTCGGAATGTCGACAAGGAGGCCGTGGGCGCATAGGAAGTCAGCGCCAATGAGTGGGCAGAGGACCTCGGTGGTGAGGAACTCCCAGCGGTAGCTGCGGCCCGCGAGGTCGAGCGTGACCATGCGGGTGCCATATGTGCGGATGTCCGAGCCATTGGCGGTGGCCAGCGTGATACCTCGTGTGCCGCGTTGGATTTCAAGGGCGGAGGCGGGGGTGATGCTGTGCTGGGCCCCTGTGTCGCACAGAAATCGGCGGTTGGTTCTGTCGTCAGTGACGTACAGTAGAGGCCCCTTTTGCCCCACGGCCATCGCGGGGGCCGGTGCGGGGGGGGAATTGAAGGTACACGGTGGCGTGCAGCGTTGGGCCTTAGTGCCAAAACGGGTGTGGTAGTAACAGTGGCCCGGAGTGGTAGGGCGGGCGGGCCTGGTGGGCCGGGGAGACCGCGTGGTCGTTGCCGCGAGGTCGGGCGTGACGTCGCGCGCGGACTGTGCAGAGAGCAGCTGGTCGGCCTTTTCTGCTATGTCATTCAGGTCCGTGGAGCCGGACTCCACAATGAGCGGGCGGATGCTGGCGGGAAGCTGCCGAATGAAAAGCGTGTGAAAGAGGGCGCTGGGGGGCTTGTCGTCCGCGAGGGACAGCATGTGGGAAAGCAGGTCTGATGGTGAAGCATCACCGAGACCGGGGAGGTCAAGGAGTTGGCAGTGGCGCTGGTAAGAGGACGTTTGAAATTTTTTAAGGAGCGCAGCCTTCAGATGTTCGTACTTGCCAGCCTGTGGTGGGTCCTGCAGCGCTGCCCAAACTTTGGGGATGGTAGCGTACGTGAGCGAGGAGACGAGGTAGTCGTACTTCGTGGTGTCGCCTGTGATGCCTTTCAGCCGGAATCTGGACTCGGCTTGAACGAACCAGGCTTCGGCCAAGTTTTCCCAAAAGTCTGGTAATTTAACCGTGACTGCGTTTGTATCCGCCATGCTAGCTTAGGATTCGTCCTGAGCGTCGGGGTCACCAGTGTTGAGATACCACGGCAAACGTGGGAGTCGAGACCAGAGCTAGTAAAACAGAACAGCTTTTTATTTCAGCCTCATGGCAAAACAGGAACTGGAAGAGCCCGCGCCTGACTTAAATACTCCCCAGACAGGAAGTGCTCCCGGCAGCCTGTCCCTGTGGGAAACAAGTTGCTGGAGGAAAGGGCGCCCGGTTGGGGGCGTCTGCTTAAACTGTCCGTACCGCTGTGAGTGGATTATGTCCAGTGGTGGCGTGTCGCCACAATTGCATCAAAAATCAACTAATCTCCCTGTGCATTCCCTTAGTGACTGTCTTGCATGTGCCTTTGCCTGTCCTAGTGATGTCAAGCAGTGCTACTCCAGTGGCTGTAGCATGGCTGGTGGAAGGCTGCTGACTTTCAGTGGGGGACACTGCAGATGGCCTTGCAGGACAACCTCGAGGAGCTGGTGGCTGGGAGTGTGAAATCAAATGGTGTTGTTTCTTCTTCACTCTCCTCTCTCTCTTCTTAGTCCACCACTGGCTGGGCAGGCTGAATTTCTTGGGTGTCTGAAATAAGGAAGGCACATGGGTAGGGTTGTGGTGAGGGGAGGGTGGGAAAGCAAGAGCTGCATGCTTTCACCATGTGCAGCTTGTACATCAGAAGAGATTGTGGGATGAGGGGAAAGTGCGTTGTGAGAAGGAAGATAACTTGAGGATACCGGCATCTTGTATTCTTTCAGCCCCGCTGCTGGCCAAGGGCTCATCCATGCCCCTGCCAAGAATGTCCTGCACTGTCTCCTCCAAGGGGGTGAGGTGAAGCTGGGAATGTGAGGTGTGCCTCGTGTTTGGTGGAGATTGTTGGTAGGTGAGTGATGGGGACAGGGGTGTCATGCATTGAGCAGTGTGAGAGGCTAGTGGTGCATTTGGTAGGAGACGGCTTTTGAAGATGCATTCACTGACCTTGACCACTCGTCTGACTTCATGGAACTTCTTTGGGCATTGGAGCCAGGTCCTGGGGGAGACATTGGCAGTGATGGCTTCGGTGATCTGGACCCACATCCTTCTTTCTGGAGGGCCTCCTGGCCCCCTGTGGGTAGAGGTCCTTTCTTCCAATGTTGACCCCCTGCACAAAGCTGGAGTGCTGCGTGCGAGACCCTGGGTGCCCTTTCACTGACCTGTTGAGCCATTTGTTTTAGTGCTGAAGACCTTTTAACATTTTTTACATGCAGAAGGCAGTTCAGCTTTAAGAGCTGAAGACTGCCTTGTTTGAAATAATTTTTAATTTTTTTTTGTCAGATGGCAGTTGAGCTTTAAGGGCTAGAGACTGCTTTCCAAAATAACAGCCTTGCTTTAAGAAAATGCAGCCACGCTACAGGGACATGACATTGGGCCTCCTGCTGAGCACACAGCCTGAAGCAGCGCGTGCGTTGCTGGGCTGTGCACTGAAATCATTCAAATCAGCAGGCAGGACCAAAATAACATGCTGCCTGCGATGTTAAAACGGGCGCAAGCAAATCTCGGCCTGCGGTACCACCGCCCTTTTTTAGGCCTTATCGAATTTCTAGGCCATAGAATCATAGAATAATATAGCACAGCAGGAGGCCATTCGGTCCATCGTGCCTGAAAGAGCTATCCAATTAGTCCCATTCCCCTGCTCTTTCCCCATAGCCCTGCAATTTTTTCCCTTCAAGTATTTATCTATTTGAAAGTTACTATTGATTCTGCTTTCACCGCCCGTCGAGGCAATGCATTCCAGATCACAACAAATCGCTGCGTAAAAAAAAAAAAAAAATCCTCATGTCGCCTCTGGTTCTTTTGCCTATCACCTTAAATCTACGTCCGCTGGAACCGACCCATCTGCCACTGTAAACAATTTCTCCTTATTTATTCTATCAAAACCGTTCATAATTTTGAACACCTCTGTCAAGTCTCCTCTTAACCTTCTCTGGTCGAAGGAGAACAACCCCAGCTTCTCCAGTCTATCCACATAAGTGAAGTCCCTCATCCCTGGTACCATTCTAGTTCATTTCCTCTGCACCCTCTCTAAGGCCTTGACATCCTTCCTAAAGTGTGGTGCCCAGAATTGAACGCAATACTCCAGCTGAGGCCTAACCAGTATTTTTAAAAGGTTTAGAATAACTTCCTTGCTTTTGTACTCTATGCTTCTATTAATAAAGCTAAGGATCCCAATGCTTTTTTAACAGCCTTCTCAGCTTCAGAGGTTTGTGTACATACACCCTCGGGTCTCTCTATTCCTGCACCCCCATTAAAATTGTATCATTTCGTTCATATTGCCTCTCATTCTTCCTACCAAATGCATCACTTCACACTTCTCTGCGTTGAATTTCATCTGCCATGTGTCTGCCCATTTCACCAGTCAGTCTATGTCCTCCTCAAGTCTGTTGCTATCCTCCTCACTGTTTACTACATTTCCCAGTTTTGTGTCATCTGCAAACTTTGAAATGATGCCCTGTATACCCAAGTCCAGGCCACTAATAAATATCAAAAAGAGCATTTAATGCAGGAGGATTTGGAGTAAAAACGTCAAAGCAGAAAATTACCAAACATCTGAAGGCTGATCATTGCCTAAAATCTGAAAGAAGAAAACCAGCTGATTAAATGGATGCACTACAACAGCAGCTGTCCGATTTAACGAGAAGAAATTGCATCCTGTTGTTCAACCCTGTGCAGACATGAACAAGGTAAAGCAGGCAAAGTGATTTTGGACAAGCTGCCTTAAAGTTTTGCGTTGCGTGTAAACACAAATGATGAAGAATACAATACTTCCAAACAATAATTAAATACACAGACTGATAACAAATCATAATCATTTTTTGTGCAAATGTCACCATATCTGATGGTGACTTTAATGTTTTAATCCTGTGAGACTCGTGTGGGAACAGTTTATTGTGTTTGCTTCCTTTGTTCATTATGAGTGATGACACGGTTAGGGAAGAAGGAGATGCGTTGGGACGATTTTCATCTCCATTGTACTCCATTTGTGCCAATTAAGCGGGATTAAGAGCAGAAATCATTCTGCCGGATGTTCACTGAGTTTGCGTTGTGAGCGCATATCAGGTGTAGAAAAGAAAGGGAGCAGAAAGCTACCATCTAAACGAGATGGGAATATCACCAATATTATATCTAGGGGACTGTCTTCATTTCATCCTGCATGTATTTTCCAGTGTTAGGTGCCAGTTGCCAAATGTACACCCACATGAAAGGGTGTACAGAGTTATTTGGAGGTTCAGCAGTACATAGAAGTTCTTTTCAAGGGCATAGTGAAAAGATTCAGCAACAACAACTTGCATTTATATAGCACCTTTAACTTAGTAAAACATCCCAAGTTGCTTCACAGGCTTCAACAAAATTTAACACTGAGCCACATCAGGAGATATTAGGGCAGATGGTCAAAGAGGTAGGTTTTATGGAATGTCTTAATGGAGGAGAGAAAGCTACAGAAGTGGAGAGGTTTAGGGAGGGAATTTCAGAGCTTGGGTCTAAGGCAGCTGAAGGTATGGCCACCAATGGTAGAGCGATTAAAATCAGGGATGAGCAAAAGGCCAGAATTGGAGAAGCACAGAGATCTTAGACTGGAGGAGGTTACAAAGATAGGGAAGGGTGAGGCCATGGAGGGATTTGAAACAAGGATGAGAAATTTAAAAATTGAGACATTGCCAGACCAGGAGCCAATGTAGCTCATAAGAACATAAGAAATAGGAGCAGGAGTAGGCCATTCAGCCCCTCGAGCCTGTTCCGCCATTCACTAAGATCATGGCTGATTTTCTACTTCAACTCCATTTTCCTGCACTATCCCCATATCCCTTGATTTCCTTAATATCCAAAAATCTAATCAATCTCTGTCTTGAATATACTCAATGACTGAGCCTCCACAGCCCTCTGGGATAGAGAATTCCAAAGATTCACCGAGAGCAGCAGAGTTTTGGATGAGCTTAAGTTTATGGAGCGTGGAAGATGGGAGGCCAGCCAGGGGAGTGTTGGAATAGTCAAGTCTAGAGGTAAGAAGGGCATGGACGAGGGTTTCAGCAGCAGGTGAGCTGAGGCAGGGGCGGAGTCGGGTGATGTTACGGAGGTGGAAGTTGGCGGTCTTGGTGATCGAGCGGATGTGTGACCGGAAGCTCATCTCAGGGTCAAATACGACAGGTTGTGAATGGTCTGGCTCAGCCTCAGACAGTTGCCAGGGGGAGGGATGGAGTCGATGGCTAGGGAACGGAGTTTGTGGCAGGGCCTGAAGACGATGGCTTCGGTCTTCCCAATATTTAGTTGGAGGAAATTATGCTCATCTGGTACTGGATGTCGGTCAAGCGGTGTGGCAAATCAGAGACAGCGGAGGGGTCAAGAGAGGTGGTGGTGAGGTAGAGCTGGGTGTCATCAGTGTACATGTGGAACCGGACGTGTTTTCGGGTGATGTCGCCGAGGGGTAGCATATTGATGAGAAATAGGAGGGGGCCAAGGGTAGGTCCTTGGGGGCCTCCAGAGGTAACAGTGCGGGAGCAGGAAGGGAAGCCATTGCAGGTGATTCTCTGGCTACTACTGGATGGATAAGAATGGAACCAGGCGAGGGCAGTCCCACCCAGCTGGACGATGGAGAAGAGGCATTGGAGGAGGATGGTGTGATCAACCATGTCAAATGCTGAAGACAGGTCGAGCAGGATGAGGAGGGATAGTTTACCACGGTCACAGTCACATAGGATGCCATTTGTAACTTTGATTATGACCGTTTCAGTATTGTAACAGGGGTGGAAACCGGATTGAAGGGATTTAAACATAGAGTTGTGGAAATGATGGGCACAGATTTAGGAGGCAACAACACATTCAAGGGAGGTTGGAGATGGGGCAGTAGTTTGCAAGGACAGAGGGGTCAAGGGTGGTTTTTGTTGAGGAGAGGAATGATGATGACAGATTTGAAGGGAAGGGGAACAGTACCTAAGGTGAAGGAACCATTAACAATGTCAGCTAACATGGGGACCAGGAAGGGAAGTTGGATGGTCAGCAGTTTGGTTGGAATAGGGTCGAGGGAGCAGTAGGTGGGTCTCATGGACAAGATGAGTTCGGAAAGGGCATGAAGGGTGATAGGAGAGAAACTAGAGAAAGATGCAAGTTCAGGGCTAGGGCGGGGGGGAGCTTAGGGGAAGTTTGGCCTGGTGGGCTAAGGAAAGAGAGGGAAATGGCAGAGGCAGCTGAACAGATGGTCTCAATCTTAGTGACAAAGAAGTCCATGAACTCCTTGCACTTGTTGTTGGAGGCAAGGATGGAAGAGGCAGGTGAGAGGGGTTTAAGAAGATGGTTTGTTGTGGAGAAAAGAAGCCGGGATTAGTTTTGCATTCCAGGATGATCCTAGAATAGTGAACAGTTTTGGCAGAGGAGAGCAGGACCCGATTGTGCCCTATGTGGTCCAGCCAGATCTGGCGATGAATGGCTACACTAGTTGTCCACCATAAATGTCAAGTCTGCATCCCTTGGACTTAAGGGAGTGGAGATGAGAGCCGTACCAGGGGCAACAACCAGGATGAGAGAGAGTAATGGTTTTAATGGGGGGCTGGGGCATCAAAGGTGGAGGTGAGGGTGTGATTGAGCACATCGGTAGCTGCAGAAATGTTGTGGTGAATGGAGAGCCAATGGCTAGAGAGTTGAGAATTTGAAAGTGTCTTGCAGGGAGAGCTTTTCCAGAGGTGGACACAGAGGAAGTGGGGATGGGAGGAGGAAGGGAGATGTGGTTGGAGAGATATAAGGAAGTGAACAGAGATGGCCTTATCTGTGATTGACATTATTTAAACAGTTCTGCACCTTTTTCCTTGTTTTTTTTCTGTTACCACTTAGGTTTTTGTGATTATTGTTCTGGTGCAAATGTTTTTCTGTACAGCTCCATTAGTGCCAGCATTGGATTCCCAGTGGAAATCCCCACATAGCTCAGCTTTTTTCTGGAAGTAGATGGGATCCAGGCAGGTTGTAATGCTGGAAGCACTCAGTCACAGTATGCCATGCCTTAAATTATACTGCGTAAAAGAAGGCATGCCGTGATAATCAGCAGCCAATATATAGTAAGTCATAGGTATTATCACATTATAACTAATCGAGATCAAGGGCCTGGTTTTAGGTTAGCTAAACTATTTAATCAAATTATTGAAAACGTGTTTTAAGTTGGTGGCAGTAAATCACTCCAAGAGAATCCACAAATATATTCTTACAGTTCTGCAGTAATGGTGCAATTACCACAAAAGGGCTTTTGTGGCTACAGATTGGACAATTGAGTCCAGAACCATTTGTTTGTATATATGATTGTGTACAAATATAGTGGTCCATTGTACTGTATTAATTACATATTTCTCCTTCTGGACGTTTGGAGACTTCATCATTTAAATAAATGAACTATTTTAACGGGTTGAATAAGTTGAGTTGTACTTTTATATCTTTCTGGATATATTTTGTGATGAGATCACTTCAATTTTTTTTGCCCTCAGTTTCGTGTACTGTTATTGCAACCCAGTCCGAACCCAACTTTTCCATCCAACTGCTTGGACAGAATTTCCTCCTTGTCAGGGAAAAATCCAAAGATGGCCAGACTGAGAACTCATGAACGTCATCATGCTCCTGACACATAAGGATCATTTTTCAACTTTGTGCTGCTGATGGAGATCCTCATCCACTAAAAACACGTACTAGAACTCTGGCATGCACTGCACACAATTTTAAAACATTTAAATAATGTGCAGTGCGCTGTGAAATTTACAATGTCCTATCTCAGTGGTCAATGCTCCCCAACAGGGGCGCAAAGTGAGAAAATGACCCCTTTAGCGAGTAGCACAAGGGCAAAAACCCCTGGGAAGAGGGTTATGTAGCAAGCAAACTTAACAGTTAACTTAGTTTGATTACTACGAGGGGTTCTATTCCAGTTTGGAATTTGATAAAGGTCAGGCGACGACTGCAGGTACATGAAAGATACTCATCTGGGTTCAGTTACACAGTGGGCCTGCTTGGTATCAACTTTCCAAATTATTAAGATCAAAGATTACACTGTGGAACCCTTATTAACGGATATCGTAGTATCACAGCACAGAGAAACTGCCTTGAGATCTTTATTGGCGGTAGTTATTCACTTCCAGCAGACTGAACAGAGACAGAGATTTTCAATAGGAGCATCCTGGATCTAACTCTAAGCCAAAGCAGGTCTGGACAGGTCATCTAAACATAGTGCATGTTAACCACTGCCCACTTCTAAAAGTAAATGATTTAAAGACTGCTCTTCAAATGTTCATGTAAACAAAGTGAAGTAGAAGATGAAGTTTCTGCTTTAACATCATACTAAATTTCAGGTTCAATTGCCAGATGATTACCCTGTCACGATACTTCTGCTTGTTTGCTATTCTCTGAATTATATTTTGTATTTTTGCAAAGCCAGGAACCTTTGATCTGGAAGTGAGGGGGTCACAGGTCACAGCCATGACAACATGTTTTAGACTGTCCGTCTAATGTAGAAAAGTCAAACCATGCAAAGTAACTCTAGACCTGCCTGGTGGATTTTAAAACAAACTTGGTTAGATCATATCGTGAACTGGAAACCCATTCCAGGGTTCAAAGATCAGATGGTATTTATCCCAAAAGTTCACTGTAAGGGAATATAGTCGACTTGGTCCTTAGGGAAAATCTATTTTATTCTTTCATTGCATGATTCTTAAGGTAGTCAGATAGCTTTCTTTTCTTATTAAATTGCATTGGTTTAGAAGCATTCACGTACATAAAAAGTTAGTCAAAGAGACAGACTGATTTTCCCTGGCATTTCAATAACTATAAATTTTAAACCATAGAAGATTGGAAACAAGTGATCTTCTTTAAGAATTAATATGTTTCTTTCTTTCTAATTCGGTATTATACTGACTAACGATTCTACCAAAAACTAATCAGGTTTACACAAATCCTGCGATAGCTTTGAAAAACAGAAGCTATGATTTATTCCCCTGAACTTTCTCCCCTCCTAACCAGAAGGTGCTGACTCCTGTTGAGGTAAAATTTCACAGGCAGTGGTCATGCTCCAATACCTTGCTAAGTAGCTATTCTGCATATGTGAGCCTGGGTATTGGCTGACTATTACAGCTGTGGGGGCCACCATAGCTCAATTCGATCTTTATCAAACATCCACTGTTGTGAATGTGAAGTGCTTAATTTGCCAAATATATAAATTTATTCAAATTCAAACTGCTTCTGATTTTTTAAAATTCATTCTCAGGATACGGGCATTACTGGAAGTGTCAACATTTATTGCACATCCGTAGGATTTACAGGGACAGATTTACAGGGCTCTGTCCCTGAGAAAAAAATGGCAAAGTGCATAGACTGAAGAAAATAACACATAATGATATCCTGTATGACCTGCCATGCAAAATATGTGTTGCAATAGACAGTTACCTCCCTAATTAGAACCACAGTGATATGTTTTTAGGTCTTATTCTAGATATTCAACGGAAGGATGTCTTTATCTACCCAGTGTCTACTTTAATGAGCCCAGGGATCATATATAGAGAACCTTTGCCTCTGTATACTGCCTTACGAGAATGCATCACGTTTGGCCACATTTCTCTGTGGGTTGGTGGGTGGCCAGAAATCAGGCCTGGGGTGTTTTAATTCCTGGGCCTCATTGTTAAATCCTGCCAGCTGACTTCCCACCCATTCCCGCTGGTTGTGGATCAGGGGCTTAGCCATCCATCCAGAAGCCAGTGTGAAAATCACGGTGGACGGACTCTTGGGGTCCTTTCCGGTGAGTAAGTAACCCGGGTGATTTTAACTACTTACCCGCCAAGTTTCTGCTGGGCAGGTAGAGTTAAAATCGCACCCCTATGACCAACTGACAGGGCAGGCGGCCCATGGTTTAACATCTCATCTGAAAGATGGTACTTCCAACAGTGCAGCACTCTCTCAATGCTGCACTGGAGTGTCGGCCTAGGTTATGTGCTCAACGTCTCTGGGCTGGGGCTTGAACCCACAGTCTTCTGACTCAGACAGGAGTGCTGCCACTGAACCAAGGCCGATACCTTAATGTTGATTCAATCAGTTGCCTTACTCAATTTGTAGTCTGCTTGCAAAGGAAAAGGTTGCTGACAATCAGCAGTAAAAAAGTGCCACAGGGGTGGCAGCCATCAGGCCCTTAAGCACACAAATGAAGGAAGCTCTTGAACTCTTCAGCAGACAGTCTGATGAGGTTGTGAGAGATGGGCAAGTTGAAGGAGAGCTGCTAGGAGAAGGTTGGTAATGCTGTGGATTGCCTACCGTACAGTGAGAGGATCGATTTAATGTTCATGCAATAGAGACAATGGTGGGTGGAAGTAGAAATAGTGTTAGTGTTAAGTAAACATGAAAATTGTCAGTCAGAAAGTGTGACTGTGCATTATTATGCTGCAGTACGTGACTCCTTGTTCTTTAATATAGCGAGGGAGTGACTTATTCCCGAAAGGGCCAAAGATTTATTGCACTGGGGAATAGGGCCTATAGTAGGGCTATTGAGAGAGCTCCCTCAGTGTCTCATGGTCCTATTTGAAAGCTATGATTCATCTTTTACTGTTAAGCGATTTGGGACGTCCTGAGGTCGTGAAAGGTGCTATATAAATGTAAGTTCTCTCTTTCTTTCTTTATTGAAAACAGTTGTGGATCATTTCCTGCCATTCTTCTCCAGTTACCGGCAGTGGGCTTTTTCCTTCTCTCCTTTCTGGCCAACCTCTGCATGATCTGGATTTCTTACTTTCCCCAACTTTTCAACTTCACCAGGCAGGACTATCCCGTCTGAGTTGCACAATTGTGCAACATGCAGCAGACAAAGATTATTTTTGAAACCTTTGCAGGGCTACACTGCAAGGATACTCTATCAAGGTACCTGAAACAGGATTTCAACATGCCGGCTGCTTGCTCCATAACAATGCAGGTGGATCCTAGGCCTCGTCATACCTGTTCTTTGCTGTGGAGGTTGGATCCCGGAGAGGTATCATCAGCCAGAGCTGAAGGGGTATCCCTGGTTTCTAATCAACTAACTTTGAAACTGTTTTGATTCATCAAAGCAGGTATAGTTGATTATCAAAGTACAAAAGCATCATGGGAGCTTCCTGGGTAACAAGCTTCCACATGTAAGATCTTGTGTTGGTATCACACACTAGCTTCAAATTGGTAGAATGATGTCCCTTTCTGTTCAGGGGGGGATCACATACAGGCCTTCAATGTAACATGAGTTCCACTCTGTACCTATTAGAATCCTGCTGCTTGATGAAACCTCACTGTTTGTTCTCGTTGCTTTTTAAGATCCCATATGGGAGGATATGATTTCTAGATCCACCTGAATAGAGCATCTGTCACCTTCTTGATGCAGTGGTGCACTGCAGATTGACTTATGTGATTAAGGTCACCCAAGAATGCCTGGACTGTCTCAGTGCCACAGACTTCCATCACCGTTTTCACTTTACCAGCTACTGACAAGGCTATGCTCCTTGAGGAACTGGACTGCAAGTCTGTGACCAGCACTTCTCTGATAGCCTCGGATGGGGGGGAAAGCACATCCTTCCGATGTGTTGCTTCATAGAAAAATCAAGGTAGGACCTCTGAGGTCTATAAATCAAAGTGTTGGAAACAAGCATCTTCTCTGATGCCAATTCTACATTCCTCCACACAAATCTTTTCCATATCCTCCTCCGCCTCTTAATAATATAGGGAGAGAGGGATTCTAACAGGAAAATTCATCTGTCTAATGCAAAAATTTTATTTCCCTACAGTACACTGTAAATGGAAGAAAGAAAGAAAGAAAGACTTGGATTTATATAGCTGCTTTCATGACCTCAGGACATCCGAAAGCGCAATAGCGCCAATGAAGCACTTTTGATGTGTCGTCGCTGTTGTAATGTAGGAAATATGGCAGCCAATTTGTGCACAGATAGGTCCCACAAGCAGCAATGTGATAATGACCAGATAATCTGTTTTAGGTGTTGCTTGATCGATAAATATTGGCCAGGACACTAGAGAACTCCCCTGCTCTTCTTCAGAATATAGCCATGCGATCTTTTATGTCCACCTGAGACATCTCGGTTTAACGTCTCATCCAAAAGACAGGACCAACAATAGTGCAGCACTCCCTCAGTACTGCTCTGGAGTGTCAGCCTAGATTTTGTGCTCAAGTCACTGGAATCATAGATTCTTACAGCACTGAAGGAGGCCATTTGGCCCATTGTGCCTGTGCCGGCTCTTTGAAAGAGATGTCCGATTTAGTCCCACACCCCAGCTTTGTCCCCCATAACCCTGCAAATTAGTCCTCTTCCAGTACATGTCCAATTGCTTTTTGAAAGTTACTATGGAATCTGCTTCCACCACTTTCAGGTAGTGCGTTCCAGATCTTAACAGCCCTCTGTGTGAAGACATTACTCCTTATTTCCCCTCTAGCTCTTCTGCCAATTATTTTAAATCTATGACCCACTTGTACACAATACTGTGGCTGAGGCCTAACCAGTGATTTGTAAAGGATACTCCCGCTGAGGCCTAACCAGTGATTTGTAAAGGATAGTCCCGCTGAGGCCTAACCAGTGATTTGGACTGGGACTTGAACCTATAACCTTCTAACTCAGGGGCGCGAATGCTACCAATTGAGCCATGGCTGAAAGCTAGGGAATTCTTCAGTGAAGCTTCTGAACCCAAATAACCAAAATTTGTTCTTGGAATCAACCCCCAGAAACAATGGCTTCTTCTATGCAGTACCCACCTCAGGGATAGCACTGATGCTCCTACAATCACTTTTATAGTGGCATTGGTTTCCCAACATTAGGCTAGGGGGACTAATTGGGAGAAATTACAGGCACAGCACGACCCCACCACGCCATTTACATGTGGCAGGGCAGGTTCAGGTGCTTGTCTGTTGGGGCATGATTGCAGTGATAATACATGACACCCTATTTTTTTCTTTTTCAAACATCTCATAATAGGCATTGGAGAAAGAAAATCTAGGCCCATGCTGAGAAATTGTGCACAATGCAAATGCTCAGACAGCATTAAGCTAGAAACTGCAGGCACATGTGTCATTGGTAACTTGCAAGCCTAGGCTTTTGAAAGAAGTCAAGACCTCCAAGCGGAATGTTTAGAGGATACCCAACGTCATAAAAGAAAGCGTTATAGGCAAGTTTAATAGAGTTTTTTTTAAATATGTAAGTTTTTTGGCTTTATTCTGTTACAGACCTTATTTTGAACCTTGGATATTTGAGTTTGTGGGGAAATAAAGCTGGCAGACGAAGGATTTTTGAAGAAACAATGTGAATGAATTGATTGGTTCCGTTTCTATTGTGTTTAGATTGGTAGATTATCATCACTTCTCATCGTTAATAACTTCTGATTTGTTGCAGCTGAAAGGATTTGAGAATTTGAGGCTTGGGTTTGTGCTGCAACAGCGAACACAGCTCTGTGACCACGTCCCATGTGGAGCGAAGGTACCTGATCCTCTGATCCTCAGTGAGGTTGAGGTATGACGGTCAGTTCCTGATGGCCCGTGTGGTTGGGGCCTCCTGTGGCCTCCCCTCCTTCCCCCTCTTCTTGCAGTAACTCCTGATCTGTGGACTCTACTCGGCTGTTGCTGCTGTTCCTCCTCCGGCAGCCCCAGCAGGACACCCATGACAGCAGCAACTGTGCAGAATTGTAAAGATAATATAGCCGCTGACCTCCAAAAAAGTGGATTAAAAGACATTTTAAAGCACTGCAATTCCCAAATGGTTGCAATTGCAGCCAGAACTGGCCCAACAAGCACCCTAGCAGCCTGAAATGCCTAACCAGAGACTTCCCTTAATGGAGGCGAGGCTCCTTTTAAATAATGCTTGTGAAGGCTGCTTCCTGACTGTTCCCACCATGGTTTATTAAGCGGGCTTAAGAACCTATGAATCAGGCACTGAAACGATCCAATTTCCCAAATGGTGCTAAATCAATCGGTGCAAAGAACCTCATTATAATATTCTAATTGGCCTTGTGCTTAATTTAGGCAGGCACCTGGGACGCCTAACGGGTGTCCACAATAAGATGGCGACCGGCGCACTTCCGGGGCATTTTGGTCGCATGTGATCTACAAACTGGTATGTTGTGGACCCATTTCGCGCCCGAAAAACAAGCGAAGCGAGGTCCAATTTTGCCCCTTTCTGGTTAATGTCAATATTTCAAATTGTTGTGTGCATTATTTCAATGCAGTCACCAACCTGCGCGTTAGCCAATGTGCTGCCGAAGAAGTTAGACCCCATGAAAATTCATTCTTTCTAGAGCAACAAAGGCTTCCTTTGCGCTAAAACTCCAACCGGCCAGATTAAAGGCACAGAGCTGTTGCTGGTTTGTGGATATGCTGGACGTCATGTGTTGTGAACCGCTGAGCTTTAATGTCAACGAAACAAACAGCAAAACTGACTGCTGGTCTCAAATAGTTCCGAGTCCCAGCCTGATGAAGTCTCGTCTGGGCAAAATCCTGGGCTTTATAGGAATTGTGGTAAGCCAAGGCCTCCAACATTCATTTTGGATCACACAAACTTATTGTTAAGATTGACTTTCTTTGTTGTGTGACGAGCAGCCTCAGACTGTCTGTAGTCTCCCCGCATTTGAGTGGGATTCCCTTGGCCAGGCCTGGAGTTTAGAAACTTGGAACACGTTAAAACACAGCCAACAGAGGAAATCTCTCGGCTCCAGAATTTTCTTTTACTTATACGCTCCAAAGAAAATCAGCCAGAACATGCCAAACTATGGTCTATCAGAATGAACTATTATCTCTGCAGGGTTTCTGTAACACTGTGGCTGAGCTATTTAATGTACTGTATCAATACAGTTAGTATAGTATAAGTACCGGACAACTCTCAAGAAATATCTTGGGGTGGTTCTCGTGTATTCACCTTTTCATAAAAGTAGTTTCACTTTCTAAAATTCCCGCTGTGCACTTTTTATGTTAGAATCAAACATTTCTAGTTACATGGCCAAAAAAAGATTCATTTCAGTAAAGTGATTTTTTTTTTTTTAAACTTATTTTTTCGATCTAAACATATAAATAAAGTATGTAGTGTTTTCCTGAGTAGAACCAGATGGCTCTACACTTACCAGATCATTTATTTGCCTTGGATCAGGTTAGTGCCGGGGGCCCAATTTGACCACAATGGAGCTGGTGCTGGTCCAGTTTCCACCGGCGGTGAATGCCCTTCATACTTCAGGCAGGAATACGACTGACTTGTTACAGCAGCCCCAGAAGAAATGGAATGCTCGTTATTGCCAAAAGCTATGGCATTAGTGGCGGTGAACAAGTTAATGGGATTTCATCGTTGTGTGGCAGTAGTGACGGCTGGGAAAATCATTTTAATCTAGCCGTTGTCATCAAATGAACTTTGTACGCCTCCAATAATGAACAGTCACTAGAACAGCAAAGATTTTGGATATAAATTTTTATGCTTGATGGGACACAAGTCCGATAGCAAGTCCACAATATGAATAAAGGAAAACAATGTTTTTAAATGATCAAATTCGAAGGGTAAGGGCACTTGTATTTGTCAAGTCTACAGCAATCATTTCTCTCTGGTTCATCCAAAGCATTAAGACAGATGTAGATCAGAGTGGCATAAGATGCATCTCCAACTCATTGTCATCCTTAGCTTCGCTTTATGCCACATATCACAAGCAGGAATAAAACAATTTATTTGTGCATCTCACCTACAACTGTACCTGAATATGCACATTAAAATCATGCCTATGGCCTGTTTTAAGTAATATTTTCTGCACCATTTTAATCCTCTATCTGGCACATGATTTTTAAATTAATAACCTCAGTAACTTAATAGGTGTTTCAACGTTTGGGTGAATTGCTCCAGGACAGGCCAAAACACAGAATATTTCTTCTGTGGACTCTGCCAGCAGCACTCTCACATATGCAAATTAAACAGTAGTTGCTTCATCATAACATTGGACCCTTCCTTAGCTCTATCTTATACTGCATAGTTTAAAAAAACTACCATTAACTATTTTATGAATAGGAAATGCAACTAGAGCTGCTGGGTATATGGGCTATCCAATGGGTAAATGCAATGCCATATGCAGAAACCAGGAAGTGTACTCACTGGATTAATATTGTTTCCAATTTGAAGTTGCAAAATTTTTATTTTCTGCATTAAAAACAACCCATTTTCCAACAGGTTCTTTTCTGGAACAAATAACAGTTTTAAACTCTTACCCCTCCTCCAGATGTAAGCACTGCAGATCTGCTCTGGTCACTATAGACTGGATTTTCTGGGATCAGCGTAACCGGTAAATTATGTGGTAAGGCTGGCTGAGTTGAGGAAAATCTGGTATACATGCAGCCTGCCCAGCAGTCCTTAAAGGGACCCCTGGAGGCCACCACCTCAAAAAGGTAAGAAAAGCTTTCCTAAATATTGAGCCGGGAGTGCTCGCCCTGGGTCCACTGCAGTGCCAAGGACCACTGCCGACTCCCGCTCGGCCCCCTCCTGCTCGCTTACCCCTCACCCAGTCGCCCCTCTCCTTTCCGATCAGGCACCAACTCCCGATGACCCCCCATCTCCAGATCGCACCTCCACCCAGGGCCTACCTGAGGGGCACTGCCGGCGAAATTGAAATCCTCTTGGTGAACTGTCTGAGGACGCCCGGCAAGCGTCTGCAGCTCGCCGGTATCGTGTAATTCAGGCTCGGGGCTGAATATCGGGTGCTCCTCGGGCCTATCCATTCTGGTGCAGGGATCCTTCCTTGCACCCGATTCACGTCGGCCTGCGATTTTTTAATGTTTTCTACGCAACAGCTGCCGAAAAGGTGTTAGGCTTTCGAGAGGGCCTCCCGCTGAGCTGTAGCTGCAGAGACAGGCGACAGGTATTTAAAATGTGGGGTGGGCCGCTGTCCTCAACAGATTCCAAACAATAGGCAGAATGTGTCGGCTGTGTCTGTTTACTCTGGAAGACACCTAGCACTTTGGTGTTGACAAACCCCTTTAATCTCTGTTGGTCAGTGAGACAGGTTTTGAAAAGTAGACACAAACACCATAAAGTCAGTCAGGCAAGAAGCAGCCTGCAAGGGAAAAGCCCGGCCCAAGGGTACATCTGTCACCCGGTCCTGTGGTTTTTATGCCTGCGATGCTCCCATAACAACACAGCAACCGACCAGCAGAACCCCCTTCACAAGCTGGCACAGTGACACCTGGACCATTCGGACGCCAAGTGAACAAACTGTAGGCCTCAGCTACATTCTCTTTCATCTTTCCACGGCAAGTTGGTGCACAATTTTTACCAACAGTTCCCAACTTGTCAAAGAACCCTCTTGTAGGATTGGAGGAGCAGTGCCCGACCGAAAACCATGGAATGTGCCAGTCTATAATTGAGATTGCTGCACTAGAGAGAATTGATGTCAGCATCAAAGACATCCTGGCTCTTTATGAAGACACGTTTCTTGATCTGAGACTGAGAAAACGGGAGGAAATTTATAGGTACCTAATACATAACTGAAGTGCGTGAGATTGATGGATTATTAACATCTGACCTGGTGTCCTGGACTAATAACTCTCCAGGGATCTATTATCCAACAGATGTAGGACCTGGATTGTCCAGTCTGGATGAAATGTTACTTTGCGAATACTACTACAAATGGGAAGACTAAATACGCAAGCCGAAATGTAAAACACTATTTCATAATTTTATGTACATAAATGTATGTTTCCCTGAAGAAAGAAATAAAAACCTAAATAAAAATACATTTGAAACATAATTCCTAAATTATTTTCCATGGCTAATAAACAAGTTTTTTGGGCAGCCTGGTCTTGTTCTTTGTTCTTGCTCAGTAGCTTTTTCTTTTTTGCATGTGCACAGCAAATGCAGATGTTTTTGCATTTACATGTAAAGTTTATGTGGTATAATCACCACATTTATATACTACTGTATGTTGAAAATAATTGGTTTGCCCTCAATTAGTCCTTGAATGGCATCCATTTTACACTTGCTCCGGTGTGCACATAAACTTAGTACAAACTATCCAGTAAAATGTCTTACCTAAATTATCTCACTTCTGTTCAAAGTAACAGTATCTTGTTGTATCATAGAATGGGAGCTCATGACTCACAGAGTAGCGAGTAGCAATTCTCAGCTGGATGGGGTGGGGAGGTACATGTCAAGCAGAAGTATGATGAGGAATCTCCCCACAAGAAGGAAAGAAAAATCAGAAGTAAAATCTAAGGGAGT